>NC_140581.1:266385178-267590178 GCF_964204655.1 Triturus cristatus
GGGGACCTAGGCTGTCCTGTTAGTCCACTTGAGGAAGATCTCTTAGTGAGTAGAGGACCTGGAGCGCCTGTAAACAGGGCTCCTGTGGTTCTGGAGTCTGGCAGTACCGCTCCGGTAGGGAGGGTACAGGAGTCCAGCGTGAGGAGTGATTGGGGGATGAGTTCCCCAGTGGAAGAGCCGGTGGGTCAGGGACTTCCCAGTTGGGCTAGGATCCCGTGTAGTGACCAGGGTGACACCACTTCTGTTCTGGGGGATCTCCACGCACTGTCAGGTGGACAGGGGACGGGAGATCAGCGCCAGACAGACAGTCGCTCGACATATGTGTCATTTAATAACCTCAGGGGGATGGAGTGTAAGTCCCCAAAAGTCCTGGAGTGCCAGGCGATTATTCCACCAAAGGTTCTAGGCCGGAGGTTGGAAGGCCAGGTTCAGGATCAGCCTGACCTGAAGGGTGGGACGTCTGTAACCAGCGTCCCGACCGGTTCTTCTTCCAGAGGTACCGACCCAGTTGGTAGGGAGCAGGGTTCTGGAAGGGGGTGCAGAGTGTGGGAGAGCCCACCTCTGGCCCCGGTACAACCTGAGGGGTTAAACCCTGTGTTGGAATGGCGTTCTAGGTGTACCCCTCGCCGGAGGAGGAGGAACCCTAGGAGAAGAGGTAGGGGGAGGAGAGCCTTCCCTGAGACTCCTGGTCCGCCTGAGGGTGTAGACCCTAGGCTGGAGAACCAGTGGCAGTCTAGTCCTGTCTTGCAGACAGGAAGAGTGGAGAATGGACGCTATGTGCCAGGGGTTCCTACCCCCCACTCTATGGTTAGGCAAAGACCAGTGGCACCTGGGTGGCCTAGGGCCTGGTCATGGCCGCGGACAGCTTGGGAGTACCAGTGGGGTAGCCCAGTTGGTCCAGACAGTGGTGTTAGAAAGAATTCCATGGGTTCACCGTGGCGTAGAACCGGAGGGTGTCCCTGCAGTTGCGGGCCCGCGTCCGTGTTCTATCGCCCCAAGCAGGGAAGTCCATCACGGTGGTGATCGGTCTGCCCTGCGTTTTGGCTGGAAGGGGGTTGAGTTGGACTTGGCCCTTCTGGCAGGTTCACCCCTGAACTTTTTGCTTTTTATTGGTGACTTGGTGTGGTGATTTTTGGTTTCTGCACACTTTCCCTGTGTCCCAGGGTAAAGTGCGTGCGCACTCTGAGTGCATGTGGTGAGATAGGCCTGCCCTCCCATAGGAATGCATGGGGAATGTATGTGTCCCTAGTAGTTCCTGATGCGTGGGGTGTGCATTCCCGAGTTTGGTATGTGCGGACTCGTGTGATTGAATGCTGCACGATGATGTGTGCGGCGTGCATGTACCTAGTATGGAAGTGCCACTTCTAGAAGTGGGCACTTCTGTGTGCAGTGTGTCTGGCGTGTGATTGGCTGGAGCTGGCTGGTGAGCCTGGCTCCAGGAGTCTGGTTGGGTCTGCCCCAGTGGTGAGTGTGAGATTAGCATGCTGATGGCTGGGGAGGAGTGCACCTTGGACCTGAATAGGGCAGGGCTTTCCCACACAATGCTGGCTCCGCCCCCTGTGGTGCGACTGACGACCCTAGCCCTGCCAGTGAATAGAGTGAGGGGCTGAGCACATCAAGGGTGCTCCCCAACGAGCTGCGACTGGTTTTCCCCCTCACCCTGAAACAAGAACAAAGGGTTTTAGTGTATAAAAATGGGGCTGTGTCCCCACAGAAACTGTTCTCTCATCTGATCCTAACTTAAGGGGGGCCTGCTGCTGCCGGGCGCCAGGAGAGACCGCCACTGGGGACTGCCTCCCTGCTGGAGGGCCCTGTGAGCTGGCCCCTGGGCCCAGTCTTTGCCCCCCTGCTTCTGAGACTTTTCCTGAAGACCTTGCCTGAATCTAGCGCCTGGAAGAGCGCCTTATTTGGCCTTCTTAGGGGAGAAAAACGCTTTATTTATAACCAGCAGCGCTGAGCTGCGATGATTTGCGGGGGAACCCCGACGTAGGGATTCCCTCGCTTTTTGCTGGGGTCGTGGCGGGTGCCCACCCCGCACCGTGGCGCTCGTTGGCGGGTGCCCACCCCGCTTATTTGTTTTAATTTCACCGCGGGTGCCAACCCCGCTGTTCTGCACCTCTTCGTTATTATTAGCGGGTGCCCACCCCGCGTTTATGTGCTTAAAGAACGGGAGCCTACCCCTTGTTGTGCCGGCGGAAGCCTGGGTCCCGAAAGAATCACCGCCACCGGCCCGGGAGCTTCCGTGAGAGGTCCGCGCTGCCATTGGTGGAGGCGCTCCTGAGCCTGGAGGCTCTTCGCAAGGGGCGCGCTGCCATTGGTGGACGCGCTCCTGAGCCTGGAGGCTCGTCGCAAGGGCCGTGCTGCCATTGGTGGAGGCGCTCTGGGCCGTGCTGCCATTGGCAGGCCAGCAACCCTGCACCTTGAGCGAGGCTGCGTCGCCCGGAGTCGAGACCAGTTGGAGGTCTCCCCTGCCCCGCCGGAGTGCTACCGGCCACAGCGAAGGAGCGGAGACACCGTGGGAGTCCCCAGCGAACAGCCCGGTAAGTTGTGAAGGGCTGGGGGACTCCGTGCGGGTATTGTGGGTGCCGGTCCCAGACCGGTCTATTTCCTTGAGCCCACGAGGCTCCAACTGCGGGGGCATTTCTGTGGTGCCTGATCAAGGCACCAGGGCATTCCAAGTGTCGGGCGGCCCCGGAAGGCAGCGGGCCACCTCAACGTTGTTTGGGGACCAATTATTTGTCAAGAGTCCCCCGAGTGGGACTCCAACCTTTTGGGAGCATTCTGTGCAAAGAAGAGCGGACCCGGAAGGCAGCGGGCCGCTCCTACCTATACGGGGGCACTTGTGATTGAGAGCCCACGAGGCTCCAATGTTGGGGGCGACATTGGCTAGAGTCCAGAGGGACTCCAAATGGGGCACATTGTTTGTTTCAGAGCCCACGAGGCTCCAACGCTACGGGGGCATTATTGATTCAGAGCCCAGACAGGCTCCGACGACTGCCATAATTGTTCTAAGGGCCCAGAGGTGCCCAGGCAGTCCCTACAGCTGCCCAGCACTTAGTGGCCAGCTGCCACGTTTAGGTTGGGCATTGTGCGCCTGGCTTGCGCAGCCTGCGCAGTCGCGCCCTGACAGTATTGGATATTGGTCATTTCTACACCCCTGAGAGGCCAGTTGGCCTTGGAACAGTTTTGCTGTGTTGTGCCCTCCCCTAGGGCACCTGGTGATTTTCATATATGTACTTTTGCGCCTGCGCCATGTCTTCATGATATTTTCCTTCCTAAACTGTGTTGATGCATTGGAGATTGTTTTACTAATGGTAATTATGCTAGGGTGTTCATGTTTCCCTGCGTGATCTTTTCCTAAGGGGGTACTTACCTGTTACCAGTGGGTACTGGTTGTGCGCTATATCTTCTAATTGTGTGCTACAGCAGTAATTTTAGATCCTATGTCATGAAAGTATTAGTTCTACAAGTGCTAATTCCTGACAGTGGTCCATGTGGCCCTGTCCCCTGTATATATAATCCCTTGTAAATTCTGCCCGTGCCTGTTGGCACATTGTAAAGTGTGTGTTTTTATCTAATGTGTTTGGTATAATACAAAGGCTATTTTTATATAATACCTTGTGTGGAGTTTCCTTTGTGGTGGGCCTTGGGTGTTGTTGCTGGGTGCGCGCGCAAACGCTTTACACATTGCCTCAGAGATAAGCCTGACTGCTCGTGCCAAGCTACCAAGGGGGTGAGCAGGGGTTATCTTTGGCGTGTACCTTCCTTGCCCTGACTAGAGTGGTGGTTTCTGCCTGACTTTGGCGCAAGCCCTACCCAACCAGAAATCCCATTTCTAACAATTCCCATCTAAGAGTGCGCGAGAGAGGCAGTGCTTTTGCAGATAGGTGGGCAAAGGGAGCGTGGCATGCTTTGAGAATTTACCGTTGCTGCTGTACCCCTCCAATTACCTCCAGTAAATCCCACACAGTGGTATTGCTAAGAGGTCTCCGGTGGCCATGACTCCTTTCCCCAGCAGTCTGCAAATGCTCCTCCTGGCACTCTATGGGTTGGGGTATGAAGTCCACTTTACTCCTGAGGGACTTTAGGGGCCAAGAAGCCCTCCCGGTACCTCCTGTAAGTCCTTCACACCAGAATTCCTGAGCGCTGGTTGGAGGCCCAGCACCCTTTCTCCACAACTCTGCAAACACGCGTAGTAGTGAAAAAGAAGCATTTGCAATGTAATAGGTTTCACATTTGCAAGAGTTAGAGCTATTGGCGTTGTAAATGTAAAAGATTTTTACTAATGTTTTTTGGAGTGGAGTGATGTAAGTTGTGTTTAGCAGAATTATGTGGTATGTTTTGTAGTGAAATTATGTGGATAGAAAGTATGTCGTATTTAGTGTTTAGGTATTATGTAGAGTGGGATTATGTGTTAAAGTGAGTAATTATGTGGGATGGTAGTCTGTGTTGTGGAGTGGTATCCTCAGGTTTAGTCTTCCTCATCTCTATAGAAGTTAAACTATCAACTCAATGAGACAAAAAAAGAAGGAGCCACTGAGGAGCACTTCTGGACCTAGTCAGAGGTATGAGCAAGGCGACTGGAATTACGCAACTGTTTGGCTGTATTGATTTTCGCATAATTATTCATTTTCCGCATTTGCCGCAGAATCCATCATCTGCTGTATAATCTGCAGACTTGAACAAAAAAATCTTGTTTCTAGCTCAAAGAGCTCAAACGTTACCAAAAATGCAGTGACAAGTGTTACAGCATGGTGGAAGGTCCTTTGCAAAGCTGGAATGGTCAACTGTTACTAATTGCTAAATGTGGGTGTTAAATTGGTACTAATAGTGCACAAATCACTCTTGCTTCTTTCTGCGCTTCTCTTGCCTCTTTCTGCGCCTCACTTCCCTCTGTCTGTACCTCTCATGCCTCTTTCTGCACCTCACATGCCTCTTTCTGCACTTCTTACCTCGTTGTGTACCTCTTCCCTCTTTCTGCATCTCACTTGCCTCTTTTGTACCTCTCGCCTCTTTCTGCATGTCGTTTCCTCTTTCTGTACCTCTCTTACCTGTTGCCACACCTCACTTGCCTCTTTCTGCATTTCTCTTCCCTCTTTCTGCACTTCACTTGCTTCTTTCTGCACTTCTCTTGCTTCTTTCTGCGCTTCTCTTGCCTCTTTCTGCACTTCTCTTGCATCTTTCTGCACTTCTCTTGCATCTTTCTGCACTGCTGTTGCTTCTTTCTGCACTTCTCTTAGATCTTTCTGCACTTCTATTTCCTCTTTCTACACTTCTGTTCCTTCTTTCGGCCCTTCTCTTGCCTTTTTGTGCACTTCTCTTGCCTGTTTTTGCACTACTTTTGCCTCTTTTTCCACTTCTCTTGCCTCTTTCTATACTTCTCTTGCCTCTTTCTGCACATTTCTTAGTCTTTCTGCACTATTCTTGTTTTTTATGCACTTCTCTTGCCTCTTTCTGTACCTTTCTTGCCTCTTTCTGCACCTCACTTGCCTCTTTCTGCAGTTCTCTTGCCTCTAACTGCACCGCACTATCTTCTTTCTGCACCTCTCTTACCTCTTTCATCATTTCTCTTTTTCTTTTTACTGCACTTTTCATGCTTCTTTCTGCACCTCTTGCCTCTTTCTGCTCTTCTCTTCCTTCTTTCTGTACTTCTTTTGCCTCTTTTTTCACTTCTCTTGCTTCTGTCTGCACCTCTCTTGCCTCTTTCTGCACCTTACCTGCCTCTTTCTCTACCATTCTTGCCTCTTTCTGTACCTCACTTGCCTCTCTCTGCACTTCTTTTGCTTCTTTCTGCACTTCTCTTGCCTCTTTCTGTACTTCTCTTACCTCTTGCTGTAACTCTTTTGCATCTTTCTGCACTTCATTCGCCTCTTTCTGCAGTTCTCTTGCCTCTTTCTGCACCTCTCTTGCCTCTTTCTGTACTTCTCTTTCTCTTTTCTGTACCTCACTCTCTTCTTTCTATACATCTCTTGCCTCTTTCTAGACTTCACTTGCCTCTTTCTGCATGCACTTCTCTTCCTTCTTTCTGCACATCTGTTGCCTCTTTTTGCACTTCTCTTGCTTCTTTCTGCACCTCTCGCCTATTTCTTCAGCTTACTTGCCCCTTTCTGTACCTCTCTTGCCTCTTTCTGCACCTCACTTGCCTCTTTATGCACTTCTTTTGACTATTTCTGCACTTATCTTGCCTCTTTCTGCACTTCTCTTACTTCTTTCTGCAATTCTCTTGGCTCTTTCTGTACTTCTATTTCCTCTTTCTGCACTTCTCTTCCCTCTTTAAGCACTTCTCTTCCCTCTTACTAAACTTCTCGTTCCTCTTTTTGTACCTCACTTGCCTCTTTCTGCACTTCTTTAGCTTCTTTTTGCACTTCTCTTGCATCTTTCTGCACTTCTCTTGGCTGTTTCTGCACTTCTATTTCCTCTTTTTGCACTTCTCTTACTTCTTTCTTCAACTCTCTTGCCTCTTTCTGCACCTTACTTGCCTCTGTCTGTACCTCTCTTGCCTCTTTCTGCGTCTGACTTACGTCTTTCTGCACTTCATTTGCCTCTTTCTGTGCTTCTCTAACCTCTTTCTGTACTTCTCTTGCTTCTTTCTGTACTTCTCGTGCTTCTTTCTGCACTTCTCTTGGCTCTTTCTGTACTTCTATATCCTCTTTCTGCACTTCTCTTGCTTCTTTCTGCACTTCTATTGCCTCTTTCTGCACTTCTGTTCCTTCTTTCTGCACCTCTCTTGCCTCTTTCTTTACTACTGTTGCCACTTTCTGCACCTCACTTGCCTCTTTCTGCACTTCTCTTGCTCCTTTCTGCACTTCTCTTCCCTCTTTCTGCACTTCTCTTCCCTCTTTCTGCACTTCTCTTGGCCCTTTCTGCACTTTTCATCCCTCCTTCTGCACCAGTCTTGCCTCTTTCTGCACCACACATGCCTCCTTCTGCCCTTCTGTTGCCTCTTTCTGCACTTCTCTTGGATCTTTCTGTACTTCTCTTGCCTCTTTCTGCACCTCTCTTGCCTCCTTCCGCACCTCACTTGCCTCTTTCTGTACCTCTCTTGCCTCATTCTGCACCTCACTTGCCTCTTCCTGCACTTCTCTTACCTCTTTCTGCACTTCTCCTGCCTCTTTCTGCACTTCTCCTGGCTCTTTCTGCACTTCTCTTACCTCTTGCTGTAACTCTTTTGCCTCTTTCTGCACTTCATTCGCCTCTTTCTGCAGTTCTCTTGACTCTTTCTGCACCTCTCTTGCCTCTTTCTGCACTTCTCATGCCTCTTTCTGCACGCACTTCTCTTCCTTCTTTCTGCACATCTGTTGGCTCTTTTTGCACTTCTCTTGCTTCTTTTGCACCTCTCGCCTATTTCTGCACCTTACTTGCCCCTTTTTGTACCTCTCTTGCCTCTTTCTGCACCTCTCTTGCCTCTTTCTGCACCCTACCTGCCTCTTTCTCTACCACTCTTGCCTCTTTCTGTACCTCACTTGCCTCTCTCTGCACTTCTTTTGCTTCTTTCTGCACTTCTCTTGCCTCTTTCTGCACTTCTCTTACCTCTTGCTGTAACTCTTTTGCCTCTTTCTGCACTTCATTCGCCTCTTTCTGCAGTTCTCTTGCCTCTTTCTGCACCTCCCTTGCCTCTTTCTGCACTTCTTTCTCTTTTCTGTACCTCACTCTCTTCTTTCTGTATCTCGCTTGCCTCTTTCTACACTTCTCTTGCCTCTTTCTGCATGCACTTCTCTTCCTTCTTTCTGCACATCTTTTGCCTCTTTTTGCACTTCTCTTGCTTCTTTCTGCACCTCTCGCCTATTTCTGCACCTTACTTGTCCCTTTCTGTACCTCTCTTGCCTCTTTCTGTACCTCACTTGCCTCTTTCTGCACTTCTTTTGATTATTTCTGCACTTATCTTGCCTCTTACTGCACTTCTCTTGCTTCTTTCTGCAATTCTCTTGGCTCTTTCTGTACTTCTATTTCCTCTTTCTGCTCTTCTCTTCCCTCTTTAAGCACTTCTCTTCCCTCTTTCTGAACTTCTCGTTCCTCTTTTTGTACCTCACTTGCCTCTTTCTGCACTTCTTTAGCCTCTTTTTGCACTTCTCAAGCTTCTTTCTGCACTTCTCTTGGCTGTTTCTGCACTTCTACTTCCTCTTTTTGTACTTCTCTTGCTTCTTTCTGCAACTCACTTGCCTCTTTCTGCACCTTACTTGCCTCTGTCTGTACCTCTCTTGCTTCTTTCTGCATCTGACTTACGTCTTTCTGCACTTCATTTGCCTCTTTCTGTGCTTCTCTAACCTCTTTCTGTACTTCTCTTGCTTCTTTCTGCACTTCTCTTACCGCTTGCTGTAACTCTTTTGCCTCTTTCTGCACTTCATTCACCTCTTTCTGCAGTTCTCTTGCCTCTTTCTGTACCTCTCTTGCCTCTTCTGCACTTCTCTTGCTTCTTTCTGCACCTCTCGCCTATTTCTGCACCTTACTTGCCACTTTCTGTACCTCTCTTAACTCTTTCTGCACTTCTCGTTCCTCTTTCTGTATCCCACCTACCTCTTTCTGCACTTCTTTAGCCTCTTTTTGCACTTCTCTTGCTTCTTTCTGCACTTCTCTTGGCTGTTTCTGCACTTCTATTTCCTCTTGTTGTACTTCTCTTGCTTCTTTCTGCAACTCTCTTGCCTCTTTCTGCACCTTACTTGGCTCTGTCTGTACCTCTCTTGCCTCTTTCTGCGTCTGACTTACCTCTTTCTGCACTTAATTGCCTCTTTCTGCACTTCTCTAACCTCTTTCTGTACTTCTCTTGCTTCTTTCTGTACTTCTCTTGGCTCTTTCTGTACTTCGATATCCTCTCTCTGCACTTCTCTTGCTTCTTTCTGCACTTCTATTGCCTCTTTCTGCACTTCTGTTCCTTCTTTCTACACTTCTCTTGCCTCTTTCTGTACTACTGTTGCCACTTTCTGCACTTCTCTTGCCTATTCGTGCACCTCACTTGCCTCTTTCTGTACCAGTCTTGCCTCTTTCTGCACCACACTTGCCTCTTTCTGCACTTCTCTTGGATCTTTCTGACCTTCTCTTGGCTCTTTCTATACTTCTATATCCTCTTTCTGCACTTCTCTTGCCGCTTTCTGCACTTCTCTTGCCTCTTTCTGCAGTTTTCTTGCCTCCTTCTGCACCTCACTTGCCTCTTTTTGTACCTCACTTGCCTCTTTCTGCACTTCTTTAGCCTCTTTTTGCACTTCTCTTGCTTCTTTCTGCACTTCTCTTGGCTGTTTCTGCACTTCTACTTCCTCTTTTTGTACTTCTCTTGCTTCTTTCTGCAACTCACTTGCCTCTTTCTGCACCTTACTTGCCTCTGTCTGTACCTCTCTTGCCTCTTTCTGCGTCTGACTTACGTCTTTCTGCACTTCATTTGCCTCTTTCTGTGCTTCTCTAACCTCTTTCTGTACTTCTCTTGCTTCTTTCTGCACTTCTCTTGGGTCTTTCTGTACTTCTCTTACCTCTTGCTGTATCTCTTTTGCCTCTTTCTGCACTTCTATTGCCTCTTTCTGCACTTCTGTTCCTTCTTTCTGCACCTCTCTTGCCTCTTTCTTTACTACTGTTGCCACTTTCTGCACCTCACTTGCCTCTTTCTGCACTTCTCTTGCTCCTTTCTGCACTTCTCTTCCTTCTTTCTGCACTTCTCTTCCCTCTTTCTGCACTTCTCTTGGCCCTTTCTGCACTTTTCTTCCCTCCTTCTGCACCAGTCTTGCCTCTTTCTGCACCACACATGCCTCCTTCTGCCCTTCTGTTGCCTCTTTCTGCACTTCTCTTGGATCTTTCTGTACTTCTCTTGCCTCTTTCTGCACCTCTCTTGCCTCCTTCCGCACCTCACTTGCCTCTTTCTGTACCTCTCTTGCCTCATTCTGCACCTCACTTGCCTCTTCCTGCACTTCTCTTACCTCTTTCTGCACTTCTCCTGCCTCTTTCTGCACTTCTCCTGGCTCTTTCTGCACTTCTCTTACCTCTTGCTGTAACTCTTTTGCCTCTTTCTGCACTTCATTCGCCTCTTTCTGCAGTTCTCTTGCCTCTTTCTGCACCTCTTTTGCCTCTTTCTGCACTTCTTTCTCTTTTCTGTACCTCACTCTCTTCTTTCTGTATCTCTCTTGCCTCTTTCTACACTTCTCTTGCCTCTTTCTGCATGCACTTCTCTTCCTTCTTTCTGCACATCTTTTGCCTCTTTTTGCACTTCTCTTGCTTCTTTCTGCACCTCTCGCCTATTTCTGCACCTTACTTGTCCCTTTCTGTACCTCTCTTGCCTCTTTCTGTACCTCACTTGCCTCTTTCTGCACTTCTTTTGATTATTTCTGCACTTATCTTGCCTCTTACTGCACTTCTCTTGCTTCTTTCTGCAATTCTCTTGGCTCTTTCTGTACTTCTATTTCCTCTTTCTGCTCTTCTCTTCCCTCTTTAAGCACTTCTCTTCCCTCTCTCTGAACTTCTCGTTCCTCTTTTTGTACCTCACTTGCCTCTTTCTGCACTTCTTTAGCCTCTTTTTGCACTTCTCTTGCTTCTTTCTGCACTTCTCTTGGCTGTTTCTGCACTTCTACTTCCTCTTTTTGTACTTCTCTTGCTTCTTTCTGCAACTCACTTGCCTCTTTCTGCACCTTACTTGCCTCTGTCTGTACCTCTCTTGCCTCTTTCTGCGTCTGACTTACGTCTTTCTGCACTTCATTTGCCTCTTTCTGTGCTTCTCTAACCTCTTTCTGTACTTCTCTTGCTTCTTTCTGCACTTCTCTTGGGTCTTTCTGTACTTCTCTTACCTCTTGCTGTAACTCTTTTGCCTCTTTCTGCACTTCATTCGCCTCTTTCTGCACTTCATTTGCCTCTTTCTGTGCTTCTCTAACCTCTTTCTGTACTTCTCTTGCTTCTTTCTGCACTTCTCTTGGGTCTTTCTGTACTTCTCTTACCTCTTGCTGTAACTCTTTTGCCTCTTTCTGCACTTCATTCGCCTCTTTCTGCAGTTCTCTTGCCTCTTTCTGTACCTCTCTTGCCTCTTCTGCACTTCTCTTGCTTCTTTCTGCACCTCTCGCCTATTTCTGCACCTTACTTGCCACTTTCTGTACCTCTCTTAACTCTTTCTGCATTTCTCGTTCCTCTTTCTGTATCCCACCTACCTCTTTCTGCACTTCTTTAGCCTCTTTTTGCACTTCTCTTGCTTCTTTCTGCACTTCTCTTGGCTGTTTCTGCACTTCTATTTCCTCTTGTTGTACTTCTCTTGCTTCTTTCTGCAACTCTCTTGCCTCTTTCTGCACCTTACTTGGCTCTGTCTGTACCTCTCTTGCCTCTTTCTGCATCTGACTTACCTCTTTCTGCACTTAATTGCCTCTTTCTGCACTTCTCTAACCTCTTTCTGTACTTCTCTTGCTTCTTTCTGTACTTCTCTTGGCTCTTTCTGTACTTCGATATCCTCTCTCTGCACTTCTCTTGCTTCTTTCTGCACTTCTATTGCCTCTTTCTGCACTTCTGTTCCTTCTTTCTGCACTTCTCTTGCCTCTTTCTGTACTACTGTTGCCACTTTCTGCACTTCTCTTGCCTATTCGTGCACCTCACTTGCCTCTTTCTGTACCAGTCTTGCCTCTTTCTGCACCACACTTGCCTCTTTCTGCACTTCTCTTGGATCTTTCTGACCTTCTCTTGGCTCTTTCTATACTTCTATATCCTCTTTCTGCACTTCTCTTGCCGCTTTCTGCACTTCTCTTGCCTCTTTCTGCAGTTCTCTTGCCTCCTTCTGCACCTCACTTGCCTCTTTCTGCACTTCACTTGTTTCTTTCTGCACCCTTTGTAGGAGAGTAGGATCTGCTTCACATGGGTACCCCCACTTTTTGCTGGTGTTTCACTGTTTTTTTTTACGTTAGTCTGGTTGTGGCCCTGCTAATCAGGACCCCAGCCTAGCTGCTTCCTCTCTAAAATGGCTTCCATGTACATTAGGTACATTTCTAATTGGATTCTGGAGTGCCTTAAAAGCCCCTAGTATATGGTATGCTATGTACCTAGGGCATAGGTACCTCAGAGGCCTCCCAGGGGCTGAAGCATGTATTATGTCACCCCTGGGAAGCACTCCAAAATGGCACTGCAGGTCAGATACTATAGCCTGGGTAAGGTGGTGCTTACACCCCTTACCATGGTATAGGCTACCTATATCACTACCATTACACACACATATAACACCTATAAGTCACTCCTATGGCAGGCCTTAACAATCCTGAAGGCAGAGTGCTTGGTTTTTATGTGAGAGGGTGCCCCTGCATGAGCAGAGCCCCTCTGCAGCGTTCGGAGTGCCTCCTCTGATGCAGTTTGTGGTGCAGCCTGACCATATACTCTTAACTGCATTATAACCTCGCGGTAAATGCTAACTTTGGGATGACTGCACGGAAGTGTCAAACGCTTTGGAATACTACCCCCCGCCATCTCTGGTGGCGGTGTAGCATTCCACCCTTCTAGAGGGAGAGACATGTGCACACTGGTCTAACCCGGTAGGACTTTCTACAACCCTGGCATCACAAAATGGATGCCTCTGCCACAGACACGGGTATGGCCCCCTCCTGCTGACCGAAACTCTGGCAGGGAGGCCTGGACAATAGGTGTCCTGTCCCAGGGAGGTGTAACCACCTCCCCAGACAGGCAGATGTGTATTGGTGCTGGGCGGGAGCACTCTCTGGTGCTTTGAAGTCCCGCACTGGGGGCACACTTGGTGTCCCTGTGCATCGTCCAGTTCAAACAGTTGCAGGGGCTACCTGCCCCTGCTCTGATGTGAAACTGGACAAAGGAAATGGATGTAACCACCCCTCTTTCCAAACCCTCCCATAGGTGGGTCGCTGGAATATGTCCAACCCCCAAACTATAAGTATGGGAACCCAGTCCTTGCGACTTTAGATTACCCTGGACGAAACTCTGCAATATATATCCTGGACCTTTGATGTTCTACTTTGCTTAGAAGACTGAAGAAATCTCTCTTGGGGTCAAGGAGTGACTCCCCTGCTTGGCAGGCACCAAAGAAGCAACTGACCGGTCTGCATCGCTGAAGCTCCTGCCGGAGGCCGAAGTCTTTGTATCACCAGAGGTTGCTTCCCAGACTTCCCCAAGGCTATCCTGAGTCCACAGCAAAGCTGAGGCCCGTGGCTATCGTGGGTGATGTGGAACCATGACCCCTGGATACCCTGATCTTTTGCTGATCCATCATCTTCCTGGTCTTCCTTGAAGTTTTGCTTTGGGCTCCGAGTAGCCCCAGCCCTGAGCATTCTTGCACCGAAGATTTCTGGCCTCCACTCCACGAGTGACCCGTGGGCCAGTTTCCAGTGCGACCACTTGAGGCTCCGTTGGCTAGCAGGACCCCATGAAGGCAACTCCTCTTCTGAGTGGGCTTTCCTGATTGCTCCAGACGTGCCCTGACTTACCCTTGCTGGGTGAGTCCCCCAGACCTTGCTGGTCTACACCGCCATCCTTTCTCTGATTCCAAGTGACTTGCCGTTGCCAAGGCTTGTTGGGTCCAATTTGGTCCCCGATACTGCAGCACTCGATAGACTTTATGGGACAGCTCAAATTCAGCTCCTGGTTGTCATCGATGCTTCCTGGACCTTGTGGCTGAAGAGTCAAGACACCCATCAACTCACCTGAAGCACCCGACATCTGTGGGCATTGGTCTATCGTGCCCTTGGTCACAGGTAAGTGACCCAGACTCTGTCCCCTCTGCTTTCAGGTTCCTTCCATCCTAGATTCAGGCTTGGATCACTTCGGACACTTCTCCTATTCACGGCAGCAGCACTTCTTCGCCAGCTTCCATTGAAATCGACGACGCGACCCGACACCAAATGACACCTATGCACCCGGCTTCCCTGGCTGAGGTAACACAAGTACACCGGTGATCCACTGGGTGCTAGCCCTAGAACTTCTTAAGCCCAAAAGGGTTTGGTCCTGACTCATTTCTAAGTGTCCCTAATCTTTAAATTTCAAACCGCGACATTGCCCATAGAAGCTAAGAGGAACCCGCAGCTTTGTTCACACACTGCACACAGCCCCCATGGGTCCCCTGTGTCACTACCTTGGGTGGTTCCTTGGGGTCCCAGCGATTCTACAGGCTCTAGGCCTTGTGTCTAGTTCAATCGGGTTCTCATACCACTTTATTGGTATATGGTTTGGTACGCCCCTAGGGCCCAAACGTGTATTTGTGCTATTACTGTTGATTGCTAACTTTTAACTTAAGTACTTCAAACTCCAGTCTCATAAAGAGACTAGAGGGGTGTGTTTTATCTTAAATACATATATTTTAAATATATACCTGGTGTGGTTGTCCTTTCGCTTGTTCATTCAAGAGATTATAGACTGGTAAAACAAGCTGCTTTACATTCCTTCAAGACTTAGCCTGAAGGCTGCTCTCCATAGCTACCACTAGGATAGCTTTCAATAAAGGTTGTCTTTAACCTATTCACCATAAGGGGTTGTTTGGACTGATACAGGGTGCCCACTATAACTAGTGGACGGCATATATCAGACCAACTTCTCACATTGGTGTGCAGCGTGTGGGAATCCAGCTTGCTATTGTTTTACCAGATAATCTCAATTGAATTGATCAACTGAAAACCACTAAAGGTACCTTAGGTACATCTAATATCAAGCTTAGTATACAGTACGTTCTACTGAAGTTAGAGTTGTGTGTTAAGGGATAACACACCCTATCTACAACTCAAGAGAGTTTAGTAGGCCACACTAGTGTAGGTAGTGCAATACACCACACCACATTAGTAATGTCTAATCAGCCAGGAACCACTGGGTCCCTGCCAGAAGCCAGTGAGTTTCTTCTCTATAAATATGAGGGTCTCTCCTTTGCACAGCTTAGGGCCTTATGTTCCATTAGGAGGCTGAAGACTGGCAAAAGCCCAACCACCCAGCATCTAATAAAGATACTCAGGCTGGATGATCTCTCAGGGCCTAGTGGGCCTGAATGGGTAGGCAGAGAGGGTGGGGCAGCAGCTGAGGGTGGGCCTAGGGGTGGAAACTGATGTCAATGATCAGGATCTGGTGAACCCAGCTCCCCTGGATGAGGATGAGGAGGATGACAACAATGCTCCCCTCTTTGTTCCTCCAGGAAGAGTTGAAAGTAGGGTTAGAAGGGATAGATCTCTCTCATGGGGATCTGTCCAGTCTACCTAATCTGTAGGGACCTCTGTTTCTTCTCACAGAGGGAGGGAAATCTCCCAGGAGAGGAGAGAGAGGCTGCTGAATTATGAGCAAGATAAGTTCAACCTCAGAAAGCAGCAGATGGCCCTAGAGAGGGAAGCCCTAGAGCTCTACAGAGCTAGTAAAAAGGAGGGACTAGAGTCCCTTGGTGGCAGCAGTTTCCCTAGAGATAGGGAGAGGTCTTATAACCATAGAAACCTAAGTAAGATTGTCCCTCCCTACCAGAGTGGGGATGACATCCACAAATGGATAACTGCATTGGAGAGGGCCTGTAAAGTACAGAAGGTACCTCAAGGTCAGTGGGCAGCAATTTTATGGCTCTCCTTTGCAGACAAAGGTAGAAATAAGCTCCTCGCTGTAAGAGAAGAGGATGCTGATGATTACCAGGTCTTGAAAAGTGCACTAATAGATGGGTTTGGCCTAACAACTGAGCAATACAGGTTAAAGTTCAGAGATACCCAAAAAGCACAAAATCAAGACTGGGTTGACTTTGTTGACTGTGATGCTAAGGCTCTGGAGGTTGGTTATTGGGCAGTAATTGTGTGACTTCATAGGATTGTATAACCTGATAATGAGGGAGCAGATTCTTAATAACTGTCAAAATCAGCTGTTGCACCAGTACCTGGTAGACTCGGATCTGACCTCTCCCCAAGAATTGGGAAAGAAGGCAGACAAATGGGTCAGAACCAGGGTGAGGCAGAAGGTACAGAACCAAGGTGGTGACCCAAAGAAGCAGGATTCTAAGAACTCTGACAAGGGTGTGGACAAGGGTAAAGACCGGAAGTCTTCCCAAGGGCCCCCAAAATCTTCTTCAAATGGGGAGTCACAGTCTAACAAGGAAAAAAGGCCAAAAGAAACCTTGGTGCAAAATCTGTAAACAGAAAACTCACTGGACCAGTGACTGCACCAAGTCCAAAGAATCTACTCCAGCCACCATTGCCCCTAAGGCAACTGTTCCCCCTAGTACAGCTACAATAGGTGGTGGCAATGTCCAGAATAAGGGTGTAGGTGGGTTGACCCTGGGTTCTGAAATGGACTCTGGCCTAGTCAGAGTTCCAACTCAGGCTGTGCTTGCCTGTGATGGGGGCATGGATATGTCTCCCTTTGTGAGTCCCAGTAATCTGGGCAAATATAGACAGCAGCCTTTAATAAATGGAGCAGAGGCTTGGGCATTCAGGGACACAGGAGCAAGTGTCACAATGGTGACAAAATATCTTGTGGATACTGGGCAGTTTATACTTGGTGAAATGTACCAAGGTTGTGGTAAGTGCAGACCTACCAGTACATGATCTAGAGACTTCAGCTTGTGCCGAAGTGGAGCTCAGGACACATGCAGAAATGTTATGGATCCCTGCTCATGTATTTTCTGTGACTAGGTCACAGGCCAAAATGTCTAAAGCTGGACAGGCCCTGGATCCAGGGAAAATGGACCAGATGCCTCACAAGAGGAGGAGCAGTAGGGTTAAGGCAGAGCCTTCCCACCTGACTCAGAATGCTGATCAGTCTCCTCAGGGAGATGATCTTGAGCCTGAAGAAGGAACTGTCACAGAGGAGCTTGAACCTGGCCAGGTTGAGTTCTTGTGGACAGGGGGCCCTTCCAGGTCTGATCTGAGCCGGGAGCAGACAACCTGCCTGTGAGAAGTTGGCCTGGCATATGCTGGTCATTAGTTATAGTGGCAACCTTGCACCAGTCCAATTCGACTCTTAAGGTAGATAGGTTTAAGACAACCTTTTAAAGAAAGCTATCCTAGTGGTAGCTGTGGAGAGCAGCCTTCAGGCTAAGTCTCAGAGGAATGTAAAGCAGCTTGTTTTACCTTATAATCTCTTGAATTACCAAATGAAAGGACACCACACAGGTATATATATCAAATATATATGTATTTATTTCTAGACACACTCTACTAATCTCTTTATGAGATTAGAAGTCAGTAACATATGCACAAATCAACGTTTCTCAATAAGTTAAGCACAAATATGGCTGGGGTCTTAGGGGCGTACCAGACCATATACTAAAAAAGAGGTTTAGGAAAGTCGACTTGCAAAGAGACAAGGCCTAGGGCCTGTGGAATCACTGGGGCTTCACTAATCCACCCAAGGCAGGTAAGTAAAGGACCCACGGAAGACGCGTGCAGTGTGAGCACACAGCCGTGGGTTCCCTATTGATTACAATGGAGCAAGTCGCGGTTGGATTTTTAAAGTTTAAGGGTACTTCTAGGAGGTCTACAAGCAAGTCACTTACAAGGTAAGTAGTTCAAGGGCCAACACCCACACGAGCACTGGAGTGCACGAGTTACCTCACCCAGGGGTCGGGTCGGGTCACCGTTTTCTATGGAAGCCGAAGAAGTTTTGCTGCTTGCGAAGACTGAAGAAGTGTCCGGTGGAATCCAAGGCTGGATTCAAGATGAAGATGACCTGAAAGCAGAAGGGACAGTGTTCACAGTCACTTGCCAGTGACCCGGGGCCAGGAAGATGGATGCCCACGGAAGTCTGGTGATTTCAGGTGATCCAGGGTGTTTTGACTCTTCACCCACGAGGTCCAGGAGGCATTGACGACAACCAGGATCTGGATTTGGAGTGTCCCACAAAGTCTGCAGCTTACTGAGGTGTCTGCAACCAGATTAGAGCCAACAAGCCGTAGGCAACAGCAAGTCTCGTGGAATGTGAAGAAAATCAGCGGTGCAGACCAGCCAGGTCTGAGGGACTCACCCAGCAAGGGTAAGTCAGGGCAGGCCTGGGGCAACCAGGAGAGCCTTTTGGTTCGATGAAGAAGTCTTCAGGGGACACACAAGCCAGCCGGCAGGGGATTGCAAAGACGCCTTGTGAGGATTTGTTTCACAGGAGCCCACGGTCACTCGGGACGAGGTAGGCCTCTGATGTTCGAAGGAAATCCTGCTGGAGGCTTGGGCCACACGTGGTCCAAAGCACAAGTTCGTAGAATGTCGTGAAGGGGTTGCACTCGACAATAGTGCACGGTTCCCAGGTATTGCAGTTCTTCGTCACTCGTGGGGTCCACTCACATCAGCTTCACTGGGGACTCACAATGGCCGTCGAGAAGTCAGGAAATCCACTTCCAGGGCTGCAGAGACTTCAGACTCCGGCGGGAGCGGGAAAGGTTGCGACCGTTGATTCAAGTTTTCGGTGCCTGCCAAGCAGGGGAGTCACTCCTTGACTCCAAGGGAGATTCTTCCGTCTTTCAAAGGTAGTGGAACGTCAAAGGGCCAGGATTCTTCTTGTAAAGCGTCGTCCAGAGATATCTGACTTGCAATGGCAAGGGTTCCCTAACTTATACTAAAAGGAAGGGAAGGACTAGCTCTATGACCACTCCTCTGGGAGGGTCAGGGGAGTGGGTGGTTACACCCACTTCCCTTTGTCCAGTTTCGCGCCAGAGCAGGGGCAGGTAGCCCCTGAACCGGTTTGAGCTGGCATATGCACAGAGGAGCCTACTTCTCCCCCAGTGCAGGACTTCAAAGCACTCTAGGAGTGCACCCACCCAGCCCCAATACACTAAATCCTGTCTGGAAGGTGGTGACACCTCCCTGTGACAGGATGCCTATAGTTGGGCCTCCTCCACTGTGAGTTTCAGTCAGCAGCAGGAGGGCAGCCCAGTGTCTGTGCTGGTGGCATCCATTTTGTGATGCTAGGGCTCTTTCAGATTTCTGCCGTGTTTCCACAGTAGGTACATGTCGTCCCCTCTAGAAGGGTGGGATCATACTCCCACACCAGTTACTGGTGTGGGGGTATGATTCCAAGTTGTTTGACACCAAACATGACATGTTTTGATGCAGTCATTCCAAAGTTAGCATTTACTGGTAGGTTATAATGCACTTAAGGGTATATGGTTTAACCGCATCCACAAACAGCCACACAGAATAAACTCTGCCAGCTGCAGAGGGGCCCTGCTCATGCAGAAGCACCCCCTCACATTATACACCAAGCACCCTGCCCTCAGGATTGATAGGGCCTGCCTTAGGGATGACTGATAGGTTTATATGTGTGTGTATGGTGAGATATAGGAACCTATACCTCAGTGAGGAGTGCTAACACTACCTCACCCAGGCTGCAGTAGCAGGCCTGTGTTGTCAGATTTAGTCTGCTTCCCAGGGGTGGCATAATACATGCTTCAGACCCTGGTAGGCCTGTGAAGTACCTATGCCCTTGGTACCTAAGGTACCATATACTAGAGGCTCATAAGGTACCACAGTATCCAATCACTAGTGCATCTAATATGCACACCCGTCATTTAAGGGAGTAAGCAGATAGGCTGGAGTCCTGGATAGCAGGATCTCAGCCAGACTAGTCAAAAACCATTCAAACACCACGAAAAAAAGTAGGGGCAACCATGCAGTCAGATTCCACCTTCCTACATATACCCCCCCAAACGAAAGGAGATAAGGCTAACCTTGTCCAGATAAGCCTTTATTTCCTGAGTGGCCATATAAGGAAGAACCTGCACTAGCATGGTTGCTCCCTGTCTCATGGTCCACTTGGGAAATCCTACCTCAAGGGGTTCTAGAGTTTCTCCAAAGTCTAGGGAAATTGCCTGTATTGTGTTTTGGTACAGAAGCAGGCTGGTGGGGTGTCTGAGTCTGGATGTGAGGCCCTATTTGGGGTGGTCTCAACTTCCTCGGGAAACTGGTCACCATGGAAGCCTTTCTGTCCATGACTGTGTCATATCTGGCCCTAAGGGTCAACCTCTGGCTGCCTACAGCTGGGGGTTGGGTCCCCCTGGTTGGAATAATGGAGGGCATTGGAATGTTTGGGGCAACTATGCCCCAGGTCTCCCTGTGCCCAACAAAGTCCATCTGTGGGATACCTGTACCTAGGGGTAAGGGGGATCCCTCAGTATGTAGAGGAATATTCACCTGGCTAGACCTACTCTGCTCGGTGTCCCTAATCTGTTGATGAGTGGGTTCCTTTGGACAGGGCCCCACTAAGGGTCCACTGACCTCCCTGACATCTGCAGCCCTGGGCTGACTGAGGCAGGGTAGAGTGGGGCAGGATACCTGCTCCAGACTGGGTACCACCTTGGAAGGATCCCCTGCCATCCGAGCTGTGGCCAGGACAGGCCTGACCAATTCTGGGGCAGTTACTTCACAAGGGACAGGATCAGTTCCCTTAGAAAGCTGACCCTTACCTTTAGTTTGGTGGGGGGAGGACTGTTCCTCACCCCCTATGCTCTCTGTGTGGAGTGATCCATTGTTTCAAGCTTCACTCCCCTTAATTTCTCCTGGGGTGGAGGTGAGGCTCTCAGGGTCTCATCCACTCTCTCTGGGATGCCTAACATTCTTAAATGGGCATTGTGATCCACCTCAGCCCAGGCTGAGATTTCCATATCATTCCCCAGTAGACAATCTACAGGCAAGGTTGGGGACACTGCCACTCTCTTTGGGCCAGTGACCCCTCCCCAGCTGAGATTTACCACTGCCATGGGATGGTCTGTCCTAATTCCATCAATATTGGTAACCTGGTATTTAAACTCAGGTAAAAGCTGTTCTAGGGGCACTAGTCTCCTTATCACCATGGTGACACTAGCCCCTGTGTCCCTGTAGGCCACAGCCTTCTAACCATTGATCATGGGCTCCTGTCTGTACCTGCCCAAAATATTGGGACTCATGGTAAAGTTGGCAAACCCCATGCCACCATCACAGACTAGAGTTGCTTGTGTAGGGGACCTGGTTAGGCCAGAGTCCACCTGAGTTCCCCAAGAAAACCCAACTAAGTTTTTGGGTGCACTCCCATCACCTGGGGGATTACTACTGATAGTAACAGGAGGTGTTGGAGCTGCAGTGGAAGGAACATTTTCTTTATTGCCATTCTTTGGACAGCTGGAGTCAGTTTTCCAGTGGCCAGGTTGCTTGCACACATGGCAATATGGTTTCTTATTGGAAGAGGAAGGATTTTGGGACCCTTCAGAGGACTTTTCTGTTTTATTATCCCCACCTTTCTCTTTGGGCTTAGTGGAATCCTTCTTCTGGTCACCACCTTGGTTCTTGGGCCTCACCCTGGCCCTGACCCATTTGTCTGCCTTCTTTTCCAATTCTTGGGGAGAGGTCAGATCAGAGTCCACCAGGTACTGGTGTAAGAGCTGGTTTTGAAAATTGTTAAGGATCTGCTCTCTCATAATCAAATTATACAATCCTTTAAAGTCAGTTGCTCTACTGCCAATTATCCAACCCTCCAGAGCCTTGGTGGCACAATCTACAGAGTCCACCCAGTCCAGTGTCTGTGCCTTCTGGGTATCTATGAACTTCAACCTGTACTGTTCAGTGGTTAAGCCAAACCCATCTATTAATGCACTCTTCAGGACTTCATAATCATCAGCATCCTCTTCTCTAACAGTGAGGAGCTTGTCTCTACCTTTATCTGAAAAGGAGAGCCACAAGATTGTTGCCCACTGTTTCTGGGGGACCTGTTGTACTTTACAGGCCCTCTCCATAGCAGTTATCCACTTGTGGATATCATCCTCACTCTGGTAGGGAGGAACAACCTTGGACAGGTTCCTATCATCTGGAATGTAATCTCTGACTCTAGGGACACTGTTGCTGCCACCATGGGGTTCTAACCCCTCTTTTCTAGAAGCTATCTAAGGCCAACTGCTTGGTTCTGAGGGCAAGTCTTGCTTCCTCATACTGGAGCAGTGTGTACCTTCTTTCAGAGGAGGTCTCCCTTCAATTAGAATATGAGTTCCTCTGCTGGACAGATTCTCTGCCAGAGTGATATGAGTGGTCAGATTCCCTTGAAGGGGACCTAGGCCTCTCTTCCACTCTGTCAGCTCTCTTAGGGAGAATTCCTTTGTCCTTTTCGGACCCATGTGGGTCTGGCCCTTCAATCACAGACTCCAGGTCATCTTGATTTTCATCATCTGACCCAGAGACTATGGCTGACCCACCCCCTGATCCAGATCCACTAGCTCCTAGAGCTAGTCTAAGATCATCTGCTGTCAGCATATTTGTCAGGTGTTGTGTGGAGGGACTCTGTCCTAACCCCAGGTGTCTTGCAACACACATGGCCTTCAAGTCAAAGAAGGTCATGTCCTTATACTGAGGTTGGGTGGACCCATTGGCTCCATCCCTTGAGGACATTCTACTGTTGTGCAGTGTTGTACTACCTACACTAGTTTGTGGCCTACTGATCCTAGCTTGAGCTGTAGCAAGGGTGTGCTATCCCTTCACAAACAGCTCTAAGTTGAGTTGAACTTATTGATACTAAGCTTGACTTTATATGTACCTTGAGTACCTTAAGTGGTTTTCAGTTAGTAATTCAAACAGAGATTTTCTGGTAAAACAATGGCAAGCTGGAATCCCACACGCTGCCCACCAATGTGAGAAGTTGGCCTGGCATATGCTGGTCACTAGTTATAGTGGCCACCTTGCACCAGTCCAATTCGACTCTTAAGGTAGATAGGTTTAAGACAACCTTTTAAAGAAAGCTATCCTAGTGGTAGCTGTGGAGAGCAGCCTTCAGGCTAAGTCTCAGAGGAATGTAAAGCAGCTTACTTTACCTTATAATCTCTTGAATTACCAAATGAAAAGACACCACACAGGTATATATATCAAATATATATGTATTTATTTCTAGACACACTCTACTGATCTCTTTATGAGATTAGAAGTCAGCAACATATGCACAAATCAACGTTTCTCAATAAGTTAAGCACAAATATGGTTGGGGCCCTTAGGGGCGTACCAGACCATATACTAAAAAAGAGGTTTAGGAAAGTCGACTTGCAAAGAGACAAGGCCTAGGGCCTGTGGAATCGCTGGGGTTTCACTAATCCACCCAAGGCAGGTAAGTAAAGGACCCACGGAAGACGCGTGCAGTGTGAGCACACAGCCACGGGTTCCCTATTGATTACAATGGAGCAAGTCGCGGTTGGATTTTTTAAGTTTAAGGGTACTTCTAGGAAGTCTACAAGCAAGTCACTTACAAGGTAAGTAGTTCGAGGGCCAACACCCACAGGAGCACCGGTGTGCACGAGTTACCTCACCCAGGGAAGCCGGGTGCATAGGTGTCTTTTGGTGTCGGGTCGCGGCGTCGTTTTCAATGGGAGCCAAAGAAGACTTGCTGCTTGTGAAGACAGGAGAAGTGTCCGGTGGAATCCAAGGCTTTACCTCTTTTACAAGGGGGGTTTTGACGGTGGATGTGTGCATTGAAATCTCCTCCTAAACATATCCCATCAAGTTTACCACACTTTTGTCCTTCTGTAATGTCATCAATAAAATTAAATAACTTTATAAAATTCATATTAGGATGTGTTTTAAAATCATTATTATAAAAATTTATTAAACATATTCTTATTCTACTGATGTAAAGTAATGCCTGAAAGCTCCTATCATATGTTTCCAGCTGTTCGACTTTAACGTCTGCACCAATTTTGACCCAGATGGAAAGTCCCCCACTGGGTCTACCCAGAACTGGGATTGGTGAAGTTTGGTTAAAACAACGGTATCCATCAAAAAGTAGGGAAGTAGTGCACCAAGTTTCTTGAAACATCAAGATGTCAAATTTGGAAACCCAATCCACCCAGTCCCCATTTGTTACTTTAGCGTTAAGACCTGCTATATTCCAACTCAGGATTGTCAGATTATTAATCGATGTTACCAAGGTAGAAACATAACTGTTGCCCTTAGGCGCCTTGGCATCATTAGCAGCCACTGTAGTCGGATCAATAGATAGATCCCCCGCTAGGCCAGATATATTAAGATAATTCGTGCTTGCTAGATCTGGAAAGGTAGTTGGTAGTCAGTCCAAGGAACCCAGATCAGACAAAGCACTGAACCTGTTGTGCAGGGGAAAAGGTGGTAAAGCAGGGCTAAGTGGTCTATAGTGGGGTCTGTAGAAATAGCCCAATGGCAGAGAGGTTATGACAGTGGAGGGGGAAAAACACGTATTGGTGCTACCAAGAATAAATTTAACTGTAGAGGGATTTCTAAAATTAATAACAATACAGTCCCCTTCTATATTCTTAGGTAGTGGCCCAACCCAACTTACCCGTCGAACAGTCAAAATTTATCTCATAATATTGGGGCCTACCCCTTTATGTTTAGATAACCAGTCAATACACTTGTTGTTTAGCTGCATCCATGACTCACTCTGTCCCTCCCTTAACTGAGGTACGCCTGCCAGGATTATTACATAAGGGCAGGCGTCAGGGGGCAGATGGAGAACAGTCCCTGGGTGTGTTGTTGGCCTTGTTGCAGTGGTTTGACCCTTATCTAATCCAATGTTAGTAGGTACCTCCCTCCTTGCAGCTGGCAGGGTCGAAGCATCCTTTAACATATTAGTGGCCATACTAGTAAGGTGTACTGGTTCCGTTGCTCCTATCAGGGTTTGCTGGGTGGTTTTTGCAATGTGACTTCTCCCTTCGTTAACACTTTTGGATGCAGTATTAGAGGTAGTTGCGCCACTAAGAGCATTAGGTCCTTTGCTCAAAACGCCCCTATTAGCGACTTCTAGCTCCTTCAACAAGCGCTCTTCCCTTATTAAATCAAGGGTAATAGCCCCCTTCCTTTTGACATCTTCATTCTTTATCAGAGTTTCAATTCGGTCTAATCTTTTAAAAATATTATTAAACTGCTTGATCATTTGACATTCTAACTGTTTAAAAATGGTGTCCACAATGGTTTCCATAAAATTCACATTAGACTTTTTTGATGTAATACTTTCACTAACAAAATCCGTCTGTGTGCATGTGCAATTATAGCCACTTCTTGGAGGGGTAATGTCCAAGGGTCCTTCAGCGGATTGTGATTGTTCAGTCATAACCATACTACCCCCAGTTGTCTTTTGCTTCCCTCTGGTCCACATACTCTGTGGTGTGGGTTGGTCCTTATTACATATAGCTTGTTTCCTTTTATTGGTTAAAAATTTTGGAGGGCCTCTTTTCCTTTTTCCTCCAACAGGTTTGGTTTTCGAGGTTACAAGAGGGATGGAAACATGCGCATTGGCATCAAGCTGGGAGTCGAGAATAATAGTGTCACTTTCCCCCCCAGGGGTAACAGATGGTAAATGAGACGAATTGGGTTTGGTAACTGTAACAATTGGGGATAAAGGTACAATATGTTCTATACTTAATTCCCGGGGCTCAGAGTGTGCACGTAAGAGCTCCAATGACATCCGTCTCTCTGTGCTCGCAATTTCATTAGCAACCATGTTAAAAGCATTGTCCAGCATATTTTCTAGGGACAACGATGTTAAGGGGTCGGTCACTGTCGGTTTACCCATAGTATTTGCGGAGCTTTTCCCCCTGATGGACATGTCGCCTCTCTCACCTTACTTTACAGCTTAGGAGCTTCCTATTGACACTAGCCCATTATATTCCCCTAGCAGGACACCTGGGCCAGAACAAAACTTGGCAGAGAATTGTCCCTCACTTTCACTGGCCCCACATGTCTGAAGACACTAAGGAGTTTTGTCGCTCCTGTGTGACCTGCCAAGCCAGTGGCAAAGCAAGTGGCACTACAAAGGCCCCCCTGATACCACTATCTGTGGTGGTGGTGCCCTTTGAAAGGATAGGGATTGACATTGTTGGTCCCATGGATCCCCAAACAACATCTGGGCATAGATTTATACTGGTGGTGGTGGAT
Source organism: Triturus cristatus (assembly GCF_964204655.1). Taxonomy (NCBI): domain Eukaryota; kingdom Metazoa; phylum Chordata; class Amphibia; order Caudata; family Salamandridae; genus Triturus; species Triturus cristatus. Next base: position 266,410,939 of record NC_140581.1, read on the forward strand.
CATGCCACCAGGTACCCAGAAGCAATTCCCCTAAGGACCACTACATCACCTGTGGTGGCAAGAGCTCTCTTGGGTGTATCTCAAGAGTAGGCTTTTCTAAGGAGGTAGTATCTGACAGGGATGCACACTTCATGTCTAGTTACTTGACTGCTATGTGGAAGGAGTGTGGGGTGAACTACAAGTTCACCACCACCTATCACCCACAATGAAATGGTTTAGTTGAAAGGATCAACAAAACCTTAAAGGGCATGATTAAAGGACTCCCAGAAAAACTTAGGCAAAGATGGGACATACTCTTGCCCTGCCTTTTATTTGCATACAGGGAGGTGCCTCAAAAGGGGGTTGGTTACAGCCCTTTTGAACTTTTGTTTGGTCACCCTGTAAGGGGTCCATTGTGTCCGGTTAAGGAAGGATGGAAGTTACCTCTCAAGACCCCCAAACAGGACATAGTGGACTATGTACTTGGTCTCCGCTCCAGGATGGCTGAGTATATGAAAAAGGCAACCAAAAACCTTGAGGCTAGCCAGGAACTGCAAAAAGCCTGACATGACCAAAAGGCTGTACTGACTGTTTACCAGCCAGGACAGAAAGTGTGGGTGTTGGAGCCTGTGGCCCCAGCAGCCCTCCAGGACAAATGGAGTGGCCCCCATACAATTGTTGAGCAGAAAGGGGAGGTTACCTACTTGGTAGACCTTTAAACCCCTAGGAGTCCCCATAGGGTACTTCATGTCAACAGACAAACCATATGTTGACAGGGCAGACATGGGCTTGCTCATGGCTACTGATGAAGGACAGGAGGAAGAGAGTGACCCACTCCCTGACCTGCTTTCTCAGAACCCTGATGATGGGTCAGTTGAAGGTGTAGCCTTGGCAGGCAGCCTCACTGCCCAGCAGCAAACTGACTGCAGAATCCTTCTCAGCCAGTTCAGACATATGTTTTCTCTTACTCCAAGTCAGACGACCTGGTGCACTCATGAATTGGACACTGGGAACAGTCTACCTGTGAAGAATAAGATCTATAGGCAACCTGACCATGTCAGGGACTGTATAAGGACAGAAGTCCAAAAGATGTTGGATTTGGGAGTGATTGAACCCTCAGTTAGCCCATGGGCTAGTCCAGTAGTCCTGGTACTTAAACCTCACATCACAGATGGCAAGAGAGAAATGAGGTTTTGTGTAGACTACAGGCGTCTCAATGCAGTCACTAGGACAGATGCTCATCCCATCCCCAGGGCAGATGAGATAATAGATACTTTGGCCTCAGCCAAGTTTCTAAGCACATTTGACCTGACAGCTGGCTACTAGCAGATCAGACTAGCTGATGATGCAAAGCCAAAGACAGTGTTTTCTACCCCTAGTGGGCACTATCAGTTTGTGGTAATGCCCTTTGGTTTGAAAAATGCACCTGCCACTTTCCAAAGGTTGGTGAATCAAGTCCTTACAGGCCTGGAAGACTATAGTGCAGCATATCTAGATGATATTGCTGTCTTTAGCTCCACCTGTAGGATCACCTGGTCCACCTGAGGAATGTTTTGGAGGCCCTTCAAAAGGCAGGCCTAACTATCAAGGCTACTAAGTGCCAGATAGGACAGAGTCAGGTTTTGTACCTGGGCCACCTTGTAGATGGAGGCCAGGTTCAACCACTACAGAGCAAAATCCAAACCATCATGGAATGGGTTGCTCCAAATACCCAGACTCATGTGAGAGCCTTCTTAGGCCTGACTGGGTACTGTAGGAGATGTGTCAAGGGGTATGGATCAATAGCGACACCCCTGAATTACTTAACTTCTAAGAAGATGCCCAAAAAGTTTCAGTGGACAACTAGCTGTCAAAAGGCATTTGATGACCTGAAGCAGGCCATGTGCACTGCTCCCATTCTGCAGAGTCCTGACTACTCCAAGAAGTTCATTGTCCAAACAGATGCATCTGAATTGGGGGTAGGGGCTGTACTGTCACAATTGAATGATGAAGGTCAGGATCAGCCAGTAGCTTTCATAAGCAGAAGGCTGACCCCTAGAGAGAAACATTGGTCAGTCATTGAGAGGGAGGCATTTGCTGTGGTTTGGGCTCTGAAGAAGTTGAGGCCATACTTGTTTGGTACTCACTTCCTAGTTCAGACAGACCATAAGCCCCTCTTATGGCTAAAACAAATGAAGGGTGAAAACCCCAAACTGCTTAGGTGGTCCATTTCCCTACAGGGGATGGACTTTACAGTGGAACATAGACCTGAGAGTAACCATGCCAATGCAGATGGACTCTGTAGGTATTTCCACTTAGAACATGAAGACTCAACTGGTCAAGGTTAGTTTAATGTCCCTGCGTTTGGGGGGGGGGGGTGTATAGGACAGTAGGATCTGCTTCACATGGGTACCCCCACTTTTTGCTGGTTTTTCACTGTTTTTCGACCTTACTCGGGCTGTGGCCCTGCTAATCAGGACCCCAGCCTAGCTGGATCCTCTCTAAAATAGTTTCCATGTACATTAGGTACATTTCTAATTGGATTCTGGAGTGCCTTATACGTCCCTAGTATATGGTATACTATGTACCTAGGGCATAGGTACCTTAGAGGTCTACCAGGTGCTGAAGCATGTATTATGCCACCCCTGGGAAGCACTTCAAAATGGCACCGCAGGTCTGCTATTGCAGCCTAAGTAAAGTGGTGCTTGCACCCCTTACCATGGTATAAGCTACCTATATCACTACCATTGCACACACATGTAAAATCTATAAGTCACTCCTATGGCAGGCCTTTACAATCCTGAAGGCAGAGTGCTTGGTTTTTATGTGAGAGGGTGCCCCTGCATGAGCAGAGCCCCTCTGTAGCGTTCGGAGTACCTCCTCTGATGCTGTTTGTGGTGCAGCCTGACCATATACTGTTAAGTGTATGATAACCTCGCGGTAAATGCTAACTTTGGGATAGCTGCACGGAACATGTCGTGTTTGATGTCAAACGCTTTGGAATACTACCCCCCTGCCAATTCTGGTGGAGGGGGTAGCATTCCACCCTTCTAGAGAGAGAGACATGTTCACAGTGGTCTAACCCGGTAGGACTTTCTACAGCCCTGGCATCACAAAATGGATGCTTCTGCCACAGACAGAGGTCTGGCCTCCTGCTGCTGACCAAAACTCCGGCAGGGGAGGCCTGGACACTAGGTTTCCTGTCCCAGGGAGGTGTAACCACCTCCCCAGCAGGCAGATGGATATTGGGGCTGGGCGGGAGAACTCTCTGGTGCTTTGAAGTCCTGCACTGGGGGCACACTTGGTGTCTCTGTGCATAGTCCAATTCAAACCGGTTGCAGGGGCTACCTGCCCCTGCTCTGGCATGAAACTGGACAAAGGAAATGGGTGTAACCACCCCTCTTTCCAAACCCTCCCATAGGTGGGTCCCCAGAGTATGTCCAAACGCCAAACTTTATGCAAGTTTGGGAACCCAGTCCTTGCGACTTTAGATTACTCTGGACAAAACTCTGCAATATATATCCTGGACCTTCGACGTTCTAATTTGCTTAGAAGACTGAAGATATCTCCCTTGGGGTCAAGGAGTGACTCCCCTGCTTGGCAGGCACCAAAGAAGCAACTGACCGGTCTGCATCGCTGAAGCTCCCGCCAGATGCCAAAGTCTTTGCATCACCAGAGGTGGAGTTCCAGACTTCCCAGAGGCTACCCTGTGTCCACAGCAAAGCTGAGGTCCGTGGCTATCGTGGGTGATGTGGAACCGTGACACCTGGACACCGTGATCTTTTGCTGATCCATCATCTCCCTGATCTTCCTTGAAGTTATGCTTTTGGATCCGAGTAGCCCCAGCCTTGAGCATCTCCTGCACCGAAGATTTCTGGCCTCCACTCCATGAGTGACCCGTGGTCCAGTTTTCAGTGTGACCGCTCGAGGCACCTTCGTGATCGCTAGCCTATTGGCTAGTAGGTCCCCACGAAGGCAACTCCTCTTCTAATTGGGCTTTCCTGGTTGCTCCAGACGTGCCCTGACCTTGCTGGTCTGTACCACCGTCCTTTCTCTGATTCCAAGTGGCTTGCCGTTGCCAAGGCTTGTTGGGTCCAATCTGGTCGCTGACACCGCAGCACTCGGCAGACTTTGTGGGACAAGTTGAATTTACCTCCTGGTTGTCATCGGCACCTCCTGGACCTCGTGACTGAAGAGTCAAGACACCCGTCAACTCACCTGAAGCACCCAACATCTGTGGGCATTGGTCTCGTGCCCTTGGTCACTGGTAAGTGACCCAGACTCTGTCCCCTCTGCTTTCAGGTTCCTTCCATCCTAGATTCAGGCTTGGATCGCTTCGGACACTTCTCCTCTTCACGGCAGCAGCACTTCTTCGCCAGCTTCCATTGAAATCGACGATGCGACCAGACACCAAAAAACACCTATTCACCCAGCTTCCCTGAGTGAGGTACTCTGGTGCTCCCCTGGGTGCTAGCCCTAGAACTTCCTAAGTCCAAATGGGTTTGGTCCTGACTCATTTCTAAGTGTCCCTAATCTTTAAATTTCAAACCACGACATTGCCCATAGAAGCTAACGGGAACCCGTGGCTGTGTTCACACACTGCACACGGCCCCCGTGGGTCCCCTGTGTCACTAACTTGGGTGGTTCCTTGGGGTCCCAGCGATTCTACAGGCTCTAGGCCTTATGTCTAGTTCAGTCGTGGTTCTTATAACACTTTATTGGTATATGGTTTGGTACGCCTCTAGGGCCCAAACGTGTATTTGTGCTATTACTTTTGATCGCTAACTTGTAACTCAAGTACTTCGAACTCCAGTCTCATAAAGAGACTAGAGGGTTGTGTTTTATCTTGAATACATATATTTTAAATATATACCTGGTGTGGTTGTCCTTTCATTTGGTCATTCAAGAGATTATAGACTGGTAAAACAAGCTGCTTTACATTCCTTCAAGACTTAGCCTGAAGGCTGCTCTCCATAGCTACCACTAGGATGGCTTTCAATAAAGGTTGTCCTTAACCTATTCACCATAAGGGGTTGTTAGGACTAATACAGGGTGCCCACTATAACTAGTGGACAGCATATATCAGGCCAACTTCTCACACCCGTCTTCCTTTTTCTGCACATCTCTTGCCCCTTTCTGCACATCTCCTGCCTCATTCTGCACATCTCTTGGTTCTTTCTGCACTGTTCTTGCCTCTTTCTATTCCCCTCGTGCCTCTTTGTGCACCTCTTTTGCTTCTTTCTGCACATATCGCTCATCTTTCTGCATCCCTCTTGACTCTTTCTGTAACTGTTGCTTCTTTCTGCACTTGTATTGCCTCTTTCTGCACCTCTCCTGCTTCTTTCAGCACCCATGTTGTCTCTCTCTGCACCCCTGTTGTCTCTTTCTGCACTCGTCTTCCCTCGTTCTGCACTTCTCTTGCTTCTTTCTACACCTCTCTTGCTTCTTTCTGCACCCTTCTTCATTTTTCTGCACATCTCTTGCCTCTTTCTGTATCTCTCTTGCCTCTTTCTGCATCTCACTTGCCTCTTTCTTCACTTCATTTGCTTCTTTCTGCACTTCTCTTGGCTCTTTCTGTACTTCTATTTCCTCTTTCGTCACTTTTAGCTTCTTTCTGCACTTCTCTTGGCTCTTTCTGTACTTCTATTTCCTCTTTCTGTACTTCTCTTGCTTCTTTCTGTACATCTCTTGCCTCTTTCTGCAGTTTTCTTCCCTCTTTTTGTACTTCTCCTCCCTCTTTCTACACTTCTCTTTCCTCATTCTGCACTTCTATTGCCTCTTTTTGCATTTCTCTTCCTTCTCTCTGCAGATCTCTTGCCTTGTTCGGCACTACTGTTGCCACTTTCTGTACCTCACTTGCCTCTTTCTGCACTTCTTTTGGCTCTTTCTGTACTTCTCTTGCTTCTTTCTGTACCTCTCTTGCCTCTTTCTGCACCTCACTTACCTCTTCCTGCACTTCTGTTGCCTCTTTCTGCACTTCTCTTGCCTCTTTCTGCAGTTCTCTTGTCTCTTTCTCTACCTGTCCTGCCTCTTTCTCTACCTCACTTGCCTCTTTTGCACTTCTCTTGTTTCTTTCTGCACCTCTCTTGCCTATTTCTGCACCTTACTTGACTTTCTGTACCACGTGTGCCTCTTTCTTCTGCACCTCACTTTCCTCTTTCTGCACTTCTCTTACCTCTTTCTGTATTTCTCTTGCCTCTTTCTGTACTTTTCTTGCCTCTTTATGCTCTTCTCTTGCCTCTTTCTGCACTTCTCTTGCCTCTTTCTGCACAAGTCTATTTTTTCTGCACATCCCTTGCCTTGTGTGCATCTCTTGCCTGTTTCTGCATTTCTTTTGCCTCATTCTCCACTTCTCTTGCATGTTTCTGCACTTTTCTTGCCTCTTTCTGCACATTTCTTACTCTTTCTGCACCTCTGTTGCTTCTTTCTGCACTTCTCTTGCCTCTTTCTGCACCCCTGTTGCTTCATTCTGCACTTTCCATTATTCTTTCTGCACCTGTCTTGCTTCTTTCTGCACCCCTGGTGTCTCTTTCTGCACTCGTCTCCCCACTTTCTCTACATTTTTTGCCTTTTTCTGCACCTCACTTGCCTCTTTCTGTACTTTTCTTGCTACTTTCTACACCTCTGTTACTTCTTTCAGCAATTCTCTTGCATCTTTCTGTAGTTCTCTTGCCTCTTTCTGCACCCATCTTCCCTCTTTGTGCGACTCTCTGGCCTCTTTCTACACCTCTCTTCCCTCTTTCTGCACCTCTCTTGCCTCTTTCTGTACCTCTGTTGCTTCTTTCTGCACTTCTCTTCCTTCTTTCTGCACCCCTCCTGCCTCTTTCTGTACCCCTCTTGCCTCTTTCTACACCTCTCCTATTTCCGCACCCCTCTTGCCTTTTTTGCACCTCTGTTGGTTCTTTCTGCACTTCTCTTGCTTCTTTCTGCACCTCTTTTGTAATATTCTGCATTCCTCATGCCTCTTTCTTCACCCCTTCCCTATTTCTCCACCTCTCTTCCTTCTTTCTGTACTGTTCTTGATTCTTTCTGCACTGCTCTTACTTCTTTCTGCAGCTCTCATGCACATTTCTGTATCCCTCTTACCTCTTTCTGCACCCCTGTTCCCTCTTTCTTTACCTTTGTCTGTTTGTGCACCTCTCTTGCCTCTTTCGGTACCTCTGTTGCTTCTTTCTGCACTTCTTTTGCCACTTTCTGTACCCCTCTTGCCTCTTTAAACACCTCTGTTGCTCCTTTCTGCACCCCTTTTGCCTCTTTCTGTACCCCTATTGCCTCTTTGTGCACCTCCCATGACTCTTTCTGCACCTCTCTTTCTGCCTTTTCCTGCGGTTCTCTTGCCTTTTTCTGCATCCCTCTTGCATCTTTATGTACCCCTCTTCCCTCTTTCTGCACATCTCTTGCCTCTGTCTGCACACCTGTTCCCTCTTTCTGCACCCCTTTTATGTGTTTCAGCAACTCTCTTGCCTCTCTGTGCAGTTCTCTTGCCTCCTTCTGCACCTCACTTGCCTCTTCTTGCACTTCTCTTGTTTCTTTCTGTACCCTTCTTCCTTTTTCTGCACACCTCTTGCCTCTTTCTGTATATCTCTTGCCTCATTCTGCACATCTCTTGGTTCTTTCTGCACTTCTCTCTCTTCTTTCTGCACCCCTCCTGCCTCTTTCTGTACCCCTCTTGCCTCTTTCTGCACCTCTGCTACCTATTTCTGCACCCCTCTTCCCTCTTTTTGCACCTCTGTTGGTTCTTTCTGCACATCTTTTGCAAGTTTCTGCATCCCTCATGCCTCTTTCTGAACCCCTCTTCCCCATTTCTCCACCTCTCTTTCTTCTTTCTGCATTTTTCTTGTTCTTTCTGCACTGCTCTTGCTTCTTTCTGTACCTCTTATGCACATTTCTGTATCCCTCTTACCTCTATCTGCACCCCGTTCCCTCTTTCTGTACCTTTCTTGCCTTTTTGTGTACCTCTCTTGCCTCTTTCTGCACCTCTGTTGCTTCTTTCTGCACTTGTATTGCCTCTTTCTGAACCTCTCTTGCTTCTTTCTGCACCCCTGTTGTCTCTTTCTGCACCCTGTTGTCTCTTTCTGCAATTGCCTTCTCTCTTTCTGCATCTTTCTTGCTTCTTTCTGCACATCTCTTGCCTCTTTCTGTATCTCTCTTGCCTCTTTCTGTATCTCACTTGCCTCTTTCTTCACTTCATTTGCCTCTTTCTGCACTTCTCTTACCTTTTTCTGCACTTCTCTTGCTTCTTTCTGCACTTCTCTTGGCTCTTTCTGTACTTCTATTTCCTCTTTCGTCACTTTTAGCTTCTTTCTGCACTTCTCTTGGCTCTTTCTGTACTTCTATTTCCTCTTTCTGTACTTCTATTGCTTCTTTCTGTACATCTCTTGCCTCTTTCTGCAGTTTTCTTCCCTCTTTTTGTACTTCTCCTCCCTCTTTCTACACTTCTCTTTCCTCATTCTGCGCTTCTATTGCCTCTTTTTGCATATCTCTTCCTTCTTTCTGCAGATCTCTTGCCTTGTTCGGCACTACTGTTGCCACTTTCTGTACCTCACTTGCCTCTTTCTGCACTTCTTTTGGCTCTTTCTGTACTTCTCTTGCTTCTTTCTGTACCTCTCTTGCCTCTTTCTGCACCTCACTTACCTCTTCCTGCACTTCTGTTGCCTCTTTCTGCACTTCTCTTGCCTCTTTCTGCAGTTCTCTTGTCTCTTTCTCTACCTGTCCTGCCTCTTTCTCTACCTCACTTGCCTCTTTTGCACTTCTATTGTTTCTTTCTGCACCTCTCTTGCCTATTTCTGCACCTTACTTGACTTTCTGTACCACGTGTGCCTCTTTCTTCTGCACCTCACTTTCCTCTTTCTGCACTTCTCTTACCTCTTTCTGCATTTCTCTTGCCTCTTTCTGTACTTTTCTTGCCTCTTTATGCTATTCTCTTGCCTCTTTCTGCACTTCTCTTGCCTCTTTCTGCACAAGTCTATTTTTTTCTGCACATCCCTTGCCTTGTTTGCATCTCTTGCCTGTTTCTGCATTTCTTTTGCCTCATTCTCCACTTCTCTTGCATGTTTCTGCACTTTTCTTGCCTCTTTCAGCACATTTCTTACTCTTTCTGCACCTCTGTTGCTTCTTTCTGCACTTCTCTTGCCTCTTTCTGCACCCCTGTTGCTTCATTCTGCACTTTCCATTATTCTTTCTGCACCTGTCTTGCTTAATTCTGCACCCCTGTTGTCTCTTTCTGCACTCGTCTCCCCACTTTCTCTACATTTTTTGCCTTTTTCTGCACCTCACTTGCCTCTTTCTGTACTTTTCTTGCTACTTTCTACACCTCTGTTACTTCTTTCAGCAATTCTCTTGCGTCTTTCTGTAGTTCTCTTGCCTCTTTCTGCACCCATCTTCCCTCTTTGTGCGACTCTCTGGCCTCTTTCTACACCTCTCTTCCCTCTTTCTGCACCTCTCTTGCCTCTTTCTGTACCTCTGTTGCTTCTTTCTGCACTTCTCTTCCTTCTTTCTGCACCCCTCCTGCCTCTTTCTGTACCCCTCTTGCCTCTTTCTACACCTCTGCTATTTCCGCACCCCTCTTGCCTTTTTTGCACCTCTGTTTGTTCTTTCTGCACTTCTCTTGCTTCTTTCTGCACCTCTTTTGTAATATTCTGCATTCCTCATGCCTCTTTCTTCACCCCTTCCCTATTTCTCCACCTCTCTTCCTTCTTTCTGTACTGTTCTTGATTCTTTCTGCACTGCTCTTACTTCTTTCTGCAGCTCTCGTGCACATTTCTGTATCCCTCTTACCTCTTTCTGCACCCCTGTTCCCTCTTTCTTTACCTTTGTCTGTTTGTGCACCTCTCTTGCCTCTTTCGGTACCTCTGTTGCTGCTTTCTGCACTTCTTTTGTCACTTTCTGTACCCCTCTTGCCTCTTTAAACACCTCTGTTGCTCCTTTCTGCACCCCTTTTGCCTCTTTCTGTACCCCTATTGCCTCTTTGTGCACCTCCCATGACTCTTTCTGCACCTCTCTTTCTGCCTTTTCCTGCGGTTCTCTTGCCTTTTTCTGCATCCCTCTTGCATCTTTCTGTACCCCTCTTCCCTCTTTCTGCACATCTCTTGCCTCTGTCTGCACACCTGTTCCCTCTTTCTGCACCCCTTTTATGTGTTTCAGCAACTCTCTTGCCTCTCTGTGCAGTTCTCTTGCCTCCTTCTGTACCTCACTTGCCTCTTCTTGCACTTCTCTTGTTTCTTTCTGTACCCTTCTTCCTTTTTCTGCACACCTCTTGCCTCTTTCTGTATATCTCTTGCCTCATTCTGCACATCTCTTGGTTCTTTCTGCACTTCTCTCTCTTCTTTCTGCACCCCTCCTGCCTCTTTCTGTACACCTCTTGCCTCTTTCTGCACCTCTGCTACCTATTTCTGCACCCCTCTTCCCTCTTTTTGCACCTCTGTTGGTTCTTTCTGCACATCTTTTGCAAGTTTCTGCATCCCTCATGCCTCTTTCTGAACCCCTCTTCCCCATTTCTCCACCTCTCTTCCTTCTTTCTGTATTTTTCTTGTTCTTTCTGCACTGCTCTTGCTTCTTTCTGTACCTCTTGTGCACATTTCTGTATCCCTCTTACCTCTATCTGCACCCCGTTCCCTCTTTCTGTACCTTTCTTGCCTTTTTGTGTACCTCTCTTGCCTCTTTCTGCACCTCAGTTGCTTCTTTCTGCACTTGTATTGCCTCTTTCTGAACCTCTCTTGCTTCTTTCTGCACCCCTGTTGTCTCTTTCTGCACCCTGTTGTCTCTTTCTGCAATTGCCTTCCCTCTTTCTGCATCTTTCTTGCTTCTTTCTGCACCTCTCTTGCTTCTTTCTGCACCCTTCTTTGTTTTTCTGCATCTCACTTGCCTCTTTCTTCGCTTCATTTTCCTCTTTCTGCACTTCTCTTACCTTTTTCTGCACTTTTCTTGGCTCTTTCTGTACTTCTATTTCCTCTTTCTGCACTTCTCTTGCTTCTTTCTGCACATCTCTTGCCTCTTTCTGTACTTCTCTTCCCTCTTTTTGCACTTCTACTCCCTCTTTCTGCACTTCTGTTTCTTCTTTCTGCACTTCTCTTTCTTCTTTCTGGACTTCTATTGCCTCTTTCTGTACTTCTCTTACTTCTTTCTGCACTTCTCTTGCCTCTTTCTGTACTACTGTTGCCACTTTCTGCACCTAACGTGCCTCTTTCTGCACTTCTCTTGCCTCTTTCTGCCTCTCTCTTGTCTCTTTCCGTACCTCACATGCTTCTTTCTGTACCTCTCTTGCCTCTTTCTGTACCTCAATTACCGATTCGATTCATAAACTTTATTCGATTCAAAAAGAAAGAATCATAAAAGTATACAGAACACCACTAGAAAATCATTCTACAATTTGTACATTAAAAGAATAAAAAGAAAAATGTGTACAATTTTACATCATTTGTCAGAAAGCAGTGGGAACCATAAAAGGTTTTTAGACCAAACTAGCTATACCGTTTCCTGATCTGGAGAGACAATCTTATAAAACTTAACATAGCACAACATACTCCAGGAGATAATAATGATAACAAGTAGTCATAGCCTTCTTTATAATTACATGGTTGCTGTTCTTTTAGAATAGGCTTAATAAACCTACTCCTTGGTTCCTTATATAAAGGACAAAAAAGAACAATATGGATAGTACTTTGACTAACTTTGTTAATACAAGGACAAGGGGGCAGCCTCTCACACCAACCTCCTTGTTTTGGAAAGGCAAAAAGAAAATGAAGTGTGTTTAGTCTAAACCTTGTCAGGTAAAAACGCCATTGCACATGAGTGGTAACTGTTAGATAAAATTGATGCTGTAGTTTGCCCAAGCAGTTTATTGACTGGTCTCGACATGACATGCTTAAACTTTTACGATAACTTGTTTTAATTAGAGTTTTTATGTCTCCCTGTATTTTTTCGGGGTTATCATAAAAGTAGCCCAGACCTATTCTGTGCAAAGTATCGCTGACGTATGAAAGCCATGGGATCTGCATTGCATGGTCAAGATTTTTGCAGTCTTGGAGGATATCTTTAGAGAGCTGAAGGTCTTCTGATAGCCATATTTTACCCCATAATAATAAGGGCGAAATGCGAATGATGTCAGTCACATATTCCATTCCCATCTCAGTGTGACAGAAACTGTTAGATGATCCTGATGGGATTGGCAACAAACGCGTCATAAATTTGTTTTCCATGACCTGGATCATGGCTGGGCTTTCTGTACCCCAGACCCCTGCCCCATAAGTGGCCACAGATAAGCATTTTGCTCTATACAAGCTTTTTAATTGTGCGACCGGTTTTTGCCCTAGTTTACTACAAAAGCGAAAAAGACCCTCTATGGATCGACTAGTACTTTGTACTCGCGCCTTCATCAAGGGGACCCAACTCAATTTACTGTTAAAAAGATTTCCCAAGTAATTAAAATTATCCACTTTTTCAATGGTGTTGTTGGTTACCATAAACTTACGGGTTTTTGTCCCTTATGGACCACAGACCATTACGAAAGATTTTGCAAAGTTTACCTTTAGGTCCAGGTCCAACATGAAGTTATTAAATGCATCCAGACAAGTCTGCATGCCATTTGCTGTGAGGGTCATTAATACCGTATCATCGGCATAAGATAACATAGGTATCTTCTTGCCGTTTACCTTTGGGAAATCAGAGCAATGATCCAACAAGTACTTTTCCAAGCCATTTGTATAAACTAGGAACAAAAAAGGCGCTAAAATGCAACCTTGTCGCACACCCTCAGTTGAGGGGATAGATTTTGTTTTTCCCCCCCTGGCCCAAACCTTATTGCCACGGTTGTAGCTGCATGTAATCTGCGGAGCAGGGTAACCAAGGGTTCCTCAAAACCCATATCCTCCATCATTCACCATAATTTGTTTCTGCAAACAGTGTCAAAGGCACTGGATAAGTCCATGAAGGCCAGATGAACAGAAGAATTCCTGGCCTTCATGTACTTACTCATAATCAGTGCCAAATTTAGACACTGTTCGATTGTTCCCTTTCCCCTTCTGAATCGATATTGGGAATCTACAATTAGGCCCACAGAGTCTGCCCACGTCTCCAATCTAATAAGGATTATCCTTCCCAGTAATTTACATGATGCGTCAAGTAATGATATTGGGCGATAACAACGAGGGTCGCTCCTATCACCCTTCTTGAAAATCGGCACCACCACTGCCTCCTTCCAGGATAGGGGAATACGACCAACAATAACCGCTTTAAATACATTTAGCAGCAATGGGGCCCATACAACAATGTTATGTTTAAAAAAGTCCAATGGCACTGCATCTGGGCCAGGGGCTTTTAGTGGGACACCTTTCCTCAAGGCCTCTTCAACTTCTTGCAATGTAGCGAAGAACTAAGCAAAGAAGCTGTCAGCGAGAACTCCATATCCTTTGTTTCATCCTGCAGTCCTAAGAGCGCTAGTGAATCGGGATTAAAAATTGCCCCAAAATGGGCCTCCCATGTCTCACCTGTTATCTGCATCACCATATTATCCTTATCATTGCTAGAAAATAGGGGGCGATTTATCACTTCCCAAAAAAGCTTGCTGTCTTTTAATTCCGAGGCCTTCTCTAAATCATCCCAAGCGAGGTTTTTTAAGTCCAACTTCCGTTTTCTAATTGCCTCTTTGTAGGCGCCTCTAGCCGATTTTACCAGCTCCTTATTCCTTGGTTTTTGTTGCAAAGCTATTTTTAATGATTTTAGAGAGGCAGAACATACAGCATCAAACCATTTAAAACCCTTGATCTTGTCATTACCAATTGGTTTTTTAAGATACTCAATTTCGGAGCTATTGGCACTTAAAACCTCCGCCTCTAACCCGATTGCGTCTACTTTCCCCCACTTCAAGATAACACCTTGGTTCCTATTATATTTTATAGGTTGGTCCCAGATTGGGTGCCTTGTGCTAACAGGGGGGAATAATGTTAGAATCAGAGGGTTGTGATCGCTTGCCGGATTTGCAAGCGTCTCAAGTTTATCAATGTATTGAGAATAACCACTGGACACAATGGCAAAGTCAATAACACTCATCGAGCCTCTAGTTCCCTGGAAAGTTGGTATTGGGAGGGAATTTGGGGCAACCCATGGTTCCATTATGCATAAATCGTTAATTATAATAATGTTATTTAACGCATCACCATGGGGTGTGTGCTTAAAGTGTTGCACAGGGTGTTCATTTAGATCTTCCAAGCCACATACATTTGACCCACCAATTTTACACACTGAACAGTTGAAATCACCAACCCAAATGATAAAAAGTAGGGGTAAATCGCTACGCACCTTGGATATAGCTTCCTGCAAGCTCTCAATTACAGATATTTCATTTTTATCAAAGACATTGTGATACCAATTAATCAACAATAAGGGCACAGGAAACAGAGATTGTAGCAAAAGTAATTGGTACCAGGGAGTGTCCACTATTTTAGATGTTGTTAAATTATTCAATTTTAGGGAAAGTGCAGTCAGTATCCCACCCTTTGCCCTGCCTGCCTGTGATGGCACAGCTAGTACACTAAAGGACTGAAAACCGTCAATATCCTGATCAGTTCTACTCCATGTCTCCTGGAGACACACGATATCATGGCTACCCACATAATCCAGCCATGCTTCATCTTGTAGTCTCCCAGAAAGGCCTGCAATATTCCACGAAATCAGGCGGAACCTTGTTTCCCCTGACGGATTACCTGGATGTTCGATACGGGTGGCCCCATCCAACCTAGGGGCAGGCAAGGTTAGCTCATAGTCTACAATATCACAAACCTCTGATTCCAAGAGATTATCCCGTTGTACATTACAAGTTAATACCACCTCGTTAGTATTATCCCTCGATCCATCATAACTATGTTCCACTAAGGAACTAGCCTTTTCGCTGAATAATTCAATGGGCTTTTGACTGGTTGGTAGTCAGTCTATCCCCTCCATCCCCATGAGTGGGTCAAAACGATTACTTAGGGCAATATTATTTGGCATCCACCCACGGTATTCCTCACCCCGAAATCTCATTCCGTGATGATTTAGCGGTGGTTGTAAAGGAATATTACTTGGTGTCCACCCGAAATATTTCTCACCCTGGGGTCTCATCCTAGGATAATTTTGGGATTGTTGAAAAGCAACATGCTTTAGATTGGGGTAAAAGTATTCTAAGCCTATACATTGTATATCCCCTAATCTACCAAACCTTGGTTTACAGCAAATAAAATCTTTAACCCAATTATCCCTAAAGTTTATGAGGATACAATCCCCCTCCAAATCTTTCTCACTTGGCCCCACCCAAGGAACCCTTCGGACACTTAATATTTCTGTTCTAGAGGCAGGGGGAAGTGCCCTATTTTTATTGAGCCAAAAGGTTACTTTATTTCTAAGATCCATGTTTGACTCCAATTGATTTGGCCTGACTCCTGGGACTCCTGTCAAAATTGCGATAAAGGGAGCGCAGTAGATCTACACAAACCGGCTTCTTTAGTGGAGCTTTTTCTCTATGATTTATAAATCCCTGTTGTGGTATTACCCTAGGCCCAGAAGTGACTGCCTGCTTGGGTGCGGATAACTTTGATGTGGATGCAGCGGCCACTACGGGCTTTTGCTGACAACCCATAGCAACCACC
Source organism: Triturus cristatus (assembly GCF_964204655.1). NCBI lineage: Eukaryota > Metazoa > Chordata > Amphibia > Caudata > Salamandridae > Triturus > Triturus cristatus. Next base: position 266,426,517 of record NC_140581.1, read on the forward strand.
AAAGTAGAATTATTTGGGGCAGTTTATAAGGGTACTTTAGCAAGAGTAGCAGTTGCGGCCATTTGCGACACTGCAACTTGATTTTTTGGTCCCACTTTCTTTATAGCATTGGGGTTACCCCCCATGGTTTCAATAGGTTTACTGTTCTTAGCCAATTTCTCAAGACAACGAGTATTGACCGATATAAGATGTTCTAATTGGTCCAGTTTCAAATTTACTATTTGCGTTCTTTCTACAAGAGGCGTCAGAAGCCCTTTAACCAGCTTTTCAATATCAAGCAATAATTCATCATTATTTGGGCAGGAATGATTTGAATGTACATAATCCCCAGATGAAATCCCCCTTTGTTTTGCTGATTTCGATGCTACTCTTAGAGTATTTATTTTTACTGTTTTGGCTCTACTACTCTTATTGTGACCCCCTCCTTTTTTCCGTTTACTAGTTTTTATAATTTCAATTCCTACTGGCTCGGGTTCTAACACCTGGGGTTGTGTTAATGTGGGCACTATAAGGCTCAAATTACAGTTTTGGATGTTATCCCCACTAGCAGTGCTTGATGATATACAGTCTTCGTTTGGGCAGTCCACCAGGTCAATCGAAGAAATTAAATAAGAATTAGAATTCATTACAGGAATTGGGCTATCTACCAGATCATTTACTAAACTTTTTTCAGGGGTAATTATAGAACCAATACGTCCTAGTGAAGAGCGTTTCCCTGTTACCAGATCTATTGAGAGGCGCTTTTCTGTAAGAGCGATTTCTTTTTCCAATATCCCTGTAGCCCGAATTACAAAATCATCCAAAGTTCCAGTTGCTTTAACACTACTCGTTTTCAATGTAACCTGCCTACCCTTTCCGGAACGTAAGGCCATCATGGGGAAATTCTTTTGAGAGGAGTAATACAGGACAAGATCCCAACTGAAGAAAACAACCTATAAATCAGACCATTAAAAGATAATAGTAACACTTAAAAATATTAAAACAAATACTTCAGGTCTGTGATGAAAGAGGATAAGCCCGGCCCGTCCTTATTCGTCCTTGGACGGCCTTAGACGGCCCGCCCTTTGCCCGGGCTTAGCCCCGGGCGCTCCTGCGCGGCGGGCGCGCGTCCTTCTAAAATTGCAAAAGGAGGGAGTGATGGGCGGGGGGGCGGGGCCAGCAGGGAGAGCAGCCCAGGTGAATCAGATTGGGCTCGCAGGGACTCCTGGGCGATGGATTCCCTGCTAGCGTGCTCGCAGCCCTGCCAGCAAAAACACGCCCCAAGTCCTAGCACAAGAGACCGCCCCTCTCCCGACAGCAGCTCCCGCTGATGTAACATGCGCTGTGGGACCCGCGGAGCGGGTCCGGCGAGTTGCTGTGACTTTTCCAAAGGGCAGAGGGTGAAGAAAGAAACAGCAGCTGTCCGGTCCAATCAAGGGCAGGTAAGCGTCCCACGAACAAAGTCCTGGAACCTGGTTTTACTCCATGGGTGGGGGGGCGGGGCCAGCAGGGAGAGCAGCCCAGGTGAATCAGATTGGGCTCGCAGGGACTCCTGGGCGATGGAGTCCCTGCTAGCGTGCTCGCAGCCCTGCCAGCAACAACACGCCCCAAGTCCTAGCACAAGAGACCGCCCCTCTCCCGACAGCAGCTCCCGCTGAAGTCACACGCGCTGCGGGACCCGCGGAGCGGGTCCGACGAGTTGCTGTGACTTTTCCAAAGGGCAGAGGGTGAAGAAAGAAACAGCAGCTGTCCGGTGGTAGGTCCAATCAAGGGCAGGTAAGCATCCCCTCACTTACCTCTTCCTGCACTTCTGTTGCCTCTTTCTGTACCTTTCTTGCCTTTTTGTGTACCTCTCTTGCCTCTTTCTGCACCCCTGTTGTCTCTTTCTGCACCCCTGTTGTCTCTTTCTGCAATTGCCTTTCCTCTTTCTGCATCTTTCTTGCTTCTTTCTGCACCTCACTTGCTTCTTTCTGCACCCTTCTTTGTTTTTCTGCACTTCTCTTGCCTCTTTCTGCACCTTACTTGCCTCTTTCTGTACCTCTCTTGCCTCTTTCTGCATCTCACTTGCCTCTTTCTTCACTTAATTTTCCTCTTTCTGCACTTCTCTTACCTTTTTCTGCACTTTTCTTGGCTCTTTCTGTACTTCTATTTCCTCTTTCTGCACTTCTCTTGCTTCTTTCTGCACATCTCTTGCCTCGTTCTGTACTTCTCTTCCCTCTTTTTGCACTTCTCCTCCCTCTTTCTGCACTTCTGTTTCTTCTTTCTGCACTTCTCTTTCTTCTTTCTGGACTTCTATTGCCTCTTTCTGCACTTCTCTTACTTCTTTCTGCACTTCTCTTGCCTCTTTCTGTACTACTGTTGCCACTTACTGCATCTAACGTGCCTCTTTCTGCACTTCTCTTGCCTCTTTCTGCACCTCTCTTGTCTCTTTCCGTACCTCACTTGCATCTTTCTGTACCTCTCTTGCCTCTTTCTGCACCTCACTTACCTCTTCCTGCACTTCTGTTGCCTCTTTCTGCACTTCTTGTGCCTCTTTTTGCACTTCTCTTGTTTCTTTCTGCACAGCTCTTGCCTATTTCTGCACCTCACTTCTCTCTTTCTGTACTTCTCTTGCCCCTTTCTGCATTTCTCTTGCCTCTTTCTGCACTTTTCTTGCCTCTTTCTGCACTTCTCTTGCTTCTTTCTGCACTTGTATTGCCTCTTTCTGCACCTCTCTTACTTCTTTCTGTACCCCTGTTGTCTCTTTCTGCACCCCTGTTGTCTCTTTCTGCACTCGTCTTCCCTCTTTCTGCACCTCACTTTCTTCCTTCTGCACTTCGCTTGCCTCTTTCTGCACCTCTCTTGCTTCTTTCTGCACCCTTCTTCCTTTTTCGGCACATCTCTTGCCTCTTTCTGCACATCTCATGCCTCATTATGCACATCTCTTGCTTCTTTCTGCACTATAACGTCCCTGAAACCTGTGTTTTTTTCAGTGAATTTCTTTATATATATATATCTATATATATATATATATATGTAAAACATGATGTACATGTTTCAATGCTGACAGCACAGTGGACAGTGGGATGTGAGTGACACAATATATACAGTGCAAGCAAAGAGAGAACTGAGGTCAGTAAATCCTCGAGGTTAACACAGAAAGCAGTTTCTGTTGTTTATCTGATCTTTAAATTCACGTAATCATCCAATTAGAATATACACAACCCTGTAAATATATGTCCTACAGCAATAAACAATAAAGAAGCCTAATTATAGTCCTACTTTGGTGCAAATGTGGACTGGACAAACAATGGATAAAAGAAAAAGGCCTAACTGACATCAGTGCATTGTGATGTTGGTAAAGTAATCTCAGTGAAAACAAAGAAAAACAAATAGGAGGACTGTATTAAATAGTGTTTGTGACTTATGACTAGTACAGAATATCACCAAAGTGCCTATGGATAGTGTGTTAGAATACTAACCACATCACATAGGTGTTACTGAGTCACAGGCTGATGTGTTCCAGGAACCTCAGTCATGTAGATCAGAAACACTGCTGAGTAAATTAATCAGGCCAATGTTTAGGAAAAGGATCGTCTTAAAACCGAAGCATAAAACTGCATCATTATGATAGAAGACGAGGCAAAGAGCCCACCCTTATCTTCGAAGGTGACCTAACACATTATGAACATACTGGAAGCACACACTATAAAGTGCTTGCCTTGTAATGCATGCCAGACTACTTTAAATCTGAAAAATACAATCAGTCATCAGATATTCTATTTCATATTCTGTATTTTTGTTTATTGTAATAGGCTTTTAATTTTTTTTTTATTCAGGACTCCACTATAAGCCAGTACCCCACCACATTTACTACCACCATTACACACCATCACTGTTACCATTATTACCAACATTCCCACATTACATTATCATTTGTGAATGTTACCCTTTTTGCATGTTTCAGATACAAAAGGAAGACCTATTGCTTTGCCAATACTTGTTAAATTCTATTGTCTAGCATTAAAGTGCCCGAACAACGTAGCCCCGCTTATCTAACAGATGTTGCAGAGAATAAACTAGCTGGGGAAGCGCCCCTCAGTTGGCATAATCATACACTAATATGTACTTACAATAGCTTTCAATTTGCTACAGAGGCGGGTAGGACAATAAAAATATAAATAGTTTAAAAAAATCAGATGTGTTCCAATATATTTTAGATTATAGTATGGTTGCCATTATTTAAAGGAAATAGGCAAAATAAATACAGTTACACAGGAAATCTAATATCGTATTTAAATTGTTAAGATGTATATTGACTATTCTTATGTACTAATTAGATATTATAGGTATTTTCAAAGTATAAAGCCCACTTAGTATCTCTAATGGTTTTATCTGACGTTTAAGTTTTTTTATTTAGGAAATATTTTCATTACTTTTGGTGACATTGTAAATGTCAATCACAATCAAAATGTACTATAAACATCCTTTTGTGTGGTGCACTATATTTCATTGAGAGAGCTCATTATTTAATGCGTAATAAAGTATGAATCACTTAAATTATTATATTCATGACGGGGTTTGTGAAAATGATAATAACAATAATAATAATTGTAACTTACACCAAGAATCGAAATCACATCAGAAGGAATTCATAATTAATGCATGGGAGCTCATCCAACATGCCCCGTTGTGAGGAGGTGGAGGCTGACTTTCTCCACATAGTTTGAAGTTGTCAATGGTTGCCAGATAATTGGGGGAAGATCACAAGAGACATTAAAACAACCAGTGACTATAACAATATCTTATTTAAACAATTATAAAAAACTCTTCAAGACTTCAATCTCATTAACGTCCATGCTCGGTTACCACTTACATGAAGGATATTGCCTCTCTTTCCGTTAGCTTAACAATGTCTTTAGTCAAATAGACTTTAATGCAGGATCAGCCTTTACAAAGGACAACTATCCTATGAATAAAACATATTTTACAGACTCTGACAGTAATCTCTCAATTTACAGAGAGTTGATAGACTCAGGCTTCAGAGCAGTGCACTGAGTTAAAAATATTGATTTCCTAATCTCATACATGGGAACTGCTAAGCTTTCCCTTAAGCTATGCTTATGTTTAACCGGCTCAGGTAGCTATCCCTTAAGTTACTGTGCTATTATTGACTATGGAACCTCAGTTGCCCCTCAAGTTGCACAGCTTGCACAGGCATCAACCACAGAGCTATCCCACATCTCTCAGGTTTGTAAAACAAACCTATCCTACAGATCAAGGAAATACTACTGTGCACGGCTGCATGGAGAAGAACTATTCATCATGCTTCTCAGGTCCCAGTGGCTCAGATGTTGCTTAGCCTACACATACTTACAGACTTTGACAGCAATCCTACAGATCATGGAGCTCATGATATTGGGGCCATCTCTTGAGGCTGCAGCGGTAGTAAAGGTTTAGACATCAGAAAGTAAATCCATCCTCCCAAGCTTTGCGCAACAAACCTATTCCTAGAGTTATAGAGATCGTACGGGATAAGGTATTGCACAGACAATGATCCACAAAGTTGCACTACGTACACAGTGTCGGGCTTCAGACAACTAAGCTGCCCCTTAGTTAACAGCTACCCCACATGCTCAGACCTAAGATAACGAAAACAACCTACAGGTTACACCAATCTTACAAGCTCAGCCCTATGATGGCAGAGCTATTACTGAAGTAACAGAGAAATCACCAGCTCAGGCATATGACAGCAAAGTTTGCCCTCCAGCTGCTGAGATATTACATGTTGAAGCCCCTGACTGCAGAGCCATCCATCGGGCGACAGAGCTCTTATATGTTTGTGAATCAGACAGCAAAGCTATCCTGCATGTTGCAGAGATCTCAAAGGTGCACGCATAAGACAGCATAGATATTTTTGGATGTACTAGAACCTCACACATCTAAGTGCAAAGCTATCACTTAGGTTATACATACCTTAAATGCTCAGGCCTATCCCATGAAAGCATTGCTTTGAGGCATGTTAGAGAGATCATTCAGGCTCAGACATCTTACATCAAATATCTCAGGTTATACTGAACCTACAGGCTTGGCAACAAACCTATCCTTCAATGCAGAGTGATTCTACAGGCCAAAAGGTCCAACACAATACCTTGATTAGGTGAGAAATATTTCCTAGGTTTCAGATCAACAAAGCATCTACAGATCCAGCAGTTAATAAGGACACAGTTCTCAGGTTTCAGAAGCTGTACACACTCAATTCTCAGACCGCAGGTTACAGTAATCGCACATTCTCAAGCTTCAGTGAATTGTCACAGTGCAGGCAGTAGCAGCTATAAGACCCCATGTATCGACTGCAGTTGGTCAATTCCACACTGCTGCACCCGAGCCCTGGCGATTCAGTCACTGTGATTACTTTGACAGAAGCTTCCAAAACTCTGGATTTTTCAGACAACGGGTCTCTACTATAGACCAATACGATACAAAATAATTCAACATTTTCTTTTGAATTAGGTGTTTACTTTGTGTTTTATAATTAGGCTCCTATTTCTAATAACTGTCCTGAGGATGGCCTCATGGATTGTCTCCACTAAGAGATCGAAACATCAACTTTTCACCCACATCAGTCTCTGAAATTCATATATACATTTATAAACTCTTAAGCTAGAGTTCTTGCAATCAGGCCAAGTGGTGTTTTATAATTCTACTTGTTTACATTCTATCAGCTGCTCTTTGTATCTTTATAGGTGTATTTGTATATTCATGCGACCTTGTCAAAAAAACTATGTCCAACTGCAGTTGCAGTCTTAACTTTCGCATTATATTGCTGTTGTAAAGATTTGTACACTTGGAAATATATCTTTATATGTATATTAATAAAAGTACACAGTACGTACATTTATGTATTTATTTCTGTCAAGTTGAACTTTCCCCTAACTAACATTCCTGTGGGTTGTACCTTTATTTGCCAACCTCAATTGATTAGAATTTTGAGTATTTCTAAACAATTCCTTCAGGAGTCCTGTGTTATTTGCTAGAAATAAAATAATAAATAGCATATAAAGTGGTGAAAGGAAAGCAATGCAAACAAATAAAACTGGTTAATTTTTCATCAGACATTCTTTCACATGTATGCAAGAAAAATTGTAGGGCCTTTAACTTTATTGGCATTTAAATAGCACTTTCTGGTGGTCGAGTAATTAGCTATCACTGTCAGGATTCTCCCATCCTGCCACTATATGCCACTCACGAGGCCCTTTGAGAATCAGGCTTTACATCTGTATATGACAATATGCACATCAACACTTATCATAGTTAGTTTTGCTTCACCTTTTAGTCCAGGTTTTATTCCACTTCCCAGATGCATTATGGTCCTTGGAGTTCCCTCTGTCTTCAGACCCTTCCAAGATCATGTACTAGTGGCAGTTTTCTGTTCACTAGATTTGTTCCTGAATCCCGTGGTTATTTTAACCCCAAAATATGTGCATTCTGGAACCTTCTCTACATTTGTTCCAATCCATACTCGGTTCCAGGTTTTCCTTTTCCCTGTCTTGCGCCTCCTGGTTCCCCTTGTCTTCCCAGCTCCAGGTCCCAGTTCAGCTTTCCCTTCATTGGTGATTCCCTGCATCTGGTTAAAATCTTGCATCTCGCTTTCTCTCCGCACTTGTGCTCCTCCCCTGAGTCTCAAGCTATCTCAGCCCTGTGAGCGCAGCGTGAAGCGGTTTGAAACTGCCTTCTGTTGAGTCTCTTTGTACTTTGTTGTGATCCTGCTGCTGTTATTACAGGCTTGTTCATTGATTCTGTTTCACTTATTCCCTGTACCTATTATCCTACTTTCGGCTATTTCTAGTATCTGTTTCTGTCCCTTTTTTCCTGCATCTCTCTTCCTGTGTTAGCCGTTGATCATAGCCTCCTGCCTGCACCCTTCTTGCTCTGCCTTGTTATATGCAGACTCCTTGTCTTGTGTTCTGTGTTCCTGTTTGTCTACATATTTCTGTTTTGCTGTGTTTGTGAGTGTAGATCTTTTCTAGTCTTGCTTTCAGTATCTTAGCTCTTTGTATTCCAGTCCTGTTCCTGGCCCTTATTCCAGTCCTGCTTTCCCCTGAGCCCACTTTCTGTTTCACGTTCCTTGTTCTGTTCCATGTGGTTCTGCCTTGTGGTTAGCTTGTAATTCTGATTGCCTCAACTTCCAAGCGTGCCAGTTAGACTCCTAGGCTTATGCTTTGGCACTTAGGACCACCCTGCACTCCTTCTCTATAGAAACTGTTCGGTGTCTCCCAGAAAATCTATGAGATTGATCTGCTCCTTGCTTTCATATAAGAACTTTTCACCTTAGAGAGACATAATTTTGGAAGAGCATACAAAATACAATTGATGCCAGTTTGTCTATCGTTTATGCTTAACCTTTCTGTTGTTAGTACTTGTGTTTTCCCTGCAGACTTCTAGTCCCATAGTCACTGCCTGTTCCAAACTTTTTTAGTCATCAGCGCCTGTCCTATTTTCCTTCTAGCTTTCAGGCACTCTATTGTTTATATTACAGTCAAGTTAGCCAGTCTTGTCCCAGTCTCACCCTGCTATACCCCTGACAATTACATTTGTGACATCTGTATAGAGTGTCATACCCCTAACAAGGCTTTTAAAGTGCTTGGATTTCAACTGGTTAACTGAACAGCCTTCAGAGTGCACAGTTAAAAGGTGGTTAGTTGTAGATTAGTTGAAGTGCTTGATGTGTTAAGATGTGGAATGGCAAGGTGTGGCAAATGTTGCTGCACATCAGCTTGAAGTGTTAGGGTGTAGTAGACAATGCGACAATAGACTTATGCGCTCACTGGGAGCACTTACCTTCTATTTAATAGTGACTTGCACTTCTAACTATGTAGCATCAAAAATAGCAACCTTCTCTCCCATTCTACTTTTCAAAAGCCCTGATCAGCACCTTATTACTTAGCAAAGCTGCACTACTGAAACAAAGTTCGTATCAACCTTTCATCTATCTGTATCCCTAAGAAATACCCTTAAATTAACCACTACATTCTGATTCACCCTGCTAGGTCCTTCACCACCATTTTCTTTAGACAGCAGGTGGGCTGATTCTCTGACCACACAGACTTGCTAACAAACTTCTTTGCTTAGGCCTAACCCTATAATATTATAAGGTACTTTTGACATGATGATGCCCTCCCTTTATGTAATGATGGCACTGTAAATATTTTGTCAGTGTCAAAATGTAATGCTTGCAGTGCGATGATTGTTAATTATTGGCTTTGGTTAATATTCACACTACTGCTGCTAAGGCCCTCAGCCTAATAGACTGGTGTAAACTGCCTGCAACCTTCCAGCTTTTGTTCACCGATTTTATTTATTTATTTATTTATTCTCAACGCCTTGCACATTTTCTTTGTCATCTTTTTGGAACAAGCTTTCAGTGACAGGCACACTTCTAATACAGTTTTGCTACTGTGGTAACACGTTACTTAAGAGGTGAAGACTGGACACTGATTCAGGTTGTAGCAGTGAACTAGTCCTCTTTTTCCAGAGATGAGTGTGCAGAATTTTTCATTAGATCCTCCGCAAGCAAATTGGCCAGTTGGATCTCCACCATGTATGAAATGGACAGAGTGGAAGTCATATTTTTTAAATTATATTGCTACTGTAGATGAAGGAGGGAAGATGTCTCCAGCACAGAAAAAAAAGATTGTATTGCATTCCATAGGACTGAAGGTTTAAAAGTTTTTCAACAAATGTCTAGGGAAGATTGTGTCGGTGGTAGTGTATTTTTGAATGCAATTGCTGGTTTCGATCATTATTTCTCACTTAAAGTGTGTATAGGCATATTTAAATATATGTTTTTCAAGAGGAAACAGGAGACCAATTAAACGGTTGATGACTATGTGGCGCCTCTCAAGTCTTTAGCTTTGGTTTGTAAGTTTAGCGGTTTGCGTGAAGAGTTTATAATGGATCAGGTTGTGATGCATGTGACTGATGCAGGGAAAATTGTGGATTAATGGAGATGCTAATTTAGATGACATTTTAGCAATCGAAAAGAAGGCTGAACTTTCTTGCAGGAGTGCTAAAGTAATGCTGGCATTAACCAAAGAAAAAAGTGAAGCTTGTGTTGATAAGATAGGAAACAAAATGGCCCATAAAAAAAAATGAAACCAAACAAAAATTTGATTTTAAACAGTCAGAGAGGAGTGTGTGTTGATACTGGGAATACTAGAGATGGTTTGAGATGCTATCGGTGTGATAACAAGTATCATCTGGCAAATGGCAAATCGTGTCCTGCCTTAAAACAAAAATGTTCAAGTGGTGGCATGATCGGACATTTCTCAGAAGCCTGTAAGAGGCCTGAATGGAGAAAGGTAAAGTGTTTAGAGAATGATATTTCCAGTGATGATGAACTGAATCAGGAGTAACATTTGTGCAAGTTTGTGTTGAATATAAATGATTTTTCATCCAAAGTGTTGAATTTGCAGGATAAAGTTGTATGGAAAAAAACCTTTGTGTGACATGAGATTTGGTGGGGTAAAACTGCAAATTTATGTGGATTCGGGCTCTCCCTTCACTATTGTAAATGAAGGTGTGTGGAGGTCTAAATTTGTTGACAAGATTGGTAGTGACCTAGAGGATACCAACATTAGTCTGGAAGGTATTCTGGTGAAATAATTGATGTTTTGGGTTACTGTACACTTGTGTTTAGACTTACAATTGTGACGCTTTAGGAAGGTTACATGTTGCAAAAAAGGTCCTTCTGTCCTTGATTGGTAAGACCGAGGAAATGTACGTAATTATTTTGAATCCTAATGGTTCGGAGCCTGTTATGATTGTGGATGAATGGATGAACACTAGCCAGAGTGTGTTAGCCAGTTTTCTGAATGTTTTTCGCGGTAAGAATGGTAAATGGAATGATTTTAAGCATAACATTGTACTTAAGAAGGTTGTTGTTCCTAAAGTTTACAAGACTAGGAACATTCCTATGTTGTAGAGGGAGGAGGTTGAAAAAGAGTTGTTGAATTTAATTTAGGTGATATTATAGAGGAGGCGGAATCTTCTGAATGGGTTTCACTCATTGTAGTAGCCAGATGCAGTAATGAAAAGATTAGGTTATGCATTGATCTTTGCCATTTGAACAATAATATCCTTGTGGATCAATTTCCACTGCCTATAATTTCTGAAATGTTGGCTCATGTAAGTGATGCTAAAGGTTTTACCACTATTGATTTTTCTGCTGCATACCATCATATCGTGCTCAAGGAAGAGTGAAGGTCATACACCACGTTTTTAACTCCAATGGGCTGGTACAGTTTAATAGAATGCCTTTTCGACTCACCTCGGTAGCTGCTGTTTTTCAGCATGTGATGCACCATTTGTTTTCTAAAATACCTAATGTCATGTGCTTTCAGTATGACATTCTTATACATGGTAAAAAAAAGGTTGGGAATGACAGTATTCTACAAATGGTTTTGGAAGTTTTGAACGAGAAAGGTTTGACCGTTGAGCATATAAAATGCAAGTTTGCTGCGGATTCAGTCACCGATTTGGATCATGTGTTGTGTGAGGATGATGATAAACCAAAACTTGGATTAGTAGAAGCTATTCTTTTGGCACCTGAACCAATGAACAAAAATGATGTGAGATCTTTTATTGGACTCACATAATTCTATTCGAATTTACAGACATAAAGCTGCCATTGCGAATGCCAAAGCTTTGAAAGGGTTTGATCCAAATGTAATGAGTGTGATTGCCATTGTTGCAAGTTGCAAGGGCATTGCTGCTTTGCCATCCCAGGAAACAGAAAATAATGATGAGTGGTTATTGTGTATGCTTCTAGGGCTCTCACACCTTCATAAATGAAGTATTCTGTCATTGAGAGGGAGACGCTAGCATGTGTATGAGGATTAGAGCATTTCCTGTCTTTTGTGTGGGGTAAGGAACATTTGTTGCGCAGTGATCATAGGCCTTTAATAAGACTGCTCACTACAAAAGGTATACTTAAGGCATCTACGTGTATAGCAAGAATGTCCATGAGTTTGTAAGATTTCATGTATAAGATTGTTTATGTGCCCGGAAAAGAGAACGTGACAGCATATTTTCTGTCTAGAATGCCTCTACAAATAGGGGAAGATTTGAGTGTGGAGTCGGATGAATTTGACATAGCGTGGGTTCATCATCAGGGTGTCCCAGCTATAATGAGGGATGTAGTTCTGCAAAAAAGTCTTGAATACATGGTTAATGATTGGCCCACGAAAGGTGGTTTTAAAACAGAGATAAGGAGTTTTTGATAAGTTAGGAGTGAATTTACTTCGAATGCAGGTATGATTTGGAGAAGAGAGAGAGTTGTTCCTCCAACTGCTTTAAGAAAAGATATTACTCTGCAATGTCATGAGGTACATGGAGGTATTGTTAGGAGGCAACAAAGGATTAAGAATGAATTTTGGTGGCCGGGGATGGATTTGGTAATTGAAACGATGGTGAAGAATTGCATTAGTTGTGCTAATTCTGACAAAGCATTAAAGAATTTGAGGCCTAATATAGGTGAACTGTTTATTCGTAGTGAGCCTTGGATACAGTTGCTGTAGATATAATGGGGCCTATTGGAGAACATTCAAAGTATATAACAGCTCTCATCGATCTATTTTCATGGTGGTCAGAAGCACAAATTGTGGACAAAGTGGATATGCAGACTGTTTTGAGTTTCCTAGATATGCTGTTTGCTCGGGAAGGTTTACCTGTATCTATTATCACGGATAATGGTGTACAATTTGTGTCTAACATGGATTAAGACAGTGGGAGTTAAGCATTGTGCCACCTCTCTTTGTAATGCTAGTGGGAATGGCATGGTGGAATCCTTCAACAAAGTACATAACTAAAGTGTTCAGGTGGCTGTCAAGGACAGTAGAGATTGGGATTGCAGGTTCAGAAAACTGTGGGGTTGTACAGAATTACTGCGAATGAAATGAAAGTTTTCCCCTTTTGAGATCATGAGGGGCCATCTTCCCAGGGGCAAATGTGATCCTGGATGGTTAAAAAAATCAGTTTTTGCAAGGTAGATTTTGAGAAGGGTAAAGAGACCCCTAGGGATACGCATGCAAAATACAAGGTATTGTAGGATAAAAAGAAAGAATCATTGGTTAATGGTTCCACAGTTGGCATGTTGATCAAAGTTTTAAAAAACGTGGAAGGTTAAAAAAGGTGTGAGTCAATTCTCAGGTCCTTTTGAGGTGATTCAAGTTCTTAAAAATGCAGTGAAGTATAGCGATGGTAAGGTGTTGAATGTGAGGAGGATTGCTATTTTAAAGGTGAGCCATTTATATAGGGGAGAGAATAATGTGAAAGGTAGTCAGATCTTTGATGGAGGCTTCTGGGAAGAAGTTGAAGTCCAAGAGAATGTTATAAATGGTGGCTCACCTGCTGTAGGTGTGAAGGAAAGTAATGTGGGGATTTCCAGAATTCTGATCAATCTATTGGAGTGGATGGAAGAAGTGTGCAGCAGTCCGTGGAGGGGAAGAGAAGGCATAGGATTTCTGTTTGGATGTCTGATTAAATATGTGAGGGAGGTGGTTGATTGTTGTTATGTACAGGTTATTTTGTGTTATAAGAGAATTGTTATTTTTAGCTTGTACATTTTGGTGTAGATGTTCTTGTATATTTTTAAGATTTTTAGTTTTTTTCCTCACTATGATATTTTGCATAAGTTTTGTGTTTATGTTCAAGTTTCTAAGTTTTGTATCAGGATGAGATGTGTTGTGTTTACATTGAAGTTTTCCTGCACTGTTGTTTCCCGAGCCATGTAATTTTTTACCTATGATTCCATGGAGCGTGAATGACAGTTGCAGGAGATCTTGCCAGCGACAAGGGCTGCCTTGTTGGTTGATGTTCTTTTATACCAATACATACGTATTAAATACATATTTCATACGAGTTTGGTTGAACATTCCTTTGTCATAAACTAAACCAGTAATAGAGGATTTTTGTATTTTTTGAAGTCTTGAGACAAAAACGAAACCAAACCACACCACTGTAAATCCGTTGTTTTTACCTTTTAGTTTCTTTGCATTTTCATGCTAATACTTCTGCATTTGTTTTGGAAACTGTAATTACAAGTACCAGAAAGCAAAGAATTAGAAGGGTGGAATGAACTAGGCACATCTGACAGGATGTAATTATATTTTTGGATCTATCATGTTGTGGTAAGCCCCGCCATGTTTAACTGTTGCCCTGCTGTGTTTTGCAAATGCAACAGAGATGCTAACATGCCTCATGTCAGAGGGCTCTTCTAACCATTGCTTAGCAGACTGGCACTTGTAGATCTGCAATTTAAAGGGTTCACTAATGTGCAAGGTAAGCAAAAATAGATAATCAGAACAGGATGAGATGGTCACCCTATCATGGAGTTAGCGTATCCTGCGGCTCCCTGTACTGTACTGGCTATATCTGAAAGACGTATTGGTGTTGTCTTCACCAGATATGTGTTTCCATGTCAGAGAGGTTTGTACTGCCGATGTCTCTGCTGTACTTGTTTTATGTTTGCAAGAGAAGTTTGCTGTGATGCTGAGTATTCTAAGCGTACTACTAGAAAAGGTTGCACTGACGCAGTCTTGAATAAACCATGCCATCATCCATCAAATATGCTCCAGAGTTTACCTGGAGACTCCACCCTTCGTGCCCTTTCAAATATTGGCCTCTTTCCTGAGATGAAACAGCTATCGGTGCTGCACTATTAAAATTGTTGCAACTGTGGCGTTCTGCAGAATTAATATAAAAGTCCTGCTGTGAGGTTCAGACACTTTTTCCTTAAGACTATGTCATTTTGCAGAGAGGTTCTGTCTGTGTCAGCCTAAAAGCTTTGCAGCCAGGCCTAGACGTTTGGATACTTTCTCCTGACATGTATAGAATACTTTTGTAAAGTAGCGGTTTAATCCCATTGAAAATAGGGGAGAGGATGTGGTCCGTCGGCTACGCTGCCGCCTCTGGTGCAGGAAACCAGGGTTCGAGCCTCGAGGTCGCGTCCACATCCCCTGATTCTGGGCAAATCACTTAATCTCCCCGTGCCTGAATGTGTAATGTAAATACGGTGCTATGTAAAGCGCTCCAATACCTTCGGGTCGAGTTCGCGCAATATAAATATGCATCAAAAAAACATGAAATAAGCCCTGCTGTGGGGCCTTGGTAAAGACCCATTTAAAGCATATCAAACATCCTGGGATGTTCTGAAAATGCCCATACCGTCCCATCCAAGGGAACCAGCACAGCTAACAAGGATTGGAATTCAACTGAAAGTAAAGGAGCTTGCTCAGACTTCATGGTTCTCTACTCAAAATATAGCTCTTGCTTAGCAGTGTTTAACAGTGCCATTGAAAGTTTACTAGTACCTGCTTCGGTAACAAGAAAATCAATCCCATATACTCCTTATTGAGACTACCATCAATTTAAATTTCCCCTCTTCAAATAAACAGCATTACACAATTTCACACAAAACTAGTCTTCATAATCATATCATCCAAGCCTTTTATTGCACAAAATATCTCCCGTGGCATGAATATTTGTCAAGGAATTGTTCTGCACACCCAAAATGTTTTTCCATATCTTGGTTAAAATGAGATAAGAGCATTGTGCCCTCTGGAATAAGGGAAGAGGGCAGAGCTAAAGTGTGAGGGATTTACACTGAATATCAGCCATGACGCAGAACACAAAGCAATGCACTCATTTACAAGTTTTTTTTACAAGCTTGTACAGTGTAATGTTATTTAACTTAAAATACATTAACAACGCACTCTGCTACAAAGCCTATGTGATGAAAATGTACTTTAAATTAGATAGGTCTAAAATGCGTTGTTCATTTGTATTCATACTGTTTCTTTAATGCCTATGACTTGTGTGCCACCCAGATCTCCCAATCAATGGGTTGGACCTCACCCAGTCTGCAAGAAGGGGAGTGTAAATTGTCTAGTTTGAAAGCAGGAGACATGCTACTGAGATTACTAGATTTTACTGGCACGCCAACGGTATCCACATATGTAGGGTGACCAGATTCTCAAAACAAAAAACGGGGACAGGTCATAGACATAGAAGTAGGACTATGGTTTGCAGTAACCATCGACATAAAAGTAGGACTATTTGACAGCTGTCAGACACAGAAAAAGGACTGCAATGACAGCTCCCTCCACAGACCGAGATGAAGCATTACAGACAAATCCGCGGTCTTTTATTGACACCCCTTTCCTTTACACAGCAGCATTAGTACTTTTTATTACATTTACACTTTTAAGGACTATAGCATATATTTGCCAAAAATCAATAAAACATCACAGGCTAGCAAACGCCAGATTTACTAGCTTTATCAATGCTCGTTTCTATAGCTGCGCGTCAGCACCACGTAAAGTACAACTCACCAATGTTGCTTAATTGCTCATGACAGAAAAGCATGGGAGGTAAACTGCGGAAAGCTAAATTGCCAAATGGCAGCCATGGACCAATGTAAGAAAAACACTTCTCTCCAGGTATTACTGCCTTAGGGTCTTAAGGGTCGCAAAGGCTGGCCGACCACACAGTCCTCCCACATTTGCTTGGTCACTGCTGGGATGTCATGTTACCTTACTGGGGTATGTATAGTGCACTCTAGCCATTGGTATCATCTCATAGTGCAATAGTGTGAAGACCTGAGCAAAAAGCTCGAGCAGCGCTGCTTGCCTCTCCCACAGGCTTTAACCCTGCTCCTTTAAGTCCTTTCCAGCTAAACAGTTTGCCGTGATCTGAAAGGTCAGTCAAAAGGTCAAGTCATAGCTTTGATATGGAGAACACAGAGCATGCATCAATTGGTTATGAATAAAACATGCAATGAGCAATGCATGAATCCTTGCACCGTATGCATAAGGGCTACTGAAAAGTTTGTATGGCTATGAATACAAGCTACAGGACGAAGAAATATTGTTTTATCCAAAGTAGAAACTTTGACGTAGGTGGCGCTGCGTGTAAAATGTCTCTCTTCAAAGGATTTCCCTTCTTGCTACAGCGCTCACCTCAGTGACGACACATGCCGTAAACAGTACAAAGAGAGCATGCGCGCGCATGCTCAACCGGAACAATGAAAAACAGGGACATTTCTGCGTTTAACCTGGACACTGTTTGAAAACAGGGACATTTGAGTCACTTGGAGAAAAGTGTCGGGACACGGGGACACTTCTCCAAAAACGGGGACCGTCCTGGGAAAACGGGGACGTCTGGTCACCCTACACATATGTGATTTGCAGGCCTGGTTATTGGGCTATATTCACAAACAATTGCCCTGGAGCATTCCAGTGGTTGGTCATCAGTCCACATGTATGATTCTTATCAGAGATCTGCATTGCATACCAGTAATGGCGAACACACGAGCACAATCCAACTTTGCAAGTATTCAAACGCTTTGCACCACCTGCACAATAGGCATGCTATAAGGGCAGTCTGTTGATGGATGCACAAAAATGGAACATTTACTTAAAAAAATAAAACTCAAAAAATGTTCGATTACTATTACTAGGGATTATTTAAATGTCATGCAAATGACCCCCTACACATAAAATGCGTTGAAAATGTTAGTCTTTGTAGTTGATCCATAGAAAGGTAATCCTCCGTCAGAGTATAGCATGCAGGAAATGTCTATTTACATCTATAGGGCATGTGTTTTAGCGCTTGACGGAATAAAGCGAGCAGTTCATTGTTTAAGCCAGCGAGGCGTGCCAATGGGCTACTGCCCTGACTGAGGCCAATGCCTTTGTTTAAACAGGCCAAACTACAAGTCCCAGGATGCACTGCAGAGGCATAACGCAAAATGACCCCCTGCCGAATGTGGAGGGCTTTTGAGATTCCTCTATCTCATAGATAATCATTGACATTGGGCTGAATGGGGGCTCCATGTAAGACCTGGTGGCCCCGTACTGCAAGATCTGGAGGGGAATGCACTACATTCATGCGCCCATAGTGCACTGGTGTGTAAATGAAAGTCTAGGAATAGGAACAAAGTGTCCTCATGCGTTGCAATAATTTGGTAATTTTGCCTTTATATTCAAATTTGCAACACTTTCAATGCACTTCACATTTACTCAAATGCTGCCAACGTTACTGATACATGCAGGTCCATTATTCACTTTAGTTTTCTATAGCACGAATTTGACCCGAATCAGGTATCAGATCGTTTTACATAACACCAGTTACGTTACATGAGGACACACATTTATTTTTGTTAGGCACGGGGAGATTAAATGATTTGCCCAGAATCACAGGATGTTCAGCATCATTGCCGAGACTCAAACCCAATTCCCCAGATTCGAGGTTGACCGCCCTAGCCGTCAGGCCAACTCCTTATTTTTGGAAAATGTTTTGAATACTCAATCGGAACTGTTCAGCTGGCCCGTAGTCACCACTGCAGACCTGTACGGAGTGTTCATACTATTTAAAGCGCTGCGGTTAAATTCATCACAGCACTGCACCATAGAGCCTGAAATCACACACAGGAGACAGATTACCAGCCTTTTTAGGTCTCGCCTACGCAGCGTGCAAGGAGGATCCGTTCTAGCTCCTAAACTGGGTGGATCAGGAAATATGGTGGTGGATTCCATCCCAGCCGCAAATCAGTGTGATTCCTTAGTGAAAGTGGGGAAGAAGAACCACCAATTGTGATTGTATTTTACATATTATATATGCTTGTATATAACGGCTATATAGCACAGACATGTCCACAAAGCTGCAGAGTGACTGGAAGGAATGTTAGGGGTGGGGCATTACATGAAAAGGTTAATTACAGATTAGAGCCAAAGAGAGATTCATTTAATGTTCAGATTGTGTGTAAAATTATACTGCTGCAAGACAAGAAGTTTATGATGTGATCTTATATTTAGTCAGGATGTATATTTATATTCAATGGTTTTGTGAAGAGCTGCAAGTTTCAGACTAAAATGCAATGAATATAGATTTTGCTCTGCCTTTGCTTGTTTAAAATCTCTTCACTGGCTGCCTATGCACAAAAGAGCAAAATTGAAATTTCTCTGCCACTTGCACAGGCGATCCACAAATCTGACCCAACAATTCTACCTTCCAAACTAGAATTTTACAACCCAACCCAAAACTTGAGATCTCAGAACCTGGCTCTGCCTAAGACAATGCATATCCCAAAAATTAGGGACAGGGGGACACTCCTTTTTAGGTCTCACCTACGTAGCGCGCATGCGCTGCTTGGGAGAGGACCTCTTGTAATCGATTCGCTTTTTCGGCGAAAAACGTGCATGTGTTGCCTTGCTTCCAATGGCGACGCGTGCACATTTGGCGATTCCCTTGCGGGAGCGAGCTTTGGATGGTGCCCTTGCTCACTCCCGCAAGGGACACGCTCTGTGTGCTCTCGGCCGCACTTCCCCCCCCACCTCCCCCCCAGCGGTTACAGGCGCAGGAGCCATATGGTTTTTTTTTGTTATTATTTTGCGCCGTACCCGCTTTCACTTTCGTAGAAGCAGGCGCACTGTTCCAGATGTCGAAAGTCTGCAGCTTTGGCCGTTTCACTTGTGCTATTGGATTCAAGTAATATTACGTGTGACACTTGGTGAGTATTATGAAAGAGCTCAGTGGGACACTTTCTTCCTGGTTTTCTACAATGGTTTTTAGAAAAAGTTATTTGGGGTTGTAATTTCACATCCAGGGCTCTGATGGCAATGAGCTGCAAAACGAGCAGTTTATGAAGTGTCATTGCGGCCTCCTCCTAAAGACATGCTCCACAGGGTTTCTAAGAGTCGAGCTGTTGCCGTGCCCTGTAATTGTTTCCCACACTCCGTTTTCTTTTGCCCACCCTCCCTTCTTCCAATCACTGCCCGCCACCCCCTCACAGATATTGGCAGGGTGTGGAGCCTTTCATTAGAGGCTCTTTCTGCTCGCCTCGGGCTTGGCATTTCAAACAGGTGGCGGGGTGGATTCCCGCACACAGCTAATCCACAGAAGAAGCTCAGATCGTGTTACTCGTACATGTGCCCTCTTGTTGCAGGCAGATTAGCGACTATCACATTGCTATGCAGGACAATTGGCTCACATACAGCCGCTTTGCTGGTGATTCACAGATTGCGGGAGACTTCAAGCCCCAGGACACCTTGCTGCTCGCGCCTGGAGGCGCTGACGCTACTGCTGTGCCCCCAGGGGGGCATATTTTGTGACTCGCGGCTGCCGCTTTGCGGGAGCCGCTTCGCTGGTGATTCACAGATTGCCGGGGACTTCAAGCCCCAGGAGACCTTGCTGCTCACGCCCGGAGGCGCTGACGCTGCTGCTGTGCGCCTAGGGGGGCATATTTAACGACTCGTGGCTCCCGCTTTGCGGGAGCCGCTTTGCTGGTGATTCACAGATTGCGGGGGACTTCAAGCCCCAGGAGACCTTGCTGCTCACGCCCGGAGGCGCTGACGCTGCTGCTGTGCGCCCAGGGGGGCATATTTAACGACTCGAGGCTCCCGCTTTGCGGGAGCCGCTTCGCTGGTGATTCACAGATTGCGGGGGACTTCAAGCCCCAGGAGACCTTGCTGCTCGCGCCCGGAGGCGCTGACGCTGCTGCTGTGCGCCCAGGGGGGCATATTTAACGACTTGCGGCTCCCGCTTTGCAGGAGCCGCTTCGCTGGTGATTCACAGATTGCGGGGGACCTCAAAGCCCCAGGAGACCTTGCTGCTCGCGCCTGGAGGCGCTGACGCTGCTGCTGTGCGCCCAGGGGGGCATATTTAACGACTCGCGGCTCCCGCTTTGCGGGAGCCGCTTCGCTGGTGATTCACAGATTGCGGGGGACTTCAAGCCCCAGGAGACCTTGCTGCTCGCGCCTGGAGGCGCTGACGCTGCTGCTGTGTGCCCAGGGGGGCATATTTAACGACTCACGCCTCCCGCTTCGCAGGACGCGTGCCGGACGAATCCCGGGCCAAGGGCGGGCCGTCAGCGACAGATTGAGACCAGACCAGGCCAACCCTCTTTCGCCGAGACACCAGTATGGGTAAGCGAAAAAACGTATGTTCCGCAGTCTCCACCAAATCTAAGGCAAAGATACCACGCAACTGTGCCTCCATTATTTCTTATTTGACCACAGCTGTGGGGGCCATAACCAACGAGATTCAGGATGTGGAGGCTCAGCTGGGGTTGGAACTCTTGAAATTGCCACAGAGGGTGGTCTATGTCCAGATCCCGTCCCCAGCCAAATAATAGATGTGGCTGTAAATAACACTACTAGAGACAATGACATTGCTTCTACATCTTACCCCAAAGGTCAATTAGAGGACAAGGAGAGAACCGAACTATTAAGAGACGGGGCAGTAGCCTCTGCTAAAAATGGGAGGAAAAAATGTTCAAAAACAGGCCTCGCCACTAAGAAGTTATCAACACGGAAGGGGTGTGCTGATCAACGGCCCACAGAGGAACTGATTTCCTTTAATTTGACTAATGTGGACATGGACCTGGTTCTCTCACACATTGACATGCTTATTGGATCACTAAAAGAGGACTTATTTAAGTATGTTAAATCTGGTCTAGATCATGTGATGGATAGCCTAACTAAAATAGAGTCCAAACCTGATGACTTCAGTGTGGGAGGGAGTCAGGCTCACAAAGTAAATATTGTGGGTACCAAATCAGGTAAAGCTGAGGATGGCAGGAATCTATTAACTTCTTGTATACCGATCCCCGATGATGATAGGATACCGACTCCGATACCCTTGGGGCCTTCCAATAGAAATGATGTATGTAGTGGCCAAATGGGCGCTATCGCTAAGGGAGTTGTGAGTACCACCAAGCGGAAGCCCAACATACCATCTTTGACAGGGTCAAATTTAACATCATCAGGAGCACCTGCTAAACAAGTAGTGCTGAATCTGCCACCAGAGGCTTCTCCTCTAGTGGCGGTTTTAGTAGGGGTACCTCCTCTTAAAAGTTATAGCACTGAGACAACTGAGGAGCTTATTTGTAAAGTTATGTTCTGGTGCAGTAGGGCTTCTGAGGGGGGTTTAAGAGCAACTACACATATTATAATGGCCAGGCGGGTAGGCTGGGTGGGAAGTGGTCCTAAAACGGAAGATGGCGATTGCATATTGATCAATTTTGATCGGACAGATGTGGCAGGGTGGCTCCTTCATGGGAACTTTAACCGGGACAGGGGAGGGATGACAGCTTTATCCCTAGGTTTCTTCTATCCTCCAGACATGGGCGCTTGGGGTAGAGACAGCAAGGGGCTACAAAGATATACGGTAGGAAAAGGGCTGTTTGGATTTATTTCCCAAACTACGTATAATGCTGCTCAGTTCCCCAGGGTAAATATTTTTGATCAAAACCGAGGCCATTTAAAAGGGAATACCACTGCAGACAACAGAACTAAAGAGAGTAGGTTTGTGACACCAAATAGATTTGCCCCATTAAGCCAGCTGGATAATAATGACTGACTAGACCCCTGTTCTTAAGGGCATAACGGGGCTGGAGTTAATAACATGATCTGTCTGAGTAAACCTACCCAGGGGGCAAAGAATAATTTAGAACAGTGTTCCAAGATATTAAGCTGGAATATAGCAGGACTTAAAAATAAGTCAGATGACACTAGGTGGAAAGATTTCCTAAGTGAGTTTGACAAGATTGGGTTACAGGAAACTTGGGATACTGAGAATAATGATGGACGGTTATACCATCTATTCGTAACCAGCTAAAGAATCTGTAACGGGCAGGGCAAAGGGTGGTCTATTGACCTTGATTTCTCTAAAAGTTACAGGTAATCACTATAAATTGGACTCAGGTTCATTGAATTGTCTGGTGCTACAGGTCACTTTTATTAATGCACCAAATTTGCTCATTGTTAATTTTTATAATTCATTTGATTAAATTACTACAAATGAACATTTGGTTAGTCTGAATTGTTTCCTTGATTTATATAGTAGGAAACAAACTACTTCTTATTCGGTTATTGTTTTAGGTGATTTTAATGTACATCGTTGCCATCTAAATTGTTATGCTTCGGATGGCCTGGGCCCTGCTAATCAATCACTTAGAGATGCATTTTGAACATTCATTGCAGGGTGTTTTTTTTGGACAGCACCTTGGCGGATCATGGCCTATTTTACCCCAATATAATGCATGATGGTGACGATGTCTCCACCTTTAAAGGTAGGGGAGTGCATTCCACCATTGATTATATTTTTATTAGTGTAGCTCTGACCCCTCGGGTGATAGGTTACACCACTTAGTGGTCTGTGTATAGTGACCACAATCCTATAAATTTGATACAGGCGGGAGGTCTTAAGAAAACCCGAAAACCTGATAGACCTGTTTGTATCTCTAATATACGACCCAAAGACCAGGCCCGTAGACTCAAATGGTGCTCGGTAGTGCCGGGGAATTTCAGGTGAACTTGACGCATACCGTTGGAAGGGAGATGAACCTTTGTCTAGATGACAACTCGAGGGACAAAGAGGTCCTTATGGCATATACTAAAATTTGATCTTAAACGCCCCTTCAGGGAACATCAAAACAAAGGGGAGAGATGGTTTGATCGCAATTGTTCAGCTGCCCATCGAGAGTTGCTAGCGGCCCTAAAGTCTAAACCACAAGTGTGCCATAGCAGCTATAAGGAAAACATACAAGATGGCAATAAATAAACTCAAAAATGAGATTAAACACGAGGCATGGAATGATCTATTGTCTATTGATATTGACAGCCACTGTGAGCTACGACCAAAGGGGGAATTGCACCCAGGAAATATGCATCGCTAACGGTGTTAGGCAGGGATGTATTCTGGCCCCCTTACTCCTCACCCTTTATATTAATAACCTGGATCAACCTTTAGGGGAAGCCAGCAAAGATATTCCACGTGTGGGGGAGCGATTGATCCCGGCACTCCTATACGCGGATGATGCTGCCCTTTTGGCGAGAACGGCTGTTGGTTTACAACTTATTTTAAACTCCTTTGCTGCTTTTATGAAATCCTTGGATTTAAGGGTCAATTTCTCAAAATTGGACACAATGATAATTGGCTCTAAGCCTAAAAGGGTTAAAACTCTCCATTGTGAGGGTAACGGGATTACTAGGGTCCCTTATCTAGGCGTCTTATTTGATGACCGAGGCACATGGATACCGCAGTTACATGCAAAGAGAAATGTATTGGCTAGATCCACATCTGCAGTTCTAGGTTTCGCACGCAGGTTAAGGGCAAAACTAATGCAAGCTTTGCTAAAAATATATGGAGCAAAATGCACCTCTATCGCAACTTATGGTGCGGATATATGGGGTTTTAGAGAGGCAAGTGGAATTCAAGTAGTTGAGAACAAATTTTTAAGAAACTTGTTATCGGTGCCACAATCCACACCTACATATATAATCCATCAAGAGACTGGGATCGGCTTTGTGGAGGATCTAATTGTAATAGCACCTCTTTTGAAATGGATTTCAACTTTGTTAAACCCCGAACTAGAACTAAATCGTGAAGTTATGAGAGATTGTTTGGCTCTAGATCAAGTGAGTCGTATCCCCTGGTTGAGTCACGTTAAAATGTTGGCAGTGAAATTGGGACGACCAGAGCTATTTAATTCCCCAGATAAACTAGTAAATCGTGATATGCAGTGGGTGGAGTTGGTAAAATCAACTGTACGCGCCCACCAATTGCTAAAAACATCTTGTGCAATCGAACCCTAGTTGAATGTGGCATCTAATCCTAACCACCGCTTTCTCCTTCTGGCTGAATCAGCTACATTTTCTTCTTGCTGACCCTCCGGGATGGAGAAGGGTGGAGGACTTGGGTGCATGTTCATGTGACAACTTTTCCACTCCGGACACATTGCACTTTATTTCCTTTTGTGAGCATTTTTTTCACGTTCGGAAGCGTTTCATCCTCCCAATTCTAAAAGACAAAGGTTTCTTACAAGTAAAACCAGCACTTATGTATTTACAATTGCTGTCCAATGTCTGGGAGATTTTTAGCAAAGCAAGTTTTCTTACTGCAGCAGTTAGAATAAGGAGAAAAAAATTAGAGCGATTTTTATGATCTAGTTTATAATGTTACATTTTAGATTGTCTGTCCCTGATCATTCAATGTTTGTAATTAGTGTAATATCTTTGCTGCTAATTAATGTTATAGAATAATGGAGGAAAAAATTAGAGTGATTTTTACGATCTAGCTTATATTAATTGATTTTAACGAATCAAGATTTTTTTTACAATGTCACACTTCAGATTGTCTGTCCCTGATTATTCAATGCTTAGAATTAGTGTAATATCTTTGCTGCTAATTAGTGTTTTGTCAATTTAAATTTTGTGTATGGAATGCTTTTATGGTTTTAATTAACTGAATAAAGTACTTTTGACTGACTGACTGTCTCACATACATTCACCTACCACTCTTTAAGTGTTTTTTCAGCCTGTGGTGTCCTACATGGCAGTTCAGTGGTACTATTTTGCAATGCAACCTGTATCCGTCACTTCTTGTACACCTGTACATTAAAATAATACACTTGCAGAAGTCAGCTACTGTTATCTATCTAGTCTAGTGTCAAAGTAGGCCTCCCTTTGCACAAGTTCCTTGATAAATGTGGGTAATCTCATTTTGGTCACTACTTGGCTAAAAGCGTTCACTTTGTGTGTGGTTATTTTTTACTTAGACTGTCTTTTCTAACAGACATCTCAGTTCGCAATTTTTACATTTGCCCAAGGGCATCTTGGGGTCTTAGAGGGCAAGGTTAATTGATAACATGAAAAGGCCACTTCGAACAGAGCACTGTTTGCATGCAGCACCCCCCATCTCCCTGGTTTCTAGCATAATTTTGCTATCAAAGTAATGCTAGTGGTAAATTGTGAGAAAGAACGAAGCCAACCTGTTAGCCATTTTAAGCCTAAAAGTCGCCTACAGCACACGCACACCGTGCATGCATTTACACGCTCTTCCTGAGAAAAGGTTAGGAATTGTTTTTGTACTTTTCCCAATGTGAACTCTTGCATAAATAATGCATTAAAATATGCTCACCAGAAAATGTAATTTAAATGAAATCTGAGGTCACCTCGCCATTAATTCAAACAAGTAGCCTTTCTGAAGCTTTTCTTCAAAACAAAGTAGCTTGAAGCTTCACTCAGGACCTAAATGGCTTAGCCAATGTTTTTTTACCAATGTGGTACAACTTCCCAGATGCTGAGCAGCATAGCTAAAGAATAAAAACAAGCATTGGCATAGCCAATAGGTCTCGCCTTTGGGACCTTATAAGTATTTAGCCATGCAACAGTTGATGTTGTTGCACCAAGGATATTGTGCTGGATAACTAAACACTGGATAGCTAAACATTTATAAGTTCCTAAAGGCGAGACCTATTGGCTATGCCAATGCTTGTTTTCACAAGCTGCTGTGCACACTCAAAAGCTTACCAAGGTCATTCGCAAACACAGTTCACTCTTTAATTGATGCTTATAATTTTGAAAAATTATATATTAGCATGTATTTTTTAGGTTTAGCGTGTAAACAGCTTTTGTTGTCTCGGCAACAACGTTTTCCCACAAATAATCCATCATATTCATAGTAGACCTATAAAGGAGTTTTGGTTCATCCTTTTTTAGCCCTTTCCTATTTCAGCCTAACAGACAGCATACATAGTGGGAAATGTGTCATCCTCTTTTGGCCAGTAGCTATGTCTGCAGTGTCTTTCACTATTTAGGTCAACCCACAAAACAGTCATTTCATTGTTCCCAGCATCAGGTGAGGTGAGTGATGTCATTTTTAGATCTTGCAAACTAGACCGCGCATGTGCTGTCTATTTTAAGCTTACAAAGGGCTTGCAGCCTACTTATTGCTTACCATTGGTTGGCTTCATTGTGACCCTGCTTATTCGTCAGTTTGAGTGGGCTCTCCTTCCTCATCTTGTTAGTGTCCCTCCCCTGGACCAAGAACTCATTACCTGTGTCCT
This sequence comes from Triturus cristatus, assembly GCF_964204655.1. Taxonomy (NCBI): domain Eukaryota; kingdom Metazoa; phylum Chordata; class Amphibia; order Caudata; family Salamandridae; genus Triturus; species Triturus cristatus. Next base: position 266,453,383 of record NC_140581.1, read on the forward strand.
TCCACTGCTTACTTTTCAGGTGCTTCTATTTTCTTCTTGCTTAGGCACTCTACAAAAGGGTGTGAGTTTTCCAGATGTCTCTCTTGTGCACTTCTCTCTCTCTCTGCTTTACTCTCTCATGTTGTGCTTCTCTCGCTCATGTTGCTCTTTAGCAGCCCATGTGTATCCCCCTACCCGTCTCCAGTGTACTCTCTCTCATCTGTTTGCTCCCTCTATGTTCCTCTCACTCTCTGTTTCTTGCCCACACCACGCCCTCTGTGTTCCTAATCCCATCCGCACTCTCCATGCTCTTTCCCGCCCACCATGGCCAGACCAGGAACAGAAACCAGCCCTGGCACATCCTCTCGACTGGCCCCGGGGCTGGGGTGTGGGAAGCAGGGTGCTATTGAGAAGCACCGCTGCCACTTTTATTACAGGGGGCCACTTTTGAAGCATTGCTGCAAAACCGTCCCACAGAAACAAAATCGGCCTCCACGGATCAAAAATCGACCCCCACCCTTCCATCCCACCAGGAAAACACCTGGTGCCAGCTACACCAGTCCGGCCCTGCTGCCCACATGCACTCTGTGTTCCTTTCCACACCCGTACTCCGGGTTCCTTCCCCTCACCCGTGCCCTCCTAGTTGCATCTCCTCACCTCGCCCCCATGTTGCTTCACACCCCGTCCTCTTGTTGCTTCCAGAGCCCTCCATGATTCCATCCACCAGTTCCCTAATCTCTATTACATTACACCACCCATGCTACTTTTTTCCCTTTTAGTTTATCATTCTAACTCGGATTGGTTAAAAAAAGAGAAAGAAAAATGCTTTTCTAAAAGCCATGTTTAACAGCATCGCTAGAATTATTGTCAAAGCCAACAGGACCCAAAGATGAAACCTATCAGCCTTGCCAATGTTTGTTCCTGTTGCTATCTATACCATAAGAGTCTGCATGGAACAGGCCTTGCACTAAAGAGTCCCTCTTTATTCATTGCACTCCGACTGTCCAGTTAGCCGTGATGAGCAGTAGAGGCTTATTTGAGGTGTAGCACAGGGTGGGAACTTGCCAACGGCATTAAGGATGCACAGTGATGGAGCAGCTACTGAGGTGCACTGCAGCTCCAAGTACCACACAGCCTACATGCATGACTACCACGATGGCCTCCACTACATACCTGTCAGAGTGACCTCTTAAATGTATTTTACGATTTTCCCCCATTCAGGGCATTCCAGGATGGTTTTCAACCAACCTTCACATAGTCTTTCTTTTCTTTCGTTTTCTAAATAATTTCTTATTGAGCAGCGCCGTAAAGGAATGACAGCAGAGCAGCTGCTGCTATCACACAACCTCACTTCAAGGACGCGATAGTATAGGGTACCAGCATCCAGAAGAATCCCATCTGCAGGTGCCATCATTTTTTAAACGTATTTTTATGGTTGTTTTTCATTCACAGCAACCCTCTGTTGTTGTTGTTTATTTTTATTCTTGAGTTGTTAATTTTTCCCTTTTCTGAATTGCTCCATAGATGTTCTCACCACATTTAATTTCTGTGGTAACCGCATGGCATGAAGACAAATTCTTGATAGTGGCTATAAAAAGTCAGAACAAGGGGGCACAATCTTGGACAAAAATTCAAAACAAAAGATCAAGCAATAATATAAAAGTAGGTACATTGAAGGTGGACACATGTACAAGTCAAAATAAGTTTATTATTTTTTGGTTTATATAATGCATAGCAGTAGTGATCAAACATTCACATGTAGCTGGACTTATTTAAGTATTAAAAAACAGCAAGCAGACATATTAAGCAGAACAGCTTCACGTGCATTACCTAAAAGGGTCTATGTAAAAGTATGGGGGAAGGGAGATCAAGATTGACAGGCAATCTGGCATTTTCAATGTGGGAAAAGGCAACCCAACTGATTTCAGGGATGTGTAGGCTGCAAGATCAAGCCCTGAAAGCTACCATTAAACTTCAACGGGGTAGCCTTGTTTACCTCAGGACCTGGGCACCATTTAGTACAAAATGAAAAATAAATCTAGGCGTCGCAGAACGACTGTTTCAAATACAATTGTTTAGTAACTGTATATATGAATCCCCTCCAGCGAATATATATAAGATAAAAACATTAGAAGAAAGACATATAAAATAACTTTTAATAAAACACACGAGGGACTGTTTGAGTTACAATGTATGCTTATATTGAAGTAATTATAAGTTGAGATATTTTCACAAAGGTTGATGAACACTCAAAGTACTCCCTGTTACACTGCAACTTTATAAATGCTTATTGTCTATATGTACTAATCTTGGAGTCCAGATCCAACAGGAGTGATGTGTCTATCCACACCGCTGAATCCACTGGCAACCATACATTAACAACATGCCTGGCTGGGCTCGATCTCCACTGCAGGAGCATTGATGTCTTAAGACCAGAGAATACTTTTAATATTATGTATTGGCTTTGCTATTTAACTTTAGACATTGTATACAATATACCTGCTAATAAACTCTGTATTTTAAACTCTCTATGTGGCGGTAAGAAACTCCAACGGTTTCCAGCTATAAACCTCAATTATAGTTGATATAATTATTGTAAACAACACTCTGAGCTATTTTTCATTGTTTGCAAAAGAGAACTACTTTTATGATTACTTAAAACAATTCTTTGGTTCTCATTACATTACTTGTATCTGGTTGAAAACTGTTATAGCAAAATAATACATTAATATCATGAAATTAGCCTAAAGAACCAACAAACATATTTTCATTCAAAGTAATACCTTAATACCCTATGTGCTCTAATAAGCATATAACGTCAGTGCAAGGAATGATTTATTCCTTTGTCTCCTTGGCAAATAATTTTAATACAATGCATGGTACAACTGAAAGGCTTGTTATTAAAAAAAGCCATCACTATTGGTTCAAAATGCAAATAAAAACTGCGTTTAAAGAATTACGGGCCCGATTCACAAAAATCGGGCCCAACATGTTTTTTTTTACATTTTATTTTTGTGACACATGCTTGCATTAAAACAATGAACCATACGACCAGCAAAGGGCAGCACTTTTGCCTTTGCCAAAGCTTATTTCATTAGTGTAAAAACCACTCAATGCTTTCAAAATAGACATAAGTACTTTGAAGACGGATCAGTAAATAATGCAACCTGTTCATAATATATTGTCAATAAGAGGACGTGCACTGCTGCAGTTTGGCAATAAAGATACTAGACAGTGAGGTTGACTCTGAAAGTACCTACTTTTTTAGCTTCCCATTTTCTAAAAATTTTCACTTTCAGAACCCTTTGTTCCTTTCGCAGAGGACCCGTACACATTTTTCCCTGTACCTGAACTCACTTTATTTGCTATTAGAATCATTACCTTTTCTCATATATTCAGCCCAGAGCATAAATACTTTAAGGTCCTTAAGAAAAAATAAATAACGGAGTGTTAACTTGTAATAAATACTGTGATATATATATTAAACTTTGTGAAAGACAATTTCTGCAAATGCAATAACATAGAATTGTGTCAAACCAATACAATTCCTTAAATAAACACATGAGGCACTAGTCACATAGAAAATGTAAATGTACAGGCGGCAAATCTCTGCCTGAACTTTTTTTAGATTCACACACATTTCCAGAAGTGCTCTTGGAAAGTTGCATCAATTCCAGGTGCTTGTGCGTTCTGGGAATGTCATGGGACTTTCACCAAAGGGGCCTATTCTCTCTCTGCAGGGTTACCCCAAGCAAAGTACACATTACAGGGGAAATAAGTGCAAATGTAGGTTTCTTTTTCTCTGCTGGTAAAACATTTATCCACATGGAGAAAGCTCTTCCACTACATTACCAGCAAGTGTTGGGGTGATCCGTTCTTCCCATCCTGGAGTTAGAATTACTCCATACAGGGTCATCCTAAGGAGTTTTGGGGTCCCAGGCATGATATATTTTAGGCCCCCTGTTGGGAACAATATTTAAATTTAAATTACCAATTTGTGCTAATTAAAGCCCCACAATGACTAAAAGTATTAATGTATATGGATGGGCGATATATTCTGCTCCACAGGAAAAGTTGTCAGAGTGTGGGCCACTCCGCATTATGCTTTTAACCCTGAGTTCCGGGTATATTTTGCCAACCGCCACATGGAGGAGTTTTCTTTCAGGCACAGCTTACAAACAGTAAGTTGGCGAGTGAGATTTGGCGTCCCCTAGTGTGATTTCTGGTCACTAAAAGGGCACCCGGTGAGATTTCTCCTGCGTGGGAGGTCACGATCCTTTGTGGTCAGAAAGCTGCCGCTCGAGTAGAAAATCTATTTAAGTGGCAGCAAAATCCACTCGAGAGGCTGAGCCCTCTGGCACACAGTGTGGTGCCGTCCGCACTGATTTGTCATTGTGGGACAAACTCCAGGCGGTAAATCGCAGCACAACGTGCTTATTTCTCCCCGTTCACGGAATTCTGGGGCAACTTGATGAGTTTCTTTGTAACTCTACAGAAATCCACAGAGTTGAACTCTGCGAGTTCCGCCCTGGCCTATTAATATATACATTAAACTTTCAGAAATTAGATCTCATAAAAAACGTGAAATATGTCTTGCTTGGGACCCCAAAAATCATCAAGCTGATAGTGGAGAGTGCAAGGTTGCGATAATGAAATAGACAGAGGAGAGATAGAGGGAGACAGGGGTCCAATTTCTCTTGGTGCCCCTTTAATGGCGGAGGCCCTGGACAATTTCCCACTTTGCCCATGCCTTAAAATGACTTTAACTCAATCTCTGGACTGTTTGGGGGAGTTCCCAAACTTCAAAGACAAAGCAAGTTTAGGAATGCCCACTTTTCATCACTTTACAAATTTCGAAGCAGGTATAGCAGAGAAATCCGCAGTAATAAATGAATTAATGCCCACAAAGAATCTCATTGTAGATTCATGGCAGGCTTTAAAAAGGTACATTCTGTATTAAACTTATGTTTATGACCGAATCTATCTTTGCAAATAAGGTCATTTATGTAGAACAACCAGTATGTGTGGTTTCCAAAAGAAAAAAAATGGATTGAATACATTTGGAATGCTCCACAATACAAAACAGGATTCAAAGGCATAAACTGTAATTACAATGCATTATGTGCATGATTATTTAGTTTGTATACCATGCACACAAAACTTTACAGCTTTAAGGTGTTCTAGAGCGTATGATGTATGTTCAGGAGTGCCTGATCCTGACTAAATTTTTAGGATAACCTATGACTGTATCACCTCCATTTCGATGTGCTGTATGTTGAGTGTCACACTCACCCAGCCAGGCACTGCCTTGACCATATTTTCGTCACTAGAGGCCTGGTGGTCTCTGGCATGCCTCTTCCTCAGAAATGGATGTACCTTTCCCTTGTTTCTTTTGAAAGTCGGCTTCCCAATCTTAATAAAAATGTATCTTGTTCTGTTAACCCAAACATCTGTGGTCTAGGCTTTCTTCGGAAGAACTTGCTAGAATGCCGTATGAGTCTGGTCCACCATTTTATTTTACTGAGTTTTTTATAGCGCAAACTTGAACCGATATCAGATATCAGAGGGCTGTACATAGCACCAGTTGCGTTACATGAGGACACATCCATTTTTGTTAGGCACGGCATGTTTAGCGTCATTGCCAAGACTCGACCACGGTTCCCCAGATCTGAGGTCGACCGCCCTAGCCATTAGGCCAACTCCTCTCCCCAGTTTCTCAGCTCTACTATAGATGGTGACCTTTTTGTGTTTAGAACAACTTAACTGAGCTTTAGACTTATTATTCCCTGTCTCTCCTGGTTGTTCTTCAAGGTGTTGCTCCTTGATATAAATCTGCTCTGAAGTTAGCCAAAGCTACAGTGTAAAAGACCGTAGCAGAAATGGCGGATTGAATATGACCCTATTAATATGGCTAAAGATTGCTTTCAAAGATTCCAAAAACTTTGTCCAATCTACTAAAGCAAAGTATTGCACTGCCAATATTCTTAAGCACACAACACTACAAGGACGTCTTTAAGTTTGCCAGTTTCCTGGCTGCCCCAGCCTCTGCGGTCTCCACCATGGAGCATTCCCAGTTGCAATGCAATAGGTTATTGGATTATTTTACCAATAAGATTAATTCTATCTATGATGCTATTTTGGTGCGAGCCTTTGACGTTTCCTGAGTTTCTTCGTCTCCCATCAAGGACGACCCTGCTGACCATCTTTTTTTGAATTTTGGACTGTTGTCTCCCTAGGACACTTATCCTCGGTTTGGTTGGGCTCCGCTCTGCATCCATGTCCTGTTATGGAGGCTTTTGATAATCTTACAGTCTTTTTTAGCATTATGCAATAAATCTATCACCTTGGTGACAGTTCTAACATCTTGGAAGTAGGCTTTGGTCTTTTGAAAAAAACAACTACCGACCTAAAGATTCTGCACAATTATCTTCTTATATCCCTAGTTCTGTTTCTGATTACTATTTTACAAGTAGTTGTCCTCATTTCAAGTGGTTAATTACACTCTTAATGCTATGCTGTCCCATTTTCGGACTTCCCACAGCAAGGAAACCTTTATGCTCTCAGTGTTAGATGACCGTACAGCTGTTGTCAGACCAGGGCAGGTCTTCGGTCCCAGTTCTGTCTGCCACTTTTGGCATCATCTCACATGACTAATTGCTGTCTGGAGTAGAGGAATCAGGATCAGAGGATTGACCCTGGCTTGTATTACCTGTCAGAGAGAGCTCAAGCAGTACAGCTCACCCCCTTCTGCAATGAGTTTAAATCTCTATCCCCAAAGCTCCTCGTTGAAACCCATCTAACCCATATGTGCAATCGCTGGCTTACCTCATCTGCTCTTTTCGTTTTAGATTGATCGGTTACACAGATGACACACAGGTCCTGAAATCCTTTGATTAAGGATGTCATCCACAGCTTTTATAATTGTATGGATGAATGAATGATTTACAAAGCACCATAATACCCTGGGGTGTCTAGGCACTACCTGAAACACATACAGCTGGGTGACAGAATAAGAGAGTTATGCTCTAAAAAGCCATGTTTTCAATCTCTTCCTGAATTTTCACAAGTTTGTCTCTCTCTTCAGGAGAGCTTGGCAGGGTGTTCCAGAGTTTTGCAGTGGTGGTTGTAAAACTCTTTCCACCCCACTTAGTCTTTTTTTCCTGGGAACAATCAGATTCCTAAGTTCTGCTGATCATAATGGTCGGGCCAGAACATATGGTTTTACATAGCTTGCTAATTGGGTAGGGCCCATTTGATTAAGTGCTTTAAATGCAATGCAAAGGGTTTTAAATTGAATCTGCTTTGCTACCGTCAACCAATGTAACCGGGGGAGAGTGGCAGTTACAGACTCCGATTTAGGGATTCCTAGGAAAACCCTAGCTGCGGTATTTTGTACGATCTGCAGTTTTCGGATGCTACGTTTTGTCGTGCTGGTGAATAGGACGTTGCACTAATCCAGTCTTGACTATGTCAAGATGGATATCACTGTTTTCCAAAGTTCCAACGGAATTGAGGGCAGGACCTTCTGCATGATGTTTAATATAAGATAGCAGCTGGAGGTGGTGGAGTTTATTTGAGCCTCAAAGAATAGTTTATTGTCCATGATAACTCCCAGATTTTTTGCTTTTGAGAAAGGGGTGGGTAGTGGTCCGAGCTGGGCCCGCCACCAGTTGTTGGTCCAAAAGTGGGGTTTATTGCCAAAAAGTAAGACCTCTGTTTTGGAAGAGTTAATTTCAGACAGTTGTCTGAGATCCAATTTCCGATGTGACTCATGCAGTTTTGAAAGCTACTTGCAGTGGTGCTAGAAGATTCACTTACAGAGACAATTATTTGTGTATCGTCCGCGTACGATACAAGGGCGAACCCATGACTTTTTATTAGTCTGGCCAGCGGGATGACGTATAGGTTAAAAAGTGTAGGGCGGATCCGCAGTATAGGCAGCAGAGCACAGGCAAGACGCAGTCAACCCAGACGGATCTGAACGATAGAAACCAATGCTCGCTTAGCTCCCGAAGCCAAGGTGTGCCCAGGTGGAGTACCATGCGTTCATGGTAATGTCGCACAAGAAGTGCTTTTTCCATCTCTTTGGAATCTGGGATGTCCATTGCATAGTAGGAAAATTAAAACCAGGACACCCACTACAAGGAAAAGGACCAGCGGAAGTCCCCCAAAAACGCTTCCCAATACGGAGTGTATAATTGATGGAATTACTCTGAAGATTGTTTGAAAGGTGCTCAACAGTCCTCAACCTATGCTCTTAAATAGGTGTACTATCCCTCTCATATCAGACATGTTAAAGATACGATGTACCATTTCTCCGAAATGGAGCAGGAAGTTAGTTCAGACTAGGGCCTGTATCTCAGCTGAAGACCTTGCAACTTGGAGATCAAAAGTCTCTCGGGCTGAGGTTAAGGCCACACCCTTCTATAAAAGCATGACTTTCACTCTGCTCAGAGAATCAACCGTATAAGGGAAACATTCAATGAAGGCCATAGCAGCGCCTTCCTCACTGGGTGGGTCTGTGGAAACAATACTTGCATACAACAAGTAACCCTGGAACGTACTGTGACCAGATATGCGATGCCTGGCAGCATCCCACAACAACCTTGATCGTTCAACATCAAATAACTCCCATTGGAGAGCAGTTTGAACACCGGATGAATCACGGTGGCTGGGGATGATTTAAAGTGGCACGATAGGTTTGCAACCGAAGCATTACATGGTCCGTGATGGATAATATCCTGACAATTTAGAGACCCACTTAAAGAACTCTCACAGTCTGAACCGCTGAGAAAACACTTCAGAGTCCCCATTCCTGCTTCTAAATTTGTACGGTAATTCCCAAGGTTCATGTATGTATTCCTTACCCAACGCTTCATACCTGCCTACCTGGTGATACTGTAGACAGTATTGAAATTGGAACGTCGTGACTGGCAGTGCAATATGACCATGGATTAACCATTCTGTGGAAGGTGATTCAGCCACTGTAAAAGGTAATTGGTCCAATTTTTCAATGTGCAGATTTGTATATTTTGCATCTATTCGTGCCATTGTTGTCTGTCTTTCTGTCAAATTGTATGCAGAAAACAGAGAAGAACTGTTGATGTACCACCAGGGCTCATGACGCAATGATTGTAGCGTCCACCTCAATAATAGAATGGATCGCAATTGCGACTGCCCATGTTGAAGAATAGACAAATCCTGTTCTATTATATCTATTGCAGAAGACACAATGTTGTCCAGTGAATAAATCCTGGATGTCGGTGTGGTCATTCCATTGTTAACCACCAACAAAGTCTTTTCTAAGTTAACCCTGTCAATCTCACGCAATCTCTCCGCAGCCTCCTGTTGAGAGATATTCCATACTTCGTTGTAAATAGCATATAAGAAGCTCTTCTGACGTGGTTTCTGGGGACCTAACAAAAATCCTTAAGATCCATGTCATCTGAGAGTCAGGACAAGTGAGCCACTCCAGGCATAACCTCCCAACACTGTAAGTGTTCTGTTTGTACGTAACATTGATCAGGCCTATGGATACTAAACCCTTTGGTGGTACCCCTGAACCTTGACTGACACCTATTTGTGTCTATAGGCCAAACCAACCACCCCTTCCAATTGGGGTCTGATGAATTGTATGCCAATCTTTAATTCCCCAGACAGATTTTGTGTCTATGGTGTCCCTCCAAAAGTCGAAACCCTGTAAAGACAGCTGGGAAATAAAGAAAGCAGAGTATATCTGTTTCATGTTAGTGAGCATAGTTTTCTTTGTAGGTGCAGGTGCAACCGTATAATAATATAAGAGGTCGGGTCTGAAGTGCTAAACCCAGAAAAATAAGCAAACTTCTGCGTAAACGTTTGTGAACTGCTTTTTGGTGGTCTTGGGTAATGTTCCCATTGATGGTAAGGGAAAATGTTACATGGGATACTTGCTTTGTGCAAGAAATGATGACCATAAGGTTGGGAACAATACATGGTGTCAAAATCAGATGTATCATCCTACAATTCATTAACGGAAAATGCAGCATATTGTTCTAAATCAGACAGCATAGTATTTACAGTTTCAAAGTCCCAATCATCAGGGAAAGTACTGGAGGTGATGATATCATTCAAAGAAATTTTAAACATGTATGGTATTTTCAAAAGTTCAGTTGGACCGTATACATCATATGAAACCCTATCCCAAACTATCCCTTCTGGAACGGGAACTGCTATAATGTTCACAGAGGAAAGGTCTCTTTGTTCACGGTGCGATGATGCATGAGGTTTCAGGACCAAGTTCTCATGTTGTACTGCGGAGTGTTCTAAGAGATAATGTCCATTCAGGAGCAGATAAAAGACAGTCACTACACCTATCCCAAGGGCTAGGAAAAGTAGATCAATTGAAATCCAGAACTGTAGCCAGGGAGAAATAAAGTAAGTCTTTTTCAGCCAAAGGTAGAGAGTGTGTAGTTTTTGTTTGTGGGCAACAGGAGCTGGAGATAACTCAGGTTCACTCAGGTCCAAAGAAAAGGTGTAAAAATCGATGAAGTAGCCAGAAGCTGTTCGATCTATCTTTGATAGCTCAGTAGGTTTTTTGTAAAACTGCAAGATGACCCATTTCCAGACATATTCACATCGATGTCGTATTAGGCTAAATTGAGATCTCTGTCTCATTTGTGTTTTGTTCAATTTCAACAGGCACGAGCTCCATTCCATTATTGGTAACTCCTTCACTTCGTAGAGTCAACTCTTCAAAGGCTATTAGTCTTTCTGTCTGAAATTCCTGAATGGTAGCGAGAGGAGATCGGCAGCTACCCAGGAGCCCACGCGGCCTGCTATTCAGTATAGGCCACATAGTGTGGTTTGATCAGATCAATGGAGACAAATCTTTTTTCTGTCTTGCCGGCAAGAGGCGGTAGAAGTACTGTTCTTGTTCCTTTGACAGTCAGGACAGGTACAGACCCAAATTATTTTTTGTCCACAATCTTTTCTCTGACCAGGTCCCCAATCTTCTGGACCCAGGCAGGTCTTGCCGGTACAGCTTTCATTTCCCCAATGGTGGTGCGTTGTACTTGGATGTTGCTTTGTAATGCCTGGAATTTGTTGAGTTACTGTAAAACAGCCAAATGATCATTAATGTCAAATTGTTTTTCATCCACCACTGCCACAATCGAAGTTGGGTACCCACATTCAAGTCCCAAACAGGACTTCATTTGAAGTACAGCCTCCTAGGGAACTTGTTGGCATCTTATTAAGTGCCCCCGTGATCCCCCATGTAGGTGATTGACCCAACTACCACCCGGGCCTAATTCCCTTGCTGTTAAGGATTGCTTCAAGTCCCAGTTTTCCTCTCTACAATCAAATTTTCCTCTGGATGATACAAAGCGAAAGACCACATGACCACATCCAAACTTCCCATGGCTTCTCTGTAAGCCCGAGAGCTGAACACAGGGCCACAGTCAGAATGTAATGTGACAATTGCATATGTCCCCATAAAATCTCACAAATCCTTTATAACAGTTTAAAGCGTCAGCCGAGCACTGGAGCCAAACCCACAGGAATATAGAGCATGATTCCACTGCCACCAAGATGTACTTGTAAACCCCATCAGATTGTAAGGGGCCTCAGTGATCGAAATAGACACATGCGAGAGGTCTGTCTGAAATCAGTAACAGTGTTTGTTGTGGACGTGCTATCGTGTAACCCTTCATCTGCTGACAGATTTTGGACTTAAAGCCTTTCATCTGTTTGGTAAGACCTGGCCACCAATACCGCTGTTTCAGTAGTGAAACCATTGCAGTAATAACTGCGTGTGCTGAGCTCAGACCCTCATGTGCAGCTAAAATTAAACCTAATCTGCGATCCATGTTTGGTATTTCTCCATCCCCACTCCTGGAATTTGAGCACACAGTATGTTTTGCACATCTAACTTGTAGGAGTACTTGAGTGGAAACCTTTTAGCAAGGCTGAGCTGGTGTTGCGCATAGAGTTCACAGCTAATATTATCTGTCCGTCTATCCTCATATCAGAATGAGTGATTGCAACAACAGCAGCATTGTCACTGTGACCTATGCGGCATCATCAGCCAGTGAATTCCCTTTAACGTGCACGCCAACACGTTGATAACTCAATATGTGAATAACATAAGCCCATGGAAAGCCTTTTTTCAGCTCTTCCGCTTGTTCCCAAAGTAGCTTGTGCTTTACTATGCAACCTTTAGTATCTCTAAACTCATTCTGGCCCCAATAGTGAAGGTATTGATTGTAGGAATGGACACAGTAAAACAAATCACACACAATGAGTGTGGGGAATTCCAAATCTGCATTTTTTAGTGCCAGTATCAGGGCTTTTGGTTATGCCAGCTGTACTGTGCAATCTCCTAGAGACTACATCTGTGTATTGCTAGGACGGAACTTACCATCCCGCATATGTCCCTTTACAATCGCACATGTGGCGCTGTATTGCTGTTTACTCCCTATGGAAGGCTAGGCAGATCCATCAGTGTAAATGATGTATTCATACTGATCTGGAGGCATTATATCATTCGGGAGAGGATATTCTTGTATGTACTGCAGGAATTCCTGTGTTTTTAATGTGGAATCAAATTTGTAGTGTACATCTGTTGCAGTGAGAGGTGTAGCCCATTGTATCCATCACAAATGCAGTGCTTTTGCGTTTGGAATGCTTACTTTTGTAACAGCCTCTAAAGTTGGTACTGGAATCACGATAATTAAGGGCCCGATTCACAGAAGTAATCTGAGACAAAATCCTAAACTTACTACTTTTGGTATTCACAGAAGGCATTTAGTAGTAGTTAAGTTAGGATTTTGTCTTAAGTCTGTCTTAAGTCTGCCTTAAGTCTGTCTTAAGTCTGTCCTACGTTTGTCTTAAGTTTGTCTTAAGTCTGTCTTAAGTCTGTCTAAGTCAAACTTAAGACAAAATGCTAACTTTACTATTACTAAATGCCTTCTGTGAATACCAAAAGTAGTAAGTTTAGGATTTTGTCTCAGATTACTTCTGTGAATCAGCCCCTATGCGTTTCCCCTGAGCTAGTACTCTTTCTGTCACTACAGCAGTCTGTACTGCTGTCAGTATTTTTTCTGTGGATGCAAAGTACATCTCTGCATCTGTATACAAATGTGATTTGTAGGCAATGGATACCATTTCGCATTCATTGAAGGTTAGGTAGGTGTATCCTGATTGACCCACTATTACACGGATCACCAAGTTCATAGTGTTCACACGTGTGTAAGTGTTTAGAAGCTATCATGTCAGCTTGTAAGGTTCCTGTGTCCAATGTCCAACTAAAAAATCAGGTCTAATTAAGTCGTAGAACGTTTTTACCTTTTCTGCTTAATCCAAAATGTATGTTCTGCCAAAATGTAGGAATCCTAAAATGGATTGTAAATTTTTCAGATTCTTTGGAGCTTTGAGAAGTGCACATTGTACTAAAAAATTAGCTGCCAGGCTTTTCCCTTCACTTGAGAGCTCATATCCTAAAAATAGGACAATGAGGTGGGCAATTTCTGATTTTTTAAAGTTAAATTTGTAGCCCTCAGCGGTGAACCCCAGAATTATGTTGTTCACCCTTTTCAAGTGATCCAATAATCCATTGTCTGTCAGATAAATATAATCTATATTGTACAATGCCTCCTCATCACAATTTTGAAGTAACTCTGATACTCTTGCTGAGAACAACCCCGGGCTATTTTTATACCCTTGGGGCACGCTACAGAATTGGCGTTGATTACCTAGGGCCGGAAATGCTGTCAAATATCTGCTTTCATGCACTATATTTCGGCAGAAGAATCCATTTGAGATATCTAGTGAGTTTTGAATTTCTTCCGCATGAAGTTCTTCATTAATGCGGCACTGTGTGTTTTTTGTATAGCAAATGTTTTCGTGCATGTGTTCAAATGTCTGTAGTCTAAAGCTAGACAATATGACTTTTTCGGGTTTCAGTACGAGAAACACAGGATTATTCATGGAAGAGGTGCAAAGAGGTATTAAAGTTGATCTAAGATCTCGCTGGGTTGTTTCTTTGCATTATGTTTTATTGGGTACTGCCTCTGTGGAGTTGGAGTAATTTTTAATGGGATTTCATGGTGAGGTGACTCAGCATCCCACCTTGCATGATTGCGGAATAATTCAGGAGCTAGTGCTACTGCCCACTCCTGCGCATATGAAGGTTTAAGTGATTATGGAACGAGGTTGGAGGCAGCCGTTAAAATTACCTTTTACTCTTTGGCCAATGCATGACAAACTCAGGTGGCCAATCTTTTTCAGCCTAAAGGATATCGTATCCAAAAGTCAGGCTCTCCCAAAAGAGACCTTTCAATTTTCTAAGTATGTCTCCCTCCATCTGGAGTGTTATTTTGTGTCACTGATGTGGGACACTTACCCTTGTATCAGGTGTTTCCACCGTGATAAGCTCATTCAACACTGCTGTCACCGGAAATTACATCAGGATCTAGCGAGCTATTGTTACATCTCCTGCGCTGTCTAGCATTGTCCAAGCCCAGTCCCCGTTCAGAAGTTGAGTCCTCAGTAGCCTGGGCATTTCTTATTTTATGGCCAGCTACTTTCTTATTTTGAAATTGAGGTTTTCATTTGGGTTTATCTTCTTGTTTGATAATGTAGTCTGAAGTGCGATGTGTGTCTCTTGGCTTGACTTGCTCTTCTGCTCTGTGTTCTGACCGTCCGTTCCTCTCGGAGATTTTTGATGAACCCTGAAAGGAATGAGAGGAATGTGTATCAGTATACTGATGCCTGTCAGATTTTTTAATATTCTCACAGTTTCTAAGGTTAAATTTCCTGTCAGCGGGTTCCTGTTGAGGTGACCTACCCCGTGATTGTGATGCATTGTGCTTGTTTTTGGATTGTTTATTATCCCATTTCTTTTTAGAAGAATTGGGTGCTTGCTTCGAGTTATCCTTTTCAGAATCACCCATTAATTGTGGTTTCACAGGTTTAGCTCCCAAACTATCTCTACCCAAAAACGAGTACTAGAAAATGATGTTGAAACAAAAAATATTCCATAACGTGATGTGTAATATAATACTCTATAGTTACCTTTCAGAAAGTGTAAACCGTATCACGTTTACTATCCTCTCACTAACCGTAATTATTAACTATATAAATGATCATAAGGTTCACAATTACTCTACTGTGGTATCACTACACTGATTACTTTCATAGATGCTGTTGCTCGCCATCTGTGACAAAGCACTAATAACTAAAAGATAAATAAATAAAAGTAGATAATCAGCTTAAACCCCATCTGTGACCCAAACCGGACTACTCTAAACAAACATTATCTGTGCTCTAGCACCCACCACCAAACCTAGCAATGATGTGTACCATATGCATGATGTATGTACATATAGTGATCTTTGCATTGTGTACCATGTGCATTCTTCTATTTGTTTTACGTAATTTTCACGAATTCCTAGTGTCCAATTCTTATTGTTTTACATGTGTCCTGACCACTATGCTTATTCGTATGAAGCAACTCATTTCAATTCGGTCATTCAGTCCTCTCGGTGATTGCATGTTTAAACGCTTAATCAAATATTTCCATTGTTGTAGCAACGTTTTTATGTATTGTCAGTTTCCGGTCTCGGAGGTACTATTTCAATGATTTGAAATCTTAACTGCAAGATTGAGTGTTTTTCTTCTTGCCAATGCAAGGCTAGACTAGATGTTTCATGTTTGTCCTTATTGTACTCTTGTGTTCTGTGAGTCTTATCTTTATTTTGCTTACAGTCTTGCCTATATATGCTTTGCCGCACTGACATTACATTCCAGGTGTTGCAATCCAATGTATGTCTTCGTTTTATTGTTTCTCCTGTGTTTGGGTGTGTTAAGCAACCTCCAGTGATAACATTGCTACAGTGCCATACAGTTCAAACATTTGTTGGTTCCTTTATATTCACCTGCTATTTGCTTTTTATCAGGTGTTGCTAAAAGTTCTGGCATTATCCAGCACAACAAGGGCTCCCCCTTTATGAGCAAGGTGAAACTTGAGATTAGGGTTGTTTGCTAATGGTCTGATAGCTTTCTTCTCATGGTATGTTAGGTCCTGTCCTCTGTTGTTCTTGAATTTCAACTTCCTGATGTCAGTCTTCACCAAAATGTCAAATGTATCTAACATTTTGTGGGATACAGGAGCTTGGTATGTGCTCTTTGGTTTGAATTGTGTGCCTTCAGGTTCTTCTTGATTTGGGATTTCACTCGTATATTGGTAAAAAAAATGCCTCAGTCGTTAGTTACGCATGAATCTAAACAGCGACGTTTCAGTTTCCAATTCATTCGTTAAATTCGTGGGCACAGAAGACATGCCCTTATTCAAACCATGGTTTGTTGGTGCGTAAGTTTAATTAATGATAATTTAACTATCAGGTCCTGTATTTGCTGCACAAGTTCTTTCCTCCTTTTTTTTCCTCCCAAGATAGGCCAGTGGTGCCTCACTTCTGGAACCTGCTGCCAACGGTCTTGAACAAAGGGGAGAGCTCACTTGTGGTTGTGATTTTCTGCTAAACACTGGGACTTGAGGACGCAGCCATGGACATTTGGAAGGAAGAACTCCCTGATTCCACCTGGACTAAGGGATCTAACTTCAGTTGAACCCAGGCCCAGTGGGGCTCACCCCAGGACAAGGGATCAGGGTAGCTGGTCCCTTACACCTCCTGAGAACTAGTTGGGAGAAAGACTGGGCTTCTGCACCAGAGAGGAGAGAAACTCCAGATGAAACAAAGGCTGGCACAGGGAGCCAGTAGAACCAGTTCTCTGCAAAGTTCACCACCTTAGGAACAGAAAGTGCTCTAGGTGTCTAGGGCTCCCCACCGGGGGGAAAATGAGCCCAGGATTGAGTGAAATGGCCCAACGGGGCCTGAGATAGCTGCAGGAGAAGCATTTGACCTGTGACTCACCTAGCAATAACGGATCATGTGGAGCTCCGCTGCCCATCTGCTAAACCCTCCACCCTCACAGTTAGGCCAGGGCCCGGAAGTCGACACAAGGATCATTCCTTTATTTTTACCCAGGGAGGGGAAGTGGCTTGTGTGGTGCCCCCTCCACAGGCTTATTCCTGCCCCTGGAGGTACCCACCTCCCTAGGGACCTGCACTTACAATTTTTCCGAGGAGGAGATGTGTGTGGAGCCCTCTTTCCGGACTCTCTGCTTGCCCGGGGGACCTCATCCCCAGCCTCCAAAGCCAAAAGTAGGACATGGTTATTCCACCAGACGGTCTTCGTTGATCCTTTAACGTCTGTGGTTATCTAAGGTTGTGGGTCATAGTTACAGATCCTTCATAGCTTCAGCAATGCTTGCTCTCTTTGGTGCGGGTCAGATTTTAAAACTCGACATCGTTTGTTGATGTATGACATTTTTCAGTTTTTCTGCTCAGCTTCACAAGACCCAAATTTCTGTTTCAGGTGGATAACGGGGTTTTTGGGGAGCTTCCATTAAAATTCATGTTCAGGAGGTGACCCACCTGTTGCGACATGTGGTATGTCTCTTTAATCACCCATATTTTGCCAGAAGATTTCAGATATCAACGAATGAGTTGTATTGACTATTTACAAAGTGTTGTTGATGGTAGCTATGAACCTCTCAAGAATGCGATTGGCTTGTGGTCATAGCTTTGAGGTTCTTCAGTGCTAAAACCTAGATAGGCTGGAAAATCACTGAATTATTTTCTGTTGAATGGCAGTCCTTTGACACATTTGACTGCTGAGGGTATGGCCAAATGTGGCAAATCATTTGTTGCGTGCAACAATGAAACCACCTGATGAATTGATAGGAACAACAATTACCTGCGGTAAACAAGAGCACTCATCCATCATTTGCTGCCCTATGGCAATTAGTTTGACAAAGTCAATTGCAATCAATCAATCAATCAGGGAATTGTAAGCACGTTACTCACCCGTGAAGTTCTCAAGGCCACTTCCCATAACTGTAAGAGCAGCAGTGACATTTGATAAGGTTCAGGAGTTCGATCTCTCCCAATGTCTTGACAGACATGGCATTCTATTATGTCTACGGGCAAAGAAGACATTTAGTAGCAACCATACATCAGTGGCCTTCATGGGCCAGGTCAACCACTTTTTCTGCAGAGATCGAGGTATAACTAGGCGAGTGCCTCTCAGAGATAATCCATTTGTGTTCTGCTACTTCACTGTGGAAATAATGACATGCCCTGCAATCCTCCAGTCAACTGTTTGTATAATGTCTAATGGGTGCAATCCAAGTCTCGCATCTGGAGTAAGGTTGCCCCTTAAAGCCTGTGCAGATGTCTGTATTTGATGGCACAGGGATGGGCTTGTCTAATGATATGTATTGCCGATATTTCTCAGCAACATGAGGTTAGCGGAAATCTCGATACAAAATCTGACAGAATTGTATCTTTTCCGTGACGAATGATGTTAGATTTGTACTCTTGAAGGCGAAGGCCTCATCTGGTCGTGAACACTGTGACAGTTCCTATACAGACTTTTCCATTTCTATCATTTTTGTCCTATCAGACTCATCTACTCCTATTCCTTGTCTTATTTAGACTCTTCACTTTGTTTCATAGAAGGAGTGAAGTTTTAAACATGCGTAGAAATGCTAAAAATGTCTTCACCCTCCGCACCTGCCATTATCATTTTGATCCTCAAGTTGATGCATTAGTCGGCATTGATTGTTTTATCTTCCTTATTGCTGGTTTAGAGTCTGATGGTTTCATTATTGTTTCAAAATATAAAATAAATTAAATCACCAGCAACTAACAAAACTCAGGTATCTGATCATATTTTAGAGAAGGACTTCGGAGGGCCTTTTGAGACAGAGGTCATGCCAGTTTGAAGTATCAACTTTAGACAGAGGCGACAGCGGGAAGTGGCCTTCAGCTGTTCGATATTCATGTTCCAGCCTCGAAGAAGCTGTGACAGAAAATAGCTAGTTTGCTACTTCATAAAGAAAATACAGTTATGCTATGGGAACCATCTCTAAAACTCAGGAACAGGCTTGCCATGTCCTGCTTTAGCCAAATGTTAGTGTAGCGGTTAGAAATGGCTTGGACAATATCAGATCAACAACGTTAGACGTTTTCTTGCTGTTGTTATATTCCATGACATGTTTTGCTAAATTACTTTTCAATTTGTGTAGTTATCATTTACATTTTATGAACTGGGTAGGGATTGTAAAATAAACATTTTAAAGTACATGTCCTGGTTCTTAGTGCCATCCCAGAGTATGTTATTCATTAACGAAAGAGAGTTTGAAGGTCCACACTGTCCCTGAACTTGTCTTGTGGGACTGAGAGAAACATTTCATGTGCACTATTGCTCAGTGGGTTGTGTATGGGTTACAGGCACACAGGATTTCTAAGTTGTTTCGGCACATTGACTAAGGCCTTGCAGCAGGACGTTAGAAATCCAGCTGCTGCAAGTTTGTGGGGTGTACCCTCAGAGAATGTGGCAATCTTTCAATCTTTGGAGGCATCTTCGGGTTTCAGTTACCAAAGAAGCAGATCTGAGTTTGGTTGTTTCTGATGATCCTGAATGTCTTGCCACATACAAATAGTCAAAAATGTTCATAGGACCATGCAAGAGCTAAACTCTCCTTTTCAGCTTGAGAATAAGCCTGCTCAGGACTTGTGAGGCTACGGCTTGCATATGTCTCATTACAACTTGGGGAGCAGTCAGTACCTCTTTGGACTACACAAAATCTATGCCAGACTGGATCACATACTTTTAGATAAACAGCTACTAGACAGCATGGAGGAGGTGGACCAGGGGCCCAGAACTCTTTCATATTTCAGACTTCTCTCAAGTGCTCCAAATTTAATCCAGGACAATAGGAGTCAAGGCACCTGGCAATTTAGTGACACCAGGTCATACAGAGTAATACTAGGTAGGGGTCTAAGGAGAATGTGTAAATACATTGAAAGGGTGATGTGAGCAAGGCAACATGATTGGACACCCTTAATGCTTGACTTAAACTAATGCCAGAAGGCTTACTGCTACACTCAGAAAAGAGCTCACAGTGCTGAGGGAAGTCAAGAAAGCTCACAGCAAAAAGAAATAGCTGTGCTGATAGATCATTTTAAGGGTAAAGATGATTAAAACATTGAGACTGACAAAGGCACTTACCTCCTGGCTAAATTACATTTAGTGTATTTCAACTGGTGCAAGCAAGCCAGTAGACTCTTAGGGCCTGATTCACAAAGGTAAGTTCCACTTTTGAGTAAGTTTATACTTTGCAGTAAGTTTA
Organism: Triturus cristatus; assembly: GCF_964204655.1. Taxonomy (NCBI): domain Eukaryota; kingdom Metazoa; phylum Chordata; class Amphibia; order Caudata; family Salamandridae; genus Triturus; species Triturus cristatus. The sequence goes on from NC_140581.1 coordinate 266,473,597, forward strand.
CTACTTTGGATATTTGCAAACGCTGAGTTATAAACGTGCAAGTTACATGCCTCCACCCCCAGAGTAAAGCAAGTTGTGTGGATGTGTGTGACTTACCTCCTTAAACATTCTTCATAACTGGAATACCTGCAAAGGGAGGCCATGCAGCTAGGATAAGATATACTCAATGCTTGCTCAGAACAAAGAAGGGAGGGCTGGGCATCAAGAACACAATTTGTTATTATCACGTGGCACATTATGCTGCCTGATGAACTGGACGAGATCTAACACCAACAAGGCATTATGCATTTCAGATCATACCTTTTTCAAGTGACTGCTTTGAAAAGCGTCCTGCTTTCCCCTAGGTACAGAGATGCATAACGTGTTCCGTTTCCAGTGACTTGTTCCACTCTCAGGTTTTTGAATTAGGTTGGGGTCCAATGAGGGCTCATAATGTTCCTATCCCCCTTCATTCCCTATTAGGGGCCATCAGGACTTTGCTCAACAATGCAAAAGGGAGAAATACATCTCCTGGAAAGTAGGGAGTGCCTCACTGGTCATTTATGTGAGAGATGAGTTTCGCCTTCCATTATCTGTGAGTTAGACGCTGGGCCATGAATTTGCTAGTAAGAACTGGAACTCCCAGGAAATTGGCACTCTTTAAAAAGAGACTTCTGGAGCAGAATAGTTTATCTTTACAAATCTAAGATACCCCCAAATTGGTGTTCTAGGTGGCTTAGAGAAAAGAACTTTGGATCCATCTGTGGAAGGAACAGTGGGGTGATTTGTTTATTAGAACAAATAACTTTGATGGTGCCTGCAATATGCTATAAAATTGTTTACTGCTGACATTATGGTTCCAGGAGGATAGACACCATTGACCATTCATGCGCTAATACCTCTTTGTGGGAGAGTGGGGGACCTGGTACCATTAAAGATGCCTTTCTCATTTCCGTACTTGGGGACCTTCTGGATGAAAATCATGCAGATGGAACGTGAGGTGACAGACTCTGCTTCAGCAATGTGTTCAGGAGTGATCCTGCTAGGGTGACCCTTCAAAGTCACATTTCCTCTATAGTGGAGAGCAGGAAAAATGATATTCCATTTGTAGTTGGTGTGAGAAGGTGGCCTGGTATATGCTGTCCACTAATTAAAGTGGGCACCCTGTGCCAGTCCACATGACCCTTATGATGTATGAGTCAAAGATAACCTTTAGAAAGCTATCCTAGTGGTAGCTGTGGAGAGCAGCCTTCAGGTTTAATCTTGAAGGAATGCAAAGCAGCTTGTTTTACCAGAATATCACCTCCTAAATGACTAAATGAAAGGAGAACCACACAGAAGTTGTATAACAATATGTATTTATTAACATAACATTCTCTTCTAGTCTCTATACGAGACTAGAGCACAAAGTACACAATACTGAATCAATAGAACATTTGTAAGTAGCAAATTACACAGCAGGCTCCAGGGGGAGACCGAACCGTATACTAATAAAATGGTATAACAATAATTACTTGAATAGACACTGTGCCTAGAGCACATAGAATCGCTGGTACCCCAAGGAACCACCCAGAGGAGTGACACAGGGAGCCCACGGAGGACGGGTACAGTGAGGAAACACGACTGCGTATTCCGTGCAACTCTATGGGAAAGTCGCAGTTGTAAAGTCACAAGTTAAGGACACTTCTACAAGGACTTCGAGCAAATCCTTTGGAACATAGAAGGGTTCTAAGGTCAACCCACCAGTGAGTACCGAGGTACCCGTGTTACCTATCCCAGAGGAGCCGGGTGCATAGGGGTCAAGTGGTGTAGGAAACCTTCATTGTTTTCAATGGAGAGTTGCAAAGAAGTACTGCTGCCAGGAAGGCGAAGAGTGTCCGGTGGAATCCAAGCCTGGATTCTAGGTGAGAGGAACCTGAAAGCAGAGGGGACAGAGTCTGGGTCACTTCAGGTGACCAGGGGCTCAGAAGTCGAATGCCCACTGATGTCGAGTGCTTCAGGTGCGAAGAAGGGTTGCTTGACTCTGCAGCCACGGAGACCAGGAGATGTTGAGGATGACCAGGATCCAGAGCTGAGCTGTCCCACAAAGGATGTTGAGTGCTGAGGGGTCGATGTCCGGCTGGAGCACCAGCAAGCCTTGGCAAATGCAACCCATACGGTTAGAGTAAACGGTTTACGGTGTGGACCAGCAAGGTCCAGGAGACTCTCCAAGCAATGGAGAGTCAGGGCACGTCTAGAGCAACCAGGTAAGCCCAAGAACAAACACGGTGACCCTCGCCAGGACCCACAGGCCAACAGACCAAGGATCGCAAGGAGACCTCAAGCATGTTTGAAAAGTGCCAGCCCAGAGGACACTCGATGAGTGGAGGCCGGAAATCTTCAGTGCAATTACTGCTCGGGGTCAGGACTACACGAAGTCTAATGCACAAGCTCGGGAATCATCACCATGCATACGCAATTGCAAATGTACGCGGTGCACAGGGGTTCGGGTTGCACGGTCCCCACGAGGGATACTGGTCTCAGAATTGCTGAGAGGGACAGATCTACCTCAGGGACCTTAGGGAACCCACCTCCTGTGTTGCTGAAATCTTCGGAGTCCTCAGGAGCTTGGGAGAAGCAAACCAGTCAGATGCATTTAGGTGCCTGCTTTTGCAGGGGAGTAACTCCTTTACTCCAAGGGAGATTCTTCAGTCATCCAGCATCATGCAGGCAGTCGAAGTACTTGGTTTCTTCTTAGCAGAATCTTGTCCAGGTATAATCTAAAGTCCTGTAGTCACATAACCCACTTTATACCCATGGGAAGGGGTGGAAAGATTCTGTGGACCCTCCTAGGGAGGGCCAGGACAGAGGGGTAGCTACTCTTATGTCCTTTGTCCAGTTTCGCACCAGAGCAGGAGCCAATGGCTCCCAGAACTGGTTTGAGCTGGACTATGCACAGGGACACCAAATGTGCCCCCAGTGCAGACTTTCTGGCACTCTCAGAGTGCACCTACCCCCAATACACTAAACCCTGCCTGGGAGGTGGTCACACCTCCCTGTGACAGGATGCCTATTGTCATGCCTTCCTCTGCTCGAGCTTGGCTCAGCAGCAGGAGAGCAGAATCGTGTCTGTGGCTGGCAGCGTCCATTTTGTGCTGCCCAGGTCGAGAAAGCTGGTACCGGGTAGACCGGTGACCCACATATGTCCCTTTTGAAGGGTGGAATCATACCTCCCACACCAGTTACTGCTGTGGAGGTATGATTCCAAGGTGTTTGACACCAAACACGACATGTTTCTAAGCAGCCGTTTTAAAGTTAGCATTTACCGCGAGGTTATAAGGCACTTAAACATATATGTCTGACTGCATCACAGACAACCTCTGAGAATGGTCTCCGAAGGCTGCAGAGGGGCTCTGCTTATGCAGGGGCACCCTCTCACGTAAAACCCAGCACCCTGCCTTCAGGATTGTTGGTTGTTTCTGATGATCCTGAATGTCTTGCCACATACAAATAGTCAAAAATGTTCATAGGACCATGCAAGAGCTAAACTCTCCTTTTCAGCTTGAGAATAAGCCTGCTCAGGACTTGTGAGGCTACGGCTTGCATATGTCTCATTACAACTTGGGGAGCAGTCAGTACCTCTTTGGACTACACAAAATCTATGCCAGACTGGATCACATACTTTTAGATAAACAGCTACTAGACAGCATGGAGGAGGTGGACCAGGGGCCCAGAACTCTTTCATATTTCAGACTTCTCTCAAGTGCTCCAAATTTAATCCAGGACAATAGGAGTCAAGGCACCTGGCAATTTAGTGACACCAGGTCATACAGAGTAATACTAGGTAGGGGTCTAAGGAGAATGTGTAAATACATTGAAAGGGTGATGTGAGCAAGGCAACATGATTGGACACCCTTAATGCTTGACTTAAACTAATGCCAGAAGGCTTACTGCTACACTCAGAAAAGAGCTCACAGTGCTGAGGGAAGTCAAGAAAGCTCACAGCAAAAAGAAATAGCTGTGCTGATAGATCATTTTAAGGGTAAAGATGATTAAAACATTGAGACTGACAAAGGCACTTACCTCCTGGCTAAATTACATTTAGTGTATTTCAACTGGTGCAAGCAAGCCAGTAGACTCTTAGGGCCTGATTCACAAAGGTAAGTTCCACTTTTGAGTAAGTTTATACTTTGCAGTAAGTTTACTACTTTGGATATTTGCAAACGCTGAGTTATAAACGTGCAAGTTACATGCCTCCACCCCCAGAGTAAAGCAAGTTGTGTGGATGTGTGTGACTTACCTCCTTAAACATTCTTCATAACTGGAATACCTGCAAAGGGAGGCCATGCAGCTAGGATAAGATATACTCAATGCTTGCTCAGAACAAAGAAGGGAGGGCTGGGCATCAAGAACACAATTTGTTATTATCACGTGGCACATTATGCTGCCTGATGAACTGGACGAGATCTAACACCAACAAGGCATTATGCATTTCAGATCATACCTTTTTCAAGTGACTGCTTTGAAAAGCGTCCTGCTTTCCCCTAGGTACAGAGATGCATAACGTGTTCCGTTTCCAGTGACTTGTTCCACTCTCAGGTTTTTGAATTAGGTTGGGGTCCAATGAGGGCTCATAATGTTCCTATCCCCCTTCATTCCCTATTAGGGGCCATCAGGACTTTGCTCAACAATGCAAAAGGGAGAAATACATCTCCTGGAAAGTAGGGAGTGCCTCACTGGTCATTTATGTGAGAGATGAGTTTCGCCTTCCATTATCTGTGAGTTAGACGCTGGGCCATGAATTTGCTAGTAAGAACTGGAACTCCCAGGAAATTGGCACTCTTTAAAAAGAGACTTCTGGAGCAGAATAGTTTATCTTTACAAATCTAAGATACCCCCAAATTGGTGTTCTAGGTGGCTTAGAGAAAAGAACTTTGGATCCATCTGTGGAAGGAACAGTGGGGTGATTTGTTTATTAGAACAAATAACTTTGAGGGTGCCTGCAATATGCTATAAAATTGTTTACTGCTGACATTATGGTTCCAGGAGGATAGACACCATTGACCATTCATGCGCTAATACCTCTTTGTGGGAGAGTGGGGGACCTGGTACCATTAAACATGCCTTTCTCATTTCCGTACTTGGGGACCTTCTGGATGAAAATCATGCAGATGGAACGTGAGGTGACAGACTCTGCTTCAGCAATGTGTTCAGGAGTGATCCTGCTAGGGTGACCCTTCAAAGTCACATTTCCTCTATAGTGGAGAGCAGGAAAAATGATATTCCATTTGTAGTTGGTGTTAGAAGGTGGCCTGGTATATGCTGTCCACTAATTAAAGTGGGCACCCTGTGCCAGTCCACATGACCCTTATGATGTATGAGTCAAAGATAACCTTTAGAAAGCTATCCTAGTGGTAGCTGTGGAGAGCAGCCTTCAGGTTTAATCTTGAAGGAATGCAAAGCAGCTTGTTTTACCAGAATATCACCTCCTAAATGACTAAATGAAAGGAGAACCACACAGAAGTTGTATAACAATATGTATTTATTAACATAACATTCTCTTCTAGTCTCTATACGAGACTAGAGCACAAAGTACACAATACTGAATCAATAGAACATTTGTAAGTAGCAAATTACACAGCAGGCTCCAGGGGGAGACCGAACCGTATACTAATAAAATGGTATAACAATAATTACTTGAATAGACACTGTGCCTAGAGCACATAGAATCGCTGGTACCCCAAGGAACCACCCAGAGGAGTGACACAGGGAGCCCACGGAGGACGGGTACAGTGAGGAAACACGACTGCGTATTCCGTGCAACTCTATGGGAAAGTCGCAGTTGTAAAGTCACAAGTTAAGGACACTTCTACAAGGACTTCGAGCAAATCCTTTGGAACATAGAAGGGTTCTAAGGTCAACCCACCAGTGAGTACCGAGGTACCCGTGTTACCTATCCCAGAGGAGCCGGGTGCATAGGGGTCAAGTGGTGTAGGAAACCTTCATTGTTTTCAATGGAGAGTTGCAAAGAAGTACTGCTGCCAGGAAGGCGAAGAGTGTCCGGTGGAATCCAAGCCTGGATTCTAGGTGAGAGGAACCTGAAAGCAGAGGGGACAGAGTCTGGGTCACTTCAGGTGACCAGGGGCTCAGAAGTCGAATGCCCACTGATGTCGAGTGCTTCAGGTGCGAAGAAGGGTTGCTTGACTCTGCAGCCACGGAGACCAGGAGATGTTGAGGATGACCAGGATCCAGAGCTGAGCTGTCCCACAAAGGATGTTGAGTGCTGAGGGGTCGATGTCCGGCTGGAGCACCAGCAAGCCTTGGCAAATGCAACCCATACGGTTAGAGTAAACGGTTTACGGTGTGGACCAGCAAGGTCCAGGAGACTCTCCAAGCAATGGAGAGTCAGGGCACGTCTAGAGCAACCAGGTAAGCCCAAGAACAAACACGGTGACCCTCGCCAGGACCCACAGGCCAACAGACCAAGGATCGCAAGGAGACCTCAAGCATGTTTGAAAAGTGCCAGCCCACAGGACACTCGATGAGTGGAGGCCGGAAATCTTCAGTGCAATTACTGCTCGGGGTCAGGACTACACGAAGTCTAATGCACAAGCTCGGGAATCAACACCATGCATACGCAATTGCAAATGTACGCGGTGCACAGGGGTTCGGGTTGCACGGTCCCCACGAGGGATACTGGTCTCAGAATTGCTGAGAGGGACAGATCTACCTCAGGGACCTTAGGGAACCCACCTCCTGTGTTGCTGAAATCTTCGGAGTCCTCAGGAGCTTGGGAGAAGCAAACCAGTCAGATGCATTTAGGTGCCTGCTTTTGCAGGGGAGTAACTCCTTTACTCCAAGGGAGATTCTTCAGTCATCCAGCATCATGCAGGCAGTCGAAGTACTTGGTTTCTTCTTAGCAGAATCTTGTCCAGGTATAATCTAAAGTCCTGTAGTCACATAACCCACTTTATACCCATGGGAAGGGGTGGAAAGATTCTGTGGACCCTCCTAGGGAGGGCCAGGACAGAGGGGTAGCTACTCTTATGTCCTTTGTCCAGTTTCGCACCAGAGCAGGAGCCAATGGCTCCCAGAACTGGTTTGAGCTGGACTATGCACAGGGACACCAAATGTGCCCCCAGTGCAGACTTTCTGGCACTCTCAGAGTGCACCTACCCCCAATACACTAAACCCTGCCTGGGAGGTGGTCACACCTCCCTGTGACAGGATGCCTATTGTCATGCCTTCCTCTGCTCGAGCTTGGCTCAGCAGCAGGAGAGCAGAATCGTGTCTGTGGCTGGCAGCGTCCATTTTGTGCTGCCCAGGTCGAGAAAGCTGGTACCGGGTAGACCGGTGACCCACATATGTCCCTTTTGAAGGGTGGAATCATACCTCCCACACCAGTTACTACTGTGGAGGTATGATTCCAAGGTGTTTGACACCAAACACGACATGTTTCTAAGCAGCCGTTTTAAAGTTAGCATTTACCGCGAGGTTATAAGGCACTTAAACATATATGTCTGACTGCATCACAGACAACCTCTGAGAATGGTCTCCGAAGGCTGCAGAGGGGCTCTGCTTATGCAGGGGCACCCTCTCACGTAAAACCCAGCACCCTGCCTTCAGGATTGATAAGGCCTGCCATAGTGGTGACTGATAGGATTTTAAGTGTAGTGATTTAGATAGATATAGTGAACCTATAGCAGGCTTGTCGTGTCAGTTTGAATGGCCTCTTAGGGGTGGCTTAATACATGTTTCAGCCCATGGGAGGCCTCTGGGGTACCTATGCCTTGGGTACATGGTGTACCATATACTAGGGACTGATAAGGGTACCCCAGTATCCAATCTGGGGTGTACCTAAAGTACATACATAGCAATTTAATGGAGAAAGCAGATAGACTGGGGTCCTGAATAGCAGGACCCCAGTCAGACTAGTCCAAAAGCAGTGTGAAATCAGCAAAAAGTGGGGGTAACCATAAGAAGCAGATACTACTTTCCTACAGTTGGTAACACATGCCGTGATCCTGAGGTTCTAAGGCACTAAGACCAATCCGCCAATATAATGTTTGTTACTAAAGACATGGTAGTTCTTGGGGATTTAGAAACTATCACAACTTGGGGAGAGGAGAAACATTTTCTTTTTTTCTTTTATTAAGTCAGAAAGGAACAGTAGAGATATAGCATTCACAGCGAAAATGGGGAATACCCCCTGTTTGAAAACACATGGAAACACAAAAATACAATAACCTGCCTAACTGGGACGGAACAACAAAGTACGCAAAAGAGGATAAACATTTTCTGTAATTGCGAAATCTATTGCTGATGCTGGTAGTGGGAGACAACCGAGAACTAAGTGCTCAAGACAGCTGTAAGTACTCAGTTTTCTAGATGATGTATTCGTTGGCAACCCACAGCCTTGGGGAATATGAAGTTCAAAAGCCTCTCTATCATCAAGCAATTCCAGGGCAATGATAATTAGAAATGTCATATCACTTATTTAGAGTTTTTCCTGAGATCTTTGTGATTGAGAACGTAACAAAAGTATAAGAGTGCTGTGGGTTCATGCTCATGATGGATAAGGCTTTTGCAGCTTGGTATGTATTAGTCAACTGGGGGTGGGTCAGGGCATGGTCCTAAAACTGGCTGATGTTGACCAAGACACTCTAGAGTCGATGATTTTCGACTATGTCTGTCCAAGTCAATGGCAGATAGCCAATCCAGGAATGTAAAGGATTTTAGTAACTGGTAACAGGGTAAGATAGATGTGCCAAGTCTTTGGATTGCTGCATACCGCCCAGAAAGTGACCTTATTGGCCTGCAGGCTGAACACCTGAACACATACCTCAACACATAACACCTGGACACAATAATTGAAGGGGTTTGGTTACTGGGACCCATATTCAAAGGCCTGTGGACATAGGTTTTACCTCAGGATGGCTCTACCTTCATGGCTACACCTTTCTTTCAATCACTATAATTTCTGGGGGGCTTTTGACAACCAGAAGATCACAGATTCTATGTATCCTCATAACTCTTTTTTGACCTTTCCAGGTTAAGTATCAATGCCCTTGTAGCTCCCTGTGGAACGGTTGCTGATGCTGCCTGCTTTAAGGGTCTTTTATTAAAACCAGATGGAAATCCCCATCAACCGGTCATTCAGAGTCAACCCCATCTCGCAAGATGGAAGTGTCCAACCACTTCAGCCAGGGGATTGTGAGCAGTTAAGATCCTCTGCATAGATAAGTGCTAAGGTCAACCTGTACAGTATAGTTTCATCGGTGCTTGAGGAGACATTTGGATAGGACATTGCCTCCTACAGTAGATGTAGGAATTTTTTGGTCTTGTGTGGTTAAAGACACCCTGTCTTATCAAACAATAAACAAGTAACCCCTCACACTCACCATAAGTTTATAAAGGGTACCTCACCTCTAAAAGTGCCTTTCCTTTGTCCTCTCATATGAAGCGTGAAATCCAAATCTATTTAGAATCTCGAGTATTCCAGACTGTGAGATGTTCATTTTATCTGAATGGTCGAACAATGGAGACTTCTAGCTCAAACACCCAGAGACTGGTGAACTTTTATCTAATTCTGCGCCCTTCCCAATCCCATGGTGTGCATGCTTGAAATAGCGAGAAAGCTTAATTGCGGAGGCCATCAGAGCAAAGGGAACATGTGGTTTAATTTAAGAAAACTTTTCTTCAACTATCCCTAGAGTGCGGTTTGGGTGCATGAGGTAAGTGTGGATCCACCACCTTTTGGTGTTCTGCTTGCTCTAGGCATCTACCAGGTTGATGGGCATCCATAAGCAGCGGCGGCCGGCACAGGTAAACGCGATGGTGCGGCGGGGCAGGGGGGAATTCGACACTTGACGGAATAGGTACAATTAAATAAATAAATACCTATTCCGTCGTCTGTTGACTTCCCCCCTGCATCGCCCTGCCCCGCCCCACCACGCTTACCTGTATCGGCTGCTGCTGTGTATAAGCGATCAAGGAGGGAGAACATAAAAGAGGGGAGGGCGGCAGAATGGATGGATGGGAAGAGAGATCGCAAGAAGATGAAAGAAGCAGGGCTGCTTTGAACATTTCTGCCAGAGCTGCTTTTGGTTCCCCAGTCTGGCCCTGCGCCGGGAACCAGAATAATGAGACCTTAATATTGTCTAACAAAAAACACCGTCCTACACATCGTTTACAAAAAAATCACCCGACTGACATTAGTAAATATCAATAGTAAATTTATGGAATTCCTGGTTTTCTGGAATGTTTGTTACCTTCTTGTTTCTTGCCTTGCTTCGCTGTCAGCAAGAAAAAAACAGCATTGAGGAATATACATTTTTGGGCACTTACACAAAAGGTCTGTCGTAGAACGTGATATCAGACTGGGTATTTTCAGTGTGGGTGGGGAGCTGCCACAGCTATGTTTCAGATTTGGAATGACTTCTATTCAACTTTAAATAGTTTTGGAGTAAACGTGTTAGCTTTCTTTTTCAAGAGGATAAAGTTGTAGCCTGCTATAGGAAAGCTACTGTGGGTTCAGTGACGAGTATCCAGTGTGAAGCAGATGTTGCTGTGAGTGGCCCTGGGTGGTTTCTGCAAAAACTCTTGTTCTAAACAAAAATGCATTACTCTCTGGAAAGATGTTCGTGTAGCTTTGTGGTCGGAAAATACCTTTGCTGCTGTTACTCAGTGTGGAAAGTCCACTTGTGGTCCGGCGTCCGATCTGTCGACTGGTGCTTTAAGTGACATTATTTGCAGAAAGAGTGCTCAATAGGTGAAATAAATATGTAGTGCGGAATGACTTAATAAAGTAAAAGTTGCTAAATGTCTCAAAACAGTAACAGAATTATAAAACGCACCAAAAAATTTTGTGCTTTATCACAAAATATATATATTAATGTGTGGATGCTTTTTCAAAATTACTGAGCCAGGGTAATGCCACTTGGAATGAGTAAACTTGCATCTCTCTTGCACAAGGCATAACATTCTACAGTGCATTATGAAAGACAGCATTCGGAGCAAAGGGCATGCCCTGCCTGCACCGCCAATGATGTAATCAGAGATGTCATGTGGTGTCATGCTTCAAGCCCTAAGCAGTGCTTTGGGTGGACTGAAGGATGCAAAGCTGACAATAACGGGTCAATTTGGGATTTTTTAGCTACAAACTTCTTTAAATGTCTCGAAAGACCTCTTAGCATAACACAACACACAGACCACACAGAAGAGGCCTTGGGTTACCTCTCTTTAGCCATTGGTTTGAAACCCCAATCAATTCTGCCCATTAGGCGGCAATGGCCCTAGTACAAAGGTCAAATACATTATTTGGATAATCTTTTCCACCATTCATATAGGCCATTGAAATGACACTTTTGATCCTTCTTGCCAAAGATGCTTTTGAGGATTTTCAACCCCTCCTTACTGCAATACAACTGACAAACAAGCTGCCTGACAAAGTTCAAGGGCTCTCACAACATCCAAGAGGAAAACGTAGGTGTCTGAAGGAGGAATTTCTGTCATGGCAGGGGGTAAAATTACCTGATCCCTGTGAGAGAAAAAGTTCATTTTAGGGAGGAAATTAGGACCCACAGATAAAGCAACTCTGTCTTCAAAAATCTTTAAATATGTCTAGAACTTATTTCACCTAAACCTCTAGCAAAGTTTGGGTTATCAAGAAAAAATCTTGAAAGTCAAGTATTTGTCTGAATCTTCCTCTCAGGGTTCAAAAGGGAGATCCTACAAGAACGATTAGACTTACAGAAGGTCTCAAGGTGGAAACAAACTCTTCGCCTTTGGTCTGAGTAACTAAAATCCTCTAAAAATTTTAAAAAGTCTGGAAACTAAGCCTTCATTTCAAGAGTCATGGCCTCAACAGATCAGGAAACCTTTAACAGATGACCACTGGAGTCTCAGAGTAGAAATTGACAAATTATTTTCAAAACCATCCATATGAAACAGAAAGATATCTTCAGGATGACAATGGAAAGAGGACAACCCTCTTGATACACACAACCTATCAAAGGATGCCCAGTGATGATTAAACAATTTTTTTAGTGACGTCCCTCCTAGAAGCATGTATGGAAAGCGAGACTAACAAGAATAGAACCCTCTTCAAGAGTCTGTGCCTCACAATCTCCGAGGCAACAACTAAAGATGACAAAGAGATGGAAGAAGCAGAATTGGATATGCAAAGGGGAAGAGATAATGGCAGAATCCATTTCTTGTTTATTGACAATGACCAAAGAAGACTGAACCATGTCCCTTTTGGCCAAAAAGGAACCATAGGAATTACATCTGTTTCTTCGCTGTGAACCCTGACCAAAACCTTCGAAATCAATGGAAATGGAAGAAAGGCATATAAGAGTGACTTCCATCAAGGATGTAGAAAAGTGGTGTCCTACCTAGCCCCCTCAGAGCTTGTTGGTCTGAGGATCTAGAAAGAAATAGCTGAACATGAGTGTCTGATGCGTCCACAAATAGGTCTATCACAGGAGTTCCCCAAAAGAGATGACTGGGATTAAAATCCTGCATACTGGGAAAAACCCAGTTCAATCTGTTTATCTGGACATTGAGATAACCATCAATGTGGACTTCCCTCGGTGAAAGAAGATACCTCTCTGCCAATGATATTATCTTTAGAGAAAACTGATTTAGAGATTGAGACTTTATTCTAAACTTAACTGGACTTTGTAATCATGTTGTCTGTATGGACGATAAAGGCAGACCCTCTGATCTGGATCTGGAGAGATAGCACTCTCAAGGCCCTCAAAACTGCTACTAACTCTATCCAGATTGATTCCTGTGCTGACCAAAGCTCTAGACCAGTGGCGTGATGAAACATGAGAAGGCCGCCCTGCAAAAATCATGGAGGGGGCTCCTGGTGCTCCGACCAAGGCATGATCTCTAGGGCCAGACGCCCATTAACAGTGCCACCCAAACAGCAGGGGCTGCGGGGGCTATTGTTACACCACTGGGCTTAATTTAGGGGCAATGTGTAAAGTATTTATGCAGCACTTCAATCAGTAATAGAGTGAAAACACAAAACAAGCAAAATTCAACACCAATTTAGAAAAATAGAGTAAAATGTATTAAACCAAAATAACACTAAACGGCAAAAATCCAAATAGTTGATTGAAGATTGGGGTGAAAAGAGTGCCAGAAACATAAAGCACTACTCGCAGTTATATGGTCATGTGAGACTGGGTGAAAGCTACAAGTTCAGACCGAAATCGATGGAGAGTGAAGAGCAGATCTCGCTCTGCATGGCATTGTTGGCGATGGCTGTAACGTGATGAGTCAGGTTCGCCAAAACTTCACGTTGGGAGCAGTGTGAACGGTATGACTTTGGGCAAACAGGCCCATTTGCACAGAACCTACAAACTTCAGAGTAGCTCTACTGAGGCCACACCAAGGGTTCACAACCCAAGGGACACCACTTGGGGGTCAGGATATCACTCCAGCAGAGATCAGCAGGGCTCAGGAAGGTCCAATTGTAGGTCCAGGCAGCAGGTCAGTTGGACAGTTTCAGGAAGCCTCTGGAACTTATGTCTCTGTAGCTCAGAGCAGGAGGTCAGCTGGCTGACTCTAGGAGCCACCTCAGCCTGAAATATGTTAATGTTAATGTTAATGTTAAGGGGAATTTATTAAGCGCGCTGACACCATGAGTTTCCTGGCGCTGATAGACTACCAAGGTTGTGCAGAGGAGACTTAGCGGGGATGTGAAAAAAGCAGGGTTTTCAGAGATTTCCTGAAAGACAGAAGAGAAGGCTCAGTCTTGAGGGAGAGTGGAAGGGAATTCCACAGCTTAGGTGCCAAGTGGATAAAGCTGCGACCGCCTAGTCTAGAGAGTCTGAAGCGAGGAATAACCAGAAGCTGGAGATTGGAGGACCTCAAAGTACGGGAAGGACAGTAAGGGGTAACCAAGGACTTCACAAAAACCGGGGAGGAGCCGGTACGGGCTTTAAAAACCAGGCAGCAGACCTTAAAGGCTATTCTTTCACTGATAGGCAGCCAGTGTAATTGGTGGAGCAGAGGTCTAGCCGACTGCCATCTTGAGATTTTGAAGGCAAGTCTTGCGGCCTGGTTTTGAATAATCTGTAGCCTGGAAAGCAGGAATTTTGGGAGGCCAAAGTAAAGGGAATTGGAGAAGTCCAGATGGGACATCACCAATGCTATTATGACCTGTAACAAGGCTTCCGGAGTCAAAAGGTGGGCGACTTTCCGTATTCTGTAGAGCTGGAACATACAGACGGAGGTTACAGCACTCAATATAGGATGCAGGTCCAATCTTCCTTCTCAGTAAGCAGAGAAGCAGGCAGCAGAGCAGTGGAATGGCTGACCTTCTCACAGCAAGGCAACATACCAGTCCTACTTCTGTAGTATACACAGTTCCTAATGTGTAATTAAGAGTTGGGATCTGAGATACAATATTTATACCTGGTGCTCACTTTGAAGTAGGAGAATCTTCTAGAGGTTTCCACCCGCCAGAGGCACTTTGAACTTTCTACCTCCCTACCCTGGCCCCAGATTGTCTGGGGTCACAATAGACTATTGTCTAACCCTTTTAGAGAGAGCCCAGACAGAGCCTTTGTGATGTGCAAGTGTGGTAGGTAACAACTCCTCCTCCTCATTAACTCAGAGTGGCACATCCTGCCAACACCTAGCTTCCCTTTGTCTCACTGTCTGGGAGCAATACACAAAGACCAACTGCCAACTACACCTATTCATGTGACCCAGGATACAGGCAGCAGACATCAAATGGTTGGGACAAGAAAATGGCAACTTTCTAAAAGTGTCATTTTCAGATCTGTGATACAAAATGTGACTTCCCATTAAAGAGGGCTTTTAATTACATTTCCATAGACATCAAACTTGACATTTCTACTTGCTACCTATTGAAAGTTATGTCCTCCTGGCACTCAACGCCGGAAGGAACAACAACTGCCAGCTGTCCACGGCGAGCACCACCCATGGCCAGTTCTCTTGCTCTCACTGCCGCCGAACCTTCACCACCCTCTGCACCACCATGGCTGCCACCCCATGCCTGACGTCAACACCACCGTAGCCCTGAAGTGCATCTTCCTCAACTTGTACTCCCTGCACAGACATGTCGTAGAGATCTGGGACCTCCTCGACACCCTCTTGCCAGACTTTGCCTTCTTCACGGAAACCTGGACCAACCCCTCCTCCACTCCCGACACCGCCACCCTCATTCCTGACGGCTACAAGATCCAGAGGAAGGACCGCCCCAACCGCCCAGGAGGAGGACTCTCTATCGCACACAAGAGCTCCCTCCAACTCTCCACCTCCACCACAAGCAACTCCTCTGCCACCACCGAACACCTTCATTACCAGATCCAGACCAGCCCTACAACTACTCTGCATGGCACCCTCGCCTATAGACCCCCATACCTCGCACCTCGTTTTCCACTACCATTGCTGACCTCATTGCACTCCACGCCATCGCCTCCATTGACTACATACTCATCGGAGACCTGAACTTCCACCTCGACAACCTCAGCGACCCCATCTCCACCGCCCTCCTGGACAACTTTACCAATTTCGGACTGAAACAGCTCATCACAACCCCCACCAACAAGGCAGGACACACCCCCAGCCCCATCTTCGCAGGTGGGAACAACATCCGCTTTAGCCATACCTTGCAGCTCCAGTGGATGGACCACCACTGAGTACACTTCTCTTTCAACACCGCCACCGCTCTCAAACCCACTCCTCGCCCTCCGTGAAGGAACTGGATCAAGGTCACAGAGGAGCACCTCAACTCCACCCTCATCCACGACCCCACCCACCTCGACCGACGCCAACTCTGCCACCAAGGAACCACACTGCTCGATCACCCACTGCCCATACACCCCCCCCTTCCGCACCACCAACAAACAAAGCCCCCTGAAGGCCACCTGGTTCACCTTGTTCTCCAAGAAGCCAGACACTCCTGCAGACGTCTCGAAAAACGATGGAGAAACAGCAAAACCACGGAAGACCTGACCACCTACAAGAACGCCATGACAGAATACCACCAACACATAAGATCCACCAAGAAGACCTTCATCCGGAACAAAATCCTCACCAACTCCAGCAACTCAAAGGAACTCTTCAACATCATCCAGCAATTCACCAAATCCCCCGGTGTAGCCATGGTTGTCACTCCCTCCCAGGACCTCGGCAACAAGCTCGGCTCCTTCTTCCACCTGAAAATCATGGCCCTCTACGACAACTTCAGTGAGCAGACTCCAGAAACCAATCAATCAATCAGTCTTTATTTCGACTTGTTGTCATAAAAGACAAATTAAAAACACAATTCATCATTAGGTACATAAAAAAACACAGTTCATCATCAAATACATCCGTTAGAGCTACACATTTGAGTTATACACAGAAAGCATAACACTGAAACTAATAACAGCAGGATTTAAGTCTACTACATAAATGGTATTCCTACTCGACCAAATAAGAAAATAAATATCTGTCTTCCATAAAAACATATTAAGACTATAAAAAGTACCACAATTGTACTGGGTTTACTTTAGGGCGACTGGAGAGCTTTCAGTTTCCCAACTCTTATTGTCCACATCCATTTCAAAAATTTTGCTATCGCTATCACTATTGTTTCAGAACAGTCGGTTTGAAATATTCTCAGTGCAGTAATCCCCGTCATAATACCCTTTTGAATGCAAACTGCTCTTATCCATTTGTGACGGGGGGCCTTATATTCTGGGCAAATAAACAAAACATGAGCTATGGTTTCTGGGTGTGTTATGCAGAAAGGGCACATTTGGTCACTATTACTAGATGCCCATTTACAGGTGACCATATTCAATGGGAGAGTACCTACCCTAAACTGATGGAATAATTTCCTATCATGAGGCATTGTAATCAGATCCCAGTACATCTCATACCCAGGAGTGTGTTTCAGCTCCAAAAAAGCCTTAGTATACGATGGAGCAGTGTGTGACTGAAACTCCTCCTGGGATATGAATGACCAGTAGGCCTCTTTTAACTGTTGTTTGGTAGGAAATAATGTCTCCTGAGGATTATCCCAAAGATCCCCCATACCTAGAGACTTAAGGAGAGTTTTAACCTTTCTAAACCATAAAATTTTACCCCCAGAGTCCATATCACGCGTTTCCAGGAGTGCTAACGCATAGTGATGCAATTCTGCGGTTACCCACAGTCTTCTCCAATAGGCAACTGGTCTAAATCTACAGATATTTTCTAGACTCTGACATCCCAGATCCATGCGCAGAGGTACAAGTGGTGTGGAATGTGGAAGCCCTGTTATACAGCGGAGAAATTTGTTGTGTGCTTTTTGTAGACCTGCTATATCAGACGACCCCCACAATTCCGCTCCATATAACATGGAAGATCTTACTCTTGAGTCATAAATTCTTAATACTGGGGCTACAGGTTTAGTGGCTGACAACTTAAATTCTCTTAGAAGGGCACCAGATAGTTGTGCGTGCTTGGAGATTAAATGGGCCACATGCGGCTTCCACTGTAACCTAGAGCCCAATGTGATACCCAGGTAGCTGAAGCTATCAGTCTGCTCTAGCGGTTCCCCATTCATAAAGACTCTGCCCCTAGTGTTCCTATGCCTATGCATCGTCATAAATTTGGTTTTAGAGACATTAACAGAGAGGCCATAGTCATTGCAAAATTTTTCAAAGCAGTCTATTGCCTTCTGAAGCCCTTCCTGAGTCTTTGATAATAGGAGGGTATCATCGGCAAACATTAGCAGGGGGACGGGGATGCCGTTCTGTTTGGGTGCATCAGTAGTAGAGTCCCTATAATAATCTATAACTCTATTTATATATAGTGTGAATAATGTGGGTGCCAGCACACACCCTTGCCGCACACCCCTTTCCGTTGGAAATCTGACGGTCACCTGGCTCTGGTTACCCCATCTGACCTGCGCGTAGTTATTTTCATGTAGTTTTATCAAAACCGCAAGCAGTTCTGGTGGGATACCCTGCTCATGGAGCGCTCTCCACAGCCTATCTCTTGGGACTAGGTCGAATGCAGCCTTTAAATCAACAAAGGCTGCATAAAGTGTGCCACCCCCCAGGACCACCCATTTCCAATATATTGTGGAAAATCTAAAAACTTGATCTACCGTGCTAGTCAGGGGTCGGAAGCCAGCCTGTAAAGTGGACATGACTCCCGAGTCCTCGATCCAATTCTGGACCCTAAGAAGTACCATTCTGGCCACAACCTTCTGAATACAGGCTATTAGGCTAATTGGCCTGTAGTTTCCCAGGTCAGCTCGGTCACCCTTCTTAAAGATTGGTATGATTTCTGCTCCCCGCCATATATCCGGCACCGTAGTGCCTTTGGCAATAGTGTTCGCCAGTAGTTCGATGTAAGGGACCCAGACTGATTTACTATTCAGAAACAAATCTGCGGGAATTTTATCTAAGCCCGGGGCCCTGCCCTTGGGTATTAAGTTAAGGTCACATTCAACATCTTTCTTGGTGAACACTAGCGTGTTTGCTAATAAAGGATGGCTGAAAGAGGCTAGGGCAGGTGTTGGGACACTATTTGTGTTAGCAAACTGGGACTTAAAGTGCTTAACCCAGTGTTCTGGCGGGACATGATTAACCGGGGTTGGTTTTTGGTTCCCCGTGCCCCACCTCACAAGATGCCAGAAGTCCGTCGGATCTCTGGACTTACTGGCTACCAATAACTCCTCCCAGTATTTAGTGTCCCACGCTTTTTTCGCGGCATTTTGTGTCCATTTGTAATGGTTCTTTGCCGCCCGAATGGCCTCCCTATCAGTGGATCGCACTGCATCAGCTAAAGATTTGTATGCAGTCCTGCAGTTTTTATCATACCATGACTCCGGTTTTCTTTTCCCCTTACCAGAGTTCCTCGTCCTCGGAATACTAAAATATTTACTTAGTTTAAAAAAAAGGGTCGAGTGAATATGGACTACCCTGCTGCAGTAATCCTCATGATCCAGCTGCCCCTGTATTTCAATTATTGCTTCATTAACCATGTCATTCATTTCACTAATGGTTTCGGGTTTACCCAGACACTCGGCCCATCTAACCCGCCGAGTATCATTTGCCATGACGATGTCATCTATTATATCATCTGGTATTAACCCCAGCCCTTTGTGAAGCTGTAGCTCAAGACTGAGAGGGTTGTGGTCACTTTCGATACGATGAATTACAGTCATATC
Organism: Triturus cristatus; assembly: GCF_964204655.1. Taxonomy (NCBI): domain Eukaryota; kingdom Metazoa; phylum Chordata; class Amphibia; order Caudata; family Salamandridae; genus Triturus; species Triturus cristatus. The sequence continues at coordinate 266,492,747 of NC_140581.1, forward strand.
ACGTATTGATGACCAGAATTCAAGATTGACCAGAATATAGTCAATTCTGCTGGTGCTCAGTCCGTTATTAAAAGTTGGATTACCCTGCTCATCCCCTCGTGTCCTACCATTCACTGCTCTCAGCCCGTGTTCTAAACTGAAGGTCTTAAGTTGTAGGGCTGCCTGGGTCCACCGTTTAATAGGGGGTATGCTAAGGGGGGGGATTTGCCAACAGATATCCTCTGCCTCCCTGAGCTCTAGATCCATATGGTCCAGAGGCTCATAGGAGCAGTTGAAATCTCCGCAAATTAATATATTAGCACCACCCCTCCAAATACTAACATAGTGTCCCAGTGCCACCACGACTTCTGACGATTTCCCTCCCGGCTTTCCCCTGGCGTACACGTTAAAAATAATGAGTTCACCAAATGAGGGAGATTTTAACTTGACCCCCAGAATATCCCTTGAATTAATTGCTAATTGTGTAGTTGTAAATCCATCATCCTGTTTTACCCAAGTGGTCAGTCCCCCCTTAGGTCTTCCTTTATTTGTTTTGGTTGCAGCTATTGCAAAATGAAGATACCCTGATCTATGTTGGGGTTCTAATGCCCATGTTTCTTGTATACTGACAATCATATAATTATCAATAAAGGTAGCCCAATCCCTGGAGGCCATCTTATTTTTGAGACCTGCCACATTCCACGAGACCAAAAACTGGCTCTCCACATTACTGCTTAAAGGATTGTGAGCATTTGTAGTATCTCCTATGCTGCTGTTAGCCAACACTCCCTCTGTCTCTGGTCTACTGACCTCCACCAGACATCCAGTTTCATTGGCCTTCCCTGAACAGTTACTAGGTGTAAAATAACCTGTGACTCCAGGGACAGCTTCATAGTTGGTTAGACCATGGATTGTTGTATCACTTACACGGCTACCTTGGTTGTCTGTTTGTGTGCAGTGGTCAGAATTATTTGGCACATTTATAATGACACTAGTCGGATCAGGAACTCCATCAGATATACTTGGAACAATGGGTACATTCCCTTCCAAAGCCTCAACCAAACCACCTGCATTTAAAAAATGTGCACCCACTATCTCCTCCCCTCCTGACTGTAGACTTCAGTCGCAGGCATCCAGACCACTAAAGATGTCAAACCTGTTTGACACCTCCAGTGGAGTGAATGGCACTGGATAGTCCGTGCTCCTATGTACAGTAATACTTGGCCTAGTAGGCACTATATTCCACCCAGGTGTTTCTGCAATTGAAGCTGCATGGTGCACATAGGCTGAATTCCCATCATAATGGGGAAGTAGGTAGTAGGAAAAGAGTAACCATGGGCAGGTTGGGAAGGAAACACTACAGATCTTGGGTAGAAGTAAGTCAGAGGGTGTGGAATGATGCTACTGTTAAGATTTACCTGAGGCCAATTCAGGATGTAGCGTACTGCATTGTGATCTCTGAAATTGACCACAACCACGTCCCCCCCAATGTCTTTAGGTCTTCCACCCAACCACTGGAGACGGCGTACATGGATTATTTCACCATCTATGTTGCTGGCAATTGGCCTGTGTGATGTCAGCCAGTGTGTTATTTTGTTCTTTAGTTGGGAAAAACCCTCTCTCTTGTTCACTGGGAGCTCTGGTACCCCTGTAAGAATCACTACATATGGTGCGGCCTCTGGCGGAAGATCCGGTAGTGGTCTCCTTAACTGTTCCCCCCGGGTCTGCCTGAGGCCTCCCTCCTCATGTCTCGTTGATCCAATCGGGCAATTGCCCAGATCTCTGGTAGATTTATTATCAGAGATTGTTGGATAGCAGTTGGTTTTAACTGTTGCATTGCTTACAGGAGCATTTGTCTGATTAGTAGTGAAATTATTATGAACGGGTTTAGGGGCAGGAGCTGTCCCACTCGAAGGGTGACTACTAGAGGACGGGGCGTCTAATATGGGGTTATTTGAAATTGTATTTAAAACTGACACAATTTCGGTAGGTGATGGTCGAGAGTTATTGGCGGAATTAACCGCTAGGGAAGGAACTGAGACCTGTTAAAGCTCTAAATTAGCTTTTTGTCTAGTAGGGCTTCTCTTCCTACCCAGGTCTGCTTCTATTTTCCCTAATCTGTTCTCCATATTTTTCAATCTTTCCACTATTGCTAGAGTATAAGTTCGCATAATCATCTCAATGCTATCCAAAAGATTACTGGTATGTATTGTGTTAAACCCATTGTCCTCCAAGCTATGTTTAGTGCTATGTTCCCCCTCTGTATGTGCAGAAGTTAACACTGATATATGAGCATTATCCATTCCAGTCACATCCGTGAGAACTGCAGCAGTTATAACATTAGTACTAGAGGGGATGGCCTTCTTCCCAAAGTCATTAAAGCTCAGCTTCTGCTTGGAAGGTTCCATCCTATTGCGTCTCTTCTTGGTAGGTGGTGGACCATACTTTGTAGTTTGTACAGGTTTCTTAGACCTTTGTCGTACTGTCTTAGGAGGAGTGGGTGTCACAGCAATCAGAACTCCTGATGTACTGGGAATACAAAAAGGATTATGTGATGAGTTTGGAATGTCTATTCCAGTAGAACAAGTGCTGAGCACTTCACAATCTCTCAGCAAAAGAGGTACACCATCTGTGAATACTCCAGAAACCACCCTTCCCTCCAGCGACCAAAACCAGCCCATCATCACCACCTGGACCCCAGTCACCACCGAAGATACCATCACGACCAGGAAGAGCACTCACTCAGGAGCCCCCATGGAACCCTGCCCGCCGCACATCTTCCACATAACTGCCATAGCACCCCAGCCATGATGCACCATCAACGCCTCCTTTGAATCCAGCACCTTCCCTGATGACTGGAAACACGCAGAAGTCAAGCCCCTCCTCATGAAAGCTGCTGCAGACCCGACGGACCTGAAGAACTACCAACCCATCTGTCTCCTTCTCTTAATGGCCTAAGTCATAGAGAAGATCGTCAACGCCAAGCTGACAAACTTCATCGATGAGAATGCCATCCTCGACTCATCCCAATCCAGATTCAGCAGTAACCACAGCACCGAGACCGCCCTCCTCACCGCCACAGATGACATCTGCATGATCCTCGATCAAGGCCACACCACGGCCCTCATCCTACTCGACCTCTCCGCAGCCTTCGACACCGTCTCCCTCCGCACTCTCGCAGCCAGACTCCACAATGCTGGAATACAGGGAACCTCCCTCGACAGGATCCGCTCCTTCCTCACCGGAAGAACCCAAAGAATCAGACTCCTGCTTTTCCTCTCCGAACCCACAGAGATCAACTGCGGAGTACCCCAAGGATCATCACTCAGTCCCACGCTCTTCAACATCTACATGGCCCCCCTCACCGCCTTCATCAGACAGAATGGACTCAGCATTGTATCCTACGCCGACGACATTCAGGACATTCGGGTCCTTCATGAAGGACCCGAAACCACCAGACTTAGCTTCCAAGAAGGTATGAAAGGCATCACAACTTGGATGAGCAGGAGCTATCTGAAACTCAACTCGGAGAAGACAGCAGTCCTCATCCTTGGACCCACCCCCTCAGTGTAGGACAACTCCTGGTGGCCATCTGCCCTTGGCATCCTCCCCACCCCCATGGACCACGCCCAGAACCTCTGCATCATACTCGACTCCTCTCTCACAATGACCCAACAGATAAACGCCGTCGCCTCCACCTGCTTCAACACCCTCTGAATCCTCCGCAAGACCTTCATGTGGATTCCCCTTAAGCCAGAAAGACCGCCACCCACGGACTCATAACAATCAGACTGCACTATGGAAATGCCCTATACTCCGGAATCAACAAATCCCTGCTACGCAAGCTCCAGACCATCTAGAACACCACGGCCAGACTCGTCCTCGGCATCCCACGACATGAGCACATCACCTGCGAGACCTCCACTGGCTCCCCGTCGAGAAGAGAGTGACCTTCAAGCTACTCACCCACACCTACAAATCCCTTTACAACACCAGACCCAAATACCTCAACTAAAGAGTGTCCTTCTACGTACCCAAAAGGACCCTCCGCTCAGCTGACCTCGCCCTAGCAGCAACCCCGCACATCCGCAGAACCAGAGCCTTCTCCTACATCGTACCCAAAGCCTGGAACGAGCTCCCAGTCAATATCAGATGCCCCCCTACTCTGGACACTTTCAGGAAGAGCCTCAAAACCTATCTCTTTGGCTGAACCAGAGCTGCACCCACCCCTCTCCCCAGCGCCTTGAAACGCTCACAGGTGAGTAGCATGTTTTAAACCACCCGATTAATTGATTGATTAATTGATTGATTGATTGATTGATTGATTGAAAGCTATCACTTAATAAATCTAATAAGCAAACCCAATATTATCCTATTGGAGAGGTAAGCCTTAGAGTAGTGAAAAACAAATGTAGAAGTTTTTCACTACCAAGATTTGCAAAACTTAAAACTACATGGCCAACCTTTTAAATACATTGCATCCTACACTTCGGGCTGTGTAGGGGCTAACTTAGAGGTGACTTGTATGCATTAAAAAAGGAAGAGTTGGGACTGGCAAAAGGTTTATTTTGCCAGGTCGTAATTGCAGTTTAAAAATGCACCCAGAGGCTACAGTGGTAGACCTGAGACATGTTTAAAGGGCTACTCAAGTGGGTGGCACAATTAATGCTGCAGGCCCACTAGTATTGATCCAGCGGCGTACCAATAACAGATACTCTGCTACCATATACTCACCTGGGCCCATAAACACACACTCGAGTAAACCGCTGGAGTCGAACTTTATTGTGGGTGATCACAAAATCAAGATTAGTTATTCACTATTCCTAACTAACCTTTCACTGATCAAAAGTTATTTCCTCTGGTCGATGGACCATTAGTTGAACTAATTGATGGTGATAATGAACATAATTCTAAAACTTCTCTATACCTTAAAGTAAATAACCACAGACTCGGGTAAGTTTTAAGCCTTTCTCTAAATTAATTTCATGTGAACCACATAAAAAATACCGTACAGTCACCGTCACTCACAGGAGAGAAGTTTCAATTAATCAAATCATCAAACGCATACTTCAAACTTGCAATGACATGCTCAGAAAGGAGAGGACAGAGAGAAAAGAACATCTGTAAATTCCCGAAATTATAGTTACCAAGGATGGTGTGAAGACCAACCCCCTGGCCAAAGGGCTGGTAAGGGTCCGCCTGGATAGTTCAGGAGACAAAGACTTCAGGACAGGATTCAGGACAGGATAGATGACCTCTCTAACATCGACGTTCGTGTCACACTCCTCTCTGACACTCTCTTCCTCCTTGTGATTCTTCCGCGATCTTCTTTCTAACCCAATTAAATTAGGATAGAGGGCTCTGCATTCACCTTCTTCATCAGCATCTCTCGCTACTCCGACAACACCCACGGCTCACAGCATCTCAGCATCGACGTTTCACTAACTAACTAAAGTTTCAATATCGTAAAAATACTAAATCTGATTGGTCAGGCAAGGAGGAAAGATCATCACACCATGCTTATATATCACTCTTTTCAGTTATCCCATTGTTAACAAACCCATCCCCTTAATTTTTATTCATATTTTATTTTCCCACCCACATTCACATATCATCTGCAACAAATGTTTTAATTTGAACATATAGTCTCATTCATTTAGATTTTTCACTGCCGGTTCTCAGGCTCAGGCATACTTTGACCTTGTCCTCTTCTCGACCCACACGTCATTCTTCCGGGCTGACTTTCAGTTGTCATGCGCGATTATCATGTGACTTAGCTCACTTCAGGCATACACGAGAGGCCCAAATGCACACTAGTGATAAAGTCAGAAAGTCAGATGTTACTTTAAAAAATAAATAGTTTCACTGTATACCACCCATCTCTACTCTAACCCCTTTTACTTATTAATACTTTCCCTGCATTAGCATTAGTGAAATAGCTCGTCTTTGCTTTAGCTAAGCAGGTGCCATGCACATGAGTCTTTAAGAATCCATTTAAGTGCCTTCTGCTCATGCGCAAGAATTTCCCTCCAAGCGTTACTACGTCACATTGTGTAGATGCAGATGACGCATGCGCAGTAAATATTTCCGTTAAAGCGGTTTTATTAGTTCATTCGAATGGTTATCGTTTTTATGTGGTGCACACTAGTTTTACACAATACGTAATTAATAACATGTTAGGTAGTTAAATGAGAGGATTGCTTCCGAGCAAGTCTCTTTTCTATGAGTCCTTGCTGCATTAATCCCCTCTCTGATGGCATTTTTGAGCCATTACAAAATTGCCCATCCCTAATCAGATGCCAACTCTCAGTACCTCTCAATGTCATTGTCTTCTTCATTCTCTTTCTTAATCTCATCTTTGTCTTTTAAATCTTTCATCTTTTTATAGATTCTCCACTTCATTTCCTCCAATTGTATTTCTTCATATTGTCTTTTCTTTCCCTTGCCATTCACTTAATATTTTCTTCCCTTTCCTTTGTTTCTACAACTCTTACACCAAATCATTATTATTAAAACTATTATTGTTATTCCAACAACTGGAAGGATTATTTGACCTAAAACACTCTTCCCTAAATCAGTAAATCAAGTCCCTATTGAAGAAATACTCTTTGTTTGTCTCTCCCATACTCTGTCATCCTCCAGTGGTTTCAATTTTTCATGAAGTTTTGTAATATTCTTAATATATCCCTTAATTTCCTTACTTTTGTCAGGAATGTAAGTGCAACAATGTTGAACTTTCGGCATTTTACAGACTAGACCCTCTTTGGCCAATAAGATATCAAGCGCAAGTCTGTTTTGTAAAACCATAGACCTAATCTCAACCATCTCTGTATTAATCATCAAGAAACTCCCAGCAGTATGAGTCGAGAGATGATGAACTACTGTTGACAATTGACAAATTTTCTGAGAATTTACAATGACTCTCACTGAAGGTATCAGTGCACAAAATATGTCACCTATTATTTCTGAAAAACTAGCTCTCTTTTTTCATGTTAGTTCATTAGTGTTTTCATTGCTTCCAGTGATTATTTTTACATGATATATCTTTGGAAATATTATCCCAAAGGAGAAACGTCCGTACCACCGTGCAGGTAATTTATAGTAAGCGTTATTCCCACACACGTAGTAAAGCCCAGGAAATACTGGATCAGTTCCCCCTTTTAGTCCACAACTTCCCAAAATCAAGAAGTTATGTTCACATTCACTGTAACCAATAAATATGTTATTATAATGTGTCTTTAATCTATGGAGACAGGTTTTCCCTTTCTTCACAAAGTCTAGGGACATCGCAGCATGAGCTTTGCCAGCTGTATAAATTCCCTCTTTCTCAGCCCATGGAGGTACATGGGTTTTCTGTTCAGCAGCTTTTCTTTGGAAATCCTTTCTTTAACTAAATTCAAAAACACTTTCTCTTCTTCACGTAATGTACATGTTAGGTTATTTTTGTGTGCCTTTACTAAATCGGTTGACTTCATTGTTAGGAAAAAGTCACCCATAAACTGTGCATCTGGACTACTAAACACTGGATTCATATTCTTTCGAATAGGAATTTCTGAAAATACTACATGTAAATTTGAATAATAATACTGTAGTCTTCCTGTCCTATAGAACAAACTTGTTAGTACACTACATGAAATAAAGTTAAATGATGATATGTAACTCCTTCTGACACTGAAGCTGGTAATTTCATACAAACGTAATAATCGCTAATCTCCATTGTATCTACATACTGTAATACCAACTTTGTGAAGACATTTAAATACGTGTCATTATCTGATACTGTGTGATGCAAATCTATCGCATCTGCTGCTTCTAATTCTACTCTAACTCCTTTCATGGTAGCTGTCTTTTTATTAGTATCCGTATCATTCTTTTTGTCTGTTATCATGAAATAAGGAACTGCTACTGTTAAAAATAGCCATACTGAAACCACTAATAAATGCTACATATGCAAGCTCTGCAGCATCTTCGTTTAAAACTTTGTTTTTGTCTCTCAGTAACTTCGTTTTTAGCCATTTTAGTCTAAGAAGATTTCTCTTCTTTACTTTTGTTCGCTTATAAGTTCAAACTCTTGTTTTTCAAGGAGGCCTCACTTTCCCTTCATCAATCTGTGCATCATTTACTTCTTCTGTTTCTTCACTCAAATCCAAATCTTCAAATTCCTCTAATATTACGTAGGTCTATTCAGGACCCTTGAATTTATTGTTCAGAATTCTCAGTCTTGGATTTCTTCGAGCGTTTTTCACAATCGACTGTTTAGACTGACGTTTTTCTTAGATAGTATATTAATCGTTTGACTCCACCTGGCCAGTTGTCACCCTTCCTGACCCTTTTAATTTCAACTGCACTTTCACACTCTTCGTCTTTTTCTAAAGTTCCTTTATTTTCAAGGTATCTAGGCACAATATGTTCTTGTTCTGAATCACTCTCTGAATGTTCCTGTTTGGGTCTTATATTTGTGGGTTTATTCACCCGAACTTGCTCTTCTTCCTCTATCTGGTCCTGTTCAGGTCTTATTTCAAATTGATCTTTTTCTGCCTGAACCTGTCCTTCTTTTCCTAACTGGTCCTGTTCAGTTCTTATTTCAAATTGATCTTTTTCTGCCTGAACCTGTTCTTCTTCTCCTATCTGTCCCTACTCAGGTCTTTGGGTAGGTCTGTTTGCTTTTGCCTGAGTATGTTCTCCTTTCCCTGTCTTGTCCTCCTCAGGGTCCCGAGTAGCTTGGTTCACTTTTTCCTGAGCGCGTTCTTTTACACCTATCTGGTCCTCACTATTTTCCTGTCTTTCTAATCTTGTTCTTCTTCTTGTTTGAATAACAACCTCAGGTATATCAATCAGTGGTATCCAACCCTCCTGACTTGTGCTCGGTTGTTCCTCATCTATTGCTTCAGAATCTATTACTCCAGATTCTTCAACTTCACAACCTTCAGCGGTTTCAACTGGTTCTCTCAGTTGTTGTTCTTCTTCAGTAGGGTCTGGTAGCTTTTTGGTATGGCTCGCATGAATCCAATTGGGTAAACCTGCACACTTCACTGCTGTTGTAGTGACCAGTATAACTTGACGTGGTTCATCCCACCTGGGTGCTAACCACGACTTTCTGGCGTGTTTTTTCACTACCACCCAGTCTCCAGGATTCAAATCATGTGCTTGCGTTGGCTGCATGGCAACTGCGTCGTCTCCAACCTGGTGAGAGACAGAATGCACTAGGTCAGCCAACCTTTTGCAATAGTCCAATACCAGATCATCAGTTATATTTATCAATTTATGTCTAGGAATAAATGCTTGTCTCATTGACCTTCTCATGAGTATCTCATGTGGACTCAATCCTGTTTTTCTGTCAGGAATACTTCGGAGTCCCATCAACACAAGAGGCAATGCATCTGGCCATGTTAGTGATGTGGATGCACACACTTTAATTAACCTTTGATTTGATTGTGCCATTTAGTTGCTCAACCACGCCAGAAGCCTCTGGGCGGTATGCACAGCGCAGTTTTTGTTCAATTTTGAATGCTTCACAGATAAATCGAAGTGTTGCATTATTAAAATGAGGTCCTCTATCTGATTCCAAAGTGACTGGGAAACCAAAATGAGGAATCAACTTCCTCAACAGTAACCTAGTAACTGTAAGACTGTTGTTTCTCCTAGTTGGGTATGCTTCCACCCATCGTGAAAATAACCACACTATGAGAAGGACATACTTTATTCCGTCGCTTGGAGGCAACTCTATGAAATCAAGCTGTAGTCTTGTGGATGGTCCTTCTGCCTTTCCAATTTTTCCCCAACTGACCACTGTCTTCCTACCTGGGTTCTGCTGCTGACAAATTACACATCTCTGGCAAAGACTCTCTGCGACTACCCTAAACTTTGGATTGTACCAATTTTGTCTGAATAGCCAGATCATGGCATCCCTACCAACATGTGTGTCCCCATGATACATTCTTGCCATTTGAGAAAGCAGGCAGTCTGGAATGAGTGGTCTGCCATCAGTGTACACCCATACATTATCCTCTGTCCTTCTTTCACAACCTGATTTTATCCCGTTTTCCTTTTCGCTTACCTCATCTTCATCCTGCAACTGTCTCACCTCATCCCATGTTTCTAGAGTTGAGAAGAACATAAGTTGGCAGCTGATTTCACTTGTTTCAATTAATTTTTCTGTTTAACGCCATGTTATTTTTCACACAATATTGAGCAATCTGGTCAGCATATCTGTTACCTGCTGCCACATAGTCATTTCCTGACTGGTGAGCAGCACACTTGACCACTGCTATTTCTTTTGGCAATTGTATCTCGTCCAACAATTCTTTCAGATGTTTACCATTTCTGATAGGGGCGCCTGAAGAAGTCAGAAATCCCCTTTGCATCCAGAGCTGGCCAAAGTCATGCACAACCCCAAAACCATATTGACTCTCCGTAAATTTGTTTATTCTCCAATTTTTTCCAATTTTGCATGCCTTTGTTGAGGCCACCAATTCGGCTACTTGTGCAGATTTGAATCCCGGTAAACAGGATGCTTCAACAACCCCAGATACCTTGCATACAGCGTACACTGCACTGAGTCCTCCTCCTTTTATTCTCAGGCATGAGCCATCTACAAATAGTTCATGATCTGGCTCTTTCAGGGGCTCCTCTTTTATATCAGGATGGGGCTTGGTACACATCTCAGTCACATCCAAGCAATAATGATCTACTTCATCTTTCACTTCTTCACAACGTGGATATGGTAATAGTGTGGCAGGATTTACCATTGTCACTGTAATATTTTCTGCTCCAGGAATCACTCTTTCATACGTAGTCATCCAACTGGAGGTAAGGGACTGTGTTCGAGTTCTTGTTAAAAGAATCTCAACTGAATGTGGGACATAAACATTGACTGGATGTCCCATCACAATTGACTCACTTTGCTCCAGACTCATACAGGTAGCAGCTACTGCTTTTAAGCAGCCAGGTAAAGCTGAAGCCACAGGATCCAAAGTAGCAGAGAAATATGCCACTGGAAGTCGGCTTAATCCATGCCTTTGAGTCAGAACCGAAAGCGCACAACTCTCTCTCTCGCAACAGAACAGTGCAAATTCTTTCGGATAATCAGGCATGCCTAAAGCAGGGGCCTCACACAGACAATTTCGCAATTTCACAAATGCTTCCACACATTCATCATTCCAGACAATTGGATCCTTCGCTCTTTTTCGTGACAACTGAATCAATGGCTTTGCCAGCAGGGAATACCCAACAATCCACTGCCGATAGTACACAACCACTCCGAGAAACATTCTTATCTCCCTTTGCGTCTGCGGTAAATGCATTTGCTTGATTATCTTAATTCTCTCGGGGGTCACTTTTCTCATTCCTCTTTCTATCTTGTGGCCTAAATATCTAACTTCTTGTCGACAAAATTACTAATTTTCTGGTGACACTTCGTGTCCTCCATCAGCCAAATGGTTCAGTAACGCAATTGAGTCAGTGACACAATCTTCTCGTGATTTGAATGCTACTAGTAAGTCATCGATGTATTGTACCAGGACTGAATTTCTGGGCATAACTAACTTCTCTAGACACTTTTTCAGGATTTGATTAAAAATTGAGGGACTCTCTGTATACCCTTGAGGAACTCGGCACCATGCCAAGATACGGTCTTCGAACTTAAATGCGGAAAGATTCTGGCTGTCTGGATGCAAAGGAATAGAGAAAAAGGCTTGGCATGAATCAATTACTGTAAACCAGCCTGCATTCCAGGGTATCTGATAAAAAATCACTGCTGGATTTGGCACTACAGGACAACAAGGTACTATAATTTTATTGATTTATCTCAGATCATGCACTATCCAGTATTTTCCGCTAGGCTTTTAAGTCCCATTATAGGCGAATTACAAGTACCACTCATTATTTCCTTTAAAATGCCTTGTCTAATCATTTGGTCAATTTCTGAAGCAACTCCTGCTTTCACCTCTGGACTCATTTTGTATTGTCTGGTGTTGGGATAAACTGCACCTTCTTTCACTTTCACCTTCACTGGATCTCCATTTGACATTAGCCCTATTTCTTTTCCTGGGAAATCCCACACTTCTGGTTTCACTGTTGTGTTCAGTTCTTCTGGTAAATCATTTACTGTCATTAAAGAATACATTTCATCTACTTCCGTGCCTTGTTTAGCAAGCATTTTTTTATATACAATATCTTCATCAGGGGTTTGAAAAGCAACACCATCCGGTGTGCAGTAGATTGTGCAATTCATTTTGCACAACAGATCCCTTCCTAATAGATTTACTGGACTAGAATCACAAACTACGAATCTGTACATGTCTTTAAAATTTCCAATGTGCACTTCCATTGGTTCTGTGATTGGGGTTCTAATTTGTGGATTTAAAACTCCGACAACTTGGATGGAATCTCCCGAGAGGGGTAGGTTTGGGATGTCTGCTGTTCTCACAGTAGAATGGGTAGCACCGGTATCCAATAGAAAAGTGATATCATTACCTTCCACTTTCCCATCAACAAATGTACCTGACTGATCTACTGGCAATGATGCGCCAAGTACGCACTCCTCTTCCTCCCCCCTCGGACACCTTCATTGCAAATAGTTAAATTCATCATCATTATTCTGTAAAAGGTATTGTAAAACCACAGAATTTTTCTTACCACTTCCTCCTTGAAATCCGGCATGCACACTGTATTTTGGCTGGTTTTCAAAATTTGGCAAAGGAGCTGGTGGCACCTGACACTGTGGATTAACTACATGCTGTGGCTAATTCATAAGCACTTCATTCTGCGTCTATGGATTTAAATTTTGGTTTGGTCCATTATTATTTTGAATACTCTTACACTCGTTCTTCCATTGTCCAAGATTTCCGCACGGATGACAAGAAAACTTCTTTGCATCCTCTCTGTTCATTCGTCCTCTTGAGTTACCACCATTTGCCGCATGATCATTCTGGTTCGGCTCTTTCATCTGAGTATCAGTTTGACTATTCAACTTAATTTCCTGCTGTTCTGCCAAATTTACTTGTGCCCACATTATCTTCTCTTTTACCTTTCTATGCCTTGCCTCAATATCATCTCCACAATATTTTGCGTATTTCAAAATATAATCTATCGGCTTGCCCTGCCAGCACAACATGTGCTGCTGAATCATCTGACTAATCTCCGGTTTCAAACCATACACAAACCGATACACGAAATGTCCCATATCCTTATCTCCAATGTTCTCAAAGCCACTATACTGCTTAAACACCTGTAGCAGTGGCTCCTAATACGCATGTACAGACTCATTCGGTTCTTGAGTTGTTCTATCTTTACCCAATCTGTTTGTTTGGGAGGGATTTTCCCTTCCAGAAAAGTAATTACTTGATGATATTTCTTCATCACCTCATCTGAAGGCGCTCCTGTTTTCGAGTCTCTTGGATACTCCTCGCTTGGCCAATCAACTGTAATTTTACACTCCGTCCATAAATCAGTAGGTACCACTATGTCAAACAACCCATCCAGATCCTTTAACAGACACTTTGAAACTTTCACAAATCTTTCAACTTGTTTGTACCCTTCAACTGGTTTCTCTCTTAATAAATGACAAAATATCCTGTCGGCTCCATGGAACATGAACATATCCACCACCAAGAACCTCTCTCATGGGACACAATCTCTCTGCCTTTTCTGACTCTTTTAACAAGAATGCAGATGACGCTTCCTTTGCCTGAGCTTCCTCCTTCTTTCTTGTCCACCTAGTTCTCCACTTGTCAATGTCTCCCACTTTTGCAAAATATTCATCAACTCCTTTACCTGTAACTTCTTACCAGATGCATTCATATTCTCAAAATCCTTGTCAGTAAATTCCACCAGATATGATTTCTGTAATATTTTCGATCTCCCTATGTCTACTCCAATTTCTGAGGCAAGCTCTGTCAATCTCTCATGAAACAATCTCGCATTTCTAGTTATGCTCCTACATATAAACAACTCTTCTTCATTGTAATGGTTCAATCTTTCTACTCCCACATTTCCAGCTGTCATCTCTTCCAATTCTACTTTCAATTTGTAAATATCTAAAATCTTTTGGGGTGAGCTTTGTTTTTCTATTCCCTTTGCCCATCTTTCCAAATCTTCTGGGGTTACTGTTGTTGAGCTTCTAGTTCCTGAGGGCACAACAGACTTTCTTTCTTTTGAACTACTGGATGTAACTCTTTTTGGGGTTTCACTTACAGGTTCTCTTATCGGTAAATCCATTAATGAAATAACTGAATCGCTCTCACTGGCTTGATCATCAGATATTATTACCTCCTTTCTAGGATTACTCAAAGGAGTTGTTACAGCTTGGGTTTTTGGGCAACTTATTTTATCTCCATATAATGGAATAACAGGACCTATAGTCACAGGCACTGTCAATGCTTCAGGGTTTAAATTCAATTGGCCTATTTTCTGTATTAATTCCTCTCTGTTTCAACTTAATGCTTCCCTTTCTTTGTCTAGAAACAGCCTATTGACTGATGCATCACGTAAAATTTGTGGAATTAAGGGTTTTCCCATTATTGGTGCACTTGGGGTGACTCTACTGGGTCCTTCTTGGTACGGTGGAGGTTTTTTTTTAAATGTCCTCCAACAATTCATCATTCACCATATCCTGTCACATTCATATGTTTTGTTTTCTCTTTACACTTGCTCCCTGACTGTTCCTCCGCCATCAACACTGGATATAAACCTTCTGATACCATTGCTCTTCTCCATTGCTTCATCTGACTTTCACGTGACTCACGCAAATACCGGGGAAAAAATCCTTTATATCTCCCACCTGAATTTTTCTCTCATTCATACGATTCAGTGTCCCATTCTTCTAAAGCCTCATACTGAGTTAACCTAGGTCTTGGGTCCAAATCATTCATCCTCATCCTCAAATTCTGAAGAATTCTCCTATTAAACGTACCATTTTCAGGGAAAGCTAGAACACCATCACCTTTCGTATATTCTATCCAATTCTCCAACCATACACAAGTATGATATCCTCTTTCCATCATCATAAATGAAGCAGGCGCCTTTTGTGGCGGAATAGGAATTCCTTCTCTAGTCAACACAGGCTTATCTTTCTTAAAGAAATTCTTAATTTTCTTTATTAATGACATTTTCCTCTTTTCTCCATACATTCTAGATGCTCGATGTAGGAAACAATAATCCGCAAATCCTCAAGCATTTCTGCCCGGGTGACTCACACCAATAATCAAATCAGAGTTTAACATACAGAGTTCCGTTGACCAATCCTAAAGCAGCTTCTATTCAATCATTCAATCAGACTCAGGCTCACGCTCACGCTCGTGGTCTGACTAATGCCAGCGCGGCCTTTTCAATGTCGTCAGTTCTCCTCCTTTACAATCTGTTTCTGTCTCACGCCTGCTGTTTCAACCAATCCCAGCGCGGCTCTCTGTGACGTCAGCACTACTCCGGTGACTGACCCTCCCTTCACAAGGTGATACGAAAAACGTACTTCTTAATACTTTTCATTAAATTCTTTGTTAATAACAACATAAAAACATTTGCTACTCTGCCTATTCCGCTAAACACAGAATAGATTTCCGAATTATTCTGGAGTCTCAGAATTGCTCCTCTTCCACTGCGAGTAAAAACCTCTGTTTACCCTTCATTCAAGCTCAAGAGAACCTGTTACTCCATAAGTGTTACCCTTACTAGGTGATATAAGATCAAAGTTTCACCAGTTAACCCATTTTGCAACCACTCACACTCGACTTTTATACGAAATAGTCCCTAATTTAACACTGCCAGCCTAACGTAGCTTCTCAGTGGTATTCCAACAGGTGAGTAACCTCACTGCAGTGTAGCTTCTGTCACCACCCGCTATTCATTCCCCTGGAATTTTCCAGGCAACATATAATAAGACACTAACTCTTTTTGGTAAAACATAAATCAATAATCAATACTTATCACCAGACTAGTCAATAATAACCATCCTCTGCTACCAGAAAACTGATCCAGTGGCGTACCAACAGATACTCTGCTACCATATACTCACCTGGGCCCATAAACACACACAATCGAGTAAACCACTGGAGTCGTAGTTTATTGTGGGTGATCACAAAATCAAGATTAGTTATTCAGTATTCCTAACTAACCTTTCACTGATCAAAAACGGTCGTTGGACCATTAGTTGAACTAATTGATGGTGATAATGAACCTAATTCCAAAACTTCTCTATACCTTAAAGTAAATAACCACAGACTCTGGTAAATTTTAAGCCTTTAGCTAAATCAATTTCATGTGAACCACTTCAAAAATATATTACAGTCACCATCACTCATAGGAGAGAAGTTTCAATTAATCAAATCATCAAACGCATACTTCAAACTTGCAATGACGTATGCTCAGAAAGGAGAGAACAGAGAGAAAAGAACATCTGTAAATTCACAAAATTATAGTTACCAAGGATGATGTGAAGACCAACTCCCTAGCCAAAGGGCTGGTAAGGGTCCCCTGGGATAGTTCAGGAGACAAAGACTTCAGGACAGGATTCAGGACAGGATAGATGACCTCTCTAACACCGACGGTCGTGTCGCAACCCTCTCTGACACTCTCTTCCTCCTCGAGATTCTTCCGCGATCTTCTTTCTAACCCAATTAAATTAGGATAGAGGGCTCTGCATTCAGCTTCTTCATCAGCATCTCTCGCTACTCCGACAAAACCCACGGCTCTCATAATCTCAGCATCGACGTCTAACTAACTAACTAAAGGCTACCTCAGTTATACCTTTCGCTCTTCATGTACCACCCACTAAAGTTTCAATATCGTAAAAATACTAAATCTGATTGGTCAGGCAAGGGGGAAACATCATCACACCAGGCTTACATATCATTCTTTTCAGTTAGCCCATTGTTAACAAACCCATTCCCTTAATTTTTATTCATATATTACTTTCCCACCCGCATTCACACATCATCTTCAATAAATGTTTTAATTTGAACATGTAGTCTCATTCATTTAGATTTTTCACTGCCGGTTCTCAGGCTAAGGCATACTGCGACCTTGTTCTCTTCTCGACCCACATGTTATTCTTCCGGGCTGACTTTCAGTTGTCATGCACGATTATCATGTGACTTAGCTCACTTCAGGCATACACGAGAGGCCCAAATGCACACTAGTGATAAAGTCAGAAAGACGGATGTTACTTTAAGAAATAAATGGTTTCACTGTATACCACCCATCTCCACTCTAACCCCCTTTACTTATTAATACTTTCCCTGCATTAGCAATGGTGAAATAGCTCCTCTTTGATTTAGCTAAGCAGGTCCAATGCACGTGAGTCTTCAGGACTCCATTTTAGTGCCTTCTGCTAATGCTCAAGAATTTCCCTCCAAGCCTTACTACGTCACATTGAGTAGATGCAGTTGACGCATGCGCAGTAAAGATGTCCCTGTTAAAGCAGTTTGTTTAGTTTGTTTGAATGGTTATCGTTAGTAAATACATATGCAAGCTTCTCTAACCCTAGTTTTTATGTGGTGTGCATATTAATTAGTTTTACGCAATACGTAATTATTAACATGTTAGGAAGTTAAATGAGAGGATTGCTTCCGAGCAAGTCTGTTTTTCTACGAGTCCTTGCTCTATCAGTAGCATTTAATTTACAGGCCCTGGGTCCAGGTAGTACCCCCTTACCAGAGCCTTACAAGTAAATTAAATGTTGGAATTAGGTATAAGCAATTTTTGTCATGTTTAGAGGTCAAAACCCAAGCACTGGTTAGAGTCCTAAGGCCAGCAAAAACAAGATCAGCAAAAATGGAGGAGGACGCTAAAATGTTTGGGGGGAAGACCACCCTAAAGCTGACAGATCTAACAGGCTGCTATATATTCTGGATACTGTGTAGGAACAAGTTGGGATTTCTCTGGTTTAACACAAACACAAACGCCTTTAAAGCCTAGGAATGATTCAATGCTTGAGAATAAGATTGTGCTTAAATCAGTAGTTTGCCGAGACAGGGCTAAATCCTTATCTTTATTGTGAAGAAGACCCACTATTGGCTCCAGAATCTTTGTGAACATTCTCTGTGATGTCTTCATCTGAAAAGGAGCAGTCAATGGTTCTCTCCAAAACACAAAACCTGAGATAATGTTGACATGGCTAAGAAACTACAATTTGCAAGAAGGAATCTTGCATGTCTATCTTCATCAAAAAACTCTCCCTGCGTCACTATAGCAAGAATATTCTGGCAAAAGCTCATTTTGAGATACACTGTGGGGATGTAATTGTTGAGTTCTTTTAAGTCTATAATTAGCCGTAATTCCCCGGAAGACTTCTGGACCAAATCATAATAATAATCTGGTATTTGTAAAGCGCTTACAATTACCCCTATGGGTGTCAAGGCACTGGGGGCCGTTGGGAAGATTAAGCGAGCTACTGCCCAGAGTCACATGGTGCTGGGCTAACCTGGCGCTGGGGATCAAACCGTGAGCCCCCCTTTTCCGGAGTCAGCCACCCTGGCCGCTGCACCACACCTCTTCCACGACCAGAAACCCTGTAGAGTACCAACCGGTTCCAAATTCTGCTGGGGGAACCTGAACTGTTGTTTTTTTTCTGAAATAAAGGACGAACGCTGTCAATCAATACCGTTCTTCTGATTAGATCCTTGGGAAGAGAGGTTGAAGCAAAACTGAATTTTGCAGGAAATGGGGAAAAACCCATCATGTACCATGGAGAAACAACCTGAAGGGCCTGTTTTTCGGATACCAAAATGCCTCACAGATTTAGAAAGGTAGTTAGATCACTTCGTACATAACATGACTCTTCTGTAGATCAGTATACTCAAGAGTGCTGCTTAAAGTTCCCTTTGTCCTCAAAAGACTGGTGAGAGGACTTATTTCCTTGAGATGATCATGGCTGGAAATTAGATTTGCTTTTAGAGAAATTGGATTTCCTGCATTTACTTCTGTCAAAACAGTTTCTACCCTTATCAAGGATTCTAAGCCAGTACTTGATGGGCTGTGTATGATTTTAATTTTTAAAATATTGCATAGCACCTCTTCGAATTCTTCACCAGATAACATTTTACCAGAAAAATAGCATTCAGAGTAAACAGCCATTTTGAGAAGAGTCAGCCTTCCATCCCCTTAAATGAAGTTGATGTCTAGCTTCCACCACACATGCTGCAGTCATGGCCGAAGCTCTGACATTGTCAAAGGCCACTTCAGACACAAATCTGGTCTGAACCTCCCAAGCAAATAGAACAGTCTTCTCCCTCTTGTATTGCAGTTGATAGTGACGTTAAATAATTGACCAAAGATTGTATGTCATAAACGTAAAAAATAAAATGCCTGCATTGGCTCTTTTCAATGCTTATTCAGCCCTTTTATCATCTGGATCAGATACAATGACCCCTGTGAGGAGGGAAGGTTGGCCCACCAGATTAGCCAGGAAATAATTAATAGACAAAGCCTCCGGAAGCTCCTGATATCCCTTTGCCAGAGGATAAAGCCTGGCCATAAAAAAACAGCACTGGCACTCTAGCTGGGTCTCTCCATTCGCTGCAGTAATCCTTGAATGGCTGGGAAGACCGCAGGATTCTTGAAGTGTCGAAACTTGTCACCACTGGGGGGCGTGGTCTGGCCACGAAGGAAGATGGCCGCCTGAATGTGAGGCTCCACTGAGAGATGGACCCTTGGCGCGGCACACTTTACACCTCAGCTAGGATCACCCCTGTGACAGCTATGCCTTCCTACAGCAGCGCTTTTACTTGTGGATGAATTCCAAAGTCGAACAACCCTTTTTACGGTTAATTCTGACTGAAATACTTTCTGCTCCGGCAAGCACGTCCTAGGACTCAGAAGCCTCGGCTCTTGCGTAAACGGAGATCCCCTCTGGCTGCATCCCTGAGAGGGTTTTATTACCGGGCATCGTGGAAAAAGGCTCTCTTCGTTCAGCCGGTAAGAAGTATCTTTGCCTTCTGCTTCTGTGATTAATTCCTGCAATGACATGACCCTTTTCAAGGTTATCTCTGACTGGAACAATTATTCTTTCACCAAATACTTCTGAAGTATCGGAACTCAGCTGTTCTATTGCAACTTCACACACAACCTTTTGCGCTTCGATTAATGTGTGAAATGTTAAAGTTCTTCACTGTTTTTTCTTTTTTTTATATTCTCCAACCTTCGTCTGCCAACACCTGCAGAGAGTAAAATTCAAGAATGGAGTTCGCAGGTCAACTAATACTTTTTTCTCTCCTGTGACATATGCGTTTCCAACATGCTTTCAGATAGACTGTTACTCTTCATTTCAAAGCGCCCTTTCATGTTGGTAATGCGCAATATCTTCACTTAATACCACCTCACTGTCCAGTGGAAATATCTTTCCGCCTATGAAGTATTATTTATGAGGAATTTCTATGGCATATTATGCGTTATTTCGCTCAATGATGTGAACACACTGTCAGCTTTATATTGCATGTTATGAAGGTCTAATGATTATATACACAATGAAGTAGAAGATTGAGCTCTTTTTTCTTATAATTTGTATCTTACTAGTTTCTGATGCTGATGTTGTTTTTCAGTGACAAACGCTAAATATTTTATGTCATAGGATGCCATATATTGTCATTTGTGACTGATTATTTTGTCATTATTATCGGTAAGAGACTAAAATATTTATTTACGTGAGCCTACAGGATTAAGTGTGATAAGTTTACTCTTTCACCCTCATATTAACCCCTACGTGCTATAATTGTTTGCATCTGATTGTTAATCGCTTCATTTGTGTCTGGTTTTTTCAACACTCTGCGGACACATTTTACAGATGTCTAATCACAAAAATTACAACAAAAATTCTAAATTGTCTCCTCCTGTAGACACACATAAGCAACTGTGCACTATGCCTACTAAAGGTTCACCCCATCACCACCTACTTCATCTTTGGTCAATTCAACCGCTGAGTCGGCAGCAACTATGAATAGTATTTTGCAGGAAATTTCAACGATTAGTTGCCGTCTGACAGAAATGGATAATAACATTTCCTCCCTCACGACAGAAACCAAATCCATTAGAGTGAATATTGCACAATTTCATCAAAAAACTGATGGGCTGGATCGGCGATTAACTGTAGTGGAAAACAGGCTTGACTCAGTACAAAACAGGGACCAGGATTTTCTACCTCTTCGCAGTAAGCTTGTTGACTTGGAAGATCGCAATAGAAGAGACAATGTTCACTTTTTTGGATTTCCGGAGAAAATTGAAGGCCAAAATGCTCGGTTATTTCTATGTAAAATTCTTCCCAAATTACTTGGTACTACTTTTGACCCACCATTGGAAATCCAACGTGCTAATCGGATTGGTCCTCCACGACCAAGCCTGGATTCTCAACCAAGGCCTCTAATTGCTTGTTTTCTGAGACATGAGCAAGTCAGACAGATACTAATATCAGCTCGCACGCAAAGATCTTACATCTATGATGGTCATCAAATACATATGGCAGCTGACTTCTCGAGAGAAACCAACGAAAGAAGGAAACTATTCTTAGCTATGCGACCACAACTGCGGAAATTGGATATCAAGTATGGCCTGTTTGAGCCAGATCGCTTCCGCCTTACTAAAAATGGTGAATCACAAGACTTTTACAACCCTGAAGACTTACTGCATTTTCTAGACAGTTTAACAGTTCAGGATATGGATGTACAACATATTTCTCATGAGCAGTCTGGTCAAAGTTCTACACAACCTCAACAGTTGACAGATAAAAGGTGTTGCAACCTTGGGGATGTGCGTCCTCGAGGTAGAGAAGTGACCTTTTCGTACACACGAGGATCAAGCGTCTGCCTTGCAGTCTGTAATTACTACCACACAAGATCAACGTAGAGATAAGTCCAGATCTCCCTTAAAATCTGCTCCAGATGGAGAATGAGTTGAGTCCCTATTTATTATTCTCATAGTTACGATCTTAGTTAATATCGTTTTATCAACTTACCTGACTCTTTAAGTTCAGTTAATGCTTACTCCTTGTGTTTACTTACATCTTACTCTTCAGCCAGAAAGATGAATAAGTTCTACTTATATTTATTATAGATGATTATAATATATTACTGAGTGTTTTTACATATGGATATACTTACTATGTATTTTAATATGTATCTTATTTCAGTCCCTTTATCAAAAGAATTTTATTCTAAACATTCTTTATAATTTTATTTCACATTGGTCATATGTTATACGCTATGATATGTGCTTTTAATGTATTATTATCTCACTTTCTAAGAACAGGCTCTTTATCCATCTTTAAAATGCTGACATTGTTTCTTAAATAATACCAACGTTTTTTCTTATAGTTATTTATGAATTTAAGTTATCAAATGTTGTTTATTATGTAAATATTATGAGAATTGTATTTATGAATGATAATTTTAATAGTTTACTTTAACTTCTGGTATTCATTCTCATTCATTTATTGCTTTTAGACCCATGTAATGCTTATCTATGTTTCTTATTGAAATGTGCTTATCCTCCTAACGCATACTATTATATGTATTTGGGTCACAGGAGTTTTCACTCTCTTTACAGCTTTTCTAATTTATTGTCCTGGCTGATATTCATTTTAATTGTCCACCCTCCTTAAGGTGTCTGTACTCGTAGTGGTGCTCCAGTGAGCCCAGACCCGGGGTTATAAGTTAAAAGTTGTAGGTAACGAATCTATATCAATTTTTTTTATTCTCTTTTATATTTTAACGGCCAGAAATATACTGATTACATAGAACATTTTGATCCCTCTAATATATATCAATAAGAACCTTCTTTTACATTTTCTTATATCTTTCTCTATTGTTCTATACAATACTTTACTATATTCTTTATTTGCTTCTTTATCACGTTTGTCCTCCATAAGTCTTTTTCTTTTCTTCTCTTTTTCTTTTTCTTTTCATACACTAAACTTTCTTAACCTGTAAAACTCTTATTTTCTTACACTTTTCTATTTCTTATCAACCAGAGTACTCTCCCTTCCCATACAGACCCCTTCCCTCCCATTGTATTCCTACCTCTTATTTTTCCCATTTTTGACTAATACATTGATTCCCAATCCCTTTTGATTGTATCCCATCATGGCTAATATTCATCCTTTATCTACCATTACTTGGAATGTCCATGGCCTCACTCATTATATTAATCGGAAGAAGTTACTTTCTTATTTACAGTCCAAACATGTAGACATAGCTTTATTACAAGAAACTCACCTCAATGAGATTGAATCTGACAAACTTTGCAGAGATTGGGTGGGGAAGGTCATTCACAGCAGCATTCACAAAAATGACCCCACAGATACTAATCCTATCCGCAAATGTGGAGTTGCAATTCTTATCCGCAGATCACTTCCAGTCACGATCTCCAAGACCTGGTCAGATCCTGATGGCGATATGTATTTGCCAAATTACGTATCGGGAATTCTTACATCTGTCTTGGGTCTATTTATGCTCCGATTGGCACTAAAAAGTCTTTTTTCCTTCAGTTGTATCGCCTCCTCACAGAAATTGATACCTCGCAATACCTCATTGGTGGGGATTGGAATTTGGTACAAGATCCTATTTTAGATAAAACTGGTTCGTTTGATAAGGCTAATGCAGCGGATAGAGCGGTATTAAATGACATATTTTCGGATAACGGTTTGGTTGATCATTGGCGTCTTAGTCATCCACAAGACAAAGAATATACGTTCTTCTCATCCTCACATGGTACATTTTCCCGCTTAGACTATTTTATGATATCGCACAAAGCGGTTCAATTAGTCACGGAATCACGTATCCTAGAAGCAGCCTTGTCTGATCCTTCTCCTGTGCTTTTATCTTTAGATTTAGGTCTATCCCGGCCAGGGCGTAAACCATGGCGTATGAGCATTCAAAGACACAGGACGCCCAAGGGTAAACTTCAGTTACAATCCCATCTACAGGACTATCTCTCTATTAACCAGGGTTCTGTCACCTCCAGCAGAACTGTTTGGGCGGCGGCTAAAGCCACTATTAGAGGGCAACTAATGAGCGATGCAGCACTTGCCAATAAGAATAATATTGCAAAGCAGACATAATTAGAACGAGATATTAAACTCTTTTCCCATTTATATACGTCGGATCCTACCTTACATAATCGCAAGTTATTGGAGCAAGCACGTATGTCTCTTAATACTCTCTTTACATCCAAAGCTGAATTTGCTTTACAAAGGATGAAAGGAAGACATTACGAGCAAGGGGAGAAGGCCGGGAGGTTCTTAGCTGCACAATTACGTCAAAGGGAAGCAGCAATGGCAATTCCAGCTATTCGATCGACTCAAGATGACATGCTTACAAGGCCCCAAGAGATAGTTAATGAATTTGCCTCTTTTTATCAATCCTTATATACTCCAGGTAGTCAAATAGACCTAGGTAAGATGTCCTCTTTTTTAGAGAAGGTGAGTCTTCCGTGTCTTTCTGATGATGGTAGAGCTCTGCTTGATGGTGAAATCACAAGAGATGAGATCTCTAAAGCCATTACTGCTCTGCCTTATCATAAAGCTCCTGGGGAAGATGGCTTCCCTGCTGAATTTTATAGATGGGCAGGTCATAGTATGATTGATACGTTACATGCTGCATTTCTTGAGGCTGATAAAGAATCATCATTGGGCCCTCTCTCTAATAAAGCAGTTATAGCTGTACTACCTAAACCTGGCAAAGACCCTCTTTTGTGCGGTAGCTATCATCCCATTTCTTTATTAAATTGTGATATTAAAATCTTGGCTAGCATCTTGGCGTCTCTACTCCGCAAAGTACTGCCTTCTTTAATACATTTCACTCAAGAAGGTTTTGTACCAGGGCGTTCTTATCAGAACCATCTCCGCACCCTGGCCCACACCTTGTGGTCTGCTAAACATCTTTCAGAAGATACCTTGGCCCTTTCGCTTGATGCAGAAAAAGCGTTTGACCGCATTGAGTGGGAATACTTTTTACTATTATGCATAGATTTGGTTTGGGTGATCAATTCATCAATAAAGTGCGCTTGTTATATGACAATCCCTCAGCTCAGGTTAATTGCGGTGGTTTTTTGTCCAATGCATTTCCAATACGGAGGGGAACACGTCAGGGTTGCCCGTTGTCCCCCCTTCTTTTTCTTTTAGCTATGGAACCACTTGCTGCTGCTATCCGTCAATCTGATGATAATATAGGTGTGCCTTTCCCAATTGGACATTCTAAAATCTATTTATATGCAGATGATATTCTTCTTACTTAACTAATCTTCCTCGATCTCTTCCATCCCTTCTTCAAATTATTAATGATTTATCCTCCTTTTCGGGTTATAAAATAAATTGGGACAAAAGTGAAGCGTTACCCATTTCTAATGGCACTACAACGGCAGTGATTCATGGATTCCCTCTTCATTGGCAGTCCTCACATCTTTAATATCTAGGAATTTTGATCAACAAAGGTTTGGAAGATATGGTTGCAGATAACTTAGCTCCTTTACTTTCTCAAATGCAGAGGGATTTTGATAATTGGAAAACTCTGGGTTTATCTCTTTGGGGTAGAGTACAAGCTATCAAAATGGCCATCCTTCCTCATTTCATCTATGTTTTAAGTATGCTTCCCCTCCAGATTCCTTTAGCTACCCTTAGATTAATAGATTCTAAGATTAAGATTTTTATATGGGGCTCAGCTAAACCACGTCTTGCTATAACAAAATTAAAGGCCCATCAGTTATGTGGAGGTATGGGTCTTCCATCCATTGAACACTATTCACTTGCTCTACACATCTCTCAATGTTCTTATTTTTTGCCAGGAACTAAAGATGTCTCACAATGGGTTTCCATCAAGCGTCATCTTTTATCCAAGAACTCAGATCTTTCTCTTTTATATGGTAGTGGCACTAGTTCTTCTGATCCCAAGAATCCGATCTTATCAGTCATGCACAAATCTTGGCAAAGGGGGCATCGTATACTAGGCTCAAACGTGCATATTCATGTTAAGGCTCCTCTTTGGAACAATTCAGCTATCCGTATCAATGGTCGCACTTTATCCTGGCCTTTATGGCAAGCAGCTGGTATTTACTCCCCAGAGCAACTTCTTCATGATGGAAATTTTACATCATTTTCTCAATTATGTGAGGAATTTAATCTTCCTACACAACACTCCTCTAGATACTCTCAACTTCAACAATGTCTGAGGAAACACTTGGGATCACCCCCTTGGGTGTTGCAGGTGTCCCCAATACTATTTTACCTAAATCTGTGGGGAAAGTTTAGAGGAGTGACCTCTGGTCTTTATAAAACCTTTGTGTCTCCTTTATTTTCACAATCTCTCTCGTATGCTCTTCAAAATAAATGGCAATCTCGTTTATCTATTTCATATACGGCTTCTGAATGGGACAAGATACTGGAGGGATTACATAAAGGCGTTCCTGAAGCAAGGCTTACATTTTGTATATTTAAAATCCTTCATGAATGGCACTGGTCACCAACTAAGTTACATAAAGCTGGATTGCTTTCACACACTAATTGCTGGAGATGTTCCACCTCTGGTTGTGACACAGTTCATATCATTTGCAATTGCCCAGCAACAAGGTCCTTTTGGTCCTTTGTTGGCAAGACTTTACATTCCACAATGCCATTATCCTTACCATTTACACCTGCCACAATCCTTCTACATGATTTTCAACACTTTCCAAAACTTTCTAAATCACAAATACGTCTTCTACACACTGCATTGGATACAGCTAAAATCTGTATTTTGCGTCATTGGAAGTCTCCTTCTCCACCCTCTCGGGAAGAATGGCGGGTGGCAATGATGCAAACAGCCCTACATGAGCGCACAATTTATAACCTTCAAGATCAAGTTGATGTATTTCTCCAGACCTGGTCTTCTTTTTTAAAAACTGAAATTAACACTGATGCCAACTCCACTC
Source organism: Triturus cristatus (assembly GCF_964204655.1). Classification (NCBI taxonomy): domain Eukaryota; kingdom Metazoa; phylum Chordata; class Amphibia; order Caudata; family Salamandridae; genus Triturus; species Triturus cristatus. The sequence continues at coordinate 266,519,609 of NC_140581.1, forward strand.
TGTCTCCTAATGCTAACACTTGAATTAACTAATTAATTATTGTATATTTTGTGTATTTCTTTTCTTTTTCCCTTTCCTTTATCCTTCATCAATGTATTTCCCCCATTCCCGTCCTCCTTCTCCTCCCTCAGGCTCTATTATCTCTCACTGTTCTCTTATTCTCTTCTTTACAGTTTATCTCTTTTCTCTTCTTTTCTTCTTTCTTCCACTTTTCATATCAATTTTCTCCTCCCTTTTTTTTTTACATTTTTGTGCTCTGAACTAATTATTTTAATTTTCTTGTACAAAGTCATTCTCTTTTATATTTAGATTATAATATGTATCATATCCAGTTCTTATTCAAGTTCTTTATACCATATATCTACTCACTTATTTATTCATTTTAATATTTATATATAATATGATTTCTTATTTATTCGTTCATATTTATCATCAACATATGTATTTAATATTATCAATAATTTGTTGTTTTATTATTTCTGTGTTACTCTGTATTTCATGCTAAAATTCAATAAAAAATTTCAACACAAGAAACTTGTCACCACTGGTAGATGTTTGCTCGGTGTCTACAGGGAACTGAGGATTAGAAGACAGATAAATGACTGGCTTTATATATTCCTTCTGTATATATTTCCCTCTAGGGCCAGGTGAGTTATCAGAAAATTCCAGTTTCTACTCTTCATCCTCAGGAGATGTCCAAAAGCAAGCAGAAGATGAAGAGGAAAATGAAATGTGAGATGAGCCTGAAGTGTCTGGAAACTGATGCAGAGAAACATCTCTTCCCAGATATCACTCATATGCATCTAAGAGAGATGTAATCATGTCCTGAAGGTTTCTCTCTGCCACTGGAGGAGTGGGACTTGCCATGACATTGTCCCCTGACTTCATATAAAGCACTTTTCCCTGGATTTGGAGGGGACAAATGATGTTTCTTCTGAGAATTTTTGCGTATAGTGATCCATGGTATGCTCAACACACACCGAGAAGAAGAATAAAAGCTTAAGCATGTACTAGGGATCCTCAAACATGAGACTTAAATATTGCCACTTTAAAAAAATACATGATAGGTATACAGTCGCTTAAATAACTGAATCAATCAAATATCAGTGACAGAAGTGCTCAGAGCAACTTCTGGAATAATAAAGAAGAAATAATCAGGAAAGTGTTAAGGAAAGTCTTGAAAAGCACTTTTATCTTACCTGCAGAAATGGAGAAACATCAGGAAGCCCACAAACCTGCATGGATTCTTCAAGCCATAAGCAACCAGGATGTCCGTAGAACTACCCAAACCACATGCTGAAGGGAAGGAAACCTTAAGCGGGCCCCCACACCCCAAGATTAACCAAGTACCATCTGAGCTTATCGCACCCACTTGCCAAGGACAGGAAGAATGCGCTCGAAATAACACGCGCTTCCAACAATGTAAACATTTGAAACTTGTGTAGAATTCAAGTGCTTCCTACCCTGGAAGGCGATAACATATAAGGCACCCTTCCACACTATACTTAGCGTGAAAGGGGTGGGCAGTGGGTGTTGCGGTGGGCGTTCTGCCACAATACCCCTACTGCCCCCTACTTACAAGGGTGGCGTAAATAGGAGGCAGCGCCAAAATTAAGTACAGGGAAAGCCTGGTCCTAACATGGTGTGCTGCTTTGCTCCGCCTAAAGCCCGGTGTACGAAAGCACAGGCATTTAAACAAAAAAAACACAAGTGTTTAGGGGGAGGGAATTTTATAGGAGGTTTGTGTGAGGCTAACTGCTACCTAACAGAGATAAAGGAAAGCTTGAAATGTTTCGGGTGACAATAATGCATGAGGATAATCTCATTATATAAGGGATGGGACGGTAAAGAAGAAAAGGAAGTAAGAAAAGGAAGTAATGCAGGTGTGTACCCTCGAGCCAGTGCTTAATTTTTAAACGAATATGTGCCGGGCCCGAAGTTTTCCTCAGAAGACTGCGCCAGACTACCCAATGTCGGGGTGCTGAATACCAAGGATGCTTTGTCTTGTTTACTCTTCATCGGGGTAAGACTGGCCTATAGGGCAATCAGGCAGTGCCCAGGGGGTTATTCTAATAGGTCAGCATGTGGGCTGTTTTTTTTAGGTTTGTGGCCCTGTTTTATGGTCTGATGTGCCGGTTTTTAGGCCGAGCCTATAGCGCATTCACTGTCGGCAAGACCTTTTATAATTACTTACACCAGTTTATGCCCGCCTGCTGCTTGCCATAGGTCCCCTCCAGTGCCCCTCTTAATTGCAGCATTCTGACTTGTTCTGGCAGCCGATAGCTCACTTCAATTCAAGCCAGAGGAGCACCGGCTAATTACAGTCTCCTTCCCGTTTAATTGCTTATGTGTTTTGTTGGAGAATTCTTTCTTTTTAGGTCTCGCCTAGGAAAAATACCTTTAGCCATCGATGCGCCTTTTCAGCCAAAAACATGCACGCATTGCATTGCTTTTAATGGCAACGCGTGCATGTCTGGCGATTCCCTTGCAGGAGCGAGCTTTGACACCATATGTTTGTAATTAACTTGCAAACATATGGTGCCCCTGCTCGTTCCCGGAAGGGAAACAGGCGCAGGCCCCCTCCTCTCTCGCGCGCGCTTGTTTTTAAACTTGAGCACGCCTGTAATTTTCATTATAAAGCAACTTCCCTGGCTGATCACTAGATGGCACCAGACGCCATGTTTTCTCTTTCCCTAAAGTACATATTGTCTAATGTTAGAAACCGGCGCTGCGCGTCACTTCATGCCACAATGGCAGAGGCATGAAAATGTCCCCTGTGAAGTTTTGACCCCAGGCTTCAGGGTCATTTCCGGCAAACCCGATCAGAATTATGACACATTTATAATTAGACTTCCAGTTATTTCTTGTAATGTGGTACCGCAATTCCGCATAACAGCACAGAACAAGCATTTACAATGTAATAGTCCTTCTGTCTTGTCCCTGTCATTCCGTCTTTACAGTCCGCCTACCATGTTTCTCTGTCGGTTGCTTTGTCCACTCCCTGTCAGTCCGTCTCTCGGGTCCGCCTTTCATGTTTCCCTGCCAGCCCCTCTCTGCAGTACGCCTGCAAGGTTTCTCTGTCAGTCTCTCTGGCAAGTCCCCATCCGTCTGTCACTCCATTTGCCATGTTTCCCTGTCAGTCCCTCTGTCCTGTGCCTGTCAGTCGTCTCTCCTGTCCGTCTGATTTGCTTCTCTGTCGGTCCCTCTGTCGTGCCCCTGTCATTCACTCCACTCCGCCTGTCATGTTTCTCTGTCTGTCCCAGGGCCGGACTGGGAACCAAAACCGGCCCTGGCAAAGTGCTCGGCCGGCCCCCTGGGGCTTGGGGGTGCCGCCGAGCTCTTTGCGAGGGCCGGTTTTCGGCCGATTTTGTACAGGGCCCATAGCTGCAAAAACGTCCCTGTAACAAAAACGGCCCCCAGGGGCCCTAAACCGGCCCCCACCGCTGCGGCGCACCGGGAGATTGCCCGGTGCCCGCCACGGCCAGTCCGGCCCTGGTCTGTCCCTCTGGCTAGTCCCCGTCAGTGCATGTCTTCAGTCCGCCTGTCTTGTTTATTTCTGCGGCCTCTCTGACTCAGAAATGCAGCCTATTTTGCTCTAGGTTTACAGAGAGCATAAGGGGCATATTAACAAGCCAGGCGATGAAATTATGGCCGCTTTAGCGGCAGAAAACTGCCGCTAAAACGGCGATAATGGGCTTGATAATATGCTCTATGGAATTCCAATTGAAACCCATGTTAGATGTGAAGGACATCTAACATGAGCTTCAATTGGAATTCCTTAGAGCATATTATCAAGCCCATTATCGCCATTTTAGCGGCAGTTTTCTGCCGCTAAAGCGGTGATAATTTTATCGCCTGGCTTGTTAATATGCCCCTATGTTCGCTGGCCGTAGTGAAAGGGAGGTCCGATTTCAGTATTCGCTGTTTGTGTTTGACGATATGTTTTTGAAGCTCCAGAGTTGAGGAAGAGCAGCTACGTTTCGGTAAGTGCTGTTCAATCATGTATGCCCCCACCAAGTGATTGTTCTTAAGGGTAGTCAGGCGATGTGAAGCATACTACAAAATGTCTCCCTCAAAGAGAGCAATTATGAGTATTTGTCGTGTGGCCAATAGACTGGCACTCAGGTGCGTTTATTAACTTGGGGAGAAGATGTGATTCGTCGGCTAGACTGCCGACTTTGGTGCTGGAAACCAGGGTTCGAGCCTCGGGGTCATGTCCACATCCTGTGATTCTGGGCAAATCACTTAGGGGCATATTAACAATCCAGGCGATAAAATTATCACTCGCTTTAGCGGCAGAAAACTGACGCTAAAACGGCGATGATGGGCTTGATAATATGCTCTATGGATTTCCAATTGACGCCCATGTTAGACGTCCTTCACATCTAACACAAGGGCTTCAATTGGAATTCCATAGAGCATATTATCAAGCCCATTATCGCCGTTTTAGCGGCAGTTTTCTGCCACTAAAGCGGCGATAATTTTATCGCCTGGCTTGTTAATATGCTCCCCAATCTCCCCGTGCCTGAATGTGTACCCGTTCCTGAATGTGTAATGTAAATGCGGTGCTCACGCTAAAATCATGGTTAAGAAAGAAACAGTTCTTAACTCCTTATTGAACTGCAGTGGGTAAATGTATTGTTAAGAGTAACTGAAAACATAGGAATAACAAATATTTTATTAACTCCGAAGGCCATTCCTTAAAAAAGTAACGGGAGACCTTCATAAAAATCAAAAGTCAGCCAACGCACACTTTAAGGACTGGTTTTTGGGAGCCGCTAGAAAAGAGTCTCCCGGTGACTACTGTCAAAATAAAGTTTATTCTGCACCTGTATCACATTTAAATGTTCACATCTATTTCAGGAGTGTCTGTGGTCATTCGTATGCCTTCAAGTGAGGTTTTGTCAAATTCAGGGGCAGATTTATGAGCCCCTTGCGCCACTTTTGCGTCACTTTTCCCATGTTAAAAGTGACGCAAAAGTGGCGCAAGGGGCTCATAAATCTGCCCCTCAGTTTTTTGGGAAGAATCGTCATCTTGAAGATCATTGCCCAACAAGGACTTCTTGGGAGACTTGCGTTTGTTTTGATTTGACACCAGTAGCCAGCTATACTTTTTCCTCACAATCCCTGAATTGACAACGACGCTGCTCTACGACAGTGCTCTGCTCCTTAAGTGATCAGCGTATTGCACTGAAGTAAAAATGGCTGCTTCTGACCTCTTTGTCCAACCCTGCAGCGCCCCTTCACTCAACAGTCGGTCCCAGCGTCAGTGGTGGCAGGTGATTTTTCATTGTGCGTAATACCTGCCAGGAGTTCACCCCATTTTGTAATATAAAATACCTCACTCATACTCTCTCTCACATTTACTCTCTCCCCCTCACTCACTGTAACTCACATTGTCTCAGTTACTCATTCTCATTTACTCACTTTCACTTATTGTTACACACATACACATGTACTTGTACTCCCCTGTTCTCATTTTCACTGAGAAACACTTACACACACTCGCCCTTTCTCACTCAATGACTCTGGGCCCTGGTGCAACTGCACGTGCTGTACCATTGATAGCTACACACTGGACTCCCTTTCACTGCCTCTCACAATCTCCAATCACTCACTCCTAATGCACTCCACTCCTTCACTTACTCCCTCATACTCACTGACTTATTCATACGCACTCTCAAACTCATATTCTCAGGCACTTTTACTCTGATTCATGCACACACTTTCACTCAATCCCTTTCATTTTCAATCACATGCAAACATACAAATATATACATGCATACATAATCAGCGAAACATGTTATTTCTACTTAACTTGCTGCTTTTGCTAGCAGCTCGTAGGCTCCATGGCAGCAGCAGAGCAGGAATCTGGCGCTGGACATTGGAATCAGCAAGCCATGATTCCAGATGAGAGCAGCAAGGGTATGTTTAAGAAGAGAAAGACCCACCTCAATCCCTTTCCCAGCTTCTTGATAGGACTGGAACCACACGCGTATAAGAATCAGGGAGAGAGCTGTGGATCCTGTCTCTGCTGCTCTGTGTGGCTGCTCATTGGCCTCTGGGATGCACTGAAAGGTGCCCTGACAACCACTTTTTAGCAGATATACTGTGCTACCTGAGTCATGCGCAGTATGTCTGCAAAATAAAATTAATTGTGCCTTTGTTAGGAGACCGTAGTTGAACTATACCCCTCAGACATGTGAAATCCAGACATCCAGCTACAGAGTGCTGTGTTTGCAAAGTACTCTGCAGCTGGATCATTCCTCAATCCCCTCCTTCTTCTGTAGTCAAGAGCCTTGAGAGGAGACAGAGAGGGCAGTCTTGAGCAGTGGAAGTGTTGATGAAAACATGAAAGTAATGTGTTCATGAACACTGCTAAACTAAATGATGCGCAGGGTCTCAGAAAGACAAAGTGCAGAACTTGGGGCTTAGGAGGAGGCAGGGGAGCTGGACTCAGGACATCATGGGGTCAGGACAGTGTCATCTAATGTCCGCTTTAAATTGATTACATGTAATGCAATATACCAGGTGTATTTATCCCCAAAACCTTGCACGCTATCTACCCAATGCGATCCTCCTCCTGCCCCAGGTGCAATCGTATGGACGCAGACTTCATCCATATTGTATGGAGCTGCCAGACATAGTCGGATATTGGGCCGAGGTCTTGGGCTCTCTGTGTGGGGCCACTGGACAGACCACTTTCAGGGATATAGGGCAATGCCTCCAAGGACAGGTACCGTCAAAAAAGAAATTAAGTAGGACGTTTTTGATGTTGGAGTTCATATTAGCCAAACAACGGTTGGCTATATGATGGTTGTCACCGAGAGCCCCCACGTTTGCTGAGTGGAAGAAGGATATGACTGAATGGGCAAATGCAAAGGAATATCATATGCAGAATACCCATAGAGATGACAAATGTGGATGATTTGCGGGCATGGGCTAAGATACATACTGAGCTGTTGGACCCCCAGGACACTCGTCCTCCTTGAACTAAACTGGGCGAGAGGTTGGGCCCATGAGTGGAGGAGGGGCTCAAGAATCATCAATACTTGGGATGAGACGGCGGGTATGGGCCCTGTTTTCAATATCTGATCTGTCCGTTGGTTCACTATGCTGTACTGGGACTGGAATGTGGGGTTCTGTGTGGCCAGAGATTCTGTTTGCCACTCCATTCTGTCATTATGCTGACCTGAGATATTATATGGACTCGCTGATGTAAAACGCCAATAAAACCTATACATTAAAAAATAATAACCATTGAGCTCAACACCAAGACCCAGGGGACCTCAACATAGAAGATCTGCACATATATTTCGAGGTTCTCCATGTTTACTTTCCCTTAATATTTGGAGGTTGTTTTAGTTGGGTACATAATAGATGAGATTCAGCTCATTATGGCCTGATAAAGTTTGTATGAAACGGCATACCACAGTAACCTTGGTGGAGTGATAACTTAAGGACACTTGTCCTATAATATTAGGTACATTGCATCAGAAGAGCTTTACTATATTCATGTGTAATTTTGCCCTGTCTTGTTAGAAATCAACACTTGAGAGGCATTTCGGTGAGGTGATGATACTGATGTAGTTAACAAGGTATGGATACACATTAGTTATTTCAGGTCTTGCCTACACAGCGTATGCGTTGTGCTGCAAGACTTACTGCTTACAATTCAGTTGGCTTACAGCTTGCCCACAGCATGCCATTAGTTTTTAGGTCTCGCCTGAGCCAGCGCATGCGCTGGCGAGACATTTCGGGCCCGATTCACAGAACTAACTTAAGACAAAATCCTAAACTTACTACCATTTTGGTATTCACAGAAGGCACTTACTCATTTTGGTATTCACAGAAGGCACTTACTCATTTCGGTATTCACAGAAGTTAGGAGTCCTAACTTTAGGACTCCTAAATGCCTTCTGTGAATACCTAAAGTCTTAAAATTAGGATTTTTCTCAATTTAGTAGTCCTAAATTTAGGACTCCTAACTTTAGGACTCCTAAATGCCTTCTGTGACTACCGAAAGCCTTAAAATTAGGATTTTTCTCAGTTTAGTAGTAGTATAGTTAGGACTCCTAACTTTAGGACTCCTAAATGCCTTCTGTGAATACCGAAATTCTTAAAATTAGGATTTTTCTCAATTTAGTAGTCCTAAATTTAGGACTCCTAACTTTAGGACTCCTAAATGCCTTCTGTGACTACCGAAAGCCTTAAAATTAGGATTTAGAAGTTTGTAAGTGGCTCCTTAAATCGGGGCAGTATTTCTAATTACTTCCACTCCATGTTTCATCACCCAACATTGTATCTACGTTTTAAACTTGCAGGGAGGTGGGGAAATAGTTAAGTCTCTGCCATATTTAAGCTGTCATCGCCGTTTGAAGTTACGCTTGGTATAAAACACCACATAATACAAATATAAGATAAGCATTTCAAATGTACTAAAAGTTAACACAAACACATTTGTAGATATATTTTTAGAAACACTCAAAGTAATGCGAACTTTACGCACAACTAAATAAACTAAATAAATCCCAGTTGTTTCAAGTTGAAAAAAAAGTTTTGTAAGACTTGTGAGTCTTCTTATTGAAGCCTTTCAAATCAAGAAACACATTGCAAAATAAAGCCTAGCTTGTAATGTGTCCAAAAGCCAGCTGGAGAATTCCCTCTGCGTCATTTCATTTCAGGTGGTGCACGTCGTCCAGGTTCCTGATCTTCCACCCCCTCCCCAGCCTCTCTCTCACCCTGCCTGTAGCTTTGATTTACCACCGTCACTTTCCGCCCTTTTGTTTTTTTTTTTTTTTTTTTACTTTAGAAGAGTATTTCACTTGCGCTGTTTTATCTTGCACCCTTCCTGCTCATGCCACCTCCCATTGACCTATCTGAGACAAAGGGAAAGTAAGAGGCACCACGTCAATTTCATGCTTCTGTTCATCAGTGGAGGCTGGTGACATTTGAAAGTGGGGGGGGCGTATTTGAAATACCAGCCATTAAACTCCAGCCTGGACCCAGGATTAGCATGCCTAGAAACACTATGGTATAAAGTGGATTAAAAAACATGGTTGCTAGTACAACTGAATTTAATTCTATTCACACACAACACCGCCTTTGCCCCTGTTCTCAGTCATATTCCTTTAATCCATTGGCTCTGGACCTCTTTTCCTAGACTCACCAATCACCAGCCACACTTTGTCACCAAGAAGCACCCGACATGTTGTGTTTCCAAATTGTGCACAAGCACTGATCTTTCTCCGCTGTCTGGACGCAAGGCACTCTTGCCTGAGTGGCATCACTCAGGTGATAGACCCCGCAGATCTCCTTCAGTAAGAGTGCACATAGCATGGGATTTTACTCCCCCCTCCTAGTCAACTATCAGACTTAGAAATTACATCATGAAATCAGAAAAATGAAAATCCTCGAACGAAATGATGTTCTTCTGCAAATGGTATCCTAGTCAAGTTCCTGGAATGCTTGTGTGGACCTTTTAAATTTAGCATCATGCAGGAGTTACTTTTCCTGAGGTCTGGGGCTGCATCAAGTGGCATGACGCAGCCCTCCATCTTGTCATCGCCTTGAACAGGTAGTAAACTGTATAGGTTTTCTTGGACATTTAGAAAATTCAGGGTGTCTTCACAATCTTAATTCACCCCAACAGTAACCCACCGAGGACAATGTCGGAATTGTTATCAGGACCATGTCACAAAGCACGCCAAGGCTCTGAAATGTAATCCCTTTACTCCTTTATAAAAGAAAATACAATGCTAATAATTTCCAAAGATGAAAATACACGAAAAAATAGACAGCAGGCCCTTCTACGGTTTTTCAAATATAACTAAGGGGTGGGGATGTTTGGAAGAGAGTGACACGCGTACTTTCTTCAGTGCAAATATGCCCAGCTTGGCAGCTGTATGGATTTTCGAGGTGGACTCCGTGATTTCTGCATAATCTTGAATACATGAGCCGTACAGTGAGTTAATAAGAGAGAAAAACACTTCAAGAGGCACCCAGACTTATCATAAAAATGTGCGTCGGATTTCAAAATAAGCATTCTGGGAGCTTTTCCGAGATGTTACGAAGTCAGCTTTTAGGTAAAATGATGCCAGTTCATAATCTGTTGTGTACTTAATTTGAAAAGCGTTTTCCGAAACACCCATTAGCTGACAAATGTACCAGGAGTAGAATGTAATTTCAAAACTGTTGGAAAGGTTCATCAGAACTGCATATTAGTCATGCGAAGGTCTGCAGCTGGGATTAGTTATGCTCCAGGGCCCCTGAAACCAATCGTCCACCATACCTGTTCCAGGACTGAGCTCCCGCGGCTCCGCGCACGTCTGTTCTGGAGTCTCAGACAGCTGAAGAAAGGGAATGCAGACAGCACCCTCACCCGATGAAAATATAACTGCCCCAAAACAAAACGTTTCACTTTATCTTACCAGGCCAGCGATTCCTTAAATTCCCCAAGTCGTGAGTCGTGCTGTGCGCTCGTTTACCGTGGCTGTGCAGGAGCGCCTTTCTTCCAACTGGTGCCTGGCCTGCTGTAGGTCACTTTAGGTCAGGAGTCAGGACTGGTCTGGACTCTAGAGCAGCTTCGGGTGTCCGACTGTCCATCCATTGCACGCCATTGTCAGCCAAGCCAACACCACGTACACGTGCTGATAAATTCCGGAATTCGGCAGAAAAGCTGAATGAACTCAATCATAACCCGTGCCCCCAGCAGCTAACAATATCCAATGAAAAAGCCGCCTAACAATGCTTCAATTGTTGCCACCCACTGCACTGTGTTGCTGTCGGCCAGCCCCACCCCTTCCCCTTAATGTGAATGAGGCTCTGCTGACCGTGCCCTGGGCCACGTCAGAAGCGCCCCATTTGAAGCCTATTCACTGATGAACGGTGCAGCCACTCCCATCAGGCTGAACTCACTCTCCTCGCTTGTGCCTCGAGGGCAAGGAATTATCCACGCCCAGTTCAGCACATGAGTAGGAAGGGACTCTCGTCAGATGGCAAAACAACAATTTTACAACATATTAAAATGTTGGTCAAGTGGAGCACGAGCACCAAGCAGTGAGCACTGAGCATGCCTTTTAAAGCTGCTCCAGTGCTCCATGGTGGTGTTAATTTTCTCCCTTTTCTCCGCTCCGAAGCTGGGAGGGCAACGCCCCCTACGCCCGTTACTACCAGCCGCCACTGCTGTTCATGCTCTATTACAAACAAGCTTTTTGATCTTGTACACATTTGGTGGTGTGATGCAGCCTTGTCTGTGTCTGCCTGTAGCTCTGTTGTTGGTGTGTCTTGCAATCAGGTGTAATGCGTACATAATAAAACTGTACGCTTAGAGAGCAAAACAGTGGCATAACGAGTCACATGCATATGACAAGGATAAAAGGCCAGCCTTGAACAACTGATATTTTGCAGCATGCATATACAAGCTGCTGCAATCCAAACCCACAACAGAGGTAAAAGATTACCAGTTGTAATAAAAACAAGCATTTGCAATGCAATCGGTCCTTTGGGACTTTATATGTATTTAGCTATGCAGCACATTAGCCTCGGTGCTGAAACATCTACTGTTCTTTAACATGGAGGGAAAGTAAGCACCAAACTGCGTGACACACTGGTGGGATCCAGGCCAGCTCACAACAGGTTGTTCGGTGGGAATGCATCCTTGACAAATGTGTGACTAAAGGAGGTTCCCACCTGGCTGGATTCGTCAGTCCTTTTAAACAGGGTTGAAATTACAAATTAACTATTGGGTCCGTAAGTACGGTACTCCCACCACACTCACAGCACACTTTAGGGTGTGTGCTGATATTACACCTACGTGGCTGTTTCCACAGTCTCAGCCACTACACCTATCACTCCATGGTCCTCAAGAAAGCCTTACGACTAGCGTAATAGTCTGACAGATGTCGACGTACACCTAATGGATATCTGAGTACAATTCTTTACTTCATCATATGCCGTCTTCCTTTTTTTAATCATGTCCTAAGACCCCTTTTAAATAAAGTTTTTTCGTAGGGGCATTTCTTAGTGACATTTTTATTGCTCACTTGTCGCTGAACACCTGATTCACTGAGCACTCACTTCACTCACCAAAAAAAACCAAGCGTCGTAGCACAGCTGGGTTGCATTTGGCAACCCAGTTGAGACCCCAATGATGAAGCATGCCACCAACTAGGTTGGTGGGTGAGGGGTCTTCTTATACATCTACTGGATGTTTGTCTTCTATTAAAGGACATTGAGTCACATGAAGGGGTAACATTTGTTCTGGTGGGCTTGTCCACATTGTTTCTATTATTATTCAGGGAAAGAGGACGCAGCCCCAATCTTTTTTCCTCACTCTCTTGTTGTTGATTACACCAGGTATGGGAACACAAGGAGAGAAATATTGCCTATCAGCTCTGTTTTTAATATGAAACCAGGTCCTTCGGTGGTCATATCACTGAAAATACAAGATTTGAAAACAATATTAATGTGTACGGGTGCTCGTGAAAGACCATTTCTATGGACTGGAATCTAGATAATGCTAAAGGGATTCTGGTATTTTACTGACCTCTGCTGGTCGTTTTCTATCAAGACAATTAAATAGAGGCAGTTGAACAGAAGCAAAAGTTTCTATGCAGAAGCAGACAAGTCCTAGGGCTGATCTCCAGAGCCCACAAAGTACATACACATATAAGTATATACTAAAGTATATACAAGAGGTCTTGAATGCTCAACCTAAAAAGCATTTGCAATGCAATAGGTCTCGCATTCCTGAAAGTTTCAGCTATTGGCGTTGCAATTAATAATGGAACGCCAATAGCTCAAACTTTCAGTAATGCGAGACCTATTGCATTGTGAATGCTTGTTTATTATAGATTTCCCTGATATTACTGCAAACATTGCCTGTAGCAAGTACAAATGATGCATACCTTGCAGAAACCTATACAAGTTCAAAACTGCCCTTTTTACAAATGTGGGCCACTTTTTCAACTATTTGATTCCCTAAAGGGGAACACTTTTGTTTTGGTGCCGGGCCTATTTTGTGTCCCAATATGACCGACCCTGCTCTTCATGCCCCTTTATTGCATTCTTCCACGTTCCTGTTTTATCCTTTTGGCATAGTGTTTCCATTTTTCTCTTACCCCTGCTTTCTGTCGTGTGTGCTACTCTCTCTCTTGCTATTGGCCAAAGCCTGATGAGAACAATAAGTGCTGATCCCTAGAAATAACTGCCGGTGAACCCCACCTGCAACCACCGGCTCAAATCAGCAACTGCCAATGCCGCACCTCACCTAGCCCACAGGGGCGTAGCTTCAGGGGGCGTTGGGATGTTACAACCCCCTAATAATGTATTTTCTGATAAATAGTTGGGTACAGGTGCTTTCAGTCGGGTATGGGGAGATGCCGTTTTCACTTGGAATTTTTAAACACATACAAACAAAAAAATAAACACACTCTCTCCCTCTCTGTTTTGAAAGTGCTCTAAAATGTTGGTTGTTTTACTCCTACCAATCCACATTCCTCTCCCTTTCCACTGCCCCTTTGGCCCCTCTCATGCACCCTGCTTGCCTTATACGTATTTTTATATTATATGTCGGCCTGATTGTTGGAAAATCTGAAGCTTACCCCCTCTCCCCCCCAATCTTACTGACCAAGCTACGCCCCTGCTCGCCCAATCCCCCACCCGGCAAAGTCTGCAGCTCAAATTGTTTGTAGGAAACAGAAGTCCTTTCATTTATTATTATTTCTTAATTTGCAAACTGGTTTGTTTCACTTTTCTCTCTAAAAGATGTATTTTGAATTAGTTATTTTTGCTTGCTGCAGTATAAAATAACGTTTAAGGTTTAGCGTGAGGTGATTTGTACTTTATTTCCCCTTTGTGGGTTTCTCTGCTCGAGACAATCCAGCAGCGATAGCTGACTCCCGCTGTGGTTCCGGTGCTTTTTCTTTCTGAGGCTCACACGGAGGTTTGTCTCCTGGCTTCAACTTGGAAAACAATACTTATAAAATGCACAGCTATGTTGCGTGATGAAGAAACAATGGAATCAATGCAGTCAGGCAAGCGAGCAAGATAACTTTTTCCTGGTGGCTCGCATTTCACTGCCTGGGGTAGAAGGTATAGCTTTGCTGCCGCCATGTGGTCAATTGGTAATATAGCCGTGCAACAGCATTAACAGCATTTTCTTCCAATACATGTTATTATTCAAGATCCCCTCCTCCCACTTTACTTTAATATAGTGCTTATCATGCCCCTTGCGAAGCTTAAGGCGCTTACTACAGATGCTCAGAAAGGGCCTCTATTTTATTCAGGAATGGTAGTACTGCTAAAAAATGTAAAGCAAAACGTTTACAAATGCTCCGGGAATATGTTGATATACAACTTGACCAGATTGGAATATACTCTACAATATTTTGTGGAGGGATGTGGATGTTAGTAGTTTCGTTGAAGGTGTCTTCTGTCATTACAAACCAACCACCCTTCCGATGCCTTAGTTTACCACGTGCCCATTAACTAATGTATGCGAGCTCCATTACAATCGTTTATATTGTTCACTATTGAATCACTGTAACCTTACTAAAGAGAGAAAGAGGGCAAGACCGAAGGAAGGAAAGAAGGAAGGCAAGAAAGAATTAAAGTAGGAAGAAGGGCAAGAAAGAAGGAAAGTAATCAGTCAAGAAAGAAATAACATGCATAGAAAGACTGACAACAGAAAAGAAGCAATGAAAGCAGAAAGAAGGATTAAAAGCAAAAAAGAAAGAATGAATAAAATAAGGAAAGAGAAAGGAAGAATGAGAAAGAGGGAACAAAGAAAAAGAAAGAAAAACAGAAACAAAATGAAAACTACAGAAAGAAATACAGAGAAAAGGAAAGAAATAATGTTACTTGAGTTCGAAATCTCTTGAAAACAGAAGATAAGAAGCATTTGTCAAAGCATGAACGGTTTGTTTAATTAAACATTATGGCTGGGAGAACAGTTACAGGCACAAGGTCTGAGGACTGTCTCAATTTAGTAACGGTATATGTCCTTCTTTTATACAAAACATGATGGGTTATAAAAGTTTCCGGCATATTATATATGGTGAGGTATGTTGGTTGCTGCCTTTGGAGCCGTAAATTAATTGTCTAATGGTTATCACAGGTGGAAGTTGACCTTGTGTGGACAAAATGTGGCCAGTGGATAAGGTGTCCAGATGTCTGTCATGGAGAGCGTGTGATCACTACGTGAGCTAGGTCCTGATTGGCCATGTGTTCCTAACTCATATGGCATCTGACTTTTTATGGTGTTTTAAAAGCGAGCATACCCCCTCCAGCCATGCGTGCTTTACTGGGGCAACATCTATTGACCATTGTAATGTGGCTGCACCTATCCCTGAGATTGAGCAAGAGTTTCCTGTCCGAGCATTTGCTTGCCAGCTACGCACCCTCCCACCTGTGACCTACCAATCAGCAATCCCGGGACTTGGTCTCAGGGCCTGCTTGACTACATATTTGCGAATCGAGGTTGATGTGTGGTTCACAATGGGCGATTCTGTTAATTAGGATGCAATTTAATTTTCATCTATGAATGCACCCCCTCTAGTTGATTCTTCAACTACATTACCTAACTCATGCATTTTGACACTTACTTTATTTGGGGTCTGCTGTTCCTTATGCTCACTTTTGACAACAACTTCCTTCCTATTTACCTGCATTCTTCCTAGTTTGAGGACTGCGTTTTTACAGCAGATGATCCCCAATTGTCTAACCCCACATACCAATAGCAATATAATGATAAATGGCAACAGTGATTTACATAAACCAGATATTCATCATGGGAGCCAGGAGAACCAATTCAAAAACCACTCCTGCTCAGGGGCACCTTCTGCTTCACACATGCATCTTTATAGTTTGTGCAGTACTTGAATGGCAATCGTCAGTGTTCCATTGCCCATGTCATTCCCTGGGATGAACATACAGCAAGCTGCTCCGATCTTGGCACAGACCTCTCCCTCCATTGCGGTCATCAAGTCCAGTACATATCAGTGCCACATTAGCATGAGGCAGATTGCTCACATTTCTTCTTTGATAGAATTGAGGCCAAGCTCAGTGCTAGTCATCATTTTGATAATCTCCCACTGGGTTATTTGTAACCACCAGGCTTTTGTTTTCAGGGTTAAGAAGGGTATCGATCCCACACCCCCATCTGTGCTTCTGTGAACAGTCTAAATTCTTCTGAAATGTCTTTGAATTATGCCCAGCCAAAATAGTCCGTAGCTCTTCTTTCATTAGCTTGGTGCAGCAAGATTGTCTTTAACCTTAACGGGTGCTGGTGCAAGTCTGTTACCTTTTCTCCAGGAATGACCAAGGTCGGGAGTGTACGGTGACCAGGGAACACAGTCCCCACCATCTGGGGACAAGGTGAATATAGGCATGATCACCGCACTACCATCATCATGGAGGTGCCCCACTGCATATCTGGAATATATAAAAACACTGCGCAGTTCCATCTGAAGTGTTCCTTTTGCTCTGAAACATATAGAACACTGTATTAGCTTCCGTACAATCAGGGTTTTTCCTTTCCCTTCCAACCAAGTGTATCCACCCACCTCGGTGTCCCATGTTTCCTGACATGGGGTGGCCATACTTTCATTCAGCCCTTCCCCATGAGATTCCCCTTTTTATCGCAAAGCTGGATAGCCCTACATAAGATTTCCATGTTGGGAGACCATTTGATTTTTAAAAAGACCGCCCGGTTATACTAAGAGCCACTCTCGGTTCACAGATGGAGCCGACGCGTTTGTGCACTGAGCTGGTGGGTGTTGCCACCTCCAAAAATCTTTTCTCTGGAAAATCTTGGGCTATCTTCCCTTATGGAGCCCTTCCTACGTATACTGTTCAGCTAGGTTTGGATTTCAGTGGGTTCAATTAGGATGTATAGAGCTGTTAGGCAAGTGTCATATCAGTTTATGTTTACAACCACCATGTGTGGTTCTTTCTTGTTGGGTTGGATCTTGGCCCTTATTCTACATAGGTATAGGTGCATAAGGTATTTTGCTTTCTCAGGGGCTACTCATCGGGAGTAAAGCCTTTCTGCGCCCACCGTATGTGGGATTATTGAACAGACATAACATGACCTGGCTGATGCTTGGGAGCTGACTGTGGTCATTTGCTGGTACCATGAGTTATGCAAAAGGGCACTGTGGAGTGTATGTGGGATGTTGGTGTTCTGTTTGGTGTAATTGTAGGCAAGTAGGAGAGATCCCTAAGCAGGCACTGTAGTTCCCTTTTAGTGAACTTCTTTTGACTCAGCAGTTCCTCTGTAGTACTCAAGTGTGGGACTATGCATAGTAGGCAGATCATACATAACCATATAAATATACATAACTTTTGTTGCAAAACTGCAGTTCTAGGTATGGGTCTCTTGGCAGTCATCTGCTGTCCTCCGGTGGCTGTGTTCCTTCTGACCAGTTCATGAAAGTTTGCAGTTTTTAGTTCTAGCGTGATATCGCCATAGAAGGTCTCGACCGCACATTGGAAAGGTGCACTCACGCACTTTTCCCCTCCTCTTTGAGGGCCATGGGTGTTAAGCAGACCCATCGCTGAGGGCCCGTGGTTTTTTCCTCCTTCCATTTGCGCAAGTTCAGTAATATCCTTTTTCCTTGAGTCATGGGGTTGATGACAAGTCGGAGTTGGTGCAGTTAGTTGTACTTGCGGCTACCTATTTTTGAATAAGAACTTTGTTGACTGTTAATTCAGCTTAGTTATGGGTGCTCCGTTCTCAATGGTTATGGAGCACCTGTATGCTAATACAGGGGTGTGATCCCATCAAACTACCAGTCCAAATCTGGTGAAGTATCGGAACGTGTCCTCTGTTGGATACATCTTTCAGTAATTAGGGGAGTAAGGGTGAAAACTTAAAACATTTTTAATGAGACAGATCTAATTTCATAAGCCATTGAGGCCCCCCCCCTTATCCTGCTAGTGTGTTTTCTGACCTTTACCAACATTTTGGCCCTGAGTGGTCAGATCAGTTTTAGTTGTGTTGCGGAGTGTTCCCATGAGCTCAGGGAGGGACCGGATTTTGGCCTTAGCAGGGGTTTTATGTGCTTCACTAGTTTTCTCAAAAAACGCCTCACCCGGTGTGTGCATAAGAGCGCGGTTGATGTGCGGCCCCTACCCGAGACTATTTTCATGGTAGGGGCTACCTGTTTTGATATTACCTCCAATTTTGCTAACTGTGTGTTCTTTTCAGTCCATGTATGTTTGCAACATGTGTGCGGAAATGTGGGAATAGGGAGCGTGTTGCCCTTTGGTGTTGCTGGGTCGTGCAACGTGCTCCGGGAGCATGTTTTTATGTTTGTGCATTTCCCTGTTCTTGGCACGTTGTGTGCTACTTGGCCCTCCCTTGTGGCATCAGACACCTGGCTTTGGCTGATCTTGACCCCAACTTTTTTATCTGGAATCTTCTTTTTGGGTGGGTTTTCTTTTAGTTTGAGAGTTTCCTTGAGTCGTATAATTAACTGTTTACCTTGCCCCGCAGGGAGAGGGTCAGAGGCTGCTTTGTGGGCCCCTCCTATACTGTCCCCGTTCGAAGTCACTGCCAACTGTTGTCCTAGATTGTGCCTGCAAGGTTGGGGTAACATGAGTGAACTAAGCTTGGAATGGAGGTGAGCGAGCCTGGAAGGGGTGCACTCGGTGCCCTGCATTCCATATAGAGCAGGGGTAGAGATTTGGAAGCCTCCATCCCTGGCACCCCCATCTCCCTCAGACCACACCTCGCTGTCTGTCAGCATTTTTGGTGGGCCTGCTGTCCCTAACTTTTGGCTGGGGTCTTTTGAGCTCCTCAGATTAGATACAGTCGTTGATTGCCTAATGACATTTTTACTCATCTTGTCAATCTCCGGAAGGGTGAAAGGTTGAGTAAACCCCCAACTGGAGTTTCAAACTCTCACGTGTGGGGGACTGTGGAGTTTTAGGGTCTTATTATCCCAGGCACAAGAAGAACATTGTTCCTGACACCGAGGATAGCATTGTTTAACTCTGAAAGGGAAGACTCCATTGATTTGGATGCTTCTATAGCATTTGGGGGTTCTATCAAGACTACCCGCCACAAACGAAACGTTAAGCGTGGACATGATGCCTGAAAATGAGGTCCTTCTGGCTTGGTGATCGGAATGCCTCCCATTTGACTTTGGTTGCAGGACCTGGGTGTCTGCCTTTTAAACAGTTTTCTAGATGTTGCCCCGCCTTCTCGTCATACTGCCCTGCCCCTGGAGTGTGGCCAGTGAACCCCGCCCTTTGAGATCAGCTGTAGAGTGGGGACTTATTTCCCTAGTCGCCTTAGGCAACCGGATTATTTGGTGTGCCCGTAGGATAACAATGTCGTTAATGTGGACACCTGATGGACAGCCTGTCGCAGCCCTGAATTCCTAGATGTAAGTAAAAAAAATTGACAACCAATGCTGTCTGTTAGTCCATTCTGATCTGATACAATATTTAGGGGGCGGGGGTAGGGGATGCTGGCTGTCTTTATCATTGGAGGTGAACTACTGGGGGTTCATTCGCTGGGATTATTATTACCTGTCTTCATTTACTGGGGTGTCTATTTTACTGTCAATAGTGGCTCTGTGGTTGAATGAAGGCACTACCTCCCTACACTGTCACCCCTCCTTGCCAGGGTTGTGGCCCAATCCCTGTTGTGCTTGGTTCCCTACATGTGGTTGCTGCTGCCACATGCTTGCCCCCTGCTGCATGCTGCTACTTGATCCCTGCTGCAGTTGTGTGGTGAACTGCGGACCATCCTGCGATTGCTGATTGAGTGTATGATAGGAAGAGGTGTGGCGCCACGGCCAGGGCGACTGACTCCGAAATCTGGGGATCACGGTTCGATCCCCGGCGTCAGTGGCAGATTAGCCCAGCACCATGTGACTCTGGGCAATAGCTTGCTTAATCTTCCCAACGACCCCCAGCACCTAGAGACCCTTACGGGTGATTGTTCGCACTTTACAAATGTGGATATTATTATTATTATTATTACGATATGTTCTGATTACCCTGTGCTTGGTACTGAGGAGGGATGTTACCCAAATCCTGTCACATGGGGATTTGTGTCGGCTGTCCCTTATTCTCTAACCTCTGCTGCTTTTGCTGCTCATTGTATTCCTTTTTCTGGCATGCCTCTATCTGGTCACCCCGCCTACACCAATAGAAGCACTCTCTAATGTCTGGTTGTGGTCAGTCTCCCTGGCCTCTACTGCCATGTAACCTGTTTGTGTTCCTGGACTACCTGTTTCGTACACTCTAAAGTTTCTCGTTGGAGCCCCCATTGTGACTGGTGCCATCTGCATGGCTGCGGCCCTCTTTGCTCCCTCGAGGACAATCTTTTTCAACTTATGCTGCACTAATTTCACTTTGTCTCTTTAGGTCTGCTCCTGCTTCTCTCCATCCTTTTCTTGCTTTTACTTATGGTAGTGGAGTATACAAGCTATTATTTTCTGCCAGGGATTGGTATTTAAACCAAGTGCGCAATCCAGCCCACTCTGTATCTTGGTGGGCAATCCTTTCTTCAAAATGTTTTGGGAAAATGTGACTTGTGGGCCTGTGTTGGCCCACGGCTGTCTGGTTTCCTGTCCCCATCTTTCCCTCATTCTATTTAGGAAATTGTTTATGCTTTCCTCTGGCTTCATGGTCTTTGCCAATACCCCTCCCTGGAGGTCAGTGCGGTCCATATCTGATGCCTGTGCGTATTAAATACGGACCGTCATACTGGGTATTTGTTAGCGTGATTGCTGGAATGCAAACTAGGGTGAACACCATGTTTGTCTGTTCCCAAATTCTCACCCCCTCTTTGTCCATCTGGGCCAATTGCATGTATATAATCCCGCCGCACCCTTCTGCAGTAACGGGTACATTCTCATTCTGGGTGACTCTATGGGTTTCTCCTCAACATAGCGCTCCCATCTTGCGAGGCATTGCTGCATGTAAAGGAAGTTCCAACTGGGGTTTCTTCCTTCATGCCTGATGCAGTCCTTCGCTACTGCCATGTCGTCTGGCTCAAGCGATCCTTCCCTCAGCCAAGACCTGTCACACTTGTCCCGCTCCTCAGTCGAACCTGCTCATAGGTCAAAAACATGTACACCAAAGTCTTGCCTTCCTTTTCGGCTATTATCTCCCTTGGGGTTGGTTTATCTTTGCTGTGCACCCGTAAGGAGCAGTGCATATCCCTGTCACTGCTTCCCTCGTGTGTATGCACAGTTGCCATTTTGTTTTTCCTGCGTCACAAGTGGATAAGTACCAAGCTGTCTTGTTCCTTTATTTCTTGTTCAGCCCCTCTCCTTTGTCTACTGGATGGTGTGACTGAGCCCTGCTAGTAGCCTTTCATCTCCCTCCGATTCTTCCAAGCGCTGTCCCTTGAACCTGGTCCTGCTTTCCTCATGTAAAGAGCAAGCTGTCCTGTATTCTTGATCTAACTCCTGGTTGCATGCCCTTTCTCTTTTGAGCATCAGCTCACCCCTCCACCTAGCAGCATCTGGCCTGTTGCTTTGAGCTATACGCTGCTTTTATTTGACCTGGCTTCACCTTCACTCTCTGTTCCTCCTTGGCTACCTGGGCAATCCCTTTAGCCTCAGCCTTGTCATCGATTCACCGGGGAATGGAGCTCTCTCCCTTTCCCGAGCTAGTTGAGTCGCTTTTAGAACCACCACAAATGTTCCTGACACTTGTTTACTCTCACCTGAACTCGTGGGAGTGTGTGTTTTACTTGTCTTTGAGGTGTCATGTGTTGAGCATTGTGGATAAGGAGTTGAGCTTTTGGGGACCTCCCCTAGGGACTTGGGCTGCACTGGAGGTGTCTAGGCTCGCTTGCTTTTGGTTTTCTCAGGCTTAGACCTAATGCCTTTTTTTTGGGAGGGGGGGCTCGTCAGCTTCTACTATTGTTGGATTTCTATATCCTAATGCAGGGGGAGCTGGTGTGAGTACACCCATCCCTGCATATGGTGGGGGAGTTGCCGACGCCTTGCTCGCTATCGGCGTTGTGGGGCTATTGGCTTTAGCTTCTTCAAAGATGGCCCATAATTCTAACATTGACTCTCTTTTGTCCTGTATACTTAGGGCCTCATCCACAAGAAAATGACGCAGCACAGCACCTCAAGCCATTTAGCCGTGCTGTATCATTTTCAAAGCATAGGGATACGTTGTATTAACATCAATATGATGCACCAGCACGGGCACCCTTGTGTCCTTGTGTAAGGGTTCCTGCCCTGAGGGAATGATTGTTTTGTGCAGGAATTTACACCTTCCTGCACAAAAACAATAATTTTTGGGATTTTCCTTTTTCTATGCATGTTGCAGAATTCAGCACCCATAGAAAGAGGAAATAAAGAGGAGAAATAAAAGTATTGTTATGCTATTTCTATTCCTCCCCTGGGGAGGCGTAGGATTCTGACGCATTCCCAGTTTTACAAAATGTTGTAAATCTGGGAATGCATCAACTTCCATGGATGTTGCGTGGGAACACCCACATCAGCACCCATGGAAAGCCCCTTTCACGCAGAGTAATGTGTGAAAGGGGCCCATATTTACAAGGCCAAGAAAAATCACGCAGGGTGACTTTACATGGCCTTGTAAATATGGACAAGCCCATTGCTTCATCTGTGCGTAAAAAACCTGACACCGGCGGTGCAATGGGCTTGTAAATAAGCCACTTTGTCTTTATATGTGCTTTAGTATGTTCAATTATATTTCTGTCAAATGTTCCCTCCTTAGGCCATAGAATCATGTGTTTGTCTGTGTGTAAATGCCACTCATGGCAAGCTTATTAATTCTCTTTATCTGTTTGAGGAACCTAGTTTCCTTATGCTTCAATGGGGAATCAATGGCAAATGATTTGGATAAATACAACTCAAATGAAGTTTTGTAGTTTTGTGTGTCTAATCGTAGGGGGCAATCGTACATAGTGCACTCTTACAAATTACGTAGTAGGAGCTCAGCAGCTTTACAATATTTGCATAAAACAGTTCGACTGAACATTTCAATAAAAACAAGATAAAATGCATCTGTATTTTCGCAACACAGGGCGAATATGCAATATGGTAGAATAGCATGTTTGTTAGGGGAATTTATAAAGTGCATGGCTACCCAAAGGTATCCTAGCGCTGTTGGGCAACACAGACTGTGGCCACAGGCTCCTTAGGGGGTTAGTTCACGAACAGTAAGGTATTGAGCCATTTGCTAAATGACAGTTCATTATCAATTGTCCACAAAGAGAAGGGCCCAGAGTTTCAAAATTTTGCCACATTAAAATGTAAAGGATATTCCTCCCTTTCTTACCTTCTCCATGGATGGAACTACAGCCCGTAGTGTGTACACGTATTTAAGAGCTCTACTAGGTTTATGAGGAGCAATCAGCTCTTTGGAGAAGGGTCTGCGCGATCTCAGTTTTTTCACACAATACAGTTTGCAATCAACAATCAATACAACATCATCGCACACATAATACAGTTCAATAACGGTTGACAGAAAAAATTACTTTGTTAAAAAAATTAGTACTCTCTCAGCACATTATCCTCTAAAAAGAGAATACTTGCATGAAACACGTTCCTAAATGACCTGGATAGTCTGTCAATATCCGCTCCTAAACAAAGGTGGTAATCATATAAACCATATTGTAATAACTCAGGAATCACCAGCCCCTCTTGGCCAAACACAAGTTACGCTGAGATTCCTGGGTCCAATTTTTTCCCTATGTCTGAATTCCACCCTGTTAAACACCTAGAGTCCAAGCTCGGTGTACCTCCCACACTCCTAACAGATACTAAGGGAGTTAAGAAGCCTCTAAGCACTGATAAATCATTGAACTAAAAAACTATGAAACTGCGGTGTCAACTCCACCCAATCAGGATGGTTATATCTCAAACATCAACGACCTAGGAGTTATCAAGGGCTATCTTCACCTTCTCCAGTGATCACAGCTATTGACAAAAGGAGACTTCCCTGGGAATGCCTCCAAGGTCACCTTATGACTGATTCAGTTAGGACATATAAAATAGGTAGTATGCCAGACCCTGACAGTGGCACAAGTGCTAATGTTATCTTCTTAGACTTCTCCCTAATTTTCCATATGCCAAATGCTTAAGACTATGTTTGAGGCCCTGATGTAATCTCTTACTCTCTGTGACGGCTGCTTCAGGACGGGCTTCCAACCCGACGATTCAGCAGAATTTCCCAATCAATTGCGATGTTTGCCCACCTTTCTTGTTGCGCAATTGTGAAACCCCCAGGAAGCGTCTACTTCCTTTCGCTGCAGTCGGGTTTGAGGCCCCAATCAGCTCCTTGGTGGCTTACCAAAATGTTACTTGAGTATGAATCTTTTAAAAAACAGAAGACAAGGGGCATTTTGCAAAACAGGAAGACTTTGTTTAAATAAACATTACAGCCGGGAGAACAGTTACAGGCACATAGTCTGAAGACTATCTCAATTTACAATCGGTATATGTCCTTTTTTTTATACAAAACATGATGGGTTATAAAAGTTTGATATGGTGAGGTATGTTGGTTGCTGCCTTTGGAGTCAAAAATTAATTGTCTAATGGTTACCACAGGTGAGACTCAACCTTGTATGGACACAAAGTGGCCAGTGAATAATGTTTCCAGATGTCCGGCATGGGGAGCACATGATCATTGCATGTGCTAGGTCCTGATGTGTTCCTAACTCATGTGGCATCTGATTTTTTATAGTGTTTTTGGAGTGCGCATACCCCCTCCGGCAAAAAAAGAAAGAAGAGAGCAAGAAAGAAAGAATGATGGCACAAAGAAAGAAAGAAAGATGGCAAAAAGGAATGAAAAAGGAAAGAAGTAAGGAAAGAAGGCAAAAAGAAAGGAAAAGGCAAGGAAGCAACAAAAAAGAAAGAAGGAAAAAGGAAAGAAGGAAGGCAAAGAAGTAAGAAAGAAGGGAAAAGTAAATAAGGCAAGGAAGCAGAGAGTGAAAGATGAAAAAACAAAGGTAAGAATGAAAGAAGGTAAACAGGAAAAAGTCAAAACAGAAAGAAAGAAAAGAAGGCAATAAGAAAGAAAGAAAGATAAAAGAAGGCAAAATGAAGGAAAGAAGGAAAAAAGGAAAGGCAAAACGCAAGAAAGTAGTGAAAATAGAAAGAAGGAAACAAGGCAAAAAGAAGGAAAAATTAACAAAAAAGGAAAAGTCAAAAAAGAAAGAATGGAAGTAAGAAAGATAGAAAGAAAAAAGGTAAAATAGAAAAAAGAAGGAAAGGTTAAAAAAGAAGAAAGAAAAATGGAAAGGATGAAAGAAAGGAAGGAAGGAAGAAAGATAGCTAAAAGAAAGAAAGAAAGCTGGCTGAAAGAAAGGAAGACAGCATAAAGGAAAGAAAGATAGCAAAATAGAAAGAAAGATGGCAAGAAAAGGAAGAAAGACAGCAAGAAAGAAAGACTGGCGAAAGAAAGATGAAAAAGGAAAGAAAAGGAAAAGAAGTAAAAAAAAACTCAGGAAATAAGGCAAAAACGAAAGGAAAAGGCAACCAGCAATGATATGAGGAAAGCCAGCAAAAAAGAAAGATGGAAGGTAAAAAAGAAAGAAAGAAGGAGCAAAGAAGTGAAGAAGGAAAGAAAAACGAAAGAAGGATTGAAAGAAGATGGTGAGAAAGAAGGAAAGAGGGTTCACAGTATAAAATATTAGATACTAAAACCGAAATTCCGCCCCACCTGTTACAAGTGTGCTGCACATTAAACACTATAAAGTTTGGTTTTCTTCCTGGGAAACGTTTATCAAATAACCATTGGTCAAACAGATCCAGAAACACAATATGGCAAGCTGTAAAAAGGAATTTACAACGGTACTGGAAGGAGACAGGCACTGATAAAGCTGGAATGTGCTGTGTGCTCACTTCAAATGAATCCTACTACAATATCAAGCAACACTGGCACTAAGTGTGTGTGGATGTGCACCTTATGAAAGAGCAAAATGCTGTCACTCAAAGTGATGTTAATTTAAGTATGCTGACTGCTGTAGTGGGCAGAAGCAAATGGAAATGGCACAACAGCAGACCAATGGGTGAAGAGAGGTAGCTGAGAGCCCCTTCAAGTAAGTATATTATACATATTATTTTAATAAAATCAAAAGATCTTGGCTCATGCCAGACCTTAAGAAAGGAAGAACACATCTGTGTACTAGAAGGTAGGGTGAGAGGAACTCTCCTCCGATCGAGGTCATTATCGCGCGGTGAGTAATTTGTAGAGGGTAGATGTTTCGTAATATGGGACATTGGTAGTATCTAGCATTGATGAGAAGTAGCTTGGTTTAGAATCAATCAGATTTAGGAAGATGGTGGCCATTCATGTTTCAGAATTCAACTGGCACATCTAGGCGTGAGTTTAGTTTTGTTTGTGTTGCTCAATGGTTTAAAAATCAGTAGAAACAACTACAAATGAGGGAATTACCATTACTGCTGCAGGTACAGTGGCACCAGGGCCCATAACATCCCAATAATGACTTACTTTTACAACCAATCATGGATGAGGCAGACACATTTTCCTTTCTTGCAGTAGGGTTCATGCTATTCTTTCTATGCCACTAACGACTACCAGTGCACACCGCGAGAGACATGGATGAGCAACAGTTCCGGAGACATCGCCTCAGGGCTACAGAGAAGTTTAATAGAATAACAATTGTCGAAGCAGCAGTAAGGGGGCCAAAAATGGGCACTGCTTGGGGATGCTTTAACCCCTTCGCTGCCAGGCCTTTTCCCCTCCTGTGCCACGCCCTTTTTTGGCTATTTGGGGTAGTGCACACTGAGGCCCCTCTAACTTTTTGACCACATAAGGTATCCACGCCAAATTTGCGTCCTTTTCTTCCAACATCATGGGGATTCTGAAGGTACTCAGGGTTTGTGGATTCCCCTGGAGGGGTCACAGAAATGAGCCAAAATACAGCAAAATGTAGTTTTTTGGGGGGAAAATTGGAATAACAGGCTGCAAATGAAAGCATCTGGGTTTTTCCCTACAAGTGTTATCAAAAAAGGGTTTGTGGGGCTGAAATCACCATTTTCCCAGCTTTTAGGGGATACCAGACTTTTGTCAGAAATCCAACATTTTTTACACAGTTTTGGCATTTTTCTGGGACATAGCCTATTTTTGCTATTTTTTGTGTTTTCGACCTCCTTCCAGTTAATGGTAGAAATGGGTCCAAAGAAATAATGGATCCTGGAAAGATATACATTTTAGAGAAGTAGACAAAATTCGGAATTCAGCAAGGGGTCATTTGTGTAGATCCATCAAGGTTTCTTTATAGAAACTAACAGTTAAATATGGGATAAATTGAAAATTTGTTGAAAAAAAGCGCCTTTTGTGTCAACGTTTACACCTGTAACTTCTTCTAATTTTGACAGCTCTTTGAAAGCAATATACCGTTACATCCGCTGGACATTACTGGTTGTGGGGATATATAGGACTTGTAGGTTCACCAAGAACCCGACAAACCCAGAGCCAAAAACTGAGCAGCAACTTGCAATGGTTTTTTATTATGTACCGGGTATATAGTAATTATTCTGTAAAAATGTGTACATGGAAAAATTGGTATGAAAGACACCTATGTATTTCTGAAATGGGAACAAAATATAGAGTCTAGAAACAGTAGATATTTGCACATTTCCGAAATTGGGAATACTCATACTAGCATGAGAATTATCAGTCATTTTTTAGAATGACTTCTTTTTTACACAATGTCTTCATTTGGAAGGGAGAAATGCATCGAAAGTCAATAGGTAATAACAGTTCCTTTACAAATCTGAATTACCCTAAGTCTCCCGATAAAAATGGTACCTCACTTGTAGGGGTAGGCATAGTGCCCACGACAGGAAATGGCTCAAAACCCAACGTGAACACACCACATTTTCACAATGCAAAATTACCCTTTTTTAGCAAAGTGCCTAGCTGTAGTTTATTAACCCTAGCTCTGCCGGCACCTAAGGAAACCTAACAAACCTATACATTTTTGAAAACTAGACACCCAGGGGAATCCAGGATGAGGTGACTTGACTGCCTCCCACCAGGTTCTGTTACCCAGAATCCCTTGCAAACCTAAAAAATTGCCCAAAAAACACTTTTTCCCCACATTTCTCTGGTGGAAAGTTCTGGAATCTGCATGGATCCACAAATTTCCACCCACCCCGCGTTCCCCAAAGTCTTACAAGAAAGATGGTACCTCACTTGTGTGGGTCAGCCTAGTGCCCGCGACAGGAAACGGCGCAAAACGCAACGTGGACACACCTCAATTTCGCTGTGAAAAATGACCCTTTTTTGGCAAAGTGCCTAGCTGTAGTTTTTTAACCATAGCTCTGCCGGCACCTAAGGAAACCTAGCAAACCTATACATTTTTTAAAACTAGACACCCAGGGGAATACAGGATGGGGTGACTTGACTTGACTCCCACCAGGTTCTGTTACCCTGAATCCCTTGCAAACCTAAAAAATTGCCAAAAAAAACGCATTTTCCCCACATTTCTCTGGTGGAAAGTTCTGGAATCTGCATGGATCCACAAATTTCCACCCACCCCGCGTTCCCCAAAGTCTTCCGAGAAAAATGGTACCTCACTTGTGTGGGTCAGCCTAGTGCCCGTGACAGGAAACGGCGCAAAATGTAACATGGACACACCTCAATTTTGTAGCGAAAAATGACCCTTTTTAGGCAAAGTGCCTAGCTGTAGTTTTTGAACCATAGCTCTGCCGGCACCTAGGGAAACCTAGCAAACCTATACATTTCTGAAAACTAGACACCCAGGGGAATCCAGGATGGGGTGACATGACTGCCTCCCACCAGGTTCTGTTACCCAGAATCCCTTGCAAACCTAAAAAATTGTTTAAAAAAAACACATTTGCCCCACATTTCTCTGGTGGAAAGTTCTGGAATCTGTGTGGATCCACAAATTTCCACCCACCCCGCGTTCCCCAAAGTCTTCCGAGAAAAATGGTACCTCACTTGTGTGGGTCGGCCTAGTGCCCGCGACAGGAAACGGCGCAAAACGCAACGTGGAAACACCTTAATTTCGCTGTGAAAAATGACCCTTTTTTGGCAAAGTGCCTAGCTGTAGTTTTTGAACCATAGCTCTGCCGGCACCTAGGGAAACCTTGCAAACCTATACATTTTTGAAAACTAGACACCCAGGGGAATCCAGGATGGGGTGACTTGACTGCCTCCCACCAGGTTCTGTTACCCAGAATCCCTTGGAAACCTAAAAAATTGCCTAAAAACACATTTTCTCCACATTTCTCTGGTGGAAAGTTCTGGAATCTGTGTGGATCCACAAATTTCCACCCACCCCGCGTTCCCCAAAGTCTTCCGAGAAAAATGGTACCTCATTTGTGTGGGTCGGCCTAGTGCCCGCGACAGGAAACGGCGCAAAACGCAACGTGGAAACACCTCAATTTCGCTGTGAAAAATGACCCTTTTTTGGCAAAGAGCCTCGGTGTAGTTTTTTAACCATAGCTCTGCCGGCACCTAGGGAAACCTAGCAAACCTATAAATTTTTGAAAACTAGACACCCAGGGGAATCCAGGATGGGGTGACTTGACTGCCTCCCACCAGGTTCTGCTACCCAGAATCCCTTGCAAACCTAAAAAATTGCACACAAAAAACACATTTTCCCCACATTTCTGTGGCGGAAAGTTCTGGAATCTGCGTGGATCCACAAATTTCCACCCACCCCGTGTTCCCCAAAGTCTTCTGATAAAAATGGTACCTCACTTGTGTGGGTCGGCCTAGTGCCCGCAACAGGAAACGGCGCAAAACGCATCGTGGACACACCTCAATTTCGCAGTGAAAAATGAACCTTTTTTGGCAAAGTGCCTAGCTGTAGTTTTTTAACCCTAGGTCTGCCGGCACCTAGGGAAACCTACCAAACCCACACATTTCTGAAAACTAGACACCCGTGGGATTCCAGGGAGGTATGGCTTGTGTGGATCCCCCAACGTTTCCTTACCCAGAATGCCCTGCAAACCTCAAATTTAGCTGAAAAAATCACCTTTTTCACACATTTTTGTGTGGGAAAGTTGTGGCATCACCGGGCTGACACAAATTTCCTACCACCCAGCATTCCCCCGGGTCTCCCGATAAAAACTGTGCCTCACTCGTGTGGGAGGCCCAAGTACCCGCGACAGGCAAGGCCCCAAAACGTATTGAGGCGACATGAAAATTGCCTACCTCAAAACGACCTGGTTTTGCAAGGGGGGTCACCTGGGTTTTTGGCCCGGTGCTCGGCGGCCACCTAGGAGAACCTACCAAACACACACATTTCTGAAAACTAGACACCCGGGGGATTCCAGGGAGGTATGGCTTGCGTAGATCCCCCAACGTTTCCCTACCCAGAATGCCCTGCAAACCTCAAATTTAGCTGAAAAAATCAAGTTTTTCACACATTTTAGTGTGGGAAAGTTGTGGCATCACCGGGCTGACACAAATTTCCTACCACCCAGTGTTCCCCGTGTCTCCCGATAAAAATGGTGCCTCACTCATGTAGGAGGCCCAAGTACCCGCGACAGGCAAGGGCCCAAAACGTATTGAGGCGACATGAAAATTGCCTACCTCAAAACGACCTGGTTTTCAAGGGGGGGTCACCTGGGTTTTTGGCCGGTGCTCGGCGGCCACCTAGGGGAACCTACCAAACCCACACATTTTTGAAAACTAGATACCCGGGGGATTCCAGGGAGGTATGGTTTGCGTGGATCCCCCAACGTTTCCTTACCCAGAATGCCCTGCAAACCTCAAATTTGGCTTAAAAAATCACCTTTTTCACACATTTTTGTGTGGGAAAGTTGTGGCATCACTGGGCTGACACAAATTTTCTACCACCCAGCGTTCCCCCGGGTCTCCCTATAAAAACGGTGCCTCACTCGTGTGGGAGGCCCAAGTACCCGCGACAGGTAAGGGCCCAAAACGTATTGAGGCGACATGAAAATTGCCTACCTCAAAACGACCTGGTTTTGCTAGGGGGGTCACCTGGGTTTTTGGCCCGGTGCTCGGCAGCCACCTAGGGGAACCTAACAAACCCACACATTTCTGAAAACTAGACACCCGGGGGATTCCAGGGAGGTATGGCTTGCGTGGATCCCCCAACGTTTCCTTACCCAGAATGCCCTGCAAACCTCAAATTTAGATGAAAAAATCACCTTTTTCACACATTTTTGTGTGGGAAAGTTGTGGCATCACCGGGCTGACACAAATTTCCTACCACCCAGCGTTCCCCCGGGTCTCCCGATAAAAACGGTGCCTCACTCGTGTGGGAGGCCTAAGGACCCGCCACGGGCAAGGGCCCAAGACGTAGTGAGGCGCACTACGTTTAGGACCCTTGCCTGTTGAGGCGCACTACGTTTTGGACCCTTGCCTGTCGCGGGTACTTGGGTCTCCCCCACGAGTGAGGCACCGTTTTTATCGGGAGACACGGGGGAACGCTGGGTGGTAGGAAATTTGTGTCAGCCCGGTGATGCCACAACTTTCCCACACAAAATGTGTGAAAAAGGTGATTTTTTCAGCTAAATTTGAGGTTTGCAGGGCATTCTGGGTAAGGAAACGTTGGGGGATCCACGCAAGCCATACCTCCCTGGAATCCCCCGAGTGTCTAGTTTTCAGAAATGTGTGTGTTTGGTAGGTTTCCCTAGGTGGCCGCCAAGCCCGGGGCCAAAAACTCAGAGGACCCCCTTTGCAAAACCAGGTTGTTACATGATAGGTAATTTTGATGTCTCCTCAATAGGTTTTGGGCCCTTGCCTGACGCAGGCACTAGGCCTACCCACGCAAGTGAGGTACCATTTTTCTCTGAAGACTTTGGGGAATGCAGGGTGGGTGGAATTTTGTGGACCCACGCAGATTCCAGAACTTTCCACCACAGAAATGTGAGGAAAATTTGTTATTTTGGACACATTTTTAGGTTTGCAATGGATTCTGGGTAACAGAACCTGGTAAGAGCCAGTGAAGTCACCCCATCCAGGATTACCCTCGGTGTCTAGTTTTAAAGAATGTACAGGTTTGCTAGGTTTGCCTACGTGCCAACTGCGCTAGGGCCCAAAATCCACAGGTATGCACATTGCTAAAAAAAAATCGGAGCCCTGTGGGCTTTCTGCCGCCCTGGGGGGGGAATCGGGGAAGGGGGTTTCATCCTGATATGCCCCTAAAGGGGCAGAAAGACTGTGGCTATTTTTTGTGGGGGTGGGGGCATTGGTATGACCATTTTGGGCAGCCCCCACGCATAAAAAAAACCTGCATACTCGCTGGCGCCTAGTGGGCTTTCTGCCACCATCTGCCCTCCCGGGGGGGCAGAAAGACTGGAATTTCTCTGGGGGTGGGGTGGGGTATTGTCATGCCCATTTTGGGGAGCCCCTATCCCTACACTAATAAAACAAAAAAATCCATGGTTTCTAGTGGGCATTCTGCGCCCCCAGGGGGGGCCAGATTGGGGGCTACAGCTCCCATCTGCCTCCTGGGGGGCAGAAAGACTGTCATTTTTGTGGGGGGGAAGGTGGGGGCATTAGCGTGATCGTTTCGGGCAGCCCACACTCTAAAAACAATTGTGCAAAAAAAATCCCTGGTGTTTAGTGGGCTTTCTGCCCCCCCCCGAAGGGGCAGATTAGGGGCCAATGCCCCATCTGCCCCCGGGGGGCAGAAAGACTGTAATAATTGGGGAGTGGGGTGGGGGCATGGGCCTGCCCGTTTTGGGCAGCCCCCACCCCTATTTTTTTTTTTTTAATCCCCTGGTGTCTAGTGGTCTTTTTGCCCCCCCGGGGGGGCATATTGGGGGCCAATGCCCCATCTGCCCCCCAGGGGGGCAGAAAGGCTGTAATGGTGGCGGGTGGGGGCATTGGCGTGCCCGTTTCGGGCAGCCCCACCCTAAAAAAAACTGAAAAGAAATCTCTGGTGTATAGTGGGCTTTCTGCCCCCCCGAAGTGGCAGATTAGGGGTCAATGCCCCATCTGCCCCCCGGGGGGCAGAAAGACTGTGATTATTGGGGGGTGGGGTGGGGGCATGGGCCTGCCCGTTTGAGGCAGCCCCCACGCCTATTGTTATTTTTTATGAAATTCCCTGGTGTCTAGTGGGCTTTTTGCCCCCCAGGGGGGGCAAAAAGACTAAATAATGCCCAAATAATTTGGGGGGAGCAAAGGCCCTTGCCCAAGGGGCCGCTCCCCCCACCCTGGTGTCTAGTGGGTGGATCCCTGCTTGGGGATCACCCTCCTGTGGTGATCCCCAAGCAGGGATCCACTGGGGAGGGGTACCATTGGAAAGGGGAGATTCTCTCCTTTCCAACGATACCTCTCCCGTCTTTCTACGTGCTCAGGGGGCTGAGATAGCCCCCTGAGCATGTAGAAAGTTTCACTTTCACTGTAATGACGTCGGCGCGACGTGCGCGCCGATCGTCATTACAGTGAAAGGGGGGGGGGGGGCCACGGGAGCTGGGGAAGCTGGGGAAGCTCTTCCCCAGCTCCCGAGGCTATTTTGCATGAAAGGGAATCCCTCTGGTGCCGGCACCAGAGGGATTCCCCAGGGAATGCCTCATGACGAGCTGGACTCGTCATGGGCACAGCGCGACTGTGCTCCATGACGAGTCCAGCTCGTCATGGGCATACAAGGGGTTAAGGAACAATTTAAAAGAAAACATATTTGTAAACAAAAGAACAACAGGGCATATTTAAGGGCTTCATCTCCGCTTTTTTGGCTTTTAAAGCCAAAAAAGCGGAGATAAAAATATAGCCCTATTAACAAGAGGGTGCTAACATGCATTAGCGCATGTTTGCACCCTTTTACCCAATGCCTCCCTTTGCATCTCTAATGAGATGCAAAGTGGGCGTCACTGAGCAGGACAACCTTGTAAATATCGCTGATGTGCACATCGCGATATTTACAAGGCTGCCAACGCATTTTAGCAGACGTTAGTTTTGGGCGAAAACTGCTGTTTTCGCCGGAAACTAACGTCTGCTAAAATGCAGACTTAGGAATACCTATTATGGGGTGGATTGTGCTGATACGACCCTGTGGGTCGTATCAGCAAGGTTATCGCCGTTTTGCAGGGAACATCGCTGGAAAACCAGCGATGTTCCCTGCAAAACAGCGATCTCTCCGCTATCGCTGGGAATTATATCGCCCTGGGGAAATGCGTTGTAAATAACGCGCTAACAGGGCGATATAATCAAGCGATAGACGGCGATAAATAGAAAAGCACTTAGCGCGCTTTGCGTCTATTTATCGCCGTCCTTGTAGATATGCCCCCATATTTTTACCAAAGCCAACTGTTCTATGCCTCTTTAAATCTACATATGTCTGTTTGCATGGTGTCACCCTATGCTGATTGGCACATTTGTATTTTGATAAATATTTGCCACAGGTGTTTAAATAGTAGATGGTGTGACGGATCTGATGTTTTTCCCAAATCACTTCATTAAAGTTAATTTCCAGATAGCAGATTCCTTGGCAAATTATTTTAGTCTGCAAAAAAAACCGAGGTGCGTATTGTTGGCAAACAGAGCCATTTGTGGGGTGATCATTGGTGGCCACCCGAGCTTGGCCCTACCCCTCTTCCTGCCACCGAGGTAAAAAATCTAGGCATTAGGCTAGACTCCAAACTTAGTTTTGTCTTTCATACTAAGAAAATCGCTGCCATGTGCTTCGGGATTCTCCGTAGGCTTAGACCTATTTTCAAATTCTTTGATGCCCCAACCAGACAGCTTATTGTACAAGCTACTAACCTGTCTCGGTTGGACTATGCGAGTTTCCTTTTGCTCGGGGCTAATCAGGCCGAACTTTGCAGACTCCAACGCGTTCAAAACGCTACCGCCAGGGCTCTGGTTGGCTTGCCGAGATTTTGTTCGGCCAAAAAAACTATCTATGGACTTCACTGGCTCCTTGTTTCTCAGAGGATTAAGTTTAAGTCTCTCTGTCTTTCGTTTAAAATTCTGAAGCACTCTTCCCCTCAGATTTTGGAACATCTTATTTCGCCGTATGTACCATCGCGATCCTTAAGATCTTCAGGGCTTCATCTGGCCACAGGTCCACGCTTTAAGAGGGTTAGGGCCGGGGGCCGCTCTTTTAGTGTGCTTGCTGCCAAGCTCTGGAACTCACTTCCCGCCCATATCCGCGCCATCGATGAACTTCTGATTTTCAGGAAGGCCGTCAAAACCTTCCTTTTTCCCCTGGATGTCTAGCACTGTCATGGCCTGTCCATTGGTTTGCTTGTGTGCCGGTTTCTTGTTCAAGGAGCGCCGGGACGCCCCTTTGCTGGGGCAGCTGTGCGCTATACAAATCCTGCTAACATAACATAACATAACATAGTCTCCTGGATCTGGGTCCGAGAGGCGATGTGTTATTCTGTGTATATTGTGTTCAATAGATGTTCCTCTACATAGCTACACTTTGTGACCCCGGGCAAATAACATTGGCTACCTTTTTCCTCCCTTCATTTTTAGAAAAAAAAATGTAAGTTCTAAAAAACATAGGGGCATATCAGCAAGGGCTGGCGATATAATTATCGCCGCTTTGCGTCCGTTTTTGGGCGAAAAGCAGCGATAATTATATCGCATTATTTACAAGGACACGCTATCGCGTGTTTCCTTGATTCATCTCCTGGTTAGTTCATTTCTCGCTTTGCATCTCTAATGAGATGCAAAGTAGGCATTCCCTGCAAAAACTAAGGGAAAATTATCGCTAAATGTCCTTCTACGTATTTACAATATGGCTCAGGACACTCATAGCGATATCAAAAACAGCGCTAACCGCTGTTATCGCCAGTATTTTAAGTCTGCTATTTTTCATGACTACCCTATCTATGACATGGGAGGTGGATTCAGTGGCTGAATCCACATCTCCCTATCATCAAGATTTCTTCTATCGCTGTGGGAATATCGCTGGATTAACAGCGATATTCCCGCATAACGCCGCTTTGGTGTATAATTTATCGCCCTGTAGAAGCGCGTTGATAACGCGTTATCCGGGCCATAAATTACAGCGATAGGCGGCTATAAATATGAAAGTGCTAAGCGCGCTTTGCGATATTTATATATAATGTAGTGGTGCTTTATTTGTTTATTTAACAAGGAATCTGTTTTGTAGCAACCTTTTAACCTCTTTCATGAAAGCTGTAGCTCATTCGCAGTGGGAGAGAGTTCCAGATTTCTGGACCAGACCTAGATGAGGTGCTGGAGTAAGTCTTCTTTTTTCTAAATCTCGAGCATTCCATTCGTAAGAAGCTGGCACTCCTTAGGAAGGGACTGCCTCCTGAGATTGTGAACTTTTGTTTAAGTTACATTGGTGAATCATTATTGAAAGAAACGGACAGGATAAACTGAGCGAAGGCCCTTCGCACTCTCCAACTAATGCCAGTTATCCTGCTGACACTAATTAATTCCATAAACAACAAGAATAGTGGGGAGCCGAGATGAGATAAAAATACACGGTAGACCATAGATCTATAATTCATATAGCTTCTTTGTATTAAAAAAAGAAGACATACGCACATCCAAAGGTTTGCAGTCTTAACAATCTTCTGTTGAAACAAATTTGACAAAAACAAAAAAAGCACTGATGTTGCCAACACGTGTTTCACGGAAATACTAACCCACTTCTTCAGCGCTAAGAACTGAAACCTGGGGGCAGATTTACAACTTCTCGCACATCTCTGAAAATCAACAGGGATGCGCCAGAATAGATGCGTCACACAATCCCCCCCTTGCACCACCATGGATGCGTCGCATTTACAATGCGGTGCATCATGGTGCTGGAGTCGTGTCGCAAGCGCGATGCAACTCCTGCAGTGCACAGGGGCCGCCCATACTTAACGTGGTGCGTCACTCCTTACGCCTGCTTTAAGCAGGCGTAAGGATTTGACGCAGCAGCGTCGTAAAACTGACTTAGTGAAATCTTGTAGATACCCACACAAGTGAGGTACCATTTTTATCGGGAGACTTAGGGTTATTCAGATATGTAAAGCAACTGTTATTACCTATTGACTTTCGATGCATTTCTGTCTTCCAAATGAAAGACATTGTGTAAAAAAGAAGTCATTTTGAAAAATGACCGATAATTGAGTATTCCCAATTTCGAAAATGTGCAAATATCTACTGTTTCTAAACTGTATTATTTGTTTCCATTTCAGAAATACATAGGTGTCTTTCATACCGATTTTTCCATGTATACATTTTCTCACAATAATTGCTATATACCCGGTACATAAGAAAAAAACATTGCAAATTGCTGCTCAGTTTTTGACTCTGGGTTCGTCTGGTTCTTGGTGAACCTACAAGTCCTATATATACCCACAACCAGAAAGGACCAGTGGATATAACTGTATATTGCTTTCAAAGAGCTGTCATAATTAGAAGAAGTTACAGGTGAAAATGTTGACACAAAAGGCTGTTGTTTTCAACTAATTTTCAGTTTTTCCTCTATTTAACTGTCATTTTCTATAAAGAAACCTTGAAGGATCTACTCAAATGACTCCTTGCTGAATTCAGAATTTTGTCTACTTTTCTAAAATGTATAGCTTTCTAGGATCCATTATTGCTTTCATACCCATTTCTACCATTAACTGGAAGGAGGTTGAATGCAGAAAAATAGCAGAAATATACTATGTCCCAGAAAAATGCCAAAACTGTGTAAAAAATATTGGTTTTCTGACAAAAGTCTGTCATTCCCTAAAAGCTGGGAAAATGGTGATTTCAGCCCCATAAACCCTTTTTTGATACCATTTGCAGGGAAAAACCCAGATGCTTTCATTTGCAGCCCTTTTTCCCATTTTTCTAAAAACAAAACAAAATTTAGCTGTATTTTGGCAAATTCCTGGGACCCCTCCATGGGAATCCACAAACTCTGGGTACCTTTAGAATAGCCATGATGTTGGCAGGAAACGACATAAATTTAGCGAGGATACCTTATGTGGTCAAAAAGTTACAGAGGCCTAAGCGCGCACTACCCCAAATAGCCAAAAAAAGGCTTAGCACAGGTGGGGGAAAGGCCTAGCAGCGAAGCGGTAAATAAAGAGTAGGACTGAAATACATTTCTGGCAAGGCTATTAAAATCCACTGAAGTACATCACATCCAATTTATGATATAGCATTCATATGCAAAGTATAGCCATAAATGCTAAATACTAAATTGCACCCGTGAATGCTTGCCTTGAAACAGCCTCATCTCATATAACTCTTGGATAGCCTCGTATAGCATGACAAGGCACTGCTTGAAATGTGCAATGAGTCTAAGATACCCATGTACAACTAGGTAAACTTAAATAAAAAAACTAAGACCACTTACCTTGCGCTCGCTGCATCGCCAACTCTGCAATGTGACGAGAGCAAAGTAAGTGGTTTTCCTTTTTTTTAAATTAAGTTTCCCACGTCGTAGTCTGTCGACACCGCTCTTACCTGCACGGGCCGTGCCTGGTGCACCTGCAGTACAACATGTTAGTATATATGGGCCCAGGAGGGGGCAGATCTATCACGTCAGTGCTTAACAGTTGCCTAGGGTGTATCAGTCACCTAAAGAAAACAGGACATTTACAGTATTTTGCTCCTTGATTTATTTATCTGTCCTGTCTACCATGAGCACATTTATGCACATCAGCATTATCCCTAGTTTGTATAGCTGTCTTAATAGATCTTCACTACTGCAATAATTGTCAATAGTATCACCCTTTCACTTTTCACAAGAAAATAAGGGCCTGCTGTATCAAAGGGTTTTACCTATTCTGTGTCTATGGAGAAATGTGTTGACACGCAAGTGCCTTCAATCCATAATTTTTAGACAAACCTTGATGAGCATCTTTTGCCACATAAATATGTTGTTCACATAAATCTATCTCTCACATAGTTCCTTGCTTGTGCCAACTTTGGGGTTGTATTCCTTAAACACAATTGCCGTTCATTATATTATAGTTCCAAAATATACATGATTGGAGACACTGTGATGTTAAATACGTCGGTCCTGCATATTATAATATTTTTGTTTCCTGTATTGCTCCCTAGGACAACTTGAAGACATTGAAACAGAACCCCCTGAGTATGAATGTTTTATCGCCTTGTCATCACCAGCAGACAACAGGCACAACCTAACTTGTTTCTTGAAGGAATCAATTCAGAAACATTCCAACATAACTTTCAGTGTATGGTAAGAATTCAAACCTTTTTCTGAATTAATATTATACAACATATATGCCAACAAACTCATTAGTTTACATGCTATATAATATATATGCCCTTTGACAGTCACTGACCTTGAGTTATACAGTCATTTTTTCATCTCAAGGTCGAGCCATTTCGCCGGTCAGACTTGTTAAGCTATCATGCTCTGTTTGGTGATGATTTAGAATGTAATATGTGTTCTAATAATAGAAGCTAAGATGTGTTTTGGAGCTGTGGAATTAAAATTGCCTTAACGGAAGAGGTGATGATGCCAAGTTACGCTTTATCCCTACCGTCACAGCTACTGCACAAGTATTGATTGGGGGGGGGGGGCGGAGTCTCCCACCATGTAACCACCACTAGGTAGGTTTCTCCCATCTTGGGGAGTCAGTGCACTGAAGCAGCATGCCCCTAGCCACCCTCCACCCTCTCCCCATGCTGGTGCTGCTTGCATATGCTTGCACTTGGCTCCTTACGTTTAAGGCCCGAGGGTCTAGTGGGCATCCATCGTTTCTCCTTCCTGAAATCAAGGAAGAGGAAGTATTCTGTGATGGGGCAGGAAGAACTAACATGTTTGAACATATTTACACTAAGAGCACATCACTTTTTTTTGGTGTATGTCCTTAACTGCACACGCCATAATCGCTTGCCCACCCCTGCGCACACAGGCTGCTGCACCCCAGCCCCTCCCGCCGCCCAGCGGTGATTGCCCGCCCCTGCGCACACAGGCCTTACTGCTGACCTTCCGACACCGGCGTGTCTCCAAGAGGGCCCACCACCTGCCGGTGCAAGCTCCAAACCCAGGGCCCGCGACCTTGGCTGCCTCCACATCATGAAGCCCCGCACTGCGGGCCACCAGGTCACACACTTGATTCTGGGTCTTGATTATGTGTTCTTCGTGGGGTCCAGGAAGGCAGCCATGGTGGTGGGTGCTGCCTGCTGTGTGGTCGGTGCAGGGTGTGGGGTCTCATCAATGCAGCTGGGCTGCCTTGCTCCTGGAGGTGAGTTGACGTAGCTGTTGATGAACTCTTGGAGGGCGTCGGTGTCGAAGGTGTGGAGGTCCTCTTTGTCATCAGAGAAGAGAGGTTCGGTCTGCTCAGCAGGAGGTGTTGGTTTTCCCCTGCAATGTGAAGGGGAGATGCAGTTTAACATTGTGTTCACATATGTGTTGACGCATTGCACGTGTTTACATACAGACTGCATGACAATGTACATTGTGATTGTTTGGGAAGAGCTGCCTATTTGATGCGGGACAGTGGACAATTTCAACAACATCACGGATGTGTGTTTGTACTTGTACATCATCAACTCACATTTCCCTGCTATGCCAAATGTGATTGGCCCGTTTCTACAGACAAGCGGCCCCAGTTGTGTCCCCTGTTCTGTTTTGGATGTGTTGCGGTTTGTACCACATTGTTATCAATGTTGATGTGCTCTGTATGTTATGTGTGTGTGCTGCATTTTGGGAGAGTCGCCCCTGCAGCTCTGATTTTGCTGCCCCATATCCCTTTCATGCGGTGTGCATTTGCCTTCTGTGCTTCTACAGTGCTGAGATGTTGCATATTTGGGTACATTGGTCTCTTGGTGGGAGTTGGGGGTCTGGGGCATGGTTTGTCCGCAGATGTGTTGTTGACATCAGGGGTTGTTTGTGCACGTGGATGTGTGACCTGCTCCTTTACGGATGTGGTCCACACTCAGCCACCTCAGTGTCATTGCATGCAACATTTCATGGTATATTGACTGCAGCACTGCTATTCGTCATGCAGTGTCACTTGCATTGTCAGTGTTGCTCACAGACACACCGCATTACTGGGTTTGACAAATGTGCATGGGTTGGTTGTAGGGTTGGTGGTGTGTGGGACGGGCCTTCTCTGGGCACATACTCGACAGGGGCCTACTTGCTGTTCCCAGGTGTGCTGCAGTGTGCAAAGGGGATCAGGGACATGCTCCAGAGTCATTGTGGGTGTGCACTGTGCTATACTTAATTATGCATGTATGCCATTGTGCCCATCTCCCACTGTACTCCCAGTCCCTGGTCGTTACTCACCCTGTTGCTGTTGGGTCAGGTCATGTTGAGCAGTGTCCGGTCCCCCAACTCCTGCCACCGTCTGCCCACTGATGACTGCGGACACCATTTCCTCCATCTCATCCAGCTTCAGCTGTGGCGCCGGACTCACACCTCCGGTCTGCATTGCTGCCTTCTGGTTGTTTGCGAGTTTCTGCTTGGTTTTGCGCTTCACATCATTCCAGCGCCTGTTGACCTCTTCCATTGTCCTCTTCAGCACTCCGACTGCATTCACCTTGTCCACGATGGACCTCCATATCCCATTTTTTGTTGCCAATGACACAGTGGAGGTGACAAACAGTAGTTGATGGTGTTCTATCACCTCTGTAATCAGGATCCTGTTTTCCTGCCGACTGAACCGCACCTTCCTCTTCTTCTTGTCCTTGCCTTTCCCTGACCCTGAGGTCCCGGCCTGGGCCTCCGGGGGGCTTGTGGGGTTCTGGTTGTCCCCTGTACTTGCTCCAGCTCCCTCCATTGTGCTTCACAGTTGTTTTGCTTTTGTTTGTATTTTTTTTTCTACTTTTATAGTGATTTGTCTGGCCTGACCTGTGTGAATTTAACGCGACTTTTTTCGCGTTCATGTTTCGGGATCACGTTAATTTTAACGCGGTCATTTGATGTCGTGAGACTATCGCATGGTGCTGCCAGGTTGAGAATTCTACGTTAACACGGCGTTGTTTTCCCGTGATGGACTGCAATATGCAAAGTTGTGTTAAGCCAATTTTGAGATAATTATCACACGTCCTTGAGAATATCCCCCTCAGTGTTGCCATTCCCTGCATATCTAAGCTGATGTCTGCAAATGCAGAGAGAGAATGATGTTGGAGTGTGGTGTGGATTGGATGCTAGGTGATGGGGACTATGGGAGGGAGGATGGAGCCTTGACAGGACCCACATGCTGTGATTGTAGTCTAAGGGTCTGACATGTAAAAAAAAACGTACCTGCTATCTTAATGACTCCAGACTATTTGTTATTATTTAATTCATGCTGAATAATTAGGTTATTCCTTAAATTATTCCCACTCATTGATTCCCGTTAAGACATTTTTGCATGTTGCTAGCCAAAGTAAAAGCATTTCCGCCCAAGTAAGCAGGTAACCATCTCCAATGTTTACAGTATGCAGATGACACAGTCATTTTCAACCATACAGCTGCCGGTATGTAGCGATGTAGGATGCACTGGCCATTTATTGTAATGAAAATAACATCTTAATCAAAACAAATGGTTTGTGGAAATAAAATCATCAACAAGGCCAGATTTTATTAGTGTAAGTGTCATGCATACAGTACCTGGGAATTCAATTTAACCAGTGCGGTTCACACCACAGCCAACTCAAAGCCGGAGCTACAGAAGATTATTCTGACTGCCAGATGCTGCTACATCATCTCGAATCTGACTTGAATTCAGTCCTTACAAGTAATCGATCATGGCGAAAGTTAGGTTTCTAGGCTATTATGCCAAGCTAAATGCAGCCTGAGTTGATCACTTAGGGAAGGTTATGTGACGTTACAATGCATGCCATTACCCCGCATGCCGTTGCAATGCCAAACTTTACCCCGACTTGCTGTCGGGGAGCGCTGGAAGTTGGAATAGATTAATTTTCTATTCCAACTCTAGTGTGTGCAACAGGAGGGAAGGTTTTGGAGTTAAATCCAACACCTTCTACCCACTGCTACATACC
This sequence comes from Triturus cristatus, assembly GCF_964204655.1. Lineage (NCBI taxonomy): Eukaryota > Metazoa > Chordata > Amphibia > Caudata > Salamandridae > Triturus > Triturus cristatus. The sequence continues at coordinate 266,562,467 of NC_140581.1, forward strand.
TTTTTCATTGCAACAGCATGCGGGGTAAACACATGTGTTGTAACGGTTGCAGTGTAAAGGCTGTTTCCCCTTAGGGAACTGATATGGTTGAGCATTCAGGATAAAATCCTCCAATTGGAGACCCAAGCGCGGGACTCAATTGAATTTTTAGAATCACAGGAAATCTGGGCTCTAAATGCGCCTCCAAAAACTTTGCTCTAAAATACTTGTAAAGATATCAAAGGAAAAATATTTTGCAGATGATTGGCATGTAGTGGAACTGAAGGCATTATGTGCAACCTTTTATCCATCTTCTGGGCAGGCGTTGTACTTATCTAGCCCTCTGAGCCTTTTATCTTTTCCCAATAACGTTCACGCCTGTTGACGAATCTTCGCAAAAACTTTCAAAACTACTGGGGCGCTCCGGTCAGCTCCTGTCTTAAACGTTTCGGGGTGATTCGTCAAGCAAGGCCCGAGAAAAAAGGGGGGGGGTCCCAAAACACATTTTCCCCATGTAATTTTGCATAGGAAACTTTAGTCAAAGCTACAGCCCAAACTGCTGAATGGAATTACACCAAATTTGGCAAAAAGATAGCCCTTGGTTCAGAAAGAGTCCTTTCTTGTTAAATGGTGTAAATCCGTTTAGTAGTTGCTGAGAAATTTAAAAAAGAAAATGTTTCGATATCTATGGCACGGTGGATTTGCGAACCCTCCTGACCACGTGATTCACTCTGATTGGCTGACAACTAACTAGGAAGTGTTGGCAGCCATCTTGTGACTCGGTAGAACTGAGTCACAAGAAAACAGTGAAACACAGTGAAAAAACAAGAAAAGGGGGCAGGATAGAAACACCCTGACCCCCTAGGCCTGCTCAGGGGGTCCCACAAGGACCCCCAGGGCCAAAAAAATGAGGCTGAGGCATGGAATAATACCATTAAAGGCCTATAAGGCCTATAAGAATGGGAGTTTGAAAGGGTCTGTCGGCTTAAACTGCAGACTGTGTGACTATAAGCAAGAATCGTTGTCGCACAAAGTGTGCCTCTGCAGTGGCTTGAAGGCCTTAAGACACTTTTGGCTAAAACCAATATTTCTTTATTTAGGAATAAGGCAGTGTAAAACAGCGATAAAAATGAGTTTGAGTGGGGACCATACACGGTTAACATCTAGGTTTTTGAAGTTTTTGAACGGTGCTTTCAAGGTGATTAATAAGAACAATTCTGTTAGATAATGCCATATTACTGTCTCGTTGCTCAAATTTGTAATCATTTTTAGTATTTGTTTATGAATAATGGCATTATTCCTACCATTTGCACGTTGCACTTTATTAGGTTGCCTCTCAATGATGCTCGCTTTCTTGTTTTATAGATATGTACCCACTTAATCTATATTTTGTATGAATAATGGTACAGTTAGTGTAAGTTTTTACAAACTGCACCTTGCATAGTTATCCTTGAATAGCAGAAGATTACAAAAACGCTACTTGAAGAGAAGTAAGTTAGGGATTCATTTAGCCCAGATGTATTACCTGTAATGTAGTTTTATTATCACAGCTAAGCTTGTATGATGATATAAAATAGCTGTAATATGCACTTTTATGATTAATTTCTATCTTGTTTTTACATACGCTTGGTAAATTGTTGTGGTTTTAAATAACTGAAAACAATAAAAATGTACTTACTTACTGATTCAGACAGATTGCCTCTACTTCAGTCTACGTCAGTGGGGAGTCAAAAGGGGAAATATATCCTGCCTGCTTTAAAATGTTGGCATGTATGCTAGCAGCACTGACAATTAAACTGAGAGCAGTGGGAATCTGCAAAAGCTCACCTGCATCTGTAGGCAGCTCCTCCTTGAGCCTGCATCTACAAGGGACCCTTCCTCTCTCCTCCACTCAAGCACGTTGTTACGTGACCCTAGCATGAGTTCACGTCAGCGTCGGTGGATAGCTTGGATTGGGCTATTCAGGAATTGATGAAGTATAACCCATACTCAAATCCTGATGGTACGGAAACATTCATGACCTGGCAAAAGAGGTCGAAACATTATGGGATACCAGATCTCTGCAACTGCAGAATTATGACTGTAAGAGAAAACATGCTCAAGGGGAAATGAGGTAAAAATTGCAATTTCTTTCAGTATTAATGTGCTGACTGCTTGGGCTGCATGCAGGATTATCTGGTGATACAATGGTTGCAAGTGTCGTACGGACACATTTCGGAACATTTCCACTAAAGATGATAAATTGGTAAATTATTGAGTTCACGTGTTGTGTTTATAATTTTTTTTTTTTATTTGTTTTGTCAGTTTGCTCTTTTTTACGAGTTAATTAAAATGGCTGCAGCCAGCATGTTACAACCACGGTTAGTGCTCCTTTCTTCTTTAGAAGCAATGGGAAATACCATTCGACTGATACCTGATAGATATAGTGGTGAAAACATTTCAGCTGCCGGACTACAGGGGGTACTGTTTCCCAATCTTGGTATAAATGGAAAATCGAAGGAACGTTTAAGAGAGTCTTGAGAAAATGATGAACTGGCTATCAACAATGGTGCGGGTGACTAAAGGAACGATTATAAAATACTTGTAAAAAGGTTAGAGAATGATTTTGAAATGCATTTATATGTAGTCTTAGGGAGACACACGTTTTCGCGACACAACAGAAGAAAAGAGTGTGGAGAACTATGGGCCTCATTTATGAAAAGTGACGCATCACTGCGTGAAAACAGTGATGCGTCACTTTTCACTGCGCCCTCCCTGCGACTCCAATGATGCGTCATATTTACAGTATGACGCATCATGTCGCAAGGAGTCACAGATCCGTCAGTATTTCTGACGTATCTGTAGGCGCAAAAGTGACGCATTGCTGGAGTGTGTCACAAAAGTGACGCAACTCCAGCAATGTGTCCTTTCACATGGGGCAAGCCCCATGTGAAAGGGCCTGCGTCAGTCTTACGCCTGCTGTGAGGCAGTCGCAAGATATTGACGCATTTGCACCCTAGAAGTGGCGCAGTGAAATCTTATAGATTTCACTGCGTCACTTCTACGATGCTTACTTACGTGGGAACGCCCACCCTGCATACATTATACCTGACGCAGGTATAATGTAGCGCAGGGGTTTACAAAGTGACGCATCTAGGTAGATGCGTTACTTTGTAAATATGGCCCATCATGGCGCATGTTTTACGCCACTGGTGCGTCACAAAAAGTGACGCACCGGTGGCGCAAAAGTGACACAGGGGCTCATAAATGAGCCCCTATGTTGCTAGTTTAAAAATGTGCCTACAACATGTGCATTTGGTGACTTCATGAATTATTTAATTTGAAACCAACTAGAGCAATACACTCATGAAAAATAAAAAATACACTGAGTTTGTTTGAATTGAATACTGTAAGTAAATGTCATGAAAGTGAACTTAGAATGCTTGAGCGTGACATTGCAGTCCCTCACAAGACAGTAACTGGCTTAGCGGATTCAGGTTTGCTAGAATATAAGGGGTTAACCAGAATTGGGAAACTTTGGGGATGATGAAATTAAGTTGTCTGAAATAGACATAAATCCAGCTGGATTTTCCAAGACTAAAATTTACATGATTGTTTATGCTTGTATGAAGACTGATTTTAAAGCAAAGCCAACTGTAGGTAAGCTGCATGTGTGCAAAGTCAGGTGAAAATCTCAGAAGTTGGAGACATCAGAGCAACCTAGGTATTACACCAAACCCCAAATCAAGTAATGTTGGTCACACATGTTGGCGATGATGATGATATTGTAGAACAGGTTTCTAAAGTCTTTGTAAATAAATTGGAATTGCTCTAAGGTTTTGAACATAACACCTAGTGAGAGAGAAAGCTAAACCAGTAAGGAGTGTTCCCAACATGATACTAGGGCCTGTGCACCTGGCCCTTTCTGCAGAGCCACCCCCAAAGTTTTTGTCTTTCTCCTCCCTTTTTTCTGACCTCGTTTTTGATGGCTTTAGGACTTTGGGCACTTTACCACTACTAACCAGTTCTAAAGTGCATATGCTCTGTACTATAAACATGGTAACATTGGCTTATCCACATTTTGCATATTACTTTTATTTACAAGTCCCTAGTAAAGTGTACTATGTGTGTCCAGGACCTGTAAATTAAATGCTAGTAGTGGGCCTGCAGCACTGATTGTTACACCCACCCAGTAGCACTTTAAAGACGGCTCAGGACTGCAGAGCCTTCGTGTGCAGTTAGCCTACTTGTCAGGCCCAAACCTTCCTTTTTATTATATGTGACTCACACCTAAATAAGGTCCTAGTTAGCCATATGGGTAGGGTGCAGGGTATTTAAAAAGCAGGATATGTCCTTTTAGGTTTTACATGTCCTGGTAGTAAAAAAAGTCTTGATTCATTTTTTACTACTGCAAGGCCTACCACTCCCATAGGTTAACATAGGGATTGCCTTAAAACATCTTTTAAGTGTAATTTCCCATTGGGAGCAGATGACAATTGGAGTTTTGGTGTCTCTGGACTCGCAATTGAAACTCATAGCTTATGGTGAAGTCTGAAAATAGCACTTTTAGAAAGTTGGCATTTTCTTAATTTATTTATTGTGGGCGCCCACTCTGCAAGCATTCAGGAAGAGCCTCAAGATCTGGCTCTTTGGATGAGAAGGAGCTGAAAAAGGTTCTAGAGGTGATAAATCAGGTGATGTTTTACAGGATGATTGTGAGAAGTTGGCCTGGTATATGCTGTCCACTAATTAAAGTGGGCACCCTGTGTCAGTCCAAACAACCCTTACGTCAAAGATAACCTTAGAAAGCTATCCAAGTGGTAGCTGTGGAGAGCAGCCTTCAGGCTTAGTCTTAAATGAATGTTAAGCAGCTTGTTTTACCAGAATGCTACCTTATTGTATTGGTTAAATGAAAGGAGAACCACACAGTAGTTATAAAAATATGTATTTATTAACCCCTTCAGTGCCACGCCCTTTCCCCCTCCTGTGCCGGGCGTTGCATAGGCGGGTGGGGTTCATGACGAGATAGTCTCGTCATGGGCACAGCGCGACCGTGCTCCATGACGAGACTATCTCGTCATGGGCACAGAAGAGGTTAATATAACACTCTCTAGTACTATAAAGTATCTGCTACATGTAGATAATCAAAAAGCACACAATACTGTAGCACCAAAACAATAGTAAGTAGCAATAATGCACAGTGGGCTCCAGGGGGAGACCAAACCATATAGTAAAATAGTGGTATAAGAACCACAACTCGAGTCAAGACAGTGTCTAGAGTACGTAGTATCGCTAGAACCCCAGAGAACCACCCAAGGTGAGTAAGTAGGGAACCCACGGAGGATGGGTGCAGTGTGGGAACACAACCGCGTACAATTCTATGGGGAAGTCGCGGTTTAAGTTTTAGGGGCAGATTTACAAGAAGTTGCTGCAGCATGACACCGCAAGCCCTTTGGCTGCGGCACTTTTAGAGCGCAGGAATGCGAAATATTTACAATGATATGTCTCATTCCTGTGCTCTCCCCTGTGCTGGCGTACAAACAGCTGCCATGCGCCGGCGCAGGCATCCTTGCACCATGGTGCAAGGATGCCTGCATAATGGGGAGATTGTTTTTTGCAGCAAGGGGCAACTTCCTGCACAAAAACAATCACTAAATGCATTTTCCTCTTTCAATGCGTGCTGTAGAATGCAGCACACATTGAAAGAGGAAAAAATGAGGAGAAATTAAGACATTTCTCCTCATTACGCCTCGCTACGCACCCCCTAGGGTGGCGTAGCATACTGACGCATTTCCAGATTTATGATTTCTGGAAATGTGTCTGGACCCATGGGTGTTGGGTGGGAACACCCACAGCAACAACCATCGAACGCCCTTTTCACGCAAAGTGCTGCGTGTAAAGGGGCTGTATTAACAAGGACAGGAAAAGCCATGCAGGGTGGCTTTTCCTGTCCTTGTAATTATGGGGCAGTGTAATGCGCTGCCAGTGCATCACAAAAAGTGATGTACTGGCAGCGCAAGCGGCTTGTAAATCTGCCCTTTTGTGTTTAAGAACCCTTTCCAGTGGATTACGAAGAAGCCCTTTGGATCCTAGGCGGTTGAAGTGCCCCCACCCATGGATACCGTAGCAACAGATTTATCTATCCCAGGGAAGCCGGGTGTATAGGGCTGAAGTGGTGTCGGAAACCGCCGTCGATCTCAATGGAGAACATCAAGGAAATGCCTCTGCTGGAAAGAAGAAAAGTGTCTGATGGAACCTAAAGGTGGATTCTTGATGAAGGGAACCTGAAAGCAGAGGGGGCAGAGTCTGGGTCACTCAGGAGTGACCAGGGCTCGGTAGTCGAATGGCCACCGATGTCGGGTGCTTCAGATGTGTTGATGAAGACCATGACTCTGCAGCCACGGGGACCATGAGACATCAAGGACAACCAGGAGCCGGATACAAGCTGTCCCACAAAGGATGTCAAGTGCTGAGGGGTCGGTGTCTGGCGAGAGCACCAACAAGCCTTGGCAATGGCAACCCACGAAGACGGTCAAGGAAGGTTATGGTCTGGACCAGCAAGGTCCAGCAGAGTCACCACAGCAAGCAGAGTCAGGGCAGGCCTGGAGCAACCACAGGAGCCCAAGAAAAGCAAAGTTGACCCTCAAGGGGACTCACAGGCCGGAGGCACAGGAGTCGCGAGCTGACCTCGATCGGTTTCACAAAACGACAGCTTGCAGAGCACTTAGTGCAAAGAGGCCAAAGTTCTTTGTAGGAAATGGTGACAGAGGTGGGGCTATTCGTAGTAAAGACACAGAAAATCCTGAGGTCTAAAATGGCAAGGAGAAAAGGTGGTGTGTGAAATGAGGAACAAAAGTCTAATGTACGTGGTGTAATACCAGAACCTTGGAAATGTGGTAGTTCACTCACCCAGGGTAACGAAACCCATCACATGGGATTCTCATCCCAAAGAAAAATCTCGAACTCTCAGGGGGCAGCAAGCCCCTCAACGAGAGATAAGAGCTTTTGTTTTGCTGTTTGTGTTGTGCACCTAAAGGTGGAGTAAATCCACATGTAGACTGGGTATGAGTGGGGGGTGCAGTGCTGATGAAGTAGTAGTGCAATAGGAGTGTGTTTAAAACTAGTTACGGGACGGCCAGGAAGACTCTCTTGAACACTGCCGTGCCGATGCTAGATTAAAAGAAGTGAAAGCCCCACTAATTCGATGTAATCAATGGAGCAATATACAAGATAGTGGTCAACATGTTTCAGCCGTGGTGCCTAGGTTGGCTCGGCTTTCATCAGGACCTTACAAGCTACTGCAAAAATGAAAAATTACGTAACAAAGGATACAGAGGGCACCCTCAAAATTGCTTGTAGGGTGTGCGTCTCCTCAACGATACAAACATCACCCGTGTAAACTGGGTGGAAAATGGACCTTCACCTGGCAACCGCTCAGGAAGGAACACCGCTCTCTCCGTCGGGGAACCGGGCTGGAATGAGCCTGCAGCCGAAGGTGTTCCCTTTGACCCTCCGGTATTTAACCGTTTTGTAATTAGGGGCTATTCGTAGCCCAATGCACTTGTTCGGGAAAAGCCAACAAGCATATGCCCTTGCAAAAGTACATGGTGTACAGGGGTTCAAGTATTACAGCCCCCACAAGGAATTCTGACCTCAAACTCGGTGAGAGGATAGCTTGGACCTTGAGGGACGTGGAACCCAGCTCCTGTGTTGCTGGAGCCCTCGGAGTTCGCAGGAGCTCAGGATCAGCAGACCAGTCAGTTGCATTATGGTGATAGAGATATCTTCAGTTGTCCTTGATGCCCCACAGGTTCTGCACAGAGCCTGTATGGTGCATGGGCACAGACGATGCTTCAGACTGAGAGGAAGTCAGGCCCAAACAAAGTCCAGCGAAGTCCAGAGTGTTCAGACAGTCAAAGTTCAGTGGTTTCTCGATCAGAATCTTGTCCACCTTGAATCTAGGGTCCTACAGCTAGGTATACCCTTTTGTACCCACAGAAGAGGGTTAAACAGATTCAGGGGACCCTCCCAGGAGAGGGTCTGGACAGTGGGGAGGTTACTCCCATGTCCTTTGTCCAGTTTCCCACCAGAGCAGGAGCCAACGACTCCCAGGTCTGGTTTGAACTGGACTATGCACAGGGACACCAAATGTGCCCCTCATGCAGACTTTCGGTCACTAGCAAGCGCACCCACCCAGGCCTAATACACTTAAACCTGCCTGGGAGGTGGTAACACCTCCCTGTAACAGGATGCCTATTGTTCTGCATTCCCCTGCTCGAGCTTGGCTCAGCAGCAGGAGGGCAGAAATGTGTCTCAGGTCGGCAGCAATTATTTTGGGCTGTCCGGGACAAGAAGGCGGGTACCGGGAACACCACGGACCTCACAAAGATCGTTTCTTAGGGGTGGAATCATACCTCCCACACTGGTGGAATCATACCTCCCACAACGGTTATCGGTATGGGGGTATGATTCCACAATGTTTGACACCAAATACAATAGGGTTACTTTCAGCCGTTTTAGATTGGTCATCACGCGGTCACATAATGTCACTGTATATGTTGTAAATGGCTGCAACACTAACAATGTGGGAGAATGGACTCCGTAGACTGCAGGGGTGTCCTGCTCATGCAGTGGCACCCTCTCACATAGAACCAAGCACCCTGCCTTCAGGATTGTCAAGGCCTGCTATTGGGTGACTTATAGGTTTTAAGTGTAGTGATCCCTAGATATAGTAAACCTATATCTTAACTAAGTGGTGCATGCACCAACTTACACAGGCTGCAATAGTAGGCCTGTAGTTCCATTTTGCATTGCCTCTCAAGGGTGGCATAACACGTGCTTCAGCCCATGGGAGGACTCTGGTGTACCAATGCCCTGGGTACATGGGGACCATATACTAGGGACTGACAAGGGTACCCCAGTATCCAATATGGAGTGTACCTAAGTACATGACATAACAGTTTATGGAAAAAGCAGATAGACTGGGGTCCTGATTATTAGCAGCATCCCAGTCAGACTAGTCAAAAACGGTAGAACATCAAGCAAAAAGTGTGGGTAACCATAAGAAGCAGATCCTGCTTTCCTACAATGATACTTTAGCACATGTCAAGGATAGGAAGAATACACATATGATGAATGTCTTGGAGGGTTAAGAGAGAAGTAGTGTTACTCTAAAGAAAGAGAAATACCACTTCCATGTGGTTATCTGGGTCATGCAATTTCTGGTGAAGCATTAGCCCAAAATTGGATTTGGTAAAGTTTATTACAAATGCACATGTTCCAACAGATAAAGGTCAGCTATGCTCATTTTCTGAATTTGTGCAGAATGTTGCACATATTGCCTATAATATAAGTGCATCGATGAAAAGGTGCATAATCTGAATGGTTATATGAGTGCCAGACATTCCTCAAAATAATCAAGGAAAAAACTGGGGAAATGCCCCATTTGGGTCACTTTGATGAACCCCAGAAGACAATTGTGACTGGAAACCAGATTACAAGGATTAGGAGATGTGCTTAATCAGGTTGCTGATGGCCAGGAAGGATTGGTGGCATTTGCCTCCCGTTCTCGTATCAGTGAAGTGCAATCAATCTGTGATGGGTAATCAATTACTTCAAATTTTTAGATTTGAGTATACATGTTTTGTAGATAGAAGTTTTCATCAATCACTAGCTAATGTCTTTCATTATAAGGGTGGGGAAAGTTCCACACACTGGATCAGCAGGTGGATTGATGGTGTTATGCATTTCAGTTTCACAGTGTTTTCATTAACCAATAAGACAGGTGATAGATTGTCCATCCTCCCAGTAGATGACCAGTGTAGTGAGAGTCAGGCTAACCCTATGTATAGAATTTAGTTGAGAAAACAGTGTGGCAAAATGGTAGAGCAGCAGATACCATCTTGGTGTGTATTAGAGCTGAGGCGGTGAAGCACTGGCCTAATTCGAGTGCATCCTCCAATTCGGATAAGGAATCTTGCCAAGGTCCAGGTCCAGGAGACGTATTGGTGGCCCAATCCTTCTCCCCTGCTGGAGTAAAATCAATTGGGGGGGGCCCGGCTTCGCAAGGGGGAGTGTTGTGTTCAGGATCCGAGTGTCCCTGCTCAGTGATACCCTGCCATTTTTCCCGATGCACTGTCTGGCAACAGGGAAGTTCCCGAAGCAGCCACATTGGCTGCTCAGCACATGACCCTGGGGGGGCGGAGTAACCACCAGCACCTTCAACTGCCGCCCTGAGAAGGTGCCATATCAACGCCAGGGGTTGCAGCCACACGGCCTTCCAGCTGAAGAACCCCAGAGAGACAGGCTCCCACTACAGAGAATGGGGCGGTTCTGGTAGCATTGTAGAGTAAGCAGCTGCGCCGCACGCTCATGGGCAGCTGCTTTTTGTTCCTTTTGCCCGATGGGGGGTCCCAGCGAGATCTCCCCACTTTTATCTTCAGTGTATGGACCCCTCCCCCATGTTTGGTCAGTCCTTGGGGGCCCTGATAAATTGAATCAGGTAGCAGGACGGGTGACAATCCTCAAAAGAGGTCCTGACCTTGCTGATTCTGCTTGGTATTATCATATTCACTGTAGTAGGTGTGCAGGTGTTCCTGTAACCTACATTTAGTGCTCACTTTACCGCCTAACATATAGTAGAGGTGCAGGTGCATTGTATCCATGTGTTTATGATGGTATTTTGTAACTCTGGTAGCATTCGACACCATATCCCACCACAAACTGATTGAAAGACTCCACCATCTCGGCATTCAAGGGGACGTGCTCAGATGGATGAGCTACTTCATCACCGGAAGAACCCAGAGAATCCACCTCCCACCTTTGACCTCTGAACCCAAGGAGATCACTTTAGTGTCCCTCAGGGATCATCCCTCAGGTCCATGCTCTTCAACGAATATATGACCCTGCTGATCAATATATCCAGATCCCATGGTCTCAACATTACTTCCTACACAGACGGCACCCAACTCATCCTCTTACTCACCGACGACCCCACCAGAACCAACTTACACAGTTGCATGAAAACCATTGCTGACTGGATGAAGAACAACTGCCTTCAGCTGAACACAGACAAGACAAAAGTACTCATCTTTGGTAACAGCAGCAGAGCATGGAACAACTCCTGGTGGCCATCAGACCTAGGACCCGCACCCACTCCCTCCAACCACGTCAGAAACCTTGGAACAATCATTGACAACAAGCTTGCCATTAAATTACATATCGTCGTCTTCTTCTTCCTCTTCTTCTTCCTCACTCTGCGCATGCTACATAAGATCTTTAATTGGCTATCCCTACACTCAAGATCACCATGACACAAGCCCTCATCACCAGCCGATTGGATTACGGCAATGCTCTCTATGTAGGAATCGCCACACACCTTCTACAGAGACTTCAGACCATACAGGACGCCGCAGCCAGACTCATCCTCAGCCTTACCCGACAAACCCACATCACACCTCACCTCAGGAATCACCACTGGCTACCCATTCAGAAGGGATGCCTATTCAAGCTGCTGACTCACACAAGGCTCTGTACAACAAAGGAGCCACCTACATTAACCACCGCCTGAACTTTCACCAACCATCGAGAAGACTATTCTCCGCCTCCCTTTCACTTGTCTTTACTTCCCGCATCTACTGAAGGTGATGTGTAAGACGCTCCTTCTCCCATGTGGCAGCAAACATCTGCAAAAGCCTCCCCACTCACCTCTGGACCATCACTGCACTTGCGGGATTCCGAATGGCCCTCAAGACCTGGCTGCATGCCATGATGTTATGATATGTGTCGTTCTTACATTGCATTGCTAGGATAATGAGTATGATATCAGGATTTGTTTTGTATGAGCAGCGAGGGTGTTTTTCATGATGTGTCAAACATTTAAGTCTTTATCTTATTGCACTGACTGTGATGTTTTGAAAATTGCCTAGTTGGCAAAGTGATTATTGGGTTATGTGGTTTAGGTCTATGTTTGTATGCAATACAGAAACATATTCTTATATCATATTGTGTTGAGTCTCTCCTGTGGAGTATTTATTGTTTCACTGGTACGAATGTGCTGCGCAAACTCTTTACACATTGCCCCTGATGATAAGTCTGACTGCTCTCCTCGTAATGGTGACGATGTATTGGTTCTGAGTGCGAGGTGCTAGTTCCCACAGCACGCCATGAATTGATTCTGAAGGCGACACACTGGTTATGAGTGCGATGCATCAGCTCCATTCCACACTTCGATGAAGATGTGGTGATTCCAACCCATGCAAAGATGCACCAGTTCTTGTGAGGATGCATGGGTTCTGGTTGTTGTAACACTTCAAACCCACTTCCACAGGGTCCAGGACTGGGTTGACACCACTTGGCAAGGCAAGAAGTGCAGCAAGCAAAGTGTAGGTGCCATAGCAGGATAAGTTGAACTCTTTGATGTCCCTGAGACATAGAAAAGGGGGCAAGCCCTTGGAGTCACTCTGGATTCAAGTGATGTAGGTCCAGTCCTTCTCACCCAGGCAGGAGAACCGCAGGCAGCAGGACAGCACCGCAAGACAAGAGCACAGCAAGGCAAGAGTCCAGCAAATCACACACAAGCAGAGTGGCTGTCCTTCTAGCAGCACAGAAGTTCTTTTTCCTGGCAGAGTGGTCACAGGTAGTCCTGGGCGGAGCACCTGAAAAACCTTTACGCGGAGTTCCGTAAGAGGCCGGAGTATTGCTTGGCCACCCCTAATAAAGTCCCCTTGGATGTTGAGGGTCATTGTGGCCTAGAACCCTTATTGTTGCCACAAATAAGTCCCCCACAGTGGGATTGCTGATACCTCGTTGGAGGCCACGCCCCCTTTCTCAACCACTCTGCAAAGGGGCCTCCTAGCGTACTACTGGTTGGGGTATGAAGTCCCAATGACTGCTGAGGGTTGTTAAGGGGCTAAGAACCCCTATTGTTGCCAGAAATAAGTCCCCCACAGTGGGATTGCTGAGACGTCGTCAGAGGCCCTGCCCCCTTTCTCAACCACTCTGCAAAGGAGCCTCCTGGCACACTACTAGTTTGGGGATGAAGTATCCTTGCTGCTGAAGGTTGTTGGTGGCCAAGAACCCGTATTATTGCCAAACGCAAGTCCCCCACAGCAGGACTGCTGAGACTAGGGGTGAGTGTGCTGGTAAACTCTGCTCCGAGGGCAGTTTGGCAGAGTTTTTGCTAAACTTCACAGAGTGTGGAGTTGCAAAACTCCACAAACTCCGCCAGCAGAGCAGAGTTTACCATCCAACCAAAGTCACAGGGCCAGAAGTGTACTGAAGTCATGGTGTCCAAAGTTCAGTACATATACCCAGTTGTGCCTTTGAAGTCAGGGAAACTTCAAAGAAAGCTTTAAAGTGCACAGAAGTCCTCCTTTCCTGCCCTTGCTCCATACTCACTCCAGGGGGCTATGCAGCTCTTAGTTACAGTGTAATCAGGTGTAAGTCTGAGGCTATGCCCAGCTCCTTCCTCCTATCACCCAGGATGGTTCATCAAGATACACCTAAGCTCACTTTGTATGTGGCTGTCCAAACAGAATACACAATGCCCACCTGTCACTCAGCCCAGCCTGATCAGAGATAGGCAGCAGGCACCAAATGGCTAAAGTAAGTAGATGCCAACTTTTTAAAAGTGGCAGTTGCTAAACTGTAACTTAACATGCAACCTTAACTATAAGTTGTGCTTTTATATTGTGAGTCCAGTGGCACCAAACTTGAAAAGTCTATCTCTTCACAATTGGGAATTATGCTTTAAAGATGTAATAATGTAATCCCAATGTTATCCATAGGAGAGATAGGACTTGCAGTAGTGAAAAACGAAATTGGGAGTTTTTCACTACCAGGACATGTAAAACTTATAAGTACATATCCTGCCTTTTAAATACAATGTACTCTGCCCTGTGAGTCTCAGTCTGTCTGTCTAAAAACTTTATTTTGCAACGTTTCCAGTGCATATAAAGTACATACAGCACAATTAATAAAAACATAATACAGTAAACTGTTAAAAACATGTTAAAACAAGTTTCACAACACAATCAACTGGGTTTAAAGTTCTTTCCTATATTTCACTGCTGACCAAAGGAAAGTAGCCAGTACATGGCACACCAGTGGATCCACAAGCTGTAGGAAATGTAACAGTGCTGACCTATATTTGAAATTAGTGCTATACAAAAAGGTACTATTGTTCTTTTCCTTTGTTTGGAATAAAAAACACAGAAGAATAGTATGTGCTGTGCAGACTGGGCAGATATATTGTGGCAAGGGCATAGGGACAGGTATTTTTTGCGTGTTGGTATTTGTCAGGGAACCCAGCATAAAAGGAATGACATTTAAACAAAACCTAACTAAGATGAAGCAATTCTGCAAATTATGCACAAAAACCAGGTGAGTCATACAAAGCCTACATTAGAGGTGGCTTATGTGTATAAAAAGGGAAGGTTTAGGCCAGGCAAGAGGTTTATCTTGCCAGGTCGAAGTGGCAGTGTAAAACTGCACATACAAGCTCTTTAATGGCAGGCCTGAGCTATGCTTAGAGGGCTGCTTAAGTGGATGGCACAATGAGTGCTGCAGGCCCACTAGTTGCATTTACTTTACAGGCCCTGGGCAAATGTTGTGGACTTTACTAGGGACTTATGAGTAAATTGAACATGCCATTTGGGATTAATCCAATATACCATGTTTAGGGGACAGAGCACAAGCACTTCAGCACTAGTCGGCAGTGGTACAGTGCACAGAGTCCTAAAGCCAGAAAAACAAGGTCAGAAATGGAGGGAGACAGGCAAAAAGTTGGGGGAAGACCACACTAAGGCTGTCGGTTCTAATGCTTTTCATTAAATATCAACTGTGTACAGCTTTTTCCTAAGTGACCTCCACTTCCGCTTAGTCCCTAAGAACTTGTCGATTGAAGACAAACCCTCATATGAACGCTGACATACCTAGTCAAAGATGTACACCACAGTTTTTCTAAAATGTACACTGGAGCTTTTTAAAGTATCAAAACCCTAGGTAGTAATTTAACGTGTATTATTTTGCAGCTGCAATAACGAGGGTCCATGCCCAGAACTGAAGAAGAAGAAGAAAGGAAAATATGTATTGCATCCTTTTAACGCCAGCTTAATAAAACCTTGCAAAGTATGCATTTTCCCCATGAGCAAGGAAAAGCGGTGTAGCGAGTATAAACTATACGAGATTGGTAAGATTGAGACATACCTTTGTTTTTACGTCTGCCTCTTTAGGCCCAATTCCACTCAAATGTCACTAACACTATTGATGAAGCTTTGTTAGAAAGGAATAATTGTGTTTAAAATAGCAGAGCTTACATTTCTTCTGGATACCTTCTTATGAAAAAGACTTATGTTATGACTGGTTTTCATTGGAAGACAGCTGAACACCGGATTCCAAATCCGGTTGTCAGATGCCTGTACGTCACAGCAGTGAGAAACAGAAGCTGCTTGAGAGGGCTGTGATGTCAAAGACAAGTCCACGCTGCGCTGGCAGAGCCTGAAATCAGAGGCTAGTTAGCTGTCATGTGTACTTTATATGTGGCCTAGATTCTCATTACAGATTTAGCAACATTATGTATACTCTGTTAAATCAAAATGAAGAGGTTTTTGTATAGCGCAATTCTTGAACTCACTCATTTGAATGTACTGTAATTTGTGATATTGAAGACAAAAGAAGCTCGATGAATATAAATGTTTGCCTAGAATCACACAATTTGTTCAAGCAGGAAAGCCAGGACTGATCCCAGTGCTTCTGGTTTCATATTGTGCCATTCAGCCTGTAGATGGGTATCTCACGCTCTAACTCACTTTACATCAAAGTTCACTGATTGGTTCTTAATTTTTGGTGCATATGATTAGAATGTGGTGGCAGGCTGATGCTACATGCAAGTTCAGCTCGTTTTAGGCTGGAGGGTCAAAGAGGACCTATGATAGAACACGGGTCACCAGCTCGGGTTAAACACACACACATCTAAATACTCACCTGGGCCCAAACCGTTCACGCAAATGAGCTAGCAAACCCCGCTGATATCAATTTTTTTAGTTTTCCTGCAATTTAATTTTACCTTACCAAGTCTTAACAATTTGATCTGCTTAATAATTACTTTCTCGATGAATAAGGTTTCTGAGGTAGTTTAAGGTAGAATATGACATTTAACTTAAACTTGAAATAACCACAAACTCAAAATGTTTTAAGAACTTTATCTAAATCAATAATTTTGTGAGTCAGAATCAATTACAGCTTAAACACATTTTTTCAAGAGGCAAATTAAAATCAAATAAAACAAAGTCATAATGATCAGAGATGATGGTACCTGGAAAAAAGGAAAAAGAGAGAGCAGGTACAATGACAGTTTTCACAGAATTATATTTACCTCAGGTGAATGATGAACCCAACTCTTTGAAGATAGGCCAGATATAATCTGCCAGAACAGGATGCAGACAGAAGATTGGACAAATTTGGATCTGGGAAGGTGACCTCTTCTAAGTGCAACGCAAGTGTCGCACCCCTCTCTGATACTACTCTCCTCGGGTGTCCCTCTTCCAAAATCCCATTCTATATGATTAGATTAGCGATCAGTATCTCAATTTCTTGAGCAGAGTTTCTGGCAGCAGCAGGGTCTGAGACAGTGTCTCGGACAGAGTCTGTAGCAGCATACGCGTTGGGTCGGTGACGAGTCGGAATGGCGGATCTGACAAGTCTGACAAAATTTCTAGTTAACTTACCTCAATTATACTATTCTGTATTCATGTACCTCCCCCCAAAATTGCAATATTTGTGTTTTCCCCTATTCTGATTGGTCAGAGTGAGGAGGTGAGTTCATCACACCATATTAAAAGTAATAATTTTACTGTGGACTATTGTTCTATGTTCCCGCCCCTTAATTTACTTCCCATAGCTTTATACCCACCCGCATTTCACATTATGATCATTACAAGTTATACATTTTATTCAAATGTGCTGCTTTCGTCCGGTTCAGGGGTTTACTTTCCCAGGCATCTTCGCCTAATGTGGCCTTGGCTGTGATTCAAGTGTGTCATCCCAGTTTCCGGCAAGTTTCTATGCGCATGCGCGCGGATCATGTGAGGTTGGAATTTCAGTCACCCTCCGAGGCCCAAGCGTGAACTAATAATAAAGTCAGAAAAAGACACGTTAGAATGTGACAATAAATGATTTCACTGTATACCACTTATCTCTACTCTATCTCCATTTACTTATTTTTAATCTTGTGCATTAGTGTTTAATAGAACTTACGAGTTTAGTTCAAGCAGTAGCTTATGCGTTAACATGTGAGTTTCAAGCGGCCATATTTAGTGCTATTGCGCTGCTGCAAAGTTTTCCCACCAAGCAACAGAATACTTCATACTACGTAGATGCAGTAGACGCATGCGCGATAGAAATCCCACGTTTATGGCAGCCATTTTAAGACACTTGGATTACTTGTTAGCAATACACATAGGAAAGCTTCCCCTAGATACAGTATGTCGTGTATAATGCAATATTAGTATTTACAAAACATGTTGGTTACGTGGTTACATGTCATTTGAGAGGATTGCATAAAAGCAAGTTTCTGTAATACGAAACATTGCTCCATCGATCCCCTCTCTGATGGCATTTAATGCCATCACTAATTTCTACTAAATCAGATGCCAACTTTAGCACATCTCAATTTCTTCTTCAACCCTTTCATTCCTTTCTTTTTTCCCCTTACACTGTAATCCTCTCCATTCTTTTGTAAAAGTCTCCTTTTAATTATTCTAGTTGTATTTCCTCGAATTTTCTTTTCTTACCTCTTTCATTCAATTCATATTTTTTTCTCCCTTTGCAACATTTATGCCAGTTCTGTTACAATCAGGAGAGGGGGGGAGCTAGAAGAAGCTGTAATCCACTCGGCTTCCTGTCATTAATTCATAATCAATGGGGAATGGATCACTTGTACCTGCAACCAGGGTTCAAATCGCTCTATCCGTCAGTACTCAAAAATAGGTACTTGGAGAACCCTCATTCATGTAAACAGGACGTGCGGCGGTTTATCTTGATTCTCCACCCATCTTGAAATTCGTGACAGCATCATCATTGGGTCTCTTTTTTATGGTTCCTCCACCTGGAGGGAACCACTGGGTTTCACAGTAGTGATCAGAGATTGATAGTGAAAGGTGCTCAAGTGAAGTGTGATGTTAAAAATGTCTTTCTCATACTCCCGGAGAAGTAACACTTTTATTCTTTCTGGTGTATGGGAAGACTATTAAAAGGTGAAATTCGTGCAGAAAGGAATATTTATGAGTCTGCTGCACTGTTAATGTTCAGATTGAAGGTTGACATGTTTCAGCCCTTTAGATACCCCTGATGGGTCAATGGACTTTCTTCAGGACCTAAAAACGTTGTGAGAAAAGGTATTGTCCAGTTCTGAAAGATATAAGAGTAAATACTCTAAAATCAAGGTCGATAGTACCTTAAGGTTGGCAGTACCTAGAAAGAAAGAGAGACAAACAACAACAATACGTGTACTTTCTAATTGTTCAACTTATGTACAGGTTAAAAGATAAGCAGACTACAGTAAATGCAAATTCTTTAAGATTCATAAGCAAATAAGAAAAATGGCAAATCTTTATATATTGTTTGATCTGTAGTTATACACATTGCATGAGGAATTTGATTACATCATGACGCCACACTTCCCTCGGCGCATCTATATCATACGTGCCTCTATACGCCTCACTAAGACCATCAAAAGAGATTGGCCTGACCCCCCTATGAATGCGATTACCCATTGCGAGTGCTTCGCAACCATAGCTCAATTCAATCAATCACAACTAACCGCACGCTACTGGCAACCGTCGCTCGACAAAATTAAACAGAGCCTACTAAGAATTACCATACGCTAACCGAGCTACGAAAACACAGCTACCATCACCCGTTCGAGTATAATAAGCCGCTCTTAACCAACTACAGATCAAACAATATATAAAGACTTGCCATTTTTCTTATTTGCTAATGAATCTTAAAGAATTGCCATTTATTTTAGTCTGCTTATCTTTTAACCTGTACATAAGTTGAACAATTAGAAAGTACACGCATTGTTGCTGTTTGTCTCTCTTTTTTCTAGGTACTGCCAACCTTAAGGTACTATCGACCTTGATTTTAGAGTATTTACTCTAATATCTTTCAGAACTGGACAATAACTTTTCTCACATCTTTTTTTAGATCCTGAAGAAAGCCCATTGACCCATCACTGGCATCTTAAGGGCTGAAACATGTCGACCTTAGATCTGGACATTAACAGTGCAGCGGACTCATAAATAGTCCTTTCTGCACGAATTTCACCTTTTAATAGTCTTCCCATACACCAGAAAGAATAAAAGTGTTACTTCTCAGGGAGTATGAGAAAGACATTTTTAACATCACACTTCACTTGAGCACCTTTCACTATCAATCTCTGATCACTACTGTGAAACCAGGTGGTTCCCTCCAGGTGGAGGAAGCATAAAAAAGACACCCAATGATGATGCTGCCACGTATTTAAAGATAGGCGGAGAATCAAGATAAACCGCCCCACAACCTGTTTACGTGAATGAGGGTTCTCCAAGTACCTATTTTTGAGTACTGACGGATAGAGCGATTTGAACCCTGGTTGCAGGTACAAGTGATCCATTCCCCATTGATTATGGACATTTATGCCAGAACATTATTGCTAATACTAATAGTGTTATTCCCATTATGGGCAGTATTATATGGCCTAGAATACCATTACCTATGTTGGAAAACCAATTACCTAAACTAGAAATGCTATTTGTCAACTTTGTTCAAACATTTTCAACTTCCAGTGGTTTCAACTCTTATTCTAATTTTGTAATATTTTTAATGTATTTCCCAATTTCAACGCTTTTATCTGGAATATACGTGCAAAAATGTTGCGCTTTTAATAATTTACAGACTCCACCTCTTTTGCCAATAGTATGTCAAGAGCAAGTCAGTTTTTGTATAACCATAGATCTGACCGCAACTAATTCACTGTTGATCATTAAGAATCCTCCAGCACTGTCAGTAGATAACCGATCAACTACTGTAGATAACTGACAAATCTTCCGTGAATTTAGAAGAACTCCCACTGAAGGTATCAATGCTCCAAAAATGTCACCTACTATTTCTGAAAAACTAGCTCTTTTTACACGTGTTAGTTCATTATTGCCTTCATTGCTTCCAGTGATTCTTTTTACATGATAAACTTTAGGGAATACTATTCCAAAATAGCAACTCCCATACCAGTGGTCAGGCAGCCTAAAGTAGGCTTTATTGCCACACACATAATAGATTCCAGGAAATACTGGATCCGTTCCTCCTTTTAGTCCCCATCCCCCAATTACTAAGAAATTATGTTCACATTCACTGAACCCAATAAACACATTGTTATATTCAGTCTTTAAACTATGAAGACAGATTTTTCCCCTCTTTTCAAGATCCAAAGACATTGCAGCATGTGTCTTGCCATTTGCATAATGCCCTTCCTCCTCAGCCCATTTAGGTATCTGAGGTTTAGGTTCAGCAGCTCTCTATTGAAAATCCCTTCTCCTTGCCTCAACTAAATTCAAAAATATTTTCTCTTCTTCATGCAATTTACAAGTTAAATTGTGCTTGTGTGCTTCAGCTATATCTATTGCTTTCATTGTTAGAAAATATTCACCCATAAATTGTGAGTCTCTCGTACTAAGGACAGGGTTCATGATTTTTTGCATGGGAACCTCAGAAAAAAATCACATCTACATTAGAATAATAATACTGCAATTTCCCTGTACTATAGAATAAACTTGCTGAAATGCTACACGAAATACCATATGTTAATGGTAAATGATGATATGTTACTCCTTCTGCTACAGATGCAGGTAATTTCATACATACATAACAATCACTAACATCCATGGTTTCTACATATTGTACTAACAAGTTGGTAAAAACATTCAAGTCTGTATCATTTTATTAACAGTGTGATGTAAATCTAACTCATCTGGTGCTTCTAATTCTACTTTGTCTCCTTTGATGGTATCTACCTTTCCATGTGTATTAGTGCTATTTTGTACATTTGTAACCATCAAATAAGGAATGGCCACGGTTAGAACTAACCATATTATGATTACTAAAACTATACTACCTATACATATTCTACAACATTTCTTTACACAACTCGGTTTTCAAGCAGCTCTATTGTCAGCCATTTATCAAATTGGATAAGAAGATTTCTCTTCTTTACTTTAGTATTTAACTTCGTGACATAATATAAAGGGAAATTCTTTTCAGGTTGGCCTCACTTCTTCATCAATTGGTTCTGCATTTAAGTTTTCATCATCTTCAATTATTTCCAATTTTTCAAAATCCTTGGGTCAAACCAATCCTGCCTAAAGAGTTTAATCATTTCATCTCTGCCTATGTGGGTGTCTCCATGATACATCCTAGCCATGGGTGCAAGCATACAGTCTGGCAATACAGGTCTGCCATCTAAGTAAACCCATACACCATCTTCTGCCATTCTCTGACAATCAATTTTCTTCCACTCTTCTCTTTCTTTTGTCTCTGCTTCATCTTGGAGTTCTCTTATCTCTGTCCATGTTTGTAATCCTGACAATAGCATAAGTTGGCAGCTGATTCCACAATTTTCAACTTTCCTATTTACTGGCATTAGAAATTTTGCTCAGTGTTGTGCAACCTGGTCAGCACATTGATTACCTGCAGTCACACGGTCATTTCCTTACTTGTGTGCGGCACATTTTACCACTGCCACCTCTTTTGGTAATTATATTGCTTCAAGCAACTCTTTTACAAAATTTCCGTTTTTAATGGGAGACCCTGAACAAGTCAGGAAGTCTCGCTGCAACCAGAGCTGGCCAAAGTCATGTACAACTCCGTAACCATACTGACTCTCAGTGTAAATGGTTACTCTCCAATTTTTCCCATTTTTGCAGACTTTAATTAAAGCTATCAATTTAGCTACTTGTGCAGACTTGACTCCTGGTAAATAGGATGCTTCGACTATTCCAGCCAATGTACATACGGCATAAGCAGCACTCAACCCTCCCTCCTCATGGCGCATACATGAGCCATCTACAAAAAGCTTGTGCTCAGCATCTCTCAAAGGCTCATCCTGTATGTCTGGTCGGTGTTTGGTACTGAGTTCTGTTACATCAAGACATTCGTGTTCAGCTTCATCTTTCACTTCCTCATTGCATGGGTCTGGCAAAAAGGTAGCTGGGTTCAGAATGGTATATCTGATTATGGTCACAGTTTCTGCTCCCAATATGATCCTTTCATATTTGGTTAATCTGCTCGGAGTGTGATACTCAGTTCGAGTTCTTGTTAGCAGAATTTCAACTGCATGAGGGATGTATACCTTAACAGGATGTCCCATTACAATTGACTCACTTTGTTCTATACTTACACACGTTGCAGCAACAGCTTTCAAGCATCCTGGCAATGCAGATGCTACAGAATCTGAGGTAGCAGAAAAGTATGCCACTGGACGTCGCATTAGACCATGTCTCTGTGTTAAAACTGAGAGGGCACAGTTATCTCTCTCACAACAGAACAATGCAAATTCTTTTGAATAATCTGGCATACCTAGAGCAGGTGCTTCACATAAACAATTTCACAAATTTACAAAAGGTTGCATGCTCAGATCATCCCACTCTACTAGGTCTTTTGCTCGTTTTTTTGTCATTTGTATCAAAGGTTTTGCCAGTAGAGAAATCCCTACAATCCATTGCCTGCAATATTCCACAACACCAAGAAACATTCTTATTTCTTTTTGTGACTGTGGTAGTTTCATTTGCTTTATTATTTTTATTCTCTCAGTGGTCACTCTTCTTAATCCTCGTTCTATTTGGTGTCCTAAATACTGTACTTAATTTCTGCAGAATTACAATTTTTCAGGGGACACTTAATGTCCACTTTTTGCTAGATGGTTTATTAAGGCAATGGAATCAGTTACACAATCACTTCTTGTTTTAGGCGCGACCAATAGGCCATCAATATACTGCACCAGGACTGATTCCCAAAGCAGCACCAATGTCTCAGGACATTTTTTCAAAACCTGGTTAAAAATTGAAGGATTTTCTGTGTACCCTTGAGGTACGCGATTCCAAACATAGATACGATCCTCGAATTTAAAGGAAAATAAAAACTGGCTATTAGTATATAGTGGGATGGAGAAAAAAGCATGGCATAAATCAATTACAGTAAACCATCTTGCATTCCATGGTATTTAGTACATAATCACTGCAGGGTTGGGTACTATAAGGCAACATGGCACAACAATCTTGTTTATTTTTCTTAAATCTTGAACTACCCTATATTTTCCGTTTGGTTTCTTAATGCCAATTATGGGTAAATTACAGGGACCACTCATTTTTTTTTGTCAAACCATTTTTATTGCAGGACCAAGTACAGCTTACAGCAACCAGGATGCATGTCAATAATGCAGGTTTCCCATCCTCCCCTTAATCATTAATCCGTGTAGTATACACAGCCGTACTGCCCACATCCCAGAGGCCGGGCGGCGTCATATAGAAACATGGCACATTAATACGAAACTGTCAGGAGCATACTTCCGGTGAAGAACCCCGCTGCCCGCTTTTGATCGCTGTCCCTCTGCTCCCCTAACTACCTACAGAACTTACAACCTACTTTCAGCAAACCTTAAACTTGAAAACTCCCCCTCCACCCACCCCTCCCTAGTGCCCTCCCGATTGCGCCTGGTCAGGAACATGTGTGGCGGGTAACAGGAAAAATGGAGTAATCCCTAATCGTGCGTGCTTGGCAGGGGGGCCAGTGGTACGACTTCGTCCGCTGCTTCCCCAGAGCTCTCACCCTCCTCCCCACTGGCTGGGCTATCTCGCAGGGCCTGCACCATCACCTCCCATGCCATTGCCGCCGCCTGAGCCCGGTCGTCCGGTTTTCGGTGAGCTAGTTGGTACCTGAGTGTGCTCTCGCTAGCCGCCCATTTGAGAAATTCATTGAGCCATCGCCGGTGTGTAGGCCCCGCCTTCGACTTCCACCCTTTCGTCACCTCTCGCTTAGCTAGGAGAAGGCCCATGTCTATAAACTTGCTGGACATTTTATTCTTGGGCGTGTGCGGGAACCAGTGGAGTATACAAACGGCCGCGTCGTATTGTAGGTCCCTATCTGCTACGTCATTCAACGTGTCTCCGACCCCCTCCCAGTACTCCTGCAGGTTTGGGCAGGTCCTCAGCATATGGACCAGGTCCGCTCCCACTCTATTACATCTAGGGCACGCAGCTTCCGCGGCTCCAAAATATTTCCTAATTTTTCCTGGGGTAAGGTATGCCCTATGGAGCACATAAAAGTGTATCAATTGGAATCGCGCGTTTCTCGTGCTTTTTCTGGCTCTGCGCACCAATTGCGCCCAAGTGGTGTCAGGGATGTCCACCTGCAGATCCAGCTCCCACTTGTTTTTTAATGCAGTTAGGGGCTGGAGTGTCTCCCTCACCATCCGCGAGTAAAGGCACGTCACTGCCTTAAAGGTGCCAGCCGACATCATCGTATATTGGCACACCTGTGTTGTAGGTTCAACTAGGCCCTCGCCCCAGTGCGCCTGTATAGCCCTCACCACCGCCGCATGCAAGAGGTAATCCCCTCTCGGGAGGTCGTAGCGATCCCGCAGAGTCTGGAACGGGGACAGCACGCCATCGTCATACAGGTCCCCCAACATCTGCAGGCCCGCCTCCTCCCATAACTGCAGCCTCGACCAATCACCCCCATGAGGGAGTGCCGTCACCATGCCCAGTGGGATTTCGGGCGCATATGGGTGTCTGACTCCAGCTCTCCTCTGCGAGCTATTCCAGCATAGACGGAAGGTGCGCTCTTCTTGGGTCAGATCCCCAGGTGCCAGCCTCTGCTGGAGGGCGATGTAAGCTAGGATATGGCGGGGAGTTCCAGCGTCCCTCTCACTCTCCGGGCCACGGTATACTCTCGCTATTTCCTGCGTGAAAGACTGCAGCTGCGCGGCCAAGTAGTAGAGCTCGAAGTTTGGGACCGCCAGGCCCCCGTCGTCCTTTGGACGGGTCAGCGTCGTGAGCGCTACTCTGCGTCTGCCTGAGCCCCACAGAAAGGATATTATTAGAGACCTGAGGTGTTTAAAAATCGCTCCAGGCACCCACACTGGAAGGGTCCGGAAGAAATATAGCAAGCGGGGCAAGGCGATCATCTTCAGTAGAGATATGCGGCCCGCCACTGACAGTGGCAGGGTAGCCCAGAAAGACATGCACCCCTGTAGGGCCCGGATGCAACGCCCTATGTTGCCCTCCAGCAAGTCCGGGGCATCATGATAAATGTGTACCCCCAGATAGACGAGGCAGCGAGGCTCCCATCTAATCGACTGGCAAGCGGGGGGCTGCGCCTCCGCGTGCCGCAGGGGGAACAGGCAGGTCTTGCTCCAGTTAACACGGAGACCAGACACTCTTCCAAAGCGTTCCAGGAGCCTCTCCGCACCCCTCACCGCACTGTCGGAGTCCTCCAGGAAGAGAAGGAGGTCGTCTGCGTATAGCGATATATAGTGGCGGTGCCCTCTAAAATCCAGCCCGCCGAAATGGTTGCCCAGTCTAGCCATAGCCGCCAAGGGCTCTATCGCTAATGCGAACAGCAGGGGGGATAGTGCACAACCCTGCCTGGTGCCGCGATCTACTTCAAACTGCTGCGAGACCAACGTACCCACTTTGACGCGTGCCTTCGCCGAGGAATAGAGCACTTTCGTCCAGTGTATGTACTTATCTCCCAGACCGAATCTCCGCATCACCTTGAACAGGTATTCCCATTCAAGGCTATCGAACGCCTTTTCAATGTCGATCGACAGTACTAGGGGCATCCGCGCCTCAGGCGGGGGATCATTTACCAGTCTGATCAACCGCCGGATGTTGTGGGTGGTATTGCGGGTGGGTATAAACCCAGATTGATCCTTGTGGATCAACTCTTGCATGTGGCGCAACAGTCTGGTCGCCAGGATGGTGCTGAGGATCTTGTAATCGGTAGTGAGCATTGACAGGGGCCGGTAGGACGCGGGGTCAGCGCTCTCTCTGCGTGGTTTTAATAGGGGGATCATTATGGCCTCTCGCATGGAGCGCGGGAGCCGTCCTCTGTCCCTGGCCTCATTGTAGACAGTTTGAAGCCGGGGAGCCAGCTGCTCCAGGTACTGACCGTAAAACTCTATGGGGAGACCGTCTAGGCCCGGAGTTTTATTACGGGCCATCCGCTTTATAGCTCCTTTGATTTCCGCCAATTCGATTTGGCCACCTAGGGTGTCTGCATGCTCCTGGTCCAATCGTGGTAGACGCAACTCGTCCAGGTACGCCTCTACCTCTTCGCCCCGTGCTAGAAGCGCACTCTTGTACAAGCGCACATAATAGGACCGAAAGCCGTCCAAGATGGCTGGTTGCGTGGTACCTACACGGCCCTCCCCGTCCCGCAAAGCTAAGATGGGCTGACTGTGTCGAGTAGGATTCGCCAACCAGGCCAGCAGCGTCCCAGCCTTATCCCCCTCGGCGTGCGTTTTAGTCAGGTACGTTTTATAATCGAAGCTACGAAGCCGCTCGACTTCCACCGCCACTGCCTCGCGCGCCTCACAAAGCCTACCCTGCAGTTCGGGGCGGCCGGGGCGCGCCAGCTCGGCCTCTCTCAGCGCGCGTTCGGCTTTGTCTAGGTCATCCAGCAAGGACTTTCGTATCCCCGCATACTTCCCTATGCAATGGCCCCTCACCACGATCTTAAAGGCGTCCCATTCCGCTGCCCTGGAGGCCGCAGTGCCGACATTCTCAGCGAAGTAGTGCCCAATCCTTTCCCCGAGCGCCACCCGGAACGGTGGATCGTCTAACGTGTCCGGCTGCAGTCGCCACGACGGGATCTGCGGAACTTCGTTCATCCAGCCTAGCATCAGAAGTAGGGGGTTATGGTCGGAGACGGTGCGCGCTAAATATTCCGTCCCAGCCACCGCAGGGAGGACCGAAGAAGAACACAGGAAGGCGTCCAGTCGGACATGAAGGTCGTGGAGGCCGGAGTAGAACGAATAGTCCCTCTCCGCCGGGTGCTGAGCGCGCCAAGCGTCAGTCAGGCCCCATCTGTCTTGCCAATCCGACCTAGTTTTCGCCAGTCGGTGCATCGGGGACGCGGGCAGTGGCGGGTGCGACCTATCTAGTGCGGTATCTGCAATGGAATTGAAGTCACCCCCTAACAGCACCGGGCCCGCAAGGTAGCCAGCCAGCACACCTGAGAGACGCGCAAAGAAAGTCGCCTGGTCCACGTTAGGGGCATAGATGTTCCCTAGGACAATGTGCTTGCCCCTAAGTTTACCCTCCACCGCTACGTACCGCCCCTCTGGGTCTGCTATGTGTCGGGTTACCTGAAAGGGAGTCCCCGCCCGTATCCATATCAGTACCCCTCTAGCGAATGCAGAGTACGTGGTGTAGAACAGTTGGCCCCTCCATCGGCGCTGCAGGGCAATGCCCTCCTTCTTCGTAAGGTGGGTTTCCTGTAGGAACGCTATCTGAACCCCTCTACGGACCAAGTAGGCATGCACCTTATGCCGCCGTGCCATGGAGTGGAGCCCCCGCACATTCCAAGTCACACATTTCAACGATCCCGCATTAGCCATTGTCCCATATCGCACGGCATGTAACACAGGTAAACCAACCCCAGGGGCATACGGTGGCACTATCCCCTCCCCCCCATAACACTATCCCTATCCCCCCTCCCAGTACTTCGCCTTGAGCCCCCCCAACTACTCCAGGCCCCACCCCCCCCAGAACAGGACCTGACTTCACAAAAGCTGTTCCCATCCAAACTGTGCTCGAGCACCCGCGCTCTCGCAAACCCGCTAATCCGCAGTCTACACTACGGAGGCCTTAGGGGCCTTGTGGGGCGACGACTAGTCACACGAGTCCAGCCGCTGGCACTTCCCCCCCCCGCCCCACAATACACATGAGGCACACTAAAGTCCAAGCTTACTGTAGTCTGCTCCGGTGACTGTAGCTGCGGGCCCCGGCCGTCGTAGCACTGCAGGGGACACTGTTCCGACTCTCAGCTCTCGATGATCTCTTCCGATGTTTGCGGCGTAACCACCGGTCCCTTCGTGCTGCTTGAGTCCGAGTGCCCCGACTCCGAGTCTGTGCCCCGGTCCTCTGAGCCGGAGGCCCGTTCCGACGGGATCGACGCCGCGCCTGACAGGACCATCACCGCCTGCAACGCGGCCCTCCTGCCGTCCTCCGTCTGGGAGTCAGTCGGTCGTCTGGGCCCCCGCTTGCGCTCCCGGATCCTCCGCGATGCCCTCGCCGGCCGCTGTGGTTGGTGATCCATGGTGCCGCCGACCCTGGTCCCCGCTGCGTCCACCCTGTATGTGTCCCACCAGGACCATGCCTCCTCCGCCGTGTGGAAGAACAGCGTGTTACCGTCCGCTACCACTCTGAGCCTGGCCGGGAAGAGTAGCGAATATTGGAGGCCCACAGAGCGGAGTACTTTTTTGATAGGCAGAAAAGAGGCGCGCTGCTTTTGAGTCTCGAACGTGTAGTCCGGGAACAGCGTAACCTTGCTGTTTTCTACCTGGAAGGGGCCCGCATCCCTGGCCCGTTGCAACAGCCAGTCTCTGTCCTTGTAGTGCAGGAGTTTAATGATCACGGGGCGTGGTGGCTGACCCGGTCTAGGGGGTCTGGCAGGCACCCGGTGCGCGCGTTCCAGCGTGAAGAAGGGCGATAGGCCCTCCGGGGCCACGACCGTTCGCAGCCAACCGTCCAGGTAGCCCACCATGTCGGAACCCTCTACTTTTTCCGGAAGGCCTACGAGGCGCACATTATTGCGCCTGCTGCGATTTTCGGCATCCTCCGCTCTCCGTTCCAAGGCCTGTATCCGGTCCAACGCCACTGTCAGCCGGCCCTCGACCGATTTTTGCGCCGGTATGAGGTCTGTTAGGGTGGACTCCGCAATCTTGACCCTGTCTGCCAACTTGCCGTGATCAGCCCGCAGGAGACCCAGCCCCGTCGCCACCTGTGCGATGTCTTGGTGTAGTGCGTCCTTCGTGGCCGCGATGGCCTCCAGGATACGGTCCTGCATCAGTTGTAGGTCCGTTGGGCTTTGCCGGGTTCCCGCAGGCACCCCCGTGGGGGGGCCCCCGTCACCCCGTCCCCCTTTTGGTTTTCCCATGGTGAGGCGCTATGCACGATCCAACTGTCCCCAGAGTTCCGAGGCTCACGGTATGCTCCTCCCGCCGAGACAACAGGCCACTGAGTGTGCACCCCCCAGCGGGGTCAGTCGCCCAAGGGCCTCACGGCTGCGTCCCCTCGCTCCCACCGCAAGCTAAGGCTCAGGCCCGTCTCCTCGACCAGTTTGCCGCAGCTCTCCGGCCCTGGTCACAGCCCGCAGCGGGGTCAGGCGCAGTCTCAGGATTCCGCCGCAGTCAGCTTAACAAGCGGCCCAGGCAGGAAGTGCGGCGCCGCGCGCGGCGCCCGTAGCCAGAGCACAGGGTCGTGCCCGGTCCGCAGCGCGCCACGGACCACAGGGCCAGTCCTCCGGTCGCGCTGCCCCCAGTCCGCCAGGCAAGGCGCAGGACAATTGAAAGCACACCCCTGTCGCCGCAGGAGGGACTCCGGGGACCCAGCAGCCTCCAGGAGCGCACGGCCGCCCCGGTCCCCAGGGCAGGTATTCAGCGACTCCCGCAAGGGAGAGAAGGAGTAATGGCCGCCTCACCAGCCTCTCTCGGTCGATCGCCGCCCGCCTCCGTGGCAAGGGGACATGACTGCAGGTCACAGCTCCGGCCTCTCAATGTTCTACCACACCAGCGAGGCCCGGACCGACCACCGCATCTCCCCCTCAGATCATGTCGCAGGCCACACTACTTAGCTGCAGGGCAGCGGTCAATCCCCCAGCCGCCAATGTCACCAAAGGAGCCCGGGCAGCTCACGGCACCCACATGTGAGCCAAAGTTCGGGCGGCCGCTGATGAAGATGCGCCGGGGGGGGGGGAGAAGGAGAGAAAGGTGGCCTGCTCTGCGTGGAAGGGAGGAAGAAATGAGCAAATGGCGGCTCTCACAGCCCCTCCCCCCGTGGCCCGGCAGTGCCGCCGAACCCCAGCCTCAGCTCTGTGCAGGGGAGGCAGCCGCTGTACAAATCAGTCCAAATGCCCTCTTATCCGATCTCTCCCACTGCGGAGGCACTCACTGCCCGATAATGTCCCGGCGGCTGGGCAGCTCAATCCCACCTCACCGCGTCCTCCGTCGCCTCCTCAGTCCAGGCCGGCCGCCGCACATCCACTGCCGACCTCACATCGGTCGCTCCGCCGAGCCAGGGGGCAGAGAATAATCCCTCAGCCACCGTCGCCGCCACCTGAAGTCACTGGAGCAGTTCGGGCCCGCTACATCCACAGCAGGTGGGGCCAAGATCTCTGTGCGCCTCGCGGCTCCCCCGGAGTGCTGCAAACCACACACCCCGGCTCCTCTGTCGGCCGCTAAGTCACGCTCCAGACCGGCGTGATCCCTCATTCACCAGCTGTCCCAGGCGCCCCAAAGTCACACCGGACATCGCTGTCGGTGTAGTGACGCTGCGGAGTCGTCTCAAGGATCCCCCGGGGGTCGGGAGAGTCAGGATATATGTCAAAGCGGGCTGGACGGAGCTTGCTTAGCACACGTCCGCCATGCTGGCTAACCAAGCCACGCCCCCCTACAGGGACCACTCATGATCGCCTTTAAGATGCCTCGTTCGACCATTCAATCAATTTCTGTAGCAACACCAGCTTTTACTTCGGGACTCATCTTGTATTGTCGAGTATATGGATAGACTGCACCTTCTTTCACAGTCACTTAAACAGGGTCTACGTCTGTCATTAACCCTACTTCTTTTACTGTAAAATCCCATACTTCGGGATTCACTGTTGTTTTGACCTCATCGGGTAAGTCGTCTTTGGTCATCACTGAATATAATTCATCTACCCCTGTTCCTTGCTTGGCTAACATGATTTTATTTATGCCATCTTTATCAGGGGTCTGAATGGCAACACCGTCCGGTGTGCAAAATATGGTGCAATTCATTTTGCGCAACAAGTCCCTTCCCAATAGATTTACAGGACTAGAATCGCACACTACAAACTTGTGCATTTCTTTAAAATTTCCAATACACACTTCCATTGGTTTTGTAATGGGGTCCTAATCTGTTAATTAGAAATGCACACTACTTGGATCGCTTCTCCCGAGAGGGGTAGGTTTGGGATGTCTGCTGTTCTCACAGTAGAACGGGTAGCACCAGTGTCCAACAAAAAGGTAATGTCATTTCCTTCTACCTTTCCATCAATGTACGGACCTGACTGATCTACCGGTAAGGATGCACCAAATACGCACTCCTCTTCCTCCCCTCTCAGGCACCGTCATTGATCTTGATCTCCAAAATATGTATCCTACAAAAGAAACTGCGATGTTACATAGTTTTTCTTACTACTTCCTTCTTGGAATCCTGTGTCCGCACTGTACTTGGCTTGACTCCCAAAATTTGGCAAAGGGGCAGGTGGCAATTGACTCTGTAGGTTTACAACCTGCTGGGGTTGATTCAGTAGCATCTCATTCTGAATGTGTGGATTTAAATTTTGATTTGGGACATTATTATGTTGTATGCTTTTACACTCGTTCTTCCAATGCCCCAATTTTCCGCACCCATGACAGGGAAACCTTTTCTTGGCTTCTTCTCTACTTAACCGCCCTTTTGGTTTATCCCTATTTTTTTCCCCCTGACCTTGCCCCCTTTCTGCATTTCCTGCCTGATTCTGTAACTGGAGTTGCTGTTGTTCTGCTAATTTCACTTGAGCCCACATCACTTTTTCTTCTAAATTCTTTCGTCTATTGTCAACCTCATCTCCACAATATTTTATATATTTTAAAATCTCGTCTATTGGCTTTGCTTGCCAGCACAAATTATGCTGTTTAATCATTTCAGATATTTCTTTTCGTAACCCTGACACAAACCGATACACAAAATGCGTCATGTCCTTATCCCCAATACTCTCAAATCCACTATATTGTTTGAATACCAGTAGGAGGCGCTCATAATACGCATGTACAGACTCATCTTTTTCCTGTGTTGTTCTATCTATTTTATCCAATCTGTTTCCTTTGGGGGAATTTTATCATTTAAGAAAGTTATTACTTGGTTATATTTCTTCATACCCTCCTCTGATGGAGCTCTTGTTTTCTCATTTCTCGGGTACTCATCATTAGGCCAATCAACTGTGACTTTACATTCAGTTCACAAATCAGCAGGCACCACTATATCAAAGAGACCATCTAAATCTTTCAACAAAACTTTTGATACTTTCACAAACCTTGCAACTTGCCTATACCATTCCACTGGTTTTTCTCTCAACCTTGGAAAATCATTTGTAAATGATAATATATCCTGTCGGGTCTATGGGACATGTACATATACTGTTTCATCTGCTTATCTTGAGTTTCACGTGGAAATTTTGGATAATATCTGCTTAACTTTCTGTCACTCCTAGGTCTATCTCGCTCAAATGCCTCAGTTTCCTATTCTTCTAGTGCTTCTTACTGAGTTAATCTGGGTCTTGGTTCTAATTCATTCATTCTAGTGCGTATGTTATGTAAAATTCTTCCATTAAATGTTCTGTACTCTGGGAACGCCAGTATTCCATCATCTTTTGTATATTCTACCCAATTTTCTATCCATACACAAGTATGATAACCTCTTACTACCATCATATAGGATGTGGGAGTTTTCGGAGGAGGAATGAGAATTCCCTCTGTAGTCTAAATGGGTTTATCCTTTTTCAAATAATTCTTAATTCCCTGCATAAATTACATTTTTCTTTTCTCTCCATACATTTTGCGTGATCTTCCTTTTATGTACTGTTTGTGGGCAAAGCCTAAATAACTTCTGTCTGGGCGATTCCCTATTAAAGTAGGATTGTGTCTCCACATGTAAGACCCATTATCAATTATAATTATGGCTTCTATTTTCAACTAATCAAATGCTCGCTTTTACTTTAACAATTGATCAATACCAGCATGGCTTCTTTTCCTTCTCACCAATCTGATTTTGTTTTGCTATGCATTTAGCCAATACTAGCGCGGCTCTCTTTGACGTCAGCATCACTCCTCACTACTGACCCCTCCTTTACAATTCTTCACGACAGTCCCACGCCCGCTGTTTCAACCAATCCCAGTGGGCCCTCTGTGACATCAGTGCAGCACCCACAGCTGACCCTTCCTTTACAAGGTAATACAAAAACGTATTTCTTTCACGAATTTACATAAATTTGTCATTAATCAACAACATAGAAACATTTGCTACTGTGTCTGATCCTCTAATTTCAAAGAATAGTCAACCTTTTTACTGAGAGCAAACCTTTTCCGCTTACTCTTGACACACTACGAGTAAAACTTTCTGCTTACTCATCACGCAAGCATCAGAGAACCTGCTACTCCTTCAGTATTACCCTTTCTAGGTGATATAAGACCAAAGTTTTACCAGTGGACTCCTTTGCTACCAATTACTCTTACTTTTATACGAAAGAAAATAATCCCTAAATCAGTGCTACTAGCCCTGTGTAACTTTCAGCACTTTCCTGATCCAGACAATAGTGGGCATATAGCGTGCAATTCATCCTCAAAACCTTGATACCCCCTTTTCCTCCCACAAAAACACTTTACAAGTGATTGGTGTTCACTGCGTAGCTTTTATTATTTGACTAACAACACCATCTTTATTTGTTGATAAACCTTCAACATTTTTACCAACTTTTATTAAATGGAAACCATCACATATTACTGAACATAAGATGGCGCCGTATACAGTGCGCCCCAGGTTACCATGTATATACAATTCGGCATCACTAGATCCACTCTTGAGGGGTGTTGTACCAGCAGGCCACAACCCCACCCCTTTTCCACTACTTCCATTTGAGGTAGCTATCCGTCGTCTACCCTTTAGACGCGACCAACAGAGCACTGCTTAGCGCCTTCCTGCACAACCGCTCTCTCCATCTTGCTTCCTCCAAGCACCGGCTACTAGGGTAGGGCCGGAGAGTCCAGGGCCACCAGCAGGACGGCCCCCTCTCCCGCCAGCCCATGAGCCCCAATGTCTACCTGCATATTGCAGGGTCAGCCCATTTTTGCCAAAAGAAGTCCCCGCCCTTTCTCTCTTGCCAGGGACCCTGCCACAGGACGAGGAGCCAACTGGCACTCTCGCCCTCCCCCCACCGCTGCTTCACTCTCCAGATGTAACCATATGGCCCTGCTTCCCCTCTAACTGTAACGCTTTGGCCCCCAAAATGGTTTGGACGAACAATTCCAACCGTGTCTTAGACAAATGGACCCCATCTTTCCGATATACTTTAGTGTTTAATGCCTGCAGCAAGCTATGCCTAATGGAACATATTTGTGAACCTCTCAACAGTTTGGCCACCTCCCTATTCAGTTTTCTCACGGAAGTGTTCACCGCGGCTGATGGCACATCGGCACCCCAGACCCTGGAGAAGTGTGGCTCAATGATTAGAGCGGCAGACCCTGATGCAGAGGTCTAGCCTGGGACCAGGGTTCAATTCCCCGCCTCGGCGGGTCTTGGGCTCAAAAATTCCACGGACCTGATAATTCTCGCCTCGGTGCCTATTCCAATCAGGGAGTCCCACTCTGCAACTCTGGGCAATAGCTTGCTTAACCCCTTCGCTGCCAGGCCTTTTCCCCCTCCTGTGCCAAGCCTTTTTTTGGCTATTTGGGGTAGTGCGCACTTAGGCCCCTGTAACTTTTTGACCACATAAGGTATCCACGCCAAATTTGTGTCCTTTTCTTCCAACATCATGGGGATTCTAAAGGAACTCAGGGTTTGTGGATTCTCTTAGAGGGGTCACAGAAATGAGCCAAAATACAGCAAAATTTTGTTTTTTTTCGGAAAAATGGGAAAAACGGGCTGCAAATGAAAGCATCTGGGATTTTCCCTGTAAATGTTATCAAAAAAGGGTTTGTGGGGTTGAAATCATCATTTTCCCAGCTTTTCGGGGATACCAGACTTTTGTCAGAAACCCAACATTTTTTACACAATATTGTCATTTTTCTGGGACATAGCCGATTTTTGCTATTTTTTGTGCTTTTGACCTCCTTCCAGTTAATGGCAGAAATGGGTACAAAAGCAATAATGGATCCTGGAAAGCTATACATTTTCGAGAAGAAGACAAAATTCAATTCTGAATTCAGCAAGGGGTCATTTGTGTAGATCCATCAAGGTTTCTTTATAGAAACTAACAGTTAAATATAGGATAAATTGAAAATTAGTTGAACAAAACAGCCTTTTGTGTCAACGTTTTCACCTGTAACTTCTTCTAATTATGACAGCTCTTTGAAAGCAATATACCGTTGCATCCGCTGGACATTACTGGTTGTGGGGATATATAGGACTTGTAGGTTCACCAAGAACCCGACGAACCCAGAGCCAAAAACTGAGCAGCAACTTGCAATGGTTTTTTATTATGTACCGGGTATATAGTAATTATTCTGTAAAAATGTGTACATGGATAAATCGGTATGAAAGACACCTATGTATTTCTGAAATGGGAACAAAATATAGAGTTTAGAAACAGTAGATATTTGCACATTTCTGAAATTGGGAATACTCATACTAGCATGAGAATTATCAGTAATTTTTTAGAATGACTTCTTTTTTACACAATATCTTTCATTTGGAAGGAACAAATGCATCGAAAGTCAATAGATAATAACAGTTCCTTTACAAATCTGAATTACCCTAAGTCTCCCGATAAAAATGGTACCTCACTTGTTTGTAGGCATAGTCCACACAACAGGAAACGGCGCAAAACGCAACATGGTCACACCTCAATTTCGCAGTGAAAAATGACCCTTTTTTGGCAAAATGACTAGCTCTAGTTTTTGAACCCTAGCTCTGCGGGTACCTTGGAAAACCTAGCAAACCTATACATTTTTGAAAACTAGACACCCAGGGGAATCCAGGATGGGGTGACTTGACTGCCTCCCACCAGGGTCTGTTACCTAGAATCCCTTGCAAACCTAAAAAATTGTCAAAAAAACACATTTTCCCCACATTTCTGTCGTGGAAAGTTACGGAATCCACGTGGATCCACAAATTTCCACCCACCCCGCGTTCCCCAAAGTCTTACGAGAAAAACGGTACCTCACTTGTGTGGGTCGGCCTAGTGCCCGCGACAGGAAACAGCGCAAAACGCAACGTGGTCACACCTCAATTCCGCAGTGAAAAATGACCCTTTTTTGGCAAAATGACTAGCTGTAGTTTTTGAACCCTAGCTCTGCGGGCACCTTGGGAAACCTATCAAACCTATACATTTTTGAAAACTAGATGCCCAGGGGAATCCAGGATGGGGTGACTTGACTGCCTCCCACCAGGGTCTGTTACCCAGAATCCCTTGCAAACCTAAAGAATTGTCCAAAAAAACCCATTTTCCCCACATTTCTGTCGTGGGAAGTTCCGGAATCTGCATGGATCCACAAATTTCCACCCACCCCGCGTTCCCCAAAGTCTTACGAGAAAAACGGTACCTCACTTGTGTGGGCCGGCCTAGTGCCCGCGACAGGAAACGGCGCAAAACGCAACGTGGTCACACCTCAATTTTGCAGTGAAAAATGACCCTTTTTTGGCAAAATGACTAGCTGTAGTTTTTGAACCCTAGCTCTGCGGGCACCTTGGGAAACCTAGCAAACCTATACATTTTTGAAAACTAGACACCCAGGGGTATCCAGGATGGGGTGACTTGAGTGCCTCCCACCAGGGTCTGTTACCCAGAATCCCTTGCAAACCTAAAAAATTATCAAAAAAACCACATTTTCCCCACATTTCTGTCGTGGAATGTTCCAGAATCTGCGTGGATCCACAAATTTCCACCCACCCTGCGTTCCCCAATGTCTTACGAGAAAAACGGTACCTCACTTGTGTGGGTCGGCCTAGTGCCCGCGACAGGAAACGGCGCAAAACGCAACGTGGTCACACCTCAATTTCGCAGTGAAAAATGACCCTTTTTTGGCAAAATGACTAGCTGTAGTTTTTGAACCCTAGCTCTGCGGGCCCCCTGGGAAACCTAGCAAACCTATACATTTTTGAAAACTAGATACCCAGGGGAATCCAGGATGGGGTGACTTGACTGCCTCCCACCAGGGTCTGTTACCCAGAATCCCTTGCAAACCTAAAAAATTGTCCAAAAAAACACATTTTCCTCACATTTCTGTCGTGGAAAGTTTCGGAATCTGCGTGGATCCACAAATTTCCACCCACCCCGCGTTCCCCAAAGTCTTACGAGAAAAACGGTACCTCACTTGTGTGGGTCGGCCTAGTGCCCGCGACAGGAAACGGCGCAAAACGCAACGTGGTCACACCTCAATTTCGCAGTGAAAAATTACCCTTTTTTGGCAAAATGACTAGCTGTAGTTTTTGAACCCTAGCTCTGCGGGCACCTTGGGAAACCTAGCAAACCTATACATTTTTGAAAACTAGACACCCAGGGGTATCCAGGATGGGGTGACTTGAGTGCCTCCCACCAGGGTCTGTTACCCAGAATCCCTTGCAAACCTAAAAAATTATCAAAAAAAACACATTTTCCCCACATTTCTGTCGTGGAAAGTTCCGGAATCTGCATGGATCCACAAATTTCCACCCACCCCGCGTTCCCCAAAGTCTTACGAGAAAAACGGTACCTCACTTGTGGGGGTCGGCCTAGTTCCCGCAACAGGAAACGGCGCAAAACGCAACGTGGTCACACCTCAATTTCGCAGTGAAAAATGACCCTTTTTTGGCAAAATGACGAGCTGTAGTTTTTGAACCCTAGCTCTGCGGGCACCTTGGGAAACCTAGCAAACCTATACATTTTTGAAAACTAGACACCCAGGGGAATCCAGGATGGGGTGACTTGACTGCCTCCCACCAGGGTCTGTTACCCAGAATCCCTTGCAAACCTAAAAAATTGTCAAAAAAACACATTTTCCCCACATTTCTGTTGTGGAAAGTTCCGGAATCTGCGTGGATCCACAAATTTCCACCCACCCCGCGTTCCCCAAAGTATTACGAGAAAAACAGTACCTCACTTGTGTGGGTCGGCCTAGTGCCCGCGATAGGAAACGGCGCAAAACGCAACGTGGTCACACCTCAATTTCGCAGTGAAAAATTACCCTTTTTTGGCAAAATGACTAGCTGTAGTTTTTGAACCCTAGCTCTGCGGGCACCTTGGGAAACCTAGCAAACCTATACATTTTTTAAAACTAGACACCCAGGGGAATCCAGGATGGGGTGACTTGACTGCCTCCCACCAGGGTCTGTTGCCCAGAATCCCTTGCAAACCTAAAAAATTGTCAAAAAAAACACATTTTCCCCACATTTCTGTCGTGGAAAGTTCTGGAATCCGCGTGGATCCACAAATTTCCACCCACCACGCGTTCCCCAAAGTCTTACAAGAAAAACGGTACCTCACTTGTGTGGGTCGGCCTAGTGCCCGCGACAGGAAACGGCGCAAAACGCAACGTGGTCACACCTCAATTTCGCAGTGAAAAATGACCCTTTTTCGGCAAAATGACTAGCTGTAGTTTTTGAACCCTAGCTCTGCGGGCACCTTGGGAAACCTAGCAAACCTATACATTTTTGAAAACTAGATACCCGGGGGAATCCAGGATGGGGTGACTTGACTGCCTCCCACCAGGGTCTGTTACCCAGAATCCCTTGCAAACCTAAAAAATTGTCCAAAAAAACAAATTTTCCCCACATTTCTGTCGTGGAAAGTTCCGGAATCTGCGTGGATCCACAAATTTCCACCCACCCCGCGTTCCCCAAAGTCTTACGAGAAAAACGGTACCTCACTTGTGTGGGTCGGCCTAGTGCCCGCGACAGGAAACGGTGCAAAACGCAACGTGGTCACACCTCAATTTCGCAGTGAAAAATGACCCTTTTTTGGCAAAATGACTAGCTGTGGTTTTTGAACCCTAGCTCTGCGGGCACCTTGGGAAACCTAGCAAACCTATACATTTTTGAAAACTAGACACCCAGGGGTATCCAGGATGGGGTGACTTGAGTGCCTCCCACCAGGGTCTGTTACCCAGAATCCCTTGCAAACCTAAAAATTTATCAGAAAAACCACATTTTCCCCACATTTCTGTCGTGGAAAGTTCCGGAATCTGCGTGGATCCACAAATTTCCACCCACCCCGCGTTCCCCAAAGTCTTACGAGAAAAACGGTACCTCACTTGTGTGGGTCGGCCTAGTGCCCGCGACAGGAAACGGCGCAAAACGCAACATGGTCACACCTCAATTTCGCAGTGAAAAATTACCCTTTTTTGGCAAAATGACTAGCTGTAGTTTTTGAACCCTAGCTCTGCGGGCACCTTGGGAAACCTAGCAAACCTATACATTTTTGAAAACTAGACACCCAGGGGAATCCAGGATGGGGTGACTTGACTGCCTCCAACCAGGGTCTGTTACCCAGAATCCCTTGCAAACCTAAAAAATTATCAAAAAAACCACATTTTCCCCACATTTCTGTCGTGGAAAGTTCCGGAATCTGCATGGATCCACAAATTTCCACCCACCCCGCGTTCCCTAAAGTCTTACGAGAAAAACGGTACCTCACTTGTGTGGGTCGGCCTAGTTCCCGCGACAGGAAACGGCGCAAAACGCAACGTGGTCACACCTCAATTTCGCAGTGAAAAATGACCCTTTTTTGGCAAAATGACTAGATGTAGTTTTTGAACCCTAGCTCTGCGGGCACCTTGGGAAACCTAGCAAACCTATACATTTTTGAAAACTAGATACCCAGGGGAATCCAGGATGGGGTGACTTGACTGCCTCCCACCAGGGTCTGTTACCCAGAATCCCTTGCGAACCTAAAAAATTGTCAAAAAAACACATTTTCCCCACATTTCTGTTGTGGAAAGTTCCGGAATCTGCGTGGATCCACAAATTTCCACCCACCCCGCATTCCCCAAAGTCTTACGAGAAAAACGGTACCTCACTTGTGTGGGTCGGCCTAGTGCCCGCGACAGGAAACGGCGCAAAACGCAACATGGTCACACCTCAATTTCGCAGTGAAAAATTACCCTTTTTTGGCAAAATGACTAGCTGTAGTTTTTGAACCCTAGCTCTGCGGGCACCTTGGGAAACCTAGCAAACCTATACATTTTTGAAAACTAGATACCCGGGGGAATCCAGGATGGGGTGACTTGATTGCCTCCCACCAGGGTCTGTTACCCAGAATCCCTTGCAAACCTAAAAAATTGTCCAAAAAAACACATTTTCCCCACATTTCTGTCGTGGAAAGTTCCGGAATCTGCGTGGATCCACAAATTTCCACCCACCCCGCGTTCCCCAAAGTCTTACGAGAAAAACGGAACCTCACTTGTGTGGGTCGGCCTAGTGCCCGTGACAGGAAACGGCGCAAAACGCAACGTGGTCACACCTCAATTTCGCAGTGAAAAATGACCCTTTTTTGGCAAAATGACTAGCTGTAGTTTTTGAACCCTAGCTCTGCGGGCACCTTGGGAAACCTAGCAAACCTATACATTTTTGAAAACTAGACACCCAGGGGTATCCAGGATGGGGTGACTTGAGTGCCTCCCACCAGGGTCTGTTACCCAGAATCCCTTGCAAACCTAAAAAATTATCAGAAAAACCACATTTTCCCCACATTTCTGTCGTGGAAAGTTCCGGAATCTGCATGGATCCACAAATTTCCACCCACCCCTTGTTCCCTAAAGTCTTACGAGAAAAACGGTACCTCACTTGTGTGGGTCGGCCTAGGTCCCGCGACAGGAAACGGCGCAAAACGCAACGTGGTCACACCTCAATTTCGCAGTGAAAAATTACCCTTTTTTGGCAAAATGACTAGCTGTAGTTTTTGAACCCTAGCTCTGCGGGCACCTTGGGAAACCTAGCAAACCTATACATTTTTGAAAACTAGACACCCAGGGGAATCCAGGATGGGGTGACTTGACTGCCTTCAACCAGGGTTCTGTTACCCAGAATCCCTTGCAAACCTAAAACATTGTCAAAAAAAACACATTTTCCCCACATTTGTGTCGTGGAAAGTTCCGGAATCTGCGTGGATCCACAAATTTCCACCCACCCCGCGTTTCCCAAAGTCTTACGAGAAAAACGGTACCTCAATTGTGTGGGTCGGCCTAGTGCCCGCGACAGGAAACGGCGCAAAACGCAACGTGGTCACACCTCAATTTCGCAGTGAAAAATGACCCTTTTGTGGCAAAATGACTAGCTGTAGTTTTTGAACCCTATCTCTGTGGGCACCTTGGGAAACCTAGCAAACCTATACATTTTTGAAAACTAGACACCCAGGGGAATCCAGGATGGGGTGACTTGACTGCTTCCCACCAGGGTCTGTTACCCAGAATCCCTTGCAAACCTAAAAAATTGTCAAAAAAAACACATATTCCCCACATTTCTGTTGTGGAAAGTTCCGGAATCTGCGTGGATCCACAAATTTCCACCCACCCCGCGTTCCCCAAAGTCTTACGAGAAAAACGGTACCTCACTTGTGTGGGTCGGCCTAGTGCCCGCGACAGGAAACGGCGCAAAACGCAACATGGTCACACCTCAATTTCGCAGTGAAAAATTACCCTTTTTTGGCAAAATGACTAGCTGTAGTTTTTGAACCCTAGCTCTGCGGGCACCTTGGGAAACCTAGCAAACCTATACATTTTTGAAAACTAGACACCCAGGGGAATCCAGGATGG
Source organism: Triturus cristatus (assembly GCF_964204655.1). NCBI lineage: Eukaryota > Metazoa > Chordata > Amphibia > Caudata > Salamandridae > Triturus > Triturus cristatus. The sequence goes on from NC_140581.1 coordinate 266,604,180, forward strand.
GGTGACTTGACTGCCTCCAACCAGGGTTCTGTTACCCAGAATCCCTTGCAAACCTAAAAAATTGTCAAACAAAACACATTTTCCCCACATTTCTGTCGTGGAAAGTTCCGGAATCTGCGTGGATCCACAAATTTCCACCCACCCCGCGTTCCCCAAAGTCTTACGAGAAAAACGGTACCTCAATTGTGTGGGTCGGCCTAGTGCCCGCGACAGGAAACGGCGCAAAACGCAACGTGGTCACACCTCAATTTCGCAGTGAAAAATGACCCTTTTTTGGCAAAATGACTAGCTGTAGTTTTTGAACCCTATCTCTGTGGGCACCTTGGGAAACCTAGCAAACCTATACATTTTTGAAAACTAGACACCCAGGGGAATCCAGGATGGGGTGACTTGACTGCCTCCCACCAGGGTCTGTTACCCAGAATCCCTTGCAAACCTAAAAAATTGTCAAAAAAAACACATTTTCCCCACATTTCTGTTGTGGAAAGTTCCGGAATCTGCGTGGATCCACAAATTTCCACCCACCCCGCGTTCCCCAAAGTCAAAAAAGTGTGAAAAAAGTGATTTTTTCAGCTAAAATTGAGATTTGCAGGGGATTCTGGGTAAGGAAACTTTGGGGGATCCACGCAAGCTATACTTCCCTGGAAGCCCCCGAGTGTCCAGTTTTCAGAAATGTATGGGTTTGGTAGGTTTCCCTAGATGGCCGCCGAGCACCGTGCCAAAAACCCAGGTGACCCCCCTTCCAAAACCAGGTGGTTTTGAGATAGGCAATTTTGATGTCACCACACTACGTTTTGGGCCCTTGCCTGGCGCGGGTACTTTGACCTCCCACACAAGTGAGGCACCATTTTTACCGGGAGACCCAGGGGAACGCTGGGAGGTGGGAAATTTGAGTAAGCCCGGTGATGCCACAACTTTCTCACACAAAAATGTGTGAAAAAAGTGATTTTTTCAGCTAAAATTGAGGTTTGCAGGGGATTCTGGGTAAGGAAACTTTGGGGGATCCACGCAAGCCATACATCCCTGGAAGCCCCAGGGTGTCTAGTTTTCAGAAATGTATGGGTTTGGTAGGTTTCCCTAGATGGCCGCCGAGCACGGGCCAAAAAGACAGTTGCCGCCTTGCAAAACCAGATCGTTTTGACATTGTTTGCTTCTACAGCGTGAGAATTTCGGAACAATATTGCATGGAAAATGTGACAGACATTTTGAGGTTTGCAGAACATTGTGGATAAAATAACTTTTTAGAATTCACAAGAGAGACATCACCATCAACTCCCGTGGGTTTACAACAATATCTAAAGTTGGTGGGTTATTCTTACATGGAACATACACCTTGGCAGAGAAACTAAAAAGAAAAAGATTCCTGCACAGCCATCTATTCCTCAAACGCACACACATACTGGTTGGATTTGGCACGAGGGCGAGTGATCGTTCAGTATATTAAATTTTATTAACAAGAGATTTCACAAAAATGAAATGCACTGTCAATAATTAAATGGAGAAAAAACTGAACCAATGACTCGCAGCTCGTGAGCTGTAAAGCCACGGCAAGGCACCAACCGCTTTACAGGCCATTCACACACCTTTCATACGTGATACACACAAGACCATTCGCACCACCAGGCACAAAAACTAGGCCTGGGCGAAGCACTACGCTACGCTCGCGTAGTTTGCGAAGTTCGCGCTACTTCGCGCTACGCAAACTGCACGTAGCACAGTGCGAACACGCGTAGCGTAGTGTTGCGTAGTGCTGCGGTCATTTTTTGCTTGCTCGCGGTCCTCAACGTCAAGTTGGCGACCGCGAGCAAGCAAAATGACATCCTGGCGAGACTTTTTCCTTGTTCGCGATCGCGAGCATGGAAAATAAACCTCCCGGCGAGATTCCCAACGCGAGAAGGTCAGGTTTCTCATTGCGAGGGGTCGCGTATGCTCGCGACCGCTCGCGATGAGAAACTACCAGTTCGCGTTGAGAAAGCTGCAGCTCGAGTAAAAATCTACTCGAGCAGCAGAAAACTACAGCTCGCACTGTGCAAGATGCCATTTTCAATGATTGCACAGTGCCGGTTGCTTGTCCGCACTGTGCAATCATTGAAAACAACATCTTGCACAGTGCGAACATGTTACTTCGCAGTTCGCGAAGTGCTACGCGTAGCTCGCGTAGTGCGAACTTCACTTTGCGTAGCTTCGCGAAGTGCTACTTCGCGAACTACGCCCACCCTTAACAAAAACAACACATTACAAAATTCACAAAAGGGACAAGGTACACCCTGCTTCAGAAAGGCAAATATTACTGCACAGCCATCTAATCCTCAAGCACACACACATACTGGTTGGATTTGGCACGAGGGTGAGTGATGGTTCAGTATATACAATTGTATTAGCAAGTGATTTCACAAAAATGAAATACACTGTTAATAATTGAAAGGGCGAGAAACTGAACCATTGACTCACAGCTCGTGAGCTGTAAAGCCACGACAAGGCACCAACCTCTTTACAGGCCATTCATACACCTTTCATACATGTGAGACATACAAAACCATTCACACCGCCAGCCGCGGGCCCATCACATAACAAAACTCACACCAGCACACAGCGCCATTCAAGGGCCCATCACTTTCACATGCCCACATTCCTGACACAGCAACTACACAAGCTGATGGATTGCGTGGAGTGGCACTCAGCTAGCAGTGTGTGTAGTGACCAGCAGCAAGTCACTACTCACACACAGCCAGCCGAGCGCCAGTCCACGCACACCGCTAGCCGAGTGCCAGTCCACGCACACCGCTAGCTAAACACCAGTCCACGCACACCGCTAGCCAAGCGCCAGTCCAGGCACACCGCCAGTCCAGGCACACCGGCAGCCAAGTACCAGTCCATGCACACCGCCAACCAAGTGCCAGTCCACACACACCGCCAACACATTTAGGATTTTTTTAAGACAAAAATAAAAACACAAACAAATCGCAAATAGATACAAATCTACAAACACAAAATCAGAAACTAAACACATTGCACTAACGCCAACCTTGAAACAGAATCAAATTTTTCAAAGAATACAGATCAGCCAGTTCACTTTACCACTCATGAATGCTCCCAAAAATTCTTTTGCGTGTGGTACACTCTAAAACAAGCAGGGACACACAGCCCAGGTTTAGATGGACAGTCGGGACAGAACATACGAATCTCCTTCCGCGTACTTCTTCGCCAACAGACTCTGCATCTCCTAGTGGGAAAATCTTTTGCAGGTGTGGGAAGGATGAAATCAGGAAAGTGGCGATCTTTCAATCGAACCACATCCTCCACCACTCCAAATCTAGGAACACTTGCCTGTTCCACAACAACAAGGCTAGCTATCACAGAGTGCTGAAACTGAAGAAATGTCAACTTTGACGCAGGAGAACACTCCTTGAACACAATAAAAGCATTAAAAATTGCTAATTCGAAGAAATGGATGGCCAACTTCTTATACCAAACATAAGCCTTCCGAATAGCAGAGTAAGGTTCCAACCTCTGATCTACTCTGTCAACACCACCCATGTGCTTATTGTAGTCTAGAATGCACACAGGTTTGCGCACTTCAGCAACCTGACCCCAAACAGCCACAGGTGAAGTACTCTTATCATGGATGGTAGTCAGCATGTACACATCCCTCCTGTCCACAAATTTTACAGCTAGCAGTTCATCACTACGCAAGGAACTGCACTGCCCCCTCTGAAGTTTTTTGCAAACAAGCTCTTTCGGATAACCTTTACGGTTAGAGCGGATTGTGCCACATGCAAAAGGGTCCACTTTATACAATTCCTTAAATAATTGCACAGCAGTATAGAAGTTATCAAGGTACAAATGGTGGCCTCTGTTAAACAGTCTTCTAGCAAGATCCCACACAATGTTCTCTGAAACTCCAAAAGTGGACAGACAACCTGGGGGGTCAATAGTAGAATCTCTACCAGTGTACACACGAAAATTAAAAACATATCCTGTCCTACTCTCAGACAACATATACAGCTTAATTCCATAGCGTACCCTCTTGCTAGGGATGTACTGCCTAAAAACCAAACAGCCCTTGAACAAGACCAAAGACTCATCAATAGATATTTCTTTCCCTGGAGTATAGATCTCAGAAAATCGATCTACAAAGTGATCAAGAACGGGCCGAATCTTAAAAAGACGGTCACAGTCAGGGTGATCTCGTGGCAACACCATCGAATTATCAACAAAATGCAGCATACGTAGTAAAAGTAAATACCGATTACGAGTCATAACTGCAGGAAATATGGCAGTTGCCAACAAGGGACTAGTAGACCAATATGAAGCCAAGGTTGGCTTCCTTACCACACCCATCAATAAAGTCAAACCCAAAAACTTCTTAATCTCTTCCAGATATGTGGGAGTCCACCGGGTAGCTCTAGACTGGGGCCTAAGTTTGTCGCTGTTGTCCCTCAATAACTGTTCAGCATACAAATTTGTCTGCTCAACAATCTCACCCAAAAATACATCATCCATAAACAACTGAAAAAACTGTATAGGCAAAAAGTTTTCACAATTCACTGTACACCCTGCATCACCGCTAAGGGCAGGCAACACCTGCTGCACCATGTTTGGATCAACCCAAAGTCCAGCACTTCCAGTAGGAAGCCTAGCAGCCTCAGACTGCAATCCAGATGTCTCTTGCGCCATCGGCACAGCAGTTTCCGCCTCTAAGACAGGCACTTCATCCGCACTGAGAGTTGCTTCATCCACACCAAGAGTACCTTCATCTGCACTGAGAGTACCTTCATCATCCAATGATTCCATGTTGAGTGAAAACTCACTGCCAGAATCTTCCCCTCCGTCCTCTCCCTCAGACACACTGTCAGTCTCATAATCATGCTCAGAGGAAGATTCAAGAAGCATACCGACCACCTGTTGAGCAGTCATTCTACGGCTAGCCATATTGCTTACTAATAAAGGAAACTTGTCAAACAAGTCAACAACAACAAACACTTTGTAAAATAAGTAATAAACAAAAAGCACCTTTATCAAAAACTCATATATACTCCAAAACAATACCACTCACTTGCCAGAGGCAGCTAAACTACTCACCACCACCTAGTCTGTACAGACACAGTATGGATCAACAATATCCCACTAAAAAAGAAAGAGAAAAGCAATTACACATAAGACTATGCAAAACACATGAATTTCATGCTCAAGCTACTAACTAAATATGCCGCCATTATGACAACACTTACAAAAAAATTCATTCAGACATTATAATATTACTCATTTGGAGTAAATACAACAACAACAAAATTCTTACCAAAACAATGCAACTACACAGAACTGCAGAACAACCACTGTCGAAAAGCTTTAGACTAGAATAAAAAGGAAAAAAAAACTTTATTGTCACATATGCATATAATGCTCTAGAACATCACGTACTGCGCAAAATGTATTACTAGAACCTCCCACTTTCAAGAAGGAAAGATCGATGGCCCAATCCTTTACAAGCAACGCGGCGAGAATCTGGAACTGAGCCTCAGCTCCGGACCACCCCCTCCCTCTTCCCAGTCCTTCAAAACTGACCTCAAAGTTCTCCTCCTGCAAAGACACTTCCAAACTTAATTCACACCCTCTCTATTGTCTGAAGGAAGTCTTTACATTATAGGAAATTCTGTTCTCCATGCCCGTAGAAGTGCCTTCCCAGTGTGTTCCTGTGTTTTGCGTGTCTGCCATTTATTGCACTTTTATACCTCTACTTGTACTCTTTTGTAAGTTGCACACATGTTACTTTTCCTCTTGTAACGTATTGTTTGCTACCTCTTGTATTTTGTTTGCTTTTGATACATGCACAATTACCACCATTGCCTCATGTAACATAACGTTTGCTCTTGTTTTCAGAGTGTCTGCCATTTATTGCAGTATTTTAACTCATGTGACATCCATCAGAGAGCTGCGTGAATAATTACCTGGTAATCCCCTCATCACAATGCAAACACCCACCCTAAATAGGTACCCAGTGAGGTCACACCGTTCGCATCGCCCTAACCTGCTCAAGGTTCATGTGACCTCAGTGACAGAGTCACAGCGACTGGATCACTGCTGCTCTAGGGTGTGCTGCTTCGTAGGCCTGCCCGAAAGACTGGAGATGAACTTCGGTATGGATAGTGGTGGACAGGCCTTCAAGGTTAACCCACAATTGACACCACTAGGGTACACCTGCTTGTTCTAAGACATCAAGCCTTCTAAGGTCTAGTGGGGCCTTCTACGGTCTAGCATGGGAATGTGCTCCCTCAGTACAGTGGTGTGGTGGACTGGTCATGAAGGCTGAACCCAGTTCCCCAGTTCAAAATTAGACAGCTCTGGCCATAGTGCCACATCCCCACTGAACACCATACTTGCCCACTGAGAGAAACTCGCACTGCCATCAGCTACAACCTAATTGTGCCCGCTATAAACACTTGGATGTGGCTCAATTCAAATTATGCACTTGATAAGAGTAATATGCTGCCTAAAAAATAAATAAAAGCAACCACTCATAGGGAATGCAAAGCATGTGAAATGTAAGCAGAAACAACATGGTTACCTTAACAATCTTTCACTCACTATTCAGAAATCAGCGAGTAGTTTTACATGAAAAGTTATGGACATGACTAGAGGGCCCTGAAGGGAACCGTTTCAATGTCCATTGCTTATATCCTTACAAAAAAGTAAGCAGTATGGTATGAAAAGACCACATCCATAAACAGAGCCATGGTACACATTGTGTTTTCCAATCCACCCATCAACCACCTTTGAACAACAATGCTGTTCAAAGAAAGACGAGAAACGAAAGTAGCGCTTCACTGGAAAACTCTGTAACGTGATGCTGATGTATTTGGATGCAAATAAAAACAATCTGGCCACTTTTCAACCCCCCAGTCTTGCTTTATTTAGTTATGTATTTATTTACCTTCTAATTCTCTCCATCCTGCTGCACTTTGGCATTTATATAAGGTGCACAGTCAAAGAGTGCACACGAATGTGTAATTTAAATAAGGTGCTATGTAAAGCGCTCCAATACCTTCGGGTCAAGTTCGCGCTATATAAATATGCAGCCAAAAATACATTCACAGCTACTGCATTCCGAGTCTCCGGGCTTAGTTACTGAGACTGTCCAAGGTATTCAAAGCAGTGAATAGTTCATTGGGGCTGCGGCAGGTATGTGATCATATCTCCGGCAGTGAAGGGGTTAAACTACTCACAGTTTGATCAGTCTGCTGATGCTGCCCAAATTCAGAGGGAAGTAGAACCCCCATTGTTGATGTTGTAGAGTCACCAAAGTGTAAACAACCAATGGACTCCACTTACAGGTTAGCAGATACTCGAAAAAATGGAGAGGCAACCAATCCTGTCAAGCTGCTTGTTTCCAGTTCTATGAAGCGCAAAATGTACTGAATCCATTTTGAAGGAAGGGTGCACTCGGCACCAGGTCTTGTAGCTAAATCAGTGACTTACAACAAAGACCAGAGTTTTGATCGTTGATCCTCCAATAGGCCAGTTTAGGTGTTCATGGCAAAATCACTTTGATAATGGCCAACTGGCTTTGTCTGTTCAAATGCTGTCCCATCCGCACGATTGAGTGCATAAAATAGACCTAATCTATATATTTTTTTCATTCTGAAACAAGGTGTGACTACGGGACCATGTCATTTTTACGACTATGGTACCGATCCTCACAAACTTATGTTCTAAATCTCGCATGGAGCTAAATCTATTGAAGATTACAAAACATATTTTGTTTTAGTTTAATTAACGAAGCAATTATGTTAAATTTAGAGGTGAATTATACCACGGGCACCTCTAAAAAATGATGGTGTGCAGCCGGCTCTCTTTGATGTGCATTGCTCCACAATGTTTTGTTTGTATTGTTGGAAAGTTAGAACTGTCTGCAGCCGTTGGAAACACCAATTATCAAGTTTTCATTAGAGTGCACTCACTTTTAGCCAAAAGACCCTCTTTGTAGCAAAATATGGTACTTAAATACATTACTTATTCGTTGCAGTCATTGCATCTCCAGGCACAGAGACCTTTCTCCGTGCAACACCCTGGCCACTCCTGTGCACACACAATATCAAAAATGTTTGCATTTGCAGACACTAAATTAAACATAACAAGCACGGTGCTGCAAGGGGAGGCAAGAAGCAGTGGGGCCGACATACATCGTACTGGGAAGCATGGCCCATTAAAACTGAAATACCCCCTCCCCAGCCCCAAAACTCACCTCTTTCTTCTCCGTGGTGCAGGAAGCAAATGGCTTCCTGCGCCACGGAGAACAAAGGGGAAACCTCCATGACGTCAGCGCGGCTCGCGCGCTGACGTCATTGATGACGCGGGGGTGGGGGGCGGTGGGAGGCAGGGGAAGGTCTTCCCCTGCCTTCCCAGTTAAAAAAAAAAAATTGACCACTCACGGGGGGAGCGCCAGCGCTTCCCCCGTGGGTGGGTGCCATGACGAGCTGGACTCGTCATGGACACAGCGCGACTGTGCTCCATGACGAGTCCAGCTCGTCATGAGCACAGAAAGGGTTAATCTCCACAACGGACCCCACAACGCTAAGGATGCCTGGCCTCCACCTTGGGGGTGCCCAGGAGTGGACGCCTCACAGGGAAAGCCAGGATGGGTTCCACAGCGGTATGCGTACAAGCGCCTTGAGACCCTTGCGGGTGAGTAGTGCGCTATACAAGTATCAATTTACATTTTTTACATTTACCCTCCGCGTGAGCACCTCTGACTACAATATGGTGGTGTCTGGTAAAACCCTCCTTACCCGTGAGAATGTAGAAAACAGCGACTCCTTCACCCCCCTCCTGCCACCTGGAATCCTGCTTTCACCTCCCGAGTGAATCACCAGCACGTCTAGAATGGGCATACCCTTGTCAAGCGCCCTCTGCAAATGGGCTGTGACATCCTCCAAACGTTGCCCGTCAGTCCACATCCAAATATGATTGACTCCCATGGCCCTTTGTGTTCTCGCTTCCCCGGACGTGCTGAACCATTGCCCTGCTCTTTGTATGACTGAGTCTCCACACCAGCATACCTGCGTCCACTGACTTGCGACCACTGCATGCAGTACAAGAAACAAACAGAGAGAAAAAGGAGAGGATCATCAGTACCGAAACCCGACCCCTGCCTAAACCAACTGCAGTCGAACATAACGCTCAAAACAAGATGAATTCCATCTGCCCACTCTCTTGATTGTTTCTGATGAGAGTCCCAAATTTGCTGCTGTCGTGGCCGCCCCAATTCTGAATGAATGTGATGTGAAATGAGCAGTCTCTTCGCCCAACAGGCCCAGTGCGCGTCTACATAAGCGCGTGAACTGAAATCTTGTCAGCGGCATTCCATATGCATGCAGAAGGAGCCTAGCATCTCTACCCCCAGGCCTCATCTGCAAGAACTTCTCTACCAACACCACCGGGCAATAACATGCCCCCTGTACTGCTCTTAGCTGGACCCACACGCCTTTCCCCAGAGGGTCCGTTTTTGACTTCCTCACCCTAGCCTGCAGTAAGTTCGCGGACACCACCACATCACCCATCAAGATTCCTCCTTTTTCGTCCGCCTTAGAGCCTGGTATAAGCTCAGATATCCGGAATGCCCCAAAGAAGGCTAAAGAATACGCTAAACTCAGCAGGTGCACTTCGTATGCTGACACAAACACCTGTGGTAACACTCCCAAGATATTTACCAGCCTTCTGGCATCTATGGGTCTCCTGTTTTCCTTCAACCCTGGTGCCAGTCGCTCCCAGCATTTTATAGCCTGTCTGACGCGGATGTCCTTAGTGGGATCCGTCACCCCTTTTAATCCCGCAAAGAAGGCAATTGCCAACAACTGCCTCCTAACCAGCGACAACGACCTTCCGTTCTCTCTCTGCCGAACTATGAACAACAGCACTCTCTGCGTTGTGAATTCCTCCACACACCCTGCTCCCTTTGTGACTGCTAAGTAAACCTGCCATGCCTTCTCATACATACACTTAGTCTTGGGTGCAACTGAAGCCGCTATCAGGTCGGGAGAAAAGGGGCACCAAGCTTCCACAGGCTTTCCGGGAAGACCGTCATCAGATCGTCTGCTTGAGGCCATCGCGCTCTGAATTCTGTCAACTTAAGACAAGGCGTCAGCTACCGTGTTATCCACACCCGGTACATGTTTGGCCGTAAAATACACATTACGCCTGAGACAGCCCCGCACCAATTCTTTTAGCAAACGGAGTACCCATGGACATTTCGCCTTTTGATTATTCACTGCCATAACTACCGACATACTGTCCGACCAGAACAAAATGCGTTTGTTTTCCAGCAAATCCCCCCACACCTGCAGCGCGACAATAATGGGAAATAACTCCAAGAAAGTGATATTGCATGCCAACCCCATCCTGACCCACTCCGCTGGCCAATGCTGCATACACCACCTTGATCCTAGCACTGCTCCGAAACCGACACTACCCGCTGCATCCGTGTAAAGCTCTAGCTCACCGTTTGCTTGTGCTGGTTGGTGCCAAATCACTGACCCATTAAAATGCTCCAAGAAATCTCTCCACGTGACCAAGTCGTCTTTCACTTCCACTGATAGCCTAATGTGGTGATGTTTTGCCCTTAAACCAGACATAGCCCTGGCTATATTCCTTGAAAAGACCCTGCCCATGGGTATGACCAGCAATGCGAAATTGAGTTGCCCCACCAACACCTGTAATTGATGCAAAGTCACTTTACGTGCCCCTAAGCACTCGTCTACTGATGCCTGAAAAGCCCTTATTTTGTCTTGTGGAAGCCTGCACACCCCCTCCACTGAGTCTATCTCAATTCCCAAGAAAGTTATGCGTGTCGCCGGCCCCTCCGTTTTCTCCTCCACCAGCGACACCCCCAATGCCTCCGCTATTCGCTGGAAGCCCTGCAAGGTCTCCTGACAAGTTGACGAGTTAGGGGACCTATAAACAAGAAATCATCCAAGTAATGCACCACATCTTGCGTTGCCATAACATCCTGCACCGCCCATTCTAGAAAACGACCAAATGTTTCAAATACCGCACACGCAATGGAACACCCCATAGGCATACATAGGTCCATAAAGAAATTGCCATCAAACGTGAAACCTAGCAACCTAGTGTCTTCTGGGTGTACCGGCAAGAGGCGAAAAGCGGACTCAATATCCGATTTGGCCATCAACGCGCCCTCACCTAACCTCTGTAGTTTATGAATAGCGGTGTCAAACGTGGTGTATCGCACTGCACACAAGTCTGGATCCAACCCCTCGTTGACTGACAACCCTGGTGGACTGGATAGGTTATGTATCAGGCGATATTTCCCCACCTCCTTCTTTGGTACCAGGCCCAATGGTGAACAAACTAAGTCCTGTCTTGGCAATTGCTGAAAAGGCCCCGCTACCCTCCCCAGCGCTATCTCTCTCCAAATTTTTTCTCTGGTCACCACTGGATTTCTTAGCACAGAGAGTTGATTGTGTGGTGGCACTGAGGTGGGCAGGGCCCTAGACGGGATATGAAAGCCAAATTTAAACCCTTGATACAGAAAATGAGCCTCTGCCCACCTCTCGTATCTGGCAAGCAGGTGGGCCAACACATGCAGGCGTATGGGAGTAGGCAAGCTCTTATGATGGTTGGGCAGGGCGCCCCTTGAGTTGTGTATTGGCAGGCGTGCGCTGGTCCTTAGGTTTCCCCACTTTTTTGTAGCACTTGTTTTCTGGGTGCCCGAGCATTCCACAGAAGGAACATATCTGCTTGAACCTACATGCTGCTCCTCTATTGCATTCGTTCTTGTTGAACTGCCAGCACGCTTGCCTCTTATTCCCCGCACCCCTGTCTCCCCGAAAGGAATGTATTGTCTTGCTGCCTGGTGTGGCTGAATAGAACTCCCCATGCCATACATTGATCTCCCGCTGATCCCACGCCACTTCGGGCCTCACAGCCTTCATCTGCCTGAATTTAGCATCATATTGCAGCCAGGCCGTGCCCTGAAATTCAGAGGCCGCCCCATGAATCAATGACATGTAGCTTATCAACTGGGCTGCCAGCGTTGGGAACCGCTCTACCATGATAGCTGCATAAATAGCAAAACCGGTCACCCAGTTCTTTAAAGACCATTCCACCCACACTTTCTTCTGTTTCAATTCACCTTCTTTGCCTGCTCTGATCTTCCCTGGAACCACACCCGCATTAATCAGATCGAAAACGTCCACATAATCACCCCTAAAAATCTTCTCCTTGGTTTCCGCCGGCACGTGCCAAGTTATACTTGCCGCAGGCGACACTGCCAGAGATGCGGAACCATACAGTACTGGGCTGCATGAAAGTGGGGTCTGTGCCGAAGCAACCATCGCCGAAGGTATCGCCGGCGCCACTTCAACTACCCCCACCCCCGAAGCCCCTGTAGTACTCACCGGTCCTTGCACCGTTGTAGTAACTACCACAGGCGATTGTAATACTCCCCCTGACTGGACCCACACCTGAGCCACCCCGCCACCTTGCTGCGTGACTACTGGCGCTGGCGCTTGCACGGTATCTGTTGTCACCTGCGTGGTAGCCCTTGTCATCGCCAACCCTTCCCCCTGAGTTGCCGCATTTTGCTGATTATTAGCCGCGACTGGCGCTAGCATTGCGACTGGTGCGGCACTCTGTGTAAGCCCCCCCACTGGGGACACCACCCCCTCTGCCGGCCCCTTCAGCACAGCAGCGTTTGAAACCTGCCTATTGTCCGTGCATATCGGAGGCTGGCCCACCGCCATCGCCTCACCTGTAATGTTTGTCCGCGATTCTGTGACCTGTTTGTCCTTCTCCTGATGTGCGTCCTTAAAACGATTTGGCCTCCGCCTTATGCGCTTTGGCAAAGAGGGCTCCTGCTGTGTGCTCGGTCCAGCCTCCTGAGCCAACGTCTTCAGTGCCCAATCGATGCCACCTTTCTTCGCCACCTCCCACAATGCTGCCAGGGATCGAAAATCCTCCGCTGATGCCAGGGCTGCCTTGCTCCCCCGTGTCCTCTTAGGCGGCATCGTGTCCTCTACGAAAATAAAAGAGAGTTAAAGACTGCCCAATGACCCTTCCTTTCCCTTTTGAGCGTCCTTGCCCCTGCGAGCGTCCATTCCCCCATGCATGTCACACCTCCCTGGGCCGAACACTAGGACCAAAAGTGCCCCTTCCACAGAATACCCAGCTTCCACTGAACACTCAGCATCCTTCTAGCTGCATACCCTGCACTAACGTGCGCATACCCAACCTGTGTCCCCAGGTTCCATGCTTGTATGCTTTTTTTTAATTTTTTTTTATTATTCGCCCCCACCCTCTCGTGAAGACTTCCACCATCAGCATGTCTTTGTCCATGACCATCCCTGCAATTGGCACCCATATACACTGTGCACCTTTTTTTTTTACATATTTATACAGCGCGAACTCGACCCGAAGGTATTGCCGCGCTTTACCTAGCACAGTATTTACATTAGACAACACATTAGGGCACGTGTAGATTAATTGATTTTTTTGTATTATTTTTTTTTTTTTGTTGTTTTTGTTTTGAATCACAAGATGTGGATGCAACCCCCGAGGATCGAACCCTGGTTTCCTGCACCCGAGGCGATGTCTATTTATATCCCGCGCACTCGACCCGAAGTTATTGGAGCGTTTTACATAGCACCGCATTTACATATCACATTTAACTGCCCGGCGAGATTAAGTGATTTTTTCCCCGAATCACAGGATGCGTACGCAACCTGGAGGTTCGAACCCTGGTTTCCTGCACCCGAGGCGATGCCTATTTATCCTATTTATATAGCGCAAACTCGACCCGAAGGTATGGAAGTGTTTTACCTAGCCCCGCCTTTACATTACGCCTCAAGGCCCGGGGATATTAAGTGAGGATGCCTACGCCACCTGGAGGCTCGAACCCTGGTGCCCTGCACCCGAGGCAATGGCTATTTATATAGCGCAAACTCGACCCGAAGGTATTGGAGCGCTTTACATAGCACCGCATTTGCATATCACATTTCACTGCCCGGGGGGATTGAGGGATTTGTGCCCCGATCACAGGATGCTCGAACCCTGGTTTCCTTCTCCCGAGGCGATGCCTATTTATCCTATTTATACAGTGCAAATTCGCCCCGAAGGTATGGAAGCGCTTTACCTTGTACCGCATATACATTACCTTAAGGCCCGGGGAGATTAAGTGATTTTTACCCCGATTCATGGGAGGTGTACGCGACCTCGAGGCCCGAACCCTTGTTTCTTTCCCCCGAGGCGAATAGTGTAAATTCATTCCTCGACAACTCCTCTTTTACCGCTCCATCGAAGAGGTTCGTATGGGCGCTTCCTCGCTGCCAGTCAGTAGACGCGATGTGCCTGCCGCCAATCTCCAACACTCCCTTGCTATCCCGCTGCGCGCCCATTCACACCCAGGCGTACGATGCAAAGCCCTTTGAAGCATGCAATCGCCGCCAACTGCCTCCCGGACTGCCATACCATTCCGATGCGGCCGCCTGCCTTACCGCGTCCGCTCTGCATATCAAAGCGCCATTATACCGCGTCCGCTCTGCACATCAAAGCGCCACTATCATGCTGTGATTCTTTGCACTGAAATGCGTTTTGCCTGGCAGTAAATATACTGCTGAAAACATAGAATGACCCGTCTCCCCGCATGCCCCCAACCGTCCTGCTACACTGTGAGGACCCCTCACCTGTGTGGATCGCCGCAAGTGCCACAGGGCCAGCTAATCCACACCAAACACTGCACCAGCTGCGACCCTCCAGCAACCCCCTGAGGCGAGAGGACAAAGAGGGCTACTCCCCTGAGTCCGGCACTTTTAACTGCTTCGGGGAGGGATCACCAGCGCACCTCCCTACCTTCTCGCATTTCTTTGCGACCCTCCCCTTGTCCACTTCGGGAGAAACGAAACTGTTTTCTCTTGCCCGAAATGCCACTAACGGCACCCCTCCCCTAAGCGCGGGGGGTGCCTCTCAGTAACCTCACTGCGGTATGGCTTCCATTCGCCACCCACTATTCAATTCAACCAATGTCAGCGCGGACCTCTGTGACGTCAGTGCAGCACCAGCAACTGACCCTTCCTTTACAAGGTAACACGAAAACTTATTTCTTTCATGAATTTACATGCAATTTTTCATTAATCAACAACATAGAAATATTCGCTACTGTGTCTGATCCTCTAATTTCAAAGAATAGTCAACCTTTTTACTGTGAGCAAACCTTTTCCGCTTACTCTTCACACACTACGAGTAAAACCCTTCTGCTTACTCTTC
Source organism: Triturus cristatus (assembly GCF_964204655.1). Lineage (NCBI taxonomy): Eukaryota > Metazoa > Chordata > Amphibia > Caudata > Salamandridae > Triturus > Triturus cristatus. The sequence goes on from NC_140581.1 coordinate 266,619,456, forward strand.
ACATACTATGAGTAAAACTTTCTGCTTAACGTTCGCACAAGCATCAGAGAACCTGCTACTCCTTCAGTATTCCCCTTTCTAAGACCAAAGTCTCACCAGCGGACTCCTTTGCTACCAATTACTCTTACTTTTATACGAAATAAAATAATCCCTAAATCAGTGCTTCTAGCCCTGCGTAACTTTTAGCACTTTCCTGATTCAGACAAGTAACCTCACTGCGGTATGGCTTCCATTCACCACCCACTATTCAATATTCCCGGGAATTCCCAGACGACATGAAACAATACATAACATTTCACGAATAGTGGTTGTTAATGCATAAATCAAATAATTCAATCCACAATATTTTATACCTAACTAACTAGAACCTAACCATGTCTCTGCTACCAAAGAAAAACTGATAGAGCGCGGGTCACCAGCTCGGGTTAAACACACACACACATTTTAATACTCACCTGGGCCCAAACCATTCACGCAAATGAGCTAGCAAACCCCGCTGAAATCAATTTTTTTAAGTTTTCCTGCAATTGAATTTTACCTTACCAAGTCTTACCAATTTGATCTCCTTAATAATTACTTTCTCGATGAATCAGGTTTCTGAGCTAGTTTAAGGTAGAAAATGACATTTAACTTAAACTTGAAATAACCACAAACTCAAAAATTTTGAAGAACTTTATCTTAATCAATAATTTTGTGAGTCAGAATCAATAACATCTTAAACACATTCTTTCAAGAGGCAAATTCAAATCAAATAAAACAAAGTCATAAAAATTATCAATGAAGACGGTACTTGGAAAAAAGGAAAAAGAGAGAGCAGGTACAATGACTGTTTTTACAGAATTATATTTACCTAAGGTGATAGATGAACCCAACGCTTTGAAGATAGGCCAGAGAGAATTTGCCAGAACAGGATGCAGACAGAAGATTGGACAAATTCGGATCTGGTAAGGTGACCTCTTTTAAGTGCAACACCAGCGTTGCACCCCTCTCTGATACTACTCTCCTCGGGTTTTCCTTTCCGAAATCCCCTTCTAGATGATTAGATTAGCGATCAGTATCTCAATTTCTCGAGCAGAGTTTCTGGCAGCAGCAGGGCCTGAGACAGCGTCTCAGACAGAGTCTGTAGCAGCATACGCTTTGGGTCGGTGACGAGTCGGAATGGGGATCTGACAAGTCTGACAAAATTTCTAGTTAACTTACCTCAATTATACTATTCTGTATTCGTGTACCTGCCCCCAAAATTGCAATATTTGTGTTTCCCCAATTCTGATTGGTCAGGGTGAGGAGGTGAGTTCATCACACCATATTAAAAGTAATATTTTACTGTGGACTATTGTTCTATGTTTCTGCCCCTTAATTTACTTTCCCACCCGTATTTCACATTATGATCATTACAAGTTATACATTTTATTCAAAATTGTTGCTTTGGTCCGGTTCAGGGATTTACTTTCCCAGGCGTCTTCGCCTAATGTGGCCTTGGCTGTGATTCAAGTGTGTCATCCCAGTTTCCGGCAAGTTTCTATGCGCACATGCGCAGATCATGTGAGGTAGGAATTTCAGTCACCCTCCGAGGCCCAAACGTGAACTAATAATATAGTCAGAAAAAGACAAGTTAGAATGTGACAAAAAATGATTTCACTGTATACCACTTATCTCTACTCTATCCCCATTTACTTAATTTTAATCTTTTGCAATAGTGTTTATTAGAACTTACGAGTTTTGTTCAAGCAGTAGCATATGCGTTAACATGTGAGTTTCAAGCGGCCATATTTAGTGCTATTGCGTAGCTGCAAAGTTTTCCCACCAAGCGACAGAATACGTCATACTAAGAGGAGTTGTCGAGGAATGAATTTACACTATTCATCCCGCGTTTTTGGCAGCCATTTTAAGACACTCGGATTACTTGTTAGTAATACACATAGGAAAGCTTCCCCTAGATACAGTATGTCATGTATAATGCAATATTAGTATTTACAAAACATGTTGGTTACGTGGTTACATGTTATTTGAGAGGATTGCATACAAGCACGTTTCTTTAATACGAAACCTTGCTCCATCACCTAAGAGTGAGCTAGGGCCAATCATCTGGCTCGAACTTTCAGTGGCTTGCCCACCTTCAAAACTGCACCTGGGCAAGCAGAGCTACCTACAAAGATGTGAGTGATGCACAGGCAGGGCAGAGAGAAAGGATCTAGTTGGGGACATGCCTGTCACTCACTCCACATTAGTCCACGCCTACAGGACTGTAGGTGGGTCAGGTCCTGCCGGGTCTCAAATGTGGCAGTAATTAAACACTGTCTTTAAAATGGGTTGCTATTGCACCCCAAATGGGTGTATTTTATAGCCAAATACTATGTTTGAATTCCCAGCAACAACTGAAGAAAGCTTTGAGGTAGCGATGCGATGCAGTCCCCATTTACATTTCTTTTGAACTCCATCTTGCAATCCCTGAGTATTTGTTATTTTATCCACAGGAACACCACCTGCTCTTAAAAATTTCCTGTTTTCGAATGACTAACCACTCACTCCCTCTCAGCAGTCGGTTAAACATTTGGGATTGGATTTTGGTTGCAAAGCATTGATACCACCAACAGAGAACTGGTAGTTGGAAAGAAAACACCCTAAACACATCCCTTCCAAATTTCGAATCCATATGTGGTGGCAAACCCAAATTGTGATTTGGTGATGTTTTACCGAATCACAATTTGGGTATCACACTTTTCAAAAGGCCTTTTTGCGATCACAAATGGCTCAATTCTGCAAATAGGACCTTTTGCAAATGAAAACGGCTTCATACATCTGGCCCTAAGTGTCTAACAGAGTGAGTAGAAAGTGGTTTGATGGGAACAGTAGTGATTGAGACATTCTTAAATCCACGGTGCCTTACTCAAGTCTTAGCAATGTTTCATTTGGCCTCAGATTTTCAGAATCAAATTTTTTTTAATGGTAATTATTCACAACAAAATTATTGTTGTTACTCATTTATTTGATGCCGCTCACAAGCACTGGCAAAGCTAACAGTTCTGGTTAATTTATTAGGCGTGTGTCTGTTGCTGGGTTATATGTCCAGATGCAAAAACGTACGACTCACAAAGAGGCACCCAAATACGTGGCCAGGTGGCACACTTTGTAAAATACATAATTTTAGTTTTCAGGTATGAAGTCAGACTCCTAAATAAGAAAGACCAAGGGCCTGTTTACGATCTTGGCAGATGGGATACTCCATCACAAAAATGACAAAAATCCTATACGCCGTATTACAAGTTCCATAGGATATAATGGAACTTGTAATACTGGCTGGCCATATAGAACGTCAGAATGCCTAATGGAGACAATACATTCATCAAGGGGGATGAGATGGAGACAGGTTTCATGTTAACCTCCAGGAACTGTTTTTGCCAATAGTATCCTGGAAAATGTATCATACCGCATCTCATTTTCACACTTTTTCCCGTGGTGTGTACTTTCACTTCCAATGCATTGACATAGGTTGTGTCAAGAACTGAAATCTGAGAAGGTCTGTTGAGTTTTCCACTTGATTACTTGAGGTAAGTATATCTCCTTCCAGTAGCCACAGTACGTCCCTGCCCTTAGCAATGCACTTAAAAGATGTCAAGGGTCCCACTTAGTATGATACAACAGCAAAGGGAAAAAAAAGCTCTTTGGTAATCTTGTACCTCTAGATTGAAGATGAGGAATAATACAGAAGTTAGTAGAAAGGCATCAATCCCTCCCCCACCCCCACTTGACATGAGGAAAGAGGAAGAACCAACCACAGACATTCAGAAATAGATCCAACAAAAGTTTCAAAAATCAGGGACAAAAATAGTAGCAAGTGGACAAAGACAATGATGAAAAATAAGGGAACAAATATATGGTCCTGCATCAATCACTTATCAAAGGGCCAACCAGTAAACTATGTTACAATAGTTCTCAAAAGCTGATGTTAACAAACTAAGCACCATTCTAGAACGCCTGTTCTTAGTGATTATTAGTAACGCAGATCTAAGTAAAGAAAATTGCTTTGTTCTCTAGATGGGATGCTACATTTAATGACATCAAAGGAAAAGACTGTAGCTCATCAGGATATTGTGGCATAAATTAGCAAATTTTGTAGCACAAAAATTGACATTTTTCAGCATTATCGCATTACTTTATTTCCCATTTGCCATTTGCCATTTCCCAGCTACACACATGGCAGAATAGATGAAAACATAAAAGGTGTATTTTCTCCTTATAATTTGAAATACATGTTTTTCTGATAATATACATTTCAGTCTGAACAAAAAGTTGTCTTTAATATAACTCCCACTGCTTGCTTCTACCTTCATAGCGCTCCCCCCTTTAGTCTTCGTTCCCCCATCATCGGTTCCTCCATGTCGTAGCTGGTTGAACTTAGGCCTCTTTAAGTTTTTTGTACTCCATCTCAGTTTTTGTGGGTCTTTGCACAAATGGATTTCCTATATTGTGCGTACCAACATGCCAAAAGTGCCAATAATAGCGATTCTCCAAATTGAATGCTAGGAAAATCTGAATTTTATTAAAGACACAGAGGCCAACATTATACGTTATTTCTTGAATGCTATTCGAGAACGGAGCCTTCCTGGCATATAATAAACACACACATGTAACAATCTGCCTTTTTGAAATGCAAAAGAAATTCTTCTGCAGTACATAAATGAAGAAAATTAATCCAGTGTACATCAGGAGAACAAAAAACTTCACAGCTGAGCAAAGGTAAAGTATTCTCTTGCTGTCCCAAACTTCACCAAGATTATAAGTCACAGCGGAAGTGATCTATTGGACGTTATCTGAAATTAACCTTATGCTAACCTTGCTAAACGCTAAGAACAATTAATCATGAGACAATAAAAGAATGTTTCAAGACATAACATTTACTGTAGTAGCCTTTCCTGCCATTGGTTTCTCTACTTCTGTTTTTTTCTTCTATTCTTATTTATTATTTCTTTTCAACCTCTATTACTTCTCTAAACAATATTACGATTGTCATTTTGTCCACACCTGGGATTGTAGGGTGGGATAATGTCGGAGACTACCATTTTGCATGTCCATAGTCCTAAAAAACCACATATGACTTAATCAATCCGCTTACAATAGTGTTTTACACAGGTAGCGTAATTTGACCAATCAGCGTCCCACAAGAATGTCCCCCAGTATGCCGCCTTTCCAAAATGACTGACTAGCCATAGCTTCCCTCAGAGAATGAGCTTGAAATGTTTAAAGGTAAACACCAGCTAAGTGGATAGTCCACTTAACCCATCTTGAAATTGTTGCAGAGATTACCGCTATAAACGGTTTCACAAAGGACATAAAAAGAAGTTGCTTAGTACCATCAGGATGATGCTTGCTCATTCTGGAATCATATTCCTTCATACATGTTACCACACACAAGTTCATGCAGGAATCACATTTGGGATAAAATATGGTGTTGGACATTGTTTTAGTTCTTCTGATGATCTTGAAATTTACCCCAAAGGCATAATAAACTCTGGTACTTACCTCTGAAGCTCTATTGTCTGACACATGTCGACAGGATATTAGACAGAGCAAGGAAGCTAACTTCATACAGTCTCTTCAGATCCTAATATCCAATACTCGGCCATGAAGAGAACAATTCCATGACTAATTTCACATCGCAAAGAGTCTCAGGCTTAGATCTAGGGGGTCTTGTTAACCTGATACTCTTAGGAACCCTACAGACTAAGGCATTTTTCCCAATGCTTCTGCTTTTCACTAAAGCATGTCCAGCTAAGACTGTAGATCTGTAGCAATTAAGCATTCTGTAACCAATGTCCCTATCAAACTGCTCCACTTAAGACTTTACAACTTCAACTATAGGTACCTCCATGGGATCTAAGTCACTCTCCAAGCACCAAGGTACCCATGATCTCCGTTTTTCATTGTATCTACTGTGGTTACCTGGAGCCCAGAACTCTTCAAGGAGCTCCTCAGCTCTTCCTGAAAGGCCTAACATCTCTCTATATCGTCTGATACCTTCCAGACAAGAAGGTTTAGAGTCCCTGTCAGAACCCGAGGATGCTCCCATCTCTTAAGAGACCTTCTTCAGCAGGTAGAAACAAAGGTATGTCACAAGGCAGCTCTAAGGTAATTGGAAATCATGCCTGGGATGGCCAAAAGGGAGTTACTAACACAAGTGAACATATCTCCTGTCTTACCTTCTGAAAAACCCTCTGAATCATTGTGAATGGGTGAACAGTGTATGCATGGGCCCCCCTCCAACACTGCAGGAAAGCGTTCATTGCCGGGGCACCTGGGTCTGGCATACAGCTCAAGTATCTCTTCAGTTGACAAGTCAGCCTCTCCGCAAAAAGATCCAAAGGCCATAATTGACACAGACTTCAGAAGCAGGTTTCTCTCAGCTTCCAGTCACTGTAATCCCTTACAAATCTCAGTTGACTGACACATTTGCCTTCCCAGGTGGGTACGCTGCTCTGAGGCTGATCCTGTGCTCTTGACAGAACATCCAAAGTCTCTTGGGCAGATCCGATAGGTCTGAACGCTTTGTACACCCTAATCGATTCATGTATGCTACTGCAGACGCATTGTCCATCTTCAACAGAGCTGTTCTGCCCTGCAGGCAATGTTTGAAGCTCATTAGAGCTTAGAGACCTGCAGTCAACTCCAGATAATTTATATGACGGGACTTCTCCATGTGAGACCATAGACCCCTCGGTGTCCTGGGCACCCAGACGAGCACCCCAGCCATAAAGGCTCGCATCTGACTCCAGAAGAAATTCTGGAGAGCATCCAAAGATTGCCTGGCCGTTCCAGGTATCCAGGGTCTCCAGCAACCAATTCATCTGCAATCTGGCCTCTTAATCCAAGTATACCGTTTCCATGCTACAAACCTTCTCTCAGTCCTTTCACTTGTACTCTGTGTAAAGCAAAATAGTGTAATGGTTCCGGGAAAATTGCTTGAATGGAAGAGGAGAGGATATCCAGAAGCCTGGCATGTTCTGTCAGAGTTCAGGACTCTTGTCTCAGTTCATACCTTATCTCCTTCAGAATATTGGTAATCGTCTTCAAGGGTAAAAGCAGAACTGCATTCACTGTGTCTATAGTGAAGCCCAAGAACTCTAGGGACCTGGATAGGATAATAATAGACTTCTTCCTGTTTATTATGAAACCCAAACATTCCAGAACAGTTTAAACCTTGCCAGTTCTTTTAGAATATGTGTTTGACTTTAGGTCATTATGAGGATATCATCCAAGTAGATAAGTAAACGTACTCCCTTTTCTCTGAGAAAGGAGGAAACTGCTCTCATTATCTGGGTAAAACACCAAGATGTAGAGGAAAGAACGGAGGGAAGTGCCTGGAACTGATAGAGACGGCCTAGCCAGGTGAACTGGGGGTAACACTGGCATTCCCTGGCCATAGGAATGGTGAAGTAGGCATCCTTATTATCCAACTTCACCAGCCAGTCCTTTCATAATCACATATCTCTCATAAGATTGATTCCCTCCATCTTGAAGTGTCTGTATACAAGGTACCTGTTCAGATCCCTGAGATTTATTACGGGTTTCCAGCCCATGTCATCAGCCCACTCACAACTACTGTTAATCCCAGGTACAAGCAGGTTCGCTGGGGGGGCAGAAGCTTCCTATTAGGGACAGCAAAGACCTGGAACCGCTTACCAATCCCGATAAAGAGCAGCATGTCGCTCATGTCATTTAGAAGACCGCTGAAAACATGGTTATTTGCCAACTGACTTGTTCATATATTGTATTAGAATCACCAGGACCTGCCAAACTTCATCGTTCCTGCCAATTCCAGAGCCAAGACGCCTTCGGGTATACGTGCGCTTTACAAATCTATAGATCAAATCAATCAAATCAAATCATTTTGTTCTACAAGGAAGAGTGTGCTCACAAAACCCTGCATTCTAAATGTACTTCTATGAGAGCGCCCTTTTGTATCACGGAATTTGCCTCTTCTTCTACCACCTTCTGCTGGTCAACAGTCAAATGTAATTTTCTTTGGGGAACAAAATAGAGGGGTGCCTCTAGGAACCCTATCATGAAGCCTGGAATGGTTTCCAGAACCCATGGATCCTGTGTAATTGTTCCCAAGCCTGAGAAAGAAATCTGAGATGTCCCCCAAATTTTTCGGGGAAGAAAGAGGATAAATCCTCGCACTCACTCTGAAAATTGGTTGAGCCTTGTCCACATGATCTGAATCTCTATTCACAATAAGCTTGTCCTTGTTGTGGAAAGAAGGATGCCGACGCATCCACGTGGTAGCCCCTTCCGAAGGCTCTTCATCTGGAGTAGGGCATCTGGCAGGCTTGGCCTGCAGAAACGCCCCTTCTGCTGGCCAGAAACCCTTCTCAAACTAGTGTGGGCCTTGTCTAGGGCCGTAAATGTAGCCATGCACTTCCCCAGAGTTTTAATCATATCATACCCCAATGAGTTGGGGTTCTCTGAATGTTCCATCTCAGCAAGGTCCCCAGCTTTGGGGTGATTTTCTTTAATACCCCCCTTCATCGTTCAGCATTTGAGCCTAACATTGGCATTCGCAAGCAGGACCAATGTTCTTTGGCTCCAACCCCTGAGTAGTTTAACGTCCACCGGGGTCTCATTGGTGTGGGCCTCCTTCTCCATGTCAGTTATTCTTGCAAGGAGGCCAGTGACATCTAGGAGACGTTCCTGGCAGGCTTTAAGGGGCCCTCTCAAACCCTTTCCTAGGGACCCTGCCATGTTTAAATAGAAAACTAATGAGCTTCGATCCAGGTTGGGGGTCAAACAAACGTTCTCCTGGATCACAGGCCTTGAGCATTCCACTCTCAGATTATTGTGAGCTTCTTTTTCCAAGGGGTTTCTACTGATCAATCTCCCCGCGTGATCCTTAGGCTACCATTTGCCACTCCTTGGATTTCTGAAATTAAGTGCAGAGAACATTTGTTGACCCAAGGGATCCTTGACTATCCCCTTGGAGGTAGATGGAGCCTCCTACTCTGTAAGGAGGCCATCCACGTCCAGGTCACCCTGATATAGGTAAAAAAATGTATTAATCTAAAAGCTCTTAATTCGTAAACTCTTCTCCTCCCATGACATAATCCTGTGTGCCACTACGTGCACCCAAGACAGATGTGCTGCTTTGGACACTTTTTCAAGTCTGTGCCGCATAGGGCACCCAATATCTTACAGGTGCGTAGACATCCTGATCTCTTTGAGGTGCTTAGACCTCCAGTATATTTTGATGTGCTAGGACCCCTTGTGTTGTTTATGGAAGAAGCCCCCTCAATGTGCTTAGTTTTCTTTAAACGATTGCCACCTTTTTCACTGCCATCAGCAGGCCCATTGTCAATCTCCTAATCAGATGCCAATGGTCTCTTGTTAGCCATTAGCTGATCCAAGGTCTCACGTACGCAGGTACGCATCTCCCGCTCAATAAGCTTATTAATTAAATACTCATTTAAACTGGCAATGGGGGACATCATGGCTATCAATCTCCTGATCTGGCATTTTAAAATATATATAGTAGAGGGGTACTATTTTTCAAATCAGTAAACTTGATATTGATATTGGAACGCCTACACATTAACCTTATATCATTTGGAGAACAAAATGACATGGAAGAGGTTTTTTGTTTTTTTTAGTTTTATGGTAATAACCAAAAAAGGAAATGAGGGGGCGAAACTCTATTAAAAAAAAATGAGGAGGGCACAAAACATCGACCTACGATGCTAAAAGATACTCCTGCACTTGCTGGATAAAGCAAAGAGATGAGCAACAGTGCGCCAATGAAACAGTTGATCGTGGAGGCATAGTAACTGTGAACAATCTCCCTGACTTCACAGTGTCTACAGCGATCAGCTGCCTTTCACCTAAACATAGCCATCTTAAATGGCGGCACATTAAGCAATGGACCTGCAGAGCCGTTGCCCAGCGCTTTTCTCTACTATTTTTGCCAAACGCGTTGTATCCTTTAAAATGAGTTGGGTTAAATGCAGCCTGAACACAAGAAAGGCTGCCTTATGTGCCAGACCAGCGGAGACGTTGACCAGTGATAAACTTAAATATTTTACCCCAAAGTATTGTGTCCTCTGAGAAAAATTTGATGAACTGTAAACTAAACCACACACGAAAAACTGAATTATACAGACCCCGATAAGAGTACATTAAACACAAGCAACCATAAAGACTAAGAAATGGAAGGTACTTATCTGCATGGAGCCTCATTTAAAAGAGGAAGACTGTTACATGTGTGTGTTTATTATATAATCCAGGAAGATTCTGTTCTAGAATAGCATTAAAGGAATAATGCATAATGGTAGCCTCCTGTCTTATAATGAAATATACTGATTTCCTCCCAATTAATGTTTTCAAGTCACAGAATATACAGGGTATTTTAATTTAAACTGACCTCAGTTCTTATGACTCTGACTCCACATGTGCACAATGCACTGCCTTACTCTTCCAGGTTTTATTTGCTATGGATTCTTGGCCAAGTTCACACATTGTGTCTGCGGCTTCACTCTGGCCTTTTGTAGACACATGTTTCAGTGCTTGCTTCTAGTCACTTATGCACACCCCAAGGACTCCATCCTTAGGCTTTTCTCAAGCATTTCATTGACTGCTAATCTTCAACGACAGAAGAAAAATATACACCACGCTGTCTGACAGCTAACCTGTAACCTGAACCTGAAACTCAAAGCAGTTAACCAACAGCTGTCAGTGCACTGTGGATACCCCAACTCCAGAGAGAAATCAGCACTCACAGTTTCATGAGGGAATTTATTCCAATTCATTATTGAATACATTTTTTGGGTTACAGATGGTTATTCGGTTTTGTAGCTCACTTCCCATTAAGCCCCTCACTTTGTACCTTCCTCGTGTGCTGGCGTCTCTTCTTGTGATGACTTGGTTCTGTGCATCTCTTACAAGAGAATCCTTCCAGCTGCTTCAGATGGACTGAAATATGGCCCTCGCACTAAAAGCCTATCTAACAGAGCTTGAGGGGCATTGATAAATTTTCTTTGGACTCCTAAATGCCTTCTGTGAATACCAAAAGTCTTAAAGTTAGGATTTTTCTCAGTTTAGGAGTCCTAAAGTTAGGAGTCCTAACTTTACTACTCCTAAACTGAGAAAAATCCTAACTTTAAGAATTTTGGTATTCACAGAAGGCATTTAGGAGTCCTAAAGTTAGGACTCCTAACGTCTGTGAATACCGAAATGAGTAAGTGCCTTCTGTGAATATCAAAATGAGTAAGTGCCTTCTGTGAATACCAAAATGGTAGTAAGTTTAGAATTTTGTCTTAAGTTAGTTCTATGAATCGGGCCCGAACTTCTTTCATATCAATGCTCCTCAAAGCTGACAGGCAGCAGCTTCTGCAGTTCTAGATTTAAGGTGCATGTGATGGAGCAAGGATTCAAAGAAAAGAAACTTGCTCGAATCATCCTCTCGTTAACAAGTACTAACAAGTAGGAATAGAGACTTGAAAGAAAACTAACATACACACAACATTCATACACAGGGAAAAAGGCTTTCTGCTTGCTTAAATAACAAAGAATAATGAACTACATAACTGAAATCCCGCTTGAAACCAAAAATTGCCTTGCGCATGTGCGAACCCGTCTGCGTAAATAACCACGTGGTTAATCCATATGAGAAGAAAAGTCTCACCCATGCGCAAGGAGTTGCTAACTGTAGGACTTGAAGTACCGCATGCCTGGCATATGCTCGCCTGGATTTTAAAGGAAGTTTTTTGCTACTAACGCTTTGCTTCACAAAGAAGAAAATAACATGGGATAAAGTAGAAGGGGAGGTAAACAGTGATAATACCATATTTGAGAAATTGACGGAGTGGCTCCGTCATGAGCACCGCGCCACCGCGCTGCCCCCAACCCCCCCGCCCCCATCTGTTTATGACTCTTTCGTCAATAGTGAATGTTTTGGGCCTGATGTGCTAAGCCAAAAGAAAAGATGGCGGGTGAAACGTAATGGAAGTTGAATCTGCGCACTAAGATCTGGGAAATGACCTGCTGACCGGAACATTGACCGGCTGCCAAGAACCAAGAACGTGTGCTTGACAAAGTTTCCTCTACTGACGAAGTTATATCAAAATTGTATCAATCTATTTTGTGAAATGCATGCGAAAGGAAGTATCCTGCAAAATTGAATAAATTAAGTGGGAAGGGTTTACTAAACAAAGAATTAGTTAAGAATTTTGGGATGACCGCATGAGGTGATGCAACTCCCTGCCCCGGCCCAATCACGGTTCACGAATCACAGATAATTGCAACCTTTGAGGGTGGGACATGAAAAGCAAATGGTATAACTTGAGTGACTTAAGATTAAGATAGAGAGCTGCTGCTACGAAGAGACGTTGATGCTGAGTGAGGAGTGGGCTAAAACTGCTGCTGGAAAGAACAGACTGAGAAGATTTAATGCCTAATTAGATTGAAGAATTGCGGAACAATATCAAGGAGGGAGAGAGTGTAAGAGAGGGATGCTCTCCGGTGTATCTGGTTCTAGAGAAGTTTAGTAAGTATAATCCTATCCTGCACCTGTCCTATAGTCTTTGTCTCCTGACTCTTAAATCAGGCGACCACCACCAGTCCTTTTGGACAGGGGTTGGGTTTCCCGTTTTCACCTAGGTATTATCTTTTATCGTAAAATTTGCAGATTCTTTGCAAATTATGATGGGATTGTTGAATATATTTGTATGTTTGAACGTCATTTGTTGAATGAATTTTCTCTTCCAAGAAAGTTGATGGAGTTTGCACTGTGAATCTGTACAAATGAGCGTTCATTTTGAATGAATTATTAGATAAAATCTATTGAATCTTACTTGGAGACTGTGATCATTTTATTGAAAAGTTATAAGATAAATTAATTGTGAGAAGTTGGCCTGATATATGCTGTCCACTAGTTATAGTGGGCACCTTGTATCAGTCCAAACAACCCCTTATGGTGATAGGTTAAAGACAACCTTTATTGAAAGCTATCCTAGTGGTAGCTATGGAGAGCAGCCTTCAGGCTAAGTCTTGAAGGAATGTAAAGCAGCTTGTTTTACCAGTCTATAATTTCTTGAATGACCAAATGAAAGGACAACCACACCAGGTATATATTTAAAATATATGTATTTAAGATAAAACACACCCCTCTAGTCTCTTTATGAGACTGGCGTTCGAAGTCCTTAAGTTAAGGCAGTATTCAACAGTAAAAGCACAAATACACGTTTGGGCCCTAGGGGCATACCAAACCATATACCAATAAAGTGGTATAAGAACCACGACTGAGCTAGACACAAGGCCTAGAGCCTGTAGAAGTGCTTGGACCACAAGGAACCACCCAAGGTAGTGACACAGGGGACCCACGGGGGACGCGTGCAGTGTGAGAACACAGCTGCGAATCGCCGTTTACTTCTATGGGGAAAGTCGCAGTTGGAAATTAAGAGTTTAAGGACACTTAGAGGATGACGACGAGCGAACCCTTTTGGACTTAGAGGTGTCTAGGGCCAACACCCATGGAAGCACCAGAGTACTCAAGTTACCTCACCCAGGGAAGCCGGGTGCATAGGTGTCAAATGGTGCCGGGTCACGTCGCTGTTTTCAATGGAAGCTGCTCAGGAAGTGCTGCCGCCGTGAAGAGGAGAAGTGTCCGGAGAGATCCAAGCCCGGATCTAGGATGGAAGGAACCTGAAAGCAGAGGGGACAGAGTCTGGGTCACTTACCAGTGACCGGGGGCATGATAGTCCAATATCGGGTGCTTCAGGTGAGTTGACGGGTGTCTTGACCCTACCCCCAATTCAGATGCATCTGTTTGGACATTGAACTTCTTGGAGTAATCAGGACTCTGTAGAATGGGGGCAGTGCACATGGCCTGCTTCAGGTCATCAAATTACTCTTTTTTTTTTTAAACTTTGTTTATTGAAAGTTTTATGTCATGACAATACATACATACAAAATCAAAGGGACATCCATAAGCGGGGCAGGTGAAAGTGCAAGTTTCATATCGCATTAACGTCAGATCCATTGTAGTCGCAGGGAACAATTGAGCAATCGTGTACCATAGAGTAAGTTTTGACAACCTGTATACAAAGCACACATTATAAACACCTGGCAGGGGCGTAAGGGTCCCTTCAAACAGAGGCAAGCTACGCGCTACCCAACCCCCGCAGTGCGCCCTCGGTCAAACGGGCTCATATAACATACACTCACAGACAGTACGCGCGCCCTGGAGCATCTTGATGGAAAGGCCCTGAGGGGCCGCCAGGGCCGCAACCCACCTCCCACATGTCCACAGTAGCACACAGCCTCCCCTATGTAGGATTTCCATCAGTGAGGGTAGGGTCCGGGCCAGCATCGGTCAGGGAAGGGGCGCCTGTTGTCAGAGCCTCCGGATACTGCAATAAGTAATTTTGTAATGGTCCCCAGATATCGGCGGGGCGGGATCGGTCAGGGAGCAGTTCGGAGTATGTCAGTACTTGCTCCTGGCAGTACACCAGGTCCCTGAGCCATTCCTTAAATTTCGGAGCCCGTCCCCGTCCCCACCGACAAGCTACGCGTCGCTTCGCCAGCAGGAACGCCGTCGTAACGAATTTGCGACTCGCCCGTGGGATAGGCTTGGTGTATCCCAGTAGCGCCTGTACGGGGTCCGGTGCGAGGGGCAGCTCTATCATTTGTGAAATGGCGGAGCACACCTGCGTCCAGTAGTTCTGGATAGTGGGGCATATCCAGGACAGATGTAGGAAGTCTGCCTGGGGGGCATGGCATCTCTCACAGTTGTCCGAGTCCTGGAGCTGAAATCTGTATTTGGTGGCCGGGGTGCAGTAGAGACGGTTCAGGAATTTAAAATGTATAATGCGGTGTCTACTGCTCGCCGAAATCTGTGCCGTCTGCAGACAGCAGTAGGTCCACCTGTCATCCCCGAGGTCCAGCCCCAGCTCTCGCTCCCATTCCCCACGTGCCCGGGATACGTCAGGTGTAGCATCAGAGCGGACTGCATGATATAGTGTCGAAACTAAGTGAGAGGGCGAAGTGGCCTGAAGGACCCCGTGCAAGGGAGCCATGGTGTCAGGCTCAGACGGGAAATCTGGCAAGATGGTCTTCATGCCGTGCCGCAGTCTAAGGTAGGTGAAAAGCTCCAAGGGGGTTGGCGTGTGACCGTCAAAGAAGCTACCCTGGTCACGAAAGGTCCCGTCCGAAAACAGATCTCCCCATCTATGGAAGCCCAGCTTGCGGAGCAAATCCTGAAACAGTTTCTCTTGGAGAAGAGGAAGCTGGGAGTGATAAGAGAGCGGGAGAAGAGGGGAGTACAGGAGCGGACTTCCCACTCGCTTCGCCAGTTCCAGCCAAGCCCTCACCGTGCCCTGCAGAGCATTATAGTTGGCAGTGGAGTACGGGAGCACACTGTGCAGTAGGCCAGACAGGGGCAGGGGCGCCGCTAGCCAGTCCTCCGCTGCGAGCTGGGGCATAAAAGCGATCGGGTGGAACCAGTAGTAAGCATAGTGCGCTTGAGCGCAGAGATAGTACAGTTCCAGGTCCGGTATATCGAATCCGCCGCACGAGTATGGAGAAGTCATCATAGCCCACCTCAAGCGGGGCCTCTTCCCACCCCATACCAAACGTATCAATTCAGATCTCAAACGAATAAAGAAGTGCCTGCTCGGGGGAAAAGGAATATTCATGAACAAGTATAAGAGCCGAGGAAGCACCACCATCTTAATCAGGGCTGCTCGTCCAGCCATCGACAGGGGGAGCGCAATCCAGCGGTCGACACAAGAGGAAATGTGCAGCAACGTCGTGCCGTAGTTCATCCGCATAAGCTCCTCCCTGTCTCGGGAGATCCTAATGCCTAGGTACTTGACATCGGACTCACTCCATTCTATGGCGTAGTCGAGCGGGAAGGCCTGGGAACCATCAGTAAGATGGAAAATCTGAGACTTCGACCAATTGATTTGTACTCCCGACATTTCCCCATATCTCAAGAATTCCCGGAGGAGAGGGTTCAAGTTATTTTGTGGGTCCCGCACGTACAGAGTGATATCGTCTGCATACATCGACAGCAATATCTGTCTCTGCTCACAGAACAGCGCTCGGTCTTGATGGTGCTGTCGGAGTCGCGAGGCTAGGGGCTCGAGCGCCAGTGCGAATAAGAGTGGGGAGAGTGGACACCCCTGTCTGGTCCCTCGTGCAATTCCGAAGGGTGCGGACACCCTGCCATTGACCAGGACCCTGGCGCACGGACCTCCATAGAGAATAGCTATCCAGCCCAGGAACACCAGGGGAAAACCCATGTGAGTCAGTGCAGCCACCAGATAATCCCATTCCAAGGAATCAAACGCTTTCGTAGCATCTAAGAATACCGCCACCATCTGTAGGCTGGGATCCACATTCTGCAAGGTCGCAAACAGTGTACGCAAATTATGCGACGTCGCCCTTCCGGGTATGAAGCCCGATTGATCCGGGAGCACCAGTCCCGCCATGAGGAGCGACAAGCGATTAGCCAGGGTCTTGGCAAGGATCTTTGCATCGCAGTTAAGGAGGGACAGGGGCCGATACGAGTCTGGGGACGTCGCCGGCTTGCCCGGCTTTAAGAGGGAGGTAATCAGTGCCTCTCTCATGGAGGGGGGGAGCTTCCCCAGGGTGTGAGCCTCGTCAAACACCTCTTTCAAAATCGGGGCAAGGATATCAATGTAGGACTTGTAGAACTCTATCGGGAGGCCATCAAGGCCCGGGGCCTTCCCCGAGGCCATCTGCATTATGGCCTCCCGAATTTCGTCAACCCCCAGAGGAGCCATGAGGAACCGGCGCTGTCTATCAGAAAGCCATCCTAGTGTGATGTCCTCAAAATATCTGTCCAGTTCCGGCTTGTGCGCATGGGTAGAGGAGTACAATGCAGTGTAGTGGGCAACAAACGTTTGCAGAATAGACTGGGTGTCCCTGTGGAGCGCCCCCGAAGATCCATGGATCTCCAGTACGTGGTTGTTGAAACGGGGCGGTCGTATCGCCCATGCTAGGAATTTACCCGGCCGTTCTCCCTCTCCGTACCTACGTGCTTGGAAGTGTTTCCCCCTAAACCGAACCTCCCTTTCCGCGGTGGCTTTATAGTCAGACAGGAGATCACGGAACCTGGCCTGCGCCTCCGCATCAGTGGGGAACCCAGGGGCGGTCTCCAAGGCCCGGAGAGCGGTCTCCAGTTTGCTAAGGCTCTTACGGAGGTCCCTGAGGACTCCCACCCCCTTCGAAATGCACAGTCCCCTGATGGTAGCCTTAAAGGCCTCCCAGACTACAGCGATACTATCCACCGTCCCACCATTGCGCTGAAAGAAGCTTTCGGTTTCCTGTGCAATCTCCGAGCGAAAGACCTCATCCAGCAGGGCAGTAGGTTGCAATCTCCAGGACATCGGAGAGCCAGCAAGATCAACCAGCTCCATACCCATCAGTACCGGGGCATGGTCGGAATACGTGCGCGCCAGGTGTTCCACCCTACAGACCGTGGGAGCAAGGCCTGGGGAGATCAAGAAATAATCCAATCTTGCCCATGTGGCGTGTGCGGCCGACCAGTGCGTGCCCTCCATTGTCGCCGGGTGCCTAGAGCGCCATGCATCCAACAGATGGCGCTCAGTAAGAAGGTCATGAACATATGCCTGTGAGCGAGAGTAGTGTTGAGGGCTGGGGTTTGCCCTGTCCCTCATGGGATCAATAGCAACATTGAAGTCTCCTCCCCAAATCAGGTGAGTGGAGCCTATGTCCAGGATCTCCCCCCAGAGCGCCCGAAGGCACTGCGGATCATCCGAGTTGGGGCCATAATAACACGCCAGTGTGAGCGTGTCCATACCAATGCGACCCCAGATAATACAATACCTGCCCTCCCTATCAGTCAGTTCACCCAGGCACACAAAGGGGGTGTGTTTCTTAATAAGAATTGCGACTCCCCGAGAGTAGGTGGAATAAGAGGAGAAGGAACGGTGCACGGCCCACCTAGATGCAAACAGTGACGGCCTGGACGGGTCCAGGTGCGTCTCCTGTAGGAAGGCCACATTAATGTGATGTCTATCTAGGTACGCCAGGATCTGTCTACGCTTTCTGGGGTCCCCCAACCCCCGCACATTCCAGGTCAGAAAATTAAGCTGCCCAGTAAAGTCCCTGCGTGTCTGTGGATCACCCATAAGGATTAACAGTGCTCAGAATCAGTAAGCCAATGTCACCACCGCCCCTAAAAGGATGCAGAAGAAATAATGCAAACACTTCAACACGCCAATTAACACTAACAAACCGCAAAGAAAAGTTCCCACCCCCCCCTCCGCCCTCCACCCACAGCAGCATCCCAATCATGCCATCTGGACAGTCCCCATCCTCCCCACCCCAAAACCAACCCCTTCTATGGCCAACACCATTAGGGATTAACATTTAAACAGGAAAACAAGGGGGTAATACCCTTCGGAGGTCAGTCTAGGTGGATACACCGTGTCTCCGCGATCCACAGGACTGCGCCCGGCCAGGGACCGAACCCACTCCAGGGACAGGGAGTGCCCAGCGAGGTGATATGTCCTGAGAGTCAGGTGCGCGGTAAAAGGAGGTAGGGCCCCGGTGACATCCCCCCACCCACAGCGCAGCCAGGTCCTTAAGTCCCCATATCATGGTCCGTGGCAGCATACATCTGCATCAGCTTACCAACTGTCAATCATCCGCCACAGAAGCATCAGGTCAACGATCCTGCGTTGTCACTCCGCGGCCGGCGAGGCCGGGCCATCCATATCTCGCCTCTTGACCTGCTTCAAAAATTCCTCAGCTTGCTGGGGTTTAGTGCAGAAAATTTGCTTCCCCTGGTGGGTGATGCGTAGTCGAGCAGGGTAGAGCAACGCATAGTCAATTTGAGCAGCTCGCAATTTTTGTTTAACCTGGATGAATTTTTTCCGCTCCTCCTGGACCACTGGAGTGAAGTCTGGGAATATAGTAAAGGTAACGCCGTCATACGAGAGGGACTTCTTCTCCCTCGCCACTCGGAGCGCCGCATCCCGGTCCCGGAAATTTAACAAACGGGCGATGATAGGGCGGGGGGGGGCCCCCGGCGGTGGCCTCGGAGCCAGCGATCTGTGCGCCCTTTCAACAATGAACTGCTGGGAGAGGGAGTCAGCCCCCACCACCGCGCGCAGTAGGCCCTCCACATAGTCCTCCATCTTGCCTGTGTGGGTCGACTCCGGTATGCCAAGTAGGCGAACATTGTTCCTCCTGCTGCGCGCCTCTAATTCCTCATTCTTGGCCGCTATCACGAGAAGGACTTTGTCCATGCGCGCTACGGTGTCCGATAGTTGTGTCGTGCGGTCTTCGGTATCTGAGACACGCCGCTCCGTTTCTGAGATTCGCTCTCCATGACTGTCCACCTTGTGCACTATTGAGTCCATACGGGACTGCATGGAGTCCATTTTGTCCACTATGGTCGCCAGGCTCTGCCGCATATCCAGCAGGATGGATTTGACGTCGTCGCCCGCCTGGGCGTCCACTGGTGCCGAGCCCCCCGCGCCGGCCTCCGGCTGGGACCGGGTGGTCTTTTTCGACTCGAAGGTGAGGCGAGGTTGGCGGCTGTCCGGTTTCCCCATGGCGACACCAACGGACAGACCCCAGTAAAGGTAAGGATATAGTCGGGATGGCCGGGTCACGAGGGAACCAAGGGGGGAACGAAGCTCCGCAGAGGCAGAAGCGCCCCAGCTATCCGGGCTCACGCGCCCCGTGATCTCCTCACGAGCTCCTGTCAACCCCCTCCAACGGGGGTGAGACCACGCGGCAGGGACGGGTCCAGTGCCCAGTGCTGCGCTCGATCACCCGGGCCCACAACTCCCTCCGACAGTAGGCAGCAGGATCTCCTTCACTCCGGGCCACTAATCGTCTCGAGCCAGACAGGGGGGGGCAGGGGGGCCCGAACCGGGACCCCCAGGTATTCACTCGTAGCAGCCTTAGCTCCCCAAAGGAAACCAGGTCGATGAGGGAAGCAGGATCCAGCGCCTCCAGGCCAATGGCGAGCTCTGCAGGTTCGCTGCTGCCTCGGCGCGCTCCCAGACGTAGGCCTCCCGGTTTGGAACGCCGAGCCGGTCCCAGGCCTCCGCCGCCAGCGAAGCCGGTCTCACCGGGCCCCAAACTCTCTCATCCAGCGGGGGAGCAGAGGGGCCACAGCGGGGGTGGATGGGTCCCCACAACGCCCAGGCAGACTGTGCAGCGCCGCGTTTCCGCAATGCCCAGGAACGGCCGGGGGGGACGGTCTCCGTGGTCGCCGCGGTCGTTTGCAGCTCCCCCCGTCAAGGCATGCGTCCTCCACCAGCCCCCAGCGCAATCGCCGCCGCGGTAGAAGGGTCAGGCCAGGGCAAAGGCAGCAGGAGGTCCTCCGCAGCCGTAGTGTAGTGAGGCCCTCCGATCGCGTGTGCAGCACCGCCCTCGCGTGGCGGCCGTGTCCCAGTCACCGCACCAGGCGATAGCGCACGCCAGCCGGCGCGGTCAGCAGCAGCTCTTCAGTTCGATCTCGCCGCGGTACTCAGGGCAAGGCAAAGCCCCGGCAGCGGCAGCGGAGTGCAGGACCCCACCAGGGCTCGTTTTGGCAGCGATTCGCCACTCTCAGGCAGGATTATTAACAGGATTGTGCCGCTGGGCTGCGGGAGCTTCACCCACAGGCAGCCATTCCGCTGTGCGCCACCTAGCGCCTCGTCATCAAATTACTCTTGACAGCTAGCTGTTCTCTTAACCTTTTGGGCCATTTTCTTAGAAGTTAAGTCATTCAGGGGTGTCACTATTGATCCATACCCCTTGACAAATCTCCTATTGTACCCAGTCAGGCCTTAGAAGGCTCTCACCTGAGCCTGGGTGGTTGGAGCAACCCAGTCCATGATGGTCTGGATTTTGCTCTGCAATGGTTGAACCTGGCCTCCATCTACAGGGTGGCCCAGGTACACAACCTGACTCTGCCCTATCTGGCAATTGGTGGCCTTGACAGTGAGGCCAGCCTTTTGCAGGGCCTCCAAAACATTCCTAAGGTGGACCAGGTGATCCTCCCAGGTGGATCTAAAGACAGCAATATCATCTAGATAAGCTGCACTGTAGGCTTCCAGACCTGTGAGAACTGTATTCACCAACCTTTGGAAAGTGGCAGGTGCATTCTTCAAACCAAAGGGCATCACCACAAATTGGTAGTGCCCACTGGAGGTCGACAATGCAGTTTTTGGCTTTGCATCATCAGCTAGTCGGATCTGCCAGTAGCCAGCTGTCAAGTCAAATGTGCTAAGGTATTTGGCTGAGGCCAAAGTATCTATAAGCTCATCTGCCCTTGGAATTGGATGAGCATCAGTCCTAGTGACTGCATTGAGACCCCTGTAGTCCACACAAAACCTCATATTTCTTTTCCTACCACTGGTGTGAGGTTTTGGCACAAGGACCACTGGAGTAACCCAAGGGCTATCTGAGGGTTCAATAACTCCCAAATCCAACATTTTCTGTCCTTCTGTCCTGATACAGTCCTTGACATGGTCAGGTTGCCTATAAATCTTATTTTTAATAGGCAGACTGTCCCCAGTGTCCACTTCATGAGTGCACCAGGTAGTCTGACTTGGAGTCAGAGAAAACATGTTTCTGAACTGACTGAGCACCTGTATGCAATCAGTTTGCTGCTGGGTAGTGAGGCTGCCTGCCAAGGCCACACCATCAACTGACCCATCATCAGGGTTCTGTGAGAGGAGGTCAGGGATAGGGTCACTCTCTTCCTCCTGTCCCTCATCAGTAGCCATGAGCAAGCCCATGTCAGCCCTGTCTACATATGGCTTTAGCCTGTTGACATGGAGAACCCTGTGGGGACTGTTGAGAGTTCCTAGGTCTACTAAGTAGGTAACCTCTCCCTTCTGTTCAACAATAGTGTGGGGTCCACTCCATTTGTCTTGGAGGGCTGCTGGGGCCACAGGCTCCAACACCCACACTTTCTGGCCTGGCTGGTAAACAGTCAGTACAGCCTTTTGGTCATGCCAGGCTTTTGGCAGTTCCTGGCTAGCCTCAAGGTTTTTAGTTGCCTTTTTCATGTACTCAGCCATCCTGGAACGGAGACCAAGTACATAGTCCACTATGTCTTGTTTTGGGGGCTTGAGAGGTAACTCCCATCCTTCCTTCACCAAACACAATGGAGCCCTGACAGGGTGACCAAACAAAAGTTCAAAGGGGCTGTAGCCAACCTCCTTTTGTGGCACCTCCCTGTATGCAAACAAAAGGCAGGGCAAGAGAATGTCCTATCTTCGCCTAAACTTTTCTGGGAGCCCTTTGATCATGCCCTTTAAGGTTTTGCTGAACCTTTCGACTAAACCATTGCATTGTGGGTGATAGGGTGTGGTGAACTTGTAAGTCACTCCACACTCCTTCCACATTGCCCTTAAGTATCCAGACATGAAGTTGGTACCTCTGTCTGATATCACCTCCTTAGGAAAACCCACTCTTCAGAAAACTCCCAACAGGGCTCTTGCCACCACAGGTGCTGTAGTGGTCCTAAGGGGTATAGCTTTTGGGTACCTGGTAGCATGATCCACTACTACCAGGATAAACCTGTGCCCAGATTCTGTTTGGGGATCCATGGGACCAACAATGTCAATCCCTACCCTTTCTAAGGGCACCCCCACCACAGGTAGTGGTATCGGGGGGGCCTTTGTAGTGCCACCTGCTTTGCCGCTGGCTTGGCAGGTTACACAGGAGCGACAAAACTCCTTTGTGTCTTCAGACATGTGGGGCCAGTGAAAGTGAGGGACAAGTTTGTCCCAAGTCTTGTTCTGGCCCAGGTGTCCTGCTACAGAGATATCATGGGCTAGGGTCTATAGGAAGCCCCTGAACTTCAGAGGTATAACCAACCTCCTGGTGGCACCAGGCTTGGGGTCTCTACACTCTGAGTACAGGAGTCCATTATCCCAGTACACCTTGTGGGTACCATTAACACTCCCAGCAGCCTCAGCAGCAGCTTGCTGTCTGAGGGGTTCAAGAGAGGGGCAGCTCTACTGCCCCTGGCTCAGATCTGCCCTGGAAGGTCCCCCTGTCCCCAAGAACTCAACCTGATCAGGCTCAAGCTCCTCTGGGACAATTCCTTCTTCAGGACTGTGATCATCTCCCTCAAGAGACTGATCCTCCTTCTGAGTCGGGGAAGGCTCTGCCTTAACCCTTCTGCTCCTCCTCTTGGATGACACTTGGTCCATTATGCCAGAATCCAAGGCCTGTTTAGTTTCAGACATTTTGGCCTGTGACCTGGGCACAGCAAACACATCTGCAGGGATGCCCAGCATTTCTGCATGAGTCCTGAGCTCTACTTCTGCCCAAGCTGAAGTCTCTAGATCATTGCCAAGCAAGCATTCAACTGGTAGGTCTGCACTCACCACAACCTTCTTAAGGCCAGTTATCCCTCCCCAGGAGAAGTTAACAATTGCCAGAGAATGGTCTGTTCTGACATTGCTAGCATTGGTCACTTGGTATAATCTGCCCAGGATCCACAAGATCTTTTGTCACCATAGTGACACTTGCTCCTGTGTCCTTGAATGCC
Organism: Triturus cristatus; assembly: GCF_964204655.1. NCBI lineage: Eukaryota > Metazoa > Chordata > Amphibia > Caudata > Salamandridae > Triturus > Triturus cristatus. The sequence goes on from NC_140581.1 coordinate 266,642,995, forward strand.
AAAGCCTGTACTCCATTGACTAAAGGCTATTGTCTGTAATTGCCCAAGCTACTGGGACTCACAGAGGGGGTCATATCCATGCCACCAGCACAGACAAGAACAACCTGAGTGGTTTCTCTGACTAGGCCAGAGCCCAACTCAGTACCCAGGGTCAATCCTACTAAACCCTTTGGCTGTGTATTCCCACCACCAATTGTAACTGCACTAGGGGGAGCAGGTGCCTTAGGGGCATTGGTGGGGGCCGGCGTATTCTCTTTGGACTTGATGCAATCACCGGTCCAGTGTGTCTTTTGCTTACAGAGTTTGCACCACGGTTTCTTTTGGCCTTTCCCTTTGTTAGCCTGTGAATCCCCACCTGAAGAAGATTGTTGGGGCTCTTGAGAAGACTTCTGGTCTTTACCCTTGTCCCCACCCTTGTCAGAGTTCTTAGAATCTTGTTTCTTTGGGTCACCACCTTGGTTCTGTACCTTCTGCCTCACCCTGGTTCTGACCCATTTGTCTGCCTTCTTTCCCAATTCTTGGGGAGAGGTCAGATCAGAGTCTACCAGGTACTGGTGCAACAGCTGATTCTGACAGTTATTAAGAATCTGCTCACTCATTATCAGTTTGTACAATCCTATGAAGTCACACACTTTACTGCCCAATAACCAACCTTCCAGAGCCTTAGCAGCACAGTCAACAAAGTCCACCCAGTCTTGATTTTGTGCCTTTTGGGTATCCCTGAACTTTAACCTGTATTGTTCAGTGGTTAGGCCAAACCCATCTATCAGTGCGCTTTTCAAGACCTGGTAATCATCAGCATCCTCTTCTCTTACAGTGAGGAGCTTATCTCTACCATAAGATTGCTGCCCACTGCCCTTGGGGGACCTTCTGTACTTTACAGGCTCTCTCCAAGGCAGTTATCCATTTGTAGATGTCATCCCCACTCTGGTAGAGAGGGACAATTTTACTTAGGTTTCTATGGTCACAAGACCTCTCCCTATCTCTAGGGAAATTGCTGCCACCAAGGGACTCTAGTCCCTCCTTTTTGCTAGCTCTGTAGAGCTATAGGGCTTCACTATCTAGGGCCATCTGCTGCTTTCTGAGGTTGAACTTATCTTGCTCATACTTCAGCAGTCTCTCTCTCCTCTCCTGGGAGGTTTCCCTCCCTCTGTGAGAAGAAACAGAGGTCCCTACAGATGATGTAGACTGAACAGACTCCCTTGAGAGAGATCTATTCCTTCTAGCCCTACTTTCAACTCTTCCTGGAGGAACAAAGAGGGGAGCATTGTTGTCATCCTCCTCATCCAGGGGAGCTGGGTTCACCAGATCCTGATCATTGTCATCAGTCTGGTCAGCATTAGAGGTGGGGTCAGGGGAGTTTCCACTCCTCCCTCAGCTGCTGCCCACCCACCACGCCTACCCCTTCAGACCCACTTGGTCTTAGGAGACCATCCAGCTTGAGTATCTTTATGAGATGCTGGGTGGTTGGGCTTTTGCCTGTATTCAGCTTCCTGATGGAACATAAGGCCCTAAGCTGTGCAAAGGAGAGATCCTCATATCTATAGGGGAGAAGCTCACTTGCTTCTAGCAGGGACCCACTGGTTCCTGGCTGATTAGACATTACTAATGTGGTGTGGTGTATTGCACTACCTACACTAGTGTGGCCTACTAAACTTTCTTGAGTTGTAGAAAGGGTGTGCTATCCCTTAACACACAACTCTAAGTTCAGTAGAACTTACTGTATACTAAACTTGATATTATATGTACCTAAGGTACCTTTAGTGGTTTTCAGTTGATCAATTCAATTAAGATTATCTGGTAAAACAATAGCAAGCTGGAATCCCACACGCTGCACACCAATGTGAGAAGTTGGCCTGATATATGCTGTCCACTAATTATAGTGGCCACCTTGTATCAGTCCAAACAACCCCTTAGGGTGATAGGTTAAAGACAACCTTTAGCTAAGTCTTGAAGGAATGTAAAGCAGCTTGATTTACCAGTCTATAATCTCTTGAATGACCAAATGAAAGGACAACCACACCAGGAATATATTTAAAATATATGTATTTAAGATAAAACATACCCTTGGAGTTCGAAGTACTTAAGTTACAAGTCAGTATTCAACAGTAAAAGCACAAATACACGTTTGGGTCCTAGGGGCGTACCAAACCATATACCAATAAAGTGGTATAAGAACCACGACTGAGCTAGACACAAGGCCTAGAGCCTGTAGAAGTGCTTGGACCACAAGGAACCACCCAAGTTAGTGACACAGGGGACCCACGGGGGACGCGTGAAGTGTGAGAACACAGCCGCGAATCGCAGTTTACTTCTATGGGGAAAGTCGTTGTTGGAAATTAAGAGTTTAAGCACACTTAGAGGATGACTATGAGCGAACCCTTTTGGACTTAGAGGTGTCTAGGGCCAACACCCACGGGAGCACCGGAGTACTCGAGTTACCTCACCCAGGGAAGCCGGGTGCATTGGTGTCAAATGGTGTTGGGTCGCGTAGCTGTTTTCAATGGAAGCTGCTCAAGAAGTGCTGCTGCCGTGAAGAGGAGAAGTGTCCGGAGAGATCCAAGCCCGGATCTAGAATGTAAGGAACCTGAACACAGAGGGACAGAGTCTGGGTCACTTACCGGTGACCGAGGGCACGATAGTCCAATGCCCACAGATGTCGGTGCTTCAGGTGAGTTGACGGGTGTCTTGACTCTTCAGCCACGAGGTCCAGGAGGTGCTGATGATGACCAGGAGCTGGATTCGAGCTGTCCCACAAAGTCTGTCAAGTGCTGAAGTGTCGGCAACCAGATTGGACCCAACAGGCCTTGGCAACTGCAAGTCACTTGGAAACAGAGAAAGGACGTCAGTGTAGACCAGCAAGGTCTGGGGGACTCACCCAGCGAGGGTAAGTCAGGGAACGTCTGGAGCAACCAGGAAAGCCCAATCAGAAGAGGAGTTGCCTTCGTGGGGACCTACTAGCCAACGGGCTAGCGATCGCGAAGGAGGCTCGAGCGGTCGCACTGGAAACTGGCCCACGGGTCATTCGTGGAGTGGAGGCCAGAAATCTTCAGTGCAGGAGGTGCTCAAGGCTGGGGCTACTCGGAGACCAAAGCACAACTTCGAGGAAGACCAGGAAGATGATGGATCAGCAAAAGATCACGGTGTCCAGGGGTCACGGTTTCACATCATCCACGATAGCCACGGAACTCAGCTTTGCTGTGGACTCAGGTTAGCATTAGGGAAGTCTGGAAATCTACATCTGGGGATGCAGAGACTTCGGCGTCCAGCGGGAGCTTCAGAATTGCAGACCGGACAGTTGCTTCTTTGGTGCCTGCCAAGCAGAGGAGTCACTCCTTGACCCCAAGGGAGATTTCTTCAGTCTTCTAGTTAAAGTAGAACATCGAAGGTCCAGGATATATGTTGCAGAGTTTCGTCCAGGGTAATCTAAAGTCGCAAGGACTGGGTTCCCATACTTATACAAAGTTTGGGGGTTGGACATACTCTAGGGACCCACATATGGGAGGGTTTGGAAAGAGGGGTGGTTACACCCATTTCCTTTATCCAGTTTCGCACCAGAGCAGGGGCAGGTAGCCCCTGCTACCGGTTTGAACTGGACTATGCACAGGGACACCAAGTGTGCCCCCAGTGCAGGACTTCAAAGCACCAGAGAGTGCTCCCGCCCAGCCCCAATACACATCTGCCTGTCTGGGACAGGAAACCTATTGTCCAGGCCTCCCCTGCCGGAGTTTCGGTCAGCAGCGGGAGGCCATTTTGTGATGCCAGGGCTTTAGAAAGTCTTTACCGGGTATACCAGTGTGAACATGTCTCTCCCTCTAGAAGGGTGGAATGCTACCCCCGCCGGGGGGGGAGGGGGGGAGTAGTATTCCAAAGCGTTTGACACCAAAAACAACATGTTTCCGTGCAGCCAGTACAAAGTTAGCATTTACCGCGAGGTTCTAATGCACTTAAGAGTATATGGTCAGGCTGCACCACAAACAGCATCAGGGGAGGTACTCCGAACGCTGCAGAGGGGCTCTGCTCATGCAGGGGCACCCTCTCACATAAAAAATAAGCACTCTGCCATCAGGATTTTTAAGGCCCGCCATAGGAGTGACTTATAGTTTTTATATGTGTGTGCAATGGTAGTGATATAGGTAGCCTATACCACAGTAAGGGGTGCAGGCACCACATTACCCAGGCTGCAGTAGCAGACCTGTGGTGTCATTTTGGAGTGCTTCCCAGGGGTGGCATAATACATGCTTCAGCCCCTGGTAGGCCTCTGAGGTACCTATGCTCTAGGTACATAGTATACCATATACTAGGGGCTTATAAGGCACTCCAGAATCCAATTAGGAATGTACCTAATGTACATAGAATACATTTTAGAGAGGAAGCAGCTAGGCTGGGGTCCTGATTAGCAGGACCACAGCCAGACTAAGGTTGAAAAACAGTGAAACACCAGCAAAAAGTGGGGGTACCCATGTGAAGCAAATCCTACTCTCCTACAATAATGAATTTGTTAATATCACCATCAACTACTTGACCAAAGAAAGAGTGTCGATCTGTGAAGATTAGTTAGGCATTGACTAATTCAGATCAAAGAAAATAAATCTTGACCCCCAGCGAAATAGTCATGAAATCTGAATGTGTATATGGGCCCATTGTGAATGATACATTGATGTGTGAAAAGTTTATCCTGGCCTTTCGCTGGATCAGTTTTTCTGGTAGTAGAATGATGGTTATTATCGATTAGATTGGTGATCATTGATTATTGTTCTGACAAATTGACTATGGGCCATATGTAGGTAAAAAGCAATTTGCGATTCTGAAATTGCGATTTTCCACGAATCGCATTTTGAGAATCGCAAATTCCGATGTAGGTAATTTATCGCAAAATAATAGCGATTCCCAAAAAACTGCAGAATTATTTTGCGATTACCAAAATTGCGATTCCGTAATTGCGAGAACGCAATTAAGGAATCGCAAATCTGGGAATCTGCAATTCAAGTGCAGAATGATGACATCACAACCAGGAAGTGTGACTGCCCATGCTGCACCTGATTGCCAGCAGCTGAGTGAGAGCCAGAAGCTGAGTGAGAGCCTGTGAGGAGAGTTGGAGATTTGTGCTCAGCTACTGAAAGCAAGCTAAATGGAGTCCCAGGGGCCAGAGAAGCAGAAGCAAGAACCACCCAGAAAGAGGAAACAAAAATCTAGCGAAAAGGTCCTCACTCAAGAAATAGTCAGCAGCCATGACCTCCTGTTTGGCAAAAGTTCCCTACGTGTGCCAGAGGCACGAAAAAGAAAAATATGGAGTGACATTGCCGTGACACACCGCTCAGTCGAAGACCTCAGAAAAAGGTTGTACGACATGCGGCAAAGGTCAAAGGAGAGGGTGGCTACAAGATTGGCCGAGGCCAAAAAGACTGGTGGCAGGCCGTCTACAGCAACAGACCCAACGCCCCTGGAGGAGCTGGTGGAGGGCACCCTTCAGCCTGAAAGTGTGAGTGGCGTGGCTGACCAGGACAGCTCCGAACACACAGACACCAGACAAGGTAAGATGCATGCCAAAACCCCCTGATACATACCCAACCCACTCACACCCCCCGAAAGGCAACCTGAGGGCAACTCCAGTACATGTCCACCAGCACATCCAGAAATGCATTATGGGAGATGTAGTCACATGCAAAGATACCTGGGCCAGTGAGACACAGCTAGGTGGAATAGGGATGAGTCCTTCATGAAAAGAGGGAAACAGACAGATAGTACCCATGTGAATTTTAATTTATAAACTGTAATGCATTACAAATGCGAGACAGGACACAGAATTAATGTGCGTCTTTAAATTCACAGAACCACCACCAATACAGGAAATCGTGCCAGAAGGGGAGGAAACACCAGAAATGGATGACGAGGCAGGAGGAGCATGGCGAAGCAAGACCAGCAGACTCTGCACCATGCAGGCGGCGCAACATAGTGTTACCACTGCCACTGTTGGAGGCACAGGCACCAGACATAGCAGGAGAGGCACAGCCAGTGCACAGGCAGCATGCAGGACAGCAGCCAACACAGTCCCCTGAACAATCCAGACAAGGGAGAGGGTTGAGACGCAGGGCACGGCCGTCCACCAGCACTGCTCCTGTCGAAGAAGACACGGTGTTCTCGGGCCACAACAGCGCCTGCAAGTCAAGGGGATAAGGTCAATACAGCGCCGACTCGCTGCACACAATCACAACATGACTGAGTTGCGGGCTGGTGTAATGGCCATGACTGGTGCTTTGGAAGGACTCTGCAGGGATATAAGGAGGGACAGGGCAGCCCGGCGCAGGGAGAGACATCGCCATCGCACTTGGCTGGACTTGTACACAAGAGCAGTCAACCGCCAGTCAACCGCCACATCCCTGCTGGCCAGAAGATGTGTCAGTATGCAGCGTGAGATGGCCCACCGCTGCCAGGACATGGGCAGTGTCCTGGTGCAGGTAACACATGCGGTGGACCAGATGCGCGCAGCTGCCACAGGTGACATAGGCCCACTTAGTGCAATAGATACGGACAAACAGTCCAGCAGGAGCAGCATCACTCCCCCAATTCCACTGTACAGACGCCGGAGTGCGCGCCAGGGGAGAGTGGATGATGACTCCAGGGAGGTCAGTGGGCAGACAGAGCGAGGGGCAATAGGGCGTGCACGTAGGAGGTGAAGGTACACCAGGGACTAATGGCCATGTGTGAAGCAACACATTCCATATTGACTCAGTGGCTGGTGGAAATTCTTGCACTGTGGCACAAACATGTGCAAGCACTAACAATAAAGTCAAGCTGTGTGACAGATGTATTCTTGCAACAAAGGAAATAAACATCACTGTTAAACACCATTCAGTGGCATTGTGTCCTCATTACTCACTTAGAAGTAGTTCTGTGTGATCTCATCTCATCTCATGCGCCCGGCAGCAACCCCGGCCCCACCTGCTAGTCCGCGACGTGGAGCTGGTCCCTCCATATCTGATGATTCTGAGTCTGTCAGATCCACTGGGGTGCCTTTCTTGGTAGCGATGTTGTGTAGCATTGCACAGGCAACCACAATTTTGCAACATGTCTCAGGGCTGTACTGTAGCGCAACTCCACTTTTATGGAGGCATCAGAAATGGCTATTTAGGATTCCGAAGGTCCTCTCAATGGCACAGCGTGTGGCTCTGTGTGCGCTGTTGTACCTCCTCTCACCTGCAGTTGCTGGATTCAGGTACGGTGTGAGGATGTAGTCACGTACAGCATACGCACTGTCACCTGCAGGGTATAAGTAGATTTATGTTCAATACTGTCCTGCCACTACATAACTTTACTGGTTCTGTGTCTGTAAGCCATGTATTTACCTAGCAGGTAGCCCTCTCCGAATTCGCCATTTGTGAGTCTGCGATGTGATGCACAGTGGCGAAACATGAATGAGTCGTGTGTGCTTCCTGGGTATTTGGCCACAATATCAGTGATTATATGTTGGGCGTTGCACACTACCTGGATGTTCAGGGAATGATATGACTTTCTTTTCCTAAAAACATTCTCATTCTGTGATGGGGTGAGATTGCGACATGGGTCCCATCTACGCAGCCAATGACGTGGGGGAATTGGGCAATTTGGTAGAATTCCTGCTTGGTCTGATCTAGTACCTGTTGTGTGCTTGGAAATTGTATGAGGTGATGCAGCCTCTGTACCATTGCATCAAGGAAAGCGTGGAAGAAGTGCAAAAGTGCACTTTGAGAGACACCTCCTGCTGCGCCGATCACCCCCTGAAAACTCCCTGATGCAGGAGGTGCAGTGAGCACAGGACCTGAACATGGGTGGGAATGGTGTGTGCCCGGCGTGTGGGGTGTTCATGTATGGGTGTCAGCTCCTCTATTAAATCCAGGATGCTGTCTGGGTGCAGCCTGTAGTTCACATGGATCTCCTCCTCGGTCAGTTGGAAGAGGGTGATGCGTGCTCTGTAGATCCTTTCCTGGCGTCTCCTTCTCTGTGTGGCATCTCTGATTTGCAGCCTCCTGGCTATCACGTACAGGCCAGCCATGGTGGGAAGTCCCAGTGGCATTGTGGGCCTGTTTAAATAGGTTGCACCTGGTTACCACCTGCTCAGAGTTGGTGGTTTTTGAGAAGTGCAAATTTGCGATTTTCGTAAAATCGCTAATTGCGAATTTTTTCCTACATCTGAATTTGCGAATTCACATTTACCGAGATCGGTAGTAGCGAATTTCGCAATTGATGTGACGCAGACTGCGATTTCGCAAAATAGTTAGCAGAATCTGTGTTACGCAAAAATGGTAATCGCAAAATTAGCGATTCTCATTTTTGGGCAGCGGAAACCTTTCCTACATAGGAACGGTCTGTTTTACGATCCCATACACCCTGTTTTTTGCGATTCACAGTGTTTGCTATCGCAAAACAGCTTCCTACATATGGCCCTATATGTTTAACACTAAGATTTAGTGTCGCGTTTTATGTTGTCTGAAAGCACAGGTACAAAGATACCTGGGAATCCCGGGAATGGAATTTAGAAGGGTGTGGTAAATGGAAATCACACTGCAGAATGTTACTCGTCTGTTGTCGTGATACTGAGAAGCTACGGATCACATTAGGGGCTATATTGTATAAGAGTAGAGTGTGAGTAACAGCAGAGGGCCCGCCTGTGAAACTTTGGCCTCACCCAAAGGAGGAGTATCCCTAGAGGAGTAAAAAGTCCTCCCCGAGCTTGAGTGAAGAGTAAACAGCGGTTTTTACTCATAGTGACAGGAAGGAATTTTCTCTTTGTAGCGAGTGAAGAAACTATCTTGGTTTAGTGGAGCAGACAGAGTAGCGCTGTTTTTACGTTGTTACTAACAAACATTTTATGACGAAAGACGAAAACAGACATTGCTGTTTTACCTTGTGAAGGGAGGGTCAGTAGCAGGAGCCGTACTGACGTCACAGAGAGCCGTGCTGGTATTGGTTGAAGCAGCGGGCGTGAGAAAACTGCAGATTGTAAAGGGAGGGTCAGTAGAAGGAGTAATACTGACGTCACAAGAGCAGCACTGGCATTGGTCAGACGAGCGGGTGTGTTGAAAGGTCTGATTGGTCAATAGATCGGTAGCGTCCTAGTTTTGGATGGAAAAAGGAATACGTACTAGGCTCTGATTAGTTTGTTGGTGTGAGTCGCGCAGGCATTGGACGAGTGTTGAATAATAGGTTTAGTAAAATACGGAAGAGTTTTTCGATTTTGACGAGTGAATAAAATAAGAGATCAAAGAAAAATGAAGTTGATTAAGAAGATTAAGAATTTCTTTAAGAAGGAAAAGCGCTGAATAACTAGGGAGGGAATTCTTATGCCACCTCCTAATACACCGGCTTCCTATATGATGATGGAAAGTGGATATCGTGTGTATGGTTGGAAAATTGGATGGAGTATACGAAAGATGATGATGTTTTAGCTTTTTCCGAACATGGTACATTTAATGTAAGAGCTTGTAAGAATTTGAGAAACAGGATGAATTCATTGGAACCAAATCCTAGGTTAACACAGTATGAGGCTTTGGAAGAATGGGAAGTTGAGGCATTTGAGCGTGAGAATAGAGGAGGTATGAGAATCAATAGAGGATTTTCGCCTAGATACCCATTTGACACTCGAGGAGATCAGATGAAAAGATGGAGAAGGGCAGTAGTAACCAAGGGTTTATATCCAGTATTAGTGGCTGATGATCAAGAAGGGGGTAAATGTAAGGAGAATACTAAACACATGGGTACAACAGGGATAGGGTGTAATGAATCTGATGATGAGTTATTAGAGGACATTTTGATAAAGAGATCTCTGCCTTATCAGGAAAGTGCTAGAGATGCCACTCCAAGTGCCCCCATGATGGGAACTCCATTGGTTCCACAAGTCCTATATGATCCAACAGTTATTCGTGCATCGCAAAAAAAAGAAAGGGATGCATTGAACAAAACCATGCACGAAAAAGAAAGGGATGCATTGAACAAAACCAAAGAGATAATTCAGAAGATAAATCAGTTAAGCTTAAATGCAGAAGCACTGACAGTACCAGTAACGATTGGTCCTGTGATTCCATTGTATGGTGACAAACGAGGTACACCAAAATCCCAAACTGTGGCACCTTCTCAGAATAGTGCTAGAAAAGAGAAAGTTGTGATAGACAATCAAATTAGTGAGTGTGAGTCGAATGTTTCATAAATGGATCTCCCAAATATTGAGGCTGTGAAGGAAACCCCCAAAAGAATTTTGCCCACAATTGTAAAAAGAAAGGTACCAACTGTCACTCCAGTGGCAGGGTGTTCCGCTGGATTTTCTCCTGAAGATCTAGAGGAATGGGCAAAAGGATTAGAAAAGAAGAAACCCAAAACTATAGATGTAAGTAAGTTAAGGGTGGACTTGAAAGAAATGATCATTGGTACAATGAGTCTTGATAGATTGGGTTCTTATGAAGATTAAGAGTTGTTATTTCAATGTAAGAGTATAAACTGGAGGGCAAAGAATTTGCATGAGAAAATAGCGGAAGTGACCTTTGAATTTGGAATCGATATAGAAAAACCAAAAGTACTGCAGAAGCACTATACAGCAGAATTTTCTGAAAAGGGTTTAGAAAGCTTCAGTGCATCAGAAAGAAGAGATTGCATATAAAGGAATTGATATACCTTTTAAACAAAATGAGGAGATGTAGATCGTTGGAGAAGTAGATGGACTAAGAAAAGAGAGGAGGCAATTGCTAAAGAGTTATCTACATTTGAGATGAGAGAAGTGGAACAGGTTGAAAAGATGTGTCCGATGAGAGAAGTTCCAGGTGGCGGATATGTTCATGGTCCATGGAGCAGACAGGATATTTTGTCTTTTACAAATGACTTCCCGAGGTGGAGAGAGAAATCCGTTGAATGGTACTAACAGATGGAGAGATTTGTTAAGGTATCAAATGTTTCGTTAAAAGATTTGGATGGTTTGTTTGATATAGTGGTACCGGCAGATTTGTGGATAGAAAGTAAGATTCCAGTTGATTGGCCCACCGAAGAATATCCTACAGATGCGAGAACAGGAGCACCTTCAGAGGAAATAATGAAAAAGTACAATCAGGTGATTACGTTTCTGAAAGGGAAAATTACCCCTAAGGAAACAGATTGGGTTAAAATAGACAGAACAACTCAAGAACCTAAAGAGTCAGTGCATGCATATTATGAAAAGTTACTGTAGTTATTCACACAGTATAGTGGATTTGAGAACATCGGTGATAAAGATATGGGACATTTTGTATATAGATTTGTCTATGGATTAAGATCAGAAATTAGTCAGATGATGCAACAGCATATGCTTTGTTGGCATAGCAAGCCGATCGATGACATTCTGAAGTATGCAAAATACAGCAGTGTTGACATTGATGCAAAGCATAAAAAGGTAAAGGAGAAAATGATATGGGCACAAGTGAAGATAGCAGAATGCCAAGAAGCAAATTCCAATTCCCGAATTGATAATCAGATGCATGAACAGAATCAGAGTGGTCAAAATCTGAATGAAAGTAAAGGAAAAGGAAGAATGATTAGAGAAGAAGTGAGAAAGAAATATCCTTGTCATGGGTGTGGAAAGTTTGGACTTTGGAAGAATTAGTGTAGAAACCTTCAACAGAATAATGGGGAAAATCAAATTTTGAATCCACAGATGCAGAATGGGGGGTTGTGAATCAACAACAACAGCAGCAGATAGTTACTCCTCAGTTACAGGTGCCTCAAGTCCCTTTGCCCAACAATGTGAATGCTCAGGTGCAGAGATACAGTGTGAACACAGGATTCCGAGGAGAAAGTGGTAAAAATACACAGACCGTTCAACAGTTTTGGATGCAGAGTGATGCGGATGAATTGGGAATGGCGCAATGACGGTACCTGAGGGGGGAGGAGGAGTGCGTGTTTGGCGCATCCTTGGCGGTAGATCAGTCAGGTCCATTTCTTGATGGGAACATCGAGGGTAATGATATCACTTTCTTAATGGACACTGGTGCTACGTGTTCTACTGTGTGAACAGCAGAAATCCCAAACCTAACCCCTCTCGGTAGAAACTATCCAAGTTGTAGGAGTTTCAAATAAGCAGATTAGGACCCCGATCACAAAACCAATAGAAGTGAATATTGGAAATTTCAGAGACATGTATCGATTTGTGGTATGTGTTTCGAGTCCAGTAAACCTATTAGGTAGGAACTTATTCTGTAAGATGAATTGTACCATCTTCTGTACGCCTGATGGTGTAGCCTTTCAAACACCGGATGAGGACGTAGCTTTTAAAATGATGCTAGGTAAACAGGGAACAGAAGTGGATGAGATGTTTTCACTTCTTACTGAAAGAGATTTGCCTGACCAACTAGGAGATACAGTGAGGCCAGATGTGTGGGATTTTACAGGAAAAGAAACTGGTCTAATGACTGAGGTAGACCCTGTCAAAGTAATGGTAACAGAGGGTGCAATATACCCAAACACCCCACAATATAAAATGAGCCCTGAAGTGAAAGCAAAGTAGCCCAAGTAATTGATCAAATGATCGAACAAGGAATCTTAAAAGAAATATCAGGCAGTCCTTGTAATTCGCTAATCATAGGACTCAAGAAGCCTAGTGGAAAATATAGAATAGTACAAGATTTGAGGAAAATCAATAAAATAGTGGTACCCTGCTGTCCTGTAGTACCAAACCCAGCAGTGATTCTTTATCAGATACCATGGGATGCTCATTGGTATACTGTGATTGATTTGTGCCACACATTCTTCTCAATTCCATTGCACCCGAATATCTTTTTGCTTTCTGGTTTGAAGACCATGTTTTGACATGGTGCCTAGTTCCTCAAGGGTACACAGAAAGTCCATCGATATTTAATCAGATTTTGAAAAAAGTGGTTAGAGACATTGGTAATGCCAGGAAATTCAGTTTTGGTTCAGTACATTGATGACATTGGTGGCATCAAAGACAAGAGAAGCTTGTGTCATTGACACAATAGCTTTACTGAACCATTTTGCAAATTACAATTTTGTAAACAAGAAGTTCAATATCTTGGACATAAGATAGAGAAAGGAGTCAGCAAGTGACACTGATCCAGCAGTTTAACAACAAAAGATACTCCACTACCATATACTCACCTGGGCCCATAAACACACAATCTGTGCAAAACCGCTGGTTGTTCAAAGTTTTGTTGTTTCCCTCAATATTTGGGATTAGTTTTAAATACCTTTCACTAGCCCTTCACAGATCAAAATGTACTTTCCTCTGGTTGATGGCCCATTAGTTGAACTAGTTGATGGTGAACAGGACATAAACTAACTTACTTATACTTTAATTATAATGAAATAACCACAGACTCCTTAAGTTTTAAAGCTTTATCTAAAATTTTGAGCATGTGAACCACTTCAAAAATACAATCCAGACACCCTCATTTGTAGGAGAGAAAATTCAATTATCAAAACACATACTTCGGACTCAATGCAATGAATTATGCTCTGAAATGGAGAGGACAGAGAGAAAAGATCATTCAAAATAACGGAAAATAATAATTGCCTAGGATGGTGTGAAAAACCAACCCCCTGGCCAAAGGGTTGGTGGGGGTCCCCTGAGATAGATCAGGAAACAAAGACTTCAGGACAGGCTTCAGGACAGGATAGTTACCTCTCTAGAATACCGACGACTGCGCTACACCCCTCTCTGACACTTTCTTCCTCCTCGAGATTCTTCCGCAAGTCTTCTTCTAACCCAATTAATTAGGATAGATAGTTCTACTTCAGTCTTTGCATTCAATTCTTCATCAGCATCTCACAGCATCTCCGACAGCATCTCCCCCAGCATTCAGCATCTGGACTCTTGCGCGCTCATGCTCCAGCATTTGTTCTAACTAACTAACTAAAGCTATCTTAATTATAACGTTCGTTCTGGTTGTTCCACCCATTAATGTTTCAATATCGTAAAATTCGAAATCTAATTGGTCAGGCAAGGGGGGATGATCCATCACACCATGCTAATGCTATTTCAGTAAAACCATTGTTCATAAATCTATCCCCTTGTTTTTTATTCAAAAGTTTATTTCCCACCCGCATTCACATCTCATTTGCAACATTGGTTAAAATCTTTGACATGCAGATCCATTCTGCTGAACTTTTCACTGGTGGTTCTCAGGCAAGAACACTTTACAACCTTGGCTTTCTTCCAGTCTCAGTGTCATTCTTCCTGATTCACATTCAATTGTCATGCGCTGCTGTCAGGGGATTTAGCTTACTTCAGTCATACACGAGAGGCCCAAATGCGCACTAATGATAAAATCAGAAAGACAAACCTTACTTTAAAAAATAAATGATTTCACTGTAGTTCACTGTATTCCACCCATCTCTACTCTATTCCCTTTTATTTATTAATACTATTCCCGCATTGGCATTAGTAGAATAGCTTGTTTTCTCCTCAGCAAAGCAGATGCCATGCACAGGAATTTTAAAGCCGCCATGTTAGTGCTTTCTGCTCATGTGCAAGAATTTCCCTCCAAGCATTATCTTCGTCGTGAGTAGATGCAGTTGACGCATGCGCAGTAAGGATTCCTCGTTTAAAGCTATTTTAGTCCTTCGTCCATGTTATTCGCATTAGTAAACACATAAGCAAGCTTCAGTAACCCGTGTGTTTGTGTGGTGCACATTAGTTTAACACAAAACAGTCTTATCAACTTATTAGTGAGTTAAACGAGCGGATTGCATCCAAACAAGTCTCTTTTCTATGAGTCCTTGCTCCATCAATCCCCTCTCTGATGGCATTTTTAAAGCCATCACAAAATTACCCATCCTCATCTTTATTTTCTACATCTTTCATATTTTTCTAGATTTTCCCTTTCATTTCTTCCATCTGAATTTCATCGTATTCCCTTTTTCTTTTCTTTCCTTTTCCATTCACTTCATATTTTCTTCTGCAACATGTGCACCAAATCATTGTTGTTAATACTATTATTGATATACCAACTATTGGAAGAATTATTTGACCTAAATTAATTTGAACTAAATCAGAAAACCAAGTCCCCATTGAAGTAGTACCTTTTGTTAGTCTCTCCCATACACTTTCAACCTCCAGTGGTTTCAAATCTTCAAGTTGTGTAATATTTTTAATATATCCTCTAATTTCCTTACTTTTTTCAGGAATGTATGTGCAACAATGTTGAACTTTCTACATTCTACAGACTCTGCCCTCTTTTGCCAATAAAATATCAAGCGCAAGTTGATTTTGTAAAACCATGGACCTGATTGCAACCATTTCTGTGTTTATCATCAAGAAACCCCCAGCAGTATCCGTCGAGAGACGATCAACTACTGTCGACAATTTATAAATTCTGTGTGTATTCAAAATGACTCCCACTGTAGGTATCAATGCACCAAATATATAAACTACTATTTCTGAAAAACAAGCTCTCTTTCTCCGTGTTAGTTCATTAGTTTTTTCATTGCTTCCAGTGATTCTTTTTTCATGATACATTTTCGGTAAAACTATCCTTTCCATTCCATCGTATGGGCAACCTATAATAGGCATTATTTCCACACACGTAGTAAACCCCAGGAAATACCGGATCGGTCCCCCCTTTTAGTCCCTAACCTCCCAAAATTAGGAAGTTATGTTCACATTCACTGGAACCAATAAATACGTTATTATAATCTGTATTTAACCTATAGAGGCAGGTTTTCCCTTTGTTCACAAAGTCTAAGGACATCGCAGCATGAGCCTTGCCAGCTGTATACATTCCCTCTTTCTCAGTCCATGGAGGTACATGAGTTTTCTGTTCAGCAGCTTTCTTTTGGAAATCCTGTCTCCTTTTCTCAACTAAATTTAAAAACACTTTCTCTTCTTCACGTAAAATACATGTTCAATTATTCTTGTGTGCTTTTACTATATATATTGATTTCATAGTTAAGAAAAATTCACCCATAAACTGTGCATCTTGACTACTAAGTACTGGATTCATTTTCTTTCTAATAAGAAGTTCTGAAAATACTACATCCAAATTTGAATAAGAATACTGAAGCTTTCCTGTTTTATAAAACAAACTTGCTAAAACACTACATGATATTCCATACGTTAAAGGTAAGTGGTGATATGTAACACCTTCTGATACTGACGTTGGTAACTTCATACAAACATAACAATCACTAATCTCCATTGTATCTATATACTGAAATACCAATTTTGTAATGACATTTAAAGATGTGTTACTATCTAATTCTGTGTGATGAAAATCTGTCTCATCTGCTGCTCCTAATTCTACTCTATCTCCCTTCATAGTAGCTATTTTCCCGTTAGTATCTGTATCATTCTTCTTATTTGTTATCATAAGTAGAGGTACCACTATTGTTAGAAATAACCATACCAAGATCACTAATAAAATGCTACATATACAAGCTCTACAACACCTTTTACAATTTCATCTTGATTACCCAATGACTTCATTTCTCGCCATTTTAATCTAAGTGAAGTGTCCTTTCTTCACTTAAAATTCAAATGTTTGTTTTTCAAGGTGGCTTCACTTCTCTTTCATCAATTTGTGCTGCATCTAATTCTCAGATTCCTCAAATCTAAATTCTCAAACTCTTTTAAAATAATATAGGTCCACTCAGGGGCCTTGTATTTGTTATTCAAAATTCTCAATCTTGGGCTTCTTCGAGTGTTTATTACAATTGACTGTTTAGACTGAGTTTGACTAGTAACCTCCTTCACTTGCTCTGGTCTTTCACTTGTTTTTCGAAGATAGTATCTCAATCTTTTCACTCCACCTGGCCAGTTGTCACCTTTTCTGACCCTCTTGACTTGAACTGCACTTCACCTTTTCCGTCTTTCTTCAAGGTTGTTTTATTATCAATGTTTTAGGCACAATCTGTTCTTGTTCCGACTCACTGTCTACCTGTTCCTGTTCAGGTCTTATTATTGTTGTCTCATTCACCTGAACTTGTTCTTCTTCCTCTATCTGGTCCTGTTCAGGGTTTATTTCAAATTGATCCTCTTCTTCTGCCTGAACTTCTTCTTCTTCTAACTGGTTCTGTTCAGGTTTTTACTACAATTTGTTCTTCTGTTACCTGAACGTGTTCTTCTTTTCCTGTCTGTCCTTACTCAGGTCTGTATATAGTTCTGTTCACTTCTACCTGAGTATGTTCTTCTCTCCCTGTCTGGTCCTGCTCAGGGTTTTTGGTAGTTGTGTTGTCATCTACCTGAGCGTGTTCTTCTACACTTATCTGATCCTCACTACTTTCCTGTCTTTCTAATCTGGTTCTTCTTATTGTTTGAATACCAACTTCAGGTACGTGAATATCTGGTATCCACACTCCCTGACTTGTGCTTGATTGTTCCTCGTCTATCACTCTAGATTCTCCGACTTCACAACCTTCAGCAGTCTCAACTGGTTCAATCAGTTGCTGTTCCTCTTCACAAGGGTCTAGAACTCTTTGGTATGGCTAGCATGGATCCAATTGGGTAAATCTGCACACTTCACTGCTGTAGTAGTGACCAGTATGACTTAACATGGTTTATCCCACCTGGGTGCTAAGCACGTATTTCTGGTGTGTTTCTTCACTACCACCCAGTCTCCAGGATTCAAATCATGCGGCTGCGTTGGCTGCCTGGCAACTGCGTCTTCTCCAACCTAGTGAGAGACAGAACGCACTAGGTCAGCCAATCCTTTGCAATAGTCCAAAACCAAATCATCAGTTATATTCATCAACTTATGTCCAGGAATGAATGCTTGTCTAATTGCCCTTCCCATGAGTATCTCTTGTGGACTCAATCCTGTTTTTTTATCAGGAATACTTCGGAGTCCCATCAACACAAAAGGCAATGCATTTGGCCATTTCAGTGATGTTGATGCACACACCTTTCCTAACCTTGATTTGATTGTGCCATTTAATTGTTCAACCACTCCAGAAGCCTCTGGGCGGTATGCACAGTGCAGTTTTTGTTCAATTTTGAATGCTTCATAGATTAATCAAATTATCTCATTATTAAAATGAGGTCCTCTATCTGATTTCAAAGTCACTGGAAAACCAAAACGAGGTATCAACTCCCTCAACAGTAATTTAGCAACTGTGAGACTGTCATTTCTTCTGGTGAGATATGTCTCCACCCATCTCGAGAACAGACACACTATGACAAGGACATACTTCATTCTGTTGCTTGGAGGCAACTCTATGAAGTCAAGCTGCAATCTTGCAAATGGTCCTTCTGCCTTTTAACTTTTTCCCCAACTGACCACTGTCTTCCTGCCTGGATTTTGTTGCTGACAAATTAAGCATCTCTGGCATAAGCTCTCTGCGACTACCCTAAGCTTTGGGTTGTACCAGTTTTGTCTGAATAGTCTGATCATGGCACCCTACCAACGTGTGTGTCCCCATGATACATTCTTGTCATTTGAGAGAGTAGGCAGTCTGGCATGACTGGTCTGCCATCAATGTATACCCATACATCATCTTCTGTCCTCCTTTCACATCCTGATTTTATCCAGATTTCCCTTTCTCTCTCCTCAACTTCATCCTGTAACTGCCTCACCTCATCCCATGTATCTAGAACTGAGAAATACCTAAGTTGGCAGCTGATTTCACTCATTTCAATTTTTCTGTTTAGCGCCATATTATTTCTTGCACAGTATTGAGCAATTTGGTCAGCATATCTGTAACCTGCTGCAACATAGTCATTTCCTGACTGGTGAGCAGCACACTTGACCACTGCTATTTCTTTTGGCAATTGTATTGCTTCCAATAATTATTTTACATTTTTGCCATTTCGTATTGGAGATCCTGAAGAAGTCCGAAATCCCCTCTGCATCTAGAACTGGCCATAGTCATGCACAACCCCAAAACCATATTGACTATCAGAAAATATGGTTATTCTCCAATTTTTCCCAATTTTGCATGCCTTTGTTAAGGCCACCAATTCAGCTACTTGTTCAGACTTGACTCCCGGTAAACAGGATGCTTCAATAACCCCGATACCTTACATACAGCGTACGCTGCTCTAAGTCCTCCTTCCTCTGTTCTCATGCAAGACCCATCTACAAATAGTTCATGATGTGGCTCTTTCAGGGGCTCTTCCTTTATATCGGGACAGAGATTAGTACACATCGGAGTCACATCCAAGCAATCGTGATCCACTTCATCTTTCACTTCTTCACAACATGGGTCTGGCAATAATGTGGCAGGGTTCATCATTGTGCATCTTATTACTGTCACATTTTCTGCTCCAAGAATCACTCTTTCGTACTTAGTCATCCGACTAGGGGTAAGATGCTGTGTTCGAGTTCTTGTTAAAAGAATCTCAGCTGAATGTGGAACATAAACTTTGACTGAATGTCCCATCAAATCAACCCACTTGGCTGCAGGCTCATACAAGTAGCAGCTACTGCCTTTAAGCAGCCAGGTAAAGCTGAAGCCACAGGATCCAACGTAGGAGAAAAATATGCTACACGACGTCGGCTTAATCCATGTCTTTGAGTCAAAACTGAAAGTGCACAACTTTCTCTCTCACAACAGAAGAGTGCAAATTCTTTCATGTAATCAGACATGCCTGCCTCACATAGATAATTTCGCAATTTCACAAACGCTTCCACGCACTCATCATTCCAAACAATTAGGTCTTTTTCTCTCTTCCGAGTCAACTGAATTAATGTTTTTTTGCCAGCAGGGAAAACCCCATAATTCACTGCCTACAGTACCCAACTACTCCAAGAAACATTCTCATCTCCCTTTGTGTCTGCAGTAACTGCATTTGCATGATTATTTTTATTCTCTCTGGGGTCACTTTTCTAACTCCTCTTTCGATTTTGTGGCCTAAGTATTTTACTTCTTGCTGTCAAAACTGTAATTTCTCTGGAGACACCTTGTGTCCTCCTTCAGCCAAATGGTTCAGTAATGCACTTATGTCAGTGACAGTCTTCTCATGATTTTGATGCCACCAATAGGTCATCAATGTACTGAACCACAACTGAGTTCCTGGGCATGACCAATGTTTCTAGACACTTTTTCAGGATTTGATTAATAATTTAGGGACTCTCTGTATACCCTTGAGGAACTCAGCACCATGCCAAGACGCGGTCTTCGAACTTAAATGCAAATACAAATTGGCTGTCTGGGTGCAAAGGAATAGAAAAGAAGGCTTGGCATAAAACAATTGCTGTAAACCAGCCCGCCTTCCAGGGTGAAGGATCAATGCTGGATTTGGCACTACTGGACAACAAGGCACTACGATTATGTTTTTTTTTGTTAATCCTGCACCTATCCCGTACTTCCCACTAGGCTTTTTAAGACCTATTATTAGCGAATTACAAGAATTACTCATTATTTCTTACAGAATGCCTTGTTTAATCATTCGGTCAATTTCTAGAGCAACTCCTGCTTTCACTTCTGGACTCATTTTGTACGGTCAGGTGTTACTGCACCTTCTTTCTCCGTCACTTTCACTGGATCTACATTTGCCATCAACCCAATATCCTTAGCTCTGCAACCAGAAAACTGATCCAGCGGTTTAACAACAATAGATACTCCACTACCATATACTCACCTGGGCCCATAAGCACACAATCTGTGCAAAACCGCTGGTTGTTCAAAGTTTTGTTGTTTCCCTCAATATTTAGGATTAGTTTTAAATACCTTTCACTAACCCTTCACGGATCAAAAAGTTCTTTCCTCTGGTCGATGGACCATTAATTGAACTAGTTGATGGTGAAAAGGACATAAACTAACTTACTTATACTTTAATTATAATGAAATAACCACAGACTCCTTAAGTTTTAAAGCTTTATCTAAAATTTTGAGCCTGTGAACCACTTCTAAAATACAATACAGATACCCTCATTCATAGGAGAGACAATTCAATTATCAAAACACATACTTCAGACTCAATGCAATGAATTATGCTCTGAAAGGAAGAGGACAGAGAGAAAAGATCATTCAAAATATCGGAAAATAATCATTAACAAGGATGGTGTGAAAAGCCAACCCCCTGGCCAAAGGGCTGGTGAGGGTCCCCTGAGATAGATCAGGAAACAAAGACTTCAGGACGGGTTTCATGACAGGATAGTTACCTCTCTAGAATACCGACTACTGTGCCGCACCCCTCTCTGACACTCTCTTCCTCCTCGAGCTATCTTAATTATACCTTTCGTTCTGGTTGTTCCACCCATTAATGTTTCAATATCGTAAAATTCAAAATCTAATTGGTCAGGCAAGTGGGGATGACCCATCACACCATGTTTACATGTCATCTATTTCAGTAACACCATTGTTCAAAATCCATCCCCTCAATTTTTATCCAAAAGTTTATTTCCCACCCGCATTCACATCTCATTTGCAACATTTGTTAAAACCTTTGACATGCAAATCCATTCTGCTGAACTTTTCACCGGTGGTTCTCAGTCAAGAACACTTCACGACCATGGCTTTCTTCCAGTCTCAGCATCATTCTTCCTGATTCACATTCAATTGTCATGCACTGCTGTCAGGGGATTTAGCTTACTTGAGTCATACACGAGAGGCCCAAATGTGCACTAATGATAAAATCAGAAAGACAAATGTTACTTTCAAAATAAATGATTTCACTGTATACCACCCATCTCTAATCTATTCCCTTTTATTTATTAATACTATTCCCGCATTGGCATTAGTAGAATAGCTTGTTTTCTCTTCAGCAAAGCAGACACCATGCACGTGAATTTTAAAGCTGCCATGTTAGTGCTTTCTGCTCATGCACAAGAATTTCCCTCCAAGCATTATCTTCGTCATACTGCGTAGATACAGTTGACGCATGCGCAGTAAAGATTCCCCGTTTAAAGCTATGTTAGTCCTTCGTCCATGTTATTCGCATTAGTAACACATAAGCAAGCTTCACTAACCCAAGTGTTTGTTTGGTGCGCATTAGTTTAACACAAAACAGTCTTATTAACTTATTAGTGAGTTAAACGAGCAGATTGCATCCGAGCAAGTCTCTTTTTTACGAGCCTTGCTCCATCAACACCAGAAAGAATAAAAGTGATTCGACAAATGAGTATGCCTAAAACTAAGAAAGAAGTGCTAATGTTTTTGGCAGTGGTTGGATATTCTCACCAATGGATACGTGGATTTTCACTACTGGGAAAACCTTTAATAAGGTTGACACGAAAAGAGATGACAGATCCAATTGAGAGGGATGATGAAAGTGAAGAGGCATTCATAAAACTGAAAAGTTCTTTGTGTCAGGCCCCAGCCTTAGGAATGCCAGACTATACAACAGAATTTGCATTATTTTGTTGTGAAAGGGAAGGGTGTGCACTTTCAGTGTTAACCCAGAGACATGGATTGTCTCGACATCCCGTAGCATACTTTTCTGCTACCCTTGACCCAGTGGCTGCAGCATTACCTGGCTGTTTAAAAGCAGTAGATGCTACTTGTGTGAGCTTGGAGAAAAGTGAATCGATTGTGATGGGACATACTGTCAAAGTGTATGTACCACATTCAGTTGAGATCCTTTTAATAAGGACTCATACTCAACATTTGACCGCTAGTCGGCTGACTAAGTATGAAAGAGTAATCTTGGGTGCTGAGAATGTAAGTGTGATAAGATGCACCATGGTGAATCCAGCAACCTTGTTGCCTGAATTTTGTTATGAAGAGGTGAAAGATGAGGTGGATCACGATTGTCTGGATGTGACAGAGATGTGTACCAAGCCCAGGCTTGACCTCCTTGATGTTCCCCTAGAAGAATCAGTATTTGTGCTGTTAATGGGTCATGTTTGAGAA
Organism: Triturus cristatus; assembly: GCF_964204655.1. NCBI lineage: Eukaryota > Metazoa > Chordata > Amphibia > Caudata > Salamandridae > Triturus > Triturus cristatus. Next base: position 266,665,738 of record NC_140581.1, read on the forward strand.
GAGAAAATGTAGAACTGATGTCCGGTTATGCTGTATGTACTGTGTCATGTATTATAGAAGCTTCCTGTCTAAGAGGAGTCAAATCCACTCAAATTGCTGAGTTGTTTGCATTGACAAGGGCATGCAAAGTTGGGAAAAATTTGAGAATGACCATATTTACGGACAGTCAATATGGTTTCGGGGTGGTACATGATTTTGGCCAATTGTGGCTACAAAGGGGATTTCTGACTTCTTCAGGATCTCCTATACGAAATAGCAAAGATGTTAAAGAAGTATTGGAAGCACTACATTTGCCAAAAGAAATTGCAGTGGTGAAATGTGCCGCACATAAGTCAGGAAATTATTATGTGACTCTGGGTAATCAGTACGCAGAGCAAGTGGCACAATTTTGTGCAAGAAATACAATGTCTTTGAACAGAGGGATGGAAAAGGAAGTTACCAATTGCCAACAAATGTTTTTCTCTGCCTTTGGAACATGGGATGAAGTTAGTCAATTACAGGATGAAGCAGACATGAAAGAAAAGGAACGTTGGATCAAAACAGGCTGCACCAGAAGGGCTGATGATGAAGTATGGGTGTGCCCAGATGGTAGACTAATAATGCCAGATAGCTTGCTGTTGTTGTCACAAATGGCTGGGGTGTATCATGGAGTTGCACACTTTAGTAGGGATATCATGATCAGACAGTTCAGACAGATGTGGTTTAATCCCATGTTCAGGATAGTTGCAGAGAGCCTCTGCCAAAGATGTTTGACTTGCCAATTGCAAAACCCAGGAAGGAAAACTGTGGTTAGTTGGGGTAAAATTGGAAAAGCAGAGGGACCATTCATAAGATTGCAACTAGACTTCATCGAGTTGCCACTTTGCAACAGGTTGAAGTATGTCCTTGTCATTGTTTGTCTAGTATCTCGATGGGTGGAAGCCTATCCAACAAGAAGGAATGACAGCCTAACAGTTGCTTAACTACTGTTAAGAGAGATTATACCAAGGTTCGGATTTCCAGTCACTTTAGAATCAGATATAGGACCTCATTTCAATAATAATGAGATAATTAAACTAATTTGTGAATCTTTCAAAATTGAGCAGAAGTTACATTGTGCCTACTGACCAGAGGCTTCTGGAGTGGTCGAGCAGCTCATTGGCACAATAAAATCCAGGTTAGGAAATGTGTGTGCATCTACTTCACTGAAATGGCCTGATGCTTTACCTATTGTATTGATGAGTCTTAGGAGCTTTCCTGATCGAACAACAGGAATAAACCCTCAAGAAATCCTCATGGGAAGAGCAATTAAAGAAGCATTTGTACCTGGAAACAAACTGATGAATATAATGGATGATTTAATATTGGACTATATGAAAGGGCTGGCTGATCTGGTATGTTCAGTGTCTCACCAAGTTCAAGAAGATCAAAACGCAGCACAGCCAAATCAAGCTCATGATTTGTGTCCTCAAGACTGGGTTGTGATAAAGAAGCGTACAAGATATTTGTGCTTGGAACCCAGGTGGAAAGGACCTCATCAAGTCATATTGGTCACAACAACAGCAGTTAAGTGTGCTGGGATTCCGAACTGGATCCACGCAAGTCATACTCAAAGAGTCCCAAGTCCACCTGATTGACCAAAGCAGCAACTGGTAGAACATAGAAAAGAACCAGAAGCTGGGAGTTGTAAAGTCAAAGAGATCAGAGATCAGAGAATTAGACTCTGAAGAACGCATTGACGATGAACAACCAAGTACGAGTCAAGTAGAGTGGGCACCAGTTACTGGGACTGAAGAAACTGCTGTAAAGGACAGAAGAGAGCTTGAACTTGAAAGCCCAGAACAAAGTAAGCAAAATCCAGAAGAAACGTTTGCAGAAATCACAGATTCCGCCCAGCCAGCAATAGAAGAACTCATTGCAGGAGACTTAGATCAGGTTAAGTTACAAGAAGAAAAAGAAGGTAAGACTATTACTAAAAATCCAAATCCAGCTCAGTTAGGAAAAGGGAAATAATTAGCTGAAGAAAATTTAGATCAGAGTCAGTCAGAAGAAGAAAGGAGAGTAGAAAGTCAGGAACAACAACAAACAACTAAAGAAGAAAAAGCAGGAAATCCAGACCAAATGCAACAAAACGAAAGAGAAAATAAAAGAACACTTGAAATAGGTGAAGAAGTTGAAAGTACAGTACAGACAAAGAGAGTTAGAAAGGAAGATTGCTGGCCAAGTGGAGTGAAAAGACTGAGATACATTCTAAGAAGAAAACCGGAGAAGAGACTAGAACAAGTAGATGAAGTATCAAGTCAGGCTGAACAAGAACAAACAAGAAGAAAATCATTAAGGTCATCAAAAAGAGTAAAGGTTCCAAGTAGAAAGTAGAAAGCTCCAGAGTGGACCTACATCATTCTTGAAGATTTTGAAAATCTTGATCTAAATGAATTTACTATTTGTGCGGTAAAAATGCCTATTATAGGTTACCTGCACAATGGTATGGCAGTTGCTATATTGCCATTGTATTCCCAAAGGTATATCACATTACTAAGAACAATGAAATCAGTGATATAAGCAAAGGACTAACAAGAAATAGAAGAGCAAGTTTTACCGAAATAGTAGGAGATATATTTGGTGCATTGATACCGTCAGTTGGAGTCACATTAAACTCTCATAAAATACGTTTGTTGTCCACTGTGGTTGACCATTTATCAACTGATACTGCTGGAGGATTCTTAATGATCAATACTGAAATGGTGGCGATCAGATCTATGGTTTTACAGAATAGACTTGCCCTTGATATTCTTTTGGCCAAAGAGGGTGGAGTCTGTGGCATGTTGAAAGTTCAACACTGCTGTAGTTATGTCCCGGATAAAAGTAAAGGTATTGAGGGATATATCAAGAATATTTCGAAGATTCATAATGATTTGACCCAACTGGAGGTTGACGGTGCATGGGAAAGATTTAGTAAAAGTCTTTCTAAATTAGGTAATTGGTTTTCCACCTTTGGAAATAGTTTATTAGGAAAAACAGTGATACCTAGAATTTCAATAGCATTAATGATATTAATGATATTAATGATAGTAGTCACCTATAAATGTTGCAAGAGAAAATTAAAAGCAAGGCCACTGAAATAAAAAACAAAAGAATGGGAAGAAAGAGAATTTGGGAATAGATTGAGTTAGAAGTAATGAAAGGGATGAACATAAAAAAAAGAAACAAAGAAACTGTAAAAACAAATCTAGGGACAGTAAGATCTGATTGGCAATTGGTAATGATGGGAGTATTATGATGGCTCAAAGATGCCATCAGAGGGGAGACTGATGGAGCAAGGATTCAAAGAAAAGAAACTTGCTCGAATCATCCTTTAGTTAACAAGTACTAACAAGTAGGAATAGAGACTTGAAAGAAAATTAACATACACACGACATTCATACACGGGGAAAAAGGTTTTCTGCTTGCTTAAATGATAAAGAATACTGTGCGACGTAACTGAAATCCCGCTTGAAACCGAAATCGCCTTGCGCATGTGCGAACCCGTCATGTGAGAAGAAAAGTCTCACGCATGCGCAAGGAGTTGCTAACTGTAGGTCTTGAAGTACAGCATGCCTGGCATATGATCACCTGGATTTTAAAGGAAGTTTTTCGCTACTAACGCTTTGCTTAACAAAGAAGAAAATAACATGGGATAGAGTAGAAGGCGGAGGTAAACAGTGATAATAACATATTTGAGAAATTTACATCTGTTTGTGACTCTTTAGTCAATAGTGAACGTTTTGGGCCTGATGTGCTAAGCCAAAAGAAAAGATGGTGCGTGAACTTTAAAGCAAGTTGAGTCTGCGCACTAAGATCTGGGAAATGACCTGCTGACCGGAACAATGACCAGCTGCCAAGTACCAAGGACGTGTGCTTGAGAAAGTTTCCTCAACTGAAGAAATTACATAAAAATTGTATCTATCTATTTTGTGAAATGCATGTGAAAGGAAGCGTCCTGAAAAATTGAATAATTTAAGTGAGGAGGATTTACTAAACAAAGAATTAGTTACAAATTTTGGGATGACCGCATGAGGTGATGACAACTCCGGATGTATGGTGATACAACGCGTACCATCACAACGTGGTATGTTACATCGAGGTCTTGACAACGCAAGTCATTACATCGACTTGCGTTGGAGGGCGCTGGATTTAGGAATAGTGTGAATTACTATTCCAACTCCAGTCTACGTACAGTAGGGAAGGTGTTGGAATAGTAATTCACACTATTCCTTAGTCTAGAGCGCCCTCCAGTGCAAGTCGGTGTAACGACTTGCGTTGTCAAAACCACGATGTAACCATACCGCGTTGTAATGGTTGCGTGGTAAAGGATGTTTCCCACAACTCCCCTGCCCCGGTCCAATCACGGCTCATGATTCACAGATAATTGCAACCTTTGAGGGTGGGACATGCAAATTAAAGGGTATAACTTGAGTGACTTAAGATTAAGATAGAGAGCTGCTGCTACGAAGAGACGTTGATGCTGAGTGAGGAGTTGGCGAGAACTGCTGCTGGAAAGAACAGACTGAGAAGATTCAATGCTTAAGACAGCCTAATTAGATTGAAGATTTGCGTAAAAATATCGAGGAGGGAGAGAGTGCAAGAGAGGGATGCGGTCCGGTATGTCGGGTTCTAGAGAAATGTAGTAAGTACAATCCTATCCTGCACCTGTCCTATAGTCTTTGTCTCCTGACTCTTAAATCAGGCGACCTCCACCAGTCCTTTTGGCCAGGTGTTGGGCTTCCTGTTTTCATCTAGGAGTTATTGTGTCTTTTGTGTCTTCATCTATCTCTCCTAATGCGTTGGGATTGTTGAATATATTTGTGTATTTGAACGTTATTTGTTGAATTAATTTTCTCTCCCATGAAAGTTGATGGAGTTTGCACCGTTAATCTGTACAAATGAGCATTCATTTTGATTGAATTATTAGATAAAAGCTATTGAATCTTACTTGGAGTCTGTGATCATTTTATTGAAAAGCTATAATATAATTTAATGAATTTATTAATAAAACCATCAACTACTCGACTAATGGTCCATTGACCAAAGGAAGAGTGTTGATCTGTGAAGATTAGTTAGGCATTGACTAATTCAGATCAAAGAAAAGAAAACTTGATCCCCAGCGAAATAGTCACGAAATCGGAATGTGTATATGGGCCCATTGTGAATGATACAGTGATGTGTGAAAAGTTTATCCTGGCCTTTCGCTGGATCACATGCATATTGACGAAGGACCTCAGACCTGACAGACTTGAACATTTTGCTATAATGGTATGGAGAACTTATCTGCTCATTCTGAAAAAGAGGCTAAAGGAAAAAACATTAACACACATTTGCAATGCAATCGGTCTTGCCTTTGGGGCCTTATATGTATTTAGTTATGCAGCATAGTAGCCTAGGTGCTGAAACATATACTGTTCTTTAACATGGAGGGAAAGTCAGCACCAAACTGCAAAACACGCCAGGTATGGGAACACATGAAGAGAAATACTGCCTATCAGCGGGAAATTGTATTGTCCAAAGCTCTGTTTTTAGTATAAAACCATCCCCTTTGGTGGTCAAATCACTTAAAATGCAAGATTTGAAAAAAAGATTACTGTCTACCGGTGCTCGTTGAAATCAAGTTTCTAAGGCATGCAATGTAGGGAATGCTAAAGTGATTCTGGTGTTTTACTGACCTCTGCTGGTCGTTTTCTATCAGAAAAGTTAAATAGAGGCGGTTGCAAGAAAAATAAAAAAAGAAAGTCCCTAAGTAGAAACAATTCTGGTATTTTACTGACCTTACTGGTCGTTTTCTATCAAGACAGTTAAATAGAGGCAGGTGAACAGAAAAAAAAGTCCCTAAGCAAAGGCGATACCAGACAAGTCCTAGGGCTGATCTGTAGATCCCACAAAGTACATACAACAGATCTTTCAGACAGTGTAATCGCTGTCTTGGCTCAACCTAAAAATGTGTCTCGCTGCTTGCTTATTTTTGCCTGTTCTCTCCCCTTTTCTGGTCACTCCTCTCTCTCCCTCTCCTCTCTTTCTCGCTCTTTCCCCTTCATTCTGTCTCTACCTTGCTCCTCCTCTCCTGCTGAATATCGTGACTTCAACAAAATGGCGCTTACCCTCTTTTTCTTCTCCTTTCCTTCATTCGTTCCCCTGTTAAATGGATCCAAAAAATAAATAAACACATTGCAAAAAATATTTTCAGACATTTTCCCTTCCAAAATGCAGCCTGGGGACAGAGAAACTAAGGAAATACATTTTTTTTTTCAAACAAGGCAAATTAGCCGCAAAGTGGCCAGATTGGTTTCATTCACACCCAAACACATTAGTGCCACTCTACCGAATTGGCCAATGAAGCGCTTCTTTTGTTTTCTTATTTCTCTTTCATAGCGTTGTTTTCCCCTTTCTTTTGAGGTTCTTGTAGGTGAGAATGCAAGATATGAATATGTTCATTCGTGTCAATGGCCACTGCCCATTGACACAATTGTACTTTCACTTCTGTAATTCCTAATGCGGCAGGAGGAAGAAGGCAGCTATTACGACTGTTTGGCATCACATAGTGATGTGTGTGTGCAGACAGCCAATAAGATGCTACCATTTTTTTCTTGACTGACTTTTAACTTTTTTTGCGACCAAATTGTTAAATATTGTGTTCATCGCACTCCTCAGCTGATTTTGCAAATATTTCGCAGATCGCAAAATGCTGGAGTGTCTGTCTAGACACACCCTCATTTTTGAAAGGGCATTCTCCTTTCCTGAAGCAATTGGTGATGGATTGGCACACAAAAAAAGAAGCCCAAGATTGAGATCCTTTGCCTAGTGTTAAACTCCACTTTCCCATCACCACCCTTCTCACTTCTTCACGTGACCTCAAGCACAGAAAATCCAGTGCACTGTAGGTGGCGCACTGAGAGCTGCATCCAATAATATGCTGCCTGTGTGAGGAGTGTACTGCCGTCTCCTGTATGCTTTCAGTCTCTGGAAAGCTCTTGCAACAGATATAGGGGCATATCAGCAAGGCGACACAATAGAATTATCGCCGCTTTTGCGGCCGTTTTCGGCCGAAAACCGGCAATAATTTTATCGCCTAAATAGCAAGCTCACGCTAACTCGTGAAAACTTGCGTTAGCTTAGGAATTCCTAACGCCCAGCCTTGCATCTCTAATGAGATGCAAAGTGGGCGTTCCTGACCTGACATGACAGGAGAAATGTCGCTAAGCGACATTTCTCCTATCATCAAGCCCCACGCTATGAAGCGTAGCGGCAGGAAAAGTAGCGATAACCCCTGTTATCGCTACTTTCCTTACGCCTGTTTCAGGACTGACTTAAGCCATGATATCCTATGGAAGGTGGATATCATGGCTAAGTTTGGGGGGCCCTATCAACAAACTAACGCCACATTGCGTGAGATTATTGCTGGGTTTCCAGCGATAATCTCACGTTAGGCAGTTAGCGTGAGGATTTTTATCGCTTTTGAGATAAGCGGTGCTAATAGCACGCTATCTCAGCGCTAAAATTCCATGCTAACCGGCAATAATTATCCTAGCCCTAAGTGCGCTTAGGTGATAATTATCGCCGGTTGTTGCTGATATGCCCCATAATATTCTGTCAGCTCCTGCTGTGCTCCACAAGGGGTGTTGATAGTCAGTTTATATAGTTCCCCATAGAGATCTACAATGTAGGGGCATATTATCAAGCCAGGCGATACAATTATCGCCGATTTAGCTGCGGAAAACTGCCGCTAAAACGGCGATAATGGGCTTGATAATATGCTCTATGGAATTCCAATTGAAGCTCAGGTTAGGTGTCCTTCACATCTAACATGGGCTTCAATTGGAATTCCATAGAGCATATTATCAAGCCCATTATCGCCATTTTAGCTGCAGTTTTCTGCAGCTAAATCGGCGATAATTGTATCGCCTGGCTTGATAATATGCCCCAAAGTTAGATATAGGTCTGTTGCCTCTTCAGTGAATTTCGTCTTGATCTTGAGTGGAGTGGGCTGCATCCTAGAGGCTGTAGTGAGTCTGTGGCATACATGACATAATGCAGCCCTGTTACGATTCACCATCCGGTTACTAGGTGATGCTCATGTGGGCCCTCTGCGGAGCTGCTTCTATACCATAGTATAACAGAAAATACTCCAACTTTTGCATTCCTTGCCCCACATCACCCTCCATTCTAGTTTCCCAAACCACCATCCATTTGCATCGTGCTCTGTTGCCAAACCCTGCCTAGATCATGTCCTGGTGCAGGAACTTTGTTCTGTGTCTTCGTTCCTGAATCTTACAGTTATCCTGGCACTTTCATACATGAATTCCTGACTTTTCTCTTTCTCAGGTCCGATTCACTCAACTGTAGGCTTTCCTATATTCCTTAGTGGGGCTTCTAGTGCTCCTGGTCGTTCCCTTTCCAAGTCCCCGAGCAGCATTACCTTCATTTGTAGTTGCTTAATTCCTGCCACTAGAGTAATTATCAACACCTGACTCTCTCCTTTTTACCTTCCCTACTTCCCTGAGCTTCCAGCTATTTCTACTCAGTGTGTTCAGTGTACTGTGGTTTGAAACCACCCTTACTGCAGAGGCTCCTTGTGATCTGTCACTGTCGTGTTGCTCTGTTTGCAGGTTTGCTTGTCGATTCAGTGTGCTATGGTTTCCCTTATTTCTTGTTGCTGTTTTCGTATCCTGCGACTAATCTTATCTGTTTTTTGTTGTTTATCATGTTTGCTTCTCTGTCTTTGTGAATGCCATGGTTTGTAGCTCAGTCTGCGCCCTTTCTTTTTGTAAAAAGATTTTTATAGCATTTTCAAAACAAGTCATACAACCGTATGCACATCGTATTACTGGGCATTACAAAGTTCGAACGGTCATGTCCATGGGTCACGTATGTTGATGGTGAGAATTTTAGAACAAAAACTACCCACAGCTAGTTCCCCTTAAATATCAGATAAGGAAACCACAATCTAGACTACTCATCCTTTCATAATTTCATCAGACAGGATGGGCAGTAACATAGCAAATTTATTTATTCATTTTATTAATGCTAATAATGTTTAAAACAGTATTACTGAATAGCCAATTAAATGTCTCATGGCTATTTCACAGACAGTTTAGACAAGCTCAAAAGAAATTTGAGAAAAAGAGAGAGAAAATATAAATTTGCCTACCCTTAATTTGTAGAGGAGCTAGCCTCCTCCCCCCATTTTTGACAGTAGGAAACCTGTAACAGGTTTCATTCTGTCAACACTATCAACCCCAATTTGTAGCAACTGGGCATAAACAAACTCTGAGGAGCTAAATAGCACATTCAGCTAGCTAAAGAACATATTCCTTTAGCAAATGTACAAGTGTAACACGAGGGCACATGAATTCAAACTAAATCCCATTGCTTCCTTAATTCAGCCCTAAAAGCATTAGTGCTACATATATGGCAGAGCCATTGTCTTAATAAAAGCTCACATATACCATTATTATTATGCAATCTATTCATGTGAGTGAACAAAACTTGCTTTTGCCAAAAAAAGTAAGCAAAATCTCTTTCTGTCCCTGCCCGGCCATTTCGTCTTTCAAATGTTGAAATGTCAAAGCAAACATTGCGCTGAGCCCTGCAGGCTTCTAAATGTAGGACTTCGGCCTTTAACCTATGCAGCTGTTCCATCTTGAGTGCAAGGTTTTCATGCAATCCCAGGCATCAAAACCAACAGCAAGCGCCACAGAAGGACACTTACCAATCAATTGGTGTCCAGGTTCCAACTGCCAAGTTCTAAAATCGACCAAATGGTCACTGCACGGCGAATCAACAGAAGAGATCTCAGTCGAGGACCGGCACCACCTGGATGGTCAGATCAGAAAGAAAGGAAAAAAGCCGTGGTTGCCAAGACTCGGGTCTCATCGGGCAGCGATCGCGTCCAGAGCGAGATTCCAATCCTTCGTCGCGACCAATCCTTTGGGCATCCGAGTCACCGATGAGCCCCAGTAGTTGGGCGCCAATTTGTTGATGGTGACCTCAGCTAGGCCTACTAGTGCAAGGGGTTCGCCCTTCTCTGCACAGAGTCCTCAGACCAATAGAAAGAAGTTGGCACAGAAACTGGAATAGAAAATACAAAGTTTAATAAACCTCATGAGGTGGAACTACATTCACACAGCACCCTTCGGTGTTGAGTGAAGTAACACACTGAACAGAAGAAGCATGGTCCTTTTATACCCACACAGGGGCTGAAAAAGGCGGTACAAGTACACATGAGAAGAGTTATGCACATAGATGGTCATACAGAAACTGCACAGTCAACAAGTAGGAGGAGTAAAAAGTTGCGGACATCAGTTAGAACAGCCTGACAGTTCTATACTAGGAACAGGTGCACTTTACTAGCTAAGCACATCTGCGCATGTGCAAGACTCTGGGAGAGGGAAACAGCAAATGTCCAGCACATAGCTAACTAAAATGGCTGCCAAGTACAAAATGGCTTTCAGCTCATGCTAAGAGATTAATGCAATCTTCAACAACGTACATATATAGTATCGACATATGAATGTACACATTACCCCCTCATGGGTCCTCCTGTCCCAGTCCTTACTACGTGAGGCAGTCCTGCCTCCATCCAGCCAATCAAAATGCCAGAATTCAAAAGCTTACATAAGCCCTTCCCATCTACCGCCATGCCTGTTTCTTTTCTGCTCCGACGGCAGTCGGAACGCTGGTGCTCCCAGTTCCTGTCGCCAGGTTTCTTCTGCTGGTTCCACGGTGCCGCGAGTGTTTGTTTTGTTTTTTTAAATGTGATTGTGTCATTTTGCTTTAATTTCTCACGGCGCGGCCGCTCCTGTTCTTGGACTGGGACGCTCCCCGCTCATGTGCTGGGCTGGGGCGGGGAGCTCTCCTGGTGTCCTGGCCTCGGGTCGTTTCGGCACTGGTGCTTTAGTGCTGCGTCTGGCCCCCGCTGCCATGTTCTTCATTATGTGGCTGTGGGTGTAGACTACAGGGCTGCACTTTTTTATTTTTGTTCTCCAGTCTCACGTTGCAAGACTTAGTGTTTGGGGGCAGTATTTATTGGAGGTTGCTGGGCACTTCCTTTTGTTGTGTGGTGAGTTCCTGTTTGGTTTACTCTGGTTTGCTCGCCATGAGTGAGGGGGCTTCTTCTCCTGTGCCTGCTAAGGCAGTTTCCAAGCAGCATAATGTCCTGGATCTGCAGGAGGATGACGTTTTGCAGATTTCTAGGGCTGAGTTACAAGAGCTGATAAATTCAGCTGTCCAGTCTGCGCTGCTAGAGCCTGCGGCAAAGAGGGCTAAGGATGATGAGGAGGACATGGACAATTCCCCTAAAGGGAAGCACGCACTGGGCAAGGTTTTTTCTGATATGCTGGTCCATATTCGGGAGGTACTTGGTTTTGACCCTAAGTCCCTGGCTGATAAGGGGTTTTACGCACAGTACAGTTCCTCTGTGGTGGATGACCTTCCCTTCCATTATGTCCTGAAGGATATCCTGACTGAAGAATGGCTTGAGGTGGATAAGCAGGGTATTCCTTGCTTTCTGGGGAAGCGGTACCGCTTGATGGACTTTGACTCCCAGTTTCCTGCGGTTCAGAAGGTCAATTCTCTTTTGTCTTCTATGGCTTCCGCCTCCTCTTCCTCTTTGTCATTGGTGGAGGCTGCCCTGACAGATCCGGTGGAGCGAAAGGTGGAGTCTGCTCTCAAATGTTCTTATGCCGCTTCTCACTTTGGGGTGCGTGCTAGCACTTATGCGACCTATGCCTTCAGGTCCTGCTGAAGGATTTTGAGAAGTTGTTTGACTGTATTCAGAATCAGGGGGACCCTACTCCTGTGTCGGCTCAAATGGAGGTCTTGGCGCAATTCCTCTCGGATATGATGTTTGATTCCTTGTGGGCCTTCTTCTCGGCTGCTGGGATGGCGGCGGCTGGTAGGAGGTCTCTCTGGACAAAACTTTGGCATCTTGAGGCTCCGCAGAAGGCCTTGGTCAATAAGCTGCCTTTTGAGGGTCCTCGTCTCTTTGGGGATGCTTTGAATGCGATGGTGCAGCGCTCTGCGGAGGAAAAGAAGTTGTTGAAACCTTTTCCGCCTGCACCTAAGAAAAAGTCCTTTTTCATAAGCAGAGTTTTCAGGGGGCTTTGTCTTCTCAGACCTTTCGCGGTCGGGCCCGTGGCCGGGGGGCCGCATTCCATTTTAAGTCCCAGCCTCAGCAGCAGCATCAGCAGAATCCCTCTGGTGCAGGACAGAAGTGGGGGCTCGACTCTATTTGTTTCAGGACCGTTGGTGAGCTCTTGTTTCCAACCAGTGGGTCTTGTTTGTCATCAGGTGGGGTTACCAGATTCCCTTTCAGGACCCTCCCCCTCTGGATTGTTTTCTGGTTACCCTGTTCTCAAGGGATCCCGTGCGGCAGTCTGCCATGTTCTCCGGCGTCGCCATGTTGTTGCAGAAGGGGGCGGTTGTGCCAGTTTCAGTGGAGGAAGTGGGACTGGGGTTCTATTCCCATCTGTTTCTGGTGCCAAAGCCAGATGGTTCCTTCCACCAAATACTGAATCTCCGTTCCCTGAACAAGTTGGTGCGGTTGGATCATTTTCAGATGGTCACATTACTGTCCGTCATTCCCCTCATCCAGGATGGCAATTTTTTTGGCTTCTCTGGACTTGAAAGACGCATATTTTCACATTCCAGTCCATCCTGCCAGTCAGCGGTTCCTGAGGTTTGCGGTCCAAGGGAAGCATTTCCAGTTTCAGGTTCTGCCGTTCGGCCTCTCCACTGCTCCCAGGACTTTTACCAAGGTATTGGCTCCTGCTGTGGGGGTTTTGCAGCATCGGGGTTTCTCCATGTTTCCCTATATTGATGATTGTTTGAGCTCTGATTCCTCTTTTCCTAAGGCTCTTCTGGCGGTGGAGGCTACGTTGACCCTGTTCCAGGATCTGCGGTTCATAGTGAATCTGGCCAAGTTTCCTCTGGATCCTGTTCAGAGACTTCAGTTCATCGGGGGTCTGTTCGACACCTCTCTGAGGAGGTGTTTCTCCCTCCTGTTCGGATCCTTTCCCTGCAGACTCTGTTGCGGGATCTGTTGAGTCATTCATTTGCCCCGGCTCGTGTTTGGTTGCGGGTCCAGGGACTGATGGCTGCCACCACTGCTGTGGTTCATTGAGCTCGTCTCCATCACAAGCCCTTGTTGACTCATCTGTTGGCTTGGTGGGACTCCTCCCAAGTGGTACTCTGTTTCTTCTTTCTCCTGCTCTGGTTCGGGACTTAGACTTGTGGCTTTGCACTCCCAATCTGGAGAAGGGAGTGCGGTTTTGTCTTCCTCCTCCCCTTTTGTTGATGACCGATGACAGTTTTTGGGGTTGGGGGGCCACGTGGGTGTCCTTGGAAGCCAAGGGTCAGTGGCCTCGGGGGGACAGCCCCCGCTCCTCGAACTGGTGTGAGTTGGTGGCCATCTGGGAGGCGGTGCAGTTCTTTCAGGTTCATCTCCATGGGACGAATCTGTTGGTTTGTACCGACAATCCGGTGTCTCGTTGTTACTTGAACCATCAAGGGGGGACCTGGTGTGCGTCTCTGAACCTCTTGGCCTCCATGATTTGTGCTTGGGCGGAATCTCAACTGTTGGCCTTGAGGGCGGTGTACATTCTGGGACAGTTGAATTTTCATGCGGACGCTCTGAGCAGCAATCTTTCGTCCTCTGTTCTGTACCATTTCTCTCTTCTTCTGTTCCAGTCCCTTTGTCTTTGGTCTGGGACTCCCTGGATCGATCTCTTTGCCTCTCCTCACAATGCTCTTCTCCCCCGGTTTTATTCGGAGGGGATGTGTCCTCAAGCTTGTGCGGTGGATGCTGTTTCGATTCCCTGGCCTTCGGGCCTTCTGTATGCCTTCCCTCCCATTCCCCTCCTCCTGAGGGTGCTGCAGAAGTTTCGGTCCTACTGAATGCTCCTTTCTGACCTCGCCGACTTTGGTTTCCTCTCCTGTTGTGGCTGGTGGAGGGTCGGTTTGTCCGGCTTCCTTTGGTTCCGGCTCCTCTTCAGTTTCCGCTCCTGTCTCTGCCTTGTCTTCGTTGTTTGCAGCTGACGGCTTGGCTCTTGAGCGGTTGACCTTGGAATCTTTGGGCTGTTCCTCTGTGGTGGCTCGTGACATCCAGTTGTCATGTCGTCCTTCGACCCTTAAGTACTATGGTCATCATTGGGGCTCCTTTGTCTCTTGGTGTTGTTCCCATCGGGTGGATCCTGTGCTGGGGGTCCTGCTTTTATTTTGGCTTTTCTCAGTGATGGCTTTTTTAGAGGGCCTTTCCCCTTCCACTTTGTCGGCTTCTTCGGAGCTTTCAGCTTCATCGGCCTGTCTCTCCCGTGCTCCTGCCTTCTTGGGATTTGCCTATTGTTTTGCGGGGTCTGCAGTTGCCCCCTTTTGAGCCTTTGATGGAGGCGGATTTGTTGTGGTTGTCCGCTAAGGTGGCTTTTTTGCTGGCTGTTGGACTTGGCCCTTCTGGCAGGTTCACCCCTAAACTTTTTGCTTTTACTGGTGACCTGGTGGTAGTGATTTTTGGTTTCTGCGCACTTTACCGCTGTGTCCCAGGGTAAAGTGCGTGCGTGTAGTGAGGTTGGCCTGCCCTCCCATAGGAATGCATGGGGGAATGTATGTGTCCCTGGTGGTTCCTGATGCGTAGGGAGTGCAGGTACAAGTTTGCTATGTGCGGACTCGTGTGATGAAATGCTGCGCGATGATGTGTGCGGTGTCCATGTAGCTAGTATGGAAGTGCCACTTCTAGACGCTGGCATAAATGTGCAGTGACTGCCTGTCGCGTGATTGGCTGGCTGAGGTCATGTGATGGGATAGGGAATCCCCAGAGTCAGGATGAGTCACCCAGTGGTGAATGGGGAGATCAGCAGCCAGATGGGTGGGAGGAGTATACCTAGGACCTGAATAGGGCTGGGCTTTCCCCACACAATGCTGGCTCCGCCCCCTGCGGTGCGACTGATGACCCTGGCCTGTTCTCTGAATAGGGAGAGGGGCTGAGCAAAACAAAGTGCTCAGGAACCAGTTGTAACTGGTTCACCCCTCCCCTGCACCTTAAAACAAAGGTAAACCTGTGTATAAGAAGGGCTGTGACCCCATGTAAAATGCTCTCTTCCAGGATCCTACCTGAGGGGGCTGCGGCTGTTGCTGGGCCAGAGGACCGCCACTTGGACTACCTCCCTGCCTGGAGGCCCAGTGAGCTAGCTCTGGGCCCAGCCTTGCCCCCCCCTGCCTTGCTGCATACAGAGGAGAACTTTGCTGGACTTTTTTATTCTCCCCTAAGCGCTGGGAGCGCTTTATTTGTATCTCTAAGTGCCTGGAAGCACTTTTATTTGACTTATAGCGCTAGGAGCGCTTTATATGGGACCCCAGCGTCGAGGAGCGCTTTACTTGGTGCTTTGCTGAAGCCTCCAACGCCTGGAAGCGCTGGACTTGCCTTTAGCGCTGAGAGCGCTTTCACTTTTACCCTTAGCACAAGGAGCGCTTTATTTCTGAAAGCCGGTGCCCACCCGGCATTTGCCCCGTTCTTGACCGATCCTGAAGTCCCCTGCCAGGGACATTGCCGCCCATATCGAGTGCCCACCCCTCGTTTCCGCCGTATTGAAATCACCGCCGCGGCCGGGCTCACAGGAAGTCAGGCAGTTCACACTGGGACGTGGGCGGGGGCTCAACCGGGCT
The DNA here is from genome assembly GCF_964204655.1 of Triturus cristatus. NCBI lineage: Eukaryota > Metazoa > Chordata > Amphibia > Caudata > Salamandridae > Triturus > Triturus cristatus. The sequence continues at coordinate 266,681,401 of NC_140581.1, forward strand.
CGGGTGACGAAGGAGGAGACGGAAGGCCAGCACTGAACGAAGTCCCGGTTCCGAGGACGGGGACCGGGTGAAGCCAGGTGCGAGTGCGGGGCTCCCAGGCTCGCAGAGAGCCCCGCGAGTGGCACCGCCGATCTACGGAGCCCGTGTGCTCCCACAGGTGAGCACTTCCCTCGTTGGGGGCGGCCTATTTGTTAAAGAGCCCCGAGAAGGCTCCAATGTAGGGGAACATTCTTTGTTCCAGAGCGCGAGGCCGCTCCAACGGGTCCCGCACTATTGTTGTAAGAGTGCCTGACGGGGGCAGTGCTTCTCCAGCCTAGAGAGGCTCCAACAGCGGGGCAAATTGCTTGTCACGAGTCCCCCGAGCGGGACTCCAACGAGGAGGGCAATCTTTGTCTGTGAGCCCACGAGGCTCCAACGTATACGGGGGCAGTTCTTTTAGTGTTCAGAGCGGCCCCGGAAGGCAGCGGGCCGCTCCAACGTATGGGGACACTGTCTGTTAAGAGCGCGTGACGCTCCAACCCCGGGGGCAGTATTCCTTGAGCGCGTTGCACGCTCCAACTAGGGGGCATTTCCTGTTGTTTGAGCCCAGCGAGGCTCCAAGGGGCCAGTCCTTTGTTTAGAGCCCAGAGGGGCTCAGGGGACAGTCAGTTGGCCAGAGCCTGCAAGGCTCCAGCGTTGGCCCCATCATTGTTCTACAGCTGCCCAGCACTTCGTGGGCAGCTGCTCCGTTTAGGCCCCTGACACTGGGACACAGGGCGTCCTAACCCCAACAAGGCCAGTTGGCCTAGGGACAGTCACAGGTGGTGACTTATGTGAGTTTGGCGCAATTGTGTTTTCCTGCACCTCTGAATGTGTTTTTATGCGTCATGTGCCTTTTGTTTACACCTCTGAATGTGTTGTGATGCATCATGTGTAATGTGCTTTTACCCCTACAGGTATTGTGATACTTAGGTGGTTGTTTTTCTCCTAGTACAGGTGGTGCTAGTGAGGTCCTGGTTCCCTGCGCAATATTCTCCTAAGGTGGTTAGGGTTGCGTAGGTGGTACTTACCTGTTACCAGTGGTTACTGGTTGTGCGCTACATTTTCTAATTGGTGCTACAGTGATTATATCTGCTATGTTCTAAAGTGATATTTCTACAACGTTCTAGTTCCAAAAGTGCTTATTCCTGACAGTGGTCCAGGTGGCCCTGTCTTGTACATATCCCCTGTAAATTCTGCCCGTGCCTGTTGGCACATTGTAAAGTGTGTGTTTTTATCTAATGTGTTTTGGTATAATACAAAGGCTATTTTTATATAATACCTTGTGTGGAGTTTCCTTTGTGGTGGGCCTTGGGTGTTGTTGCTGGGTGCGCGCACAAACGCTTTACACATTGCCTCCGGGATAAGCCTGACTGCTCGTGCCAAGCTACCAAGGGGGTGAGCAGGGGTTATCTTTGGCGTGTAACTTCCTTGCCCTGACTAGAGTGGTGGTTTCTGCCTGGCTTTGGCGCAAGCCTTAGCCAACCAGAAATCCCATTTCTAACACTGGCCATCACCTCCACCCGCCGGTTGGGTGAGTTGGGTACCTTACTCATCTCATTTCCTTATTTGCAGTTGCTGCAGGATCGGGTTGTTTTGCGGCTTGATCTGGCTTTTCAGCATATGGTTTCTTCCAGTTTTCATTTGCAGCAGGAGGTGATACTTCCTGATTTGCCTGCTGAGGGGGATTCCCCTGTTCCCCCTTCCTTGTATGTTAGCAGGGCTCTCCCGATTACCTCTAGCCTTCGCTGTATTTTCGGATTCCTCCTGCCCTGTTTGTCTCCTGTGGGGGTGTGGCTAAGGGGAAGAAGGTTTCCACTTCTACGATCAGTCCGTGGGTGCGTTTGGCGGTCTGCCAATCCTATAAGTATTTGGATCTACCTCCTCTGTCTCAGGTGCAGGGTCATTCGACGCGTTCTGTGTCTGCTTCCTGGGCTGAGGCGGCGGGGGTCTCTATCCAGGAGATTTTTAGGATGGCCACCTGGCAGTCCCTTCACACATTTGTGCGACATTATCAGCTTGATGTTTTACATGCCTCTGCTGACTGTTTTTCTGTTGGCGTCTTGAACGCTGCTGTTTGTTGATCATTTCTTGATTAAAGGGTTGTACTTGTGCATGGATCCCTGGTGTCCTGCGTTTTTTCTTGGCTCTCTGCTTGTGAGTTCCTCACGTAGTAAGGACTGGGACGGGGAGAACCCATGAGGGGTTAATGTCTTGTTACTTACCGGTAATCTTCATTACCCTGATTAGAGTCCTCCCCGTCCCAGTCCTCTTCCCTCCCTCCCTCCCGCTGTGTTTGTGTCGGAGTCTTGTTGATGACAGGCATGGCGGTAGGTGGGAGGGGCTTATGTAAGCTTTTGAATTCTGGTGTTTTGATTGCCTGTGTGGCGGCAGGACTGCCTCACGTAGTAAGGACTGGGACGGGGAGGACCCTAATTGGGATAATGAAGATTACCGGTAAGTAACAAGACAGTATACAAAGTTACTAATAAAGAACCTGGCATAGTGCAGTGGTGAGAACAGAGGGACAGCTCCCTCAAAGTTTGACAACTGCAAACATCCCTAATTCCAAACATTCCTTCCCCCTGGATAACTCGTGCCCTCCCTTGGTGGTGTTTCGTCCAGTCGGCTCTATTGTGTGCTGCTCCATCCCTATGCCTATTTCTAAAAAGCAGTCTATGTATTATCCCAGGCCTCTCAGCGGCTTTTTACTACTTTCCCCTTCTGCAGGTATCCCCTGGTTGTAAGAGCCTTTCTCCACACTCAGCTGCATAAGTGTACTTGTTCAGGGGGTACTCAGCATCTCTTCTGGCAACGAGGGGCTGGGGTGCTGTAGTGCTTCCACAAAGGACTCCCATGCCCTGGCTACGTCTAGTGATCCATGCCCTCTTCTGGCCTCTCTGAGGCACATCGCCCCTTCATATCCAGCCCAGCGTATCAGTTCTTTCCTCCAAACTGTCCCCATCAGGCCCCCAGGGTCTTCCAGTTCCTGGCTATTTCCCTATTTGCTAATACCAGGGCTAGATCCTGAAACTTACTTGTGATCTTTGTCTTAACTGTGTGCGGGATCTAGTATAAGATTCAGCATCTGGGAGTGTATTGAAACTCTCACTCATTAATCTCGGCCAGGACCCTCGCAACATTCTCCCAGTAATCCGTCTAGTGTGGGCATTCCCAGAACATGTGGAGAAACTCAGCCCTAGCCTCTCCACATCAAGGGCATTTCGTGTAGTATACAGCAAAATACCTATTTATTCTCTCTGGAGTGAGGTATGCCCTATGGAACACATAAAAATGAATAAGCTTAAATCGCGCATTCCTTAACACTTCAGTCACGTGGGCACAAGTGACCCCCAATCCTTCTCGGATATGGGGATCTCCAGGTCCCCCTCTCAGCGGGCTTGCTAGTTATCTAACGGTAGCAACATGTCACTGTATAGTCGCTCATAGAGGCAAGTGACCCCCATGTAGGTTTCCGACATAGCAACCACATAATGACAGCCCCTGGCCTGAGGCGGCTTGGATAGGCCTATCCTCCAGTGTCTGCGGATCGCTGCTGTGACCGCCCCATTCAGTAAGAAGTGACCGTGAGGGAGGTCATATCTCTCTCTAAAGTCTTCAAATGGTAGTAGTTGCTCAGTTTCGTATATGGCCCCTACCATCGTGGCACCCACCACCACCCAATCCACCAGTTCTCGTCAATCACCCCTATTTGGTAACTCCCTTAGGAACTCCAGATGAATGTCCGCAGAGCAGGACGCCCACACTCTTGTCTTCTGCAGAGCCCTGGTCCAGTACCGGGGCAGTACCCGATACTCCATGGTGTCTCCAGAGCTAGACGTATTGAGGCACAGCAATGCTCTCGACAATTTGCAAAGTTCTGGGGCACAAGGGCCCAGCTCTCTCCCAGGAGTAAGTCTGCTCGCAACTCACTGTGACAGCCACTGAAGCTGTGCAGCTAATATAGTTAGTCTCGAAGTCCGGAAGCACTAGGCCCACCTCGTCCGTAGGCCTCTGGAGCATGGTCAACGCTACTTTCCTGCGATCCAATCCCCAGAGAAATCTCATAATAATCATGGTTAGGTCCTGAAAGACACCCCAGGGGAGGGATCCACACTGGCAGGACCATGAAGTATTACAACAGCTAGGGGAGAGCTATAATTTTCGGCAGAGCCACCCTTCGCACTACAGAGAGAGAGAGCGTGGCCCAGAAGACAGCACTGGATCGAATCGTGTGAACAGTCCTACCCACATTATGCTCCAGGAGGTCTGCGGGCTTACGATAAATCTGCACCCCCAAGAAAAGCAAACATTAAGGTTCCCAATTAACCCCTCCCAAACCCCCTACAAGGTTCTATTTGCCCTCGTGGGACACATGCAAGATTTTTGCCAATTGACCTGTAACTTTGACACTGCTCTGAATTGCCCCAGCAGGTCCCAGGAATCCCCAAAGGCTGCCCCAGCATTCTGGAGCAACAACAATAAGTTGTACAGCACAATGCTGTGGGTTTTCTCAGCCAGTGTGATACCCCGGTAGGCAGTCGCCATCCTGTCACAATGGGCCTGGGTCTCCATGACCTGGGCAAAAAGCAAGGGGCAAAAAGAACATCTCTGCCGGGTGCCGCATTCTACGCTGTAACTCTGAGATGATACGACCCATTTTGATCCTTGACGATGGATCTGTGTACAATACACAGGTTTCGGCCTCAAATCCTTGTCCAAGCCCAAAGCACAGCATCACCTTATGGAGGAAGGCTCATTCTAGGCTATCAAACGCCTTCTCAATATCAACTTCAAAGATCATGGCCTCTTCTTTGTCTTATGAATCTGCTTCCAGCAAACAGAGAAGTCTACGTATATTCAGGGCTGTATTGCGGCCCGGGATAAACCCTGTCTGATCTCAATATATAAGTGCTGGCATGTGTGGCAATAGGCAGGTGGCCAATATTCTGCTTGATATCTTATAGTCGATGTTCAGCATAGACAAGGCCAATAGGCCCGTTTCTTGGTAGCTGGTTTGCCCGGCTTCAGGAGCGGCACAATCAGGACCTCTAGCATAGACGCTGGCAGCAGTCCTGTGTCCCTTGCTGTCTTATAGATCTTTTCCAGCTGGGGGACTAAGTATTCTACATAGGCAGAGTAAAACTCCGCTGTCAGTCCATCCATGCCAGGAGTTTTGTTCCGTGCCATGGATGTTATGGCTGCTCTGATCTCCTGGAGTTTAATGTCCCCCCCCCAGTTCATCTGCATCTGCTGGTGTAACAGTCGACAGGTTAGCTGGCGCTAGAGAGGTCTCAATATTGGCAATTGAGCAATCAGCTACTATGAAGGTAAGCATAATAGTCATGGAACTCACAGTTAATGTCTGCCTGGTGATAGAGTGTGCAGCCCCAGTCCGGGGTGAGCTTTACCACCACTGAGCCCTGTTTGGACAGATTTGAAAGCCATGCTAACAGCGAACCAGTCCGGTCTCTTTCCTCACTTGGCCAAATCATGTACAACCCAACAACTCTACATGTTCTGCATCTTTTCTTTAGCTTCTAAAAGGTCGGCCTGCACTTCCGGGTCTGCAGGCCTGCGCCACCCAGTGTCCTTCAGCGCTTCCTATGGACCCCCATTGACTCTGTGATGCATCTGCCCCTAATCACTGTCTTAAACACATACCATTGAACTTAGGGGGTCGAGGCTGAGCCAGTATTTTCAGCAAAATATTGTCTGACAGCCTCTCCAAGTGTATCTCGGAAGTTGAGGTCTTCCAGTGCCTCTGTCTTGATTTTCCACATCAGTATGCAGGACCTCTCTCCTTCCCAACCTAGGTCAATTGGTAGGGGATTATGATCAGAGAGAGTTCAGGAAAGATGCTCCACTGTTCTGTCCCTCTCTTGCATGGAAGGCATGCACAATATGGCATCCAGCTGCACATGGAGATCATGCAAATGGGATAAAAAAGAATAATCATGTTTCCCCAGATGGGGTGACCCCCAGGAATTCACCAGGCCCCATTATGATTTCCAGTGCATGAACGGTCTGCTGCCCTGTGTATTGGGGAAACCGCAATGGGGTATGAGAACGGTCTACAGTTGGGTCAGTTACACAATTATAATCTCCTCCCAAGAAGATCTGTCCCACCAGATGAGGGACTAATACCTTTGAAAGCTCAGCCAAAAAGGACAAATGATCCACATTTGGGTCGTAATGCTACCTATAGCAATATCCCAGTCATTTAACTATCCGGTGACCGCTACATATCGGCCTGTCAGATTTGTCAGGTGCCCAGTATGCTGGAAGGGGACCCCAGGTCTCACCCACAACAGGACACTGATCCAAAAGCAGAGTAATCTGTGAAGTAGGCCTGACCTCTCCATCAACGCTGTAGCGCTTCCCCTCCTTTTTTAGCCAGGAGGAGTATTTCTTGAAACAGCGCTATCTTCACCCCATGCCTACAGGGAGAATAGCTGCAAACATTTTGTCGTCCCCCAACCAGTAACCCGATCCAACTAGTTGTAGTAACAGAATGTGATTCCCAGTAGCACTCTACCGCATCATTCCTCAGAATCAAAAGCTATCAACCCTCCCCGTCTCATACCTAATCGCAAGTCCACTTGTCTCTCATGCGATCAGAGTCCTGGGCATCTTCGCAGCTCAGTGATGGTGATGGGCCCAATCCACTACTGTTCATCGCAGCTACCACCTCAACTGATCTCTATTGCTCTCGTTGAACTTCAGCTCCTGAGGGAGCCCTTTCGCTGCTCTTTCTCACTCTCTTGAGCCTAGGTGGGCACCCAAGGGACCTCCGGCTGGGGACGGCCTGTGGGTGCGCCTCTTGCAGGGTTCAAAAGAATTGCACCCCTCCAGCATCACTACTTTTAGATAGGCTGTAAGCATCATAGCATAGGGCAGGCCCAACTGCTGTAACCAGCGCTTGGCTATCATAAACATGGAATGTTGCTTTTGGACCTCCTTAGTAAAGTCTGTGAAGGTCATCCACTATCAGGTGCAGCGGCACTCCGGGCTTGGGCGGCTGAGCCAGAACCCTGTGCACCCTCTCTAGTGCATAGAAAGAAGAGAGTCCCTCTAGTCTCACCTCCTCACGTAGCCATCATTCCAGGTAGGTCACAATGTTTTCCACCTCAGTGCGCACCGGGAGGCCTATCATTCGGATTTTGTTCCTCCTAGATCTGTTTTCACAGTCTACAGCTATGGTCTTCAGAACGCAGACCTTATCTTCCATGGTAGCTATTCTGTCCAACGGGGTTGAGATATCCAAAGGTACATCTGCTAGTGTGCACTCTGTAGTGGTGACTTGTTCTGCAAGGCGCCTATGGTCATCCTACAGGAGATTCAGGTCTATTCCCAGTACATCAAACTTTGTCTCCAGTGCCTCCTTGGAGGCAATGAAGGCAGGCAAAATGTCTCTGAGTGTAAACCCCTCTTCTTGGGTCCACTTCTGTAACGATGAGAGTTCTCCTACCCCCTGGTGATGCTTTCCATGGCCGTTAAGCCCCTCACCTCCTGATCTTGCCTCCTCGTTGCCTTGTCCATGATGGCACAACAGCATGCAGGATCCCCAGGCCCCCCGGGGTGGGGCTCATCCATCCCCCCACTGCATGTGGGGCAGCGATGTGGGGAACACCTCCTACACATGGCACCTCCTAAACATGTCACAACAGGGCTCAATGGGTGGCAGAGCAGGCAAGTGCACTGCAGGATAGTTCTTGTTCTACAGGCCCAGGTAATCTTTTGGCAAGATATCAGGCTCACACCCAGGGGTACCTCTCAGGAGGGGGTCGCACTGTTGGGGCTGCAAATGTTTCATGTGCAGCCCCCCCTATCTAGCTGTGAATCGCAGCGTCGATTTCTGCCAGCTTCACCACTCCATGCTCTGCCCAATGGGTACATTTCCTCTGGTACATGCCAAGGTGTTGAATACCCAGTGCAGGGCTGAGGGCACCCTAGTGAATGAAGGGCCTGCTCCCAGAACACCAGGAGGCTCCGCACTCGGCCACACAAGAGCTGGCACTGTTCCAAGCCCACCATGGAAGTACCGTCTCGATGGGTACCAGGGCTCCTTCTGTGTCCAGGTTTCAGATCGACTCCTCTGCCAGTAAGTCCCCCGACTCACCGCAGGACCTCTACCAGGCTGGACTCAGCTATCTGTGGCAGTTCAATACAGGCAGGCGGATAGTAAAAAATAATCCCTTGTGGCCTACCCCAGGGGCCCTCCAGGTGCCCTGTACCTCAGGTGTGTGAACGCATTCAGGCCTCAAGCCGCTATCTGTGCAAGGGGGGGGTTAGGTAGTGATGCCTCATGACGCCATGTCTGTCAGGGCCGGGGGAAGATCACACAGGAACCACAGCTTGTAGGCCCCTTGCTCACCTCCTCTGTGGTTGTTCTCCCCTGATGCGCACCACTGCGCATGTCTGTCAAGTGCAGCAGGACCACTTTGGGGCAGGCTCGGGATCACAGGGGCCCTCTCCAAGGAGCTCTGGGCAATCAACACTCCACCCGGTAGCTCTGGCAGTCTCTGCATGGCCCTCTATCCCGTGGTCACTCTCCCCCACCTCAACGGGATCTCGGCGCCGCCATTTTGGGAACGTGCAAGTTGTCTCCAAAGGCCCCAGCAGGACCCACCCGGTCCATATCAGTGCAATATTGTGTGTGGGGAGGGTGACAGGGGCACACAGGTAGTTGTGGAGCCTCCCAGGCTCACCGGATCAACAGGATGTTGTTCTGTGTTTCTTGTTCTGTTCCCTTTATTCCTTTCTTGTGTCAGTGTTGAAACCTTGACCATTGCTACCGAGAGTGCCAGTCTATAAGGTTTATTGCTTTTGGCACAGAGACTTGTACAGCTCTCTTTATCCATAAGAGCAGATGGGTATCTACAAGACTCAGTGAGATTAATTACTCCTTTCCTTATTTTAATATATATTTTAGCTCACAGAGAGATCACTTTCGTAGAAGTGTACAATCTATCATTTATTGTAGTTGGTCGTTCAGTTTCCTGGTTATACCTTCCTGTTGTTTGTATTTTCATTGTACTCCCATTTTCTCATTTGCAAGCTTTCCAGTTCATGTCCAGTTTCCTAAAAGAGTCCATTCCAACCTGCCTCTTCTCTCTGCTTTCAAGTACTCTCTTGTGTATGCTAAACCCCTCCTCCTGAATCCCCTTGACCCTGTTGAGAACAAGAACTCTCACTAGGGCCCCTGACATGTCGAAGGGGAAGGGGGTAGAGCTAACGATGTGGGCTATATTTGGTTGCAGGGTTAATCTTTGTCTGTTTTTTTGTTTTTTAGGTCAAGAGAACACCATTTGTCTATTTGTTTGTATTCAGAGTTGTCCATAGTGGAGGTGAACATCTCGGCCTTTGCTGTAGAGATAACAAGGCAGACATGTCTGCCTACATGTATACACCTGCAATCCAGTCATCAAGTTACATGTGGCAACTTCACAGTTGTAATTCCAGTCATTAGAGTTCCACCCCTTGGTGCAATGGGGTGGGGACTCATTATCCTATCATTAGGCAGATACGTCCCCCTGAAAATGCTAATTACATCCAAGTGGAGATTTCTACCATGGCACAGGCGAAATTATACATGTGCAGAGATCTCTGTATATAGATTTCTTTAAATCAATAACGTCCATTCACAGATCTTGGTGACATTAACATGTGTTAGTGACATTGACACCTACAGTGAAACTGATCTGTTTGTAGCATGGACATCTATTGCAAGCACCTATTAGTCATTGCCTCTGCTTGCTGCTGGCTGCATTGCTAATGCTGGATGCCGTGCCAGTGTTATTATAGTATAGTGCAGAACACCAGGCTCCCAATTTACTCAGAGAAATGATTACACAAATGTAACTTTGAACTCACCATCACCACATTACTTCAATAATGCTGTGTGAATCTCTGCATGTATCAGATCTCTCACACTCTCTCAAAGAAAAGGTTGCAACCAGTACTCTCCATGGGGCATATTATCAAGGATGGCGTTAAAGTTATCGCTGCTTTAGCGGTAGAAAACTGCCGCTAAAAGCGGCGATAATGGGCTTGATAATATGCCCGTGAGAATTCCAACAGAAGCCCATGTTCTGGTGTGAACCTGGGCTTCTATGGGAATTCTAGAATGATGGTGCAAGGGTGCCTGCATTGCAGGCTGGATTGTTTTTGTGCAGGAAGGGACACTTTCTTGCACAAAAACAATCCCCTGAGGCACTCTCCTCTTTCTATGTGTGCTGCATCTTGAAAGAAAGAGGAAAGAAATACGAGACATAAGGGTATTTCACCTTGCTGCGCCTCGCCTGGGGATGCATAGCAGTTTTGGCTCATTCCCAAGTCTACCACTTATGGTAAAACTAGGAATGCGTTGAAATCCATAGGTTTTGCGTGGGAATCCCCATGCACGACCCATGGAACACCTCCCAGGGGCAGAGTAATGCAACGGAATGCATCAATGTGTGCTGTGTTATGTATTACTTTATCAAGCCACCCAGGGCCATGCAAGGGAGGCTTGCGTGGCTTGATAAATCACATCTTAAAGGTTGCATCGCTTTGTACCCTGTTGCATGGTGCAAAAGCTATGGAACCCTTGAATAAAAGTGGCCCTGTGTGTTCAATTGTGGTGAGTTGAAAGAAAGGAATCTAGATTTTAAATAGCTGGTGTTAAAATATCACTGTAATCAGGGTTGGATTGGCCCACAATTAGGCCTAGGCAGCCCCAAAAATTGGCCCACAATCGCAGATAGTGATATTTCGCAATACACTGCTTGGTTAGGATCATGGAGCTAAATAATGCCAAGCATTTGCAGTAATAAAAGTAGGACATTCCAATGGAAAAAATATACTCTGGAAGCACGGAATTATCAAAAGTACTAGGAACTAATTTTTGATTGGTTTTTTTGTAACCATGCATTTGTTGTTGATGTTTTGATTTATGCTGGGCGGCATTGTGAGGTTAAAAAGATGTGAAAACTTTACACCAAATGGTTCAGATGCTCTCTAAGAATTTGGGAATTGAAGAAACTGTAACTGGGGATGTATCAGCTCTACAGATTCTCGCTGCAAACTCTGTATGCCATACACCAAGGAAACGGCTTAGAGGAACTATCTAGTGCCTTCCCTGCTTATAGTATTTTGAATAAAAGAACAATATATGTTCTGTCATCTCCTCAGCTTCTCTGCATGCAGGGCAGGAATTGGTACCCCCGTTATTGGCTTTCCATTTACTGGTAACAGTTGCTAAAGGTAAGGTACCCAACCTAAATCTAATGTACAATGCTTTTGTAAATGGAGGGTCTATTTCGTCCATATATTTCTCAAAGAAAGAGAATGGCTTGAATTCCAGAAAGGATTCGGTCTGTTTCTCCACCTGATCCTAGTACATTGCCTTAAAGTTTTTTGTTTCGATAGGGGAAATCGAACGTGGACCGGTCCAATAAGCCTGGTGAGTATCACAAAGGCCAGCCACGGGAGCTATCTGCCACCCTCCCACAAACCTATGTTTCTAACTGTTCTCTCGCAAACCCGATTTAACCCGCTAAATATACCACATAGGACCTGTTGGTGTTAAACAATAATTTGACATAAATATATATACGCGATATCATTTTAGACACCCATGTGTTTTTAAACTGACAACTGCTATTGCATGCGTATCTGTAGACATACCTGCCATGAACATTAAAAATCAACCATCTGTGTCATTGTTGCAGCAAGAAATGATTTGCTGCATTTCCCCTCCCTTATTTAACCGGATGAACCCGCCCTGTTATCTTCCGATTGGCTCATTCTACACCATCGATACCTGCAGCAACTGCTTGGGTCCTCCAGGCTTCAAGGATCAGAGAGACTGGATGGATAGAGGAAGTATTTAGAAATTTTAATAGTGCTGTCGCCCTGTGTGTTATGATGAGGGTGATTTTGGTAGCTCGATTTATCCAGGAGTTAGTGAGAGATACCGAGATAATCAAATTCATGCACTCTCTCTATCCGTTTCCCCTCAAGCAATATTGTTTCTTTAAAGCATCTGTGCTGGTGAATGGCCATTAATGTAGTTTTACGTTCATTCATCTTAAGGACATGATCTAAATAAAAGAGACTAAACTTGTTCAAGAGGGTCTCTAGGCCTTTAGGAGTCTTTGATATCAACAGCATGTCTTCTGCAAACAATAAGGCTGAGATCATAGTTCACACAAGAATTGGGAAGTCATTGTCGCAGGCCATCAAGTAGTCAATTTATCTGTTGATGAACAGCAAAATTAGTGTGGGTGCAAGTACACAGTCCTGCCGGACTCCTTTATCAACCCCAAATGGGCCAGTTGATTCCTCATTGGGACCCCATCGGATCTGAGCAAAATTATCACAATGAAGACGTGTGGTGATGGTAAGAAGATGTCAGGAAACCCCATTTCACTAAAGGTTCTCCACAATCTGTCCCTGTAGACCATGTCAAATGCAGCTTTAAGATCTATGAAAGCAGCGTATAGACTACCATCCCCAGAACCACCTCTTTCCACCTTACCAACTGAAACCTGAAATCCTGATCAACTGTGCTGCTCTTGGGGCACAAACTAGCTTGGAATTTGGTCAGAATTTTACTTTCTTCCATTCAAGAGATCAACCGATTCAATATAACATTACAGATTTGTTTTTTTACTCGAGTCAACAAGGCCGATTGACCGGTAGTTCGCTGTATCTAGTTTTGATCCTTTTTTATGAATGGGGAAAATCTCCGCTCCTTTCCATGACTTGGGAAAATACGCACCTGCCAGTATGGCATTAAAAATACGGGTGAGATGTGGAACCCAAATCGCTAGTTCTGAGAAATGTGGTCCGCTAGGATGCAGTCTAACTCTGGGGCTTTCCTTGGGTTCTAGGAAATAATGGCTGATTTGGCCACAGTGTTATTGAAGATTGGCCAAATCTGTTTGGTGACTCACAGTTTGTAAGTGGGAGTGGGTAACTGTATAAGGTTTTAAAGTGGGTCACCCAATCATGTGGTAAAATATGGGATTCTGCTTTCATCTTAACGAACATGCAGGCTGGGAGAAATTACATGCCAAAAGACCTTTTGTTTCCCATTTCGCACAGCTGCTAATAGATCACTCCACATAGCTGTGTCCCAATCCTTTCTTGCAAGTTTTTGGGCTTGTTTGTAAGCAGATCTGGTGATCTTAACTTTATGGGGAGAGCCCCACTTGAGAGCACCTTGAAGACAGCTTTTTGCCACTCTACAGTTCTTATTATACCATGTAGCATTTACTGAACCAAAGGATTTCATTATAACTAAGGGCTAGCTCCTCAAACCATTTGGTATGGACTGCCATAATCTCATCAGGGCTTAACACTGAACCAGCTAGGAGTGACATTGTAGGGATCAAATTGTGAAACATATGGGCATGAAGAGCCTCATTATTCACTATGCTCCCCCATTTGACCATTCTACGGTTATTACTCAATGTTAGGACACCACACGGTAGTCTCAATTCCCTATCGGATATGCCACTGAGAGTTAGAATAAGGGAAAAATTATCACTTTCTCACCTAGGAATAACTTTCATATCTTCAATATCAACCTAAAATTGGAAGGACACAAAGAAGTAGTAAATACAGCTTGTGTACTTATTTCTAGTGAATGTCAGGTGTCTCTTAAGGTCAGATTTAGTTCTGCCACTGCAAGCTGTTAGTTGGTTACTTATACTAAAATCAGTCAGTTGCAAAGCTACTTTAGGGATTATATTTTTATACATGGGCCTGGGATTTGGGGGATGCCCAAATGATGATCTTCTTTGTTAGCCACTTCCCTGTGTTGCGTGTTCGGTTCGATGCAACACATTAAAGTCCCCACCTATGATTAACACAATCTCCCCTTTAGAGTTAGTATTAAGAATATCGTTTAGTTTATGAATTACAGGGAAAGTCAGCTGACCTGGGAACACTCTTGCAATAAACATTGAACATATGAAGTTTATCTTTCCTGTTGGGTACAATGTTTTCAAGGCCGCGGATATCTGGGGAGGCAATGGATAACTGTCTAACCTGACACCCCAAAGAAATGCTAACCTATGTGGTGGAGTATTGGAGCAACAAAGGGGGATTCAGACGGCAGAAAATACGAGCATACTGATTTGGATACAAACCCCCTAGACTCCCTTGATCCCCTCCCGTTGAAGCACTTCTGATGCTAAAGGATTGGGTGGAATCATGATTCTGGGCCTGATTTGCAGGCCGGGCAGGAGGAGTTTATTAATGCGCACCCCTGATTTATTCAGATTGCCCGAGGGTCCATAAGTAGAAGTATCTAGGCCACATGGCATGGTCAATGATACTGTGATTCAAGGTGAGGGTCAGTTCCCTGGTTGCAACTTACCTTGTGGCCCCCGGTCCAACTCTCCTGGGAGTGCTCACATGATTTAACGTTTGACAGAGTCTCTTCTCTGAGAGGCCTGACCTCTGCCCCAAGGAATTTGAGAACAGCTCAGAGATCCTTGATCTGGGCACCATAGTTCTCCCCCTCTACAGTCTGCTGGGTTGAGGTAGTAAGCAAATCATTATTTCGTGTGGGCATTTCAGTGTTGGCAATGGCAGAAAATCGATTAGCACATACAACCAGGGGTTCTAAGGGAACTGGAATAGATTGAGCTGTAGGAGAGCTGCACAAGGTAGTACAATCTTCAGCGTTCTCCCCCAGTTTATTCTCAAAATTGTGTTTTGAAATCAGTGCTGATGGTAACTAAGCTGTAATTCTGGTGGATTTTTTCTTAAACATAGGGGAAACTTGCATCTTTTTCTGGACTGCCCCGTTGGAGCAAGAATTCTCCAGCTGTAAGATATGTTCCACCTCCTTGGTGAGATTGTCTATATCGTGTAGTGTAGCAATGTGACAACAGTCAATAGATTTCTTACCCGTTGGCTCCCCAGGGAGTTTGCTAGTGCACTTCCTTTTCCCCATAATTTGCTAAAGAAAATTAGCCTGTCAAGCATATGAAAATTAAAACAATAACCCTATAAACAGATTTTAGCAAAAATGAAATATGAAATATAAATGGCTAGGATCCCAAGTAGGGGCACAGTTACCACAGGCAGGTTGGAAGCGATGAGTCCCATCAAAGAGTCAAGCAGTGTTTTTCCAAACATCGATTGCTAGAGTTGTTCCTGGCGTTGCGGGTCTGTATAACTCTTAAGGAGAGTTAATGGTGTGCGAGTGGTGTACTCACAGGGGGGTATGGGTACTATTCCCCAGTGACTGGTCTTCACAGCAGATTAACCTCGAGGTCTTGCACGCAAAATGCTGGAAAAATTAAGTAGTAGCCCTCCTTTGACGCCAAGCAGAGACTGATGGCGGACGCTCCATGAAAAGGCTCAGCGCTGCCAGAGGTATTCACCCCAGGCAGACAATGCTGAAGTCTAAGGGTGCTATGGAGCGCCACAAAGCTTTAACAAAGCCTCTCAAGCCACTCATGCCTGGATAATGCACCAACAGAACAGCAGCACCGGTGCATTCACCTCTTCCCATGGTCCTGGTGCCACCACCTCCACCCACATTGAGATGCAAGACATGATGGATTATAATTGTGATTAGAGCTGTGCTGCACTACACTCGCTGCCGCCAACCTCCATACCAACCTGCCCTACACCTGTGACCACAAACAGACCAGGCACAGTGGCTGCGGACGGCCCAGTAGCAACGACGTCGGCTGCACCAGTACACACCCAAAACCTCAACCTCAAACAGGACAGAGCAAATCGGTCACAAGCCAGCAGTGCAAGGCGAGGTGAGGACGGGTGATGTCAAGGGGCATTTAACAAGTATAAAACAGCCTTGTGGGGTTAGAAGACAAGCTTTATCCAGCAATGTCCCCGACCGCAGATTTCCAGCCTTGCCACATGGCTTTCCCCCCGCTCTTGTCACCTGTCTTTTCCGGTTTCCAACACGTGGGGTGGGCACAAGCAGGGCATCAGGGGAAGGTCAATCTCAATCCCAAAAATGGTGTCACTTTCCTCACGTGCAGATTTATATAGTACGAACTTGGCCCAGAGGCAGTGGGCCACTTTACTTGAGGCCCAGATAACATTACAGAGGGTCATGTTATTTTATTTTAGGGTTATGTAGATAAAGTGAGTTGCCTAGAATCACAAGATGTTGAGCTGATGCTGGTACACAAACCTGGTTTGCCAGTTTTAGGATCAACTAATGCCACAACCTGTCCCTGATGACTGCAGTAATTGATTTCTGGCAGACAAAGAAGAAGAACAGAGACTATTTATCTTTGCCTGTTGCATGGAATGGAGGGGGAAAAAATGAACAAAGGACCTCGCTCACTGGCCCTCACCAACTCTCCACCACTCCTCCAGTCGTCTCCCCTGCCCCAGTACCCTGCATAGCAAGTGCTAATGGCTTCCATCAGCAGCTCCTTGAGGCCTCTGTCACACCTGGAAGGAGCTAGAGGTCAGGCAAACCTCGTGCTATGACAGAAGGAGCAGTCTATTGTCATTCTGCCTCTGATATTAGCCTGCTAGCCTGACTTCATGTGCCTGGGGTTGGGGTCAGGGTCAGTATATGTTTATTAAGGCTGTAACTACAGACTCACTTTTTTAAATAGTGCTGTTGGTGTTCTAAAACAGTAAAACTCAATAAAAACTGGTTTATAAAAAAAAGGACTTCGAGGTTGTGCACCAGGGTACTAAGTAGACCAAAATACAAGTCTACCACCTGTCTCCAGCCAGAGGCCCATCTGCCTATGGCCCACCGTGCCAAACCGAGGCTGACTGTAATGCAGATTTTGATGACAAATTGGGGCCACTTGGCTTATCCAGTCTCTCCATTAACCAGCCTGCTACTGACATTGCAGATTCTAGAACGTCTTCAGCTCTGCATTTGTTCCACTATCAGTATTGTATGAGTTGATATTATGTCCTGAATGCTAATGTCGTTGTATGGCAGAATATCCAGCACAAAATGATTGTTCTTCAGAAATATGTCCTCTTCAACCCCACACTTTTAGAATATATGTTCTTCTGACCAGTGCACTCCTCCCAATCTCGTTTGGACTATGTTTTCCTCTGTAAATCGCTAGCACAGCATATTATTCATTCCACTATTGGCCCACGTTAATCTCTGACCATGCCCCTGTCATTTTGGATTTGGAACCTTTTCCATTAATCCAGGTACTATAAGGTGGAGATTTAATAACTCCCTCTTATTGGACTCCAATTTTGGTCAAAGTTTCAAATCATTTGCCACTACCTTTTTTCATGAAAATGAAGACCCGACCATCTCCCCGCAGATTATATGGCATACCTTTAAAGCTGTCTCTAAAGATTTCAATATTTCATAAAAAGAAAGCTTTGCTGAATGCGTTGAACTTACTTACAGAATGAATTAAACATTTAGAAAACTCTTATTACCATACCAATTCTACAACTTGTTTAGAGGAACCCATTAAATCTAAATTTGCCTTTAATAAAATATCTACAGAAACTGGCAATTCATTTTTAGGTTGAACATTCGAGACCTCTTGTATATACTTTAGTATATACTTATTATATACTTATATGTGTATGTACTTTGTGGGCTCAGGAGATGAGCCCTAGGACTTGTCTGCTTCCGCTTCGGGACTTTTTTTCTGTTCAACTGCCTCTATTTAACTGTCTTGATAGAGAACGACTAGCAGAGGTCAGTAAAATACCAGAATTGCTTTCTACTGAGGGACTTTCTTCTTTTTATTTTTTTGCCAATTGCCTCTATTTAACTTTCTTGATAGAAAACGGCCAGCAGAGGTCAGTAAAATACCAGAATTACTTTAGCATTCTCTTGATTCCAGTCCATAGAAATTGTCTTCCATGAGCACCCGTAGACAATAAGATTTTTTTTAAATCTTGTATTTTCAGTGATATGACCACCGAATGCCCTGATTTTATCTAAAAACAGAGCTTTGGACTATACCATTTACCGCTGAAAGGCAACATTTCTCTCCATGTGTTCCCATACCTGGCATGTTACGCAGTTTGGTGCTTACTTTCCCTCCATGTTTTAAAGAACAGTAGTGTTTCAGCACCCAGGCTAATGTGCTGCCTAGCTAAATACATATAAGGTCCCAAAGGCGAGACCGATTACATTGCAAATGCTTGTTGCTCAGAGTTTCTGCCAAATACTATGGTGGTCAGAATAAAGCTGCAAAAGGTTTGGAAAATTACCTTAAAGTTGAAAAGGAACGTACCGAGATTGATTCTATACTCACCTCCACTAATCGAATGGTTTATAAAAATGAAGAAATATTATCAGATTTTACACATTTCTTTCAGATTCTTTATACTCTGGACTCTCCTATACTTTAAAATGATATTCTTCATTATTTATCTTCCATTAATCCTCCATCTCCTCATAATATAGATTTGTCATAATTAGATGATGACATTTGCATTCAAGATATTTCTAATGCTATCCGTACTATCATAAATGGTAAAGCACCAGGTCCTGATGGATTTACCATTGAATTTTATTCTCATTTCTCTGACCTTCTTCTTCTTAAATTACTTCAACTATTGCTCTTTTTGAAGGATTTTTGAAAATCTAGTGGTTCTTTACAGGATACCTTAATTTGTCTTCTTCCCAAAGATAACAAAGACTATACCCTATGCAAAAATTATAGGCCCCTCTCTTTAATTAATTAGATTATGAAATGTTTGCGAAAATCTTGGCTCTTCGCTTAGAACCCTTATTACCTCAGTTAATTGGTAAGGAACAGTGTGGCTTTATTAAGGGTAGACATATTTCAGACAACACTAGATTATTTTTTGATATCCTTAGCAAATCTAAAGTCACTAGCAGCTATCTCTTTAGCTGCTGAAAAGGCATTTGATAGTGTTAGCTGGCCTTTTATTTTTCTACTCTATCCTGGTTTGGTTTTGGTCCTACTTTTATTAATTATATCTCTTTGTTGCACTGCTCTCCTACTTCTGCTATCTTATTAAATGGTCTACTTTCTCCATCCTTTTCTCTATCGAGGCAATCAACAAGGTTGCCCTCTTCCCCTCCTCTGTTTCTTTTTGCCCTTGAGTTGGAATCCAGATCAAATTAAATATCTTGGCTTAGGGTTTAAGCCTTCTCTCACTGAAACTGTAATTCTTAATTACAAAGAATTACAAACAACATTAAAATCTCTTACGTCCAGGTGGAATCCTTTATTTCTATCCTGGTGGGATCGCCTTGACACACTAAAATTGATGCTTGTTCCTATAATCATTGTTTATCTTTTAAAAATTCCTATCAATATTCCTAAATCTCATTATAAGCTACTTTATTCTATTTTATCTAATTTCTTATGGAATAACAAAAAAGCGTTTATGTCTCTTCATAAACTTAAATATCTCAAACATTTGGGAGGAGTTAATTTTCCAGATTTTCTTTCCTATCATACAACATTTTCCCTCAAACTATCTTCTCTCTTATTACAGGAAGATGATTCGTTTAATTTACCCTTATGGATTGATATTGAAAAATATTATTTTCAGCCGTTTTCTTTTAAACAATTACTGTCACTTACACATAGGCCTATGTCACTACCTCTTCTTCTATTTAACAATAAATGTAAAATTTGACATCCTTTTTAGCACGAGCTAGGCAACACAGCTGTCTTTTCGAGACCTGCTGTAATCGGTTTGTGGGCAACAAGTCCATTCCCTTTCTTGCCATTGCTTTTCATTTGTCTATGTCAGTGTCCTTCAAAAAACCCTGCTTGCTAGTGGTCAGTCTTGGCTCTTTGTCCCTCCTTTCTTTCTTCCGTACCTCCCACAGAGCAGGGACTTAGCACGGTCTCATTCTGCTATGGTTCTTTATCTGTTCTCTGGGGGACTCTTTTTTTTCTTGGTTTCCTGTTCTGTTACTGTTTGTCTGTGTTTGGCTTCAGTGCCCTAGCTGCCTATATTCAAAGATAGCATTCTTCCTCCCACCTCTTGTTAATGTCACAGTTGTGTTACTGCTGCCTTTTTTATACTGCTTCCTCCCCCACCATGGCTCCCACTTGGTTATTTGTTTTAATTATGGGCATACTTTATCAGCACCTGTACTGGTTTCCCTTTCATTCATGTGTATTTTCCCTGCTCCTCCCCCTCAGTCAGCAGGCACCAGCCTGGCCTCACAGCAAATCAGGCGAGCCATGTGGACAGAAAGGGAGGGCTGTGCCGATAGTTTGAAATGCCCTCCACTTATGCTGAAGAGCTGGAGGCAGAGACAATGTCCCTGCCTCCCTGCAGCTGTAATTAACTCTAATCAGATCATCTGTCCTGAGCGGAATGCTTCATTTTCACCCTCTCACAGACACCACTGGGAGACATCTCTTTGATTGCTTGTTTTGCTTGCATTCTGGAACATGTAGACAAGCTTGTATAATGCAATACACAAGTGCCAGACTGGACAGTCACAGACAGACAGGCAGACACACACATGCACCCACGCACACACACACACACTGACCTTTGCTTTTACTCCCTGAAAACCATGCCTCAGTGAAGCTCAATGACCTTTGCCAGTAGTCTCTCCTGACACATAAACAGAAGAACAAGTCAGCGCTTATTTAATACCTGCCCTGGAGGAGCCAAAGTTATCCATTCTTCATTGAAAAATGATTAGTTTTTCCAACACACTTAATCATGACGTCAGCTGGCTGCTACCCATGTCATTCAGACCTGACAAATCAGACACACACAGGGGCATTAACTGTACTGACTTGTTTAAGGATTCAAACGGGTGACCAGAGATTATATTTGCAACTCTCCAGCAACTGCAATGGATGTATGACGATACAACGCGATCATTTAGATCGTGGTACATTACATCGCGGGTTTTACAATGCAAGTAGTTACTACGACTTGCGCTGGAGGGCGCTGGACTTAGGAATAGTATGATTTACAATTCCAACTCCAGCCTATGTAACAGTAGGGAAGGTGATGGAATAGTAAATCACAGTATTCCTTAGTCTAGAGCGCCATCCAGCGCAAGTCGAATGTTCCCATGTTTAAAATTTTTGGTTACAAGTCTGGCAACAAATTAATGACATTTTTCAGACAGGAATCCCTTTCCATTTTATTAATATTTTCCAAGGTAGTGTTTCTGAAGATTGGGCTTCTCAGTCTAGTAATTTTTACATCATACATTTACTTCTCGCTGTTGCCTTTCAACAGATTACTATAACTTGGAAGGACTGCACTAAGGTGTCTTACCAAGCTTGGTGGTATGGTGTCTGTAATCACAGATTAGATAGGGCATCTGTCGCTCCAATTTCTCTAGCCGTTAAGCGAGATTTTTTATGGTTACCCCTTACTAATTTTTTAGATCTGTCTGCAAATAAAACAGGTTTTCATTACCCCCAAATTGAAGAATGTGCCTAAAGCCCCATGAATAGGTTTTCTATTGTATTTATTATAACTACTACTCATTCTGTCTCCCCTTACTCCCCACTTCACAATAATTATTACACAGTGGTTATGCTGATTACAGTTGTAGAGGATTGCTGTTATTTCCTTTTCATCTTAATTATTTCATGAAATTGCAAATTTATATACATGGACTTTATCTTGTGCTCTTTTATATTGTATTTTTTCAATTCCTAAAAAAACTTTTCTTTTAATCTTTAAAAAAAAGAAATCTGTCCTCTCCCAAAATATCATAAAAGCAGGTATATCTAGATTAGTAAAAATCTACTTTTTGAAAATCCATATATACATACATTTAACGTATATAGTCAAAGAACATGTATTGGAGTTAAGTATAGGAAATCATTACTTACATATATATACGTAACTTCACAATGTTTTTGTAGATGATATTCTGACTACAGTATTTTTGTAGCAACTAATTTATAGCTCAATATTTTAGTACTATACAGCAAACACATATATTCACTGTTAACCTACTAAATGATTTATTCTGTTTTGCAGTAAAACCTGAGGCGCCTAATAGTTTAACAATAACATACCACAAAGATGCAAAAGAGTACATCATCAGCTTTGTGGCAGCATCCGGATACCTAGAAAACAAGTTAATCCATCAGATTACAATACGCAAGACTAATGGAACATGGGAAGAAGTAAGTGGGGATTTTCTGTGATGCCTTTATGCCAACCTTTTACAATGCATTTCATCTGCCAATAGAAATTGAAGTCTGGGCAGTTAGCAACTAATATTCAGCTGCCTTAAGAAGTTTTCATCTGATGCTAAATCAGAGTTATTTTTCTAAAATGTTAATGTTAAATTTATAATACTGTGCCCTGAAGAATCACCGTATCCACATAGCCAGACCTACTAGGGAACGTTACTTCAAGATAATAGTTAACACTGATGCTAGTGCTTCTCGTACACCAGAGTAGTTCAACTAATATTCCTCCAAAAGTCCTCCTACCTGCCATGTTCACTATGTTGATGAATGGCTTCCTATTCCGAAACATGTCACCACCAAGCCAAATGCCGGACTCTTGCCCTAAATAATTATCTTCACTCAAAGAAGAAAATCTGAGAGTAAAAAGATTAGGTTTTATTTAAAATATTCAATTAAATAATGATTACCACCTTGTTGCTTATTCCCATAAGAACTATAATGATCAAAGGATTCCTGAGGGCCCAAAACTCAAAGGGAATGATACAAGAACTCACTATCCATACAGCCACCTCTCAAGGAGTTTGTGGGTCTGTTGTCATTGTTTTGACGTAAGGATAAACACTCTTATAATCATTTAATCATTAAACACTGATGGGTGCTTGTTTAGCTCTACCACTGAGGTCAATAAAGCCCAAAGAATTCCTGAAGACCCAGACAAATTATTTTGTTCCAAGTGATACAAAAACTCATTACCCTATTGTCTACCACAAACATGATCATGTTGTCTAAATGAGTTTGTAGTTCTTTTGCTAAGTTTTCGAGATGAGAACAGAAAATTGCACTATATTCTTATACAGAAAGCCAATTAATTCTGCCTCATCATTTGCTCAAACTGCAGCCCACATATATTGGGAGAAAGACACAGTGAAAAATATTGCTTGCTACAAACAATAGCATACATGAATGATGTTCATTTATCTATCACTAACTAGGCTTGAAAACAAACAATGGGAACATTGAAAGTCATTCCCTTCAGAGAGCATGGCAGTCATTCATTAATAAGAACCATTCTCGTTTCTTTTGCTATTATGAAATAACTTTGGATGATCAAAATAAGCAAAGATCTGAGGCACAAGTCTTAACATTGCAGTTACCTTCTTCACCAACATTTGACATGAAGTCCAACGGCATGGCAAATTTCAAATTTCTAAACTAGGTGGAGCATATTTACAGCATATCTCTAGCCGATCAGAGTAAAGATAATATTCCCACCACAGAATCTTTTTCTGGTCCTCCTAAAGTTTGGTCCACTAGGTCAGTCAGAAGAACCACCTTTGAGATCATAGAGGACGGAGACTGACCGTGCCATGCAGCAATCCCTCCACTTTGTCCATCTGACCAAAACTATTTCAGTGGTAGCACTTTGAAAGGAAATGTTGAAACCTTGATTCCTCAATATTCAATCATTCTTTTGTAGGGAACTCAAACTGCCAGATGAAGTGAGCATGAATCTGTTTCAATCTAACAGTACAGGCTGAAAAATAATTCAGAAAAATATTGGGGCTGATTTACAAGCCCCTTGCGAGACATTTACGCCGCCGTTGCGTCACTTCTGTGACGCAGTGGCGGCGTAAACCATGCGCCATGTTGTGCCTTATTTACAACGTGATGCATCTAGGGAGATGCGTCACGTTGTAAAGCCCTGCGCTACATTAAACCTGCCTCGGAAAAGTGACGCAGTGAAATCTACAAGATTTCACTGAGTCACTTTTCCGACGCTACTGCGTCAAAACCCTGTGCCTGCTTGAAGCAGGCGTAAGGCATGACGCAGCATGTTTGGTATGGGCAGCCCCTGAGCATTGCTGGAGTTGCGTCGTGCTTGCGACACGACTCCAGCAATGCGCCGCCCTTATGCCATCAGATGCGTCACGCATCTGTTTATCCTTGCGCCATGATGCGCTGCATTGTAAATGCGGCGCATCTGTGGTGGCGCAAGGGTAAACTTGCGTGACGCATCTTTCCTGGCACATCCCTGCTGGTTTGCAGAGATGCGCCAGGAAACATAAATCTGCCCCATTGTGTCTATTGGTTGAGGGATACAAAATTTGTGTGAATGCATTTTGATGTTTCATTTAGACAATTTGCAGTTGGAACGCAGCTCAGCAGAAATGGGGCTATACACTCTAGGCAGTACTGTTGGTTTCAGCTAGGTCTGAATACAAGCAGAAATCGGACTGTGTTACCTCTAGGAGTGCATTTAACCTTGATTGTATTATGCCCTCTGTGTTAGAATCTGTGGAGAGTGTGTCATCCAGAAAGCTTCTGATGCCAGGGATAGCTGCACAGAGTTTGTGAAGTCACCATAGAATGCTGGGGCTGGTGAGGGTCCTGATAGAAAGGAGTGTGTGTGACAGTTGAACTTGAGACAGTGGAGCTGGCACTTAATAGGTGAGAGGCGTTTGAATCACAAGAAGGTGTGAGCAGGATCCACTTTTCCCTTAAACATGTCTTCAAACAGCCAACCACCAGGGAAGCTCTTAGTTTGAGATCACGGCTAGTGGCATCACTACTGTCTTACCCTGAAAGAGGCTTCATGCTCCTGAAATCATAACCAGTTCCAGTGACTTCAAGCCCATACAATAATGTGGGGCTCATTGTAAGAAGTAGACCGATACTCACAGAGGTAAAGGTGAACCAAGAGGATCCCATTTGTA
This sequence comes from Triturus cristatus, assembly GCF_964204655.1. Lineage (NCBI taxonomy): Eukaryota > Metazoa > Chordata > Amphibia > Caudata > Salamandridae > Triturus > Triturus cristatus. The sequence goes on from NC_140581.1 coordinate 266,706,230, forward strand.
TGACACTGTAGGAAGGCTCTACCTGACGCTGACCAGGTAGGAGAGGTTGTATGAAGCAATGACTGCAAGAGGCTGTTTAGTATAAGTAAATAAGGGAAACCCAAAGATCTGAAGAGACCAAGGGTACTTGAGTAATTCTAGAGACAACGGCCTCTTAACGCAAGAGGATGTTTGGCATTTGCAGATATCAGATTCGCTGAATACTGAGAAAAGGTTTGGAGTGATCCCTGTGTTAACGGTAATGTCCATGTATACTGTGAAATCATGACGAATGTTAAGGAGGGCAGAAGTATTTATAGAAATAGTCAAAATCAGAAAGCAGCAATTCACAATTAGCCTTAGAGTTTCTGGATAAATGTACAAAATGGATTCCTGACTGGGGTTATCAAGGATTCTGTAATGCCTATTTCGGAAGCTCATTTGAGTACTCTTTAGGGTTATTCACTGGTATGATGGCATAATCCATTGAATATGGGACGTTACATCGCGGTGTTTACACCACAATACCTTTACAATGCAGGAATTACAACGCAAGCCGTTTAAAACGACTTGCTGTGTAGGGCGCTGGACTTAGGAATAGTATGATTTACTATTCCAACTCTTGTCTACGTAGAGTTGGAAAGGTGTTGGAATAGTAAATCATACTATTCCTTAGGTTAGAGCGCCATCCAGCGCAAGTCATTGTAATGACTTGTGTTGTAATACCCGCGTTGTAAAGGTATTGCGGTGTAAACACCGCGATGTAACCGATGTTTCCCTAATCCATTCATACATAGATTTGGTCAAAGCAGTGGTGGATATGAAACAGATTGCAGAGCTACATAAAGAATACTGTGAGTCTTACCATTAGTACTGAAAAAGAATAGAACACTGCTGAAATGAGCAATAGGCACTGAGAGAAGGGTGCTTAAAAATGCCATTGAAGGGACAAAATAATGTTCAGTAGTGACCTGTGAAATGGTTAACAATTTAGGGTTGCCTATGTGTAAAAAAGTAACCACAATGCCAACCTGCCTGATCACGGTACCTAAATACTGAAAAGCAAGATTGGGAGGAAAGGCTTTCTCTATGGTTGTAGCTCAGGCATGGAATAGATTGCGACTTGAGTTGCGTTTAGGAGCAGAACCATTTAAAATTTTGCAGGGCTCTGAAAACACATTTAGGTCCGGTCTTGCACAATGGAGTATGCAAGCTAGTGTATAAAGTGTATCTGATTGTTAGATTTGGACACCCATGAGATTCCACAGGCTCTTTAAAACAAATAAATAAATAATGTAATGCAGACCAATGCATGTCCAAATATTAGTAACAGTAATAATGACCTTGACTGAGCCAGCTTAGTGTATCTTTGTGCACAGCTATGTCGATGTTATGCTGCCAAATTTGGACTAATTAGATTAATATGCCACTAGTGTGATTGTACTTTATAGCAAGAGTGTTTATTTCTTTTTATTTAATTTGAACTCTTCAATCTCTATGCGATTGTGAATATTTCAATGACGGTACTAAGCATGCAATGCATTTCAGTTAATGTGATGCTCTTAATGAGAAGAAAATTCTTCTACATGCAAATTAAATCCTAAGGGCCTTATTACGAATACGGTGGTCCTGGGCTCGACCGCCAACACCTTGGTAGTCCGACTGCTGTATTACGATGGTGACAGTGGGATCCCTACATGACCTCCGACTCCACTGGGATCCAGGATCCCACTGTGGCGGCGGTGCTGAATTTGCTGGTGGGGACCCATGCTGCCACCGCTGAGCATATTACTACCTGCATTTCCACTGCCCATGAAAAGGGTGGCAGAGATGCACTAGCCAAATCTGGTCATGAGGGTGCGTGCAGGGGGGCACATATTGTGGCCCCTACAATTGCACCTTCATGCGTGCTCTGTGTGGCATGCACGACATGGTGCATACCACAAAGTGCACGTACGTGCTATAGGCTCTCTCACAGTGTAGATATGCTCTTTAGGCTCTCCTATGAGCCTAACATACCCACTGCCAAGACACTGACACCTCCCGCCAGCCCGCCCTGAATTTAACTCATAATCCAGTGGGCGGGTTCACCTCGGACTTGTGGGTCTTCCTGGGACCATGGTGTTTGTGGGCCCAAACTCGTAATAAGGCCCTGAGGCCTCCCTTACATGGACTTCATTGAGAGATGTAACATTCAATCAAATCTGTAACTGCAGTGTCTGGAAGTGTGATAACTAGCACCTATTTCATGTAGGGGCTTAATATGTGGATTATGATGTGTCCTACACGAAAATCTGCTTGCCCTGTTATATACTGGACTTTTTCAGGGGGTGTATTTCAGCAGGGTTGACCTGCTGAAATCTATCCAGATGGAACGGACTTTATTGCACCTGGTAATTACTGGCAGCCGTAAACCTTCACACAACTAATAATTGGGATCCTCGTGCAAACAGGTGTTTGTGTCGGAATTGTAAACACCTGGAGCACTTGTAATCAAGGTTTAAATAGGGGGAAGAAAACACGCAAAGAGAAATATAAGTCTATCGTTCAAAATTGCAAAAGTTCAAACTTTGAAATGTCTATTCACCTTGTTTTGTTTTTTTTAAATAGCTTTATTTCAATTTTCAACAATTTCGGAATACAAACCAAGCAATCTTAGTCCGGTTCTGCACTGATATACAAGGTTATTATCACTGGTCTATTCATCTTGTTTTTATAAAGCCTTCAAGCATACCTCATTCATTTTTTATTGACTGTTCAAGTCATCCTTATGGTTTGGCATTGTTGTAATCTTAGCAGTAGGACGGCATCCTGCTGCCATGCAAAGTGAGAGTCTGTGTGTTGTTTCTTTATCCACAATTCTTATAGCTGCTGCTGAAATCACTTCTGATTTATTATATCTATTTCATGTCTGTTGCTGTTTGTAGTCTCTTGTTGTGTAGTGTGTGTGTGTCTCCGTCCATCACCACCCCCTTTTGTACCGCTTTGTTCGCCATAAGTTGGCAGGGTATGCTCAGACGTGAGTCCCTTGCTCACTTTGCCACTGGATTCAAGCAAGCATGGCTGAAGACGGCTGAAATGCCAGAAACCGGTCCTAGGAAGCTTGTTTCCGGTCCAGGGAAGGCATGGCTTGGCAGTTCGGGCTGGACTGTTCCCATGAGGCACAGGGTCAGACTGATTTGCATATGATTTGCATGTCTGAACTGGGGTGGCAGAGTGGGCTAAAGAACGGTGATGGATCAAACTCGGATCTGTTGACTGGGTGTGAGTGTTTGATTGGTTCTGATGCTCCGTCCATCACCACCCCCTTTTGTACCGCTTTGTGTCTCACATGAAGCAGAGCGTCTCTAATGTATCATTAGGTAGTCTTATTAAACGTGTGATGTTTTTTTGCCCAGAACATATCCTGTTGGAGAAGGTTTCTCATGATGTCTTGATTGTTGTTTTGTTGATTATCTCTAACATTTGATACTGCATCTGACTTATGCTGTCATATTATGATATATTAATTTATAGAGCGTACGGCTACTCAGCAGAGTGTCCCGGCGCTAGGCAGTGGGGGATCGGACCGGCCGTCGGTTTAGCTGTTAAAAAGGCAGGTTTTTAAGTTCCTCTTGAACATATCCAGGCTGTGTATAAGCCGGAGATCTAGTGAGAGTCTATTCCAGAAGAATGGTCCTAAATAGGAAAAGGATCTCCCACCTATTCTGTGGCGACCAATGCGGGCACCTTTGCCAGGAACGCTGAGGAAGAGCAGAGGGTGCGAGCAGGGGTGTATGTGCTGATTCTCTCCTTGAGATAGGATGCCCCATCCCGTGCTAGGCCTTATGCATGAGTACCATGGCCTTAAAAACCACCCTCTTTTTCACCGGGAGCCAATGCAGGGCCCTTAGTGAGGGGTCATGTGGGACCTGAGAGGAAGTCTGAGTAGCAGTCTTGCTGTGTCAAACGCCTTTAAAATGTGTAGAGTCAGTTTAATATTCTCTATACTTCTGTTGATTTTTTATCTTCATATAATCTTATTTTGACCTTTCTTTCAGTTATTCCAATATACAGTAGCTCTCCTGAACAATTGCTTCTATACTGTTACTTTAATCATGTTACAAATGCTGGAACTTTATTTCTTTACTAGTGTGTGAATGTGGCGCATTTGTCCTTTCTGACACCTTTGCTTTGTCCACAGTTAAGACGCAGGAATGTGGTTCATTCTATAGGACATATTGTGCATTTTCCTCTGTTTCTTTCAGTTTACAATGTTAACTCTTCTTTGATAAGTGAACAATATATTCTCTATAAATACCCCTATAAGTCTGCTTTGCTGGGTAATATTCTCCAGTGTTTCAGTATCAGTTTTTAAATGGTACTGATTTGTATGAAATATTTTGAGACAAAGACATTCCTTTCACTGCCCTTCTTTGCTTTAACTGTTAACAAATATTCCTAGATAAAGTTGCGGGGCAGGTTTTGCTCGGTTTATGATTAGCCTAATGTAACCTCTGTACTCAGATTTTTTGCACATTCTTTCTTCATGTTTTTAATATTCATTAGTCTTGGATACAGTCCTACTGTTTCAAATAAATTGAGATCACTGAAGTTGCTTCTTTAGTGGCATAAAACAGAAAATGCTTCCATGGAGTGGATTGTTGTGGTTTGTAGACTTGATTGTAATTCTTTTTTCATTATATTTTCACATGGAAACCCAATAATGCTATTCCTTCTCTTTCTCTTCCTATGTTAAGTGTAAATCAATTTCTGGTGCGCGATGTATTAAATTATTCTATATATTCTGGTGTAATTTGTTTTCCATACTTTTCTATGAAAGAAAAATATCATTGATAAATATAATTATTTTCCTTTCAAGTGAAGCCTCCTCAAATCTTGCCTTGGACCTTTTCGCATAGCTTGAAGCTGTGCATGCTCCCATTGATATCCTATGTCGATGTTGTATGAAGTATCTGGTTTGCCATGTGAAATAGTTGAACTATAAAGTGAAATGCAACAGTTGTATTAAGAATGTTGTATTGGTGCTCGAAAGCTCGTGATTGAGTAAAAGATTAAAAGCTTCCAAACCATCACCACAGGGATTGGTTTTTCCGGGATCTGAGAACATGAGGCAATAGCTGGTATTTTCTCAGACAATGGTGGCTACAGTACGTGCTAAGCGATTGTGTATGCCATCCTGCCTCCTTCTCAGTCCTGCCTCTTTCTCAGTCCAGACAAGGCTGCAAAGTGCCTTGCATCTATATAGGCCTAATGAGTTAACTTGATACCCCTTATTCTCGTTGATGCTAGCATGAAAGACAGTTGTCCAGTATTTAATTTACTCATAAAATCTTCATTTGTATGCCTTTCAGTCTATCCAATATATTATTGCAGCATCACGAAGATTTTTTATTGTGCATTACACATTAGATGTGAAGCAGTGTCAAAATGGTTGCTTGTAAATTCCCCAGATTACCCTGGACAGAATTATTTAGAGTATAGGTTTACGCAACCAGTTAACAATGTGAACGAGATAGTATCTTATTTCTTTAATGTAACTTGTGATGCATTAATGCAGGCCCTGAATGCAAGAGTCAAAAAGATCCCCTTGAGAACACAGAGTATCTCAGTTCCGGCTGAATAGGAGAAAGGTACTAATGAAGTGAAGTCTCAACATGATGCATCAATGACCTTAAGAATAACATGTAAAATGCAAGAACGAGACTTGAATGGTAATTTTATTGGCACTTGAGAAGACATAATATATTAGACAAACCCCACTGACATGGACTAACAGGGAACAGTGTAAAAAGTAGACACTCAGCAAAGCTCATGGAAGTCTAGCAAATTTATTGCAAAAAATATAACCAGCAAATAAACTATTCTAAGTGTAATTTTGCAGTGACAACGGACTAGCTCCGTGCCTTCTGAACCGTTGGAGACCATGTATGCTTGTATATAGTATTTCTATAGCGTGAACCTAGCCAAAAGTCAGTAGAGTGTTGTACTTAGTCAAAGGCAACCAAAAAGTCAAAGATTAAGGGGGGAGGAAGCTGTTTTGTAAACAGTAATGAATTGTGAAGTGTTGCTCTTTAAAGATGTGAGTCTTCAACTCTTTCCTAAACTGGAACAGTGTTTGGTGGTATTGATGGATAAAGGGATGTTGTTCCTTTATCATCGGTGTGTAGATGGAAAAAGCCTGCTGTCTTGTTTTTCCTTCTTTAGATTTTTTAGTCTGCAATCTGATGGTATTCTGGCTGCGAGTGTGCCAAGATCCTCCAGAGGTGGTGAAAGTGCCTGCAAGAAAAGTGGGGGTGTTGGTCGTGATTGCTCTATAGATGATACAGCTGGTTTTTAAGATGGTGCAGATTGGAGAGGGGAGACAATAGAGTTTCATCAGGATGGAGGTGATGTGATCATAATTTTTCAGGCACTGGATGAGATGTGCCACTGCATCCAGTGTGGCGTCTGGAATGTCAGCGGTTAGGAAATTACAACCATCTAAGTGCAAGAGTACTAAGATTGGAACAGCAGTCCTGAAGTTGCTTTCTGGAAAAATGGTTTGACTTTCTTTAGAAAAGAGTGAGGTTGAGGGTGAGGTTGATGTCCAAGTTGAATCAAAGTGGCTTGGCATTTGATGAAAGTCTGGATTCGAAGCCATCAAGGTGCATGTCATTGAGCCAAGTGAGTACTGTATCATTTTTATAGCTCTTGGCAAATAAAAGTAATTCTGTCTTTGCTGGTTGAACTTCCGTTAAGTGCTCGGCATCCAGACCTGGATGATGTGAAAGCATTGTCTCAGGCGTTGGATGTCTGAAGTAGATGAGACACAGCACATAATGCTACATTTAGTACATTTTGACTCTGCTTTTATAGATGTTCTTCAACACAGTAAGAGGAGGAAAAAACACATTTTAACCAGTGGGCACCCTGAGTATCATCTGCAGAATCTTGAGGGTAAGCAATATTGAAAAATATATATCACCAGGTAAATAAGTCTACATTGTCTGTACTTGACTCCACACATATGTACCTACGCAATATTTTATCTTCAAAGTACATAAGATGTGGAGAGGAAAAGTAAATCTGTACTTCGCTATATGCACCTATCTTTCAAAAAAGTGTCCCTCTATATATTTTGTCCTTTATATTCTTGATATTCTTGTATCACGATATTCTAGCAGTTTTGAAGAGGAAACAGTAGAAATGAATAACTCCCACATGCTGTAAGAAAACAGCCACCATGTAAGGGCCATTTAACTTTTTGTTTTACTGGAATAGACCTCAACTTGGTGGGTTTGTTTATGTAGAAAACAAAAATAAAATGGCAGCTGTTCACCATACAAGCAGCTGGCCAACTTTTCTGTTTTACCGAAAGTGCTAGAGCAGCACCATGGCCAGCTTTGATATTAGCTTTGCTGTGAATACCTCAAGGACTTTAAATCCCACAGGATCCTCTTTCAGTTTGGATGCTCACCCATCAGTTCCAGTCTCGGCTAAACCTGAGATTTTTTTGTATTTGAGCCAATTCACCTGGAGAGTGGCATAATCCTTGATTTGATCCAATAGGTACATTGCTTGCAGGCTAGAGATCTGTGGGCCACAGTAATAGAAGAGGAGGTTAGCTCCAAGAGGTCAGACTCTATCTTCCATGCATAATGGCCAGTCAAAACCACATTTAAGAGCCTCAGTCCTTATCAAATGGACGAACATAGCTGGGATGATACGTGGAACCCTTGTTTATTACTCTGTTAAATGGGGATTAGGTCAGAAAGTATACCATTGACCCAGACTCCGGTCATAGGCCTCACTTAGAAAGCCAGACATACTCCAGAAACAAAAGACCAAAGCATATCTTGGATAGGAGAGCAATTAAAAGTCCCATGAGATTGTGTCCAAGGCTTTCTCAAAATCAAAATCAATGAATGAAAGTGCCACGGATCTCATAAGGCAATGGGCTGACACCTAGACTTTGTGTAAACCCCCAAAGTTGTGACATGTAGAGCACCCTGGCATGATGTCACTGATCAGCATGGACCAGGGTGCCTCTGAAATAGGTAACACAGTTTCCCAGGACTTCGGCAAACTCCTTAACCGTAACAATTATAAGGGAGAATAGCTTGTAGCATAAGCAACACCGTGAGCCATCTACCAGAAGTGTTTTAATCATTGTATGAATTTGTGGTGCAATTAAAGGCAACGGCTGTTTAAAAACTTCTACCGTGAAATAGCTGGACCCCAAGATTTTTCCAAACTGAAACTGGCCGAGATTTGCCCCACCCTCAAAGTCCTTCACTGCAATTTGTCCTTTGAACAAGGTACAACCTTACGGTGTCAGCCTATTACAGCGAATTTTGGAACTAAATTCCCTCTCTGTTTTCGCAGGGAGGGAAGTGGACCTGAGGTATAAAATGTCCTGTATAAGTAAAATATATTCCCCAGCACTCAGAGATAAATTCACCAGATGTATCTTTTGTCTCATCCGAATGCCTACTATGGTCATACCTTTCGCTAAGCCAATAAAGTAACTTGCGATCCTTGTTGCCACAGTCATTAGCCCAGGACTGGGATACCATCAATATTTCCCTGGGATTTCCCAACAAATTCTATTTCAAAATCATATTTAGCCTGTTCCAGGTCATGGAGCACTCCCTGTTTGTCCTCGTATTTGAAATCATTGTTAAACATGTAGAGCCTTAGGTACTCCATTTCCTCAGTCTTATCCTTCTTTGAACGGGATATACATTCTATGGCTCTGCACCTAAGCACTGGTGTGAATGCACCCCCTGACACGATGTGGAGTCTATTGACCCATTGTTAGATTGAAAGAAAAGGGCTCTCTCTTGTTTATGATACTTGCCAACCACCAATCATTAAGGTGCCATATTCTACTGTTGCATCAATTCAAAACAATTCTGTAGGTTTGCCTACCCAGTGACAAGCAACATCGGAGGTTTCAAAACGTTGAGCCCTGGATTTGAAGAACAGCTTCAGTTTTGCAAGTACCAGGAGTATATTATCAAGTTTTATTGCTCATAATTTGTACTGCACTACCTTGAAGGATTTTCACTGCTACTGGAATGATGTCTCATACTCAACTAAGAGGAATCGTACAGGACCTGTTTCCAGTTTCAAGCTGACTTGACTACTGTATTATGGTATTTAAAATAGAGAAGCCTGCAATCGGGACCCTTAGAGGGAGCCCCGGCAGGAGTCCACTGTGCCAATGTCAACCATAAAATCTGTTTCCTTGTTAACCATAAAACAGGATGACAAATCATCATCTGGCACATAGGTGTGAATACAAGTCTCTAGGAGTTGTTTGGGTTAGTACCCATCTGTCCCTTTGGAAATGCCCACGATGCAGGAATTGTTCTACCTTGTGAGCCCTTCGGCATCTACAACACACTCCTTTAGTGGTGGCTAAAGTATTGGGACAAAATATCGAGTAAACAATATTGAGATGCAGAAATATAGAGTTTTTAAAAACGTGATCCACAAATATTACGATGCAGTAATATCACTGGCAAGAATATCAATTTTCTAAGGTAAGTAACATCGATGTTAGAAATATGTTATTAATATCGTTTACAGAAATATGTATGTTATTATTATCGATATTAAAAATATCTATGTTTTTAATCTCGTTTACAAAAACATTGTTGTAAATAATATACATTTTGAATTATTTGTATGTTTTTTATTACATTTTTAAATTGTATAAGTTATAAGTTAAGCACTATGATCCAGCACACCACATAATCATTATATGGAATACAATATTGCATATCAAAGAATATCAGTCCATTCAGCAGGTCTGGTTTCAAATTCAGGGCAAAACGTAATAAGAGGGTCTTTTCTGTGTATTCCCTGAATACTGAAGTTAGTGGTGAGCAGTCCTTTAGAGACAGATTTATATACAGCCAAAATAGAAAAAAAGGGGGCTTAATCTTGTACTCCTTCAGTGATAAAGTCTATGGCAAGCTTTCCCTTTTTTTGAAAAAACAGATTTGTGGGTAGCCGTATTTATTTCCTCAGATTTGTATGGTGCTCTCAGTACAGTTTTACCCTGTTAGGGTCTAGGATTATATCTATTTGAAGTTTACAGGAGCGATCCTTCCATCACGCAGTCGTCTTTTTGTGCTTGGCCATATAAGTTATAAGTTGTTTGTATAATTATTGTTAATGTTTTTAGTATAGTTTGTAAATTTGTAGTTGTGTTAAAATTTCGTTTAATTGTTTATTGTAATTTTTAGTGTTATAGTGGGTTGTAGGATTTGTAGGGGTACAGGGAGGGAAGTATATAAATTATAATTAATTAATGAGTACTTTTTAATTATTATTAATTATTAAATAGATCATTAACCATATAAATTGTGTAATTAATTTAATTTTAAAGTTATATGTTTGGTGCGGGCATGGAGTTTGTAGAGGCAAAGGGTGGGAAAGCAATTATTGATAATAAATTAATGATTAATATTAAAGCAAAATAATTTTCATTTAGAATTATTCATGTAAATAGTGTAATTAAGATATTTTTTAAGTTATATATCAGGAGGCTGAATTCACGGATGGTCCGTGCTTGCCACTGATTCACTCTCACCTGGGCTCGTGCTGATGAACAACGGAGGCTCTCCTGAGGACATTGACGAGGACACTGTGGCCGCTGTGCCGAGAGGGGGTGATTTTATCCTTGTATAGCTCAGTCCGGGACTGCGAGGACCAGGCTGCTTGGCGGTGTTAGCAGCTGCCTCCTCTTCCTGGCCCCTCCCCCTCAACACCTATCACCTTTCTTTCAAGTGAAGCCTCCTCAAATCTTGCCTTGGACCTTTTCGCATAGCTTGAAGCTGTGCATGCTCCCATTGATATCCTATGTCGATGTTGTATGAAGTATCTGGTTTGCCATGTGAAATAGTTGAACTATAAAGTGAAATGCAACAGTTGTATTAAGAATGTTGTATTGGTGCTCGAAAGCTCGTGATTGAGTAAAAGATTAAAAGCTTCCAAACCATCACCACAGGGATTGGTTTTTCCGGGATCTGAGAACATGAGGCAATAGCTGGTATTTTCTCAGACAATGGTGGCTACAGTACGTGCTAAGCGATTGTGTATGCCATCCTGCCTCCTTCTCAGTCCTGCCTCTTTCTCAGTCCAGACAAGGCTGCAAAGTGCCTTGCATCTATATAGGCCTAATGAGTTAACTTGATACCCCTTATTCTCGTTGATGCTAGCATGAAAGACAGTTGTCCAGTATTTAATTTACTCATAAAATCTTCATTTGTATGCCTTTCAGTCTATCCAATATATTATTGCAGCATCACGAAGATTTTTTATTGTGCATTACACATTAGATGTGAAGCAGTGTCAAAATGGTTGCTTGTAAATTCCCCAGATTACCCTGGACAGAATTATTTAGAGTATAGGTTTACGCAACCAGTTAACAATGTGAACGAGATAGTATCTTATTTCTTTAATGTAACTTGTGATGCATTAATGCAGGCCCTGAATGCAAGAGTCAAAAAGATCCCCTTGAGAACACAGAGTATCTCAGTTCCGGCTGAATAGGAGAAAGGTACTAATGAAGTGAAGTCTCAACATGATGCATAAATGACCTTAAGAATAACATGTAAAATGCAAGAACGAGACTTGAATGGTAATTTTATTGGCACTTGAGAAGACATAATATATTAGACAAACCCCACTGACATGGACTAACAGGGAACAGTGTAAAAAGTAGACACTCAGCAAAGCTCATGGAAGTCTAGCAAATTTATTGCAAAAAATATAACCAGCAAATAAACTATTCTAAGTGTAATTTTGCAGTGACAACGGACTAGCTCCGTGCCTTCTGAACCGTTGGAGACCATGTATGCTTGTATATAGTATTTCTATAGCGTGAACCTAGCCAAAAGTCAGTAGAGTGTTGTACTTAGTCAAAGGCAACCAAAAAGTCAAAGATTAAGGGGGGAGGAAGCTGTTTTGTAAACAGTAATGAATTGTGAAGTGTTGCTCTTTAAAGATGTGAGTCTTCAACTCTTTCCTAAACTGGAACAGTGTTTGGTGGTATTGATGGATAAAGGGATGTTGTTCCTTTATCATCGGTGTGTAGATGGAAAAAGCCTGCTGTCTTGTTTTTCCTTCTTTAGATTTTTTAGTCTGCAATCTGATGGTATTCTGGCTGCGAGTGTGCCAAGATCCTCCAGAGGTGGTGAAAGTGCCTGCAAGAAAAGTGGGGGTGTTGGTCGTGATTGCTCTATAGATGATACAGCTGGTTTTTAAGATGGTGCAGATTGGAGAGGGGAGACAATAGAGTTTCATCAGGATGGAGGTGATGTGATCATAATTTTTCAGGCACTGGATGAGATGTGCCACTGCATCCAGTGTGGCGTCTGGAATGTCAGCGGTTAGGAAATTACAACCATCTAAGTGCAAGAGTACTAAGATTGGAACAGCAGTCCTGAAGTTGCTTTCTGGAAAAATGGTTTGACTTTCTTTAGAAAAGAGTGAGGTTGAGGGTGAGGTTGATGTCCAAGTTGAATCAAAGTGGCTTGGCATTTGATGAAAGTCTGGATTCGAAGCCATCAAGGTGCATGTCATTGAGCCAAGTGAGTACTGTATCATTTTTATAGCTCTTGGCAAATAAAAGTAATTCTGTCTTTGCTGGTTGAACTTCCGTTAAGTGCTCGGCATCCAGACCTGGATGATGTGAAAGCATTGTCTCAGGCGTTGGATGTCTGAAGTAGATGAGACACAGCACATAATGCTACATTTAGTACATTTTGACTCTGCTTTTATAGATGTTCTTCAACACAGTAAGAGGAGGAAAAAACACATTTTAACCAGTGGGCACCCTGAGTATCATCTGCAGAATCTTGAGGGTAAGCAATATTGAAAAATATATATCACCAGGTAAATAAGTCTACATTGTCTGTACTTGACTCCACACATATGTACCTACGCAATATTTTATCTTCAAAGTACATAAGATGTGGAGAGGAAAAGTAAATCTGTACTTCGCTATATGCACCTATCTTTCAAAAAAGTGTCCCTCTATATATTTTGTCCTTTATATTCTTGATATTCTTGTATCACGATATTCTAGCAGTTTTGAAGAGGAAACAGTAGAAATGAATAACTCCCACATGCTGTAAGAAAACAGCCACCATGTAAGGGCCATTTAACTTTTTGTTTTACTGGAATAGACCTCAACTTGGTGGGTTTGTTTATGTAGAAAACAAAAATAAAATGGCAGCTGTTCACCATACAAGCAGCTGGCCAACTTTTCTGTTTTACCGAAAGTGCTAGAGCAGCACCATGGCCAGCTTTGATATTAGCTTTGCTGTGAATACCTCAAGGACTTTAAATCCCACAGGATCCTCTTTCAGTTTGGATGCTCACCCATCAGTTCCAGTCTCGGCTAAACCTGAGATTTTTTTGTATTTGAGCCAATTCACCTGGAGAGTGGCATAATCCTTGATTTGATCCAATAGGTACATTGCTTGCAGGCTAGAGATCTGTGGGCCACAGTAATAGAAGAGGAGGTTAGCTCCAAGAGGTCAGACTCTATATTCCATGCATAATGGCCAGTCAAAACCACATTTAAGAGCCTCAGTCCTTATCAAATGGACGAACATAGCTGGGATGATACGTGGAACCCTTGTTTATTACTCTGTTAAATGGGGATTAGGTCAGAAAGTATACCATTGACCCAGACTCCGGTCATAGGCCTCACTTAGAAAGCCAGACATACTCCAGAAACAAAAGACCAAAGCATATCTTGGATAGGAGAGCAATTAAAAGTCCCATGAGATTGTGTCCAAGGCTTTCTCAAAATCAAAATCAATGAATGAAAGTGCCACGGATCTCATAAGGCAATGGGCTGACACCTAGACTTTGTGTAAACCCCCAAAGTTGTGACATGTAGAGCACCCTGGCATGATGTCACTGATCAGCATGGACCAGGGTGCCTCTGAAATAGGTAACACAGTTTCCCAGGACTTCGGCAAACTCCTTAACCGTAACAATTATAAGGGAGAATAGCTTGTAGCATAAGCAACACCGTGAGCCATCTACCAGAAGTGTTTTAATCATTGTATGAATTTGTGGTGCAATTAAAGGCAACGGCTGTTTAAAAACTTCTACCGTGAAATAGCTGGACCCCAAGATTTTTCCAAACTGAAACTGGCCGAGATTTGCCCCACCCTCAAAGTCCTTCACTGCAATTTGTCCTTTGAACAAGGTACAACCTTACGGTGTCAGCCTATTACAGCGAATTTTGGAACTAAATTCCCTCTCTGTTTTCGCAGGGAGGGAAGTGGACCTGAGGTATAAAATGTCCTGTATAAGTAAAATATATTCCCCAGCACTCAGAGATAAATTCACCAGATGTATCTTTTGTCTCATCCGAATGCCTACTATGGTCATACCTTTCGCTAAGCCAATAAAGTAACTTGCGATCCTTGTTGCCACAGTCATTAGCCCAGGACTGGGATACCATCAATATTTCCCTGGGATTTCCCAACAAATTCTATTTCAAAATCATATTTAGCCTGTTCCAGGTCATGGAGCACTCCCTGTTTGTCCTCGTATTTGAAATCATTGTTAAACATGTAGAGCCTTAGGTACTCCATTTCCTCAGTCTTATCCTTCTTTGAACGGGATATACATTCTATGGCTCTGCACCTAAGCACTGGTGTGAATGCACCCCCTGACACGATGTGGAGTCTATTGACCCATTGTTAGATTGAAAGAAAAGGGCTCTCTCTTGTTTATGATACTTGCCAACCACCAATCATTAAGGTGCCATATTCTACTGTTGCATCAATTCAAAACAATTCTGTAGGTTTGCCTACCCAGTGACAAGCAACATCGGAGGTTTCAAAACGTTGAGCCCTGGATTTGAAGAACAGCTTCAGTTTTGCAAGTACCAGGAGTATATTATCAAGTTTTATTGCTCATAATTTGTACTGCACTACCTTGAAGGATTTTCACTGCTACTGGAATGATGTCTCATACTCAACTAAGAGGAATCGTACAGGACCTGTTTCCAGTTTCAAGCTGACTTGACTACTGTATTATGGTATTTAAAATAGAGAAGCCTGCAATCGGGACCCTTAGAGGGAGCCCCGGCAGGAGTCCACTGTGCCAATGTCAACCATAAAATCTGTTTCCTTGTTAACCATAAAACAGGATGACAAATCATCATCTGGCACATAGGTGTGAATACAAGTCTCTAGGAGTTGTTTGGGTTAGTACCCATCTGTCCCTTTGGAAATGCCCACGATGCAGGAATTGTTCTACCTTGTGAGCCCTTCGGCATCTACAACACACTCCTTTAGTGGTGGCTAAAGTATTGGGACAAAATATCGAGTAAACAATATTGAGATGCAGAAATATAGAGTTTTTAAAAACGTGATCCACAAATATTACGATGCAGTAATATCACTGGCAAGAATATCAATTTTCTAAGGTAAGTAACATCGATGTTAGAAATATGTTATTAATATCGTTTACAGAAATATGTATGTTATTATTATCGATATTAAAAATATCTATGTTTTTAATCTCGTTTACAAAAACATTGTTGTAAATAATATACATTTTGAATTATTTGTATGTTTTTTATTACATTTTTAAATTGTATAAGTTATAAGTTAAGCACTATGATCCAGCACACCACATAATCATTATATGGAATACAATATTGCATATCAAAGAATATCAGTCCATTCAGCAGGTCTGGTTTCAAATTCAGGGCAAAACGTAATAAGAGGGTCTTTTCTGTGTATTCCCTGAATACTGAAGTTAGTGGTGAGCAGTCCTTTAGAGACAGATTTATATACAGCCAAAATAGAAAAAAAGGGGGCTTAATCTTGTACTCCTTCAGTGATAAAGTCTATGGCAAGCTTTCCCTTTTTTTGAAAAAACAGATTTGTGGGTAGCCGTATTTATTTCCTCAGATTTGTATGGTGCTCTCAGTACAGTTTTACCCTGTTAGGGTCTAGGATTATATCTATTTGAAGTTTACAGGAGCGATCCTTCCATCACGCAGTCGTCTTTTTGTGCTTGGCCATATAAGTTATAAGTTGTTTGTATAATTATTGTTAATGTTTTTAGTATAGTTTGTAAATTTGTAGTTGTGTTAAAATTTCGTTTAATTGTTTATTGTAATTTTTAGTGTTATAGTGGGTTGTAGGATTTGTAGGGGTACAGGGAGGGAAGTAAATAAATTATAATTAATTAATGAGTACTTTTTAATTATTATTAATTATTAAATAGATCATTAACCATATAAATTGTGTAATTAATTTAATTTTAAAGTTATATGTTTGGTGCGGGCATGGAGTTTGTAGAGGCAAAGGGTGGGAAAGCAATTATTGATAATAAATTAATGATTAATATTAAAGCAAAATAATTTTCATTTAGAATTATTCATGTAAATAGTGTAATTAAGATATTTTTTAAGTTATATATCAGGAGGCTGAATTCACGGATGGTCCGTGCTTGCCACTGATTCACTCTCACCTGGGCTCGTGCTGATGAACAACGGAGGCTCTCCTGAGGACATTGACGAGGACACTGTGGCCGCTGTGCCGAGAGGGGGTGATTTTATCCTTGTATAGCTCAGTCCGGGACTGCGAGGACCAGGCTGCTTGGCGGTGTTAGCAGCTGCCTCCTCTTCCTGGCCCCTCCCCCTCAACACCTATCACCTTTCTTTCAAGTGAAGCCTCCTCAAATCTTGCCTTGGACCTTTTCGCATAGCTTGAAGCTGTGCATGCTCCCATTGATATCCTATGTCGATGTTGTATGAAGTATCTGGTTTGCCATGTGAAATAGTTGAACTATAAAGTGAAATGCAACAGTTGTATTAAGAATGTTGTATTGGTGCTCGAAAGCTCGTGATTGAGTAAAAGATTAAAAGCTTCCAAACCATCACCACAGGGATTGGTTTTTCCGGGATCTGAGAACATGAGGCAATAGCTGGTATTTTCTCAGACAATGGTGGCTACAGTACGTGCTAAGCGATTGTGTATGCCATCCTGCCTCCTTCTCAGTCCTGCCTCTTTCTCAGTCCAGACAAGGCTGCAAAGTGCCTTGCATCTATATAGGCCTAATGAGTTAACTTGATACCCCTTATTCTCGTTGATGCTAGCATGAAAGACAGTTGTCCAGTATTTCATTTACTCATAAAATCTTCATTTGTATGCCTTTCAGTCTATCCAATATATTATTGCAGCATCACGAAGATTTTTTATTGTGCATTACACATTAGATGTGAAGCAGTGTCAAAATGGTTGCTTGTAAATTCCCCAGATTACCCTGGACAGAATTATTTAGAGTATAGGTTTACGCAACCAGTTAACAATGTGAACGAGATAGTATCTTATTTCTTTAATGTAACTTGTGATGCATTAATGCAGGCCCTGAATGCAAGAGTCAAAAAGATCCCCTTGAGAACACAGAGTATCTCAGTTCCGGCTGAATAGGAGAAAGGTACTAATGAAGTGAAGTCTCAACATGATGCATCAATGACCTTAAGAATAACATGTAAAATGCAAGAACGAGACTTGAATGGTAATTTTATTGGCACTTGAGAAGACATAATATATTAGACAAACCCCACTGACATGGACTAACAGGGAACAGTGTAAAAAGTAGACACTCAGCAAAGCTCATGGAAGTCTAGCAAATTTATTGCAAAAAATATAACCAGCAAATAAACTATTCTAAGTGTAATTTTGCAGTGACAACGGACTAGCTCCGTGCCTTCTGAACCGTTGGAGACCATGTATGCTTGTATATAGTATTTCTATAGCGTGAACCTAGCCAAAAGTCAGTAGAGTGTTGTACTTAGTCAAAGGCAACCAAAAAGTCAAAGATTAAGGGGGGAGGAAGCTGGTTTGTAAACAGTAATGAATTGTGAAGTGTTGCTCTTTAAAGATGTGAGTCTTCAACTCTTTCCTAAACTGGATCAGTGTTTGGTGGTATTGATGGATAAAGGGATGTTGTTCCTTTATCATCGGTGTGTAGATGGAAAAAGCCTGCTGTCTTGTTTTTCCTTCTTTAGATTTTTTAGTCTGCAATCTGATGGTATTCTGGCTGCGAGTGTGCCAAGATCCTCCAGAGGTGGTGAAAGTGCCTGCAAGAAAAGTGGGGGTGTTGGTCGTGATTGCTCTATAGATGATACAGCTGGTTTTTAAGATGGTGCAGATTGGAGAGGGGAGACAATAGAGTTTCATCAGGATGGAGGTGATGTGATCATAATTTTTCAGGCACTGGATGAGATGTGCCACTGCATCCAGTGTGGCGTCTGGAATGTCAGCGGTTAGGAAATTACAACCATCTAAGTGCAAGAGTACTAAGATTGGAACAGCAGTCCTGAAGTTGCTTTCTGGAAAAATGGTTTGACTTTCTTTAGAAAAGAGTGAGGTTGAGGGTGAGGTTGATGTCCAAGTTGAATCAAAGTGGCTTGGCATTTGATGAAAGTCTGGATTCGAAGCCATCAAGGTGCATGTCATTGAGCCAAGTGAGTACTGTATCATTTTTATAGCTCTTGGCAAATAAAAGTAATTCTGTCTTTGCTGGTTGAACTTCCGTTAAGTGCTCGGCATCCAGACCTGGATGATGTGAAAGCATTGTCTCAGGCGTTGGATGTCTGAAGTAGATGAGACACAGCACATAATGCTACATTTAGTACATTTTGACTCTGCTTTTATAGATGTTCTTCAACACAGTAAGAGGAGGAAAAAACACATTTTAACCAGTGGGCACCCTGAGTATCATCTGCAGAATCTTGAGGGTAAGCAATATTGAAAAATATATATCACCAGGTAAATAAGTCTACATTGTCTGTACTTGACTCCACACATATGTACCTACGCAATATTTTATCTTCAAAGTACATAAGATGTGGAGAGGAAAAGTAAATCTGTACTTCGCTATATGCACCTATCTTTCAAAAAAGTGTCCCTCTATATATTTTGTCCTTTATATTCTTGATATTCTTGTATCACGATATTCTAGCAGTTTTGAAGAGGAAACAGTAGAAATGAATAACTCCCACATGCTGGAAGAAAACAGCCACCATGTAAGGGCCATTTAACTTTTTGTTTTACTGGAATAGACCTCAACTTGGTGGGTTTGTTTATGTAGAAAACAAAAATAAAATGGCAGCTGTTCACCACACAAGCAGCTGGCCAACTTTTCTGTTTTACCGAAAGTGCTAGAGCAGCACCATGGCCAGCTTTGATATTAGCTTTGCTGTGAATACCTCAAGGACTTTAAATCCCACAGGATCCTCTTTCAGTTTGGATGCTCACCCATCAGTTCCAGTCTCGGCTAAACCTGAGATTTTTTTGTATTTGAGCCAATTCACCTGGAGAGTGGCATAATCCTTGATTTGATCCAATAGGTACATTGCTTGCAGGCTAGAGATCTGTGGGCCACAGTAATAGAAGAGGAGGTTAGCTCCAAGAGGTCAGACTCTATCTTCCATGCATAATGGCCAGTCAAAACCACATTTAAGAGCCTCAGTCCTTATCAAATGGACGAACATAGCTGGGATGATACGTGGAACCCTTGTTTATTACTCTGTTAAATGGGGATTAGGTCAGAAAGTATACCATTGACCCAGACTCCGGTCATAGGCCTCACTTAGAAAGCCAGACATACTCCAGAAACAAAAGACCAAAGCATATCTTGGATAGGAGAGCAATTAAAAGTCCCATGAGATTGTGTCCAAGGCTTTCTCAAAATCAAAATCAATGAATGAAAGTGCCACGGATCTCATAAGGCTGACACCTAGACTTTGTGTAAACCCCCAAAGTTGTGACATGTAGAGCACCCTGGCATGATGTCACTGATCAGCATGGACCAGGGTGCCTCTGAAATAGGTAACACAGTTTCCCAGGACTTCGGCAAACTCCTTAACCGTAACAATTATAAGGGAGAATAGCTTGTAGCATAAGCAACACCGTGAGCCATCTACCAGAAGTGTTTTAATCATTGTATGAATTTGTGGTGCAATTAAAGGCAACGGCTGTTTAAAAACTTCTACCGTGAAATAGCTGGACCCCAAGATTTTTCCAAACTGAAACTGGCCGAGATTTGCCCCACCCTCAAAGTCCTTCACTGCAATTTGTCCTTTGAACAAGGTACAACCTTACGGTGTCAGCCTATTACAGCGAATTTTGGAACTAAATTCCCTCTCTGTTTTCACAGGGAGGGAAGTGGACCTGAGGTATAAAATGTCCTGTATAAGTAAAATATATTCCCCAGCACTCAGAGATAAATTCACCAGATGTATCTTTTGTCTCATCCGAATGCCTACTATGGTCATACCTTTCGCTAAGCCAATAAAGTAACTTGCGATCCTTGTTGCCACAGTCATTAGCCCAGGACTGGGATACCATCAATATTTCCCTGGGATTTCCCAACAAATTCTATTTCAAAATCATATTTAGCCTGTTCCAGGTCATGGAGCACTCCCTGTTTGTCCTCGTGTTTGAAATCATTGTTAAGCATGCAGAGCCTTAGGTACTCCATTTCCTCAGTCTTATCCTTCTTTGAACGGGATATACATTCTATGGCTCTGCACCTAAGCACTGGTGTGAATGCACCCCCTGACACGATGTGGAGTCTATTGACCCATTGTTAGATTGAAAGAAAAGGGCTCTCTCTTGTTTATGATACTTGCCAACCACCAATCATTAAGGTGCCATATTCTACTGTTGCATCAATTCAAAACAATTCTGTAGGTTTGCCTACCCAGTGACAAGCAACATCGGAGGTTTCAAAACGTTGAGCCCTGGATTTGAAGAACAGCTTCAGTTTTGCAAGTACCAGGAGTATATTATCAAGTTTTATTGCTCATAATTTGTACTGCACTACCTTGAAGGATTTTCACTGCTACTGGAATGATGTCTCATACTCAACTAAGAGGAATCGTACAGGACCTGTTTCCAGTTTCAAGCTGACTTGACTACTGTATTATGGTATTTAAAATAGAGAAGCCTGCAATCGGGACCCTCCTTGTTAACCATAAAACAGGATGACAAATCATCATCTGGCACATAGGTGTGAATACAAGTCTCTAGGAGTTGTTTGGGTTAGTACCCATCTGTCCCTTTGGAAATGCCCATGATGCAGGAATTGTTCTACCTTGTGAGCCCTTCGGCATCTACAACACACTCCTTTAGTGGTGGCTAAAGTATTGGGACAAAATATCGAGTAAACAATATTGAGATGCAGAAATATAGAGTTTTTAAAAACGTGATCCACAAATATTACGATGCAGTAATATCACTGGCAAGAATATCAATTTTCTAAGGTAAGTAACATCGATGTTAGAAATATGTTATTAATATCGTTTACAGAAATATGTATGTTATTATTATCGATATTAAAAATATCTATGTTTTTAATCTCATTTACAAAAACATTGTTGTAAATAATATACATTTTGAATTATTTGTATGTTTTTTATTACATTTTTAAATTGTATAAGTTATAAGTTAAGCACTATGATCCAGCACACCACATAATCATTATATGGAATACAATATTGCATATCAAAGAATATCAGTCCATTCAGCAGGTCTGGTTTCAAATTCAGGGCAAAACGTAATAAGAGGGTCTTTTCTGTGTATTCCCTGAATACTGAAGTTAGTGGTGAGCACTCCTTTAGAGACAGATTTATATACAGCCAAAATAGAAAAAAAGGGGGCTTAATCTTGTACTCCTTCAGTGATAAAGTCTATGGCAAGCTTTCCCTTTTTTTGAAAAAACAGATTTGTGGGTAGCCGTATTTATTTCCTCAGATTTGTATGGTGCTCTCAGTACAGTTTTACCCTGTTAGGGTCTAGGATTATATCTATTTGAAGTTTACAGGAGCGATCCTTCCATCACGCAGTCGTCTTTTTGTGCTTGGCCATATAAGTTATAAGTTGTTTGTATAATTATTGTTAATGTTTTTAGTATAGTTTGTAAATTTGTAGTTGTGTTAAAATTTCGTTTAATTGTTTATTGTAATTTTTAGTGTTATAGTGGGTTGTAGGATTTGTAGGGGTACAGGGAGGGAAGTAAATAAATTATAATTAATTAATGAGTACTTTTTAATTATTATTAATTATTAAATAGATCATTAACCATATAAATTGTGTAATTAATTTAATTTTAAAGTTATATGTTTGGTGCGGGCATGGAGTTTGTAGAGGCAAAGGGTGGGAAAGCAATTATTGATAATAAATTAATGATTAATATTAAAGCAAAATAATTTTCATTTATAATTATTCATGTAAATAGTGTAATTAAGATATTTTTTAAGTTATATATCAGGAGGCTGAATTCACGGATGGTCCGTGCTTGCCACTGATTCACTCTCACCTGGGCTCGTGCTGATGAACAACGGAGGCTCTCCTGAGGACATTGACGAGGACGCTGTGGCCGCTGTGCCGAGAGGGGGTGATTTTATCCTTGTATAGCTCAGTCCGGGACTGCGAGGACCAGGCTGCTTGGCGGTGTTAGCAGCTGCCTCCTCTTCCTGGCCCCTCCCCCTCAACACCTATCAGCCATAAAGTAGTATTCCCAATTCACGCGCAAGCGGGACGCGCGCGGGGCGTAGCCCGGGGCTAAGCCTGGGCAAAGGGTGGGCCCTCTTAGGCCCTCAGAGGCCGAGTGAGGCTGGGCTGGGCTCGGTTATTGACCTGTTGATACCTGTAGCGCCTGCACACGCGTGCGCTTAATGCTGAATAACCAATATGTCTAACACTTCTATTAACGCCGTAGTGGAGAAGACGGGAGCTACGACAGCTGGCCCATTGGACACTTACTTTAAAAAGGTCCATCATGAGGAGGAAAAGGACAATAACATGGACAAACGGAGGACTGAGCGTCGACGCTCTATAGAAAGCTTGAAGCTTAGGACTCCTGATAACTCTAATTTGCAGGTCCCTTCCCGGATAGCCGATAGCTGTGGTGCCATAGTAGACCCTCTTGTATCGCCGTGTGATTCTCGCTTGTTAAGGGACCCTGCTCCTACCCCATCTGCTTCTAAAGAGCAGGTTATCCAAGAGAACCTTGCTATTGGACATTCTGGTCCTCCTTTAGTTATAAATAAATGTACGCCATTACTTGGTAAACAGGATAAGAAGTTTACTAAGCCGTTTAAAGCAGTTAAGATTCACGGGCCTCCCCCGTCTAAGAGAAGATGTAAGAAAGGGGGAGTCTCAGTCAAATCTAAGTATAATCATTCTGAATTTGGGAAACATGCACTGAAAGCCTTAAACCTAACTAAAGGGATAGCAGTTGAAGCAACTATTACTCCTAAACTACCTCTTCCAATGTCATCAGTTGCCCCTGAACTTGAATCGCCCCCTATAACATCAGGCTTCCTTCCTGTCGACCCTTCGTCATCACCTTCCCTTTCGGTTGCCTGCCAGGATGTTTTGGGCCAGGTGATTAAGACCCTCATTTCACCACTTATTGAAGGCTTACTAAGAGTCGAGAAAAGACTTGCGGACTTAGAAGCCACAATAAGTAAGAAAATCGAACTGACAACAGGGCAGGGGAAACAGGGTGTTGGTAGTGGCATAGATTCCACAGCAGTGGTACCTAACTGCCACCCTCATTTTTCCCAGGCTACAGTTGAGCCGTCTAATCAGCTGGCTGTGACTCAGTTTGTGTCTGTGCCATCGTCGACTGGGGGCACCCAGAGAGCGCCCATTCAGGATGACATAGAGGGAGGGGGGATTAACCTTGACACAACCACTTTGCGGGACAATAGGGAAAGCTCCAGTACTGATAAGCCTGTAACAAATTACACGCCACAAGTTGATCTGCCCCCCGAAGCTGTGCCCTTGGTGGTTGTTTTGACGGGGGTCCCACCTCTAACGGTTAACAAAAGAGAAGGGTATACCGAGCTAAAAAATAAAACTATGTTCTGGCTTAGTAGTTATAGACCTATTGAGGAGAACATTAACGGTGAGATTTTACATGTGAGACGTCTCCCATGGTTGGGTGGTAAGACGAAAAACATCGTGGGAGACATCGTGGTGGTAAATTTTAGAGACCCACGTGTAGTTAAGTATATTCTGGACTGGCCTCCTGAAATAGGTAGCAATGGCATTATTCCACGTGCGCTAACTTACTTTTACCCCAGATCATCTGTGTTCCCCCCCTCTGGTATAACTAAGCAAGCCTCACTGTTTTCCATTCCACCAGGTACATTTATACCCAACCATTTGCCATGCACCTCACATACCACCTATGCTGCTGACCCTTTAAGGTGGAACTATATTCCTCCTAGATTTACTAGGAACTACAACAGAGGATGTGGCAATGTGAAGCCTTCCACTCCTTTAGTGACAACGAATCGGTTCGAAGCCCTCTCTAGCCTGGCTGACTGTGATTGAAGGTTAAAGCCTCCCCAGGGTCGAGGGGGGCGATTAGGTTCACTTAGCCCCAAGGATGCTACTCGGGAGAGGTGTTTGGAAGACCCCGGAGCTGCTCCTGTAACATCAGGACTACCTACTATAATCGGTGCTGCTAGTGGCGGGATTGTACCCACCCTCCTTTCCGTTCCTCTGAACCATAGTGCTGTAGATTACAGGATGACAGACCCCCCAGTCCAACTAGAACCTATAGGTGCCCAAATCATGTTGGATTTGGATATGCACGTGGGGACTCCCTCCGATCTGCATTTAATAGATAATAAAATCTTACACCTAGTTTCATGGAATGTGGCGGGTCTGCAAAGAAAGTTGGACTTACCTGAATGGAATCTCTTCATCGACCAATTCGATGTATGTTTATTCCAAGAAACATGGAGTGTTTCCCCATTATATAAATCAGGATACACCACTTTTTCCATATCAGCTCAGAGTAATGGTAGGGGTAGACCAGCAGGGGGTCTGCATGTATGGATCAAGACGGCCCTGAACTGGAAAGTAACTACTTACGACTCCGGGTGTTGTGACATCCAACACATTTCATTTGAGGGGGTAAACAGCAGGATAGAACTATTTAATGTTTACGCAAGAGGAATTACAGGGGATTTAAATTCAAGTACTATATCTATTTTAGATCAGGCATTGGCTATCTGCCCCCCCTCCTCTAAAATTATAGTGGGAGGGGATTTTAACTGTACTTTCGAACCTCTAGAAGGTGATGATCCCCTGGGTATAGAGGAGGTGGACTCTAGATGGTCAATTCCGACCTTGTCTTTGGCCCCAATCAAAAGATGGTCATCTAAGGTTATACAGATTAATTCCCTTACTGTGGAATATAACCTTAGAGCTCTTAATGGTAGGACTCTTTCTGACCCTGACGGTGCGATGACCTTTAATAGGTTAAGCAGCCCGTCAAGAATCGATTACATCTTATTAGATGTGTCACTGTGGTGTGATTTAGTAGATATGGAGGTGACTCCTTCACAGGACAGTGATCACAACCCTTTATGCATGTCGATAAGATGGGGGCAGCGGAATAACACCCGGAGGTTATCACACCTGAGGTCCACTAAGGAGGTGACACCTTTTCAGGGAAACCGTAGACTGAAATGGGAGAAGGTCCAATCACAGGCTCACAACTTGACTAAGATCAGGGTGCATGTTGAAGACCTGAGTACAGAATTGATGGTGCTTGATCAGGATATAGCGTCTGCACCGGGTACGCTTTTTGCTCAGGCGTATAATAACTTAACAGAGAAAGTTGGGGAATTTTTCCTTTTAAAAGGAAACAATAAGGGCAAGAGAGGTGGTAGGGATAATAACACAGCTATAGCAAGCAACCCTTGGTACACGGCCCACTGTAAGGATATAAGAAATGAGATCAGAATTGCCTTGCGTCAAAAGAACCAATCCCGGGTTAGTGTAGCCAGGAAAGAGTACGCAAGGGCTTTGGAGCAAGCAAAACGTGAGTGGGAAGAACAACGTTGGCAAGACCTCAAGACAGCTTCTAAAGGAAAGAATTCTTCGCTGTTTTGGGATCTGCTTAACAAAGCCAGGTTGACTAGCTCTCGACCTTTAGATAGTCACATAACAGGCCAGCAATGGCAATCCCATTTTTCCTCCATTTATGGTGGGTCAGAAACGCCCCTCTCTCCTTCTGTTCATGCCCTCAGCGTCCCTCCCATGCGCCCGGTTAGGGAACCCTTTTTGCCCTCTGAGGTGGTGCTAGCCATCAGTCACCTCACCCCAAAGAAAGCAGCAGGCCCAGACGGGATCCCTGGAGACCTCCTTATGGAGGCCCCAGAGCTATGGGCCAAACTTATTGCAAAAATAATGAACCTCATCTCTCACGGATACCCTGTTCCGGATTCGTGGAAGGGAGCGGAGGTAATCACGGTCTTTAAGAAGGGTGCCAGAGACGACCCTGCCAACTATAGACCAATCAGTTTGATTGATGTGCTACAGAAGGTGGTTGGCAGGGTAATTATATCAAGGGTTGGCACCTGGATGGAAGAGATGCATGTGTTGTCCCATTTGCAAGCGGGGTTCCGCCAAAAGGTGGGCACGATGGACCAGGTCTTTCGCTTCTTTGCGATCTATTGGAAGTCGGTCACCATCAACAAAGGAAGCTTACACCTGGCTTTCATAGATCTCAGGATGGCCTTCGACCTGGTCCCACGAGAGAGGCTTTGGGAAGTTTTGGAGAACATGGGGTTCCCTGGTCCCCTCTTGAGTTTAATTGTGCATCTCCATGAGGGGAACTATGCCAGGATCAGGTGGGGTACTCAAGGTGAATTAACTGAGAAGATTCCCGTGAAGAGGGGGGTACGCCAGGGATGTGTTATGGCTCCAACGCTGTTCTCTCTTTTTGTGAACGGAGTGGTGGATTACTTGAGAGAAGAACCAGCTGATGCTCCATCTCTGGCAGGCGAAAAAATCCCCACACTCCTCTTCGCGGACGACACTATTTTGATCTCTAAGTCCCCGTCTGGCCTACAAAAGCTCTTGAATCGCTTTAGCGCATTTTGCACTGATAGAGGTCTTACCATCAACACTCTAAAAACTAAGCTCATGGCATTAGCTCCATCAGCTAGATTTAGAAATAATCTTTTACTTAATGGAGAGCCCTTGGAGTTGGTAGACTCCTATGATTATTTGGGCATTAGGGTCAATAATCGCATGAGCTGGAAGGATCACTTGGCTAAAATGATGTTAAATTATAAAAGAACTTCTGGGGCGGTTATGAGAGAACACCGGAAATCTAAGAGCAAGCCCATTTTACCGCTCCTAACTATCTATGAAGGCCAAGTTCTTCCATCTGCCCTATATGGCTCAGAATTATGGGGATTTGAAAATACTGTAGAGCTGGACAGAGCTGAAAATAAGTTTTTGAGAGATGCGGTAGCCCTTCCAGTCTCCACCCCCTTAATTCCTCTTCGGGCTGACATGGGTAGGCGCCCTCTTAAGGACCTAGTGCGCTTACGCCCGTTACTTTTTTGGGTTCGTATGCGTAGGACAAGGGAGCTTCAGGATTATGCCGCCGCCCTAGACGAATTAATTCAGCTTAATTCCAATAATAAGATTGAGTGGCTGAGCAACCTGAAGCGGTTGGTAGTTCTCTTGGGTTTGAGTGACTCCTGGGAAAGCCAATCACCCCCACCCAAGATGGTGATTAAACAGCTATATTGGGATCTAGTCCAGCAGGAGACATTCTCTAGTAGTTCTGTGGGCTCCCTTACTGAGCGATTCTTGTCCTTCAAATGGATTAGGAGCTTTGAACCATTCTTGGACTACATCGAGCTGCCTTTGGATAGAGCTCTTTACTTGAAGGTTAGGTTCGGGATCCTCCCAGTAAATGATTTTACCTTGGGGTGGAAAAAGCATGTTGGTAAAGTGAATCCATGTCCGGGCTGTGCAGCCCCTACAGAGTCCGTGGCACATTTCTTCTTTGCTTGCCCAGCTTATAGGGTTGCCAGGAGGATCTGGTTAAAGCCGTTATGTAGGAGTTTGGGCCTTAGATGTCATAAAATGGCCCTGCGGATACTCAGCACTGATACTTCTTCGATTGCTATGGTCTGTGGTGTTGCAAAATTTTTGGGCAGTGCTTGGCGATCCCGCATGAGGCGTTGTAAAACCTACCCTGGTCCACCTACTAGCTAAAAGTACTTGGTTAGGATTTCCACTATGTTGATATGTGACTTTTGTTCATCTTTTAGTGGTGTATTGGTCAATTGTTGCTTTTATTTAATTTAATTTTTGGTATTTTATATTGTATTGTGCTGCTATATTGCTCTTTTATGATGAAATTTCATCGAATAAAGAATATTTGAATTTGAATATATCAGGTGAGGGTTGTTGGGTTTGTAGGGGGAAAAGTTGGGAAGCAAACTAAATATAATTAATTAATGATTAGTTAATTATTATTAATTGTTGAATTGATAATTAATTATCTAAATTATATATCACGTGCAGGTCGTTTTATGTTTGTAAAGGATGGAAGCTATTTACATATAAATAATTAAGTATTAGTTAATTTTTAATATTTAATAGATAATTAATTATTTAAATTGTTTAGGTATTATAATTTTTAAATATCTTTTAGGTGTGGGTTATTGGGTTTTTAGGGGTACAGGGTGGGAAGCTAATTAATACATAATGTATTGATAATTAATTGTTAATTTGTTATTAATGATTTAATTGATAATTATGTAAATTGTAAAATTATCATATTTGTTAAGTCATACTTTAGGTGTGCTGTTTAGTGTGTAGAGCTAGAGGGTGGGAAATTAAGTAATAATACATTTAAAATCATTTATTAATTTATTAAAAATTGTTTTATTTATTATAATATATGTTGTGTTATGCTTTTCTAATTTCAATTAAATTGTATTTTTTGGTTGATATGATTGTGAGAATATAGTGTTGTATTTTATTTATGTTAATGTTATTTGTTTAAATTGATAATTATTAAACAATGTAATAATTACATTATTTGTTTCATTTTTTTGAAAATTTAGACATCATTTTTTTATCCATATATTTATACTTTGAATTGTTTAAATATTTTATTTGTTTGAAGTAAACACTCTTTCTCTACTGTTGCACCGACTGGAGTGGGAATAGTAAATTTTACCCCCCCAGAGTCCAATACTTACCCTACTGTTGCACATACTGGAGTGGAAATAGAACATTTTACCCCCCCCCCCCCAGTCCAACACTTGCCCTACTGTTGCACTGACTGGAGTAGGAATAGTAAGTTTTACCTCTCCTGAGTCCAACACTGTTCCTACTGTTGTACAGACTGGAGTGGGAATAGTACATTTTACCCCTTCTGAGTCCAACACTTTCTCTACTATTGCCCTGGCTGGAGTAGGAATAGTCATTTTTACCCGTCTTAAGTCCAACACTTTCCCTACTGTTACACAGACTAGAGTGGGAATAGTTCATTTTACCCCTTCCGAGTCCAACACTTTTCCTACTATTGCACAAACTGGAGTGGTAAGAGTACATTTCACCTCTTCTGAGTTCAACTCTTTCCCTACTGTTGCAGAGACTAGAGTGGGAATATTAAATTTGACCCATTCTGAGTTCAACACTTTCCCTACTATTTCACAGATTGGATTGGGAATAGTTTATTTTACCCCTTCTCAGTCCAACGATTAATTTACTGTCGTATAAATTGGAGTGGGAATAGTATATTTATTATTTATAGAGTTTTTTAAAAAAATTATTGCTTAAATATATATTATTATTATGTGTTTTGTATTTGTGTTATATTGGTAAATTAAAAAACAATTATAAAAATATAATATATGTCAAAATTAATATATTTTTTAATAGTTTTATATTATATATGTGTATATAAACATACACACTTCCATATATATGTGTGTGTGTTATGTTATGTATGTGTTTTAATATTCTATGTAAAAATATTTGTTTTACTCAATTAAGCTACATGTATAGTTCGATATTAGTGTAAAAGGATATTTTTAAAATATTTTTGTACTTAGCATTTTATTCTAGAAAAACAATATTTTTGTGATCGATATTCTTGACACAATGTTTTGGTATCACAATATTTATGGTTTCTATATTGTGTCAGTGATCTGGTGTCTAAAGCTGAAACTGTGAGTTTAAATGCTCTGATCAATTCTGAGTCAAATTCTGATATGCATCCCTCAGCAGCAGGGCTACACTCATTTCCACCACACCTATTGTGGTTTTGAGTGCTGAAGTGGGCATTCAGGCAACTGGCTTGTCATATTTATTAAGTTTTCCATGAGTAGGAAGTGACCTAATTTGTCTTCGGTAAATACACACAGAGGACTAGTCAGTTGTGTGAGGCACTGACCTATAAAATCAGGGGACAATATATGTGGCAGAGGTCAAACTGGATGTCAGAACCAGACAGAAATGAGGCTACGGGCACTGTGTCCCTTCTCAAACTGTTCACCCTAACATTTTACACTCATTTACTTCTCCCTTGAGTTAAGCAGACTCATTTGCAGTGTTTGGAAGAGAACCCTAAGGTCAGTTGGCATCATCTGGTGGTACAGCTGCCACCCAAATGTCTCCAAGCCGAGCACCTGACCTACACTCCCAGGACCTAATTGGTAGTCTGTGGAAAGTGAAACAGACCTCCAACCTAAATGGGGTGCCAGCAAGCCCTGGCACAATATCACAATTCTGAATATGTTGTCTATTTGATTCTGTCTTGCTCCTCTTTTTTTCACAACCCTACAATTTCTGTCTCTTTATCTCACACTGGAAGGTTCTTTTTACTTTTGCTTTCTCCTTTTCACACTGCTTTGATATCTATCTCTTCCTTCTCTGCTAGGTTTTGACTGCACCGCACTTGAAATCTATTGTATTGTAAAGGGGCTTACATCCCGCCTTCACTTCTTAATGGTTTGTGTGCTTGTCACTTTACTTTCCCTTTTTTCTATTGGTTGTAGGCATTCTATGAGCAATTGTTCCATGTGTGTTTCTCTCATCTGTCTCTCGTGGCCCAAGTACTCGTTCCCGTCCGCCCTCTTTGATGGGAACTTCTTTTATTTGCTTAAGGCAGCACAGCATTTATTTGCTTTGTCTTACGACTACACGCATTTAAAGAGTGCTTTCTGGCAGTCATTTTTCTGCTTTTTTTGATGTCTTTGATTTAAAATGTTGTGTTAGCACATATTCTAAGCTTGCTTGTGAGCCGAGCCCGAGACACTAACCCGGCTCCCCAGCTACAAGATCGACGATTCTGTCCATTACACTACATCCTCTCTCCTGCCCCTTCTCTTCTACTTTCATTACTCTTGTTTCTTCTATAAATACATTCTGTAGCAGGAGCATGGTGACCTGGGAAGAAAAACAGTCCCCTCCTCCAAATAGAGTGCAACCAGCCATTAAAACTCAACTCAGACATCAAGGGAAGTTTTTAAAATACAGTAACTGCTCAGAAGGGTGGGTTCAGATAACTAAATAGAAAGTGTACTAATGTAAGCAGTACTTTAATCACTGTACATAATGCATGTGAGCCAACACCAAGGCTTGAACCCAGCTTCAAGGTCGGCAGTTCTGGCTGTCAACGCCACATCCTCTCTCCTGCCCCTTCTCTTCAATTTCATTACTCTTGTTTCTTCTAAGAATACATTCTGTAGCAGGAGTGTAGGGACTTGGGGAGAAAAACAGCCTCTCTAAACTGAGTGCACCCAGTACTTTAATAACTGTACAAAGTGAGCAGTTCTTGGACTCTCAGCACTGTGTTTGTGAAGCGCTGCTGCTTCTGCATGTGTTTACCTCTTTTAGTCTTATGTTTGTTTTTGGCGAGTCTGGGCTGAAGCTGAGTGTGAGTGAGACTGAAACCTCTCATGTCCTAACTAATACAGATTCAATGAGCGACCACTCTCGGCTCATCAAGAGTGCCCTGACGGGCATCCGAACTCTCTAGTTCGCAGTCTCAGGCCTGATTTGTAATTCATGAGCACTGGTCGGATTGTGTTTACCTTCTTGCAGAAGTCACAGCAGGAAATTTCTTGTGCTGGTAGGTGAACACTTTCGGGTGAAAAACGGTGTCCTCAAAAGCTCTTACTAGAGCAGACAGCTAATTAGTCTATGAGAAGGCTAAGAATATTATTAAACAATTACAGTTGTCAAAAAAAGAAAAAGAAAACAAGCTGGTGGGACAGCTGCCTGCAAGGTCTTGAATGTAGAGGTGGGCACAATTGAGACAGATGGGCCCGCCCTTCTGCCATGACATATCTCATACCCTCCATGAGTATCCCGTTGGTAACTCTTCCAGCTGTACGTCAGCGGTCCCTGTGCACCATCCACCCCGCCCACTACTCTTGTAGACCTACTTCAAGCCCTCATCTCAATTCAGTAATAGCAGAAACTGAACTCGTAAACACGCCCTTCTTCCAAGCCTCTCTTATACAACACGCATTGATACAGAAGAAGGACAAACCATTAATGCACACCATCTGCGCTCCCACTCTCCTCCCACTCCTTGGCCGGTCTAGTCATCCTTCCTAAATAAACCAGCGCTTTTCGTTTGCCAAGATGACATCCTTGGCTCTTGCCTCCTTCTTTATTTAATCCCGGCCATGCTCTATCATAGCATGGTGTCCGATGGGTTTACCCCTTTATTTTCTTCAGCTCACACCAGAGTTTCTCCCTTGTAAACGCCATTCTCGCCATGGCCGCCCTCGCTTATATCCGGCGCACAGATTTCCCACAGCAGTTGCAGACAGTGGAGCATATTTACAAGCCCTTTGCGCCACTTTTCTCCATGTTAAAAGTGACGCAAAAGTGGCGCAAGGGGCTTGTAAATATGCCCCAGTGTATTTATCATGAAATACAGTGAAGCCTACCTTCGGCTCGAGCTCTGGTTGGACTGAGGCACCAGCACATGCTCTTGCAAAGATTTCTTTCCCCTCGCAGTTGTTATACCACAATACCAATCATGAGTTGACCCTCTTTTTTTTAAAACTTTTGCACATTTACTCTTATGGAGGGCATGTGTCTACAGTCCCTCTCCCTCACTCCAGCATTCCCCTACATTATTGTACAATCCTCCTGTTCTACTACAACCGTCTGTTGTTTCCACACCCGCCTTCTCCCAATATATGTAGTTCATTGTCCCCCACCTCTGTCCGTTGTTTCCCCAACCCCAATCTTCTTACAGCAGTCCTTTGTCTCCCCACCCCCTGCCCTCATCCCGCTGTCTGTTGTCCCACACCCCAATGTCGTGTTGCTTTCCCCTTTCCAACCCCCTCACACTGTTAGAATGTTTTTCTTCTAAATATTCTGCTTGTCTTGCACAATCAGCTGCTATAAATAAAGCTGCACTGTGTTTTACCCCAGTGCTGTGGCCCTGGAGCGGAATGCTCCTCTTAGCAGGCTGCTCACATAATAACACAATGATGCTTGAATTGGTCATGTATCAAAAAAAGCATTCATGTGTGTTTCACAAGCCACAGATGTTGGGATCTGTCAGTGCCTTAATGCTGGGACATGGCCGGATTTTTATATAGCTGTCCCTATCGCTGCCCAGGCATAGGCTGGAAAAGAAAATGTTTCTATGCAACTCCTTCCCAGGGTTTTCTACCATGAGTGACAGCTCTCAGAGTAGGTCCTTGCTCAGCCCTGACTTAAGGACATGGCATTTCTGCTGACATCAACAGGATCCAGATGCACTGTGGGGAGGTGAGCACTGGGTCGTTGATCCATGGTGTAGCAGCACTGCTGTTGTATAGCTACATAAGCTCTATTTCCTCCTGCTTAGGTGTGTTTTTATTTTAGCCCCTGATTCATATTTCACTCAAGCTTCAAAATCATAAAACAGGGATGGTTCACAGTTTGCCCGCTCTGGGTGCCAGACTTGGAGACAGGTGGCGGACGCCGGCAACAACAAAGTGGAGCTGTTAGGATGCCGCCTCCATTATCCCACCCCTTCCCCCCATAAATATCACACCCAAGTTGTACCCCCACCCCACACCCAGCCAATCAGAGGCCTCCTTCTTCTTCCATGCTGTCACTGCACTTGAGCGAGCACCCACACCAGTGTGTTAGGACATGAGATGCAATTTAAATATCATTTGGAAGAATAAATAAACACTTGTGAAATGTGTATATTGTTGTTGTTCGTTGGTGTTTATGATACACAATGATGACCAGGGCTCAGTATCACCATAAGAATGCTGTGATGAAACACACTTAGAACAGCTGGATGAAGCTCACCAACATGTGTAGGCTTCATTGTCTTATAAAGTGATATTAAGCTAGCTCAGCGAGGTAAGCGAATGCAGCCATTTAGGTGATCTGGAAATCATCAGTACAAATGCTCGGAACTGTCTTGGACTTAAATCTTTGACAAAGTGTGGTATCCTTAGTGTGATGTCATGTTTTCCCATATTCTGTATTCTACACTGAATGTTCTTTCTTTGACATGTCAACCCGAGTGCATCTTCGAAGCATGTTCCCAAGTTCTATGTTCCTGCCTTGGAGGACGGTTGAACGTTAGGCAGTTATCTTGGATCAGCAGAACTGGGTAGACACTGGTTGATGGGCTCCTTAAGTTGGATACTTCTTTCTTAATAAATGGATTGTTACTTCTAACCATTTGCGTGTGTTTATTGGATGGAACCCACTTCAACACAAAGCCAATAGGTTTCAGCCATGCAAGATCTTTTGGCTTTGTCAATGTTTTTTTCACATGTTGCAAAATCCCAGATGTACCTTTTTAGGAAGAGAACTCCATTTCAAGTGGGCTTGCCAGCTGCATGTTTGTTATCTTTGTCTTCCGCCCTCTACCTAATCACCCAGCATTCTATTACCACCAGTTACTGCACAATATATATTCTCAATAAACAAGTCATAACACTTTTTTGGAGATACAGTAACTTATATTGCACAACGGCTCACCAATCTGAAACTTACAACTACAAAAAAATATATTATTAATCACATTGGCGAAACCTAATGCATTTACCAATGCTTGTTCTCACTATGTTTCCTTTGGGTCTCTTGCTTTGGGTCAACTATAATAAAAAAAATGGAGTGCTAGTGCCCACCACCTCCACAAAAGAACCACATCCACAAAAGCCCTGCAGTACAATGACATAGGTAACCTGTTGAAATCCAGTTTATCAATTCGATTGGTTATTCAGCAGATCCAATACTAAAGCATGTGTTTTCGAGTCTGTGAATTGCCGCACATACCAAGCAGAGGGCAAAGTTCATGAGGCAATAGTCAATGTTGAAAGCATAGCGCTTCCCACACGTCTGCCTGCATGCATTTCCTTAATTAAACCCTTCAACTCATTTCAATCTCATCCCTTTCATTTTAGCTTGAAGAGCTCAGCTTTCTTCCATTTCGTTTACTTGAGCAAAAGTTGGCACGAGGTGCAAAGTATGAGGTGAAAGTTCGCTCCAAGCCAAATGGGAATTTCTTTAAGGGCAGCTGGAGTGGCTGGAGTAAGGCTGAGCACTTCGAAACCAGCGAAGGGGTCCCAGCCCAGGAAGGTACAGTACATCTTGTTTATCCGTGTGTTTATGCTCTTCCGTGGTTTTCAGTGTGATATTGCAACAGGTCCCACAAACCCACAAATGTCGAGGCCGAAAACAAGGATAGCAAATCTGAAAAGGTAAAAAAACAAAAAACAGACAAAAGTCGGTGATAATGTGCTTTACAAATAGGCGTCAAGCAGGCTTCAACGGGTCAATGAGGCTGGGGCTTCCTTACCATTAATTGATGGGACCTTGGAGAAGCCAGATCTTCGAATCCTCCAAGGGCAGTGAATTTCAAAAATGAAAAAAAAAATCCCATTGAAAGAGGGAGCATTATTTCCCTGCATCCAATGCAGGATTCACATACTGGAAGGATTTGAGAATCCGAGTAATCTGATTGGCTGACAGAAGATGAAGATTTTGTGTTGACAGCTTTAGGTTACCCATTCTACAGCAGCTGCAGGGTAGCGATGGCCATCTGCTACAACTCCCTCCTACTCGATTTTGTTAGTGAGCCCTCAGATTTTCCATGCTCACAACACTACATTTCCACCTAATAGTTAGCAAAGGTTTTCTCACTGACGTTTTTTGCCATTTAGGGAACCACTCACGTTGCTCCTTCTCAGATGCACTTATAAAGTACTACCAGTCCTCATAATGACCATAAGGTTTGGAATGTCTACTTTACGCAAGTGGCACGTCAAAACTCATGGGACCATCACGTCGGTCTATTTGTGGAATAAAACATGCACTGTTTAGTCATTAATTGACCTGGTAACAATGTGAGCCTTGCCACTGTCTTTGTAACACTTAAATAATGCAATGATTTACCTGTATACTTGGGTCTTGCGCAAGAGGTTGCGCAAGACCTGGCCGTGGACCAGGCCATGAAGCCAGCACTTGCTGTGCATGGCCAAAGGCTTTGCGTAGACGCAGGTGGGAGTTTGAATTCAGGATCAGGCCAAAAGTCCACAGTCCGAGTTGGGTGCGTATGATGTTGGATTAGGGCTTGGCTGCACGTCAGGGTCCATGGCAAAACCGCGCTGCACACAAAGGAGGAGAACATAAAAGTGATGTGTGGGTTGCTTGAATTAATTTCAGCCACTGATAATTACTCTGGACCACAATCCAGTTCTTTGTTCTTTTGCCCAACATGCCACCTCAGACAGGAACCAGCCATATACAAATCAGTCTTGGATCTGCTCCCTATTGGAAAAATCCAGCCTGAACTGCCAGATCAGGTCCCCTCTGAAAGAAACACAAGCAACACCAAATCAGTTTAATTCTATCTGGGCCTAGTTTGTATGGTGTTGCTTACGTCCTATGGCACCGTGCGCATGGCACTGACGCCTGTGCCCTGAGTAATTACCAATAGCTAAGATTAATTCAGACATAAATATGCCTTCTGTGTAGATGATAAGATTAGTTTGCAACCCGCCCCTTTCTGCAGCTGTAAAGCAATTCACCATCATGAATATATACTGTGCTGTCTATTAATATTAGTCTATTTCCCCATCAACAGTGTCTAACATGCCCTAGGCTGTGCTTGGCACTGATGGCAAAAAGGGGAAAGGGGAATGAAAGAAGACACATTAGAGACATTGATGGTTTACAGTAACACATGCTCTTCCCGTCAGATGGAGGTTGTCCCAGATTTTTCTGAGAGACTGACTTGTTTTATACTAAACAGAACACAAGACTACTATTATTCTCTGCTCTTACTTCAGCTAAAAGTACATGTTACTTTTGTCATTTATATTGATATTGCATGAATGGTAGCATTCGCCAGGAAATGAGACATAACAAGATTTACTTTATTAACTGATGCCCTAAGGTCGACATTCAAAATATAAATGGCAAAATGCCTTGGTCTTGTTTGAGCAGAAAGCATTGCCAGGAGAATGGTCTCTTTCCGATGTCCTAAAGCAGTTGTTAATGTTCCACTATTTGACACCCAGATCTCAAACAAAGCTTCACACAGAATCTACATATAACACTGCAGAGGCCAAGAGACAGTCATTATTGCACCACCTTCAGATCCTGGCAGCATCCCAGTAGGTAGGTGCAGAGGACAGTACAGCGGCCCAACAGGAGTCCCACAATCCTAACAAGCAATATCTAACTCTCCCTCTCTATCACTAACCTCGGGTCTCAGAAGATAGCGCTAGGAGAGGTTCAGTAATTCCACGCACGCAAGGAAAGTCTTTGAGGTGACAATGCAGAAGAGATTTCCCAAGAAGTGCTGCAAACAGTAAGCTTCTGGGAAAATGTTCTTGATATGTGGCTTGAAGATAATCTCGATTGAAAAGCTAGGAACAAATGTGAAAAGTAACGCCTAAGCAGAGAAACACATGTAAAGAGCAGAGACCTCTCATTAATGGGAAGGAAAGCCAGTCACTTAGCTATGCTCTAAGTGCAGTTGCTATAGACTCTAGAATCCTCGAATCCTGCAGTAGATCCTTGAATCCCAGGATCCTTCATGGATACACGAATGCTGTTGCAGCCTGCCACTCTGATGCATACAGCCACAGCTTTTGCTTTTGGGGTAACAACTGGGTAGCCCTACATGGCAAAGCCCTGAGAAAGGGTAGAAGTGGCAGACAATAATGCTCTAGACTAGAGTTGGATGGGAGTGGCTGCGACCACCTGTGACAAACTAGGACATCATCTAACAAAATGATCAGACCATCCGCAGCACTTATACAATATCTTTGTATGTCTTTTTTCTATCCGCTCTTTTAACCCCTTCAGTGCCCGCCCCTTTCCCCGCCCTGTGCCGGCCATTGCATTAGCGGGCGGGGTTTATGACGAGCTGGTCTCGTCATGGGCACAGCGCAACCGCGGCCCATGACGAGACCAGCTCGTCATAGGCATTGAAGAGGTTAATGTAGGGTCCCTTGCAGTGCCTAATTGCATGGGTTCCTAGGATTCCAAAGTTTTGTTGTTGTCTGAGTATATACAACTAACACTTTTATCTTGATTTGGATTTGACTTTAATTTTATATAGTGCTTGAATGCCCTTGGGCGTCTTGGTGTTGCTGCACATGTTAATAAAGACCACTGACTGGATCTATTCACTGATGAAAAAGCCAAGTCTTTAGAGATTTCCTAAAAGATAGGAGCTCTGAACAATTCTTTAGATCAATAGGGAGAGAGTTCCATAGTTTTGCTGTCCTCAACAGAAAGTTTCTTCCACCCCAATATGGTTGTTTAAGCCTTGGTTATGCTAAGCACTTAGGGCCTGATTAAGATGTTGGGTGGAAAGCCTCTGACCAGCGGTCGGAGGCTTTCTGCCTGACATGGTAGGTTTAAAGTTCGACCGCCTTATTAGGATAATGGGGGGCGGAGTTTAAACCTGCAGGGGGATTACGACGTGGTTTCGGAAAGCCTGCATAATCCGCCATGAGGATTATGATGTTGGTTTCCGACAGCCATTCCATGTTGGCCTTTCTGACAAGGAAAGGCTGGTGGAGAGTGACATTGGGGGCCCTCTTTGGTCCCTGGCCCTCTGTATTTGGGCCTGGGGGCACCTATGGTACCCCCCTAAACATCCCTGCACTATGTGGCAGGCACCACAAGGGATGGTTCAGGGCATACAGTTTTCAATGGAAGCTTGTGCTGTCGGTTTTTTCTGCCCGCTGCACAAGCTTTCATTGTGAAATGAATGTCTGGGACCGCCCTTGGGCTGTCGCCTCATAATAGTGCAGTCGGGCGGTTCCTTTCTGCAACGTTGTCGGCAGAACGAAAGTCCCCCCGACATTCTAATAAGGCCCTTCGTTTTCAAGGATCTGAGGTTTCTGGATGGAACATACCAGATGAATTTATCCTGAAAAAAGCCAGGGCCTATAGTGTGCAAGGCCTTTAAGGTCACAAAAGGGCCTTGAACTCGTTCCTCTTTGCCACAGAGAACCAATGTAGTTTGATCAAGGCCTGAGACACAGATTAATGTTCAGGGATTCCTAACAGAAGTCAAACTGATGCATTCTGTAGCATCTGCAATTTAAGAAGGAATCTCTGAACCCCATAAATAGGGCATTCCCATAATCTAATTTAGATAGAGCCAGAGAGGTAACCACCGTTTTCTGAAGATCTGTAGGAATAAACGTGCAGGTTTTCTTGATATTTTTAATATAAAAAATACCGATGATGTAAGGGAATTAACCTGATCTTCAAAGTTGAGTTTGTTATCAAAAACAAAACCCAGGTTCTTCACTTTCCTGACTGGCACAGGGACAGCCCCCATTTCCTGTGGTCACCATCTTGGAGACCAAAATGAAACATCTGAGCCCAGGAGCAGAACCTCCGTTCTATCAGAGTTGAGCTTTAAACAATTTGATATCATCCAATTACTTATTCGAGACATGCAAGCATTGAGTCTTAAGGCAGTGCCTTCAGGATCACTTGATATTGATACCACAATTTGGGTATCATCAGCGTAAGACACCACGAGAGCCCAAAAGATTTAATCAGCCTAACCAGTGGTGTGACATAAAGATTAAACAATGTAGGGCTCAATGAGGAGCCCTGAGGCACCCCACATGGCAGGCAGAATTGGTCAGAAATTAACTGTCTTATTGCAACATGCTGAACTCTCTCTGACCAAAAGAATGTTATCAGACTAAGGGCGAGGCCACTTATTCTTTGCTTGGCAAGCCAGCCTTCTCTAAATGGCACTCAGCAAGACAGTGATTTATTCTGCATTCTTAGGCGGATTTATTACCTCTGCAAAAACACTGGCTGATTCTGTCCTTTGCCCTAATAAAATTGTGATACACTTCTCTCTTTAGGCCAACCAGTTTCAGCTGCTAAATGATTAAATGAAGTGACATAGCTAAACAAATGGCATTGTATTAAACATAGTACTCATCATTAAGACAAACCGTATGTGACTTCCTATAAAACAACTTTTGCTTTGCCCAACAAAAGACAGACAAATTATGTACCAATGGATAATTTCTCTCCACTAGTTGATAGACCTTTCCAAATAATCATATATACATATCATGAATACTGAAAAGCTCTTTGTGTGATAATTCTGTCCAATCCTCTATAACATAACAGGTGTATTTGTAAAGCGCACAATTACCCTTAGGTGTCCTGGCGCTGAATAACAGATGTTTATTGTTACCCAACTCATTGGTACTCATTTTATTGACCTCAGATGGATGAAAGGCTGAGTGGACCTGCTGGGATTTGAACCCATGACCATGAGGTAGAACACAGGCCCCTGCAGTGGCTGCTTTAATCCACTGAGCCAGCAGACCCTATATGAGAAGCAACAGCATATGTTGGTGGAACTCTGTCAGTGCTGAAACTGAAATATAAATAATATCAGAGATTACTGTAATTTGTGTTTTCATAAACCTCTCTTTGCTCTGGTACATGCCCCTACTTCAATACCTCAGCTGAGCCAGCCCTTGATTCAAAAACACTTACAATGTTGACCAGCTGGCAAAGAATCTCCACCATCAGAAGACCCGTCCGAAGGCACAGCTTTCAATGCTGAATTAATTTACTTATGTGTTACAGTCGAATCAGACAGGGCATCCAAATCAGTTGTGAAATCTATTCCTAAACTGTATACCAAGATGTAGTTCATGATCTGTTAATAGCTTTGTGTTTTCTAACTGTGCTGGTTAAAAGTAATGATAATGTTCCTTTTTGTGTTTTCATAAGAAATGTCTTATAAGAGTGATTCAACTGCTATTACCATTCTACATGACCAGGAGGTTGTCACCAGCATACATTGATATATTATGTTTTGGCCCAATGCATTCTAGTCCCTAGAATGACCATCTTGGGTGGAAGGAATTGATGTTGCTAATGCGGCTTTATCTTTCACAGAGCAACCCAATGCCACCACAAATAATGTACACACTACCACACAGATTGGAATTGAACCTCTTTTTCACATATTCATGACTGACAAACTGTGCAGTCCTTCATGGATTAATGATGTGAGGCTTCTGCCTCATGCAGCAGATACAAGCATTGCATAAACTTTCAAAGTGCATAGTTGCTGGCTAGATTGAAGCTGTGTAGGATTTACCAGGAATGTGAAGTAAACAACCATTTGCATGAGGGCAAGTTACAAAAGCTGCTGCCGTTGAGGGCAAGTTATCTCACAGCTACTTTGCCGAAGGACCAACGTATTGTAGCTGTGAAGAAGTGCCTCCTTCCTGCTTTTCTAGTCTTACATTTAAAGGCAATAATGTTGAAATGTATGTGAGGCCATAAAAAGTTCCAGAAAATGCATAGAGAGAACTTAAGGAGACATTTAGGGCATCATTAGGATAGCGGGAAGACTTTGTCCGCCCGCCATCCGGACAGAAAATGGGACCGCCACCATATGTGCGGCGGTCCCGTGGGGGAGATTAGGATGTGCCCGCCACACTGGCGGGCGCATCACGCATTTTTATCATTGCGGCGGGCGGTGCTTTCAGCAGCACCCGCTGCAATGGTAAAACTGCATGTTGTGGGGTACCATAGGTACTCCCCATGTGCACCCTCCACCCCCCCCAACACCCTGGGTGCCCGCAACGGGCCCCCGAAGTCACTGTCCGCATGCACGGAAAGGCAGCTTCCTGCTGCCTTTCTAATATGGTTGGCGGTGTCTAACAGACAACGCCACCATAGCAGGCCACTTTTCCGCCCAGTCACCTGTGTGACTGGCAGAAAACCGGCGGACGGTCTTTCCGTCCGCCGGGGTCCCCCCGCCATACTAATATGGCGGGGGAAATGGGTGGTGGGCGGGGAAGGATGTAGGGCGGACGCCACCGCCATGCGGGCGGTGGCTATCAGCCCTACATCCTAATGGGCCCCTTAGTGTACAAAAACAGCTGACAATTAGCAACAACAGACATTTAAGAATATGCCTTTGTTTAATCATGTCATCTCTGGTTTTGAGACATATTGTGACATAATTCACTGGATAGCCCCTTAGAGGCAAGAATACATGCATAATAGGTTAATTTCAGGTAGCTGGAGCGGGCTCTTGTTTGCAGAACTACTTCCAATCAAGAGATCCATGTTCTGGCCAATACATGTACGTAAATCAGAATTATTTGTGAGGAGGACTTTGTACACACAAAAGAAGACTGCAGTAAGGACATAGATTACGAAACCGATTCTCAAGAAATCATACAACACTTATCAAAAAGAGGTTACAGCCAACTCTTGCTGGAAAAAGCAAGTGAAAAGACTTCTGGAGTGGTTCGGTCATCATTAGTACAGGACAAATCACCAGTAACCAGAACATTTACTAAAGTACTGATCAGACTAATTACAACCTACAATACCGGTCACCATGTATTCAGAAAAGCACTGTGCAAACATCGGTTTCTACTGAGAAACACTAAAGCAATCATCAATTAAATTCACATATACCCACAACCGGGTATATGTGACAGCTTTTATACCTACCATAAC
Source organism: Triturus cristatus (assembly GCF_964204655.1). Lineage (NCBI taxonomy): Eukaryota > Metazoa > Chordata > Amphibia > Caudata > Salamandridae > Triturus > Triturus cristatus. Next base: position 266,749,066 of record NC_140581.1, read on the forward strand.
TCTTCTATTTGCAAATTGGGGGAAACAAGATACAAGAAACTAAAGTTCCCAACAGACAAACAAGAGGATATCAACATGGATCAACTGCAATAGAACTCACATGATCTATATAATTTTTCCCGCTTTGTTGGGAAGGGTGAATATAGGGTGTTGCTCGCTCTGTTGTTTGCGGCCATTTTTACCTCTACGAGTCAACTAGAGCCAACGTTTTTGGACTGGCTGGGCTCCAGTCACTCGGCAGGAGGCTGGAAGAAGCTAATGCCACGAGTCCATTTAAACAGCACATGGGTGCAGTAGCAGGTCAGAACGATCCCCATGCTCAATACTATTTTAAGCCTTGTGTATTTTTGTGCTCTCGTTTTAAAAATAACATATTTTAGCTCAGAACTGTACTTACTTTCGCTGCGCCTTTCCCCCCCATTGTTGAGAAGCGTGAATACAGAGTGTTACTCGTGCTGCTATTTGCGGCTATTCTTACCTTCACAAGACAACTAGAGGCACCATTTTTGGTGAGGCTGTGCTCTAATCGCTCAGAAGGAGGCTGGGAGGAACTGATACCGCTGCACCGCAGCATGGAAGTGCGGTGGATTCTTGCAGTGCGAGCACCGCTGGCACGCCAAAGGGGCTCCTAAGGCAAGCCTGTCTGCCCCCTTCCGTGTCACGACCACAGCTAGCGTCAACTATCCTGTCTGTGGAATGCCAGCCAATTCCAGGCGTATTTGCTACCTCAGCAGAGAGCTGAGGTCCTTCTGCCCATGTTTTACCTGCTACAGCAAGCTGCACCCTTCTCTGAGCCTAAGGAAGGGAATTCATCATGGGGTGAGGACAATCAAGGGAAGGGTTGTCAGCCCTCTTAATTAGTTTCCATCTCCTACATATAGGCCCATATCTCTGCGGCCTGTCTTTACAAAAATGCTTGAAAAACTGGTCAATACTCAGCTTTCGGAGTATCTTGAGCCACACAAGTGGTTACATCCCAGTCAATCTGACTTTCGCCCCCGTCATAGTACAGAATCTGCAGTATTGGAGATCTCTGACCATATTAATATTTAAATAATATTAGTCAGGGAAGAATGCAGCTCTGATATCTCTTGATTTGTCTGCCGCCTTCGACATCATCCCACACTCTATCCTCCTGTACCATCTAGCTGCCGTGGGGGGTAATGTGTGGAACTGGTGTAAATCCATCTTCGTGGCTAGGGGTCAATTAGTCTGGCTCCCCTCTTTCTCCACAGAGGTTAAGGCAGTTAACCAAGGGGTTCCGCAGGGCTCCTCGCTTAGGCCTACACTCTTTAATGTCTTTATGTTCCCCCAACTTCTGTCATCGAGCCATTTGGATGCAAAATCATTTCATATGCTGGCAACACTGACTTGCTCTTTGCCTTTGAGCGTTCCCATGCCTCTATAGCGACATTTTTTACAGGCTTCATGCATGCTGTTTCTGACTGGATGTAGAGTAGTCATCTTAGATGCAACGCAGGAAAAACTAAAATTATTCCATTTGGCTCTCACAAGTCCAACTGCTGGAAAGTCATATGGCCTTCTGCTTTGCCTGCTCCACCTCCTCCATCCTAAGTGGTCAAAAACTTAGGTTTGAAACTGAATACTACTCTCTCCATGAGGCCGCAGATCTCTGTTGTGGTCGGGTAATGCTTTGCATTGCTATGTACCCTTAAGAAATTCCTTCCCCTCCTGCCTTTGGAGGTAAGCTGAGTGGTGTTCCATGCCTTGATCACCTTGCATTTGGATTACGCAAATGCTCTTTATCTAGGAGCATCGGAAGTTCTGGTCAATCTCCTGCATTTGGTTCAAAATGCACCACAAGGATTCTTCTGCCTCTACTTCATCGGCGCTGAAAGCTCAGCACTATTTGCCCTGTAAGAAGCTGATTTTGTTCAAAGCTTTATCCTTGGTCCATAGGGCAGTGTATCTTTCTAGTCCTGGATCCGTAAGAGGCTCTGTTTCTGCCTCTCTTCTAACCATGCCATGCTTTAAGCATGCCCATAGGGGAAGCAAAGTTTTTCTTTGTTGCTGCCAAGGCTTTGATTGAGCTCCCTCGTGAACTCTGCCTCATTTACTCTGAGACCATATTTTGAAAAAGACTTGAGACTTGGCTTTTTACTGTATGGAAGTAGATATCTACTGGAGGGCATGCACTGAGGCTAGTTCCTTTAGCGCCGGGATAGGCTTTGGGGCAGCAGTGTGATGTATAAAAGCGTTTGTTCATTCAGATTTACTGCTGGCTAATGTGAACATAATCACAAACTGACTGACGGAGCTAGGTGGTCCAACAATGCTGCTCCACCCAAGTATTACCTAGTAGGACCACAATAGAACACACAAAACAACAGATTAGAAATAGGAGACAGGCATAATGACCCATGACACCTAGCACCTTGTCTCCCAATTAATTCTAATAGGAATGGAATACTCAAAGGGTAATACCACCATTGTACACAGTTGGGAATACCTCTGCTTTGTTATGAAGGAACATTAATGTCAGAAACATGCTCTAGAATAATCATATGAATAGGAAAGTAGGATCTGCTTCTTATGGTTAGCCCCACTTTTTGCTTTTTGCACCCACAGTTTTGACTAGTCTGGCTGGGATCCTGTTATTCAGGACCCCAGCCTATCTGCTTTATCCCTTAAATTGACATGTATGTACTTTGGTACAACTCCAGATTGGATACTGGGGTACCCTTATCAGTTCCTAGTATATGTTATACATGTACCCAGGGCATAGGTACCCCAGAGGCCTCCCATGGGCTGAAGCATGTATTATGCCACCCATGAGAGGTCATGCAAAGTGGAACCTCAGGTCTGCTACTGCAGCCTGTGTAAGCTGGTGCTTGCACCACTTACGAGAGATATAGGTTCACTATATCTAGATCTGTCACTACACTTAAAACCGTATAAGTCACCACTATAGCAGGCCTTAACAATCCTGAAGGCAGGGTGCTGAGTTTTACATGAGAGGGTGCTCCTGCAGTCTTTGGAGACCATTCTCCCGGGCTGTATGTGATACTACCAGACATATAGGTAGAGGTGCATTATTACCTCACGGTAAATGCTATCTCGAAAACAACTGCAGCGAAGTATGTCGTGTTTGGTGTCAAACACCTTGGAATCATACCTCCACACCAGTAACTGGTGTGTGAGGTATGATTCCTCCCCTCAGAACCGAGGTTCTGGGGGTACCTAAGTCTACCGGTACCAACTTTCTGCCCTCCTGCTGCTGAGCCAAGCGTTTTTTTTTTTTTTTGCAGAGTTTTATACGCGAACTTGACCCAAATCCAATCAGGTATCAGAGCTCTTTACATAGCACCAGTTACGTTACATTAGGACACACAATTATTCTTTGTTAGGCACGAGCTTGAGCAGAGGAAGGCAGCACAATAGGTATCCTTTCAAGGGGAGGTGTGACCACCTCCCAGACAGGATTTAGTGTATTGGGGCTGGGTGGGTGCACTGTCTCAGTGCCAGAAAGTCTGCATGAAGGGCACATTTGTTGTCCCTGTGCACAGTCCAGCTCAAACCAGTTCTGGAAGCCATTTGCTCCTGCTCTGGCGTGAAACTGGACAAAGGACATGGGTGTAGCCACCCCTCTGTCCTGTCCCTCCCCTAGGATGGTCCCTAGAATCTGTCCAATCCTTTCCCATGGGTATAAAATGGGTTACCTGGCTACAGGACATTAGATTTTACATGGAAAAGATTCTGCAAGAAGATACCACCACACTTTGACCGTCTGGACACGCTGGACTTCGGTGCACCTCCCCCAGTCTCACCACTGTCCTTGATCCATACAGGCTCCGTGCTGGACCCTGTGCACCTCCAAGACAACAGATGAATCTCCCTTGGGGTGAAGGAGTCACTCCCCTGCAAACGCAGGCACCGTAACACATCTGACCGGTTTGCTGATCCTGAGCTCCTGCGGACTCCGAAGGCTCCAGCAACACAGGAGGGAGGTTTCTGAAGATCTTCGAGGTTGAGCTGCCCTCTCACCAAAATTGAGGCGGATATCCCTTGGGGGGACTGTATACCCTTACCCTTGAGCACCGCGTTCATTTGCAGCTGCACATGCTTGTTGTCTTGCAACAATTCTGTGTGCATTGGGCCATTTTTAGCCCTGACCCCAGCGCATCTTTTCTGAGAAGGACTCCGGCATCCTCACACTCTGTGCCCTGCTAGCTAGTATCCTGTGAAACCGCCTGAGGTCCCCTCACGACTCCTGTGCCTTCGGCCTGTGGGACCACTTGAGGGTCAACTTTGCTTAAATTGGGCTTCCCTGGTTGCTCCAGGCCTACCCTGTCTCCCCTTGCTGTGGTGAGTCTCCGACACCGAATATGAGCATTTACGTTACTTGCCGCTGCCAAAGCTTGAGGGTGCTCCTGCCGGACACCAACCCCACAGCACTCAACATCCTTTGTGGGACAGCGCGCCTCCACCTCTGGCTCCTGGTCATCCTAGACGTCTCCGAGTCCTCGCAGCTGAAGAGTCAAGATCACCGTCAACACACCTGAAGCACCCGACATCAGTGGGCATTCGTCTACCGAGCTCCTGGTCACTACAAAATGACCCAAAATGAGCGATAATGGACGATAGGAGTCGCAGCGGGAAGGCGGTCGGTCTTTTTTCAATAAAGTGATTATCAGGGCTTCCCTGAGCGATGGTGCTAGTCTACCCGATACATAGGCTTCCTCGTACATTTCTAACATGTTGGGTATCAGTTCATCTGTAAATTCCTTATAGTACTCACACGTAGGACCATCCGGCCCAGGTGCTTTCTTATTGGGTGAAGATCGAATCCCCCCACGGATGTCACCTGCAGCAATTGATTGGAATAGATATTCCCTTTGTCCGTCGGACAGCCATTCAATTGCGACGTCTGCTAGTTAGTCATCAAGTTCCTTGATATTAGTGCCTCCCCTTGAGGTAAGTAGTTCAGCATAGCAATTTCGTAACTGTATGACAATGTCTTGTGTGGTATAATGATCCCTCCCAGCGTCATCTGTGATTTTAGTTATTGCTTGTCTCTCTGTTTGAATTTTAATCCTAGTAGACAAATTATGTCCAGGTCGACCACCTTCACCATATGTGCGGGCCACGTGTCTCTTGGACAAATAGCGGATCTCTCCAGCCGCCAGTTCATTATACTCAAGTATAGAGTCTTTGATATGGGCTAACGTCTGTGTACATGGGAGAATCTCTTAGTCTCGCTCAAGCTGAACAGTGTGTTTTCAACTTTGGAGAGTTGGCCACGGATATCCTTTAGGAATCCCTCTGATGTGCCAATGCATTTGCCCCTGAAAGCCTCCCAGAGAATGGCAGCGCTGTCAACAGATCCCTTATTTTGGTCAAAATATTGTACTATAGCTTCCCGTATTGTGGTAGCGTATAGTGGATCAAGCAGTGCTTCAGATCTAAATCGCCATGTGAACAGGGGCGTAACACAGGCCCCGCATCCCCCGCGGTGCGTGGGGGGGCCCCAAGCTGCAGGGGGCCCCCTCAGCACAGTACTCAGGCCCAATAGCTCTGATTAAATCCGGAGCGGGCCCCTCTGTGTGCATGGCAGGGGAGCCCCCTCAACTTTCGTTACGCCACTGCATGTGAACTGATGATGAATGGTTTGTGGAATGCGCAGTGCAAGCCTAATGGGGTTATGATCTGATAGCGTTCTGGGTAACATATCAATTGCGGAGACCCAGGCATTCACACCCCACTCAGCAGCCAAAAGTCCAGCTGCGACCAGCTGCCATGTATGGTAGAAGTGTGTGTGCCCTTCAATACTCGATATTACGAAGGCGCCACGTATCTATGAGGCCCAGCTCAGCCATCCCATCATTGATGACCCAACCCGCTTTAGGTTATTGCCCTCCTTGCCTGCTCAATTTATCTTTTTTGGGGTCTAAATGCGTATTCAGGAACCCCTCCCCATATAATTTCAGCTTCAGGCAAATTGCACATGTTGGAAACAGCCCACTCCCACTCCGCAGGGTGGTGGGGGACTCCCCGAACACACTGTGGTAGCTTGGCTCGAGTGGTCAGGAAACAGGCGCAGTGCTAAGCATACAATATACCCATACAATAACCATGCGTGCATCCGTTCCAAAAACGACTCTACACCGTAAAAATTATGAAAATATTCTTTCTTTATCTTTTTCTCTTAGTTGCTGATTGGAAAAATAAATAGGTCAATCACAATATACAAGTTTCAATTAGTGCAGGTCAAATAAATACTGGCTGTTTGATGAAATAAATAGGGGTGATCATAAATAACAGGGCATAAATACAAGTGCAATATATACAGACAATTAAATACTTTGAGGCAATAAATACTGTACCAATAAATATTGTACACCATCAAGTCCTGTGGACCTATAAATATAGTGCAGCAATAAATAGGTAAAAATTCAATAAATACAGTACCCCCAATAAATAATTAAAAGTATACAGCAACACTCATGTAATCAGATGACACTTCAATTCTTAAGGGCTGATTTGGCCCAGGCACAGCTTGTAGGGTTGTGGAAGGCTTGAGGGGGGCTACTCCCTGGCTGGGACAAGGCTGAGGCCTAATCTGAGGTAGATCAAAGGGGGGAATACCAGTGCCCTGGCTTTCTCTCTCCACACAACCTCTCTAGGTTAGTCCCAGTTCACCCCTTGCACAGTCAGGTTGGTTTCAGCACCTCCCTAGCCCCTTAGAGCAGTCTCCCAGGTCTCCACAGGGCCTTAGGCGCCCTCTACTCCACTTACTGCCCTTTTTCTGATGTTCCGACGCCGCTGGAGTCGTGTCGACGCCGTGAGGCGGTTCCGGTTCGGTCTCGGCGGCCTCGGCACAATGTCAGTTCTTTGACGACGCCGGCAGGCGGTTCCGGTCCGATGTCGGTGGCCTCGGTTCGATCTCGACCTCCGATTCGACGGCGTCGGGCAGTCTCTTCACGATGTCGACTTCGGGCGGCTCCGGTCCGATGGCGCTCTCGGCTCCGATGACGTCGGCCGGCCTGGCCTCGATGTCGACTTCCGGCGACTCCGGGGTGCGATCCTCACCCCCGACCTCCGGTGCTCCTCCACACAGGTTCCGGGCGACTCCGGAGTGCGATCCTCACTCCCGACCTCCGGTTCACCTCTACCTCGGTCTCCGACGACTCCGGAGGGCGGACTTCACTCCTCCGATGACGCCGCTCGCTCGACCTCGGTTCACTCCCTCCTCGACCTCTGGTATTCCTCACGACCTCCGTCGGCGCCCTCTCACAACCTCAGGCGGCTCCGGGTACGACGTCTGCTACTTCAGTCAGCGCCGCTTCTCCACCTCGGGCTCCAGGTCTTCAGGCTACTCGACGCCGGACTCCAGGGAAACCAGTTCTCAGGTCAGAATCTTGCTGTTTTCTTGGTTCTAAGGCCTGTTCCTGCTGTCCAGGTCCTTAGGATAAGTTTCTTCTGTCTTCTTCCCACACAGGGCTATAGGCTGGGATCCATCAGTAGGGACAAGTATCAAGGGTGGGTTTATGGACCCCACTCCAGGCACAAGTTTCCACCCCTGCTGCTTCACTCCTTCCTCCTTCACTGTTGTGCTCCTCTCTCTTCACCAGTCAGGTGCCAACTGCCAGCTCCAACTGCCAACACTCTGTCTTAACCTCCCAACATTCTAAACGGTCTCCAACTGTCACAGAGTTCTGGAATCTCCTGGAATGTTCTGGAAGGTGCTGGTAGGTTCCAGTGGATGCTGGTGATGTCACAGGTGGCCACCATTTTGTGCTCCAGGCCCTCAGACAGAAGTTTCAGGGGTAGCTAAAATGGCTCCCTGAATCTGTAGCAACACGAAAAAGTCTGGTGGTTCCCAAAAAGGAAAAATTCAAACAGGGTTTGAGGCAAAAGTGGGACAAAATAAATAATGATGAGGAGGGACCACCCAAAGGGCTGACAGGTCTAACACGCGTCCCCCCCAGCTGAAAGTGGGGAGAGCTACCCAACCCCTTGGGAGTTCTCATCACTAAGGCGGAAATACCTTGAGAGACCGTCTGCATTGGCGTGGTCCACTCCAGGCCGATGTTCCACCTGAAAGTCCATCCCCTGTAGGGAAATAGACCACCTCAACAACTTGGGATTCTCCCCCTTCATTTGCATCAGCCAACGAAGGGGTCGGTGGTCGGTCTGAACTAGGAAGTGCGAGCCAAACAGGTATGGCCGCAACTTCTTCAGAGCCCATACCACTGCAAAGGCTTCACGCTCTATTGCACTCCACTTCTGTTCCCTGGGAAGTAGTCTCCTGGATAGGAAGACCACGGGTTGATCCAGACCCTCTTCGTTGAGTTGCGATAACACTGCCCCAATGCCATGTTCTGATGCATCTGTCTGGACAATGAACTTCTTGGAAAAGTCTGGGGCCCTTAAGACCGGGGCCTCGCACATGGCTTTCTTCAATTTCTCAAAGGCTTGCTGACAAGCCTCCGTCCAGACTACCCGTCGAGGTTGTTTCTTGGACGTGAGCTCCGTGAGAGGGGCTACGATGGTACCGTACCCCTTCACGAAGCGGCGATAGTATCCCGTGAGGCCCAAAAATGCTCGGACCTCAGTCTGTGTCTTGGGGGGTTCCCAGGCCATGATGGCCTCGATCTTCGCCTGGAGGGGTTGCACCGTTCCCCTACCCACCAAGTGTCCAAGGTACACTACCGACCCCTGCCCGATCTGGCACTTGCTGGCCTTGATCGTCAATCCAGCTTGTCTCAGGGCCTGGAGAACAGCTTGCAGGTGACGCAAGTGATCCTCCCAGCTGTTACTGAAGACGGCTATGTCATCCAGATAAGCAGCAGAGAAACTCTCCATTCCGGTGAGGATCTGGTTTACCAGGCGCTGAAACGTGGCAGGTGCGTTCTTGAGCCCAAAGGGCATCACACAGAACTGGTAGTGGCCATTGGGCGTGGAGAAGGCTGACCTTTCCCTTGCTCCATCAGTCAAAGAGATCTGCCAGTACCCCGAAGTAAGGTCAAAGGTACTTAGATATTGGGCAGCTCCCAGCCGGTCAATCAATTCATCCGCCCTAGGGATCGGATGAGCATCAGTTTTTGTCACTGAATTCAGTCCCCGGTAGTCCACACAGAACCTCAGTTCTGGTTGGGCACCCGGTGGTGCAGCCTTCGGTACTAACACCACCGGACTGGACCAGGGGCTGCTAGAAGGTTCAATCACTCCTAGCTCCAGCATCTTAGTGACTTCACTATGAATGCTGGCCTTCACCTTGTCTGACATCCGGTAGATCTTGGACTTCACAGGTGGGCTGTCTCCTGTGTCCACGTCATGGACGCACAGGTGAGTCCTACCCGGGACAAGGGAGAACAACGCAGAGTACTGCCCCAGGGCCTGGCGACAGTCCTCCTGCTGTTCAGGAGTTAGAGATGGGGAGAGAATCACTCCCTCCACCGACCCATCCTTTTCCTGAGACGCAAACAGATCAGGGAGAGGCTCGCTTTCCACGTCCTCTCCTCCGTCAGTCACCATCATCAAGATGACTTCGGGCCTCTCGTGGTGGGGTTTGAGGCGGTTGGCATGCAGCACCCGCAGGGGCTGACGAGGGGTCTTCAGGTCCACCAAGTAGGTAGCCTTACCCTTCTTCTCCAACACCTCAAAGGGTCCTGACCAGCGATCCTGGAGGGCACTAAGCTCTCCTGGTTCGATCACCCACACCTTCTGGCCAGGCTCCAACTCCACCGGGTGAGCGTTGTGGTCATACCACGCCTTCATCACTGCTTGGCTGGCTTCCAAGTTGTCAGAAGCTTGCTTCCACAACTTAGCCATTTGGCTCCGGAAGGCCAGCATGTAGCTCACCACATCCTGGGGGAGCTTTCTGGGAGTTCTTTCCCATCCGTCTCTCACCAGGTTAAGAGGTCCGCGTACAGGGTGCCCATACAGAAGCTCGAAGGGGCTGAAGCCCACTCCCTTCTGTGGCACTTCCCTGTATGAAAAAAGTAAACAGGGTAGGAGGACGTCCCATTTCCTCCGCAGGCTTTCAGGCAGACTTCTGATCATGCCTTTCAAGGTTTTATTAAACCTCTCCACCAGACCATTGGTCTGGGGGTGGTAAGGAGTCGTGAACCGGTAGGTCACTCCACACTCCTTCCACATTGCCCGCATATACGCTGACATGAAGTTGGTCCCCCTGTCGGACACAACTTCCTTGGGAAAACCCACTCGGGTAAAGATTCCCATCAGGGCCCTTGCCACAACAGGTGCTGTTATGGTCCTCAGAGGTATTGCCTCTGGGTACCGTGTGGCATGATCCACCAGAACCAGGGTAAACCTGTGACCAGCTGTAGTCGGTGGATCTAATGGACCCACAATGTCGATGCCCACCCTTTCAAAGGGGGTGCTAACGACAGGAAGTGGTTCCAGGGGAGCTTTCAGCTTCACCCCTGTTTTCCCACTGGCTTGGCAAGACACACATGTCCGGCAGTAGGTATCGGACGACACTTTCATCTGAGGCCAATAAAAGTGTGGGACAAGACGGGCGAAGGTCTTGTCTTGCCCCAGGTGTCCTGCCAAGGGTATCTCGTGAGCCAACTCTAAAAGGAAGGCTCGATAACGTTGAGGAACTACCAAGGCTCGTGACGATCCATGTAGGGGTGCCTTGGGTTCACTGTAGAGGAGGCCATCCTCCCAGTAAACACTGTAGTTCCCTTCAACGTTCCCTGCTGCCTGGGCTTCGGCCTGTCGCCTCAGCCCCTCAAGGGTAGGGCACTCCCTCTGGCCCTGGCAGAATTCCTCCCTGGACGGGCCTCCCTCCACGTGCCACTCGGCCGGGATGGGTAGGTCCTCCAGGTTGGTAACGTCCCCCTCCGCAGACTCCTGGTCCACCACCTCCGGTGGCCTATCCGTCCTACGGGGTGGAGACGCCGAGGCAGGCTCCTCCTGTCCTCGGTTCTTCCCTTGACTGGCAGCTGGCTGGGCCTTTGTTCCAGGCTCCAGCCGGAATGAACTCCCTCTTCGGGTAGTCTCGGACCTTGTGCTAACACAGGCCCAGTCAGGTGTACCCAGCATCTCGGTGTGAGTCCGGTATTCCACCTCCTTCCAAGCGTTGTGCTCCATGTCATTGCCCAGCAGACAATCGACTGGCACGGCAGGGCTTACGGCAACTCGAAGTGAACCTGCAACCCCCCCCCATTCAAAGGGAACCTCGGCCACGGGATAGTGACCTGTTCTGCCGTCAGCCATCGCGGCTGGGTGGAGTACATCGGGAATTACCTGCTCTGGAGACACCAGCTGGCTACGCACCATAGTCATACTGGCTCCTGTGTCTCTCAGAGCCTCCCCTCTTTGGCCGTTGATGGTGATCCACTGCCCATACTTTGCGGTATTTGCGGGCACCTGGATCTTAGGAACCATCTCCCGTTCTCCCAGGGACACTAAAGTGACACCCGCCCACTCCCTTCCCTTAGTTAAGGGCATCTCCTCCCCGAGCACTACACTAGCTACTCCGGGGGGCTTTCCTCCAGTGGGAGGGGGTGATCGTTTCTGACACTTCGGATCTCCTTTATAGTGTCCAACGCCACTGCACTCATAGCAATGGACAACCCTTGGCTGCTGACTCTGGCCAGGATTAGGGTTTCTGGGTGGGTTAGCCTTAGAGGTGAATCCTGTTCCCTTCCCTTGGAAGTTATTTTGGGGGCCTTTGGAGAACTCCTTTTTCTTTTCCCCTCCTTCTTTCTTCTGGGGGGCGCCCTGTCCGGCCTTTTGAGTATCCCCTCCAGTCCCCCTTGTGGACACCCGGGTACTAGCCCAAATGTCCGCCTCCTCAGCAAGCTTCCGGGGGCTGGTCAGCTTGCTATCCACCAGGTGTTGCCGCAGTTCAGGGAAACATTTCTCGAGTAGGTGTTCCTTCAGTACTAGGTCAAACAGCTCCTCGTAGTTCCTTACTTCACTGCCCTGAATCCAACCTTCCAGTGCCTTCTTTGCATAGTCCAGGAAGTCCACCCAATTCTGTGTGCCCAGCTTGTGACTACCCCTGAACTTCTGTCTGTACTTTTCAGGTGTTAGTCCAAACTTTCTGATGAGCGCCAGTTTCATGGTGGGGTAGTGGGTCTGCTCATCCTCTTCGAGGGCCAATAAAGCATCCCTACCAGCTGGAGGCATGTACCTATACAATCCTCCTCCCCAATACTTCACTGGAACCCCATGGGCCCTCAACGAGACCTCATAGGCTGCTAGCCACTTGGCGATATCGTCGCCCACCCCATAGCTAGCTACTATGTCCTTTGGCAGGTAAGGTTTGGGTTCCCTGGTGGACTCTTGGATTTGGCTGCCACCATTAGGAACAGTTGGTGCTCCAATTCTTAGGATCTGAAGCTCTATCTCTTTCAGTCTTATCTCATGAGCCATCCTCTCTTTCTCCGTCTCATGAGCCAACCTCTGTTCCTCCTTCTCCTTCTCCAGCTTTGCTAAATCCCATGTGAGCTGTCTTTTCTCCCTCCGATCTGCTAACTCCACTTCGGATAAGCCCCCACTAGAGACAGTGCTGCCCTTCCTAGAAAGTGTCCTGGGCCCTGCTGACAGGTTCCCCACCTCAGGTTGGTACATCTCAGCCCCCTCGGGGTCAGGCTCTCCATCCCTGTCTTCCTCCTCAGCCTTGCTTTCTCGGCGTGCCTCCCCCCAAGCCCTTAAGCTGGTTTGGAGTGCACCCTTCTTTGCTCCTGGGGGACAGTACACCCCCTCCCGCTGGCAAAACTCCCTGAGTTGGGCCACAGTGTACGTTTCTAGATTCTCTAGTACAAACTCCATCTTGCCCACTCAGGTTAGAGGACAGGTTTTGTGCAGTAACAATGTAGGGGGGTACCTTTAATAATACCTCCTCCCACCACCAGAGTAAATTTGGAAAAAAACAAAAACCCACAATTAGGAAGGCCGCTGTGAGAAAACTCCCGGTGTAGGCCTATGGACTACCCACAGTTATTGTTGAGTATATGTAGGCACAGCTCGATCCCACCACTGAACACCAATTTATGTTGGAAACAGCCCACTCCCACTCCGCAGGGTGGTGGGGGACTCCCCGAACACACTGTGGTAGCTTGGCTCGAGTGGTCAGGAAACAGGCGCAGTGCTAAGCATACAATATACCCATACAATAACCATGCGTGCATCCGTTCCAAAAACGACTCTACACCGTAAAAATTATGAAAATATTCTTTCTTTATCTTTTTCTCTTAGTTGCTGATTGGAAAAATAAATAGGTCAATCACAATATACAAGTTTCAATTAGTGCAGGTCAAATAAATACTGGCTGTTTGATGAAATAAATAGGGGTGATCATAAATAACAGGGCATAAATACAAGTGCAATATATACAGACAATTAAATACTTTGAGGCAATAAATACTGTACCAATAAATATTGTACACCATCAAGTCCTGTGGACCTATAAATATAGTGCAGCAATAAATAGGTAAAAATTCAATAAATACAGTACCCCCAATAAATAATTAAAAGTATACAGCAACACTCATGTAATCAGATGACACTTCAATTCTTAAGGGCTGATTTGGCCCAGGCACAGCTTGTAGGGTTGTGGAAGGCTTGAGGGGGGCTACTCCCTGGCTGGGACAAGGCTGAGGCCTAATCTGAGGTAGATCAAAGGGGGGAATACCAGTGCCCTGGCTTTCTCTCTCCACACAACCTCTCTAGGTTAGTCCCAGTTCACCCCTTGCACAGTCAGGTTGGTTTCAGCACCTCCCTAGCCCCTTAGAGCAGTCTCCCAGGTCTCCACAGGGCCTTAGGCGCCCTCTACTCCACTTACTGCCCTTTTTCTGATGTTCCGACGCCGCTGGAGTCGTGTCGACGCCGTGAGGCGGTTCCGGTTCGGTCTCGGCGGCCTCGGCACAATGTCAGTTCTTTGACGACGCCGGCAGGCGGTTCCGGTCCGATGTCGGTGGCCTCGGTTCGATCTCGACCTCCGATTCGACGGCGTCGGGCAGTCTCTTCACGATGTCGACTTCGGGCGGCTCCGGTCCGATGGCGCTCTCGGCTCCGATGACGTCGGCCGGCCTGGCCTCGATGTCGACTTCCGGCGACTCCGGGGTGCGATCCTCACCCCCGACCTCCGGTGCTCCTCCACACAGGTTCCGGGCGACTCCGGAGTGCGATCCTCACTCCCGACCTCCGGTTCACCTCTACCTCGGTCTCCGACGACTCCGGAGGGCGGACTTCACTCCTCCGATGACGCCGCTCGCTCGACCTCGGTTCACTCCCTCCTCGACCTCTGGTATTCCTCACGACCTCCGTCGGCGCCCTCTCACGACCTCAGGCGGCTCCGGGTACGACGTCTGCTACTTCAGTCAGCGCCGCTTCTCCACCTCGGGCTCCAGGTCTTCAGGCTACTCGACGCCGGACTCCAGGGAAACCAGTTCTCAGGTCAGAATCTTGCTGTTTTCTTGGTTCTAAGGCCTGTTCCTGCTGTCCAGGTCCTTAGGATAAGTTTCTTCTGTCTTCTTCCCACACAGGGCTATAGGCTGGGATCCATCAGTAGGGACAAGTATCAAGGGTGGGTTTATGGACCCCACTCCAGGCACAAGTTTCCACCCCTGCTGCTTCACTCCTTCCTCCTTCACTGTTGTGCTCCTCTCTCTTCACCAGTCAGGTGCCAACTGCCAGCTCCAACTGCCAACACTCTGTCTTAACCTCCCAACATTCTAAACGGTCTCCAACTGTCACAGAGTTCTGGAATCTCCTGGAATGTTCTGGAAGGTGCTGGTAGGTTCCAGTGGATGCTGGTGATGTCACAGGTGGCCACCATTTTGTGCTCCAGGCCCTCAGACAGAAGTTTCAGGGGTAGCTAAAATGGCTCCCTGAATCTGTAGCAACACGAAAAAGTCTGGTGGTTCCCAAAAAGGAAAAATTCAAACAGGGTTTGAGGCAAAAGTGGGACAAAATAAATAATGATGAGGAGGGACCACCCAAAGGGCTGACAGGTCTAACAGCACAGTATAGCAAATATATTTTCAAAGAAGCCGGGTTCGTCTGTGTTAGGTCCGTAGACATTCACCATGGTCAGTAGTGAACTGGCTAGTTTACCATGTGTGCTTGCATAGCGGCCAGCAGTGTCTGTACAGTGTTTAATCATGGTGAAAGGAAGATTTTTCTTTATTAGTGTGATCACCCCCCTAGCATATGAAGAATATGAGGATGCCAGTCTATATCCGGCCCATTGCGCACCTACTCTGGTCTCAGATTGCTTCGTCAGGTGTGTTTCCTGAATGAGGGCGATCTTTATATCATGTCTATCTAAATATGCTAGCACCTGTCTTATCTTTTTAGGGGAGTTTAGCCCACACACATTCCACGTCAAACATGTGATTGTTTCAGTATCTTGTAGTGTCATGTAACTACTGATCAACACACGGGTTGCATCTGAGGCTTGAGTCAAACTTTCGATAGTCAGTTTGAGGTCTGAGGGGTTATTAGCCACATAAAACAGTTCCATCGTTCCCACCCTCCTAGTACCATCCCCACAGCACCTCCAACTTGCTAAAGCCATCCCAAAAACTCCAGAACACCTCCCAAATGCAAAACATGTCTGCAGGTAACTGTGGGGAACACCCATGGAGGAACGCTGGAGCACAATAAACCTCCCAGATGCAATGGGAGGCGGTCAAACAGCAGCAGTTGGTTTCCCAAAATTATTACTTTTCAAATTAGAGAAAGGCAGTGGCTAACATTTGTTTGAGCAGTAACTTGATATCATATCTGCGCAGCAATAATCTGAACAGCCAGTCTGATCAACACACAAGAGTACCATATTACCACTTCCACGTTCATCTGTCCTAAAAAAACAAACATGTAACTGGGAACCAGAGGCAACTCCCCACCCAGCCATGGTGCCCAGCTGACATAGCCGTGCTCAGGGTTTTGAGATTCTCAGTCTTCTTCATCTGCTGTGCCTGAGGTCTCCCGATCCCTACGGTTGAGAGTCTTGGCATATTCCACTGCAGCCTTAGGATTTGTAAAATATTTTGTTTTTCTCTCTGCACCAATCCGAAGCCACGCTGGGTAAAGCATGGCATATGAAACTCTTTCTGCCATTAGGAGTTTCTTGACTGTCTGGTACTCTTTTCTTGCCGCTTGGACCGTGGCGGTGAAATCTGGATAGAAAGCCAGGTTGTTTCCATGATAGCTCATAGTACCCTTTTCCCTTGACATTCAAAGAATTGAGTCACGATCCCTGTAATTCAACAGGCATGCAATAATCGGTCATGGAGGGGCACCCGAGGGAGGACGAGCAGCCAGAGAGCGGTGCGCAAGCTCCACAATCAGTACCTGGGATAAGTGTTTTACTCCAAAGATCTCACATAGCATCGCCTCTATATAGGACTCCAGTCGCCCGGTGTTTGTGGATTCTGGCAGACTAGTGATCCTTAGGTTATTGCATCTGGGTCTGGTTCAAGGTCCTCATTTTTTGCTTATATAATGGCAAGCACTGTTTCCATGTCGAGGGTCTTGGAAGCCGTTTGTTGTAAGCCATCCTTCTCGTCTGAAATGCGTGTTTCTGCCGCGCTCAGTCGGACAGCATGTTTGTCTAATTTCGTGGACATATGATCCATCCTGAGATTAAGAGCATGTATTTTTCCGTCAATGGACTGCAAGCAGACCTGCACGGCTAGGAGCATTTTTTCAATGGATGATAAGTACTCACTGGGAGCCTCCAATTCCCAATCTGAAGTAGCTCTCTGCTGTGACTTGCCAGATTTCGTGGCTCAAATGTGAGGTGTGATTGACTTGTTTCGGTTTTTCCCAGGTCTGCTTGGCAGTGTATTTCTGTAATATGTGAAAGCCCGAACCCAGTGGCGGTCAGTCACCGTACTCGCCGCGGGGCCGCCTGCGCTCCGCCAGTGGCCCGACACTACAGGAGGGGCAGTCGTCAGTATGCACACGCAGTGCGTACTACTAGAGCAATGCTTCTATATGCTGTGCTCCTAAGTCTGGATATCCGATGGGAAAGGCCAGTAGCCACCTCCACGCAGCAAACACACCAATGCTGACTCCCAAAGTCCACTACGTTAGTGTTTAGATATTGACCCAGTGCTCCTGATGTTGCGGCAAGCCCCTCATTGGGAAGAAAGTTCCACTCTGTTGGCGTATGGAGCAATGTTTCTATGTGTCGTGCCCTCAAGTCCGAGTGTACTATGGGGAGGGTGCACCACCACTCTCCCAAAGCACACACCTCAATGCTGGCCTGGAGTGTCAACTGCACCAACTCCCTTATGTCGGAGCGGAGTCCTAAATGTTGCTGCAAGCACTCACGCGGGGCCACTTTCACTCTGCCCAGCAGAACGGCAATCTCGCATTGAGAACTCGCCATCAATGCACAGTGATGATTCGGTTTGGGAGTGGGTCCTCGTCTGTGCCACGGAGCCATGCCGGGATGTCCCTGGGTCCATATAACGCAGCACCCACCAACACGCACAGTCTCAGTTCAGGCCGCGCAGGGGTGGCAGGATTGAAATGCGCTCATGGGCTCCACCAGCACAGGACACATGCGCCATCCTCAGCGAGTGTCCCAGCACTCACCCGGCAAATGGCGGCTGCACAGCGATGCCCGCCAGCAGCCGCAGCTGAGGCCCAGCTCGCGGCTTCAGCTCTTGGAGGGCCTATATCACCCCAGATGTCCCCACAAACACTGCACGGCGGTTGGCAAGGGGAGAGGGCTCGCAGCCCGATCGGCACTCCCCGATCAGCCAGGTCGCCTCCTGTGCACTCACCGACCGTCCCGAAGGATGATGATTACAACAGCAACGGTGCGGGCCTCCGCTGGGGACTGCTCGCAGTGAGTAGTACTGCTTTTTTCTTGTGGTGAGACGGTCTGATCAGCGCCGATTCGACTGTCAGAGTACCTGCTGGGCCGCCATGTTGCCGCCCTGGGCCCTCAATCTGTCAAGGCAGGGTTCTCGACGATTAGGGCAGCATTCCACAGTCCGGACGCTTCTAATCCATCCGCCTTATTTCCGCTTCACTACTAGTTTCAAGTGGTAGATGCAATCAGGAAAGCAGGATTGTTAACGGATGGTAAATTTGGCCGGCGGAGCTGCACTACAGCACAGCCATCTTGCAGTGCGCCCTGTAGCGCCCCCCCTAGGAAGTGAAAGATTCTCAAATTTGTTTTCCACTAAAGAATGGCCTGCGTCACTGATAGGACAACATTGGGCTGCCGTATTACATTTGATATGTGATAAATTTAATTTGGGAGCAGGTAGGAATATCTAGTTTAGTCTTTAAATAATTGTAATTTAAAACCCTCTTTAATTGTAATGTTGGATTTAATTTTTATAAAGTTGGAATTTTTCTGTCCCAACCATTTGGTGTCTGCTGCCTCTATTCAGGTTCACATTACTAGGTGTAGTTCGAAGTTGGTCTTTGGGTATCACTCCCAGACAGTGAGACAAAGAGTGGATTGATGTTGCCAGGATGGATAATTTTTTACTTGATGGGGTGGAGGAGGAGCATCGCAGGTAGCGTCTTGTTCCCCCCCAGACCCTCCAATAGCACAAGAAAAAAATACTATCACTGAGGGGGAGCATTCTGACTCAACTACAGTGAGGGCCTTACTTCTGAAGATAGGGGCTAACAAGATTTTGAAGACGCCAAAGGATGGAGGCTGTGATGGTCAGAGCTGGGTTGAACAATCTGACAGTTTGGAAGGCAGGAATGAGGTAGACAATGGAGGAGTCCTACGTGCTCAAGCGGAGCTTAGGGGGATTCTCTTGGGGGGAGTGAGTAAATTAGCTTAAGTTTTGGACGATGAAAAGACCTCAGTTGAAGGCAATGTCCCTGGCACGGTTCAGAAGAAGGGTCCGTCTGGTATGGGCGAGCTCAGTGAAGGCACTGGTGGGCTCACATGGGATTGTTTGCTCTCTCCCGCACTTGGCGTTCCTGGTGAGAATCCCCCAGAGATGATTCAGACAAGCCCTCTAGCTCCAGATCAGGCGGAAGAGGTATCACTTACTGTCATCCATCAAAGTATCATGGCACACATGGAAGAGACCAGGGCAGAGAGCCAAAGAACCCAAACAGCCTATCACAAAATGCAGAATGCATTCGTTGTGTGGATAAATCATGCTCAGAATTTGCTGAAAGCATCGGAGAGGCAGATAACCAAATTTCCACCCTGAAGACGAGCTAACAGCACAAAAAACAGTAACCAATATGCTGAGATCTGCGAAAGAGGATAACCAATGAAAACTGGCTGATTTGGAGAATCGTCTGTGACACAATAATCTTAGGATACTTGGGATTCCAGAGGGAGTCGAAGGACCAGATGTTCGTAAATTTGTTGTGGAACCGTTTCCAGAAGCCTTCCCTGAGCTAACACAATGGTGCTGGGACCGTGAAATGCAGAGAGCTCACCGCTTTCCATTTAAACTGTACGACCGACCAGGCAAAGAGGCTGAAAAACCTAGGGTGGTGCTAATTTGTCTGAATAATTTTCTGTCACAACAAGCTCTGTTGCTGTTTGTTGGAATATCAAGGTTTTTAAGAGTTTACGAAACAGAAGGACATGGGGTTCAAAGCGGAGGTGTGAGGGTAATGTGTTTCAGAGCTTTGCCACATTGCAGGCAAAGGATCTTCCTCTGCTTCTTGTCCTCCTGATTTTGGGGATAACTGCAAGATTGAGATTAACCGATTGCAGATCGCTTTTAGAGCGATAGGGGATAATGACGGATTTGTTGATAGCCGGGCCCGTTCCCCAAATAGTCTTATGGGCAGTACACAGGGCCTTAAATTTTACTCTTTCAAGGATTGGTAGCCAGTGTAGAGTATTTAAGGCTGGCTTGGCTGACTAGGATTTTGGAATTCCAAGTAGCATCCTGGCAGCACAGTTCTAAGCAACTTGGAGTTTCCTTAGTGTTGCCTTGGGAGCCCCTAAATAGAGGGAATTGCCATAGTCCAAACGTGATAGAACCAAGGCCTGAATTAGGATTCTTTTTGCAGCCATTGGAAGAAGCGGGAGGACCTTTCGGAGTAATCTGAGTGGGCCAAAACAGGCCCCTGTCTCCTTCACTGCTTGATGTTCAAACTTGAGAGAGTTAACTAACCAGACACCCAGACTCTTTATCCTGGTTTTGGGAGTTGGGGGGGGCCTAGGCACTTGGGCCATATCTAATTAAGGTCTATGCTAGAGTGGTTGCCTAGGAGCATGAGTTCAGTTTTGCCTCCGTTAAGTCTGAGACAGGAATGCTCCATCCAGGAGGCAACTTTCTCCAGACCTGTTTAGAAATCAGAGGGGAAGTTGAGGGGCCCATTAAGAGTTATGACCAGCTGTGTGTCATCCGCATAGGTGACGATCTTAATCCTGTGAGGTAAGATGAAATCGGCAAGTGGCCGCATATACACATTAAAAGGTGTAGGACTCAACGAGGATCCCTGTGGGACTCCACAGCTGAGCTCTAGTCTCCTAAATGTTGCGTCCCCTGAAAAAACCTGAAAGGTTCTTTTATCTAGATAAGATTGTACCCAGGAGATCGCCTCATCTTGGATCCCCAGCCTCCTGAGTCTTTCTACCAGGATGGAAAAGTTAACTGTGTCAAAGGCAGAGCTTAGATCAAGGAGGATGATGGCAACTGCTCCTCCATGATCCAGGATCTGTTTAGAGTCCTCGAACACAGCAAAAAGGGCGGTCTCGGTTCCGTGTTTAGGACGAAACCCAGTCTTAGTGGAATGCAGGAGGTCATGAGTTTCCAAGAAGTTGGAGAGAAGAGAATTCACATATTTTTCTCAAAGTTTTACAATGGCGGTAGCAGCGAAATTGGGCGATAGTTGCCTAAGTCCTCTGGGTCTAGGCTAGGTTTTTTCAATAAGGCCATGACCATGCATGTTTCCATGGACCTGGGACTGATCCTGTAGAAATGGATAGATAAGATAGTAGGAAGAATCACGCTTCCTACTTTATGTAGGATATATGGGGGGGCTGGCTCCAGAGGGGAACCTGAATTTATTTGTGAAAAAATTCTGTCAGCTTATCCAAATTCATAGCTGCAATTTCTTTAAGCAGGTGCTCTGGATGGTGTAAGGGCACATCCATGGCTAAGAGATCACTAGGGCAAGGGAGGCTAGGGAATGTGGAATAAAGCTTTTTTATGTATCACAGAAAGAAATCTGCCAATGCTTTACACTGTTCTGTGGAGGCCTCAAGGGCTTGTTCATTTTTTGGGAGCTCTAGGAGATCCTTCGGAGCGCGAAAAACGTCTCTGGGAGTATTGGTGGCAGAGGTAATGATGCCTTCGTAGTAACTAGCCTGCGCTATTTTTATTTCTTTTTTATAGACTTTCATAGATTCTCTATATTTTACTTTGCTCAGGTCCTGATAGTCTTTCCTCCATTCCATGGAGTCTTTTTCTCTCTAGTCTTGTGGCTAAGTTTAACTGGGGCGACCATGTCAAGTGAAGACTCAATCCAACTAGTAAAATTTTCTGAAGCTTCTGTAAGATTTCGGTTAGCTTTAGGTTTAAGATTATCAAGTGCTATGACCCAGAAGCCTACCGGAAGTTTAGCCCAAGGGCGTGATTTTCCTCTTGCTGGCTTTGATGCTGGGGGGTCATAATAGGGGAGTTATATGGAAAGGGATCAAAAAATGATTTGACCAGCGGATGTGCATAAGATCGCTCACCAGCATTTTGGTGTGGTTACTGAAAATGGGGTCTAAAGTATGACCTTTCATGTGTGTGGGGCCTAGAACATTTTGAGAAAGTTGAATAGCTAAAAGATCCTGAGTGAGCTCCACTGCATCCACCTTATTGGGATCATCAAAATGTATGTTGAAGTCCCCCATAAGAGTGGTGTTGTAGCTGCAACCTCAGGGAGGGATTTAAGAAATTGGTTTATTATAAGGATAAATCCCATTTCATTACTTCATTTATCATTTATTTTTGATGATGCTAGATGTCTAGATATTTAGGGTATGGCCAGGGTAACGGTACTGATGTGTATGTAAAGTGGGGTGGGTATGAGTATCCATTTGTCATCATACTTTTCTCTTTAGTTTTTCTTTTTAGGTAAGCACTGTGGTTAATATGTAACTGGGGTCTGACAGGGTGGGGGTGTGCAATCCATCAATATGGACCTCCTTGGTCCAAAAGCCTTGAAGGTTGGGTTCAAGGTGGGGGGGCGCCATAGAAGGGAAGAGGAAGCGATGGAGTCAGGGGTTGGGTCGGGGTGGATGGAGGTAGCACAGGGTGATGGAAGAAAGGTTTTGGGGGTAATGAACCATTTTGCTAAAAGAAGTAAGCGAGCCAATACTGCATTGATGTTCAAGTTCAAAATTCAGACAAGCAGATGTATTTAAGCTGGGTAAATTGTCTTCGATTTCTCATTTTAAAGTCAGATGGGAGGGGTGGTCTTCGCTGTTATCAGGCTGATGTGCGATGACTCCCCATAGACTTCGTAGATGCTGTATTAATATATGTGGTATTAACAATAGGGACAAAAGGCATAGAGTAGCTCTGGAGTTAAGGTTAATGCAGCCTGACGTTGTCTGTATCCAAGAATCTCATATCCCATGGGAGAAGCGTAGAATACTATCGGAATTAGGCTAGACTCTGCTAACTTGTATACAACAAAACAGCTTGTTTTACCAGCCTATAATCTCTTGAGTGGCTAAATGAAAGGAGACCACACCAGGTATATACATAAAATATATGTATTTATTCCTAAACACCCCCTACTAGTCTCTTTATGAGGCTAGAGGTAAAAGCACATAAGTTACACTTCACATATTACAGTAAAGTAGCACAAATACACGTTAGGCCCTAGGGGCGGGCCAAACCATATACTAAGAAAGTGGTATAAGAACCACAACTTAACTAGACACAAGGCCTAGAGCCTGTAGAATCGCTGGGACCCCAAGGAAACACCCAAGTTAGTGACACAGGGAACCCACGGGGCCGTGTGCAGTGTGAGAACACAGCCACGAGCTGCCGTTAGCTTCTATAGGGAAAGTCACGGTTAGATTTTTAGAGTTAAAGGACACTTAGGAATGGACTGGGTCCAAACCCTCTTGGACTTAAACAGTTCTAGGGTCAACACCCACTGGAGTACTCGAGTTATCTCACCCAGGGAAGCCGGGTGCGTAGGTGTCATATGGTGTCGGGTCGCGTCGTCATTTTCAATGGAAGCTGGCGAAGAAGTGCTGCTGCCGGGAAGATGCGAAGTGTCCGAAGAGATCCAAGCCTGGATCGGAGATGTGAAGAACCTGAAAGCAGAGGGGACAGAGTCTGGGTCACTTGTCAGTGACCAGGTAGACGATAGACGAATGCCCACCGATGTCGGGTGTTTCAGGTGAAAGAGGTGAAGCTTGACTCTTCAGCCACGATGACCAGGAGGCGTCAAGGACAACCAGGAGCTGGATTTGAGCTGTCCCATGAAGGATGTCGAGTGCTGCAGTGTTGGTGCCCGGATAGGACACAAAAAGCCTTGGCAACAGCAACCCATGCAGAAAAGAGAAATATGCTTTGGTGAGGACCAGCAAGGTCCTGGGGACTCCCCAAGCAATGGAGAGTCAGGACACATTTGGAGCAACCAGGAAAGCCCAATAAAAGTAAATTTACTCTTCTCAGGGACCCACAAGTCAACGGACAAGGGATCGCGACGGGACCTTGAGAGGAATCACAAAATGGTGTCCCACGGATCACTCAGAGTGGGTAGGCCAGCAATCTTCAGTTGATTTACTGCTCGGGGTCTGTGCTACAAGGAACCCAATGCATAGCCTCAAGGGACATCGAGAAGCTATTGCACTAGCAAATGTGCACGGTGTCCAGGAGTCCTGGTTCCACGGTAACCACAAGGGCTACGGGTCTTAGCTTTGCTGGGGACTCAGTTCGACCTCTGGGAAGTCTGGAAATCTACGTTTGGTGTTGCAAAGTCTTCAGCGTCCGGCGGGAGCTTCAGAGATGCAGACCAGACAGATGCGTCTTTGGTGCCTGCCAAGCAGGGGAGTAACTCCTTTACCCCAAGGGAGATTCTTCAGTAATCTGGCGTTGAACAGATGGTCAAAGGTCCAGGATTCAGTTTCAGAGTTTCGTCCAGGAAAATCTAAAGTTCTGGTTACAGAGGTTCCTTCTTTATACCCAAGGAAGGGGTTGGACTAACTTAGGTGACCCACCTATGGGAGAGTTTGGAAAGAGGGGTGGCTACACCCATTTGCTTTGTCCAGTTTCGCGACAGAGCAGGGGCTGGTAGCCCCTGCAACTGGCTTGAGCTGAACTATGCACAGGGACACCAAATGTGCCTCCAGTGCAGGACTTCAAAGCACTCTCAGAGTGCACCCACCCAGCCCCAATACACTAAAGCCTGTCTGGGAGGTGGTAACACCTCCCTGTGACAGGAAACCTATTGTCCAGGGCTCCCCTGCTGTAGTTTCGGTCAGCAGCAGGAGGCCAGACTCATGTCTGTGGCTGCAGCATCCATTTTGTGATGCCAGGGCTCTTATAAGCTGGTACCGGGTATACCGGTGCTATCATGTCTCTCCCTCTAGAAGGGTGGGATCATACTCCCACACCAGTTACTGGTGTGGGGATATGATTCCAAGGTGTTTGACACCAAACATGACATGTTTCCGTGCAGCCAGTCCAAAGTTAGCATTTTCCGTTGGTTATAATGTACTTAAGAGTATATGGTCAGGCTGCATCACAGACAGCCCCGGAGATGAGATTCCGAAGGCTGCAGAGGGGCTCTGCTCATGCATGGACACCCTCTCACACAAAACCAAGCACCCTGCCTTCAGGATTAATAAGGCCTGCCATAGGGCCTGCCATAGGGGTGACTTATAGGTTTATATGTGCGGTGGTATGTGAGATATAGTGAGGCTATATCTCAGTAAGGGGTGCATGCACCACCTTACCCAGGCTGCAGTAGCAGACCTGTGGTGTCATTTTGGAGGGCTTCCCAGGGATGGCATAATACATGCTTCAGCCCCTGGTAGGCCTCTGGGTTACCTATGCCCTGGGTACATAGTATACCATATACTAGGGACTTATAAGGTCACAGCAAAATCCAATCTGTGGTATACCTAATGTACTAGGAATCAATTTAGAGAGGAAGCAGCTAGGCTGGGGTCCTGAATAGTAGGGCCACAGCCAGACTAAGGTCGAAAAACAGTGTTACAGCAGCAAAAAAGTGGGGGTAACCATAAGAAGCAGATCCTACTCTCCTACACTTAGGGATTAAAATCAGACCTTGTTTGGATCAATTATTAGTAAAAAATTGGTTCCCTCTCCTCGGGAAGATCAAAGCGAGGTCGATAGAGTTCAATGCTTTCATTTTTCATTAGTTGGAAGGTGCAATGTTCTAAAAATGAGTATTTTGCCTAAAGTACTATATTTCTTTGGGCTGCACATTTGGAGCTCACTAAACCAGCCACAAAAACTAGAATCGCTTTGTACTAGCTTCAGTTGGAGTCAGAGGAAACCTCGAAGGGCAATGAAATTCATGACCCTCCATAGCATTCGGGGGTGGGGGGGATGGGCAATACCTAATTTTACATTTTATTACTGTGCCAGTCTTCTACAAAATATGAGAATTTTATTAACAGGTGAGGACAATATAGATGCTGCAGAAGCTCCGTCTATATACCAAATGCTAATGGGCAGAGAAGCAAAGGAATGCTTGCTGAAAAATCTGGAACCTAGTCATTATAAAAAGACTCGATTTAAGGTCCTGATAACCGCCTATAAAGTCTAGAAGCAGGTTAGACGGCGCCTTCAGCGCTGTAGGATATGTCATTATACACCTACATCTGCTTCATTATTACTACCCTCCATCTTTTGATCTACAGTCATGGAAAGATAGAGACAAAGGGGGATAAGTAAACTAGGAGATCTTTACACTGATTCTCAGATTAGCTCGTTTTCTGAATTATAAGAAAAATATTCAGTGTCAAGGGTAGATTTTTTTAGGTTCCTAAAGATTTGAGACTTTTTGAATAGAAACAAAAATGTCATTACCATAATTACTAAAAATACTCTAATAGATGCAATTAGTAGAAGAAACAGAATTGTGATCCTCTATAGACGGCTCTTAGAAACTCAGAGGGAGGATTTGGGGATCCAGAATCATAAGTGGAATTTAAGATGAAATCAGGATGAAGAAATATTACAGGAAACCTATTGAGATGGAGGAGAAGATTTTACTCTCATCCAATCTGAGCGCAAAACATTAGAAACAATCTTTAATTTATATTACACCCCAGCAAAAGTATCGGAATGGGAAGGGAAGGGGCAGCTGATGGTAAATGCACTTGGTGTGGCGCCGAACAGGACATTCATGTGTCCTAAATTAAGACAGTTAATAGGGGGGATGCAACAATTTCTGACCAACATTATTGGTACATCCATTACCCATACACCCTTAAGGATGCTGTTAGGTTTGATCAATGAGACACAGACTAATCAGACTTTGAGAAAAGGGGGGTATCTGAGTTCTGTGGCAACAGCAGTGGCCCGATTATGTATTGCCTCAGACTGGCTTAAGATAGAGCCCCCCTCCTAAGAAATGTGGAGAGCAAGACTTTCGACAATTTATAACCTGGAGTCTAGCCTCTAAATCCTTAAGAGTTCTAGGAAACATCGATTAGGAGAAAACATCTGGGACAAGATGTCTGATTGGATGAATTCTTAATTTCTGTATCTGCATTAGATTGTTATCGTCAAAATATAAAATCAGCATTGTTAATTACTGAACTGGATTGGGTGTCAAAGGTTCTTGTCAAGGTTTTAATTTAGCACAGTGCACTTTAGGTCTATGCCACATGTCCGGTTTGTTAAGTCATAATTGGGCGCAGTAATGGGGGTCTCTGTTATGAAGTTTGAGATGTATGAGTCGCAATATTACTATGTATATTAAATTATATTTATAAATGCATTAATACATTATTGTAATTCTTAAAAAGGTCTATGAATTTTTTTGTAATGTGTTGCTTTATCTTCCTTTTACTCTATGGATTTTTAGGTAATTAATCAGTATGATATGTTTGTTTTGTTCTGAAGTGCTTCATTGGTATGTTTAGGCTTGCTTCACCTTTAATGTATTGCGTTTTTTGCTTTTTGGTATTGGGTCAGCCTAACTTCATGCCTTCCTCCTCTTCTTTTTCTGACCTTGGCTTTAAGACTCTGAGCACTTTACCACTGCTAGCCAGTTCTAAAGTTCATGTGCTTTCTGCTTTAAACATGGTTTCATTGACGTATCCACAATTGGTATATTTACTGTATCTCTAAGCCCCTAGTAAAGAGCACTGCCTAGGCCCAGGGCCTGGAAATTAAAAGCTACTCGTGGGTCTGAAGCACTGATTGTGCCACCCGCACAACTAGCCCTTTAAACATGTCTCATGCCTTCCACTGCAGAGCCTGTATATGCAGCTTTACTGCCACATCGATTTGGCAATTAAAACCCCTTGCCAAGCTTTAAGCTCCCATTTTATTACACATAGATTACCATTAAGGTAGGCCCTAGCTACCCCGTAGGGCAGGGTGCTATGGAAGTAAAATGTAGGACACATACTTTTAAGTTCTTCATGTAATGGTAGTGAAAATTACCTACATTCATGTGAGGCCTACTCCTCTCGTAGGTTAACATTGGGAATTCCTTAATAAACGTTTAAGCTGTAATTCCTGATTGAGAAGGAGTAGTTCTGCCATGTTTCATATCATTTGAATGGTAGTCTTACATCCTCATTACTGGTAAATTGGATTTAACATTACTATTTTAGAAATGCCACTTTGAGAAAGTTGGCATTTCTCTGCTGTTAAAGCTCTGTGTGCCGGCAGCCTGTCTCCAACACACGTCTGGGGTGGAAGACAGCTTGACTTTGTGCATTTCCTCTAGACAGACACACACAAAAGGTAAGGTGTGTCTAAATGCCCATTTGCACCCTGATGGCTCATCCTGGGCAGTTCGGGAGGGAGGAGCTGACACTTGCACCTGCATGAGCAGTGTTCTGTCCCCTACCCTCCTGTAGTGAGTCTGAAGCCTGGGCTAGGAAGAAAGGACCTCTGTAAACTTCAAAATCCCTTCTTTGAAGCCATCCCCACTTCGAAGGCACAACTGGGAAGAAGTACTCAGTCTCTGACTCCACTAAATCAGATACTTCCAGACTTGTAAAGAAACTCTTTTATGAAGGCCTACTGTGCTGCTACAAGGACTTTTACTTTGATGGACTGCTGCTCTTGAAGGACTGTTTTTCTGCTGTGCTGCCCTGCTGCCCACCACCCTCTGTCCCTGCTAAGGAAGAACTAACCCAGAGCGATCTCCAAGTGCTTGTTGGCTTGCCTCCTGTTTTTGAAACTCATGGATATCAACGTCTTACCACCTGCTCTTGTGCCTGGTCCATTGGAAGTAGACCCAGGTACTTGCTCCAGTCGAACAATTACCTGTCTGCGGGAGGCAGTACCAATGCATTGTCACTGCTGCGGGAGCATAATCAGCTCATCACACTTGGAACCAGTACATTGCCTTCCAGAACCGGCACATCTGAACCTCTGCATCGTCACCGCGGCTGCAGTGTGGGAAGATCGTGCATCCTCTCGACTACGTTGAGACACCCAGTGCATCGTCCCCTGAACCAACACCTCTTGGCTCAGCGCATCATCTTTGGAACCAGCACATCTTCAGCACTGTGTGAAGAAAATCGATTCACCACCTCGACCACGGGGCCGACACTGTCGCATTGCTCGGCTACACCCCGCATCTCGCTGTTACATACAGGATCAAGGTACTTTGTTCAGCGGACCTTGCATGGCTCCCGTATCTGGCCCCCACTCCATTGCAGTCAACCTGAACTTTTGGTTTTGCCCCGTCCAGCATGGCCAGCTAACCCCAGTAGGCGCTTATTGCTTCTAAGCTCTATTTTTACATTTAATCTTAAAAAAGTCATATCTTGACTTCTACTTAGTGGATGTTTGTCATTTTGGTCTTGTTTAATTTATGACATCATAATCTATTTGTTTAAACTTGTGAGGAGACTTTTTGTGGTGTTTTCACTGTGTTGCTGTGTTGCACAAATACTTTACAAATTGCATCTTAGTTAAGCCTGCTTGTTCTGTGCTAAGTTACCAGAGGGTGAGCATAGGTTAATTGAGGGTGTGTATATGACTTACCATGACTAAGATTGTAGTTCATGCTTGGACAGGGTGCATTCCTCTGTCAACCAGAAACACAATTTCTAACAGTTTTACACTAGTATTTCATGGCCCCAGGCAAGCCAGTATCAAGACACTTCAGAGATCTCTGTAGTAGGAGGTCTCTAGTAGCTTCTCCCATTTCAAAGTGGACAATAGGTACAAACAGTTCGGGCGCTATATAAAACCCGTAAATAAAAATAAAATAAATAAATAGGTACAAATAGTGGTTCTCAGACCCAACTCTTAAGTACACATCTGGACCTGTGGAAGACACAGAAGAAGGAGTGCTGTGCTGCTCTACTAAATGAAGAACTGCTGCTCTGCTGCCCTGCTGCCTGGCTACCTAAGTAAGAAGGACTGGGACTTCATCTTCATCATAGGACCACTAGAATGACTGTAAGGGTTAGTTGGCTGGCATCCTGATCAGAGCTTCAGTGACAGAAAAGCTTCAACCACCTTGAACCCTGCCTCTATACTCTGCATGCTGTACGTCTTGCCCCCAAAGTGGTGCCACCCCAGTCTTGGACCCTAGGACGTGGCCTGAAGGTGTTCTGCAAGTCCATCTGTGATCTTTTGTGCAGAACCAATGCATTGAATCTCACCTTCGCAGCTCCACATCTGACCTGCCACTGCGTGATGCACCCTAGATGCAGAAATACCAGCTCTTTAGAACAGCAACTGTGCGGCGCTTTCTCAGTCTGTGATCTCCCATCTCTACCCCACAGTGCATAGAAACCACTACTGCATGACGCATCCTCAACACGGGACCTTGCATTGCAGCCCGCAGTTTTGTCCAGGTCAGGTGCAATCCGATAACCCTTTGATGGCCCTTTGTGCTTCTCAAATCTTTAAAAATGCATATCTCCAATTCTACTGATTGGATTTTTGTCATTTAAGTGTTAAATAATTTGTTAAATTCTACTCTATATTTCTAAGTAGGTGTGGGATTTTCCTTGTATACTGTTTGAAGTGCTGCATAAAATATGTACACATTGCCACATAAGCCTGACTACTTTTGTGCTAAGCTACAAGAGCACAGGTTTATTTGGGATTTGCTTGTGTTTCACCATGACAAGTAATGTGGTTGCTTCTTGAGTAGGGTTTCACCCTCCATTTCCAGTAATCCAATTTCTAACATGTGTGTGTGTAGTAGGATACAGACGTGTTTGTTGCAGTGCCATACAGAAAATTTGCGTAGCACTAAAATCTTAGCAAAATCTGAGTTTGTTAAATTGTGCTTGATTGGCTCTTTTTGCTTTTTTCAAATTTACTCTCATCCTACTGACTGACTGTGCCTGTGACCAAACCTGCAAGACTGGAATTTGAGCTCATCAACTTAGATAGCTATACTATGGCTGACCTCAAGGAGTTCTGTAAGGAAAGGGGACTTCCAACAAAGAAAGGCACCAAGAATCTGGAGCTTCGGAAAGCTCTTATGGGCTGGAGGAAGATGGGCTAGTAGCTGACAACAGCATAAGAGTAGGATGAAGAAGAGGGTATGGTAGACCATGAGGAGGGCCTTGGCATAAGGTCCTGAGCTTTAAACCCCAGAGAATAAAGCTCCGTTCCAGGACAGCAAGCGTTGTCACTCCCCAAGGCCTGTCTCCAGAGGAGCTGGCAGACCGGAAAGATAAAAGAAAGTTTCAGATACAGATGTCAAAACTAAAAATGGAGAAAGAACTTGTGCTGGTGGAAAAGAAACCCTCCATGGAGGAGAGGAGAATGGCCCATAAACGTAGCCTTCAGAGAGCGGGAACTCAGAGCCAGTCAGGCAGATTCCTGCAGCAGAGGTGGCAACGATACCACAGTATCCAATTGAGACAGGAAAGTCTGCATCCATAAAGACCTGGCGCCTAGGTAAGTGGTGGGCAACACTGACAAGGGGTTCTCAGCGTTTGTGGTAGCCTTAAGGATGCTTAGGGACTCAGAGGAGCCTTTGGGGACAAGTCTCTGGAAGCATAAGCCTCCAGTAGGGAGGGAGACCCTGCTTACATTAGAGATAGAAAACCAGATGAAATATGCCCCATTAAAAGCCATCCTTGACGGAAACAGCATGAACAATGAATCCTTAATCACGACCTTTACCAGAACCACGACCTCATTAAGCACTACTGTACACGAACGACCACCTGAACCACTTCTTACTAAACCAGGGGTAAGTGTCAACATTTAAATAATCTTAAATGCAAGTGCAATTATAATAAAATAATTTGGAACAGGATGTTGATTATTGTATATATTTAATAATTTAGGAATGTGTAATATTAAATGAAAAATTAATTTGTATACTTCTGATTTTAATTACGATGTTGAAATATTAGTTTGTTTTAATTTAGCGTGTTAGGCCAGTAGATGGCACTGTTGGTTTGTTTTTCAGTGATGTGATTAAGATCAGTGCTCGATGCGACTGTTCTCTCTGGTTGTCAAAGTTGAAATTGTTAAAAAATGGTGGTTGGCCGTTTTTTCTATGTTTCATTTATGTGAATTATTTTTACAAATAAAAATATGTTCTGCAATCCATTTAAAAAAAATATATTTTCTGTGAGAGCTGTATTTTTGTCATTATTTGTAATAAACGATTATTATATTGATAATTTAAAGATTATTTACATAAAATTGTTTAATTTAAATTTAGAAGTCTTGTTTAATTTAATTACATTGTTTTTCCGTTTTTCAAACATGCAATTTTTTAAACGTTGTGGTAGATTCCGGTAATATGAAAATAGATTAATTTTCGTGGATTAGTAATTTGTTGTACAGAACATAGTGGTTTGGCTTTGGTAGTGGTTTAGACTTTGTGGTTTAGGCATTCGTTGTTAGAGGTAGTTGTTTAGTCACAACCATCCTTGACGCCAAGTTGGGACAGTCCGGAACTGCCAAACCTGTGGATGTGGGACAGCAAAGTGGATGATTATGTTGGGCTGTACAATCTAATCCTAAAAGAGCGCATGCTGAATACTTGTTTTATAGAGCTGTGCTGTCACTTGTTTGATAGCAAGATAACTGACCCCAGGAAACTTGCTAAAGAGGTGGACCTCTGGGTCAGCACCAGAGTGTCCAAAAAAGTATCTCGGGGGATTACCACATGGTAGTAGGGGGGCTCCACCAGAAGAAATAGTGGAAAGAAAAATTCAAAAATAAGGAGTTCTCTAAAGAACCCCCCAAAAATTCCCAAGGGAACTGCAACCAGTCCCATTCTGAGCCAAAGAGAAAGGGGTTCTATTATTAGCAGACAGGTAGAGTGCTACCAGTATGAGTCCCAAGAGGGCACGCCCCCCCACCGGTGATCAAACACCTGGGTTGGCGAGTGTAGCGCTTGGGGGAGAGGTTGCCCCAGTGTCGCTGGTGGATAAAGAGATGGTGTCAAAATCTCATAGGCCTACAAATACTTCTAGGTACCGGCAGTGGGTAATCATCAATTGACAAAGGGTGGTGGCTCTAAGAGACACATGAGCTAGTATGATTACTGTGAGGTGTCATCTAGGGCCACAAGTGCAAAGACTTCTGTTTGCGATTTCCTAATAGCGAATGTTTGTGATTCACTATTAGGAAATCGCAAACAGCTATGTACAAAGGTGTGTTTTACACTGTTTGCGATTCTCAATCGGTTGCAAAGGACCTGCCTCATTAATACTCATAAGGCAGGTCGCAGTTTGAGACCCATTGGGAATGGCCGGCACTCACAAGGATAGCGGCCTGCTAACTGAAATGAAATATTATTTGATCTTCCTAAAATACAAATTATGGGGCAGATTTACTTAGCATTCAAGCAAAGCAGTGCAGCAGGAAAGTTGCAGCGCTGCATTGCATGAATGTTAGAGAGCTGTAAAGCGCTATATCTAAGAAATAGTGCTCTGCTATATCTAAGAAATAGCGACATTGACTCACTTCATGCGGCCTGGTGCCAACGCAGGTACCCCTACACCATGGTGAAAGGGTGCCTGCATTACTGGCAGGATTGTGTTTGGGTAGGAAGGAATGCCTTCCTGAACAAAAACAATCCTTAGAGGCATGTTCCTCTTTTTATGTGTGCTGCAGGCAGAATGCAACATAGATACAAAGAGAAAGTAACATGGACGAATAAACATATTTCTCTTCCTTACCCCTGAATGGGGAAGGTGTAGCATTTTTCTGCATTACCAGGTCTACTAGTTTTAGTAAATCTGGGAATGTGCAAATATCCATGGTTGGATACATTGGAACACCCATGCTCCACCAATGGAACACCTTCCCAATGCAAGGCAGCAGTACTTTGTATTTCCGAAAACACAGAAAGTGGCTTTGCGTGGCTTATTAAATGCCAAAATAATTTTGCGCTGGGACTGCACCAGAAAGTGATGCAACCCTAATGCAAAATCATAGTAAATCAGCCCATCTGTGTTTTTCTTGAATCCATATGATTGTTACTTGACACACATAAGAGTACTATGATTTATAATTAAGGGTGCTAAGCATTCATGTATAAAAACATTAGTCTGACTGTGGTGTTGTAGGACAAAATTCCTCTAAAATGCATTTCTTTAACCACCATCCAGTTAACTGGAAAGTAAAATTAGGCAGAGCCTAGGGCTCTTTAGCTGCAGAGCCATACTAAATCAGGATGATGTTAGTAAAGTGGACAGCCAACTCCTGTAAATGTACAAGGTTTGTTAATAAAGGCAATATGTCTTTGGTTCCCCAAATGTGTTTCTGTGAAATCATTTGCAGTGTGTAGAACTGTGCATTTCTTTAAAAGAGCTGATGGTGGGATTCTGGTTCCCTGCAGCACTTTTAAAGTAATTTGTTTCCACTGATGTATTTGTTTATACATATAAGCTACTATAGCACTGATCACATTAGTACTAAACTTTTGTGCAATGTTGTATATTTTATTCATTTGAGCAAAAATGGAGCTTAACTGTGTTAAGGAGACAGCATTTTGACTCTATGTTATCCATCACAGAATGGCTGACAGTCCTTAATACATGAGGGGGGATGTTCTCAAGAACGTGCGATAATCATCGGCAAAATAGGTTAACGCAATTTTTCATATTGGCGTCTATCGCGGGAAAATAACTCTGTGATAATGTCGTATTCTCAACAAGGTGGTAACATGCGACAGTTTCCCGATAACACGTCAAATGTCCGTGATAAAATTACCAGGATGGCTAAAAAATCTAAAGCCGAACCTGAAAAAAGTGGTAATAGGCCCAACCGCGATAAAAAAATCAGCGATAATCTGCGCCAGGCCTGCAATTCACACACGTCAGGTGGGAAAAATCACCAAAAAAGCAGAAAAAAACTCACAAACAAAACCAAAACAACTGCGAAGCACAATGGAGGTAGCCGGAGCAAGTAAAGAGGACAACCAGAACCCCACAAGCCCCACGGAGGACAGCTTCGGACCTCGGGGTCAGGGAAGGGCAAGGAGAAGAAGAAGAGGAAGACGAGGTTCAGTCCGCAGGAAAACAGGATCCTGATGACGGAGGTGATAGAACACCATCAACTACTGTTCGCCACCTCCACTGTTTCATTCGCAACAAAAAACAGAATATGGCAGTCCATCGTGGACAAGGTGAATGCAGTAGGAGTGCTGAGGAGGACAATGGAAGAGGTCAAGAGGCGCTGGAATGATGTGAAGCGCAAAACCAAGCAGAAACTCGCAACAACCAGAAGGCAGCAATGCAGACTGGAGGTGGGAGTCCAGCGCCACAGGAGGAGCTGGATGAGATGGAGGAAATGGTGTCCACAGTCATCAGTGTGGAGACGGTGGCCGGAGTTGGGGGACTGGACACTGCTCAACATGACCTGACACAACAGCAACAGGGTGAGTAATGACCAGGGACTGGGGAGACGGGGGAGATGGGCACAATGGCACACATGCAAAATTAAGTATAGCACAGTGCACACCCACAATGACTCTGGATCATGTCCCTGATCCCCTTGGCACACTGCAGCACACCTAGATACAGCAAGTAGGTCCCCGTCGACTATATACCCAGAGGGGGCCCTTCCCACACGTCACCAATCTCACAACCAACCCATGCACATGTGCCAAACCCAGCAAAGCGGCGTGTCTGTGAGCCACACTGACAATGCAAGTGACACTGCATAACGAATAGCATGTCTGCAGTCAATATATCATGACATGTTTCTCGCCACGACACTCAGGTAGCTGAGTGTGGACCACATCCGTAAAGGAGCAGGTCACACTCTGACACATCCATGTGCACAAACAACCCCTAACGTCAACAACACATCTGCGGACAACCCATGCGCCAGAGTCCCAACTCCCACCAAGAGACCAATTTACCCAAGTATGCAACATCTCGGCACTGTATAAGCACAGAAGCCAAAGGCACACCGCATGAAAGGGATAAGGGGCAGCAAAATCAGAGCAGCGGGGGCGACTCACCCTCAATGCAGCACACACACATAGCAATAACAGCACATCAACATTGACGACAATGTGGTACAAAGTGCAACACTTTCACTACAGAACAGAGGACACAACTGGTTCCGCCTGTGCGTGGAAATTGGCCAATCACATCTGGCATAGCAGGAAACTGTGAGATGAAAATGTACATGTACAACCCCACATCCTTCATGTAGTTCAAATGTCCACTGTCCCTCATCTAACAGTCAGCTCCTCCTAAACAGTCACAATGTACATTGTCATGCAGTCCCGATGTAAACATGAACAATGCGTGAACACAATTTTAAACTGCATCTCCCCTTCACATTGCAGAGGGAGAATCATCACCTCCTGCAGAGCAGACCGAACATCTCTTCACTGATGACGAAGAGGACCTCCACACCTTCGACCCCGACGCCCTCCAAGAGCTCTTGGACAGCTTCGGCACCTCACCTCCAGGAACAGGGCAGCCCAGCTGCATCGAGGAGACCTCACCCCCTGCACAGACCACACAGCAGGAAGCACCCACCACCACGGCTGTCTCCCAGGACCTCCATGAACAACACATGGCCTTCCAACGCAGTGTGTTGGGTGCCAGGAGAAGATGGCTTATCAGGTGTGGGTGGTGTTCGACCTCATGGCAGCCAAACTAGATGCCATACGTGGGTGTCTAAGTCCCATCAGGGACCACTTACAGTCCCTAACGGACACCCACAGTCCTCTCCATGCTCTCCAACAAGCCATGGCTCACATCGCTGGAATCATGACTCTGAGACAAGAACAACTGTCTAGTCAGAGTGGCTCCAGCGATGTTGCCCGGGAGTTGGGACACATGCGGAGGATCATGGAGAACATGGAGCGGATGCAGGCGGAAAGAATGGCTGCCACGACTGCACACCAGCGAGATGTAGCTGGGATTTTCCATGCCCTGCATATCCTCATCATGGCATTGCTGCCAAAAGGCCTGGCGCAAATGAATGCTTTCTTCTTACCACAAAGACAGAATCATCCACATCTCCGCCCCCTGATGTGTCAATGCCACAGAGTGCGGCAGACATTCCACCTCCGGCCCCTGATGTGTCAGTGCCACACAGTGCTGCAGACAATACACCACCACCCACATGTGAGGCACATCACACATCAGAGGACGATGATGTGGATGATTCTGTCTTTGTGGTAAGAAGGAAGCAGTAGCATTCCTCCCTGCCATATGGCCTGTTTCAGCTTGGTTCTGCCCTCTGCATCCTGCCCTGGAATAACACCTTCCACTGTCCCCCAATACACTCTGCGACACTCACCTTGGCCCCCGACATGGACTGCCATATTTGGTTTGGTTACCAATGATATAGCAGTCAGACTGCGGACTGAACTCTCCCTCTTCCGATGAACTTGTCAATCCCTAAAGGACTCTGGCTGACCCTCCATGGGGCAACAATGTAAAGTGGGGTTTGCATGACCATGTACTGATCCAGCTTCAACCCTCCACCGAATGTGATTAAAACATTCTAATTCACACAGATGTGTCATGTCTATGATCAAGCAAGTATGCGATTGAGGCTAGGCCTTTTGCTTATGCTGCGGCAATGAAGATACACACACAACAGTTGACATGTATGAGCCAAGGTCCTGAGCGGTCTTGCATTCCTTTATTTATCCATTTGGGCGAGCCCGCCCTCCGGGTGCATGCTACATTACAACATTGTCGATTATGGTCCGGGTGGTGCCGACACTACAACAGAGACACACGCCATAGTCACTTTTGTGGGGAGCCCTGAACTAAACCACGCCCAGAGCCCAGAGCTGAACCACACCCAGAGCCCCGGGCCATTTCTTCACACTCCTCACATGCCTATGCGTGGGCCGCCGCCGCGGCGCTGGGATGTCATGCGCTTTGGAGTACGTCTCCAGACTTTCCACCCAGGCTTTCCAGCGGCCTGCCTGGGACGGGGGTGACCCCGTGACTGTGAAGTGCTCCAGTGGCGTTACCGAGGACATGCTGTTGCCTGCTGGAGGTGGACTTGTGGGGTAGCCCCACCAGATGATGACTGAGGTAGGCCCACCTGAAGAGCTGAGAGGGAGTGCAGCCTGCGATGATGCTGTAGGCCTGGAGACTGGACGGTGACTTGTGGTGCACAGAGGTAGTGGCACCTGAGGCACTGCGTCCGGCACGGGCCTACCGCCACGTGGCGATGACTTGCAGTGCCCTGAGGTAGGCCCACCTGAAGAGTTGAGCGGGTGGGCAGCCTGCAATGATGCAGAAGGCCTGTAGGTTTGGACTGGAAAGGATTTGTCTGAGACCTGCTGGACCGCAGTGTAGGCCAGAGGGAGCAGTTAGCACACACAGAACTACGCGGTGCGGTGCCGCAGGGTGCGCTAGGGGCCTGTTGGCAGTCTAGCTGTCAGACCACATCCTCTCCCCATTATTCTTACTTACCTGGAGTATTGCTGGTCTCGATGAAAAATTAGGCAGGTATGACGAATACATGTGTAAGTAGGCGAGGCATAGTATCATTTAAAAAAAAAAACGACACCCAATGTGTGGTACATAAGCACAGTATTATATCACATTCATTCCTTTATGCCAGTGACCTAATAGAAAAGTCTTTATGAAGCGTGGATTTGGACGAATAAACCTACAATTCATTCTTGTATGTTTTACTAAATATTAATGTATCAATCATATTTTTTTATTTTGCCGACCAATTTCATATTGTCCTCATGTGTATTCCGAAGCCCCCGCCAGCCCACTGGTGCATATGTCACCCACCCATGTGAAATCTGTTGTGTTTTTTGGAAGTACTCTGTGCACTGTACTATGCGTGAATTCAATGTTATCTCATTTTATAGGCACAAATGTGACTCACTAACAATGTTCCGTTCAATAGATGAATGCAATATGTGCATGTTCTCCTTTTCGATGGAATAGCCTTCGCGGCTCTGAGTCGTTCATTGGAATTCCCAGCTTTCACACTGCTTTCACCACCTGTGTGCGTCATTTCAGTGAGCATCGGTGTAGTGTTTACATGTGGCCACGTGTTGTTTTCGCCATGATGTGTGGGGCAAGTTTTCCTCACAT
The DNA here is from genome assembly GCF_964204655.1 of Triturus cristatus. Classification (NCBI taxonomy): domain Eukaryota; kingdom Metazoa; phylum Chordata; class Amphibia; order Caudata; family Salamandridae; genus Triturus; species Triturus cristatus. The sequence goes on from NC_140581.1 coordinate 266,787,680, forward strand.
ATGGAGCACAGATAGCATGATTGTGTGATGATATCCGGATGTGACTGTGGTGTGGCCACCTCTTGAGTTATTCATTGGAGTGCTGAGCTGCACACACTCTCCATCTAGTGTGTACCCATCACAGAAGACACTGCCAGTGCCTTACATAGCATCCTTCATGTAAGTGATGCTGTCATCGGCATTTCTTGCTCTTTTGACAATGTATATGCGTGGTCAGTTGGGCCCAAAGTGTCTAGGGCGGAGCATGCTCCTTCCAGGTGTCCTGAAATGAGTGCATCAAGTCAGAAGAATACGTCTGTCGCGTGTCTATATATACTACTGATGTATTTTATCCTTTCCAGGGTTACCTCTGATGACCATCGCACTATCCACGTTGGGCACCCTTCTGCTGGTCATCATGATTGTCATCGTTTTTCTGTGGGAAAAAAGGTACAGTGGTCCACTTGACTTGGGCACCATCTCGCCTTGAGATATATATCATGAATAATGTATTGGCTTACTTTCCTGGAGAGGCTCCGGCTCTTGATTGTCACTTTGGGTCCAAAACTTCAAAAAGACGTGGGCGCCTCAAGTACTCTAAAAGGAAGATGTGCTTTATATTATATTCAATCCAATATATTGAAAATATAGATGCGAAATACTTTTTAGATTGTCAAAAGTAATTGTATATTTGTTATTACTGAGTGCTAATCCATAACAAGGAGTAATGTGTTTCTAAGCTATGAAGTGGCAATCTGCTTTTTCTCAGGCGTTCAACAAACAAAAAACATAAGTCACTCCACCCGATCCTTAGGAGGCTGGGAAGGAATCACCGCTCCTTAGTGTACACATGCTATACAGCTCGCTGGTCCCTTAGGGGAAGAAACTCTATCTTGGAATGGAAGAGGCTCTCATTCAAGGGATGTTCCTCTTGGAACTGCCTTGCAATGCTGTGATTTATTTTAAAATATCTGTGAGTTTAAAAGGTTAGACGATAAACTAATCTGCACACATCTTAAAATGATGTATCGTGCATAATGAATGCAGTTCATATGTCATGTACAACACAAAAGCTTAAGTCAGTTAAACCTCTGCATCTGCTCTTAGAAACATTCCAGATGTTCTCGATCTCTTCGATTTCTATATGAAGCTTCTTCTTCTTATCAATGTTTCCATGTCTAGGGTGGATTTGGTTGCAGTGTGTTACAATGCGTCTCTTCATGGTTGCCAAGCGATCACGTGTGCTGCGTGATGGGCTGAGTCAGAGGTGAGGTGCGGCCAGTGGGCCACAGGCTGTCGTCTCTGGAACCGGCTTCGGCTCAGCACCCTGTAATTCTTGGCAAATCACTTAATCTCCCCGAGCCTTAAGAAAATCAATCTGACCTTGTGTAATGTCACTGGTGCTCATGTAAAGCGCTCAATGTCCTGGGGCCGTGACTGTGCTGAATAAAACTGCAAAAAAATTGAATAAACAAACGAATCACTTTGTTTCTGGAACTAGGTCCGTATTCGAAACGATGTTTATTCTAAAGAAATAATCCACATCCCCAAAACCATGGGAAGGAAGTTGTTATCATGACCACGCTACATAGCCCCAGTGTTTGGTACTGGGCTACTTCTCACGTCCAAAAATGTAATTTACAATGTGTTATGTACATTTCTGTTTGGTCAGTTTCTGTAGCCAAGACAAGTGCATCAGTTCCCTAAAATAAATCACTTTTGCACATCTGCAAAGTTGGGCAATAATATTTATGCTGCTGTGCCAGGAGCCTCTCCAGCGAGACCAAAGGGGATGATGGACAGAGTGTTGAACATTGCAGGCACTCACCCCCAGCCAACTGATCTGGGTTTAATCCATCATCACTCTTTAGCTCACTCCGCCACCCCAGTTCAGACATGGCCATATGCAAAACAGTCTAACCCTGTGCCTCATGGGAACAGTCCAGACCGAACTGCCAAGCCATGCCTTCCCTGGACCGGAAACAAGCTTCCTAGGGTCTCCAAGGCAGACTCTGTCCCTGAATCAAGAGTGTAAATATACGCATTGGCGTCAATTCACCGAAATCCCAGAGGTAGGGAAAGTGGCATCACATGTACTTTTCTACCAATGACATTACAGGAAGTGACTTTATTTGGGCTTTGACCCACTGTCACTCTCCCTCCACTGTCTGTTAACTGTCAAACTTTTTTTATTCTCTCTCACCTGTCGTTCTCACCGGTTGTTGTCTCGTTCGCACACATGCTGTCTATCGGAACTGCATCTGTCTCACTGATCTCCTTATAATACTTTTCTTCCTCTCATTCACTAGACTTTCTATTCTGTTCTGTCTCTTTCTCGCCTCTATTTCACCTGTTTCCACCCTCTCTTACTCTCTTGTTTGTCTCTTTCTCACCTGTCTCGTTCCCAATATGATCGGCATATCTCTCACCTTTCCTCCTTCCTGCCTCTCCCTCATCTGTTTTCTAACCTGCCTGTGTTTCTCTCTAAACTGTTTAATCACTTTGTATCCTATTCAAATGTCTCTATATCAACACTCCTAATTGTCTCCTGTCTTTCAGCTATCTCTTTCTCTCTCTCTCTCTCTCTCTCTCTCTCTCTCTCCCTCTCCCTCTCTCTCCCCTCCCCCCCTCCACAGGCTCAGAGCCAGCAAGAGACACTGAGATGCCTTTGTACTGAGGTACCTCCACTTGCAACTATAAATGATTTTACAATCCTCTGAACAGGGGTTGTAAGCACAGCGCTACAGGTGGCAGGACGCAATTCAGGGCTCGCAGCTCCGACCCTTGGTCACCCATAGATGACGTCTGTAATTGTGCATCTGCAAGTCTGTTTCTTTTAGTCCAATTCACAGTGCCTGTTTAACAAAACATGCTCGTAGATCAGAAATGTGTAGCCCTGATCTATCACCTTTCATTCATCTTTGGGGATTCCAGTGAGTTCTGTGGGAACAGCTCTCTCATTTGATGTAATCTACAGATCATTTGCCCCTGCCTGGAAAATCAAAATCCTCCACTGAGCTCGGTATCTGGCACCCAAACAATGACAGCTTTAGCTTTGTACTAAAACCCCTAAAATCCCATGACAAGGACTTTCCATATTACCACTGGGATGCGTGGACATCTCCTTTGTCAGGGCATCAGCAAAATTAACCTCTCCTAAATTGAGGTCTTGGTATTTATGAGCTCACTAATGAAGGCGACCACTTCATTTCGGGATATAAATACAATCATGACACAGTAACATGACAGGGTTAAAAATGACACCTGTCTCAGCAAGGAGTCTGAGGTTGTTTTCACTATTAAAAATACTAAAATGTAGGTGTTTCTAGGAAGGACACATTTTTCAACCACTTTCATTTTTTTTGCCTAAAGACCCATATGTAACTCTTTAGATCTTTCCAGGTCCAAGTTTGTTCTGGTCAGCAGTGGAATGGATCGGACATTACATGTCAATCCTTAGAGACGTATCAAATCATGGAGTGCTTAATTTGTAAGAAAACAAATAATCAAAATTGGGAGCCCAAAAATTATCCTAGGAATCTACTGCAGTGCTGCTGAATGCCAGTGGGTGTTGAATACGAAGCGTGCGTCCTGAGTTCAGTTCGGCTTATTTCTTCCTCACTCTACAGTTGTCTCTTTATCCCATTCTTCCAGGTTCTTTTTCTGTGCAGCTTTTTCCCCTTGTGTTCTCCTGTCTTTCGCCTCCTTCGTTGTCCTTTTTCTGCCCTTCTCTCTCCTGTTCTGGCCCAATGTCTGATGGTGAAAAATAATTTGTGATCCCTGTAAATGAGTGCTGTTGCCCACTCCTTTTAACCGCATGCACATCTTAAGCTCTACAAATAAGCAAACTGCTGTATCAACTTTGCACCGCTTTTATGTTCATTGTGTTCACAATATTAGGATTTATACCTTTTACCAATTTTCTATTTAATAATGATTGTTGAATGTGGGTATTTGCTTCTGTTATACGTGCTATGTCCTACTCACGCCCTCTTTTGTCACTTATCCTGCCTTCCATTCTCCATGATCTTCTCCTATTTGGTACCATCATTTCTCTCTGTTATGTGGTGTGACAACTTGCCTGTTGACAAGCATGGTGATGAAAGTGCCTGGAATAAACTGCTCTGAGAAGTGTATCGTGGTCTTGAGAGTCATCACTTCAAAAATATTTGCCACATTTCAATGTTGTGTTAACATCGTGCCCGACGATGCAAAATCTGGTTTCCAAAAGCTCACAGTTTTGTGGTCAAGAAACAGAACCAAATCTAGATAAAGTGAACTTCTCAGGACCCTTTGACTCATCTAGATTTTCTTCTGTCAAGTGAGTTAGGACCTTATTTAGAGTTTGACAGACAGCTTACTCTGTCACAAACATGATGGATATTCTGTCCACCTTCTTACCTGTGCATTATATCCAAACAACTAGATCATAAATGGAGAATGAGCAGAACTGCACTGTCTGGAGCATATTAATATCTGCCCTTAGCTGCTACTACCAAACAATCCAGACCACCAAACGCAGTGCCCTGCCAGACCACATCGATGCCAGCACCAACAGAAAAAAAAAAAAAAACAATGTTATGGATTTCATCTCACCAGCGGCCGCTTCAAACTCAATCAACACCTAACAGGACCTCTGCAACAATCTCACTCAATTCTTCAGCTAGAAAATCACCACCATTTACAGCAATCTCAACCCTTAACTGTACCTGGAAGATCTCCTGATCTTATTCAAAGAACTAATGCCAACCAAAGGGCCTGTCATTACCCCAGAATAAACTGCTGCCACCATGAAGTCCATCCACTTAAGGGCCCCATAGGACCCCTATTCCCACCACTCCTACTCTAGAGGACTGCAACCCATCAGCTCCATGCTCATATCCACTCTGAAAGCTTCACCTCTTCCGCAACTCCCACCGATGCTCATTCAACCCCTACACAAAATCAGAATCCAGGAACACGCACTCTGATGCATCTGCTCTTTCCTGACTGGAATGACCCAGTTAGTCAGCCTGGTACCATACAACTCAGACGCCCACAACTTTATCTGCTGAGTTTCTCTGGGATCCTCTCTGGGCCCGATCCTCTTTAATGCCTGCATGACTCCTTTAGCCAGTGTTAGACCTGGCATCATTGGCATGAGTCTCTCCTCCATTTTTTCTGTTTGCCTCCTCTGTTTACGATGTTTTTGCTGGATTATTGCTTTGGGCACTGTGCCACTGCTGATCAGTGCCACAGTGCAAGTGCTCCCTATGCTAAATTGTTACGTTGATTGGTGTTACCATGATTGGCTTGGTTGACTTACTGTTCAGACCCTAGTCTAGTGCACTGCGCGTGCCAAGGGCGTGTAAGTTAACTGCTGCTGGTGGGCTTGCAGCACTGGTTGTGCCACCCACAGAAGCAGCGTGCAAAATGTGTCTCAGGCCTGCCACCGCGGCGCCTGCGTGCAGTCCCTGACTGCCATGTCGACTTGGTAAGGAAACCTACTTACCAGTCTCTAAACCTTCCCTTTGCCACATTTCAGACACCTCTATGGTAGGCCCTAGGGCAGGGTGCATTGTTGGTAAAAGGTAGGTCATGCCCTGATGTGTGTGGCATGACCTAATAGTGAATTACAGCCATTTTCGTTTTTCACTATTGAAGGGCTACCTGCCTCCAATAGGCCAGACTGGGCAGACTGATTATTAACTCCATTATAATCTATCTGACTCAGGGAGCATGGTAGCAAGTCGAGTTTAGTATCCCTGAACTCAGAATTTAATAACACACCCTTTAGGCTGGATGGTTTTTAAATTCTATGTTTGAAAATAGCACTTTTAGAAAGTGGCTATTTTCTTGTCCAACTATCTACCGGTCTCTGCTGGTTTGGTGTGTGTGTCAGGGGCTGGGTGGCTCCAGAGGTCTGAGTGAGTCAGTGTGGGGTGAATGGGGCGTTTACACGTAGAGTGAGGGAAGAGTAGCCTGCCCTGCCTGACACAATACTGGCCCCGCCTCCTGCTGGGCGACTGATAGCCCTGCTCCTACCGGTGACAATACTGGCTCCGCCTCCTGCTGGGCGGCTGAGGACTCTGCCCTGCCCAGTGAATAGGCCAGGTGCCTCTGCCTGGCAACACCCACAACAAACCTGAGATGGTGGGAATCGCCCTGCTTGGACAAAGGGAACAAAGGGAAAAAGGGGTATAAGAGAAGGACCCCTGAACCAAGAACTCAGATCACTTCTGACAAGGAAACCTGTACCAAGGACAAGAAGCCTGCTGATCTAAGGACTTGCCTCCCCTTTCTGCCAGAGTGCTGTTTTGCTGTGGAGGAACCTGAAAGCTGCTTCTTTATTTTTGCCAAGGAACAAGGAGAGAGGAACTTGGTGTGTACTCTCTGAACACTTGCTAGAAAATCTCCAAGGACTGGAAGAGTGCCAGTCTCCTGTTGAAGTCACAGGGCCAAAGGACTTCACCATCTACTGAATTGCTGAATTGCTGGAAAGTGTTGTTTCCAGTACACAAGGGAAAATCTGCAGTCTCGACGCCAGCAGCAACGCCAGTGAGCAGTGGGTATCGGCCCCGGCTCCAAGTGACCCCGTCTCGACGCCGGTATCGACGCCAGTGAGGAGTGAGTATCGGCTCTGCCTCCAAGCGACCCCGTCCCGACGCCGCTGCTGATCGCATCGACTCGACGCCCTTCTCGACGCCGTGAGCGCTGCTCCGGCCCGACATCCCTCGACGCCGCTGCGGATTGACCCGACTCTGAGGCACGATCGACGCCGACCTCGACGCCGACATCTCGACGCCGTGGATCCTCGTTTTCTTCGTTCTCAAGGTACTGTACTTGTGGGGTCTGTTGCGACTCCAGGCTTGACGTAGCGCTCCTCGCGGTCGACGCCGAACCTTGGGAATCTTGTAGACTCGACGTCGTGTGACTCCTGTGGGGGTTACATTGTTGCCAAAGAACTGTGCTCAGAAGAATACTTTGCTAAAGAACTATTTGCCAAGAAGAAACCTTACTTGAACTATTATTTTTCCTTCCAAAGAGTATTTATTAAGACTGTGGTATATTTTTGTCGTTATTTGGTCTTGTGCTAAGCCTTATATAAAAATACTATTTTTATAATAACTTCTGTGTCGTGTCCATCTGTAGTGTATTCACTTTATTACTGTATGTGGTCATAAATGCTTAACACACTGCCTCTGAGATAAGCCTGTCTGCTCTGCCAAGCTACCAAGGGGGTAGCAGGGGTTATCTGAGTGTGTAATCCCCTTTCCCTGACTAGAGTTGGTTGGTCCCTATTTGTCAGAAGTGTATACCTCTGCCAACTAGAGACCGCCGGTTCTAACAGCCAGCATCATCCACTTGCATGACCTCAACATCCTCTCCTACACCAACAATGCACAACTCATTCTCTCCCTCACGAATAAGATGCCCAGTACCCAGATCAAGTTCAAGCGTGCATGACTGAAATTGCCCCTTGGATGAAGACCAATTGTCCGAATTATCAGGAAGAGCACTTCATTAAGGGACTCCACCTGGTAGCCAACAGAACTAGCACTGTCTCCCTCCACCCAGACAAAAGAGCCTCGGGCTCGTCATCGACTGAAAACCCGGCATGACTAATGAAGTCAAAACTGTCACCGCCTCATGCTTCCACACCCTGAAGATGCTGAGAAAGATTTTCAAATGGCTCCTAATCAGCACCCTAAAAAGTGCCATGCACACCTTTATCACAAGCAAGCTGGGCTACAGGAACACCCTCTATGCCTGGATCAACAAAAAACTCACTGTAAACGGCCAGAATCACTCTCAAACCCCTACTTTGCACTCACATTACACCACCCCTGAAGGAGCTCCACTGGCTCCCCATACACAAATGAGGACAATTCAAACTCCAACCCACCCTTTCAAGGCACTGCATAACAGTGGACCAGCACACCTCAACAATTGCATTGCTTTCACAATCCTTCCAGACATCTCCGCTCGTCCAGACTCCTGCTTGCATAATCCCAAACATACAGGAAACCATATCCGACGGTCAAGCATTCTCCTACATCTCTCCCAAAACATGGAATGATCTGATGCTACAAATAGAAGTCTCCTCCTCACTTTCTTGAATTCCACAAGAAGCTGAAGACCGGGATTTTTTTTTTAGCCCACTGGGCCATAGGTTTAACTAGACCCACACCTGCTCAGCACAGGGATACCCACGGGTGAAAGTGCACTCTGCAAATCTGCAAAACATAACATAAAACTTGAAATAAAGTGGACAGGATAGTTTCCACATTGTGATGGAGTAAACCATCTGCCAAACTCTATACCATAACCCTAGATGACAGACAGCACTATCAGACTTGCTCCTGAAAGACATGTCTATTTACAAGTAATGTTGCATAGTTTATTACGCAGAATACTGAGATTATACGAGACGTCAGACCAAAGGTCCAGGGAGTAAATTACTACTCAGTAGTAGTAAGAGCAATATATGTCAAAGGTTTTTCTTAACAATGCCTTAAAACGTCCTCACATAACAAGGAAAATAAAACAGGCGGTGGAGTGGCATGCATCCTTAGCACCTTATTTAGAGCTTGGCAGATGGACTAGTGTCCTTCAGGGTGGCAGAGGACATTACCTTCACCGTTCTGATGGACCTCCACCCACCAAATTCAGAGTGGTCAGCCAGCCCAGCAGACAACTTTGTACTTTGAAAGGAACCGCTGTAGCTGTGGTTCCTTTCAATCTGCTTAAAGTTTGGTGCATGTCTGCCATGGGTTTTGACGGACGTACACCAAACTTTCAACATGTTTTTCCTGACTTTTAAAAAACAAACTCCCTCAGGAACAGTACAGGAAAAAAATGCAGTGCACCATCCACCTTAAATATAGCGCACAGTATTATGTCCTTCCTCCGCTGGACCCTGTTCCATCAAGCCTTTGGAGCAAGATATCCATTGGTGGTGCCAATCGGGGCTATGTTCACAGAAATCTGACAGTCCGCCCGACTTTAAATGAGGCGAGTGGACCAATGGTTTGAAGGACAGGGTACTCCACCACATCTGCCCTAAATAAGACAATCAGTCTTCAAATAACACTTGAAATACAAAATAAAACTCACCTCATCTTTTTCCTTTTTAAATTTTGTTGTCACCTCTCTCTAAATTTTCACTTGGCATACATGACTAAACACCAGTTGTCTCTCAGGGAGCCCCATACCTGCGCCTTTTTTACCTTTAATAAATGTACGGCACCTAAACTGCTGGTTCCCCTTCAGCCAGGTTTTAGATCTGACCATTGAAACTGGTGCATGAAGTATCCTAGCCCAAATTTACAATACCATAGCCCCAGCTCTCGCACATGCCTAAACTATAGCCATGACGCAAAGCATCACAGACCCAGAAGCAATCAATTTCTTACACACAAATCTAAAACTATTTGTTTTGTTACCCAGTCCCTTGATAATGCATGCAAAGAGAGTACAAAAGAGAAAATTATCAGAAAAAACAGTTCAAGTATTTGGCACTAAGCCAATAGACTAAAATAGAGTGGCCCAGTTTTGGATGTCACGTTCAAACAGCAGTTTTTGGGTGAGCCTGCTCATGACATCATCATCACGCAACTCATTGTAGATTTTGCGTTTGTACAGTTTTTCCTTGTTCACACAACACGGAGCTGCAGTTTTCAGGTCTCACCTGTCAGGCCCTGATAGCTATCTGGTTGCGAAAGACCTATCGTGTGCTTACCAAGAACCTACAATGGGCTTACAGCCCCTCCCCATCCCCCATTGCTTACCAGTGATTGTTTTTATTTGCACTCATCTTTGCTTGCTTCTTATTCAGTGGCTCACCTTGTCCCATCTTGTCCATCTTGTGTTGGTCCCTGTCCTGGAACAAAGACTGTTTACCATTCTTTTGTATGATGTATCCTTCTCATGCTCAGATTTAGGGAATACATTTTTACTTTTGCACTAAGTACTCCATGAAAGTGCATATGTTTCCTTGCTCTACCGCCTTTTCCTCGAAGTGCTGCTTCTCCCTTCACATCCCTCTACCTCGGGTCATCTGTTGACTCTTTCGATCAGAATAATATTCATCTGTGTTCTGCATTGCAAGGCATGTGAACCTCCAGCATCCTGTCCCACCATGCTCTGGTTTGTAATATCCCCCGGAGAGGCACACAGCCACAAGAAATAGATAAAACATTTGGGACATAGCTATAACTAAGGGATACGTTTGTGTTTACTCAACAAGCTTGACCTTATGTAATGTGCAATGTTGTTATTGAAATATTTGGTCATCTGCATACTGCTGTTTTAAAATTGAGAGGGTCTTGCGGATGCAACGTAAAAAGTAAACAAGTTGGGAAACACATGTTGGCCTAGTTAGAGATTCCCACTGTGTACAAAGAACAAGATATTGGGGGGCAGATTTACAAGAACTGGCGCATCCCTGCATATTAGCAGGGATGTGCCAGCTAAATTGCGACCCGTAAAATAACCCTTGCGCCACCATGGATGCGCCGCATTTACAATGCAGCGCAAGGATATACAGATGCGTGATGCATCTATTCGGGGTAAGGGCAGCACATTGCTGGAGTCATGTCGCAACTACGATGCAACTCCATCAATGGTTAGGAATGCCTATTTCTAACATCCTGCGTCACTCCTTATGCCTGCTTCAAGCAGGTGCAAGGTTTTGTCAGAGTGGCGTCGTAAAAGTGACTCCGTGAAATCTTGTAGATTTCACTGCGTCACTTTTACAAGGCATTCCTGCGTGGGAACGCCCACTCTGCATACATTATACCTGACGCAGGTATAATGTAGTTCAGGGCTTTACAACGTGATGCATCGCCCTAGATTTAAATCGCCTTAGTTGTAAATCTGTCTCAACGTGGTGCATTGTTTACGACACCGCTGCACCAGAGAAGTGACGCAACGGCAGCGTAAAGTTGTCGTAAGCGGCTTGTAAATCTGCCCCTGGATCTTTTACTTCAAATAAAGTATTGAGAACTTTATGGAACAAACCTGATGCACTAGAATTAATAATATCCAAAAAATCGAAATCTTCTCATTGTTGAATCATGTCAATAAGATTTATATGGCCTCAAACGGCATCTGTCTTTTCATGGTATTCTATATGGTGACAGGGGATATAATAGCACATTTAGGTCTACTCTATGTCTAAAAAAAACCCTATATTTTTCCCCTAAACCTTTAGTTTATAAATGATTTCATGACTAGTCTCGGTTGGTTTTCTTGCTTTGTAGCTAACCTGAGACCACTGTTTAGGATAAGAGAGAAGTTATCCCACCATGTTGAACTGCAATGTGGGGTAGTTAAAAAGCCTCAAGCTCACTCAAAATTGTATACACAATTATGTAATTATTCTTCAATTGTCTATTTCCATTATTGGTAAATATTGGATTTTTTTATTATTTGCCCTCTGCTTACAAGTATTTAGTCGTATTTGGGTGTCTTCCCCCACGACTTCGTCAGGGTTAGAAATCAAACAAAAAAGTCACAGGGTGATAACTGTCACGATGTAGGACCAATATTTGGTCTCTATAAAACTGAGACTTTATAGGGTGAGTAGTTTTTAGAAGGGGGGCATGGTTTTAGGGCCCAGGGCTTTGTTGTAGTTCTAAGGGCTGAGGTCGGGTTGGGGGGGTAGCTTTTAAGGGTGGAGGGCGGTTTTAGTGTTCAGGGTAGGGGAGTCAGGGCAGTCTTTTTGAAAGGGGGCAGGGTTTCAGGGCTCAGGGTGGGGGAAGGAGTCGGGTAGTTTTAACGGCTGGGGCTGGGTTAAGGGGGAGTTTTTAGGGGTGGGTGTCAGATTTAGGGCTCAAGGCAGTGGGGTCGGGGTAGTTTTTTTAAAGGGGGGCAGGGGTTTAGTCCTCAGGGCATGAGAAGGAATAGGAGTAGTTTTAAGGGCAGCACAGGGTATGTTTTAGGGCTCAGGGTGGGGGGGCTGAGGTCGGGGTAGTTTTGGGTAGGGGCAGGGTTTTAGGCCTCAGGGGAGTGGTAGGGGAATGGGTAGTTTTAAAGGTAGGGCATCATAGGTTTTAGGCCTCAGGGCAGGGGGGGCGAGGTAGGGGGATAGAACTTTAGGGCTTAGGGAAGGGGGTTGGGGGTAGGGGTGAATTTTACCACGCATATTCCTATTCCGCACACTTTCTTTGTAAAGGCAAGATTGGCAAATGCAAGCGTGGTAAAGGCATGCCTGGTAAAGGAATGCATAGTTAAGATGCATTTATGGTTGGAACCGTGTTGTATAGGCGTGCATGGTTCAGCCATGCGTGCCTCTGTTATAGAACCCATTTCTGATGGAGTGTTTCTTCCCAAAAGTGGTTTTCCTAATGGTGAATATTGCAATTTTGGCAGGTAAACTTCTGCCTTCCTGGCAGATGCATCTTGATATGGTAGACTGAGTTTAGTCTCCCAAAGTTTTGAGGAAATTCTGCCAATGCTCTTGTTTCTATGTTTATTCCACAGTACCTTTATGACACTATTGTTTCTTTGGAGCGCTTATAAATAAAAATTACCAATGAAAATATGCATATAACTGTAAATGTCTGCACTGCTTTGTACTGTTTGGCATGTTCAGTGCCCGCTGCCTTTTAACTTTAATTGTTTATGTTTTTTTTCATATTTCTCTAATTTCAGAATCAAACCCTATGCATGGCCCCATATTCCAGATCATAAAACTACTTTGGAGCAGCTATGTAAGAAGCAAAGAAAGGTCTGCAACTTTCAGTGTTTATTGTACTACTCACTGTAATCTCCACTCTGTTACTATGGTCCATAATACAATAATCCAATATCATTATTTAGCCATAAGGACCATTACATATTATTACAATACAGTGGTATTCCAGTGAACAACGTGCTTGGTGCTCTCTTATGTGTGAGACACACATTTGATAGTGGTCCTTATTGTGCGTACCAAGTAAAGGAGAACTGCATCTATATATAAGAAAATTACTCTTTCTGTTTTTTTTCTCACTGGTATTGCCTGACAATTTCTGAATTCAGCACACGGGGCTACTGCTGTGCAGTCCCAAGTGTATATGACTTAGTATATGGTGCACAATGGTATGGAAAGTTAAATGGCACCTGCAGACTGCAACACCTATTGTGCCATTCACTAGGCTAACAAGGAAAAACATGGCTTCAGGATAACATGTGTAGGCTGACTGCCATAGCTTTTAAACCTGTAGGTGAACCTGTCAAAATAATCTTTATTTGACAGGAAGGAACCCTACTTATAAAACTGAAGTTTTAAGTAAGCCACCTCTAAGTAGGCCTTGTAGCCTATGAGGTAGGATTTCCCGTGTGTAAAAGAGGAGCATGTAAGAATTTTAAGTTGGCTTGGGTGATTAGCCTCAAACGTAATTTTCACTGTAAAGAGCTGTAGCTGGCTCTAGGCTAAAACCTAATGTGCTAATAAAATACTATACTTTCTAACTTTGCATTGGGATAAGTTACAAAGATTATTCAACAAATGTTTATATTTATTAGAAATCCAATTTAATGGGAATTTGGAGTTTTGATAATTATACAGGAAAGTAGCTTTTAAAAAGTTAGACTTTGCCTGCCTGAAGCTCCAGTAGGCTCATTATCATTAGCCTGCCAGAATCTGCCCTACTGTCAACGGATAAATAATCACTAGGACTTTTGGCAGGAAGACCTGGAAGTGAGGTATGTGACTCCTTGCAGCTAGGGAAAGGCAGTTGGAGAGGGTTGAGAGACTACACTAAGTTTAAAGGTACCAGGGTGAGACCTGCTAATTCATAGTTAAGTGTAAAGGGAGACCTGGAGAAGAGGAGTTATTTTATCCAAGGGTACAGTGTAGTTAACTTAGCACCATTCCGGTGGGAGGGGGAGTTTGACCAAAAATCAGTTTCCCATAGTTGAGGAGTAGGAGTTTGCTCATTTCCGAAGATACACCTCTAACTGTGCTGCCAGCCCCTCCAATGGACAGAAAGTTTCTTCCATGTTAGATTTTATTCAGAACTGTGGACTAGTTTGCAGTAAGGCTAATAGGATGAGCTGCAATCGAGGGAGGGTATCCCTGGAAAATATGTGCCTGTTGTTTAAAGACTGTCTGTTAGTCACCCCACCCACTGCCTAGTGATTTCTACAAAAATGGCCCCTGACTCCCATCACCTCAGTACACATCTGGACCTATGGCTGAACAGAAAAAGTCTGGAGCTGCTGTCTGTGATCTGTGTGGAGACCTGAAGGTCTGAACCTGCTCCCATTTGTTCCCAGGACTGAGAAGTGAACTCCAAGTGTCATTTGACAGACCTTTTGTGTAGCTACAGGAATGCAGCAAGCTGCAAGAGGCCTTATTCTTTGAGTGCCCAGCTGGCCAGTAGCAATTGCACATGGCCTCTGCTGCATTGCGTTCTTACCCCTACATGCTGTACCTAAGGTCCTAGAAGGCTTAGAAGACACCAAGAAGAACTGCTCCAGAAAGTGTGAAATGTTGGAATTTAGAAATCTTAGTCTCTCCAGAGCTTCAATGGGACATTGCAGTAAGAGTGTCCAATTTCAAATCAACTTCTTCGAAGAAATCTTGCAGGCTTGCCTCACTGGAGGATTTTCAGCTCCAAAAAAAACCTTACATCCGAAGGTAAAAATCTTGATCGGGTAACAGCATGAAAAGTATGTGACCGACAGAAGAACTTCAGCAGCAAAAATGAACATTTCTCTCTCTGAGCTTTTTCTGTCAACCCAGAGGCTTCAGCAGGTCCTCATTCACCAGCTGTACAACTTAAAGAGAATTTCGCCATATACAGTCAATCACCTATCCCTGCTGGAAGATTTTGACTTCCATAATATAGACTCAGTCAGAAGGTAACACATTTGACTGGGGTGACCCCTTGTGGCATCTGTAGGAAGCTAGTTTAGTATATTGTGTTTACTCTAAGGAGTGATGCACCTTGCACTAATCCAGGCAACCCTTCTGGTAATTTTTGTGGTCTTTGATAACCACAGAAAGCTCTCCAAGTGGTAGCTGTGGAGAGCAGCCTTCTGGCTTATCTTAAAGGGGTGTAAAGCAGCTTGTTTTACCACATTTAATCGACAGTGTAGATTAGATGAAAAAGAACCCCACAGTGTTTATAGAAATAAGTCTATTTATTATGCAACACAATCACTAACACATTGGTATATCTCCTACCCGCAGATATCAACAATATACACAAGAATACTTCAAAACAACCAGGTAAGTAGCACAATGATACACTGGTCTCCAGGAGCAGACCAAAGCATATACTAAGAAAGTGGAATGCAAACTGCAAGGAAGAACGGTACTTGGACCAGAAGACTCAAAGGAGCTGGAGAACCAAGGAACCACCCTAGGTACGTACCCAGAAACCCCACGGAGGCTGTGTGCAGAGTGGAAACACAGGCGTGTGCCCAAGGGAAGTCAACAGAGAAGTCGTGGTTGCAGTTTTAAAGAAGAAGGACCCTTCCCAGAGGACCCTGAAGAAACCCTTTGGAGGACTGAAGGTTGGAGAGCCACCCAACATGTGGAAGCCCCAGGAACCTGCACCAAGGAAGCTTGGTGCAGAGGGGTGAAGTGATGTTGGAACCTGCCATAGACGTCAATGGAGGACTTTGGAGAAAAGGCCTCTGGAGAAGTCTCTGAAGATGTTCGGTGGAATCCAAGAGTGTATTTATGAAGAGGAGAACCTGCACGCAGAGGGGTCAGAGTCTATGCCACTCGGGGTTGATCCAGTGGCACGGAAGCACAATGCCCACCCTTGGCAGGGAGCACAGGAGTGAAGACGATGATCTTCTCGCTGCAGCTGTGAGGACCAGGCGATGCTGAGGAATACCAGGAGCTATGCACAAGCTGTCCCACATTGGATGTCGGTGTCTAGGTGGTCGGTGTCCGAGGGGAGCACTAACAAGCCTTGGTAGACGCAACTGGCGTGGAAAGCAAAGAGATGCAAACGAGGGGACCAGCAAGGCCCAAGGGACTCACCAAGTGCAGTAGAGTCAGAGCAGGCACTGAGCAAGCAGGCGAGCCCACTGAAGCAAATGAAGAACCGTGAGAGGGCCCACAGGCCAAAGGCACTGGAGTCACAAGAGGACCTCAGGCAGCTCACCAAAGATGGAGGCCCACGGTACAAGGGACGTAATGAGGATGCGGGTCTTCAAGGGATGAGGTGCTGGAGGGTGGGGCTTCTTGTTGCATAAAGATCTTTGGAGTGCAGAGTCAACATGCCTTGGCAACGGCAAGTCGAACAGTGCAAAGGGGTTTGGTCCCAGTTGCTCTGACAAGAGATACTGTTTTCAAAATTGCAGAGAAGACAGGTCAGGCCTCTAGGGAGCTGCAGAACCACCACCTATGTTGCTGAGCCTTGGGAAGTCCATAGGACGACAGGAGCAGCAGACCGGTCAACTTTTTTGCAGTGCCTGCAGATGCAGGGGAGTGACTCCTTCACTCCAAGGGAGATTTCTTCAGATGCCCTTGATGCTCACACATCTTCTGGAGAACCTAAGGGAAGCACAGACACAGACGAGGCAGATGGCTTGAAGAACAGCAAGACCAGGAGCAGCAGGAGTCTTCCTTGATGCAGTATCGGTTCCAGTCGATGTCCAACGAAGTCCAAGTGTCTAGAGGGTCGAAAAGTGTCTTGGTTTCAGAGGCGAGTCCTTTTACACGATGAATCTGAGGACCCACCCAGAGGGGAGCCCTTAAGTACCCAAGGATAAGGGTTTCTGAACCGGCTCAAGGCGAGTATGCAAGGAGGGCACCAAAAGTGCCCTTTAATGCAGTCTAGTGGCGCTGGAAAGCATCCCCACCACAGCCCAATACACTGGGAGGATCACAATGACAAATGCTTCACTGCAGCACTAGGGAGCGTTGATGTGGTGTTTGGAGCCTACACTGGGGAGGGGAACACCCCTAACTGAAGATGAGGAGGTAGCAAAACCCTACCCCCTCATGAAGGATACACTGGTGCATGAGTTTGTTTTCACTCCTGAAGAGTATTGTAAGAAGGTTGGAAACACCCACAACGATTCACAACAGTCTTGTTGGGGATTACTTGTTAGACATCTCGTTGAAAAAGCTGCATGGGTGGGTGAAGGACAGTGAAGTGTAAACATATGATGGGCAATACAATTTGGGTATGTAGCTGAACATCTTGAGTACCTGTTCTTCAGAGTTACACCAGCATCTAGTAGACTCCAAGATGACTGCCTTCAGAAAGCATGGAAGGGCAGCAGATGTGTGGGTCCGTACTAGGGTGTCCAAGAAATCTCAGGGGGGTAATCTCAAGAAGGGGAGGTTCACAGTGAATGGGGTCGCTGTCACTCCTCTGTGGGATACTTGCTAGACACTATTGGTGGAAAGGCTGGTTTCACCATAAAACTATTTGCACCGAGAAGTCCATAGGTTGATGATTGTCTATGGGGGGAAAGTCTGAATACATCCCTTCCGCTTGGATAATGAGAACTGCCACAGCCTTTCTGTGTGGTCTCCCCCATTTGTTTATGACTGTTTTTGCTGGTTATTAAGCTCAAGTATGCACACTGGAAAACTAACTGATATATACATGTACACACACACACGCACACATACACACAAACACACACATATACATACATATATAATATAGTTAGGATTGTAGTTTTTAGGAAATGCATTTTTATGTTGCTGAAAACTTTGGTACCGTTTGACGAATCTTCACAAAATCTTCTAAAAAAGTGCTACCTTTTGCCTAGTTTGTGCAATCAAAGTTTGGGATGATCTGTCAAGTGTGGTGGGGCGGAGAAAAAAAGAGGTCTCAAAACTCTAAGGGGCATATTTACAAGGGCTTTATCTCCGCTTTTTTGGCTTACAAAGCCAAAAAAGCGGAGATAAAACCAGCGCCCTATTTACAAGAGGGTGCTAACATGCATAATCGTATGTTAGCACCCTTTTTCCCAACGCCTCACTTTGCATCTCCAATGAGATGCAAAGTGGGCATTACTGGGCGTACCCAAGATGGACTACCTTGCAAATATCGCTGATGTTTACATCGCGATATTTACAAGGCAGCCCACATGATTTTAGCACACATTAGATTTTGGCGAAAATTGCCGTTTTCGCCACAACCTAACGTCGGCTAAAATCCTGACTTAGCCATCCCTACTATAGGGGGTTGATTATGCTAATACAACCCCGTGGGTCGTATCAGCAAGGTTATCGCCCTTTTGCAGGGAACATCACTGGAAAACCAGCGATGTTCCCTGCAAAAGGGCGATAACCTCGCTATCTCTACAATTTTTATCGCCCTGGAGTAAGCGTTGTTAATAACGCGCTACCAGGGCGATAAATACCAGAGATAGCCTGCGATAATAAAATTATTGCTAAGCACGGCCAGCGATAATTATCGCTGGCCGTTGTTAATATGCCCCTAAATCTCTATCCATTTTCATTAAACTTTTTTGAACAGCAACAACTGCTAAATGGAATTACACCAAATTTGGTAGGAAAATTGATTTTGGTCCAGAAAGCGTGCTTTTTGTGATTTGGTGTAAATCTGTTCAGTAGTTTTAGGAAAATAAGGATCAATAACATTTGTATATATAGACGGTTGGGTTTGAGGGAGTCTCGCGAGAGTCCCTCAAACCCAATTTGAAAAATAGAGCCTTCTGATTGTCCCAGGGAGCTTTTTTCCCTTGGCCCATCTTGTTCCCGCAGGAGCAAGGCTCCTGCAGGACCGAGCACTCTGATTGGCTGCCAGTAACATGTAGAAAAACTGCGCTGGCAGCCACTACAGGACTCAAGTACGTAGTCCCGTCTCCTGAAGTAAAAACATTTTTAAAAAGTATACAGGAGCAGGGTAGGGATACTCTGCCCCCCTAGTCCTCGTAAGGTAATACCACCATATGACTCCAGTGGAATTGCAGTAAAAGAAAAAAAAATGGAGGCCTTTCAATTTTCGGTCTTGGCTATACAGTGCTTTTGCTTTCTCGAAGAGACATGTTGTGTTTAATCTGTGGGCTCCAACCCACCCACAGGCATCCCATTTGCTTGTTCCATCACCTGTCATGCATTGTCATGGCCCTTCTTTTGGTTAGCCCTCCCTCCAGAGGATGGACCAAGTACTTCTAAACATTCACTGCTCCTATTTTTAGGACCTACTTTTTTCTTTCTTTTTCAGCACTCTACACTATGCCACAGTGCACAAGCTCCGTCTCCTCCCACCCGCTCTCATTCCCCTTTCCACAGATTACCCCGTCACTGCTTTTCTTGCTTTCCGTTTCCCCCCACCTCCTTCCTCCCATCTCTGTTTTCTCCCTCTCACCTCCCAGTGCTTGACCTGGCCACGAATCACCCCCTCCCCTGACCACGTCACTGCTTTATACCCCCATTGTAGTCAGCTTTGTTCTTGTGAGTGGTGGTCCTCTGCCTTTTAATGTCCTTTTTACTGACATGCTGATGGGAGCATGTGTGCACGGCTGCTATTATTGGCACATGTGTAGTTTCTGTTTATTTTCAATGCGTGTGGGTACTAGGTGTGTGTGCGTGTTTACACATTTCTCCTGTGTAAAATGACTGAACTGTTTGTGGCTCATCTTGTTGCTTCTTATTTCATAGGATGGGACTCTTCAAATTTCTCCCATCAGGACACTTTCTTACTTTGTCCACATTCACCGGAGAAGTGTTTCCTTGCACCATTGTTGCTTAACTTGAATTCTCTTCCAAGGAGCCAGGCTGTGTCTTGATGTTGTCAAGTTCTGCCTGCTCCTCAGTGTCGATGGCAAAAGTAGTCCTTTTAATGTAGTTGCTGATGCGATGTATTTCCTCATGTTCATTACTGTAAGCCAGGCTAACACTGTGAGTCTTTCTCCGGTTTTTGTGCAGTTTTATATAGCACCAACATCACCCAAAGTTAGTGAAGCACTTTACGTTAGCACCGGTTACTTTTTTTGTGCAATATTACATAGCGCCAACCCCACTGAAGGTATTGGAGCGCTTTACATTTGCACCAGTTCCTTTGCACAAGGACGCATTCATTTTTCTAGGCATGGGGAGAGTAAGTGATTTGCCCAGAATCAAGGATGTTAAGCCAACGCCGAAATTCATACCTGGTTTACCAGCTCCATAGTGAGCAGTTGTCACCCTTACGCCATATCCTCTCCCAAGAGTCTCCCTAGCCTCAGACTCAGGTCCATATATTTTGATTACGGCCAAATCACGTAATCTCCTTGTGGCAGCCCACACTTGCTGTTGGGTGCCCGTCCATGTCCCGCCCGTCCCTGCTTGCCCCGCTGAACGCTGTTGCACAGGTTCCTTTTCTCTACCGACTCTGCTATTCAAAAATGTTTAATGCAGTTTTATATTGTGCCAACACCACCCAAAGTATTGGAGCGCTTTACTTTGCACCAGTTACTTTTGTTGTACAGTTTTATATAGCGCCAACACCACCGAAGGTATTGGAGCTCTTTAAATTAACACCAGTTACTTTTCACTAGGACACTGTAAACTTAGGCAAATCATTTATTCTCCCCATGGCAGCCCACATTTGCTGTTGGTTACCCATCAACCTCCTGCCTGTCGCTGCTTGCCGACACTGAGTTCCCATTGCACGAATCCCCTTTTCCCTCAGATCCCATCCACACCCAACTTTGCTATTCACATTTGTTTCTTTTGTGCAGTTTTATGTAGCAACAACACCACCTGAAGGTATTGGAGTGATTTACATAAGCCCCAGTTGCTTTTTTGTGCACTTTTTTATAGTGCCAAACACCTCCCGCCTGTCGCTGCTTCTCCACTGAACTGCGCTGCACAAATCCCCGATCCTCACCAGACTCTTTTTTTCACATTTGTTTCACACCATGCCGGGAGCCGGCTAGGGCCTAGGGGGCCCATGTGCTCCCTCTTTGCCACCAACATGGTGGTTGGTTGGTGCACCAGGTGAGCACCGGGGTGCCCACCTATAATTTGGAAATGCCCTAGGGTATGAGGTCCCCGGGGCCACAATAGGCTCAGGAAAGTGGGGGGTGTGGCCTAACTCCGCTTTATAATAACATGCTGCTCTCTGGGATGGGATCCCCGGGGCCTCCTGAGGCTCTGGAGGGGGGCAACTTGGTACCCTCTCCTCTTTTATTATATTTGGTCCAAAGGAATGGGGTCTCTAGGCCCAGAAAGCATTGGGAATGGGGCTGAATGCCCCCCTCTCCTGTTTGATTGTATTTGGGGCCTTTTAAGGGTCGGGCATGGCCTCCTCCTCTTTTTATTGATATTTAGCCCCAGATGATGGGGTCCTCGGGGTCAAGTAAATCTTGGAGAGGGGCTCCAAGCCCCTCCCCTTAATATATATGCTTTTGCCTCAGGGAATGGGGTCCCCGGGACCTGAAGGCTAATCCTACGCTGCGCACGCCAAAGGCTGTGCGCGATGTGCGATTCGCAGCCTGCTGGGGGGTTGGCCACAAGGCCTGGCAGCAGACTAAGCCCTGTGGCCAACTCTCGGCTGAATATGGCTAAAGGCCGTGCATGCTGTGGAGTTGGCTGACTCTGGGTGGCTGCCTGCGGGGAGTTTCAAGCCAGGCCCTGTGACCAACTTTATGCGGTGTGCAACTAAAAGGCCGTGCACAGCATGGCATTGACTGCCTGTTGGGGGCTTGATTGCCTCTGGGTGTGTTTCACTGAAAAAAACAAGGGTGCCATGCCGTTGATAAGACCGGATTCTTGCCTACCTGGTTATCTCCAAGAATCCTCACAGGTCGCCAGGATCTTTTTATCTGCCAAATAGCGTGGAGGGGATGAATACAATTATCAAAATATATTTACCATAATTAGATTTCATTCGGAAAGGACCACCGACTCTGAATCTAAAATTTGTAAGATTTTATTACAACCAAAAACAACAAGGTGTAGAAGGTAAATGGACACTAACACAAAAGCAAGCCTACGCAGGATTCTCATTCGACTTAAGACAAAAAGAATCACTGATTCTAAAATCATCAAAAAGGCAATTGTTAAACCAATATCTAAATTAGTCAAGGAAGGAAAGGTGTTAATCTGTCCCTACACTAACTCTGAGGTGACATCCCTACTTAGCATTCCCATCCCAGGCAAGAGAATCAAGAAAAAGGTGTCAGAAGTGAAGACTCCCTAAGAAGTACATTCACTTAGTCAGAGCTCGATCTAAGATGCTCCTTCTAGCTTCCCGTCAAATCCTCATCTGCTCAAACGACGGGGCACTGTCCCTAATACAAAACCCCAAAATCCTAGAACACGCCCTTCAGCACACCTCTTCAGCCAGGTCTTCTCTCTGTAGTTTTCCACAAATATGTCTGGCGTCCAACGACGGTTAGCTTGACCTTGGGTCCCAGGCACCTTCTCCGCTAGAAGTATCATCTCCACATTCCAATGCACTCCCCTGTTGGCTTCCCACAGCATCCTAACTCCTACAACAATGACCTAGTCTCCCTAATGAGCTAAATGTCTTTGCACCTGCAACAGAAACATGGGAACGAGAAAATATTTCATGTCTTTAAGATTTTACGTTTCCCTACAGCCCAAAGCATTTTCAAAGGGAATCATTTTCGGCCTACAACATTAGCTAACATAAGAAAGAAATAGGTCTTTTCTTCTAACGTATATGCGATCAGGCCTCTACAAAATCAAACACACTATTAAAACACACTCTAAGCATTAGTTCATTATCCTCATGTGCGTAATTAAGCAATCTACACGAATAACTTTAACATGGCACACGTTTAACCTAATACATTGAATTGTACGAAAACTAATAGTTGTGCATCTTACTAAATACATTCACAATAACTTGCAACGTTGATCCTCATAAAAGCGTTATTACATTTCTAATCACCTCTATGTTATACGATTACAGCAATATATTTCTATGGCACTTCTAAACATACATCGATTAATATGCGGGTGCTGCCTAACGGTGAATATGATGCACTCCTACGAACTTCAGAATCAATTGACGCTCTATCAGTTCCCCCCTTTGATGAAAAATTTCATCACACCATCACACAATGACTTCCCTTGGAGAAAGAACCGACCTAAACAGTGCTAGTTGCCATCATCCCCTGTCGGAACCTCTCCATTCTCTTAAGATTCTGATATTGACTGTCCTGCAGTCTAGCCATTCGCCTCTCACTTGCTCTAAGAGCTCTTTCAATTCTGTTTCCCCTGTACCACTTATAGGCTCTGATAAGACCCCACAAGCAGATCACACAAACCACAACAATAATGAGAGGCTTCAACACAAATCCAAGGAACCCCTTTCCCAGGCTCGCAAACCAACTTCCCACATGACCAAATCCTTTTCCAATCTTTTCCCACACACCCGCTTCAGTCAGATCCGCAATCTCTTGATGAATCGTAGTGATGTTATCTATATATTTCTCCAGATCCTTGCTATTGTCTGGAATATACGTGCAACTTTCCTGAACTTTCAACAACTTACAGACTCCGCCCTCTTTTGCCAATAATACGTCTAAAGCGAAACAATTTTGCAAAACCATTGTCCTTATCGGCAACATCTCACCATCCACCAACAACAAAGACCTCGCAGTTTCCATTGACAACTCATCAACCACAGTCGCCAACTTTCTTATTTTCATATCGTTCAAAATCACACACAAACTCGGTATCATTGCTCCAAAGATATCACCAATCACTACTCCTGCACTCGCAGCTCTCCGTACTTTAGAATGATGTCCAGTCTCCAAAAGATTGAAATCTTCTGCATGATAGATCTTAGGAAATATGATAGCCAAATAACATGTACCATACCAATTCGCAGGCAACCTCACATAGGCGTTCCTTCCGCACACATAATACACAGTTGGAATCACTTGCACCGGACCTTGCAAGAAGTTCTTAGCAGATCCTCCATAGTAAAGGTATGGTCACACGTACTCTGTCCTACCGAAACTTTTTCATAATAAGTCTGTGGACGTCTTACACACAACTTTCCCCTCTACGTCTGATCTAGAGCTATGGGTCCATAACGTCCTTTAGATCTGTGCAATCTCTCCTCATCAGTCCAATCTACTGAATTCTCAGCTGTATTTCGTGTCTGAGTTAGCCTTCTATATCTACCTTCTACTTGACCTATAAACTTCTTCTCTGTGTCTGACAATGAACATGTCAAAATGATGTAGGTGAGCATAAGCCGTATCCAATTCCAAAGTCGGTATGAAATACTTCCGAAGTCTGTCCTCTGACTTATAATAGTCATACTTATTCAAATGCTTATAGGCTGGAACTTCAGGAAGTACTGCATCGTAATTGGAAAAGAAATACTCAAATTGTTTCCTCTCATAAAAGATACTAAGTAACAGACTACAAGAAATTCCATAGGTTAATGGAAGATGATAGTATCTAATACCCTCATCTACTGAAGAAGGTAGTTGCATGCACACATAGCAATCTTTCGCATCCATTGCATCAACATACTCATACAACAGCTTTGCATAAGCATTAAGCTTAAAGTCACTCCTAGACAGATCTACATGAAATCTACGACTTTCTTCAAGTAACAAAGCTCTTTGAGCTCCTATAGTAACCTCTTTCTGGCTAGAGGTGGTAGGTGTAGGTGTCCCCCGTACCTCCCCCTCCTGTTCATGTGAAACGATATATGAGGCTACAACTATCGCAACTATAGCAATTATCACTACCCCTAAAAGTGTACCTATCTCTAATTTAGCTCTACGGTGAGTATTTCCAGCATCTGCCATTTTTGCGAAGTTCTCAAAATTTCAGTTCACAGCAACATGTAAGAGTCTCTTTCTCCTCCGGGTGTTGCCTTTCAAACTAGTTCAATCACCACCTTGAAGCTGGAAGTCCCCTAGCAATTTTCAGTTCCTTATTTACACAGTCCACAAAAGACTTCCCTAGCCCTCCTTCATTGGTTTCGACGGAAAGTGCCTACCTTTATTCTTCTTCCACTCGGGCCTAGGTTATCTTCTTCTGTTGGGCTTTCATGTACAACAAAGGGTTTACCTTCAGTCCAGAACGATATTCTCTCCCAAAAGCTCTAAAACCCCTTGCAAAATTTCAAGACAAAGTATCACCAACTCCTGATGTGGTGGCGCGATACCAAAAGTCGGAAAAACCAGCGTCTCCAAAATCAACTCACAAACTTTACTCAGAAACGGTGGATTCGGAATATTGAGGGTCAGTATTCCTTCGATTTCCAATCCTGGAACTCGCACCAACACCTCTATTTTTAAGTTCGGAGAATTGCTGATCAAAGTCAAGGATCGCAGCCTCCCTGTACTTGGTATGCCAGGCATCAGACACAGCGTATGTGCACTCTGGCGATGCGTACCTTTGACACAGCACTCTTGCTCTCCTTGACTTTCTCAGATTGCCTAGAACTTGCTCTTCGTCACTTTGCTCCAATTCAGACTTTTCAGAAACTGGGGCAAGGTCTCTTCCAGGTGCCAATCTCAAGTTTAGCCGTCTCTGATTCACAGGCCAAACTCTTTCTGCTTCTGCGACTCCTCTGCTCTCCCCTTGACTACCCTGTGCACTACTTCCCTCTTCTGCAGAATTTGACTCTACTCCACCCACAGCAACACTTTCTCTGTTTGAGTCAAATTCGGGGCCTTGATTTGCACAACCCCTTTCAGCTCGATCTAGTGCACAACCAACTGCATCAGCAACCCTCACAGCTTGGCTTGCCCTCTCAGATGGCCCTGTCACCTCAGCTGGATTTTCGTTCACAGGAGGGGCTGTATCTTCCAAGGGTGCTGGAACTCTGCAGGAATGGGAGGCATGCACCCAGTTCGGCAGTCCCCCACACTTCACTGCCGTGTTCATGACCGGTATTACTTGGTACGGACCACGCCAACAAATATCCAGACAACTCTTCCTCACGTGTTTACGCACAAGCACCCAATCCCCTGAGTACAAGTCATGGCACAGGTCACTTGCGGCTGGAACGGCTGCTGCTTGCACCTGCTGAGACACAGAACGGACTACATCAGCCAGGCCCTTACAGTAGTCGAGAATGAAGTCATCAGTGATGTTAATCAAAGCAGTAGCAGGTATCGCTGGTAATCGCATCGCTCTCCCCATGAGTATCTCATGAGATGACAACCCAGTCCTCCTATCAGGAACACTACGGAGGCTCATGAGAACTAAGGGTAGTGCGTCGGGCCATTTCAGGGATGTCGAAGAACACATTTTTGCCATCCGGGCTTTCAAAGTCCCATTAATCTGTTCCACAATCCCAGAAGCCTCTGGTCGCTAACTGCAATGCAGTCTTTGATCCACATTCAAGGCAGCACAGAGCAATTTCATGATTTCACTATGGAAATGTGTCCCACTATCTGACTCCAAAGAGTTCGGGAAACCGAACCTCGGGATAAGCTCTCTCAGTAACAGCTTAGCTTCAGTGAGTGTGTCACATCTGCGTGTTGGGTAAGCCTCCACCCATCTTGAAAAGACACATACCACAACCAAGATGTACCTCAGCCCATTGCATTTTGGCATCTCGATAAAATCCAACTGCATCCTATTGAAGGGCCCTTCACAATAACTTGCAACGTTGATCCTCATAAAAGCGTTATTACATTTCTAATCACCTCTATGTTAAACGATTACAGCAATACATTTCTATGGCACTTCTAAACATACATCGATTAATATGCGGGTGCTGACTAACGGTGAATATGATGCACCCCTACGAACTTCAGAATCAATTGACGCTCTTTCAGTTCCCCCCTTTGATGAAAAATGTCATCACACCATCACACAATGACTTCCCTTGGAGAAAGAACCGACCTAAACAGTGCTAGTTGCCATCCTCCCCTGTCGGAACCTCTCCATTCTCTTAAGATTCTGATATTGACTGTCCTGCAGTCTAGCCATTCACCTCTCACTTGCTCTAAGAGCTCTTTGAATTCTATTTCCCCTGTACCACTTATAGGCTCTGATAAGACCACACAAACCACAACAATAATGAGAGGCTTCAACACAAATCCAAGGAACCCCTTTTCCAATCTTTTCCCACACACCCACTTCAGTCAGACCCGCAATCTCTTGATGAATCGTAGTGATGTTATCTATATATTTCTCCAGATCCTTGTTATTGTCTGGAATATACGTGCAACATTCCTGAACTTTCAACAACTTACAGACTCCGCCCTCTTTTGCCAATAATACGTCTAAAGCAAGACAATTTTGCAAAACCATTGTCCTTATCGACAACATCTCTCCATCCACCAACAACAAAGACCTCGCAGTATTCATTGACAACTCATCAACCACAGTCACCAACTTTCTTATTTTCACATCGTTCAAAATCACACACAAACTCGGTATCATTGCTCCAAAGATATCACCAATCACTACTCCTGCACTCGCAGCTCTCCGTACTTTAGAATGATGTCCAGTCTCCAAAAGATTGAAATCTTCCGCATGATAGATCTTAGGAAATATGATAGCCAAATAACATGTACCATACCAATTCGCAGGCAACCTCACATAGGCATTCCTTCCGCACACATAATACACAGTTGGAATCACTTGCACCGGACCTTGCAAGAAGTTCTTAGCAGATCCTCCATAGTAAAGGTATGGTCACACGTACTCTGTCCTACCGAAACTTTTTCATAATAAGTCTGTGGACGTCTTACACACAACTTTCCCCTCTACGTCTGATCTAGAGCTATGGGTCCATAACGTCCTTTAGATCTGTGCAATCTCTCCTCATCAGTACAATCTACTGGATTCTCAGCTGTATTTCGTGTCTGAGTTAGCCTTCTATATCTACCTTCTTCTTGACCTATAAACTTCTTCTCTGTGTCTGACAATGAACATGTCAAAATGATGTCGGTGAGCATAAGCCGTATCCAATTCCAAAGTCGGTATGAAATACTTCCGAAGTCTGTCCTCTGACTTATAATAGTCATACTTATTCAAATATTTATAGGCCGGAACTTCAGGAAGTACTGCATCGTAATTGGAAAAGAAATACTCAAATCGTTTCCTCTCATAAAAGATACTAAGTAACAGACTACAAGAAATTCCATAGGTTAATGGAAGATGATAGTATCTAATACCCTCATCTACTGAAGAAGGTAGTTGCATGCACACATAGCAATCTTTCGCATCCATTGCATCAACATACTCATACAACAGCTTTGCATAAGCATTAAGCTTAAAGTCACTCCTAGACAGATCTACATGAAATCTATGACTTTCTTCAAGTAACAAAGCTCTTTGAGCTCCTATAGTAACCTCTTTCTGGCTAGAGGTGGTAGGTGTAGGTGTCCCCCGTACCTCCCCCTCCTGTTCATGTGAAACGATATATGAGGCTACAACTATCGCAACTATAGCAATTATCACTACCCCTAAAAGTGTACCTATCTCTAATTTAGCTCTACGGTGAGTGTTTCCAGCATCTGCCATTTTTGCGAAGTTCTCAAAATTTCAGTTCACAGCAACATGTAAGAGTCTCTTTCTCATCCGGGTGTTGCCTTTCAAACTAGTTCAATCACCACCTTGAAGCTGGAAGTCCCCTAGAAATTTCCAGTTCCTTATTTACACAGTCCACAAAAGACTTCCCTAGCCCTCCTTCATTGGTTTCGATGGAAAGTCCCTAACTTTATTCTTCTTCCACTCGGGCCTAGGTTATCTTCTTCTGTTGGACTTTCATGTACAACAAAGGGTTTACCTTCAGTCCAGAACGATATTCGCTCCCAAAAGCTCTAAAATCCCTTGCAAAATTTCAAGACGAAGTATCACCAACTCCTGATGTGGTGGCGCGATACCAAAAGTCGGAAAAACCAGCGTCTCCAAAATCAACTCACAAACTTTACTCAGAAGCGGTGGATTCGGAATATTGAGGGTCAGTATTCCTTCGATTTCCAATCCTGGAACTCGCAACAACACCTCTATTTTTAAGTTCGGAGAATTGCTGATCAAAGTCAAGGATCGCAGCCTCCCTGTACTCGGTATGCCAGGCATCAGACACAGCGTATGTGCACTCTGGCGATGCGTACCTTTGACACGGCACTCTTGCTCTCCTTGACCTTCTCAGATTGCCTCGAACTTGCTCTTCGTCACTTTGCTCCGATTCAGACTTTTCAGAAACTGGGGCAAGGTCTCTTCCAGGTGCCAATCTCAAGTTTAGCCGTCTCTGATTCACAGGCCAAACTCTTTCTGCTTTTGTGACACCTCTGCTCTCCCCTTGACTACCCTGTGCACTACTTACCTCTTCTTCAGAATTTGACTCTACTCCACCCACAGCAACACTTTCTCTGTTTGAGTCAAATTCGGGGCCTTGATTTGCACAACCCCTTTCAGCTCGATCTAGTGCACAACCAACTGCATCAGCAACCCTCACAGCTTGGCTTGCCCTCTCAGATGGCCCTGCCACCTCAGCTGGATTTTCGTTCACAGGAGGGGCTGTATCTTCCAAGGGTGCTGGAACTCTGCGGGTATGGGAGGCATGCACCCAGTTCGGCAGTCCCCCACACTTCACTGCCGTGTTCATGACCAGTATTACTTGGTACGGACCACGCCAACAAACATCCAGACAACTCTTCCTCACGTGTTTACGCACAAGCACCCAATCCCCTGGGTACAAGTCATGGCACAGGTCACTTGCGGCTGGAACGGCCGCTGCTTGCACCTGCTGAGACACAGAACGGACTACATCAGCCAGGCCCTTACAGTAGTCGAGAATCAAGTCATCAGTGATGTTAATCAAAGCAGTAGCAGGTATCGCTGGTAATCGCATCGCTCTCCCCATGATTATCTCATGAGGTGACAACCCAGTCCTCCTATCAGGAACACTACGGAGGCTCATGAGAACTAAGGGTAGTGCGTCGGGCCATTTCAGGGATGTCGAAGAACACATTTTTGCCATCCGGGCTTCCAAAGTCCCATCAATCTGTTCCACAATCCCAGAAGCCTCTGGTCTATAACTGCAATGCAGTCTTTGATCCACATTCAAGGCAGCACAGAGCAATTTCATGATTTCACTATGGAAATGTGTCCCACTATCTGACTCCAAAGAGGTCGGGAAACCGAACCTCAGGATAAGCTCTCTCAGTAACAGCTTAGCTTCAGTGAGTGTGTCACATCTACGTGTTGGGTAAGCCTCCACCCATCTTGAAAAGACACATACCACAACCAAGATGTACCTCAGCCCATTGCATTTTGGCATCTCGATAAAATCCAACTGCATCCTATTGAAGGGCCCTCCTGAACTCCCAATGTGGCTTAAGGTCACAGCAGTTCTCTTTCCTGCATTCATCTGCTGACATGTAACACACCTCTGACACATCGCTTCAGCTACCGCACGAAACTTCGGATTATACCATGTCTGTCGAAACACTCGCACCATCGCATCTCTACCAAGATGTACTGCACCATGAATCAATCTTGCCATTGGGCTCAACAGACATTCTGGCAACACAGCTCGTCCATTGTTCGAAACCCACACATCCACATCTCCCCTTTCACATGCTTCTCGTGTCCAGCCATCTCGTTCCTGATCAGTAACCTCATCCTGCAGTCGCTTTTACTCCTCCCATGTATCAGGCATGGCCAACATCATGCTGAGATCGGTTCTTTCTTGGCTTTCTCCAGTATACCCTCCAGTAAATATATATCCCTGTTCTGCACAAAACCGGGCAACTTCATCCGCATAACTGTTTCCCAGCGACACAAAGTCATTTCCCTTGCTGTGCGCAGAACACTTGAGAACTGCAATTTCTTTTGGACATTGCAATGCTTCCAACAACTGTCTCACATATTGCCCATTTCTGATGGGTGAACCAGAAGACTTCATGAACCCTCTCTGTGACCATAACTGTCCAAAATCGTGAACGACACCAAACCCGTACTGACTATCGGTGTAAATCGTTATCCGAATCTGGTCAGCAGCCAAACAGGCACGGGTGAAGGCGAAGATTTCAGCCACCTGTGCGGAGTGTACTCCTTCTAAACAAGCAGCTTCAACCACCCCTGTGATTGTACACACAGCAAATGCAGCTCTCAATCGACCAGCACTGTCTCTTAGACATGAACCGTCCACAAAGAAAATTTCATCAGGGTCATGGAGCGGTTCATCAACAATGTCTGGTCTCGGTTTGGGGCACAGTTCAGTCACATCAAGACAATCATGATCCTCACAATCTCATCTACATTTGGAATAGGCATCAATGTCGCAGGATTTAAAACCGAACACCTCTTCAAAGTCACATTCTCTGCAGCAAGTTTTTTTGTGAGGTGCTGTGTTTTAGTCCTTGTCATCAACAGTTCAACAGAATGTAGCACATAGACTGTAAGTGGATGTCCCATTACAATGCTCTCGCATCTTTCAATACTGACACCTGTTGAAGCAACGGATTTGAGACATCCGGGCAACGCAGAAGC
Organism: Triturus cristatus; assembly: GCF_964204655.1. NCBI lineage: Eukaryota > Metazoa > Chordata > Amphibia > Caudata > Salamandridae > Triturus > Triturus cristatus. The sequence goes on from NC_140581.1 coordinate 266,819,016, forward strand.
TACTGGATCTAAAGTAGCTGAAAAGTAAGCAACTGGTCTACGGACACCTCCATGACTCAGTCAAAACTGCCAATGCACAACCTTCCCTCTCACAGCAGGATAGCGCGAATGCCTTGTTGTAATCAGGCATTCCCAAAGCTGGAGCGCAACACAAGGCTTCTCTCAGCCTCAAAAATGATCTCAAACAGTCTTCGTCCCATGGTACCAGATCACTCACATCCTTGCGTGTCAGCCGCTGTAAATACTTTGCTTCAAAGGAGAAGGTGGGAATCCATTGGCGACAATAGCCAACCATCCCCAGGAACATTATTGCTTCTCTGTTAGTGGTAGGCACAGACATATTCATAATAGCCTCAATGCGGTCTGGCGACACCTTTCTCTTGCTGTTCTCAATTCTGTGACCCAAATACTGCACTTCACTCAGGCAATATTGCAATTTGCTCGGAGATACCTTGCGTCCATTCTCTGCCAAATAATTCAGCAAGGCGATGGTATCGATCCTGCAAGCGTCTTCAGTTTCTGACGCAACGAGCAAATCATCAATGTATTGCACCAGAAAGGAGTTCTGCGGCAATACAAGACCTTCAAGATTCTTCTTCAAGATCTGATTAAAGATAGACGGGCTCTCCGTATACACCTGTGGGATACGACACCACGTTAACACACGATTCTCCTGCCGGAAGGCAAAAAGAAATTGGCTCTCCTCATGTAGAGGAATCAAAAAGAATGCTTGGCACAAGTCAATCACTGTAAACCACTCAGCTTCACATGGGATCTGAAACAAGATCACAGACGGATTCGGTACCACTAGACAACATGGAACGACTATCTCATTAGTTTTTCGCAGATCTTGTACAATCCTGAATTTCCCGGTTTCTGTAGTCCCATGATAGGTGATAGGTGAATTGCATGGGCTACCCATAATCTCCTTTGAATTCCTGCTTGATCATGGACTCAATTACAGGCTTGATCCCTGCAATCGTTTCAGGCGACAGATTATACTGAGGCGTCCTAGGAAATTCTACATTCGGCTTGACCTGAATTTTTACTGGGTTTATGCTTTTGACCAATCGATCTCTTCTCCACTGAGATCCCACACCTCAATTGACACAGAATCCCTCAGATCCAGTGGAAGTTCCTCCACTGTCAGCGCTGGATAAATTTCTATGCACACACGCTGATTTGCAACCTTAAAGGTCGCATCATCGTCCCTCGTCTGTACTTCCACTCCCTTCGGGGTACAATAGATGGTGCAATTCAGCTTGCATAACAGATCTCTACCTAACAGGCAAACTGGACTTGAATTGCACACCACAAACTGGTGTCGATCTCTGAAAGTTCTATTCTCACCGGAATTGGCTCTGTCAATGGACTAGTCAGTTTCTTATTTGCTACGCCGACAACTTGGATTGATTGTCCCGAGAGGGGTAGGTCAGGTACTGCTGCAGATCGTACAGTAGACCGGGTAGCACCAGTGTCAACCAAAAAGGTTGTAGGGTGACCATCGATGTCTGCTTCCACAAATGGTCCCCTCTGGTCTACCTCTAAGACTGCTCCAAGTGTGCAGTCCTCCTTCCCTCTCAGGCACCGTCATGCCAATGGATCTTGACCAAACTCCTCACTCCCTTCAAACATGGGCATCTGCATGTAAGTTCGTACTCCTTGTTGCATGTTCTGAACCCTAGGTGGTTGAGGAACCTGCACTTGCGGGACACTAGAAAGTGTCGAGTTATTGTGGGATCCATCTCGGACCCAGGTACCTGAACTATCTCTCCTTCTTGCTGTATCTGATTCAACGGGTTTAAGGGACACTCGTGTTTCCAGTGTCCAACCTGGTGACAAAGATGACACGCTTTGGTCTTTTTCAATGTCGCCACATCCATCCCCATTTTCGGGTCTATTGACTTTGGTCTTCCCTGACCCTGGACATTCTGATTTCCTCCTTGGTTATTTCCCTGTTTTCTTCCCAACGTCCCTCCATTAGGCTGTCCCTGAGCTGTTTGCATCTGAACAAGCATCAATTTGTCTTTCAACTTCCGATGCTTTGATTCTATCTCATCACTACAGTACCTGGCATACCATAAAATCTCATCCACAGGCTTGTTCTGCCAACAAATCAAATGCTGCTGTATCATGAGACTAACCTCTGGCCTCAATCCCAGCACAAACTTCGAAACAAACTGTCCCATTTCCGTTGTATCTAACACATCTAATCCACTGTACTGCTTAAAAGCCTGCAAAAGTCTCTCATAAATCTCATGCACCGTCTCTTTTGGCTCTTGCACTGTTCGATCTATCTTCACCCAGTCAATGTCCTGAGGCGAGATTTTCGACTTCAACCACGTGATCACCTGTTCGAACTTCTTCATCACTATGGGTGACGGACCATTTGAAATTGGATCCCTGTCTGGCTCTGAGGCTGGCCACTCAACAGCAATTTTACATGCCGACCATAAGTCACTTGGAACCACAATGTCAAACAATGTGTTCAAGTTAACCCACAACACCTTCGAAATCTTAACAAACCGATCGACCTGCTTGTACCATTCCACGGGCTTCTCCCTTAACCGGGGAAAATCATTCGTAAAAGCAGCCAAATCACCCCTACTCCAAGGTACATGCACATATCCTCCATTTTGTACCTCTCGTGAAGGGAAATTCCCTACCTCCGTCATCCCTCCACCTGGAGTTGGCGTCTCTCCTATCGTTCTCCTAGAACTTTTCTTCTTGGACCATCTTTCTTCCCACTTATCAAGCATAATCCATGCACGCATTGCTATGATCAAATCCTTGGTGTGGGTTCTCAATCCCATGACCCTTTTCTCTTCCAGTTCCTGATCACTGTACTGTAATCTATGACTTCCCTGCAATTATTTTGTTTTGGACAAATCCACATCATACCTTTTGGCCAATTCTGACAACTTCTCATGTGCAGCTCGTGCCTTACGAGTCACATCCTTTGCTACAAAAAGTAACTCATCCTGTTCGTACATGCACGTCCTTTCAAGAGGCAAATTCCCACTTATTATCTCATCTACTTCTGCTTTCAACCTTACAACATCTAACATCCTTCCTTTCAAAGCTCCCTTCAGTACTTCTCGACATGCTGCTCCATCTCGTTCATCATAATCACATTCCCGTTCCTGAGACCTGCTGTCTTCAGACATACTCATAGGAACAGAACAATTCACTATTGTGCCTCGCTCACTTTCTGCCATCCTCATACTCTGATTCTGGTTTCTCACTGGTGGTGCCCACATCCGCAAATCTGATCTTGACTCGACCAACGACTTCGGCCTCACTGGTCTCGCATCTCCCTGTCCCCTAGAAGAGTCTGCTGTAGCTGGCAATAGCGTACTCCATTCTATAGGCTTTGGAGTTTGCTCCATTCCGCTCACTGGTCCATTTCCCTCGACCACACTCCTCGCTCCTACAACTGACTGCACTGAACTCCCAACTTTCTCTTGATCTGGGTCATAAACAGAAACAATAGGTCCAATGGTGACCGGTACCTTTAGAGCATCCGGTAACCGCACACCTCTCCCAACCTCTGTGCTAGCTACAGGCTGATTTCTAGTACCCTCAGCTCCTGTCGAGATCTTCCCTTCTACTCTCACTCCTGACTGAGTCGGTATTCCACTAGTCCCTTCTGACTGAGCCGACCTTCCTTCGTAGGAATCGGGATTGTATGGAGGTGGTCTCTCAGTCAATAACCTCTCTAATAGGCTATCGTCTGTATCACTGTCATCATCGTCCACACTCTTGACCTTTGGGCCATCAGTCTTTACCAATAACGGATACAACCTGTCTCCCTCTATCATTTGCACTCTCCACCTTTTCTCTTCTGCGTCCCATCTCGCATCCTGAAATGCCTTAATCGACTTTTTCACCCTTTCCTGATTTCGATCTCTCTTCCTGTCATGCGCTGCTCTAATCCATGCATGCAACGCCTCAAACTGTGTTGGTCTCGGCAAAGGTCGTAAACAGATTTTAACTGGTACAACACTTCCAACCTGAAAGAGCCATATCGTGGGAAAGCCAGTTCACCCTCACCCTGAGTCATTTTATGCCAATTTTCAAGCCAAATTATGGTATGCAACCCCACATTTCTCGCCATGTAATGCGCTGGAGTATCCTCGGGAGGGGCCGCTTCTCCCCCACGAGTAACCACATGTCTATCACCTCTACATAATTCTCGGAAAACTTTAAAACATTTCATGATGGGAAATTTCCAATCGCACACAATGTTTTCATTTACTTCCTGATGTCAACCACACCAATAGCAGCGCGACTCACACCAACCAACCTATCGCAGCGCGGCACCTTCTGACGTCACCCGTCCTCCTCTCGCAGCAGTTCCCCTCCTTCACAACTCACGTCTCACCCTCGCATTCGTCCCATTCATACGCTGAAAAAACCGTTTGTCCCAAACGAGTTACTTCTCTGACTGTCCGTCCACAGTCTCTCGAAGTTGTCGACCTCGGTTGGCAACTGTCTGTCCACGACCGGCCAGACAATCACCTCTGATAGGTTACAAACACTCAAATTCCGCGTACAACAGCCCACGATCAGCGTCGGTTCCTCACGCACTCACACATTCGCTCCCCCTATCTCGGTCCAGATGATCGGTGACGTCTCACGATCCCCTTTGGGTGGTCAACAAAATCTACCTCGGGTGTCTTCTACACCACAATCACTTAAGCTACTCGTCGAGCCTAAGACTTTCCCGGGTTGCGCGCGCTCACAGCCTGATCTCACAATCACTCAACACTCACTCCACTCCGCAAGACATCACATAACTAATCAACACCGCAATCTATAAACATCTCACCCTATTCATACTCACTCCTCCACAAACTGCTGCTTTCCTCCGCACCGCTACTCTCCATCAATCTCCATCATCCGCCGTCGTCCGCCGCTCGCCATCCGATGAGTCACCATCACTTGACTTCCGTGGGCCTCAAGGAACTCTTATCCTAATCTGGATTTCCCCTCGCTATCGGAGATAACCATCCACTGCTAACAACTGATAAGACCGGATTCTTGCATACCTGGTTATCTCCAAGAATCCTCACAGGTCGCAAGGATCTTTTTTTCTGCCAAATAGCGTGGAGGGGATAAATACAATTATCAAAATGTATTTATCATAATTAGATTTCATTCAGAAAGGACCACTGACTCCGAATCTAAAATTTGTAAGATTTTATTACAACCAAAAACAACTGGACATACAAACACCTCAGTACAAGGTGTAGAAGGTAAATGGGCACTTACACAAAAGCAAGCCTACGCAGGATTCTCATTCGACTTAAGACAAAAAGAATCACTGATTCTAAAATCATCAAAAAGGCAATTGTTAGACAAATATCTAAATTTGGAATCATTAGTCAATGAAGGAAAGGTGTTAATCTGTCCCTACACTAACTCTGAGGTGACATCCCTACTTAGCATTCCCATCCCAGGCAAGAGAATCAAGAAAAAGGTGTCAGAAGTGAAGAATCCCTAAGAAGTACATTCACTTAGTCAGAGCTCGATCTACGATGCTCCTTCTAGCTTCCCGTCAAATCTTCATCTGCTCAAACAACGGGGCCCTGTTCCTAATACAAAACCCCAAAATCATAGAACACGCTCTTCAGCACACCTCTTCAGCCAGGTCTTCTCTCTGTAGTTTTCCACAAATTTGTCTGGCGTCCAACGACGGTTAGTTTGACCTTGGGTCCCAGGCACCTTCTCCGCTAAAAGTATCATCTCCACATTCCAATGCACTCCCCTGTTGGCTTCTCACAGCATCCTAACTCCTAAAACAAAGACCTAGTCTCCCTAACGAGCTAAATGTCCTTGCACCTGCAACAGAAACATGGGAACGAGAAAACATTTCATGTCTTTAAGATTTTACGTTTCCCTACAGCCCAAAGCCTTTTCCAAGGGAATTATTTTCGGCCTACAACATTGGCTAACATAAGAAAGAAATAGGCCTTTTCTTCTAATGTATATGCGATCAGGCCTCCACAAAATCAAACACACTATTAAAACACACTCTAAGCATTAGTTCATTATCCTCATGTGGGTAATTAAGCAATCTACATGAAAAACTTTAATATGGCACACGTTTAACCTAATACATTGCATTGTACGAAAACTAATGATTGTGCATCTTATTAAATACATTCACAATAACTTGCAACATTGATCTTCATAAAAGCGTTATTACATTTCTAATCACCTCTTTGTTAAACGATTACTGCAATACATTTCTATGGCACTTCTAAACATACATCGATTAATATGCGGGTGCTGACTAACAGTGAATATTATGCACCCCTACGAACTTCAGAATCAATTGACGGTCTATCCCCGTGCTAATGACCACACATATTACAATCCTCATGACATCTTCTATTACATCATTGATAATATCACTGCAATATTTGCAATAAAATTATTCATGAGATAACTGTGTATGGCGGACGCAAATTAAAATTACAGAATTTAAAATCTTATTTTGTAGTGCAAACATACAGTTTCATCGTTTTTTCCTATTTGGACTCAAATACATGTCTGTTTTGTTACTTTATTGCTTCAATTTTTTATTTCCATGGGCAGTGCTGTGATTCAGAAGGAAGTTAACAGCATTTTTGTCAAGTGTCTCGTTGCGTTACAACTATTTATCAAGCAGAGACGCAACTGTTGCTTGAGTGACATACAGTAGCTCCTTCGCAAGTCGCTTCTGGCAAGGCGACAGTGACACAGTCAGCTGTTTACACCATGATGTGATGTTGAGGTCAGAGGACTCGAGCCGTTCATGGACATTCACATGATTAAGCGTGAGTGCACCAGTTTTTGCCAAGTGATCCCATGGTATGTGTATTCTGCCCGGCCCCATAACAGTGACCCATGGCTCATGATGTTCTGGGATGAGAGCCTAGAAAGCATTGTGATAAAGCGCGCTAAGAAATACAAGGGCCAGTGTGGTTCCTATGAGCTACTCCCGACAGGCAAGGAAAGCAGCAGTCACAACCCACACCTTTCTATGATTATCGCTGCAAGCAAGAACAGGACCAGACGCATGCAGACAGGACAAGAAATTCTGGAAACAGAAAAAGGTAGTTGCACCATCAGAAACTAAGAACAGAAAACGGGAGGTAAATCCTAGTTTCTAGGAAATCAAAGAATCGTGAAATTACTAAATTACACATAAATTAGAAATAGGTCTTGAAGCAGAGTAGGAAGTCAGACCAGGCTCACACAGTAAGACGCTTGCAAGAACTGTGAGCTCTGAGCTCTTTGGGAAGATATAGCTGGCAGCTCAGATGGGCAGCACTGGTCAGTTGAAATCAATTAGCCAGGTGATGGGAATCAGAGTTACATCTTGATAGGGAAAGGCACACTGCGCCTTGAAAAAGAAAGTCAAGAGAACGGTGGAGGCACTAGAAGAAGAACAGGGAAACCAGAGATGTAGTGCAGATTGGAGTTGGGAAAGAGGAAGGTCCAGAAAGCATATATGACTCGATCAGTGAATCACAAAGGATTAGGGGGCATATTATCAAACCAGGAGATAACATTATCGCCGCTTTAGCGGCAGAAAACTGCCGCTACAACGGCGATAATGGGCTTGATAATATGCTCTAAGGAATTCCAATTGAAGCCCATGTTAGACGTCCTTCACATTTAACATGGGCTTCAATTGGAATTCCATAGAGCATATTATCAAGCCCATTATTGCCGTTTTAGCGGCAGTTTTCTGCCGCTAAAGCGGCGATAATTTTATCGCCTGGTTTGTTAATATGCCCCTAGGAATCATAAACCACATGGCTGCACCTCCAGGACGCGACCCAGGCACTGTCCATGGGCCATAATCCATCCGAATGGCGGCGTGGAAGCCATGACTGAAATGATGTGTGGAGCAAGGTGTGCAATGGTGTAATATGCCAGAGAGTATTGTGTGCTAAACTGGGTCAAAGGCAGGACTCCTAGTCAGTGCCACCGGGTGGCAGAATGGTAGAATCCTTGACACCTACTTTTATAGTGATAACATCTAATTGTTGACACTGTTAGTACAGGTTTTAGTCTCAATGCAGTTTCTATGAACAATTCTGTTTGGTATTTGGTTTGCTGCTTTACCGCTGTGTATAGTGTCAATCAAGTGCAATTCTGACCATGGATAGCATCTCTTTGTGTTTCAGAGAAGGAAGGTGATCCATTCAACCATCTAAGACGTAATGTACGAGGTTATAAGCTGCACATTGGAAGGGTTATTAGTTAGGTTATTATAGGTTAGCGGTCTAGTAGCCCACCTCACTACTTAACCGGATGCCTAGACTGACGCGCAGCAGACTCGCTAGAGGTATTCTGGCTTGCACGGACCAGTACACTTGGTACTGCATCTACTGAAGCGCTCATATAACGGGCCCTACTGTGGGTTTTAAATTGTGTGTTGTGTGTTTTTAACACCCGCACCACTTTCTTTAAAGTATTTTGTCCTTTCACTTACTTATGTGCACCAACAGCATTTCTTCCCTGTCCAGCGCGGGATGTCCCGTTTGTTTGGAGGAAATCAGTGCTTATGGAAAGAGCCCCGTGGCACTTCCTGGCAATTACCGGAACTGAGGTTAGCGGTCTAGTGGCCCACCTCACTACTTAACCGGATGCCTAGACCGACACGCAGCAGGCGCGCCGAAGGCGCACCTAAGGCAAGCCCGTCTGCGCCCGTTCAAAGCCTGTTCGTCACCAGGAGCCAGAAGCTCTGCCGGTTCGGCGATAGCCACTGCTACGCGGCTCATCGATACATTCTCACAACTCTTACAATTGAGAAAAGCCCTGGTACCATGCTCGCATGCTCCAATAACTGTTAACCCTGAAGGTCCTTTTGCCTGCCTTTACTGTCATTATGACTGCTATGAGAATACACCGGACATACAGGGTAACAATGCTAGCAGAGAAGGTCAGACAGGGGGGAGGGGAAAGACAGTCAGTCAAGTAAGTCTGCATCCCTCTAATCAGCGGTGTTTCTGGAAGGGTCTCCTGGCCAATATTCGCTCGTTACCCAAACATGCCACTGAACTCTGGGATCTGGTCAGGTCAGAATCTCCAGATTTAGGTTTCCTAACAGAAACATGGCTTAAACCCGCCTCCTCGCTGGATATTGCTCTTGCCCTCCCGGAGAACTTTCTGATTCTTAGGCTGGACAGAGCAGGGAAGACGGGTGGAGGGGTCGCCATAATCTACAGGAAGGCACTGAAAGTTATAGTGATTGTCTCCATTTTGGACAACACAATGGAAATGTGTATATTTAAAATTGAGCTGAAACTGCAGGAAATTTTAAAGGTTGCTCTTATTTATCGCCCCCCTGGGCCACTAAAGGATTTCAAACTAAATTTAGTGGAGAAAATTGCCCCTCATAATATTACATCCAAACACTTCTTGTTACTTGGAGATTTTAATATCCATAGTGAAGAGAAGGAGAGTATTGAGGTGGCGAGTTTCTTAGGCGACATGTCCACTCTAGGCTTAGGTAAGATTAACTCTGGACCCACACATTCCGCTGGCCACACTGTGGTTATCATATTTACTTACTCTTACCTTATTGTTGCTGAGCCTGCTTGTCCATTGATGTGGTCAGACCATTCTATGATTCCTTTTCGGCTGAACAGCTCCCTAGACACCACTTGGCGGGTCACTCCTTGAACAGTATTCAAAGACGATGGCACAAAGTCATGTATGAGTCCTGTAGTAAAATATACGTCCCTCCAGTTTTTAATAAACATATGGACATCACTATGAAACTCAGGGCTTTTAATGATACCATGTGTGATGTGATAGATAGGCTGGCTCCTGTGACATATCAGCTTAGTAACGCTTGAAAAAAAAGTGAAGGCTGGTACACTGCTGACTTACGCAGGGAAAAATCTAGTTGCAAACACCTGGAAAAATCCTGCGTAAATCCCATTTGGAAAATGAAAGACTTAAATTTAAACTGGCCCTCACCGTCTACCATAAGAATTTTAAAAAGGCACGTAAAGATCACCTGATCAATAAACTTAATCAGGCAGGAAATTCATCAAAGGAGCTTTATAAAATTCTGAACTCCTTTACCAATCCCTCTGCTTGCACCCTGCAGATTACCCCCTCACAAGAACTTTGTGATAATTTAGCTGCATACTTTGATGATAAAATCAATTCAATTTACAATCAATTTTCTCAAATCACTGATCCTGTGATGCCTTCCATCTCTGAATTTCTACCACTAGAATGCTTAGGTAAAGCCCTGAATTATGTTAATCCTATTCAGGTCTCGCAGGTGGAAGCCATGCTAAGATTGGCGAAATCCGGATCCCCTCTGGATGTAATGCCTACCCACAAACTTACTCTCCTCGCCCCTCTCCTAGCCGCCCCTATTGCTGAGATGGTGAATACCTCTTTAAGGTATCATTAGAGAATGATCGGACAGGCACAGGCTCCGGAAAATGCACTATCTATTTAATTGGTAATGCTAACAAATGCGTGTTGGATTGCCATATTTCCAGCTTAGAAATTAAATGGTTTTTCCAACACCATTCAAGCTAACAAGCCGGAGATGGAAAACATTCCACTTCTATGGTGCACATGTTGGAATGAAAATGTTCCTAGCTATCGTAACGGAAAGTTTCAATTCAATTAAGGACTCGGAGGCAAGGATTAATCCTTCTTTCTCCACTTTATTAGAATAGCAGCACATTAAGAAGATAACAAGACTACGTTTCCGAAACATCCTAGGGAAAAAGTAGTTCAGAAAAACACATAGCAACAGCCAAGCCTGGCAATCCAATACTGTCCAATCAGGGGGCTCATAGCCCAACATATTCCTCTGTCACTGGCCGTTTGTCCTCTTTCGAAACGCGAAGCCAGCCATCGGGGCACCTTCATGCATCCTGTTTGTTCGCATCAGACCCTGTGAAGACAGAGATAAATTACCAACTGAGCCAAAACTACAACGCCTCTAAAATAAATGGCCACGTAGTTAGAGCATTACAGAAACCTTAATCCCCACCAAACCCTCGCAGTAAAGCAAATACTTACTGTCATACGGGGAGGGCTAGGGTGGGATAATCTTCGCCTCCAAGTGCTTAATAGAATTGAAACTTTCCGTTACGATAGCTAGGAAATTTTTCATTCTATGTCAGGACTAGAGGCAAGGATTATGCTAGTTCAAAGCTTGCTCACAACAAGGTGAGCCATGTTTAGCATTGGCTTGAAATAAAACGCTTAAACGTTGAGTCCGAAGACTAATCTGCTGCGTTGAGGATATCCTCAAGGTGGGCACCCAAGCCGAATGCTTTACAGACCATAGCCCCTCGAGCCGAGTGAGCTCCGAAGTGGGCTAGGGTGATGCCTGCTTCCTGCATCACGCACCTTACCCATCTAGCAATGGTAGGAGACGAGACCGCCCTAAAAGGTTTTCGAAGGGCAATGAGGAGTTGGCGTTTGCCCGGAGGACGAACTTCCTCTGTCATCTCTTCGTATGCTTTCAGGGATCTGACCACACACACTTTTGGGGAATCTGGAAACTCTGGGTAAGAAATAATCCTGGAGTGACATTTCGAAGGAGAGTAAACATTACACCAGTCAGAGTAAACATGCTACTTGTGACGTCTAAAGCTCTGATATAAGAAACCCGTCTACAAGAGATGAGGCATAGAAGCATACCCAACTTAGCTGAAAGCTCTTTCCTGGAAAGGAAACCGTTTGGTTGCCAAGACAAAAATAAATTAAGCACTTGGTTAACATCCCAAAGGGCGGAATAGAGAGGCTCCTGGGGTGGCGAAGGTACGGGACCGGAGGCAATCGCTGATCGAAAGGTGTTTATCGACCTATACGCCATGCCCTTGGATGCTAACTGAGCCAAGAAATTGATGACGTGCACTACATCGTCGACCAGGGGGTCGAAACCCCGTCGCACACACCAACTGGACCATCTGCCCCAAACTGATCTGTATCTCTTGACGGTGCTGTCCGCCCACGCTTTGGATTTAAACGACTCAGCATCCTGCGAAAGCCCTGGGACCTTAAATCGTCCCCTGAAATCCACCACTCCATGAACCACAACGAGTTTGTCTGCACCAGAAGATGAGGTTCCTTGTCCGGACTCAGAAGGAGGGTTGGAGACTGGGGGAGTAGGATTGGAGAATCCCAAGAAAGTTCCAGAAGAACTGGAAACCAGACGTGTGACCTCCAAAAGGGAGTGATGACCACCTCCGCATTCTGACGTTGAACCTGTGCTGTTGACCTTGTAATCATAGCAAACGGAGGGAGTGCATAACCCGTCTCCAAGCTCCAATCCTGTAGGAAGGTGTCCGTGGCCACTGCCAAGGGATCCGGTCTCCAACTGAAAAAGTGGGGAAGCTGGTGGTCCAATCTCGAGGCAAACAGATCCACCGAGAAGGGACCCCAGCGATCGTTCAACCTTTCGAAAATGTTCGGATCTAGCATCCAGAGGCTGTAATACCTCAAATTGCGTGACTGAAAATCCTCCTCCTAGTTGTCCCGACCTGGCAAGTACTCCGCTGTCACTGCTACCTGACTGTCCAGGCAGTACTGCCAAAAGCTTGGTTGCTAGGTCCGAAAGGGCTTTGGATCTGGTGCCACCCAGATGGTTTATATACCGGGCCGCCGAGACGTTGTCCATCTTGAGAAGGATGCATGAGCTCACCAAGTCCTTCGTCCAGCAGCGGATGTCAAAGGATACCACCAGAAGCTCTAGACAATTTATATGTAACTTCTGTTCATCGGGAGACCACAAACCTCCCGTGGAGAGGTTCCCGCACATGACTCCCCATCCCAGCCTGCTGGTATCGGAATCTATGACCAGATCTGGCTTCGAGCCAAAAATCGTGTGGCCATTCCACGCCTCCATATGATCTAACCACCACTGAATCTCTTCTCGAGCCTCCCTGGACAAGATAACTTTATGTGAGTAAGGAAACCCTTTCCGAAGGTAGTACGCTTTCAGGCACTGCAGGGCCTGGTAATGCAGAGGGCTGGGAAAATCGCTTGAATCGGAGCCAAGAGGAGTCCAACCACTCGAGCCAACTGGCAAAGGGAAACCTGTTGTCTGGAAATGATACATTGGAGTTCGTGTCGGATTTTTGAAATCTTCCTGGACGGGAGGCTCAGAGTAGAGACGGTGGAGTCTATAATGAAGCCCAAAAAGATGACGGACTGAGAGGGCTGTAAAAGAGACTTTCTCGTTTATAATGAACCCCAGGCTTTGCAGTAGGTCCACTGCTATTTGAAGATGCTCTGATAACTGACGCGGGCAGGCTCCCATAAGGAGGAGGGTGTCCAGATACACAATCATCCGCACGCCTCGAGCTTGCAGGAACTCCACCACTGGTTTGAGTACCTTGGTGAAGCACCAGGGAGCTCAGGACAGTCCGAATGGTAGGGTGGCGAACTCAAAAGTTTGCTGACGCCAGACGAACTGGAGGAAACATCTGTGTGGAGGAAAAATTGGGATTACCAGGTAGGCGTCTTTTAGGTCTAGAGGCACCATCAAATCCTGTGGGTGTAAAATATCCCTGAGGAGGTGAATACCCTCCATCTTGAAGTGGCGGTACACCAACCACTGATTGAATTTGCTTACATTTATGACTGGCCTTTTGCCACCATCGGTCTCATCCAGCAAGAATATGTTGCTTATAAACCCTGCTTGGTGTGGGGCGACGGGTAAGATGGAGCCCTTGTCGAGGAGGGATGTTACTTTCTCGTCCACAAGGGCGGTCTCCTGAAGAGAAAACTGAATGGGCAGGGGTCTGGACCTCTGAACAGGTTCCCCCAGAAAGTCTAAATGGAACCCCTGTACCGTCTGAAGGACCCAAACATCCCTTGTGAGAGAACCCCATGCCGGGAAAAAATTTGCCAGCCGTCCCCCTATTTTTAGGAGGGAGAAAGGGAGAACACTCACCAGGACTTGAGGTGCCTGCTGCTCCTCTGAAGCCTCTGCCATGCCGTCCTCTTGTAGGGTAAAAGTTCCTGAATCAGGACTGATCCTGGTACTGTCTGGAGCCTTGTCCTCTTTGCGCGTTCTGGTGGAACTGGCGGCCGGTCATGCGGCCCCTACCTTGACCAGTGCCGTGAAAAACATGGGGTAAACCCCTTTTTTGATTGTTGTTTGGACCTTGTCCAGCGATGTAAAAGTGTTTACAAATTTGCCCAGTTCTTGATAAAAGGTTCTCCGAAGAGGCCTCCCTGAGCTACAGCTCCCGCCTGATCTCACAATTTCGGGTCAACCTTAATTAGAAGGGAGCGGCGGTGCTCAGTGGAGAGCACGCAATTAGCGTTGCCTAAGAACACTACGGCCCTCTGGGCCCATCCTGACAATGTGTCTGGGGAAATTAGTGAACCTGAGACTTTGGCCTCCTCCGCCATATCTAATATCTTCGTCAAGGGACCTAGGACATCAAGGAGCTTGTCTTGACAAGCCCGCCATGCCCTGTCAATCCCTTTCTTGGGATCCTGAACAAACATTTGCAGGAAAGTGGCCATTCTGGGATCAATATCTGGTGTATGGGCCACTTTTCCCTCAAAGAGGGCTAGGGACACTACGCCCTGAGGCAATTATGGGCCTCCATCTCTAGGGGCCTACAAATGCGCCCTGCCACATAAGTAGCGACCTTATCGGCCTGGGCCCATTCGGAGGAACGCAGATGGACAATCTTGTCCAGCATATCTGATGCATTTTTAGGGTCCTGGGACGGGCGGGAAGGGAGCCAAGGTCTAGAAGGGCCTGGGTCATCCCCTGCGTCAGCTGTCGCACCTAGGGGATCTACCGGCGGAGGAGCAGGGGGGTGCCTGCCGGGAGAGTCGGCTGGCTGTCAAGGAAGGCTTGCTTCAGCCTGGCAAACGCATCTAAATCCACCCCTGTGTCCCGGGTTTTTTTAGACCGAGGGGGCCCCAAATCCCCTTAAGGTGGCCCTTAAGGTGTAGAAGGGGGGGCGCCCGAAGTGGAAGGTTCGGGAGCTAGGCGGTCGAAAGCTTGGGCAATCTGGCGTGAGAGCCTCTCCTCTAGCGGAGTCATGGCCTCTGCCACCGCCTGGTAGATAGACGTGTTCACAGCGTCATACAAATCATCCCCCCAGGGAAAAACTGCTACAGGATCCTCCTCTTGGTAATCCTCCTGGAATTCCTGGTATTCCATAGTACACTGCAGGGTCAGCGCAGGGTCAATAGATGTGCCTGGTTGTCAGAGCATAAGGCCTCACAATAGGGCCTACCAGTGAGAGCTGGGTGTCAGCTTACAATAGGGAGCAAGCTACTCGCAAGTCTTTTAATTGGGCTTATAATCCCTTGGGACAAGGGGCTGGTGCACTAAGGCGTTGAGGTAAAATGCTGTGAAGGGAGGCCGGTGGGGGCAGTGTCCTAAAGAGCTAGGCTGTCAAGCCAGTACAGACCCAATAACACGGGCGTGCAAACAAACTAAATATACAGACCCTGCTCCCAATCTTCCTGGGCAGCAGAGCGTTGAATGAACTGACAAGGAATCGGCTGCTTTTCTCTGAACAGCGCGATCGCGTAGACCCATACGGGTGTAAAGTCTACTCCACCGGCGGCCGCTCAGGGAATGCGCGCGAGGATCGGAATTCCAGAAATGTAAGAAATGCAAACCTCGAGCTGCACCCCGTGTCTCCTCCCACGCCCCCTGGCGGCGGGAGGTCGACACGACAGGCGCCAGCACACTGCGTAAGAGCGAAACCGCTCCCGCGATGCCAAATTTTACAAAGAAATTACACTGAAAAAACAGAGCTTGAGCCGCGCATGCTGCACAACGCTGTCAGAATAATTTTCAAACACTCACTGAGAGATGACGCGGTAGCACGTGCATGGCAGGAAAAAGCAGTACACAATTGAAACTGTAACACAAAGCGAAATATAGCAGTATAGCCTAAGCAATAGAACAAAACCACACACAGCTTCAGCACCACAGTAAGGAAACAAACTGGAGGGTACTTAGCTCGGCTGCGTAGCAGCAAAGAAAGAAGACAAATAGCCAGTGACAGAGGACTATGTTGAGCTGTGAGCCCCCTGATTGGACAGTATTGCATTGCCAGGATTGGCTGTTGCTAAGTGTATTTTCTGAACTACTTTTTCCCCAGGACATTTGGGAAACGTAGTCTTGTTATCTTCTTAATGTGCTGCTATTCTAATAAAGTGGAGAAAGAAGGCATAATCCTCACCTCCAGTCCTGAATCACTGCTGTTTGGAAGACGACCTTGCATAAATTCGTCTAGGAAGGTAGAAGGAAAAGTAGCATTAGCTTCCATAACTTCCATATGCTTCTGCAAAGGGCCATTGTTTAAACATTTTTTAAGCAAAGCAGGAGCTGAATACTCTTGTTCAATAAAACCTCATTAGTAATAAGGATATGTAGATGGGTTGCTGAGGGGGTAGGCTAAAGGTTATTATTTTGACTGCTTACTCGATAATAGCATAAGGTATGCAGGGAAACGATACATGGATTAGCATATTAAAAGCATAGTGAACTCATATAGCCATTTAGGTTGGATGCGTAAACCCATTATAGACCCATAAAGTAATAGATTTGGGATATGTTATGAAATATGACTGGGCCTTTTCAACCTTTGCACATTATGTGCATATTATCTGCTGGGATGTTTTTAAAAATCATTATCATTCTAAGACACCCGTTATGTACCAAAGTACTTCATAATGAATAATCATGTAACTAGAAAATACATTCAATTTTGTGTGTGCATTAATTTGGGGTTTCAAGCATGAAGCTCTGTTTAGTATCACCTGTGGATCAGAGATTGTCTAACAGAATTGACACTTAGCACACCTTGTGTAGCAGAGCATAACTCACTAGCAGAGGAGTGTGAGACACCTGCCACTTCTCCTTATCTCTAAAAAGGGTACATTTATCTTTAGGGCTAAGGGGATCTACCAGGTATGACCCCCAAAGGTGTTGGAATGAAAAGACACTCCCATGTGGCTTATACATTGCTTAGAGTCATTTGTTGA
Source organism: Triturus cristatus (assembly GCF_964204655.1). Lineage (NCBI taxonomy): Eukaryota > Metazoa > Chordata > Amphibia > Caudata > Salamandridae > Triturus > Triturus cristatus. The sequence continues at coordinate 266,836,029 of NC_140581.1, forward strand.
AATAATTTAAAATAAGCAGCATTTTCAAGGCCACATCTTTTGAAGTAAAGAGGTCACATTTGCAGATTGTGCTAATGAAAGATTGTTAGATCTTTGTTTTTACTTATCTACAATTATTTTCTAAAGTATTTGGTTATAAGGTTATTTTGAGACCAACCAGAAGTTCTACCCTTTAACAAGTTTCTAGGAAAAAAACAGTTCTAGAATTGCTTTATCAAAACAAAAAAAGAGAAAGGGTAATGAGTTATATTTTGATTTCAAGATATAGTGTGAAGCCATTTGTATTGGATAATCTTGTTGGTTTCATTAATTTGATAATTGTATAATTCATAGATGGATGGGTTTGAAGGCAACTGTAATCTTATCTAGTGCAGTTAAGCAATTATTCTATATGACTGATTACAAAAACAACAAAGGAGAGAGAGGCTTGCTACATGCCTGTCATACATTCTTCCAAATGTAATACATATACAACAGATAACACCAGCCTGGGAAAGACGACAGGATTCAGAAGGAGCCTTTTCTTTGGACAAGAGTGAATTACACCATCTTATGTCTTTGTTTCAAAAACGAGATCCTCACCCAATATAGTGGTGTCCTTCACCTTCAGGTCTGCTTCTCACTTGGCTGTACATTTTTGAAAGTACAGGTGTACTGATACATAGGGGGTGTTAAAGGAATTCTGGAAACGAGGCGCTAACCCTATTTTTACAGATATTGTAGTCATGGGAACCAAAGGCTGTCAACATTTTCTAACAGGGAACACAAATCATTTATTTATGTCCCCTGTAGTATGATTCAAAGATAATAAGAGTGTTGAGCCACCGTGCTATCCTTGGGTAAACATGTTTTAGGGCCTGATTACGATCTTGGCAGATGGGATACTCCATCACAAAAAATGACGGATATCCCATCCGTCAAGTTACAAGTTCCACAGGGTACAATGGGGTTGTAATTTGGTGGACAGGATATCCACTACATTTGTGACAGAGCAACCCTATCCGTCAAGTTCGTAATCAGGCCCTAAGTCCCTTAATGAGAGTTGCAGCTGGGATCTTTGGCATTATTAAGGACCAGGATGCGAATGGAGCTATGTTATATGTTATATGTGGATTTATAACGCGCTCCGATAGTCAAGACTGTCCTGGCGCGGGGACGAAACTGAATCAGAGTGGTAAAAGGAGTCAGCTATTCATGGATTTGAAAGAGGTGAGTCTTAAGCAGTTTTTTAAAATTGATCAGATTGGGAGAGTGTCTGAGAGCGTCTGGCAGGGCGTTCCACATTTGAGCTCCCTTTACCGTCAGAGATTGTCCACCCAGGCGAACTCTTTTAAATCTGGGGACGACCACCTGCTTTCTGGAGGTAGATCGCAGCTGACGGGTCGGGCGGTAGAGAGTGAATCTTTTGGCTAGATAGGAAGGGCACGGTCCATTGAGGGCTTTATAAACGAGGACCAAAGTTTTAAAGCGCACTCTTTGGACCACAGGAAGCCAGTGAAGCTCCTTCAACTGTTTGCAAATGCTGAGTCTCCTTGAGATGTTAAAAATGAGTCTCACCGTTGCATTCTGGACTACCTGTAGCTTTCTGATCAGGTAGTCAGGTGCCCCTATATAAAGGGCGTTTGAGTAGTCCAGACGGGAGAGCACCAGAGCTCTGGCTACCGTTTCTTTGGCCATTTGAGGAAGAAGGGGAAAGAATTTACGAAGAGTGGTCAGGGTTCCAAAACACGTCCCTGCCAGTCGCGAGATCTGGTCGCGAAAACATAAGTCTGCTCCAAACCAGATACCCAGGTTCTTGGCTATCCCACTCTCTCCCGTTGGGCATGTTGATTCACTGGGCCAAATAGACTCCTTAAAGTCAGTGGGAAATTGGCCGTAGAGCAGAATTTCTGTTTTATCCTCGTTGCATTTGAGGCAGGCTCTAGCTAGCCAGGCAAATACAGAGGATAGGCATTGGCGTACTCCAAAGGTGCACAAGTTCTCCTTTTTCCAGGTGAAGAGAAGCTGGGTGTCGTCGGCGTAAGCCATAATCTTAGCACCCCAGTTCTCTGCCAGCCGGATCAAAGGAGTTAAATAAATGTTAAATAAAAGGGGACTTAAGGTCGACCCTTGGGGTACTCCAGTTTCTACCCTTCGATTAGAGGAGTGATAGGGAGGTAACCAAATCTGTTGGGTCCGGTCAGATAGGAAAGACCTGATCCATTCCAATGCCGTGCCCGAGATGCCAATGTCCTCCAGCCTAGATAGAAGCTGGAGGTGGGGCACCGTGTCGAACGCGGCAGAGAGGTCCAAAAGAATAAGGGCCGTTCTGCCGCCTCCGTCAAGGCATTCCCTGATGGCCTCTGCCATCTCCACCAATGCAGTTTCAGTACTGAAAGAGGTGCGGAAGCCTGATTGGGCCGGATGTAGAGCCTCAGAAGATTCCACGAATCTCTCAAGTTGCCGGAATGCAGCCTTCTCGCAAACTTTAGCAAGGGCTGGCAGGAGGGATATAGGCCTGTAGTTGGAGGTGATCGATGGATCTGCGGAGGGTTTTTTTATCAGAGGGAGAAGTTTGGCTTGTTTCCACTTGGAGGGCAAAATTCCTGAAGTTAGGGATTCATTGACCAGGGCAGTGACCATAGGGGTAATTACTTCGGCTATTCCATTTAGGACCCTCGCAGGGCAAGGATCTATAGGTGACCCTGACTTCAGAGTTTTTAATATGGTCATAACATCTATATTTTCGACCTGAGTAAATTTGGTCATCTCTGCTTTAGCCTTAGTTACTTGGGAAAGTGAAGGAGGAGGTGGTTGGTAAATTAAGGCTAGATCAGATTGCGGGGCAAGTGGCTGGTCAGGGTTATTCAGACTGTCTTGAATTTTTTGAATTTTCTCGATGAAAAAAGTGGATAGTTGCTCACACCAGTCTGTGGAGGGCGGAACTGAAGTCTTCTCTGCTACCGGGGCAGTAAAGCTTTTAACTATGGAGAACATTTCTCGACTGTTGTTTTTAGCTTTTTGAATTCTAGACACGTAGAATTCCCCTTTAGCTGTTTTAATCGCTGCGTAGTAACTTTTTTGGGCTGCACGGAGTTCCGATTTAGCAGTAGGACAATAGTGCTTTCTCCATATTCCCTCTAGCGCCTTACATCCTATTTTTAAGATTTTTAATTGTTCAGTATACCAGGGGGAAGTGGGGGTGATCCTATGGTTGTTTTTTCCTTTGCTTTTTGGTAATGACCTAATGGAGGAGTCTATCCAGGATGAGAAGTTGTCTACAGCTTCATCCAAATTTTGCGCTTTCATTGGGGTGGAGTGGGTGAGGGCCTCCACTAGATCCGGAATATTAATTCTTCTAGGGCGTTCCCCAGGCTTGGGTGTGGATGACACACGGATGTTGTTTATGAACCAGGAGAAGTGAACAGGAAAGTGGTCTGACCATATAATGGGGTAGAGTGGATCAGCAGAGATGTTAAAGTTAGAGTATACCAAATCTAAACAATGACCCCCTTCATGAGTGGCAGATTACACCTGTTGAGCCATCTGAGCCAAACTACAGATTTCTTTCAGCTCTTTAACTCCGGGGGCAGAGCTCGTGTCCATATGTAGGTTAAAATCTCCCAGCATTAGGAAGTGTGGGAATCTGAGTGCACGTTGGATGGCGATCTCCTCCAGGGATTTGATAAAATTGCCTAGAGGACCCGGTGGGCGATAGATCAATAGTCCCCCCAGAGTAAATTTGGGGGATAGTGCTAGGGAGAATTCCATAGCTTCTCCATCCTCAATCCTTCCTGTGCATTCTATCCTCAGAGTCCATTTCTCTTTGTAGATCACGGCTAAGCCTCCTCCCCTGCCTTTATTACGGTCCTGTCTGGTGATCTTAAACCCTCTGGGGACAGCCAGCTCAACTACTGGGGCGCAGCTCTCATTCAACCACATCTCCGTGATGAATAGGATGTCAAGGTTCTTATCAATAACGAATTCATATACTTCCTCTGAGTGCTTTGATAGGGAGCGTGCATTGATAAGGGCTGCCTGAATAGGTGGGTCATCCGCTGTGTTAAGCTGGGGGAAGGAGGGATTAGGGGGGCTAAATTTAAAGAAGCAATTTGGACAGGTTCGTAAGGAGGAGTCTAAGACATTCCAGTGGGCGCCATTACATAAAAAGTTGTGATTAAAAGCTCTCAGTTCGTCTGAGTTGTATGTGATAGGGGAATAGTCCCATGCAGTGTAGAATCAGCAGGGGTCCTGGCCCTGTGCGCTGCCGGGGCGCGGACGGGCGCAGACGGGCTTGCCTTAGGCACGCCTTCGGCGCGCAAACGGCGCTCCCGCTGCGCTCGTCCGCTGCGCTTCCTGCCTATGCACATGATAAGAGGTGAAGAGGGGGGCGTGGCCTCGAGGGGGCGTGGTCAGCGAGCACGCCGGCGATGGCGGCCGCTAAACAAACAATTACCGCTGCAGCGATCAATCGGCTGAGTGGTATGTGGGCAGTGGATTTCCGCCCTAAAAGAGTTCAGGTAGGCTTTATGGTTTTAAAAGTGAACAGAATACAGCTAGTGAAACACACACAATTTTTAAAAACAATCTTAGAGTACCGCCAGCTCCCGGCTTCCGCCTCAGTACTGGGAATCAAGTTTCTGTAGACGCTAGTAATTTCAGCGCCTTTTAACAGGGCGGGGGGCGTGGCCTCGAGGGGGCGTGGTCAGCGAGCACGCCGGCGATGGCAGCCGCTAAACAAACAATTACCGCTGCAGCGATCAATCGGCTGAGTGGTATGTGGGCAGTGGATTTCCGCCCTAAAAGAGTTCAGGTAGGCTTTATGGTTTTAAAAGTGAACAGAATACAGCAAGCGAAACACACACAATTTTTAAAAACAATCTTAGCGTACCGCCAGCTCCCGGCTTCCGCCTCAGGACTGGGAATCAAGTGTTAAGTCAATGCTTAACCTCTCGTGCAGTAATTAGGGTGCATGGAAGTGACAACAAGCATTGACCAAGCCAGTAGGTCTGGGTTTAATGTACAAATGCATGGAAAAGTAAAGTAGTCCTTCAGGTAGATCAGTGTAGTACAATTTGGAGGCACAATGATACACCTGCACAGCCAATAGCACTGAATGAGAGAAAAATACTCCACTGAGCGGAGCCAAGACATGATTAACAAAGTCTCAAGCCAATTGCTGAAAGAGGCTGGCTGAAGATCTTTTCAGGAATTTACTAATAATTACTGCGTGTCCGCTGATTATCTGCGACAATTGCACATTCCCATGATTAATTGTATGTGTAAATATTTCTGCATAAGGAAATATAACAAGCTACATTGTTGAATGCAATCACTACAGTTCAATTGCACTGAAACATTTTTTGTTATTTCCATGGGGAGAAAGTGTTCCCTGTGTTAAAATATGTTCCCTGATATCACCAGTGGGGATGTTCATCCCATTTCAGCATGTACGTGCATATGTTTGGTAGTTTGCTTTAGATCTGTAACTTTCTGCAAATGTTTGGTTAATGCACACAGAAATTCTTTCAGCGTGGTGGAATTCCTGTGTGAGCAGTTAGTTCACATTTGTGTAGGTAAAATGTTGCTCTCTTGAGCGAGATTTGATAATGAGATTTTGACCTCACATATACAATGATGTGTGCATCATTAGCTTACTTCTATAGATAGCAATGGAATCTGGCCCGAGAAACCAGGTACATCTCCGGAGCATCTCTTTGCCTCTTTTTAGGTCTCCATGTATGGAAAGTAATTTAACAGATCTATTATTTGCATTTAATGTATGTGCCATCTTTCTATCCACAGTGTCTCGGTGCATTCTTTAGTTAGTAAGCTGCAATGGCAAAATAAAGTCAATTATGGAGGTGTTCTCCTGCAACTAAATATTACTATGTCTTGTTCATGAATATTGAAGTCTATCTTTATTTTGTCTACAGAGCCATAAAATAATCTTCAATCCTGATTACTTTATGGATCTTCATATACATAAAGTGGATGGAATTCAGGCGAAGACACTGGAAGAATGTTTCCTGGAACCCTCTCATATCCAAGGTCTGGGCGTGCCTGGGGAAAACACAGTACCAGACAACATGCTGGAGGAATGTGCAATGATGCAAGGAATCCAACTTGAGTGCCCGCAGGATGGAAGCCTCTGTGAGAGTGGTGGTACCAGCTTGGCTACATTGGATGGTTCTACTATACATGAACTTGAAGGACGCAACTTGGGTGTTATGCAGTTGTACGACTGTCCCAATGTGCACAACCGTACTTTAAAAGACACTGTTGCAATATCTGGTCAGGTTATATGCGGAAAGAACAACAGTGAAATTCCTGGGCCGCTAACCAATGCAATTAGGGTTTTGCGCCAAGAAGAAGCTTATGTAACGATGTCAGCTTTTCCGCCCACTGGCGTAATACAAAGAAGGCAGTAGCTTGATTTATCCTCTCCCACTGATGGCAAATAGTACATGAAATGATGCACCCAATCCATGACTACAACAAATAGGACTACAGCTGCACCTGTGCATCTAAAGTACACCTGCAGGTGTAGGAGTTCCTTAAAGGTGGAACCAGCACTGTAAGCCCAGTTTATTGCTATATCACCCAGCATTCCATAAGCTAAAGGGGTAAGCAGCCTTAGGTCAATCCTGTTTATCACCTGCAGTCCATAAAACTCACAATCATTACTAGACCCAAATTCCATTATGTATTCAAATCTGACCATGTATGCAACGGGATAAAACCTCCCCATGTGTTTGTAATTAACTTCAATGCAACTACCTTACAGTATAAACTACTCCTCCATAAAGGGATCTGCTATTCCCCAAGCTGCACTTCCTATGGGCATTACTGTCACACCGCTAATGGCCGCCCGTACTGAAAACTGATTTGCATTTTGGAACAGTTGTAAGGTGTTGCTATTACCAAACTCCTTGGCTTGGTTTTAAAAGGTTGAACTAAGGGTCGGTTTATGAAATGAAATCAGTACTAGGAATGTGCAAACTTTGTTTTATTGCAACCTTCGTATGAGTCTTTTGGAGTGTTTGCAACTTTGCAGTTCGTTTAACGCACCTGAATAAATGAGGACACTGCGACAAGGTATGTTGCATCTATCTCAATAGCAAAATAGCTTTCCTTAAGATATACTTACCAGGCAAAGTGCAGAGTCCTGCTCCCGATTACTGCCATTATGCAATGAAAAGCTAAAAAATGATAGCATTTTACAGAAAGATTTCCAGCTTGACATGTCTCTCTAACAGGGAAAATTATCTTGCTATGGAGAACATAATTGGCAAAGATATACCAGAAAAACGCACAACCTTAGCAAAGGGTGATAATTGGGAATTCTGCAAAACCTGATCAACGAAAAAAACTTTGCATCTCTATCAATTCACACCAGATGGATTCCACACACCCCATGCTCTACCATGATACTATTAGAATAGCATCAGCTCACACCAGATGGATTCCACACAGCCCGCGCCCTACCATCATACTATTAGAACAGCATCAGCTCACACCAGATGGATTCCACACACCCCACGCTCTACCATCATACTATTAGAACAGCATCAGCTCACACCAGATGGATTCCACACAGCCCGCGCCCTACCATCATACTATTAGAACAGCATCAGCTCATACAAGATGGATTCCACACTGCCAACGCCCTACCATGATACTATTAGATTAGTATCAGCTCACACCAGATGGATTCCACACTGCCCACGCCCTACCATCATACTATTAGATTAGCATCAGCTCACACCAGATGGATTCCACACTGCCCACGCCCTACCATGATACTATTAGAACAGCATCAGCTCACACCAGATGGATTCCACACAGCCCGCGCTCTACCATGATACTATTAGAACAGCATCAGCTCACACCAGATGGATTCCACACAGCCCGTGCTCTACCATGATACTATTAGAATAGCATCAGTTCACACCAGATGGATTCCACACAGCCCGCGCTCTACCATGATACTATTAGAATAGCATCAGTTCACACCAGATGGATTCCACACAGCTCGCGCTCTACCATGATACTATTAGAATCGCATCAGTTCACACCAGATGGATTCCACACAGCCCGCGCTCTACCATGATACTATTAGAATAGCATCAGTTCACACCAAATGGATTCCACAAAGCCCACGCCCTACCATGATACTATTAGAATAGCTTCAGCTCCTACCAGATGGATTCCATACAGCTCGCGCTCTACCAGGATACTATTAGAATAGCATCAGCTCACACCAGATGGATTCCGTACAGCTCGCGCTCTACCATGATACTATTAGAATAGCATCAGCTCACACCAGATGGATTCCACACAGCCCACGCCCTACCATGATACTATTAGAATAGCATCAGTTCACACCAGAGGGATCCCATACAGCTTGCGCTCTACCATGATACTATTAGAATAGCATCGGCTCACACCAGATGGATTCCACACAGCCCGCGCTCTACCATGATACTATTAGAATAGCTTCAGCTCATACCAGATGGATTCCACACAGCCCACGCTCTACCATGATACTATCAGAATAGCATCAGCTGCTCTACCATGATACTATTAGAATAGCGTCAGCTCATACCAGATGGTTTCTACACACCCCACGCTCTACCATGATGCTATTAGAATGGCATCAGCTCATACCAGATGGATTCCACACAGCGCACGCTCTACTATGATGCTATTAGAATAGCATCAGCTCATACCAGATGGATTCCACACAGCCCACGCTCTACCATGATACTATTAGAATAGCATCAGCTCATACAAGATGGATTCCACACAGCCCACGCTCTACCATGATACTATTAGAATAGCATCAGTTCTGGATTCCACACAGCCCACGCTCTACCATGATACTATTAGAATAGCATCAGCTGCTCTACCATGATACTATTAGAATAGCATCAGCTGCTCTACCATGATACTATTAGAATAGCATCAGCTCATACCAGATGGATTCCACACATCCCTCGCTCTACCATGATACTATTAGTATAGTATCAATTCACACAAGATGGACTCCTCACAGCCTCCACTCTACCATGATACTTTTAGAATAGTGTCAGTCCTTTGAATGTACAAATCAGTGGAGGGATTGTATTCATAATCAGCCTACACCAGGGGCCTTTTCCTCTCAACAGATTAAATTATTTTCATTCCTGTGAGAAGTGGTCTTTCCATGAAAGAGGCATCCCTCATGGGGAGGTTCTGACTTATTAGCCTCTTAAATACACAGAAGCATGTGAATGTGACAAAAATGTTTGCGGCTCTTAACTCACAGTTTTCTTTTCCTCTGTAACTGTAAGGCAGACAATGTAATCAGGAACAATTCTATGTTCAATTGACAAAGATGTAATGTTCACTAAGTTGATAGACTTTAAAGTGATACATTCACTAAGACCCAAAATGCTATCCCAGCCTAGATCCTACATACTCCATCCCTTTTCCGCTTCCTAGGGACCTGAACCTCATGTTCAAGCAAGACCTTTTCATGGTGTAACCACCGTGATCACAGACTCCCCCTGAAGAGTCCAGGCCCCGGCCTTACCCCAGCGCACTGCCTCTCCCAGCTGGAGGCCTTCTGCCCCCCCCCCTCCCTAAGCCTCACTCCCCTCCACCCCCTACGGTGAACCTCGCCCTTGCAGCTGTACCCTTGCTCCAATCTAACCCTTCTTCTGCACTCCCCACGGTAAAGGCCCCCATGATGTAAAATGCTTCATTGCTTTGTAGTTACGTTCATGCTACGCACCTAGTATACAGGCATACATAAGTAAAGCTTGATTGTTTCTCTGCTTTACATTACGTCATTTTGCACCAACTTACTCTCTAGGGGGCATATAATCAAGGTGGCACTATAAAATTATCGCCGCTTTTTTAGCAAGGGCACGCTATCACGTGAATCCTTGCCTTAGCGCCCTTCCCCTTAACGCCCAGCTTTGCATCTCTAATGAGATGCAAAGTGGGCGTTCCTTCCCAAAAGTACGTGAGAAATGTTGCTAACCGACATTTCTCCTATTATCTAGCCTCACGCTAACCTGCAGAGCGATAAGAAAAGTAGCGCTAACCGCGTTTATCACTACTTTCCTTATGCCTGCTTTTCATCTGACTTAGCCATGATATCCAATGGAAGGTGGATATCATGGCTGAGTCTGCCCTGCCCTATCAACAAGCTATCGCCAACGTTGTGCGATTATCGCTGGATTTCCAGCGATAATCACACATTTGCCAGCTTGCGCCTGGAATTTTATCGCTGTTAAGATAACCATTGCTGATAGCACGCTATCTCAGCAATAATTATCCTCGCACTAAGCCCGCTGAGCGATGATTATCGCCAGCCCTTGCTGATATGCCTCCAGGTAGGTTTGTGCTCTACAATTACCTATTCATTCATACATACATGCATACATACATACATACCATATCAGCAGGCAGTACTTTGAAGTCCATTCTTTGCTTCGGAACATGACTGCTGTTGCTCCTTGCTGCTAGTGCTGTCTGCACAGCAGAGACATCAGTGCACAGGCTTTCATGCACTCATACAGAGCCCTCTGCTGCAAAATATTTAAACCTCTAGTTGTGCACGTTTTTCAACTTTATGTGCAAACAATGAGCGCAACAAACAACAGCAACATTACAATGCAACAATACACAAACTGCCTCTTGTTCACGCCACAAACAATAAAACGGGTAAAACGACAATATCACGGAACATTTTCTTGGCCCTGAAAGCCGTGACAGAAGATTGTCAAGCACTACTACAGCTCACACTGACAGCAGCTTGCTAACATTGGTTTGCCAGTTTTACAGAGTTTTTGCATGGCTGCTAAAGTCCCTTACTTTAGTTAATAGTATCACATCAACCTTTGGTGTATAGCGTTGTGAGTGGTAACTGCATCGCATAGGCTTTCATTTTCATTATACTTGTGGTCGTCTGAATTAACTCTGTCACATATTAAACATTTGGCTCGCAGTTACTTTAGATATGTTTTAAGTCGCACGAATGGTTGTTTGGCTGTGTCACATTTTGTGTCATTATCCTATTTAGCTTGCATTAAAAATGGCTCGTCGTGTTTCACTATGCTTGTGGTTGCCCGAGTTGTTTAATCATGTTAGAAATATTACAAGTAATATTTAGCACTGCTTATCTAGCACATGGAATTTAATTATAAAATAAACTTATGTCCGCTTGAATTAAGTGCCTTTAAATTTGTTTCATATTTATTGTTTTTGGACAGTGCTGCATTGAACTGCAATGGTGTCTTCAGAGTGGGCACTCACAGGTACTGTAGTTTGGTGGGACAAGTCTTCATAAGCGGGCATGAGTAGAAATATACCTCTAATATGTTTTAAAAAAGATACAGACGGATACCCCAGGCACTGATCCGAGGAAACAGCTTTTGGTTATAATTACTGGAGGGCACAGGGCGGATATTCAGAGGGGATGCATGACGGAACTACGCACTTCATTGTGACGATTGCCGTTGTAATGCGACCGATAAAACTCAAATGCCATTACCACGCATGACGTTTAAGGCGCATGATTTTCCAACGATTATGCCACTACCACGCATGCCTTGCCAACTAATTTTGTTGTAAAAGCATGAATGATAAAGACATATGAGTGTTAAAGGTTTCACCACTAAATATAAGTATTTTACAGGTAAGTATAAACACTTTCTATATATACAAATGGTTTATATTTTCCTGTAAAATAATTACATTTTCGTGGTAAAGGTATGCATGGTAAAGGCATATGCTTGGTAAAAAATGCACAGAAAGGCACAAACACTTTTTTTGTATACATATGTATATATGTAAAGATAGATACATACACACAAAAACACATATATATATATTCACACACATATATTGTTGAAAGGTGAATTATTGGTAGGGATCAGTGTGCACCTACCACTAGCAATAAGGCCACCAACACAATATAAGGTCCAGTCAAGGTCTCAATACATTAGCCCCTGGCTCAACCCTTGGTAGCTGGCTGCGAGCAGGCAAGCTCAACTTAGGAGACAGGTGTGAGAAGTATTTAAAAACACCAATACATTAACCTCTTCAATGCCCATGACGAGCTGGTCTCGTCATGGGCCGCGGTTGCGCTGTGCCCATGACGAGACCAGCTCGTCATAAACCCCGCCCGCTAATGAAACGGCCGGCACAGGGCGGGGAAAGGGGCGGGCACTGAAGGGGTTAAATAAGTAAGACAATAAAAATGCCCTTAAATAAGGCTCCTACACATGGTGCCATCAGGGAATCAAACCATGGCTTATCGTACCCGGCCTCAGAAGGAGAAGCTTTCAAGAAAATATTTTCCTTAACATACATATATATATATATATATATATATATATATATATATATATATTTACCTAATACTTCCATTTAAAACACGTGTCTTTACCATTCATGCCTTTAAAATGAAATTTGTTGTAAAGGCATGCGTGTTAAAGGCATATGCATTGTAAAATCCTGCGTGGTAAAGGTTATGCGTGATTATGGTAATGTGTGGCAATGGCCTTGTTGTAATGGTAATGTGTGGTAATGAATCGAAAATGATAAATCACAAACACACTCCAATGTGTGAACTGTGTATACTTTTTGTATAAAAGTCGATGGTGCTTGAGGGTTAATCCTTCTGAGAGCAAGGATGAATATGCAGTAGTACAAGCGCTATCCTTCATAGAGGGGCGTCCCCCTTAAGCACTCAAAAATACAGTTTGCTCATTTCATTGTCTTCCAAATAAGTGTTTGAAACTGTTATGCACATTGCCTGCACTAGCACTTTAAATGAAATTGACGGAACACTGTCTTTGGCCCGTGAAGAAGGAGTGAGGTAAACTCCGAAACGCGTCGGACCTAGTGTTGACTGAATAAACACACTGTGGAACAGAGGCCACGGCTCCAGTGTTGATTTTCGCCTCTACCGAGGAGTTGCGCATCTATATATATATATATATATATATATATATATTATCTACTGGCGGTCGCCAGTAGATAGTTATAGTTAGGACCCTGTTTCCATAGGAAATCCGCAACATTCTATTTGGAATAACTTTGGTGCCGGTCGATGAATCCTCGCGAAATTTTCAAAATAGGTGGGGCGCTACGCTCCGCTCCTACCCTGAAAGTCTCGGGGGGATTCGTCAAGCGGGGGCTGAGAAAAAAGGGGGGTCCCAAAACGCGTTTTTCCCATGCATTTTTCCATAGGACCTTTAGACACAGCTACAGCCCGAACGGCTGAACAGAGTTACTTGAAATTTGGCAGAGAGGTAGTCCTCAGGTCAAGGAAGTGCCTTTTGTAGGTCTGGTGTAAATCTGTTCAGTAGTTCCTGAGAAAATAGCATTTAAATCAATATATATATGTGGGCGGAGCCTAACCACACATCTCATCCTGAGATCTGATTGGCTGTCAGCACTTCATCCAAGAAGTGTTGGCAGCCATCTTGGGACCAATATACATGATAGCACCTCATTAAAAAGCATTGCAGTTAATAGAAGATTTTAAGACTTTAGTTACATTATAAATCATTTGTTGATGGTACCATACTCATTTTAGGAATTCTATGTCAGGACAGGAGGCTCCGATTATGCTTTCTCATTTCTTTACTAGAAATGCTCAGCAGCCAAAACACAGTATAAGAAAAAAAAACTACAGTACCCATGAACACCAGGGTATGACGTATAACCATAGAGTCCATTGTCTATATAAGGCAACATAGCAAGTACAACATCCTCTTTCTTTGCTGCTCCGCAGCCAGTTAAGTGCTTTTGACTTTGTTTAATGCATTTTTCTTGTAACATTGTTGCAGCTTTGTTCTATTGCTTGTACGCTGCCACGCTTTATGTTTTCAGCGCGCATAGTTGTCATGGTGACGCTGTCTCCATTATCGGCGCTGTTGCTTTGTATCCTTCGCTCGCCGCGTGTGTAATTACTGGTGCGGGGAGCGTGTGGTTCACCTCCCGTTACCGGGCGCCTTGCGCCTGCGTTTCAATTGCTGTGGAGAGGGAGTAAGGGGCTCGGAGACTCGCGCTGGTGCTGCGAGGGCTCCGTTTTTGAAAATACTGGACGGCCGTTACCGCGCATGCGCGGCGGCCATATTTGTTGTTGACAACAGGTGTGTCTCGCCTGTCAGAACGGACGCTACGCGCCGAGAGCCCACTGCTTCAGTATTTTTCCCCTAATTACGCCCATTTTTGCTATTTCAAGGTTTTGGGCTGTATAATTGTGCATAGGCTTTGCCTAGAGTGCTAGCTTTTGTTTCCAGCAAGCCCTCCCTCCACATTTGAATTTTATTTACTTGAAGTGTTTAGTTTTATCTACACTTCGGCTTGCTGTGGGGTTTTTCACTCCCCCTTGCATTGTGCCTTTGGCCACTATTGATTTGTTTTTGTGGGCTTTGACTACTGTTACACTTTGTGTCAGTATGGCAGAATACTATGATGAGGAGGAATATTATTATGAGGAGGATCCTTCTGAATCTTTAGAGCAGGACTTGGTGGAAGCTCTTGATCAAGGGGTGCAGCACTCCGTGAATAAGGCGCTTGTGCGCGCAATCAATCCTCTGAAGCGACATTTGTCTCTGTATGCACAGCAACAGGGTTGGTTACCGTCCCGTGCGTCAAAGTCCCCTGTCAATCCTCACAAGGTTGATTTTCAAAGATTGGCTAAGTCGCTGTCTTCGGACACGTCTTCTATGGCAGGGGCGGCTGGGACTTCTTCTTTTTCGTCCTCCCATGATCCTGACGGTGATGATGCTTCCTCACCTGAATTTGAACCACCTCCTAGGAAAAGGGCTCGCAAAGAGCATTTTGTTGACGCGCCTTCCACTCCACCCATCCTTACATTTGAACCTTTAGAGATTATGCATCCCCATTCCACTTCCTGGCTACCTTCCCCAGCGGTGGCGGATTACGTCCAATCCCACATTCGCCAACCTTTTCCTCAAGATGCCCGGGCACGTATGAGATCTGAATGTCCCCGTCCTGATCTAGCAGATCATTTGGCCGACACTCCGGAGGTTGATCCTACCATGGTCACCTACCTGAAAAAGTATGCACGAGACCCTAAAAAGGGTTTGGATAGATCTTGGCGGTCCTGCCAGGATAAACTTCTAGATTTATTGGGCCCACTCACGAAGATGTTAGATTTGGGTGTTCTGGCTAAGGAATCATCGGCTCTTGTCAACCCAGATGAACTCATTCAATGGGCTCAGAGAGCCATATGTCAATTGGGTAATGCCAATTGTGCGCTTTCTTGCGAAAGGCGCCGCTCCATCCTTCTTCGCCTGGATCCCAGGTTGGCGGAGCTCTCCTCTTCTGAGGCCGGTCCCTTGGCTCAGGGGCTTTTATTTGGACAACCATTCCTCAAAGAACTTTCTAGTTTTGTGGCCACTTTCAGTGGCCTTGACAAAGCCCAGGCCTCGCTGAAGCGGGCGTTTCGGCCGGTTTTCGCTAAGGCCGGACGTCTCAGGGGACGTTCGTTCGGCCGCGGATCACAGCAAAATTCTCAACGAGGATTTCAGTCCCACAGTGGAGGTGGACAGGATCCCGGTTTCTCCACCCGTTCCAACTTCTATCCCTCCCGCAAGGGAAGGGGACAATTCCGGAAGGGTCGCTTCGGAGGACAACAAGGAGGTCATCACGACTCCAATACTTCAGGTGAGAGTGATTCCTTTTTCCAATGTGGTTTTGGGGGGAAGGCTCCAGTTTTTTCTACACAATTGGCAACTAATCTCCAGCGATGCCTGGATTCTCGAAACTGTTCAGGGCTACAAAATAGAATTTTATCAGCCCGTACCTCAACCTCTCCTTCCTACCCCGTTGACCTTTTCTCTTCAGGATCAGGAGATCATCTCCTCAGAGATCGTTTCTCTTCTCGCGAAAGGGGCTATTCTCCAAACTACCCGCCATCCCAGAGGGTTTGTAAGTTCGGTGTTTCTAGTTCCGAAACGAGGGGGCGGTTCTCGCCTCGTCCTCAATCTAAAGGAGTTCAACGGCGGAGTGGTTTACCGACATTTCAAGATGGAAGGGATCCATCTTTTGCGAGATCTTCTCCGAGCGGGAGATTGGATGGTTCGTCTCGATCTCAAAGACGCCTATCTGTCAGTCCCAATCTTCAAGCCACATCGGCGTTTTCTTCAGTTCCAGTGGCAAGGGAGCTGGTTCGAATACCAGGTCCTTCCGTTCGGCCTCTCGTCGGCCCCATGGTGCTTCACGAAACTTCTGAAGCCAGTGGTGGAACATTTACGCGCGCGGGGTCTCCGCCTGATTGTTTATCTGGACGACATTCTGATCTTGGCGGACTGTCCTCACAAATTGACCCTGCACCTCGATTGGACGATCGATCTTCTCCAATCATTAGGGTTTCTGGTGAATCCTCAAAAATCTGTCCTCCTTCCTTCACAGGTGATGGAGTTTCTAGGTTTCCAGGTCAATTCACTCACCTGTCAACTTCTGTTGCCCTCTCAGAAGATTCGTTATATCAAACGGGAGTTGGTGTCGATTATCTCCAAACGGATTGTGTCATTGAGATCTATAGCTCGTGTAGTCGGTCTATT
Organism: Triturus cristatus; assembly: GCF_964204655.1. Lineage (NCBI taxonomy): Eukaryota > Metazoa > Chordata > Amphibia > Caudata > Salamandridae > Triturus > Triturus cristatus. The sequence goes on from NC_140581.1 coordinate 266,852,606, forward strand.
AGCGTCCTCAATTCAAGCGATCTTTCCAGGTCCCCTGCATTACAGGGCATTACAACGGCTGAAGATCCGTCATCTTCAGCAGGGTCTTCGCTATTCCGATCAGATTCCTCTGTCAGACGAGGCCAGATGCGAGATGCAGTGGTGGCTGGACCACATGGAGGCCTGGAATGGTCGAGCCCTGTTCGGTTCCTCTCCGGAGATAGTGATAGAGTCAGATGCCAGTCGGTGGGGCTGGGGAGCCCGGTGCGGCCCGATTTCAACGGGGGGTCGTTGGTCCCCGCAGGAATTGTCTCTTCACATCAATTGTCTGGAACTCCTGGCGGGTTCCTTTGCGATTCGTTGTCTCACGCCTATTCAGGCCAATTGTTGCATTCTTCTCCGCATGGACAATGTGTCCGCGGTTCGTTATGTCAACAAGTTGGGCGGCACGAGGTCCAAATTGTTAGCGGAGATCGCCAAAGATTTTTGGCATTATTGTCTGCAAAGGAAGATCACTGTTATTGCAGAATATCTTCCGGGCCGCAACAATCTGATTGCGGATTGGCATTCACGTCACCTTCGGGATTTCAGCGATTGGAGACTTCACCCCCGCATCTTTCGTTCCCTCAGTCGATTTTGGGGGCAGAGTCACATAGATCTCTTTGCCTCTCGCCTCAACGCGCAACTTCCCCGATTCTTCAGTTGGAGACCGGATCCGGAGGCTCTGGCCACGGACGCATTTCTCCAGACCTGGCCTGCCCAGCTGTGCTATGCCTTTCCTCCATTCATGATGATTCCGAGAGTCCTAGCTCGAACAAAGCGATTTCAATCAGAGCTGATTCTGATTGCTCCTCTGTGGAGGGCTCAAGCTTGGTTCCCAGTTCTTCTGGAAATGTGTTGTGCGGTGCCGATCCTTCTTCCCCAGAAGTGGAATCTGTTGCTGGACCCTCTAGGGAATCCGCATCCCCTAATCCAGTCAGGCTCTCTCCGTCTTCTGGCTTGGCGACTTTCGGGGACCGTTGGTCGGTCCCAGGCCTTTCAAGCGACGCTTGCAAATTTATCAGCGAGTCCTGGGCACCCAACACTCACAAACGCTACGCAGGTTCTTGGAAACGATGGTGTGATTGGTGTGTTCAACGGGAAGCTGATCCCGCTTCAGCGGATGTCTCTCTAATTATTAATTTTTTGGCGTCTCTTGCCTCTTCAGGCTTAGCTTATCGGACCGTTAACAATTTCCGTTCGGCCATTTCGGCAGGCCATTCTCCTCTTGACGGTAAACCTGCTGGGGAGCACCCTTTGATTACTAAATTGCTCAAGGGTATTCGCCTAACGACTCCCCCTTGTCCTAAATATTCATCTTTATGGGACGTTTCCATTGTCTTGAACTTTTTGGACGCCTGGCCTTCCAACCCTTTGCTTTCCCGCAAACAGCTGTCAGCCAAACTGACCATGTTACTTTGTCTGGTCTCGTGCAGACGAGTCTCTGATGTTCGGGCCTTAGATTTGGCTGGTCGTTGTTTTACCCCTGAGGGTGTTACTTTTCGCATTTCTCGTCGTACCAAGACGAATACTTCATTGATATCCTATCCTTCTTTTCCTCTCCGTCCCAATCTTTGTGTGGTCCAATGTCTCAAAGATTATGAGGTAAGTACTGCTTCTTTACGTTCTGATTTACAGGGTCAACTGTTGATTGCTTTGCAGAAACCCTTTCGTCCTGTTACCCCGGCTACGTTAGCTCGTTGGGTGCGCTGGCTTATGTCAGAAGCAGGCATTGATGTATCTATTTTTGGGGCTCATTCTGCACGGGGAGCTATGGCTTCTAAAGCTTTTTCCTTGGGTGTGACTTTGTCTGACATTATGAAGGCCGCAGATTGGTCTTCTGATTCCATGTTTAAGGCTTTTTATTATAAACCTATTGATCATGTTGCTTCAGTAGTGGTGGATAAGCTTTGAACAAGCATAATCGGAGCCTCCTGTCCTGACATAGAATTAAAAATTTGCTAACATTCGTGACAAGAATTTTCAATTCTATTAAGGACAAGGAGGCGAGGATTATCCCACCCATTATGTTCCTTCTCATGTATTAATTTGCATTTACACAGATGTTTGCATATGTATTATGTACCTTCTGCTGTTATATATTTCTCTGATATTCTCCCCCCCTTGTTACATTTTTTCTTATATTGGATGTATTTTACGGCAGTCTGTCTCTTTTCAGGTTCTGACCCGAAGTGACACTTTTACTGCATCCTTTGGTTTCATCTGCATCCGATGGCGTCTGGCTACCAGAATCCTGTCACCCTCCAGGGATGTGCGTTCTGCCTTACAGACTCCTGCGATCTTTGCTGGTGATCCCTCCTGTTGGTCGTTGTGACTCTTCATCTGTTTCTTCTACTGTTGGAACTGCTCCTCACCAAAGAAAGAGGATGTTGTACTTGCTATGTTGCCTTATATAGACAATGGACTCTATGGTTATACGTCATACCCTGGTGTTCATGGGTACTGTAGTTTTTTTTTCTTATACTGTGTTTTGGCTGCTGAGCATTTCTAGTAAAGAAATGAGAAAGCATAATCCTCGCCTCCTTGTCCTTAATAGAATTGAAAATTCTTGTCACGAATGTTAGCAAATTTTTAATTGTGGTATGTTCTAAGGTGATTTCACCATGTGAAAAAGCCTTCTGCTGGGATATCATGATTGAGAGAAAAATATTTTCTCATGCTTTTACCACAGAGGTTTGGAAGGTGATCTATAAGCTAAACTGAGAGCTTATTTTCTGTAAATTCACATTATCTTTCTCAGTCATGTGAGAATGAAGTCTGACATTCTCAGTAAAACATGTACATCCAACAAGGGCAGAGACTGTCAGTTGATTCCTTTGTGTTCTACTGCAGCTTTCCAGAGTGTTCCAAAGAACTACTAGAGCGCTAACCGTCCTACTTATGATAAATGTATGGCACACCTGAAGCCATCTTGCTTGGATTAAAGTGGTAACTCTTAAAACATTTAATTTAAAAAGGAACAAAATGAGGTGGTTCATTTTTCCATACAAACTATGATTAGTGCTGCATAAAGAAAAATTAGGGCACATTTTGAGTGACTTCTCAAATCCTGGCATGCAGACTGAAACATGCACTTTCAATACCAGCAGCAGTTTTCCCTGGTGAGCAGTAGCTTTACTACAGTGATCTAATGAGCAAAAAGAGTGCTAACATTCTGATTTTATGGCAAATGTGTGACACATTTGAATGCCTTCTTGATGGAATCAAAGTAAAAAACTGAAAGTATTTCCTACTGAGGAGACTGCAGTAAATGAGGAAATTAGGAAACTTCATAACAAATAAGTCTCCCAAGATGGCCACCAGAGACAAAAGAGCCCAAATGTAGCCCAAATATCACCCAGATGTAGCCCAAGTATAGCCCAATGACAGAATGTCCAAGAATGTTCTTAAAAACAACTAGAGCACTTACTGTCTTCATTATGACAAAAGTATGGCACACCTGAAGCCATCTTGATTGGAATAAACTGGTAACACTTAAAACATTTAATTTAAAAAGGAACACAATGAGGGGGTTCATTTTGCCATAGAAATTATGATTAATGCTGAAGAAAGAAAATGAGGGCACATTTTGAGTGACTTCTCAAATCCTCTTCTATTTCATTAAAAAATTCTGACATGCAGACTGAAACATGCACTTTTAATACCAGGAGCAGACTTCCATGGTGAGCAGTAGTTTTACTACAGTGATCTAATGAGCAACTAGAGTGCTAACATTCAGAATTCATGGCAAATGTGTGACATATCTGAATACCTTCATGATGGAATCAAAGTAAAAAACTGAAAGCATTTCCGACTGAGGAGACTGCAGTACATGAGGAAATTAGGAAACTTCATAACAAATAAATCTCCCAAGATGGCCACCGGAGACAAAAGAGCCCAAATGTAGCCCAAAATCACCCAGATATAGCCCAAATATAGCCCAATGACAGAAGTGTGCAAAACACTTATTATTTTGTGTTTTTGCAGTGTTATATAGTGCAGACTTGTCAGGTATTGGAGTGCTTTACATGAGCATTGGTTACATCACACAAGAACAAATTCATTTTGGTTGTAGACATGGGGAGACTAAGTGATTTGACCAGAATCACAAAATGTCGAGCTGAAGCAGAAACTTCAACCTGGTTCCCCAGTTGCAAAGTCTGCAGTTCTGGAAGTAACACCACATCCTCTCCCCTAAGTGCAACATTTAATCAAGTTGTCAACTAGATAAAAAAACATAAAGATAACAAATAATTTAAAAGTGCTTTGTCGCTATTTGAAAACTCAGAAAATATGTCCTTATTTTAGTCTTTTAGAGCACTAACCATAATTTTGATGCCAATAAGACCCTCTCATATATGTAATTTCTAAAGGAATGCTCTAGGTATTACAGTTTTGATTACATCAAGATGATGTCAGGCGCTCCACACTTTTGTAATAAATATAGAATGTTAGCAATCTAGTTGTTCATTAGGATACTGTTGAGAGGCAGAGGCCAGGGGCACGGACTCTGAAAATTGAAGGCAGGTAGGAGGGTGCAAAGGCAACAATTTAACCACACTGAGCAGGCAGGAAGGGCCGTGGAAGCACAACAGACTATGGAGGGCAGTGGAAAGGGGGGCAGGGGCAACAAACCAACAATACAGGACTTGCAAGAGAGGCTGTTGGAGGGAAGATCTATTACGGGTCAAGGAAGCTAGGGGCGGTCCCCAGAGCCCCGGGAGCCACCACAGAACTGAGCAGGAGAGTGAGTCAGGGACAAAAGGGGCACCTTAATTTGAGCCGGGGTGCCTAGGAACGCTTGCTCCAAAAATGAAGAAAACAGACATATGAGACATGGAATTGGAGGCAGAATACAATGGCAGTTTAATGAGAAGATGCAACTTCAAAGAAACCGCAGAATAGAGACCTAAAGTACAAAATACAGAATCCAGATAATCATACAGCTGTCATGATATTCTCTGTATCTCAATTAATGGACTGACAGAGAGAGAGAGAAAACACATCTATAAATGCATCATGAGAAACAAGTTACACCAAGGAAAATGTTACCTAGGGACACTCACATTTACTCTTAGAGCAAGCATTCCTGCAATTACAATACAACATCTTTTAAATGCAAAAGTAAAGAGAACAATGGTTAAACATAACATGACATTTCATATAGGTAAAATAGAATAAGATACTTCAAGCAAAGCCGAGCAAGACATTTTAAGCAAAGGAAGACAAGAGCTCCCAGTTCTTGGGGAAAACCTGCACAGCCTGTTAACCTACATACAGACGGCGAGGTTGTCCGTCGATATCTGTGGGTGCTCCCTTTTTATATCATTTTGTGGGCTCCTTTGCACGCTACATCTACCTACGTATGCTACCCAAAAGCTTCGTCTGCAGATTTTACCAGACATTTCGTCATTTACCCACTTAATGCTGACAATGGACTGGGTGAAAAGGTCAGTCTCTCAGGCCAATCGCTTATCGTAAGTTCCATAGAGCAAGCAGAAAATAATGGGTATTGTACAGGAATTCAATATATTCATGTATAAAATCTCCTCAGTTCTCCTAACTTGACGCTCTGCGGTTGCCACTTCCTTAAAAGCGGGAAACCTGCCCAGGAAGCAAGTACCAGTCCAGGATGCAGCCTACTGTATGTCGACAGCTTCAGGGGGATGTTGAACTTTGATACCGAGCACGGAGCACTCGGGTAGGGTGGGGGCTACTAGTTTGGAGCAGAAGGCCTCGCAGACCTGCCTTCAGACTGCTATACACTAAAATTGCAGAGCTATGGTCAATTTAACAAAGAGGCCTACATATTGAACAGAAGGGCCTACACAGGGGTTTTATGCTGGCTGAGTGGTAAGGATGTCTCAGGATAATTATATAGCAACACAGGACCCGCTGGTCAATTTAATACGGCCTACAAATGCGGCTGGCAGGGCAAGGACAAGGGTCTCATACTTCAGGTGTGGACAGAACGGGCCAGGGGCCCCCTGTGATACAAAATCTACCCTCCTTCAAGGCTGTGGCAATGTAATAGACCATTGTGGGCAGAAGGAAGAGGCAATGGTAGTACAACCATACATGCCAACAGACCCGATTCAGCCAGGAAACGTCCAATGTTTTTAAGCTCAAATGGGCTTTATTTGATCTGTCTCCTGTCTACAATATCCTCTTTTTCAATGTAACTCAAAGGGGAAAATCAATACCCCAGTTTTTTTTCAAAATCTCCCTCTTACCAAGTTCAAAATGTTCGCAAGTATGGTACATTGGATCATGGAAGGAAATGGGATAGGGACATGGACTTGGATAACAGAGGACAGGAGAGACATGGAGAGGTGCACCAAACTGACCCTGCAGGGCAGGCATCAGGGTTTGCAGCAGCACAATATACTGTGGTAAATAAAATACCGGACTGAATTTCATACGGAATCTTAAAATAAAGTAAAATAGCTCAAAATAACAAGAGGCAGAATCCGTGGTATAAGAGGTTTTCTAAATGGGCTTTATTCCATTCAAAATGGCCGACTCGAGTCACGGCCTTCAGGTTCCGTCACCACGAGGGTTCAGGAAGTGAAGTACAATACTTTATTGACAGACATGCATTTTTATAATAAGCACATTACAATGAAACGAATGTAGAAGGCGTAACATTTGATAAGAAAAGTGACATGACAGGTGCGTAATCGAAACTAGGCGTAATAAGGAATAAAAGAAACATGATTGGTTAGGATTATCAGACATAGGTGGATCTATAAGATAATACTTGGCATAGATGCGCGCGCAGCAGTATGACGTGTAATTGACGTGCAACTAGGGGGTGAAGGGGACTTGACATTAACTCTACATATGGAGACGAAAAGTCTGAGTCAAGTCAACCTAATCCCAAATCATATCTAACATCCTATGTTTAGAGAACTATGTTATCCACAAGGAAGGACTCTCGGACAGAATCTATTCTATACTAACTGTGTGTGCGTGTACAAGCGTCTAAGTGTCTACATGAGATGCGAGGGGCAGAAAACTTTCCATGGCAGCAGGGCTATGAATCACTTGTAGGAGGACGGAAAGGCTGAGTCCCTTGCTTGTGAGCAGAGGAAATGTTTACTTAAATCACTAGACAGGAATGCATCGGCTGAAGAGCAAAATAGATAATTCGAAGGTGAAATACAGCTTCTTGGCAGGCAGGCGAAAACTAGCCGAGGCAGGCACCGTTAGCTGCACAGGGAGTAGGACAAAGTTCATGGATACAGATGCAAGCTCAAGCTGAAGCTGTCAGAGGCAGAGAGCAGGGAAAGGCTTTAGGACAGAATCGGGCCTACTTGCCTGAACTGTAAAAATGGAGTAACTTAGCCATATAAAGTCGGTGGCCTTTCATACTTAGGAATCGAATATCCAGCCCATAGATGGCGGATCTGACAGAGAACATGTTGACGGTAGACACACATATGTTTGCGTCTTAGAAACTGGAACTGGAGGGAACATACATGTACTTGTAACATGCATATAGAACCGTTGGGGTCCAAGATAGGGGACATAACTGATCAGGAAAATCCACATTTCCACATTCCCTCCTTGTCCCCTACTTGCCCTTCAAGAGATATCAATCTTCATCATTCCATCGATTTGCTCATGGAGCATCATTTCTTCTTCCTTCTTCTTCCGGCATTTTGAACGAGAACTTTGATATGGAATGCATGATGTGGCACACAGACCACAAATTGCTGGTCCACATTGCAGACATAAACAACAACTGAAGAGCATAAGAAGGCCAATACCTAGGAAGGATAAAACTCTCCATCCCCAGGCTGATATCACACTCCAAAACCACCCGGACCACGTCCAAGTGCCTGGATCCTCGTGTATCTGGCTTACAATCTTATGAAGGCGTGTTATAGCTTTATATACAGATGGCGAATTTTCTGGTATGAATATGCAGCAGCTGGATCCGATGATCCTGCAAGCTCCGCCCCTATCGGCCAGGATGACGTCAAGGACAAGACGATTCTGGAGAACAACAATTCTCATCACTGATTGTTCCTCTGTCAGATTGCCTAGGGCGGCTATAGTCTCGTTTACTACAGCTTCAAGAGTCTTGGTTAGTCTACGTATCAGCTTACTATTTGATATTGTACCTATATAGGGAAAGATACCTTTATTGAAATCTACATACTTGTCCCATGCCGTTTCAGTATAATCGACAACCGGGAGATCTCTACGCTCTCTTTTGTGTACTAAATGAACATTTCGATAATAATCAGGGGGAGCTAGGAAAACAGGTGGCAAAAGGAATGCTATGTAACAGGTACCATCCCAATCTAGAGGCAGACGCATATATGCCGTCTGACCACATATAAAGTAAGAATGGCGAGAAGCTCTAAATGAAGATTTGCCTTGATCACTATATTCTACTGTAGTAACGCATTGGCTATGGCCCATATGTATGGAACCAACTTTTCTTACACATAATTCACCCTTAACTGGAAATACTGACATAGTGGGCAGAATTAGTTCAACTTCGGATTTGACATTCAAAATCATAAGATTAGGCGTAAAATTACCTAATTTATACACTTCATTTTCTAAGTCAGTTCCTGTTCTACTGGGGTGACCCTCCTTATTGGGGTGACAGACTTTGAATAAAACTAGATTCAGATTTCCCCATATCCAATGTTGTTGATAAACTGCTGTGTCTGGGTCTATGGAATTTAATAAACTAAACCATGCTCCACAGGAGCCATTGTGTGTGAACGGATGTGGAAAGAAAGGCAGAACTCCTTTGGTATTCTGATAGGGAGGGAGTCGGCCACACACCCAACAATTGGTGGCATTACTAGTCTGATGGGAATGATGTAACATACTAATGAAGGTGTTATTGCGCAGCGCAAGTCTATAGGACAACTCATGTGGGGGTAGGTCACTAAAAGAATGTTCACCAGTTATATTGAAAACACGTTTAGAAACAGGATAGTACATATGCAACAATATACTTGCAGTAACTATTAAAAAACTCAAGGAAAACAAAATTAATAAAGTCACAATACAGTGGTTACGCAGTAATTTACAATAAGCATGTCGTTTCATTATGATTCTGGACTCTACGTGATTCAGACCTAAGGGGTACATGTCGGGACAGATTCAACCGCTTCACCTTGGAGAGGACTTAAACAATCAAATCGTCCGACAGTTTAGATCTGGACCTGAGTTTCTGCTTATAGAGTTCGGTGCTACTGGCCTCAGCCAAGGTTAGCTTTGAGTCAATGGGGGAAGACACACGGGCAGTACTGTCTGTGTCAGGAGGAAGTCCATGAAATTTCTTGATATGGCTGGAATGCACCCAGCCTTTCCTCCCTTCGATCTTCACAGCTGTTCTGGTCGTTAGCAGGACCAACTTAGGAAGCCTCCACCTTGGCTCCAGTTGGGTTTTCCGATCAAAATTCCTGACGAGAACATAATCACCGGGGATTACGTCATGAGGTTTCACCTCGGTGTTGTCGGGAAAAGCTGCGACTACCTGTGAACGACAAGATTGTAGTGCAGACATCAAAGAAGCCAGGTAATCTGTCAGCATATTACAGTCAACATCAGTTATTTTACGGGGTATAGGCGTCCCCCACATATTCGGTGGTCTACCAAAGATCACTTCATAAGGGGATAGCCCTGTTCGAGAGTGTGCTACCATCCTCATGTAAAATAGTGCAACTGGTAAGGCTACTATCCAGTCCACACCTTTTTCCTGACATATTTTAGACAATCTGATTTTTAAAAGCTGATTGTGTCGTTCCACGAGACCTGCTGCCTCGGGGTGTCGGACACAGTGGAATTTCCACTGATATCCCAGCAAAAGTGAGACATGTTTCATTAATTCGGATGAGAAAGGCTGGCCGTTATCTGAATATACAACACGTGGTAACCCGTACCGTGGGAAGAATTCTCGAACTAGCTGCTTGGCAGTAGTCGGGGCAGTGTAATCTGATACGGGATACGCCTCTGTCCAACGGGAGAGAGCGCAGACAACTACGAGAACATATTTGAGTCCTCGACAACGTTCCATCTGAATATAATCCATCTGGAGGACTTCAAAAGGATGGTCAGGAGGCTGAAATCCACCCTGCTCTACGGGAACACTCTTTCCTGGATTAAACTGACAACATATCATACAGGTACGAACTTTTTGTTTAGCTGCTGCTCGTAAATGTTTGTTGAACCAAATGTGCTGAATGCTGTCTAGCATAGCCTTCTCTCCTAAATGTGCTGGACTGTGAACTGTAGCTATAATGGCTTGAACCATGGAATCAGGGAGAAACCATACAGATTTCTCCTTCGTCATCCATCCTTGATCTGTCTGGATCCCTCCTAGTTCAGTCCACTTCTTCATTTCTTCTGCTGTGGCATGTGTCTGTATGTCAATTACGTCAAGTGCGGGATCCTTAATTGTCATACACTGTGTTGGTGTCTGAACTATTGGCTTTGTCATGTCTAATGTGCGATTCTGAGCAGTCTGTTTAGCTGTTCTGTCAGCTAAATCATTGCCTTGAGAAATGGTATCAGTAACCTTCGTGTGTGCTTTACATTTCATAATCGATATAGCAGTGGGTAGATGTATTGCGTCTAACAAAGCATGAATGAGGGGTCCGTGCTGAATGTGGGCACCATGGGAAGTTAAATAACCTCTCTCTCGCCACAGTACGCCGAAGTCGTGTACAACTCCGAATGCATAACGTGAGTCAGTGTATACATTAACTTTCTTATTTGTGGCTTGAATACAGGCTTGTGTTAGAGCAATAAGTTCTGCTGCTTGGGCTGACAAAGTATCTATACAATTTGTCTCAATAACTTCAGTGTCTGTTGTGACTGCATACGCGGCCACTAAATCTCCTGTATTTGTTCTCATGCACGATCCGTCTACATACAACGTCAGGTCTGGATCTAACAATGGAACGTCTGTCAAGTCTTGTCTAGGTCTCGTCTTTATTTCAATGATTTCAACACAATCATGAGCTAGTGGGTCTGTTCCTTTTACAGGTAATAGTGTAGCAGGATTCAATGTATTACACCGTCGGATCTCTATGTGTGGTTGAAACAATGTCAGTTCATAACCGGTAAGTCTTGCTATGGTCAAGTGTTGTGTTTGTGTTCGGTTCACAAGAACCTCTACTGCATGTGGTACTTGTACTGTCAATGGGTGTCCTAATACTATGGCATCGCTTTGTCTGATTGCTAAAGCTGTCGCTGCCACTGATTTCAGACATGCAGGCAAAGCCTGAGCTACGGGATCTAATGTACTGGAAAAATAAGCACATGGCTTGCGTGATCCTGCTTGATCCTGAGTGAGTACTGACAAGGCAGTACCTTCGCGTTCTGTAACAAAGAGTGTAAAATGTTTGCTATAACATGGTGTTGCTAAAACAGGTGCTTGACATAAGGCTTCCTTTAGGCTTTCAAAAGCTTGTGTATGTTCCTGAGTCCAAGGGAGAACAGTCGATGTGGCTGCCTCCTGTGTGGTTAACTGAATGAGTGATTTTGCTAGAAATGCGTACTGAGGGATCCACTGCCTACAATATGAAGTGAGGCCTATGAAAGCTCGCACCTCCTTTTGTGTCTGGGGTATTGACATGTTAGCAATTAACTGGATGCGATCTGGTGTAAGCTGCCTTCCCTCCTTGGACAGCGAGTGACCAAGATAAATAACTCGCTGAACACAGAATTGCAGCTTAGAAGGGGACACCTTGTGCCCCTTGTCGGCTAGGAAATGTAAAACTGTCAGAGAAGCTTTTTCACATTCTGGCTCGCTTCTCGCGGTGATCAGCAGATCATCGACACATTGAAGCAGTGCAGTATTGACTGGCATGTGGATACTGTCAAGTTCTCGTTTCAGTGCTTGGCTGTAGATGCTGGGGCTTTCTGTGAATCCTTGGGGAGCGCGTGAGAATTTAAAGCTGCGCCCATTTAAACTGAATCCGAACAAGTATTGGCTTTCCGGATCTATTGGGACGCTGAAAAAGGCATTCTTGAGATCGATTACAGTAAAGAATGTTGCTTCGGAATCAATTGCTGTCAACAATGATGATATATCAGGGACCACAGGGAATTGTGGTACAATACACTTGTTTAGTTCACGCAAATCAATAACCAATCTGTACACTGGTGGGGCAGTAGGATCAGTTCGTTTAAGAATCGGAATTATCGGTGAATTACATATATTTGAGTCTGTTTCTACAACCACTCCCTGGGCAATTAGCTCATCAATGATTTTCAGCAAAGCCACTACAGCATCATGCGGTAACTTGTATTGTCGCATTCGTGGTAGTACCACTCCTGCTTTCAAGGTGACTCGATAGGGTGTAATGTTCATGCAGCCAACATCCGTAGGGCCTTGTGCCCATAGATGTACTGGTAAAGTCTGTAGTCGGGGATCCATGTCTCTGGACACATAGTGACCTTTAAAATCACGTAAAAACAACCTTACTCCTTCCGGAGAACAACATATTATGGCTCCTAGTGCTTTCAGAGTTTTAATTCCTAACAGATTTTCTGGGCATGATTTAGTAAGCAATAAATCTGTAGTTCGTGTCAAAGGTCCTATCGTAAGTGGTAGAGGCTGTGATACTTCATTAATAATAGGTTTTCCTGAAAAACCAAGGGAAACATTTTGAGAGCCTGAGAGGGGTGCCCCTGGAACTTCACTACGTTTTATGGTTGTTCGACTTGCCCCTGTATCGAGTAAGAATTTTCTATCTTGACCTAATAATTCACTATGCACATAAGGTCCTTCTTGATCTACAGGAATCTCGATAAGCGGTAAGTCAACTTCCCTCTCTAGGCTGGTTCATGCGTAACGCTGATACTCAGGGTATTCATACTGTGCAGTCTGATACATTTGTCGTGTTGTGGTTTGTGTGGCAGTAGCAGGCAACGGTGGTGCAGCTGGCACAAACTGTATGGGTTGCTGTGAGGCTGGCATGGACTGTTGTTGAACTGTCATGGACTGTCCATGCTGCATAGCTCCTTGTTCATTCTGATCTTGTCTAACTAATCGTGGTCTCTCTTTTGAAATACCTGTAGCTATATTACGTTTCAGGACAGGACAATCGTGTACATAATGGCCTAGTTGTTTACAGTAATTGCAGGTTCCTTTTACAGGAACTGCGGAATCACCAGAATGTGTCACACCCTTTTTGTGACCATCTCCTGGTACTGTCTGAGAAACTAGCATTTTCATTTTTGTATCCTTCATGCGTCTATGCTCGTGTTCTTGTTCATCCCTAATTCTATTGTGATGATACTGTAACATTTGTAGCATTTGCGACGGAGTGTTACTTTGCCAGGTACTCTCGAATTTCAATATTCTATTCTTTACTGGAGGCAATGCATTTTCCACTAATTTAGTCACAAATAAATGTGGATATGAGTCACTACTTGCTTTTATACCACTATTTATACCAAAACATTTTTCAAATCGAGCATAATAATCGCTTGTATCTTCATCTTGCTTTTGTTTGCAGGCTGTGATTGCACCCCAATCTTCTTTTTTTGTAGTTAATAAACGTGGCAGTACCTGTACTAGTAAACCTGGTAACAGTTTAACTTTATCCCCGAGCCCTGAACCTGCAGTTCGGCCCCTTTCTTCCTCTGCTAATGCTGTCCAGTCTATCTTTTGGTCACCCACTTCCCACTCTTTTTCTTTCAGTTTTTCATAAATGCCAGCAGGCAAAAGCACCTTTAATATCGTCATAATATCAGGAAAGGTGTACTCTCCCATCAGTAACATATCTTTAATTTCTCGGTGGAAACCCGCTGGGTCTTTGTCATGACTAGGTACTACTTTCTTCATTTCTAATAATTCCATTTTTGATATGGGTGTGTAAACAAATACACGGTGAAACTCATTGTCTTCGCCTTTTATTGGGTGCACTTCTCGTAAAGGATTTTGTCTATCCATATAGTACGGCGCTCTTTCTCTGCGGGGCAGCGAGAGAGAATCCGAACTTACAAAAAGGACATACTGCTTACGTGACACTAATATCTCTTTAATTAGCTTGTTACTAGAACCTCTCCATCTGTTCGTGAGCAGTTCCGTTAATATATCAGGTAAAGGACCAGGGTCAGCATGTTGGCTTTTATATAATATAAGGAGTTGCTGAATCATATAGATTCCAGCTAAACGTTGTTCATCTGTACTGAGATTAAAAAATGTGTGTGCTACGGTCTCATCACCGTATTGTTCAGGACTGTCAATCCAGTGAACGGCTGATCTGGCTAATTCTTGCTCATCCATGGAATCGAGGAGGTGGTAACCCCTTCGTTCTCGTAGTATTTTATCTGCGGCTTGAAACGAATGTTCAGGAGACTTCAGATTTATTACAGGCGTCGGATACGTTCTGCTATTATTTGGACATACGGAGTGTATTGGATCAGAAAAACATCTAGTATTTTCACAGGATCTTCCTCTGCCTACATAGGCTATGGTCTCTGACTGTCTTGCGGAATTCCCTGATTCGGACACTTCGTCTTGCTCAAACTCGTCTGTTCCCAATCTTTCTTCATGAATACGCTCTATTTCTTTACGGATTTTTCGGCACATGGCTATTATACAATTTTGTTTATCGTGTCTCCCTTCTGATATATTCTGACTCCATCTTGTAAGAATAAGCATTGCATTCGGGTCTACCCCCGGACGATCTTGATTTCTGATTACACAGTTTATGAGGAAACGTAACAGTTCCCCCTGTATTTCTACTTTCTGGAATTCCATAGCTCTGTTAATACATCCTGGATCTCGTCCTGTTTGAACAAAATGATATATGTTATCTAGATGCGTAGTCATTCCTGGTAACCTTGCTAAATACTCTGCGGCTCGCCTGATACGTAATGATGCCAGGACCATCTCGTCCTCTTTACCAACCACCGGGTCATATCTACAATTAACAAGGAGTTCCTTAAGCGTACGTTCACTTACGAATTTTGGTGTACGTGAATGTACTGACTCTTGAAAGACAAGTTTATTTATTCTAGGTGGTGTAAAGGTACTGCTAGCACCTCCCGTGGCCCCATCTGGGGCGTCGGGTGTGAATGGGTTCGTTGAACGTGACACAGCAACTATTGGTGTCGATACCTCTGTAGAGTCGACTGCGGAGACAGATGCAGAAACAGATGTGCTTGCCGAAGCTTGTGTCGGGACTTGCTGTTGCACGGGAACAGATACCTGATCCTGACGTTGAACCCTTCCGCCAGACGGTCTATGTGGTGCGGCGTTAGCATACTCGGGAGCTGCGTCGTCTAGATATGAGGAGAGAAAAACATCTTCTGCGGTTCTGGGATGCCCTTTTGGATGTACCTTAATTGGAAATAATGGGGGTGGCAAGTCTTTTGGCATCTCTGGAGCAGCCTTAGGTAGTCCTTCGGCTAGAAGGGGATACATACCATTCATAAGAGCATTTCTTTGTCTATTTATTTGTTCTGATTTCACTCGGATACCTTCCTCAATTAATAGATTTTCTTGAACTTTATTTGAACTTTCTTTACTCCTCTCTTCTTGTCTACGTGCTTTTTCTGTTCGTCTATGAGATTCTTTACGCCATAACTCAACAGCGTCTTTCTGTGACTGTCTGACCTTTCTTTTCCATAACTCTTCCTCCACTTTCATGATGCACTCTGCATCCCAGGTTCCCGCTGCGGGCCACCTTTGACTTTCTGATAATCCTTTGGTATAATCTACCCATAGATCAAGAAACAATATGGCATCTAAGCCATGCTTATGGTACATAAAATGTCCTGGAGTGTCCCTAGGAGGAATAGGAACTGCTTCTTCAAGCACCCCTTTTCTGGTAGTAATCTGTCTTAACTTCGAGAAGAGCGGCATATTGCCAACTGATCTGATACTTACTCTTGAACTTACTTAATACGAAAAAAACACAATAATGAACAGTGAACAATGAACAATCATTCATACCACAATATGCAAGACATTTCTGAATACTTTAAACATTAAACATTAAACATTTTAACAACGACCGACAATGATGATAGTCTGCCTAACTAATCACCATGCTGAATTCTTGACACTAACTGAATACTTCGGAATACTTGATATACTGCTAAACAGTACATATACACTGCTAAACAGTGCAGACCGGATTTGTGTACCCAAATCCGTCTTGACCGGCACAACCTATGTGCGCGTCAACACGCCTCCCCGGCGATGGTACTCACCGAGTAGCTCCTTGAAACGGAAGGCCTCAGAGAATGGACAGGACTTGATGACTGCTGACAGCGGACCCTCTGGACGTCGGGATTTCGAAAAAACCTGGTGGGCCTCGGTATACCTCGGATCTTGCTCTCTCAGCTAGGCTCTGGTCGGGATACTTCGCACTTCTCACCGCCTCGTCTGGGTTGATCGCAGCCTCAGTCGCCCCCGCTTGACCGGAAGGAGCTTACAGGAAATCCTGCTGGTACGCGTTTATGGTCCGTCCAGCTGTGGCAGGAGACCGGGCCTGCAACGCACCGCCGGCGCGTGAGATGAGAAAGTGTCCCTATTCGGGCGCCATTATGTGGTAAATAAAATACCGGACTGAATTTCATACGGAATCTTAAAATAAAGTAAAATAGCTCAAAATAACAAGAGGCAGAATCCGTGGTATAAGAGGTTTTCTAAATGGGCTTTATTCCATTCAAAATGGCCGACTCGAGTCACGGCCTTCAGGTTCCGTCACCACGAGGGTTCAGGAAGTGAAGTACAATACTTTATTGACAGACATGCATTTTTATAATAAGCACATTACAATGAAACGAATGTAGAAGGCGTAACATTTGATAAGAAAAGTGACATGACAGGTGCGTAATCGAAACTAGGCGTAATAAGGAATAAAAGAAACATGATTGGTTAGGATTATCAGACATAGGTGGATCTATAAGATAATACTTGGCATAGATGCGCGCGCAGCAGTATGACGTGTAATTGACGTGCAACTAGGGGGTGAAGGGGACTTGACATTAACTCTACATATGGAGACGAAAAGTCTGAGTCAAGTCAACCTAATCCCAAATCATATCTAACATCCTATGTTTAGAGAACTATGTTATCCACAAGGAAGGACTCTCGGACAGAATCTATTCTATACTAACTGTGTGTGCGTGTACAAGCGTCTAAGTGTCTATATGAGATGCGAGGGGCAGAAAACTTTCCATGGCAGCAGGGCTATGAATCACTTGTAGGAGGACGGAAAGGCTGAGTCCCTTGCTTGTGAGCAGAGGAAATGTTTACTTAAATCACTAGACAGGAATGCATCGGCTGAAGAGCAAAATAGATAATTCGAAGGTGAAATACAGCTTCTTGGCAGGCAGGCGAAAACTAGCCGAGGCAGGCACCGTTAGCTGCACAGGGAGTAGGACAAAGTTCATGGATACAGATGCAAGCTCAAGCTGAAGCTGTCAGAGGCAGAGAGCAGGGAAAGGCTTTAGGACAGAATCGGGCCTACTTGCCTGAACTGTAAAAATGGAGTAACTTAGCCATATAAAGTCGGTGGCCTTTCATACTTAGGAATCGAATATCCAGCCCATAGATGGCGGATCTGACAGAGAACATGTTGACGGTAGACACACATATGTTTGCGTCTTAGAAACTGGAACTGGAGGGAACATACATGTACTTGTAACATGCATATAGAACCGTTGGGGTCCAAGATAGGGGACATAACTGATCAGGAAAATCCACATTTCCACAATACCACACAGGGCATGCAGGACGGGAGTGCAGCACAACAATCCATAGAAAGCAAGAGGGAGGGGACAGGACCATGCACATGGACAACAGAGAACAGAGGGGCAAGAGGCAATGGTAGCTAGCTGACCATAATGGACAGACAGGAGAGAAGGCTGCAGCATAACAGACCATAAAGGGCAGGAGGGACGGATCAGGGGCATTACAATGGAACAGACAAGCCAGGAGGGAGGGAGTAGGGGTCTGCACATGTAAACAGAGGGCTGGGGGCAAGGGGGCAGGGCAGGAGCAGCAAGATGGCCATGGAGGTCAGGCAGGATGGGCACTAGAAGCAAGACACAACATGAAGAGCAACAGTGAGACTGTGATGGCATACACACAGACCATGGAGGGAAGGTGGGAGGGGGTCAGGGGCAGCTAACTGACCACAGAGGGAAGGTGGGAGGGGCCATCGCAGCACAGAAGACCATGCATGGCAAGTGGGAGGGTTAGTGGCAGCACAATGGCTATGATGGGCAAGAAGGAGGGTGCAGGGGCATGCACAAAGGACGATGGAGGATAGAAGGGAGGGTCAGGACCTGTGCACAGACAAGAAAGTTCAGGGGAAGGGGCCTCACAACAGACCACACGGGGCAGGCAGGAGGAGCAGTTGCAGCACAACAGACCAGGGAGGGCAGAAGGGTGTGGCAGTACAATGGACCATGTAGGACAGGAGGAAGGGGATAGGGGCAGGGCATGTGGACAGGCAGGGTGGAGGTGGCAGGGACAGGTTACAGTCATCTGACAATGCTAGGCAGGTGGGAGGGGAGTGGCAGCTCAACAGAACACTCAGAGTAGATAGGAGTGGCAGGTCCATGGGACATGGTGGGCAAAAAGGATGGAGCAGGGGCATGCACAAAGACATCGGAGGGCAGGGGGAAGGAGAATAGGGGCAGCAAGCTAAGCACAGAGTTTAAGCAGGAGGTCAATGATGGGGCATAGAATTGGGCAATGGAGGGCAGGAGGAGTGGACTGGTACATCATACTAAATTGAGGGCAGTGGCAGCACATCAGACCATGCATGGCAGGAGGGAGGAGGCTAGTCCATGGATTCACACAACAGAGGATAGGGAGGAGGGGGATGGGGCAGCAAGCTAACTGTTCAGAGAAGGCGGGTATTAGAAACTTTATTGTTTTTAAAACATTTTGTCTGTGCAAACTACTTAAAATATGAACAAGTATGCAGCATAATCTCACTTTTATTCAGGAAGAAGAAGACGTTAGTGACTGTGACTCCGGGCTCACTTGGCAAAAACACCCCCTGACCCTCCACCCCCTATCGCAAAATGTAATGCCCGTGAAAAGGGTAGGTGAACACAGTGTTATATAGAACATAGTCCTGAGAGCACGATTGAAAATGAAAACTAGATATAGTGTATGGTAGAAACTATGCACCAAAAAGTGTGATATAAGATGAACCAGGCGTGAAATATAATATGCAATACATTGTGCGCAATGACAGATTCATTGGAGAGCGCGAGATAGCACAGGCACTAGCGTGTGCTATGCGATATGCGCCTTGGAGTGTAATATGCACAGGGCAGTGTTGTGTAACCTAACTAGTCTCTAAAGTTGTAATATAAAATATGTGCTGGGGAGTGTAACGTTGCATATGCACTGTGACAAAGATATGGATCCCAAATTGTAATATGTATGGCATAGCACTGTGCGTTATAACATAGGCATCGAGGAAGGCACGTTAGATGGGGCAATATAACCCGTGCGAAGACAAGTGTGGCATGACATTTTCACGGGGTGGTGTTACAGTGCACATGGGCTAGAGAGTGTCATAGCATATGCACTAGCTAGTGGAATACAATACAGAGGTGTGTGGCACTCGGCAGGCAATGGTGGGTGTAACACAGCATTGGGCTCTGTCAGGAGCGCGCTGTGACTCGCAAGTGATGTTCGTCCCCTTTCCAGAGAGTAAAATAAAAAGTATTACACATCCGGCAGTGGATGTGTGTTTTATTAACTGTGAGGGGGGTTTCTTGCATAGTTTTGGTCGAATTTTTGTCGAATCCCCTTTGAGTGGCTTGGTGTGCATGTGTATTAAATGTGCCCGTCAATAGCTACCCATGTTTGTATAAATAAACGACAAGGGTGTCTACCGGGATTAGGCACGGTAGAGCATCAGACATGTCAGAGCTTCACTAGTGGTGTAAATACATTCCACGTGGATTAATTGCATGCATAGTCGCCTTTTAATGAATATCACGCAAATCGTCATGGTGATAGGTACGTGCGGTTTGTCCAGCATGTCCTAGGTGTGTCTATAAATATATATTTTTTAAAAATAATAAAAAACAGTGGCCGGCCCTGGGGATTGGGGTCAAAAAAATATAATTAGGAGACAGGCCCTGGGGGATGGGGTCATCAGGGCCAATAAATTAGAATAAGAAGGGGAACCACACAGCCCCCCTTCTTAAAAAAATAAAATAAATAAAAGACTGGCATCGTGCCGGAGGCCATGCCCCCTCCATGCAGCACTCTGCAAACGCGCCCCCAACAGGCATCTCCAGTATGCGCCAGGGAGCTGCGCTGCAGACAGGTGTTCTGAGGCCAAGCCCCTTTTTACACCTCTCTGCAACGCAGCTCTGTGGCGCTTACTGGAGGTACCTAGTGGTCTAGTGTGACCCTAGGGACCCTTAGGATTCAAGGGGACTTAATCTCTCAACTTAGAACAGCCACAGGGCGCGTTTACACAGTGGTGAAGGGAGGGGACGGGGCCTGAGGTGACGTGTGCAAACACGCACCATGGCACGTTTTAAATTGGGGATATAATTTCCCTTCAATACTGAGGGCCCCTGGGGGCTAACTAGCCCACCAAGTGCTTCCAGTAAGCGCCACTGAGCTGCATTGCAGAGAGGTGGTCCAGGCCGTGCCACTTTTTACACCTCTCTGCAACGCAGCTCTGTGGCACTTACTGGAGGTACCTAGTGGGCTAGTTGGACAATAGGGACCCTCAGGACTCAAATGAACTTAATCTCCCAACTAAAAACGAACACAGGGCGTGTTTACACAATGGTGAAAGGAGGGGACGGGGCCTGAGTTAACGTGTGCAAAAACGCCCTGTGGCCTGTTTTAAGAGGTAGTTTTAATCCCCATGCCCTATTATATACTAGGGGCTTATAGAGGAGGTAAGGCTAATCACAGGGGGACCCCAACGCATAATGTTCCCTAGTGTATGTAGGTGTTTTCACTGTATTCTAAGTGTCTTTTAACATAGCACTGGCTCTAGGACTGGTTAGTCAGACTCAGTTACCACCAGTATCCGTCTGAAAAAGTTGAGGGTACAGGATGATTTTGCAACAAGGCTTCTTTCTGCTCTTCTTTTTGTTCTTTCTGCACGTTATCCTTCTTCCTGCACTTATCTTCGTATTTGAGGACTTCTGTTGCTTCTTTCTGCACTTCTTTTGTTTCTTTCTGTGCATTTTTTCTTCTTTCTTCACATGTCCTATCTCTGTAGGCATAGTTAGAAATTAGCATTTAAAAAAACCTTTGAAATTAACAGAAAAAACCATAGGTTTCAGGCACGTTATAGTTAGGAATTAGCATTTAAAAAACCTCAGAAATTCACTGAAAAAACCATAGGTTTCAGGGGTGTTATAGTTAGCTGGACTTTTCACTTGTACAAAACTATTGAAATTCCCCCGTTATAGTTAGTTCAGCTAACTATAACTCGCGCGCCCGCAATGCACTGCTGATGACGTCACATATTACATCACTCATGACATGGTCAGTGACATCACTCATGACATCACTGATGACATCTCAAATGACATCACTGATGACATCATCCTTGTGATAGAGTGGCAGACCTCCTCTCACCCTAATATAACCTTTGATACACACATTCAAAAATAGAGACTAAAATTTTCAAAACAATGGACATACCAATACCAGTTACAACAACCTCTTCAGTAATTCTAAGATCCACATACACATCCACTCATTCACCAACAGTCCAATACAGTCACTCATACATGTACTCACTCATCATATGTACTCATACACCTATACATCCTGTTACACAATGCCACTCATCCATAGTTACTCACACACATAGTCACTCATGCTAATAAAGAATCAAACATACATTTACTTGCATATACAGTTATACACACACCACCACACTTACTTCTACGGAAACTTACACATACTTAGTCTTTTAAACAATCACTTATAGAAACACATACTTATTCATACAGGAACTCTTTCAATCTCTCACTCTCACATATACTCACATATATACACCAATAGTCACATATACTAGTTTAAAACATATGTAGTTACTCATAAAGACACTATTGAGACAGTCATTCACTCACTAACACACCCATACACACACTCATCCACCCATACAGTCCTGCACACATACTGTGTTCAACACATACAAACAGTGAGTCACTCATTCATGCACCTATGCACTACGTAATACCCCCACCGAACCATGCAGACACTCAGACTGATACTCAAAAAACCAACTAATAACCTATATAGACACCCATGTAGCTACTCACCAACCCATGCAGCCACTTATACACAAAGTGAGAGACTGATACAGATATTTACATATTTAAACATTACTCACTAAGCCATGTATTCACTATGATACACTTAATCAGTCAGTTACACAATCAATTTTTCAAAAACAAATCATCCATTTAGACACTTATATACCCATTTATTCTTCCATCGACCTTGAGATATACATATATAAAACATATTTAATTTTCAGAATAACACACATTCACTGGATGATGTCATCAGTGATGTCATCAGTGATGTCATTTGAGATGTCATCAGTGATGTCATGAGTGATGTCACTGACCATGTCATGAGTGATGTAATATGTGACGTCATCAGCAGTGCATTGCGGGCGCGCGAGTTATAGTTAGCTGAACTAACTATAACGGGGGAATTTCAATGGTTTTGTACAAGTGAAAAGTCCAGCTAACTATAACACCCCTGAAACCTATGGTTTTTTCAGTGAATATATATATATATATATATATATATATATATATATATATATATATATATATATATATATATATATAAACAGTTTTTGTACAGGTAATGGTAATATTACACCTAGCTGCTAACTATACTCAATTTAGGTTATACATAATGCATGTTGATTATAATGACCTAGAATCTGAGGTCACATGTAGGGGTCGATTACGATGTCGTCCAGAAAGGCTCCAAATCGGATTTGGCTAAGCCGAATCCGATTCAGAACCTGTCTTTCCGACTGATTCAGAAAGCTTTCCGAATGACCGATTAAGATTTCGAAAAGCTTGTGGACTTTCCGAGTCGGTTCCGGATTGCATTCAGAGGAACGGTCATTCAGAGCCAACTCGTACAGGTCTACAGACCACGTTTCTGGCTGAGCAATTACGATGCCGATTCGGACAGCCTTTCCAAATCGGTTGTTCCGACATGGATCAGCTATCGGAATCTGACTTTGGGGGTCTGTAGCAGGTCCCCCTTCACCCGGGGCCTTCCGAATCGGGTCCAGCCACAGGGTGCACAATTTCCCCCAACCACCCCTTTCTTCAATGGGAGCCTGTGTATTCAGTCGGAACACAGGCTCCCATTGAAGTCAATGGGAGACTGACCAAATCGTATTCAGAAGCATCCTGATCGGTTGGTCGGACTCCCTGAATCCGATTTGGTCGGAAACCATTCCGAGCCCGATTCAGTCAGAATGCTATCCGGACGACATTGTAATCAACCCCCAAGTATCTTAAAACATAGGCAGTGGCTCTGAGCTTTTGTATAGGAAACAATAACGTGAATACAATGAATACAGCCAGTTCTCAAACTAATTTAACCTCTACACTAACGCCTCTTCTCTCCATCTGAGGCGGAGATACTGATAGAAAGCATGTGCTAAAGAGCAATTGAAAATAATTAGAATGCTGTTCAACTATAAACAATACTATAGGCAATACTATACCATTTTGTTTCTTATATGGATACATTCAATGAGAAAAATGCGTCAGTGCATCCCACAGTGCAATTATGTATGGATATATTCTACAGAGGGAAAGTGCAAAAGTGCTTTGCAAAGTAAGCAGGGGAGATTCTAGGTCAGAATGACTTAATATACCATAGAGCAAGCAATACCGGAATTTGCATGATTTATCTCAATATACTTTTATAGGCTAAGGAACCCCTCTCTAGTCGGGACAATTCTACTGAGTCAATATAAAAAAAGAATTCCCCGCTGTTACAAAAACAGTTTTTATACAGGTAAAGGTGATATGGTACCTAGCTGCTGACTGCACTCCATAATAGATTATATATAATGCATGTGAATAAATGACCTAGAATCCGTATTCACAGCAAGTATCTTAAACTATAAGTGATGACTTAAAGCTTTTGTATAAAAAACAATAAAGTGCAAACAACTAATTAGAACCTGTTCTCAAACAAATTTGACCTCTGTTCTGTTGCCTCTGCTCTCCACCTGAAGCACAGGTCCTGATCAAAAGCATGTACAACAAGCATTTGAAATGCAATATATCTCGCATTTAGGCAAGTTTAAGCTATTGGCATTGGAAATGACAATGCCTTTTATTTATGTTTTGAAAACACAAATAAAAGGCATTGTTATTTGCAATGTCAATAGCTCAAACTCGCGTAAATGCGAGACCTATTGCATTGCAAATGCTTGTTTTGGTAGGCACAGGGAGATAAAGTGCTTTGCACAGGATGAGGAGTCAACCCCAAGGCTCGAACCTTGGTTTCCCAGCTCCAAAGTCGACAGTATAGCCGTGGGACCAGATCCTCTCCCCATGCTATTAATGTATTAGGATTGGTGGGTTCATTGAAGAACATATTACCTCCTCCAGAGAGTGCCCCGCACGAGGAGATTAAGTGCTTTGCTCAGAAGCACAGGATGAGGAGTCGACCCCAAGGCTCGAACCTTGGTTTTCCAGCTCCAAAGTCGGCAGCCTAGCCATGGGACCAGATCCTCTCCCCATGCTATTAATTTATTAGGATTGGTGTGTTCACTGAAGAACATATTACCTCCTCCAGAGAGTGCCCCGCACGGGGAGATTAAGTGCTTTGCTCAGAAGCACAGGATGATGAGTCAACCCCAAGGCTCGAACCTTGGATTCCCAGCTCCAAAGTCGGCAGTTTAGCCATGGGACCAGATCCTCTCCCCATGCTATTAATGGATTAGGATTGATGTGTTCATTGAAGAACATATTACCTCCTCCAGAGAGTGGCCCTGGTACCTCCAGGCCTAGATGGGTTACGCAGTCAGCACGAAGAGTTAACTGTTTTGTGAGAAGAAATGCTGAAGAGAAACTTTGCTGTGTTCGCGTGCCGACATCGCCATCTAGAGGCAATGCTATGACCTCAGGCGAAAGGCAGACCTCACTCACTCAATTAATTTCTCACTCGGAATCTCGCAATCCACGGATAAGGGAAATGTGAATGCGAAAATAATACAGGTACCATCTAGCAAAAACAATATTATGTAGAAAATCATGTGCTTTGGTATCAAAATGTTTGTTCCACGTGCAGCGAGCCACCCGGCCACTGCAGTACTTTGTAACACACTTCAGCCTTCCGGGCCAGGCTAGGTCAAGAGGTAATAAATAAATATGCAACCAGCACTCGTGGTTGATTGCAAGTACTACATATTATACCTAGTGTCGTCCATTACCTGCTCCCCAGTAACGCCCTACAATAACTAGTGCGCCCCGATATACAGGGGCCCTCTACATTGGCGATGAGGCGGAGCGAGCCTGCCTTGTGTACTGCCATGGAGCAGCATCCACTTGACCCCAAAAAGAAGCAAAGCACTCCGCTGGCCGTGGAGTCGGTACTGGAAGCGGGTCGGAGACTGGAGGGAAACAGTCTGCACGTCTCTGCGAGGCATCGTGTGTGGTTATGGCATCAAGTCCTCTGCGGCACCAGTGAGTGTGGACCGTGGCTGGCAGGAAGCCGTGGTGGTGTGGGCTCAGCAGTGTGAAGGTGAGGCGGCCGGGTGGGAAGCCAGCCGCGGACGGCTGATTCCTGTCTATGCCGTGTGGGCGTGACCACTCCCCAGGAGAATGTACGGCCGCCTGAGGACTCCGAGACCAGGGTGAGGTCAGGAAGAGAGTGCATGTGTGGCGGCTGTTTGAGGCCAGCGACAGCCAGTGTGAGGCGTGAGTACCCCCTGGTGGTGGCGAGAGGAAAGTGCTAGGCCCTCAGACGTGGAAGCGAGGGCTAATGAACCAAGCTGTCTCCGCATGCACATCTCCTGTCCATGCAGGCACAGCGAGCAGGAGACAGGGAGGGACAGGAGATGTGCACGCATACACATGACCCGTACGGGACAGGAGATGTGCACGCGTACACATGACCCATACACGTGCACATCTCTTGTCCCCCTTCGGCCAAGAAACCGACGACAATAGATCTCGCCAAGGCGAGCAGCGCATGCGCTGCATCGCTAGGCAAGACCTAAAAAGGGCAACTGAAAAGTGCTAGAGTGCTGTTCAACTGTAAACAATACTTTTAACTATAATATACCCCTGCATTCCTCATATAAATACTTTCAACAAGAAAAGTGCATTAGTGCTTCCAAAAGTGCAATTATTTATAGATATACTATAGAGGTGCCTAGAAAAGTGACATTTCGAGAACGGAGTAAATTCTAAGCAAGCAATACCAAAACTTTACATGATTTATTCCAATTCGATGGTGTAAACTAAGGAAGCCCCCTCAGAGGACACTTACTATTGGATCTATATAGAAAATTCCCCGCTGCTTTTCCAACTTAATGCCAATATTGCCAAAAATCATTAAATCTTTTCAGACCCCCCTATTCGCTTAGCATAAGCCTCTTCAAAATTCATAGTGCGTGACATTTTATTCTTCCAGTCTAAGACTAAGGGGTCCTTAGCTGTCTTCCAATTCTGGAGAATCAATGAGCGTGCTATGCTTAAATCTATAGATATAAAATATTGCTGACCCTTTACTAATTGTTGGCTAACTTTGGAAGCATAGAAAGTGTTAGAAAACGCACTACCGGGATGAACAGTTTGTTACTTTGTAGCGTGCCTCTGGGGTTTCACTCTCTGGTCGAAGAGTGTAAATGAAGTAAGCACCAAGTAGCGTCTCCTGGTTAGGGGACGTGCCCCTGAGCACAGCATTGAACCCACAACATGGGTGTTAAAGTTAATGAGAAAAAACAAGTAAATAATAATCTTTGATCCTCGTTAAAGCGATGGATGTATGTTTTATTTATTTAATGTTTGATATTGTTATCTTCATATTATTATTATTATTATTATTTAAATTTGTAGCGCGCACAGCTACTCCAGGGTGTGTCTCGGCACCAGCCAAAGAAACGGTTGAAAGTAAAAGACACCTAAAAGAGGAGGGTTTTGAGCTTTTTCTTAAAAGTGACAAGATCTTGAATGCTACGTAAGGCCAGCGGGAGAGCGTTCCAAGCAAGAGCAGCTTTCCGAACGGCGGAACTACCACCAAGCCTTTGTTGGTTGAAGCGGACTGTCTGCGCAAACAGTTGTGAAGAAGAGCGCAGTTGTCTCCCTGAGACATAGAAGGAAAATCTCCTCTGAAGATATTTAGGCCCCCGGCCATAAAGAGCACTGTCTGAATCATCAGAATTTTTAATTTTACTCGAGCCTCGTCCGGCAGCCAATGCAGAGAGCGCAGATGAAGGCACACACTACTCCTGCTGGAAAGACCCAGCAGGAGTCTGGCAGCCGAGTTTTGTACTATCTGAAGTTTATTCAAAAAGTAGCCCGGGATGCCAGCGTACAATGCATTGGCATAATCCAGGCGGGAGTTGGATCAGGGAGCGAACAACAGTTTCCCTAGCCGACTTAGGGAGAAAAGGAAGAAACTTACTTAATGTTTTCGAGATGCCAAAGCATGTCCCAGCTAGCTTTTTAACCTGGACTGAAAAGGTCAAATTCTCCTCAAACCATACCCCCAGATTCTTAGCACAGCCTACTTTTGTACTAGGCAGGGGGAAGCAAGGAGGCCAAAGTTTTTCTCGAAAGTTTGACTGGAATTTACCGTACAAGAGTATCTCAGATTTCTCCTCGTTACATTTAAGCTGTGCATGAGTCAGCCAGTGAAAAACGGAAGAAAGAAAGTGTTAGACAGAGGAGACCGAATCATCATCCTTACCCCAGGTAAATAAAAGCTGGGTGTCATCCGCATAGGCCATCACCTTAGCCCCTAGTGACTTTGCTAAGTAAACCAGCGGGGTGACATAGATGTTAAACAAAAGAGGACTAAGGGATGACCCCTGCGGGACACCCGTAGCCATAGGCTGGGGAGTAGAGGCACAAGGTGGCAGCCAGACCTGCTGCAATCGGCCATTGAGAAAAGACCTAATCCATCCCAAGGCTGACCCCGATATGCCAATCTCCGAGAGACGGTCAAGAAGCAGGGAATGGGGCACCGTATCGAATGCCTCCGAGAGGTCGAGCATGACCAAGGCCACCCTCCCGCCGGCATCCAAGCAATCCCGGATAACCTCCGACACCTCCAAAAGTGCTGACTCCGTGCTATACGAAGCTCGGAATCCAAACTGAGCTGGATGGAGCAGACCCATGGCCTGAACATACTCCGTACGTTGATTAGTGACCACCTTCTCACATACCTTAGCCAGACTGGGTAGGAGAGAGATAGGGTGGTAATTTCCAGGAACCAATGGGTCCAAGGTAGGCTTCTTCAGGAGGGGGAGGATTTTTGCTTGCTTCCAAATTGCCGGAATCAACGCAACTTGCAAGGAGATATTAATGATCCCATTGACTTCAGGATTGATGATTATCAGAGCATTAGTAGTAAACTTTGACAGCGTCAGTCAAAACATTTTTGCATATATCTCCCGATGCATTTAGGGCTATTACAGCCCTTCGTCAGGGGACAAACTCTACAAAAAGTACAAAGCAATGATGGTATGAGGGCATCAACCAAAGGTTAATTTTGCCAAATAGCCAAAATATCACAATGAAATATAACGATCTGCGTGCAAAAACCGTGCTCGGCATGAGGTATGAGTGGAAAGGTAATGCACTATATCATGAGTAAACGCATGCTAACGTAAATATTCAAGCTGAACCAGTCTCAAATGAATGCGTATAAAAAGATGATGGAAATAAGGAAACTTCAATGTGATGTCAGTGACCTATAAAGTATTTGTGAACAAAATCTTTTAAAAACTGAGTGAACCACATGTAGGAAAATCGACGAAATGCAGAATAGTGAACCGTGAGCCGTGAACTAAAACCAAGTGACAACGTAACTAAGCGGACACGCTGTGAGACAATAACATACGCCCTGGGGCGTGTGAAAGTGAAATAAACAAAAGTAACATGCAGGGGTCGGCCAATGTAACCCAAAGTACTCACATGCAACGAGTCTCCTCGTGTTTGGAAGGTTGTGGGTTCAACGCTGTGCTAAGGGGGACGTCCCCTAACGAGGAGACGCTACCTGGTGCTAACTTTGGAAGCACCACATAAAGCTAGGGTAGCCTCAGGCAACAGCAAGCAGTTAATAGCATGATCAATAGTCTTGAACACTTGACGCCAGAAATTTGTAATGGCATATAAAAAACGTATGGAGCCAACCCCCTTTGCCTGCTCCATGACACTGGAAACAGTTATTACCAACCACAGGATACATCTTATGAAGAATTTATGTTGTATAGTATGCTAACCATCTTGGCAAGAATGCCATTCTTTTAGAATTAGCTTCCTGAAGACATTTATTACTTATCTCTGCAATCAATTGCCAATCGCGTACTGATACATGACATTGTGTTTTTTCCGCTACCCTAGCAAGACTACGTCAGGCTTCACGGAAAGATCCTGAAAGAATCTATACTAATTTCAGTTTCCTAGCAGCTTGCTCTTACCAAGAGTGCTGGTAATCCATAGGGTCCTTGATTTTTGTCTTTACAGTGAGCTTGCAAAAAAGGCTTGATCTTATTAAAGCTTAAAACATACTGAATGCATTGTGGGCCACCCCTATCTATTAGTTATTCCCATGAAATAGATTTCTTTTGTATAAAGAAATCTCCCAGAGTTTTGAAGCCTTCTGAGTTCCAAAATCTAATCTCACGATCTGCCAAGGAAAGGTCCAGGTAGCTGTCCTCCTGTAGCCGGACTAAAAAAAACATCAAAAGGCGATTTAAAAGATTTACCCAGGGCATTCATCTGCCCATAAATGTCTCAAAGAAACTTGAATCTAGTTTTTTGGGGTTGCTTTGCTATTTTTATACACACTGGTAGACTAAACCCTGATTCCTGAATCATCTTCTCGAAAGAAAAACGTAGCTAGTGTCCTATCCCCATTTAGACAACGTGAAAGTGCATCCAGTGAAGCAGCCTGATAATAAATACACATATTGGGACACGCCAAGCCTCCTGGTGATTTCTCGAGATGTAGAACCCCTAGCTTAACCCTCATGGATTTTTTTGTTCCAAATAAAATTCCGCAGAGTTGAATCTAGTTCCTGAAAGAAACTATTGGGGAATTTAAAAGGAACATCTGAAAATAAAAATGTTAGCAATGGCAAGATGGACATTTTGATCATTGAGATGTAGCCTATTATAGTCAAAGGGAGAAAAGACCACCTATCAAGCAAACTCTTGATTTTACATTGCATTTGTACATAGTTCAGATGGAAGAGGCTAGAAAATGTTTTTGTCACAACTATGCCAAGATATCTAATTGTGGACGCCATCCTTGCCGGAGACTGTAGTGAAATAAGGAGGTCATCAGCTGTTGCGTTAAAAAGCAGTAATTCTGTTTTGCTTTGGTTTATCTTGTACCCCCAATCTTAGTAAAGTCTGTTATTGTCTGGAAAGATCATTACCTATTATCCTCATCAGGATGGAGATATAAAATCATATTGTCATATGGGAGGCTTTATATTATTATTACTATTGCAAAGTTGCATTTCCAGGGGTTCGATAAAAAAAGTGAATAAAATCGGGGAAAAGGGACCCCCTCTATGTGTTCCTCTTCTGATCATAATGGAACATGCCATTTTGGAGTTTACCATCAACTTTGCTTGAGTCCCATCATACAAATTTGCTAGCATCGAAATAAAGTGAGAAGGAAAACCACATTTTTGAAGACTATAAAACAAGCCATACCAGAGTACAATATTAACTAGGTCTTTTATGTGGTTCACTAAGAAATTGTCTATTGCCTGAATTAAATACTGGGTATTTGCAGACATTAATTGACCTGCCACAAAACCACTCTGGTCTATTTGTATTAGCGATTGTGCTGCTGGCATTA
The DNA here is from genome assembly GCF_964204655.1 of Triturus cristatus. Classification (NCBI taxonomy): domain Eukaryota; kingdom Metazoa; phylum Chordata; class Amphibia; order Caudata; family Salamandridae; genus Triturus; species Triturus cristatus. Next base: position 266,883,675 of record NC_140581.1, read on the forward strand.
CGCAGGCAGCCCAGAGCTTCATCAGCAATTTATGGTCAGTATTAAGTAGACTGATCGGTCTGTATGAATAGACAGATTTCGGATTCTTATCTTTTTTAAGAAATGAAGCTATTATTGCTTCTTGAAAAGTTGAAGGGATCTTACCCCCTTTAATAAAATTGAATGGATCAGCTAGAATTGGCACACGCTCGCTGTAAAATATTTTAAAGAATTCAGTAGGTAGCCTATCATTTCCATAGGCTTTAGCACTAGGCATTCTCTTTAATGCTTGTTGAGTCTCAGAGGGTGTTATCAGCTTCAACTTTGCCTGGGTCAGAGACTTGGATCGAGAGGGGAGACAGAACGAATCGTAGTACTGTTTAATGAGACTCATTGACACCGTGTGTTGAGTCTGATAAATATCAGAATAATGCTGAAAATCTATACAAGAATTAATCAATCCCTTCTCATTCTTAATTCTTGTAGACTAGGCAAGGAACTTGCCAAAATGATGATTTTCCTCATATATTTTTTGTTGATAGCTATTTGATTTTTTCATTTCTTCTACAGTAAAAAAATCTCTAAGCTTTTATTTTGTAGTTGCAACTATTCAGGGCTCTATCTCAGTCCCAGCACTTTTCTCCCATGCTGTAATACTATTATTCAATGGGGCCTGCAGGTTCACAATTTGCTCTGAGAATTCCTTATTTTGATTTGCTTTAAAAACTATAATCCTCCCCCTCAATCTTTCTATAAAAAGCTCCCAGATGGAAAATAATGAAGCCGTATTGCAATTGATGGTAAAAAACTCCAGAATTAAATGCTTTGGGCCTCATTTATGAGGTGTTACCGTATGGCAGCACCGCCGGACTTCCTGCAGCGCTGCCCTACAGTAAAAGAAAAGGGCAGGAATGCGCTGTATCTATCAGATATGGCACATTCCTGTCCTTTTCCCCTGCACCGGTGCACAATGGGCTGCCATACGCCAACACATGCACCTTTGCACCATGGTGCAAGGGTGCCTGCGTTGCGGGGATGATTATTTCTGTGCAGGAAGGGAAACCTGCAAAGAAATAAACCGAAGGGGCTGTTTCCGCTTTTTATGTGTGCTGCAGGATGCAGCACACATAGAAAAAGGAAAATCTATGTGAAATATTGATATTTCTCCTCGTTGTGCCTCTCTTACAATCCCTTAAAATTGTGAAAGCTTTCTCCACTCCGACGTCCGTTCTCAGGGATCTCCCGCCATCAACAGAATGGACTAACCGTTTGGTGACTTTCTTTCATGAAAAAATCGTGACTATTTATAACTCCTTCTTAAGGGTGCCTCTTGATGATCACTCAGCCTTGTTAGTCCCTGCTGTGGAGCTGCTGCTGGCTGAAGTATCCCTTGAAATTATTAAGGGTCTTAAGTCAGGCTCTCCTGCTGACCCTTGTCCAGCGAAATTGTTGGTGACGTTGGCCACGTCCATCAATCCAGTGGTAAAAAAGGTTCTTACTACCTCTCTGTCAGCTGGCCATATGCCTTCCATTTGGAAACACGTGAAAATTCTTCGGCTACTAAAGAAACCATCAGTGGACCCTAATGTGCTAGCTAACTACAGGTCCATATCTCTACTACTGGCTTTCTCAAAGGTGCTGGAGAAATATGTGAATACAGTTATCTCAGAATATGTGGAAAAAATAACCTTTTGCATATTAGTCTGTCAGGCTTCAGGGCTAACTATAGTACAGAAACGGCATTGCTGGAGGTCACAGAACATATCAAAGAGAAGTTAGAACAGGGCGGGTTGAGCCATTTTAATTTTATTAGACCTGTCGGCGGACTTTGAAAAAATCCCACATAACATGCTCCTGGAGAGGATTAAGAAGCTTGGAATAGAAAGCTCTGCATTATAGTGGTTGAGCTCCTTTCTTGAGGACAGAAGTCAGGAAGTTTGGACTCCTCCCATTGTGGCCACCACCCCAGGGGGTCCGGCATGGCTCAGTACTGAGCCCCACTCTTTTCAATCTGTATTTGTCCCCCCTTGCACCACTGGCAGAAGCATGAGGGGCACAAATAATTTCATACACCGATGATACCCATCCGCTTTTCACCTGTGACAAGGGAGCACACTTTGAGGGTGAGAAGATTAGAATATGCCTCTTCAGGGTGTTCAACTGGCTAAGGAGGAATCAATTGAAATGTAATCCTGAGAAATCGGAGATTATCTTTTCTGGCTCCCCGTCTTCGGTAGAGTGGAGAAGCTGGTGGCCTGGGAATATATGTCACCTCCACCCTCTGCTCAAACTACAGTAAAAAACCTGGACATCTCTATAGATAGTGCTCTCTCGATGAGATCTCAAGTTCAGTCTGTAGTCGGTACCTGCTTGGGCCTACTGCAAATGCTGAGAAAATGTCTACCCCTGCTATCACTGAACACAAGGAAAACTCTGGTCCAGGCGCTGGTTACTTCCAGACTGGACTATGCTAATGTCATGTACCTCAGCCTCCATGAGTGTCTCCTCAACCGCTTGCAGGTGGTCCAAAATGCAGCAGCAAGACTGGCTTCCAGTGAAAAAGAGGATTAGATTTAAGGTTCTGGTGCTGTTTTTCAAAGCTCTTCAAGGGAGGGGCACTAGCTATCTCAGAAAGAGAGTAACCCAGTACACGCATTCCAGAACTCTGAGGTCCTCCTCTAATGGCCTGGCCTCGGTTCCTAGGATACGCCAAGTCAGATCTGGAGGAAGATCCTTTAGGTTCCTGGGAGCCCAAGCTTGGAACCTGCTCCCGGTGACCCTCAGGTCTTTAACTGACCTGGCCATCTTTAATAAAAACCTGGCTATTCCGCAACTAGGGGTGCTTGGAAAGGTAGATGGAGACTATTAGCACCGGGACACTCTTGCTGAATAGCCGTGCACTCTATAAATGCGCTCATTCATTAATTAATTCTTTCATTCTTACGACTCCCTTGGGGAGGCGTACATTTTGCACTGCCTCAGATTTAAGATTTCTTGTAAATCTGGGGCAGTCTCAAAAAACTATGGATTTTGCTGTGAACGTCCCCAGCAACAACCATTGCACGCCCCTTTAACGCAGAAAACTGTGTTAAAAGGAGCCATATTCATGATGCAGTACAAAAGGGGGTGGTGATGAACGGAACATCAGAACCAATCAAACACTCACACCTAGTCAACAGATCTGGGTTTGATCCATCACCGTTCTTTAGCCCACTCTACCACCCCAGTTATTCATGATGCAGCATTAAGCTAGAAAAAGTGGCTTAGTGCTGACACATAAATATGAAGCAGGCTCCTGTGCCACGGATCGTTACAAAAAGTGACGTTCCGGCGCAATGGGCCTCATAAATTAGGCCCTTTGCTTCATCCACCCACTGGGGATTGGAGAGCAGTGATCTATCAAGTTGCCATCTAGGTCTATCCCTATTCTTTAAGCCAATATTAACTTCTAAGGACACCAAAGAATGATCAGAAAAAGCATTAGTACAGATGTCCGTCTGCCCCCTGTTTAAAGATTTCGATATTAAAACAATTGTATTTGTGATGCAGTTTTAAATCTATAGGAGAAACATGTATACTGTTTAGCTTCTGAATGGTCTTTTCTCCAAGGATTGATTAACTGATAGCTAGACTTAAAAGCTTCTATTACTTTTTTGTTTTAAGCTTGAGCTGCTTTTTATACTTTTTGATGTATCTTTAGTCAGATGCTGAATAAAATTGAAATCACCCTCTTCCCTCCCCCCCGCCCCAAATCAAAGGACCAACAGCTAGCCCAGGCAATTTTATGGATCTTTGTGAGAGTATCTGTGTCGCAACTTATTGGCCCATAAGAATTTATGAGATTGAGATTTTTACCATTCATTATTACTTTGACCCAGAGCCATCTGCCATATGGATCTTGAATCACTTCCCTCACTTCCCAGTCAACACTATTGCTTGAAAAGATCACAACTCCCCTTAACGCTGCCTGTGCCAACGTGTAGAATGCATAGAAATACTTTTGAGGGACTACCAACTTCAGGGGATTCAAAACATTAATCCAACACAATCCAATTTTTGTGAAAATCTGTATTTCTTTATTCTTGTCGGTGAAGATATTCCATTGTTTTGATAAAATATTCCCAGCACATTATAGCCTATAATGTGCTGGGAATATTTTATCAAAACAATGGATTAATGTTTTGAATCCCTGTTACTGTACCTTGTTTATTGTGAAAAAGAAGAAGTGAAAATAATTCTTTATAGTTTCCATATACTTGATCTTGAATGTTTATAGATCTACAATATATATAAAGGTGTGCCGTAGAGTGTGAGAGAGAAGTGTCCGGAGAGATCCAAGCCTGGATCTAGGATGTAAGGAACCTGAAAGCAGTGGGGACAGAGTCTGGGTCACTTGCCAGTGACCTAGGGCAGGATGGACCAATGCCCACAGATATCAGGTGCTTCAGGTGAGTTGATGGGTGTCTTGACTCTTCAGCCACGAGGTCCAGGAGGTGGCGACGAAGTCCACGAGCCGGATTCAAGCTGTCCCACAAAGTCTGTTGAGTGCTGCGGTGTCGGCGACCAGGAAGGCCCCAACAAGCCTTCGCAACAGCAAGTCTCAGGAAATCAGAGAAAGGACTGCAGTGCAGACCAGCAAGGTCTGATGGACTCACCCAGCAAGGGTAAGTAAGAGCAAGTCTGGAGCAACCAGAAAAGCCCCAACAGAAGTGGAGTTGCCTTCGTGGGGACCTGCTAGCCAACGGGATAGTGATCGCGAAGGAGCCTCGAGCGGTTGCACTGGAAGCTGGCCCAAGGGTCACTCGTGGAGTGGAGGCCAACAATCTTCAGTGCAGGAGGTGCTCAAGGCTGGGGGTACTAGGAGCCCAAAGCACAACTTTGAAGATGACCAGGAAGGTGTTGTTGCTGCAAATGTTCACGGTGTCCAGGGGTCATGGTTCCACATTACCCACGATAGCCACAGGCCACAGCTTTGCTGTGGACTCAGAGTAGCCTCGGGGAAGTCTGGAAATCCACCTCTTGGGGATGCAGAGACTTCGGCGTCTGGCAGGAGCTTCAGTAATGCAGACGGGTCAGTTGCTTCTTTGGTGCCTGCCAAGAAGGGGAGTCACTCCTTGACCCCAAGGGAGATTTCTTCTGTCTTCTAGTCGTGATAGAAAGTTGAAGGTCCAGGATATATGTTTCAGAGGTTCGTCCAGGGTAATCTGAAGTCCTAGGGACTGGATTCCTATACTTATACTAGGTTTGGGGGATGGACTAACTGTAAGGCTCCACCTATGGGTGGGCCTGGGGTAGGGGTGGTTACACCCCTTCCCCTTTGTCCAGTTTCATGTCAGAGCAGGGGCTGAGTGCCCCTGCAACCGGTTTGAACTGGGCTATGCACAGGGACACCTTGTGTGCCCCAGGCAGACTCTCAAAAGCATTCTCTGAATGCACCCACCCTGCCCCAAAACACATCTACCTGTCTGGGGAGGTGGTTACACCTCCCTGTGACAGGAAACCTACTGTCCAGGCCTCCCCTGCCGGAGTTTCCACCAGCAGCAGGAGGCCAGACCTGTGTCTGTGGCAGTGGCATCCATTTTGTGATGCCAGGGCTTTGAAAGGATTTAACCGGGTTTAGCCAGTGTGAACATGTCTCTCCCTCTAGAAGGGTGGAATGCTACCCCCGTCACCAGAACTGGCGGGGGGATAGTATTCCAAAGCGTTTGACACCAAACACGACATGTTTTGATGCAGCCATCCCAAAGTTAGCATTTACCGTGAGGTTATAATGCACTTTAGAGTATATGGTATGGCTGTATTACAGAACAGCCATAAGGAAGTATTTACGAATGCTGCAGAGGGGCTCAGCTCATGCTTGGGCACCCTCTCACTTAAAACCAAGCACTCTGCCTTCAGGATTGTCAAGGCCTGCCATAGGAGTGGCTCATAGGTTTATATGTGTCTGTATAAGGTAGTGATATAGCTAGTCTATACCACAGTTTACCCAGGTTGCAGTAGCAGACCTGTGGTGTAATTTTGGAGTGCTTCCCAGGGGTGGCATAATACATGCTGCTGCCCCTGGTAGGCCTCTGAGGTACCTATGCCTTAGGTACATAGTATACCATATACTAGGGGCTTATAAGGCACTCCAGAATCCAATTAGATATGTACCTAATGTACATGGAAACCATTTTGGGGAAGAAGCAGTTTTAGGCTGTGGTCCTGATTATCAGGGCCACAGCCAGATTAAGGTCGAAAAACAGTGAAACACCAGCAAAAAGTGGGGGTACCCATGTGAAGCAGATCCTACTCTCCTACACACCCCCCCCCCCCCAAAATGCAGGGACATTAAACTAACCTTGACCAGTTGAGTCTTCATGTTCTAAGTGGAAATACCTAGAGAGTCCATCTGCATTGGCATGGTTACTCCCAGGTCTATGTTCCACTGTAAAGTCCATCCCCTGTAGGGAAATGGACCACCTAAGCAGTTTGGGATTTTCACCCTTCATTTGTTTTAGCCATAAGAGGGGCTTATGGTCTGTCTGAACAAGGAAGTGAGTACCAAACAAGTATGGCCTTAACTTCTTCAGAGCCCAAACCACAGCAAAGGCCTCCCTCTCAATAGCTGACCAACGTTTCTCTCAAGGGGTCAGCCTTCTGCTTATGAAAGCTACTGGCTGATCATGACCTTCTTCATTCAATTGTGACAGTACAGCCCCAACCCCCAATTCAGAAGCATCAGTTTGAACAATGAACATTTCGGAGTAGTCAGGACTCTGCAGAATGGGAGCAGTACACATGGCCTGCTTCAGTTCATCCAATGCCTTTTGACAGCTAGCTGTCCACTGAACCTTTTTGGGCATTTTCTTAGAAGTTAAGTCATTCAAGGGTGTCACTATTGATCCATACCCTTTGGCAAATCTCCTATAGTACCCAGTCAGGCCTAAGAAGGCTCTCACCTGAGTCTGGGTAGTTGGAGCAGTCCATTCCATTATGGTCTGGGTCTTGCTCTGCAATGGTTGAACCTGGCCTCCACCTACAAGGTAGCACAGGTACACAACCTGACTCTGCCCTATCTGGCACTTAGTAGCCTTGATAGGCCTGCTTTTTGCAGGGCCTCCAAAACATTTCTTAGGTGGACCAGGTGATCCTCCCAGGTGGAGCTAAAGACAGCAATATCATCTAGATATGCTGCACTAAAGGCTTCCAGGCCTGTGAGAACTGTATTCACCAACCTTTGGAAAGTGGCAGGTGCATTCTTCAAACCAAAGGGCATTACCACAAATTGATAGTACCCACTAGGGGTAGAAAATGCTGTTTTTGGCTTTGAATCACCAGCTAGCCTGATCTGCCAGTAGCCAGCTGTCAAGTCAAAAGTGCTAAGATACTTGGCTGAGGCCAAAGTATCTATAAGTTCATCTGCCCTGGGTATTGGATGGGCATCAGTCCTAGTGACTGCATTGAGACCTCTGTAGTCCACACAAAACCTAATCTCTCTTTTTCCACCACTGGTGTGAGGTTTTGGCACAAGGACCACTGGACTAGCCCAAGGGCTATCTGAGGGTTCAATCATACCCAGATCCAACATTTTCTGGACTTCAGTCCTGATACAGTCCCTGACATGGTCAGGTTGCCTATAAATCTTATTTTTAATAGGCAGACTGTCCCCAGTGTCCACTTCATGAGTGCACCAGGTAGTCTGACTTGGAGTCAGAGAAAACATGTGTCTGAACTGATTGAGAACCTGTCTGAAATCAGTTTGCTGCTGGGCAGTGAGGCTGCCTGCCAAGGCTACACCATCAACTGACCCATCATCAGGGTTCTGTGAGAGGAGGTCAGGGAGTGGGTCACACTCTTCCTCCTGTTCCTCATCAGTTGCCATGAGCAAGCCCATGTCAGCCCTGTCCACATATGGCTTCAGCCTGTTGACATGGAGAACCCTATGGGGACTCCTAGGGGATCCAAGGTCTACCAAGTAGGTAACCTCCCCTTTCTGTTCAACAATAGTGTGGGGTCCACTCCACTTGTCCTGGAGAGCTGCTGGGGCCACAGGCTCCAACACCCACACTTTCTGTCCTGGTTGATAAACATTCAGTACAGCCTTTTGGTCATGCCAGGCTTTTTGCAGTTCCTGGCTAGCCTCAAGGTTTTTGTTTGTCTTTTTCATATACTCAGCCATCCGGGAGCGGAGACCAAGTACATAGTCCACTATGTCTTGCTTTGGGGGCTTGAGAGGTAACTCCCATCCTTCCTTCACCAAACACAATGGACCCCTGACAGGGTGACCAAACAGAAGTTCAAATGGCCTGTAGCCAACCCCCTTCTGAGGCACCTCCCTGTATGCAAATATAAGGCAGGGCAAGAGAAGGTCCCATTTTCGCCTAAGCTTCTCTGGGAGTCCTTTGATCATGCCCTTTAAGGTTTTGTTGAACCTTTCAACTAAACCATTGCATTGTGGGTGATAGGGTGTGGTGAATTTGTAATTCACTCCACACTCCTTCCACATTGCAGTTAAGTAACTTGACATAAAGTTTGCATCTCTGTCAGATACTACCTCCTTGGAAAAGCCTACTCTTGAGAACACACTCAAGAGAGCTCTTCCCTTAGGGGAATTGCTTTTGGATACCTGGTGGCATGATCCTCTACCACCAGTATAAACCTGTGCCCAGATGCAGTTTGAGGATCCATGGGACCAACAATGTCAATCCCAACCCTCTCAAAGGGAACCCCCACCAAAGGTAGTGGTATCAGGGGGGCCTTTGTAGTGCCACCTGCTTTGCCACTGGCTTGGCAGGTTACACAGGAGCGACAAAACTCCTTTGTGTCTTCAGACATGTGTGGCCAGTGAAAGTGAGGAACAATTCTGTCCCAAGTCTTGTTCTGGCCTAAGTGTCCTGCTAGGGGAATATCATGGGCTAGTGTCAATAGGAAACCCCTAAACTTCAGAGGTATAACCAACCTCCTGGATGCACCAGGCTTGGGGTCTCTACTCTCTGAGTAAAGGAGTCCATCATCCCAATAAACTTTATGGGTGCCACAAGCATTCCCAGCAGCCTCATCAGCAGCTTGCTGTCTGAGGGTTTCAAGAGAGGGGCAGGTTTTCTGCCCCTGGCTCAGATCAGACCTGGAAGGGCCCCCTGTCCCCAAGAACTCAACCTGGTCAGGTTCAAGCTCCTCTGGGACAGTTCCTTCTTCAGGCTCAAGATCATCTCCCTGAGGAGACTGATCAGCATCCTGAGACAGGTGGGAAGGCTCTGCCTTAACCCTACTGCTCCTCCTCTTGTGAGGCACCTGGTCCATTATTCCAGAATCCAGGGCCTGTCCAGCTTTTGACATTTTAGCATGTGACCTAGTCACAGCAAAGACATGTGCAGGGATCCCTAACATTTCTGCATGTGTCCTGAGCTCCACTTCAGCCCAAGCTGAAGTTTCCAGATCATTGCCAAGCAAGCACAGGTCTGCACTTACCACAACCTTCTTAAGGCCAGTTACCCCTGCCCAGGAGAAGCTAACAACTGCCAGAGAATGGTCTGTTCTGACGTTGCTAGCATTGGTCACTTGGTACATTTCACCAAGTATAATCTGCTCAGGATCCACAAGATCTTTTGTCACCATGGTGACACTTGCTCCTGTGTCCCTGAATGCCCAAGCTTCTACTCCATTAATTAAAGGCTGCTATCTGTATTTGCCCAGGTTACTGGGGCTCACAAAGGGGGACATAGCCATGCCCCCATCACTGACAAGCACAGCCTGAGTTGGTACTCTGACTAGGCCAGAGTCCATCTCAGAAACCAGGGTCAACCCTACTACACCCTTATTCTGTCCATTTCCACCCCCAATTGTAACTGTACTAGGGGGAACAGGTGCCTTAGGGGCATTGGTGGTGGTTGGAGTATTTTCTTTAGCCTTGGTGCAGACACTAGTCCAGTGAGTTTTCTGCTTACAGATTTTGCACCAGGGATTATTTTGGCCTTTTCCCTTTCCTGTCTGGGAATCCCCCCCCTGAAGAAGATTTTTGGGGCCCTTGTGAAGACTTCTGGTCCCCACCCTTATCAGAGTTTTTAGAATCTTGCTTCTTAGGGTCACCACCTTGGTTCTGTACTTTCTGCCTCACCCTGGTTCTGACCCATTTGTCTGCCTTCTTTCCCAATTCTTGGGGAGAGGTCAGATCAGAGTCTACCAGGTATTGGAGCAAAAGCTGATTTTGACAGTTATTAAGAGAATCTGCTCCCACATTATCAGATTATACAATTTCCACCAGCAGCAGGAGGCCAGACCCGTGTCTGTGGCAGTGGCATCCATTTTGTGATGACAGGGCTTTGAAAGGATTTAACCGGGTTTAGCCAGTGTGAACAATGTCTCTCCCTCTAGAAGGGTGGAATGCTACCCCCGCCACCAGAACTGGCAGGGGGGGTAGTATTCCAAAGCGTTTGACACCAAACACAACATGTTTTGATGCAGCCATCCCAAAGTTAGCATTTACCGCGAGGTTATAATGCACTTAAGAGTATATGGTATGGCTGTATCACAGAACAGCCATAAGGAAGTATTTACGAATGCTGCAGAGGGGCTCAGCTCATGCTTGGGCACCCTCTCACATAAAACCAAGCACTCTGCGTTCAGGATTGTCAAGGCCTGCCATAGGAGTGGCTTATAGGTTTATATGTGTCTGTATAAGGTAGTGATATAGGTAGTCTATACCACAGTAAGGGGTGCAAGCACATCCTTACCCAGGTTGCAGTAGCAGACCTGTGGTGTCATTTTGGAGTGCTTCCCAGGGGTGGCATAATACATGCTGCAGCCCCTGGTAGGCCTCTGAGGTACCTATGCCCTAGGTGCATAGTATACAATATACTAGGGGCTTATAAGGCACTCCAGAATCCAATTAGATATGTACCTAATGCTGTGAGGAAGCAGCTAGGCTGTGGTCCTGATTAGCAGGGCCATAGCCAGACTAAGGTCGAAAAACAGTGAAACACCAGCAAAAATTGGGGGTACCCATGTGAAGCAGATCCTACTCTCCTACAAATACACACCCTGCACCATACAACAAACAACCAGGGAGACAGCCACTACAGAAGTGGCTGCACAGGAACACACAGCACAGAAGCACAGGGCCAGGGAAACACACACACCACAACAACACCACACTCAGGGAAACAAAAATTAGGACAAGCAGCAAATGAACACATGCAAGGAACACACATCCAAATGGACACACAGCCTGCATAGTCACACATACATATCACAGACTGACACGCAGACACATACACACTCCACATGCCAACAGCAATGGAGCACAACAAATAGGAAAACCAAAGTGGGCTGCACACAAATGGAAGGCCATGGAGACACACAACAAGCACATGTACATCACATGCAAGACAAGGAACAGAGAACAACACCCTCAGACCATCAAAGCACATATGGCTGGTACAGTCAGTGAGGTCAAACCACAGACATCACAGTGCAACAACACAGGGAGACAGCAAGGCAAACCATGTATAGGCACAAGGAGTACACCAGCTGCACTACACACATGGCCCATTGACACACTCCATGACTGACAAACACCAGTAGGAATCTACACACATCCAGCAGCACACACCACCAGTGTCAAACACACTGAAGGGTGGCAATACTTGCCAGGCAATACACACACAAACACTCACACACCCTGGGGGTAGCCACAAACATCACACACACACAGGGATGCCACAACTAATGTCTGCACAAAAACAACACACAAACACATAACCCAACAGAAACACACACAGAACCACAACAAGAACAGACATGCCCTGTGCAGCTAAACTGTGGAAAGGCAATGGAAGCACAGACACAACAGGAGTGCACACCATCATCACTCAGGAACAATGCACAGACAACATACCACAACACACACAAGAAGTGCACCATCACAGAACAACACAGCCACATCAAACAAACAACAGATGCACAGGCAAAACAATCACATAGCAAACACAGCAGGACATCAGGGTATGCACACCAGGCAATGACAAGGCAACATACACACACAGCACTGCATGCACAATAAGCAGTGTGTACACACCAAGCATCCCAGCCACACACAGACATCAGTGACAGAACAGCAACCAACACAACACCATACAGTACAGCACAAAGACAACAGCACACACTGGAAGTGAAGCAATAACACAGCCAACACACATACATCCAACACAACACCAACAGATGCACAAGTCTGGGACACAAAGGTGGAAGCAACTTGACTAGAGGACTGGGCAGCACACACAGTTGAACTGCATAGGAGCAACCATGACTGACAAACAGCACCAGAACATCACATACAACCCATTGGTGAATTGCCCTGAGTGACACATTGACCCTGGCCAAATAACTGAACCTCAAAGCACAGTGTCACAAATGAAGTGATGTGGAGGCACACACACATGTAAACCAAGGGGACAGCTGACACCAAAGTGAAGTGTACTGCATGTCAGTAGGGGACATGGCAGGAGTGTACCATACACAAGGAGAGGGAGTGCAGACCCACAATGGGTAGGCATCTGAGGCACAGATAGGGGATGGGATGACAACACACACAACATGCCACACTGGAGGCAAGAAGGCACCATGTGACAGCAATGCATGAGAAAACACAACCACAATGGCAGTGTGGAACAGCAGGTCTGCACAGTCCCCAGAAACAGCTACAAGACACATGGATGTGCAACAAAATACAACACTGACTTGCCAGTCACACACTCTGCATACTCACAATTGACAAAAACACAAGTAGGAGTCAGCCAGAACTGTAAGGACACACCAATACACTGCACAGTGCACAACATACAACTCACACATGTGCATACAACCACAGGGCTGAACAAACAAAACAACAGGCATACAACTCCTGGGTGACATGTGTGTAGTTGACAATGCAGGGGCATGCACACATCAACACTCCCCACAAACTCACTCCCTCCACACTGCACACTACCTGACCATCCAAGAGCACACATGGGAAGTAAGCCATGGGACTAGGATGACTGGCCATCACAAGGTGACCACACACATACACCACTGGGCACACATAAAGGAAGAATACACATACTTGATGACCCTGGCCAGCCTGCCTGCAATACTGTGTGCAGAAACCTACTCTGTGCTGGCAGTGCCCCTAACCTGACATGTGTACAATATAGCCAACATGAACAAATTAAGTAAATGACAACTGCTTCTCATTGAAAATTGACACCATTGCCCCTGAAACAAATTGAGTAAGTGAGCCCAAACATTGACTATGTTGAAGTGGCACACAGACCATGTGGTACAGTAAACCATATACACACAGCAAAAGAACTGTATTCAGTAAGGACACTGACAAAAAAGACAACAGGAGCAACTGTCTTTATTCACATATTGCACAGATAGGCACCATGAGAAAAAAAGAGCAAGGCACAAAATGCAGAGCATGTCCATGAGAAGCTGCACAGGCAAGGGCAAAACAACAGTGAACAACAAGCCCAGTGGCCAGGGCAGAGTGTAGAGTATGTCCATGAGAAGCTGCACAGGCAAGCACAAAACAGCAGTGGACAACAAGGCCAGTGGCCAGTGGCCAGGGCAGAGTATGTCCATGAGAAGCTGCACAGGCAAGGGCAAAACAGCAAGTCCAGTGGCCATTAAGTGCAGAGTATGTCCATGAGAAGCTGCACAGGCAAGGGCAAAACAGTAGTGAACAACAAGGCCAGTGGCCAGGGCAGAGTGCAGAGTATGTCCATGAGATGTTGCACTGGAAAGGGCAAAACAGCAGTAAATTATAAGGCCAGTGGCCAGAGCAGAGTCAGAGTATGTCCATGAGAAACTGCACAGGCAAGTGCAAAACAGCAGTGAACAACAAGGCCAGTGGCCAGGGCAGAGTACAGAGTATGTCCATGAGAAGCTGAACTGGGAATGTGTGCGACCGTACCTTTCCATGGTCAGCAACACAGTCAGTGGGTAACAATGTGCAGTACAGGCCTATGTGTGTGAGACAGGTGTGTGAAGGTGACTAACACTCAGACTTGGCTGTCAGGCGGACTGGGAGCTGGCTGTGTCTCGGGGACTGTCGGGGCACTTGACCGGGGAGAGAGCGGAACAGCTGAGATAGAGCTATCAGTGGCTTGGCAAGCTGGAGCGCTCCTTGGGCCAGGTGGTGTAGTGGCACGTGGAGGCGGAGTCATGCAGACGAGAGACACGGTGTGGCTGGGAGATTGTGGAGCGGTGCCTTTCCACTTCTTGGGGATCCTAAATGGCTTGACTGACTCTGGATCAATGGGAAGTGGTGTGGACACAACAGGAACACTCACCACCAAAGCTGCATCAGGTGCAGACTCTGGCACCCCCTCTGGTGATGTGCTGGACCCAGCGGAACGCTTTGCCTGGTTTCGCCTCTGCCCCCACTTTCCCTGTTTACTAGGTGTCACCCCTACAGTACCCTCCTTCCCCTGCTTCACTGGGCTTGGAATAGGAGTCGAGGTGATGGGTGAATCTGCCTTGGATCCCTTCCTAGGTATACCCTTGGCATGCACCACCTCCTTGGTGGGCACAGACACTGTATGCTTCTCTTTGCAAGATGCTTTAGGGGCAGGAGAGTCCTTGGATGGGGATGCCTCTGAGTCATGTGTGCCTGAGGTCTGCTGCTTTGCAATTTGTCCCCTGGTGTCGCCTGACGGGCTTTCCCCTTTCGCTCTGGGGTGGCTTTGGTCTTCCGTGGGGATGGTGTCTGCGACCGGGACCGCTTGGGTTGCTGCTGCTGTGTGCTTCATGTGCAGCATCGTGACTTTGATGTATGTGGACCGTGGTCACTATCGTCAGACATGGCCACTGCCAGTGGGGTGGACAAAGGGACCGGAGCTGGACTGTGAGTATGTGCCTGTTGAAGGGCAGACGTCACTGTTGAGGACAAAGGCTGGACAGTCCGGTGTAGCCCACCCATGTCTGAATGTATGCCCTCCATAAAGCAACCACCTGGGACAATTTTATTGTCGTGGTCAATGAAGGCATTGAGGAGAGCTGTTTGGCCTACACACAGCTGGCGCAAAAAGTCCACAGACTCAGCACTGATGGCACCAGGGTGGACAGGGGCAGGGGCAGCGGTGCCAGGGGTGAAGGACACTCTTCCCCTCTTACTGAGGCGGACACGGGCAGCACCAGAGGAAGTGGCTGGGAGGGTGGGCATTGGCCGCTGTGTGGTGGAAGACGATGCAGAGTCCCCGTTCCTTGTGCCCGCCAACATGGATGCATCCCCGCTGGCATCAGATGATGTGGTGCTTTGCGTCTCAGGCTGGGATTCCTCCAGCAGACTCCTGTCCCCCTCTGAGGCGCTGGTGACATCTGTGTCTTTGGGCTCCTGTGCAGCTGTTGTGCTAGTTTCACCCCCACTGGTGTCCGTCTCCTGTCCCTCTGTGACCACAGGAGATGCTGCATGAGAGAAAGAGATGTAGGATCAGGTCAGTGGCCGCAACAGAACAAACATATGCAAGCAATGCATAACAAAAGATGACCAAATCTACATGTTGCACACCACCCTGTGCAATCACATCGTGCCAACTCACTATATAGACTCAAACAGTGCGTGGAAATTGGAAATTCAGGCATGAGTGAGCCATGTGACGACCACACAGCACAACACCCTGCTTGTGGCTCTGTTCAACCAGACACACAACTAGCTCTGAGCACACCTAGGGACTTGATGGGGGCACACTACTTGTTGCCAATGACAGATCTGTATGGAACAGGAGGGGACAACACAGACACAGACTACAACATGACAGTCCACAATGGCCATTAGCCCATGCCACCCACCATGTTGTACTTTGGGGACAAAAGACTGGTGCACATTGTTGTCAGATGTCTAGACCTCCCCAATCTGGGTACATGCAATGGACGCATTAATGAAGGCACGGTCAGATCGGGCACACTGCCGTTCCCTCCCATGGGATTCTCAAGACTACCCCAATGCAGAAGAAACCTGAAGAGCACAACTCAGAATGCAATGTGAATGCACAGCATCCAAATCACCTTTGTAAGTACAGGTAGGGCAAATGCATGACACCGGCACCCAGCCCAGCAGCCCCACTTACATTCCACTGCATCACACTACCGCCAACACATAGGCCAGCGCTGGCACCGGCCCTGTACACATGCAGCCACTCCCAGCCAAAGTCACCCTCCCTAAATGCTCACCCCTGGCTTGCTGCTGATGCTCCTTCAAATGTGCATCCAGCCCAGGCTGTGTCACTGCCAAGATGCGCCCCATTAGTGGTGTCATGCTGCGCCGTGCCAAACGCCCAGTGCGAGGAAGCAGCCCCAAGGTCATCTCCGCCACGTTCTTTGCCAGCCGTCTGATGTCGTCCCATCTCTCGTGGCAGTGGGTGCGTCATCGGTTTGAAACCCCCAGAGCTCGCACCTTCGCTGCAATGGCCCTCCACACGGCCTTATGCTGGTGTACCTTGAGCTGCAGGCATGGGGTACAAGAGGGGGAAATGATCAGTGACACAGTGTTATGTACCGACATCTATCAGTATAGCAGCAAGATACAAACTCATCACATCTCCAACGATATGTCTATCAGAGACTAGAGTACATCTCACATGGTACAACTGCATGGGAAAAGCTGATGTAAAAGCATGCAGGTGTGAGGGGGAACACAGTCCCTGCACATCTCACACACATGCAGGATGCCAGCACTGAAACACCTAAGTAGCCTGCCCACAACTCCAGTCCATTGTTGGGTTGAGAAACACATACATCACATATCAACCTGTGTTTGTCGGTAGACTCACTGTGTCCGGGACTAAGCAGCCTTCAATGTCCCTGCCCTGTGAATAGATGATTGTGTCATGGATGTCACATTAAGGGACATGATCTCAAAAATCCAAAATACTCTTCACAGGGCCAGTCGCGTGCAATCTACAGTGCTGAGATGGCCCATAGCTGGAGTGCAATGTGAAAAGACTGATTTAATACTCTGTAAGTGAAGTGATGTGTCCTTGTCTTTATGGGCAGGGACTGTGCTGGCCAGCTGGGCTCACACTGAGATGGATTACAGGGGCACACACAGCCATTCAGCCAAGCAATCACTGTCCTGACTCCTGCATGAACAACCTTCTGTGTCACAATATGGCTGACAACACAACACAGGTCACTCATACATACATGTGCAGGCAGTCAAACCTGTGTCTTTGGGGACACACACCTTCCCCCTGGAGACAGCATCTCAGGCAGTGCATGACACAACCCCACACTCCCAGGCACATACTGCATCAGTCCAACTACATGTATGCCCCCCCTGCCCTACCTCCCCACTGCTGAGGACTTACCACTACATTTGGTTCACCATATAGCCTTGGGTACTGTGTGAGCACCTCGTCCAACAGGACCTCCAGCTCCTCGCTTGTGAAGGGACTGGCACGGATCTTCTCTGTCCTTGCCATCACTGTGGACATGAAACAACAGCGGTGGAATTGGGTGGTGAGGGGTCTCTGGCAGCAGTCCCTGGGGGCAGCAGCAGGTGAGGGGTCGCAGGCAGCAGTCCCTGGAGGCAGCAGCAGGTGAGAGGTCTCAAGCAGCAGTCCCTGGAGGCAGCAGCAGGTGAGGGGTCTCTGGCAGCAATCCCTGGAGACAGCTACAAGTGAGGGGTCTCAGGCAGCAGTCCCTGGAGGCAGCAGCAGGTGAGGGGTCTCTGGCAGCCGTCTCTGGGAGCAGTGGAAATGTAAAGCTCACTCCCACACATATAAAGCCCCCTGGGGTCATTTCAAAGGTGCCAAGCTGCAGCAATTGGTGGTCCAGGTCTGCCTCTTTCAAATGCATTCAATGACCGCCTCCACAGTGGCTGAGCATGCCTACCGCGATCTTCAAAATTGCATCATGCCACCGCAATCAAGGTTCCCATTGGCTCTAGGGCAAGCTCCATGGTGGTGGCATACCGCAGGGGCCCGGTGTGCGCTAGCGCGATGGTGCATCTCTCAAATGCAACCAATGACCGCCTCCGCAGTGGCGGAGCATGCGTACCACGATCTTCAAAATTGCATCATGTCACCGCTATCAAGGTTCCCTTTGGCTCTAGGGCAAGCTCCATGGCGGTGACACGCCGCAGGGGCCAGGTGTGCGCCACTGCAATTTTGGCGGCGGAGCATGCCAACCGCCATTTCCCTATGTCTCCATGCCTATCACTACCGCACTTGTGTGAATGGGGGTGCTGGTGACACACCGCTGGGGCCAGGAGGTAGCTACTGCGATATGGACGGCAGAGCATGCCAACCGCCATTTCCCCATGTCTCCATGCCTATCACTACCGCACTTGTGTGAATGGAGGTGCTGGTGACACACCGTCTAGGCCAGGCGGTAGCTACCGCGATATGGGTGCCATACATTGACACGAGGCACCGCGATTCAGGTGGCGGAGCATACCAGCCGCCATTTCTCCATGTCTCCATGCCTATCACTACCACACTTGTGTGAATGGAGGTGCTGGTGACACACCGCCGGGACCAGGCAGCAGCTACCGCGATATGGGTGCCATACATTGACACGAGGCACCGCGATTCAGGCGGCGGAGCATGCCAACCGCCATTTCCCCATGTCTCCATGCCTATCATTACCACACTTGTGTGAATGGAGGTGCTGGTGACACACCGCCGGGGCCAGGCAGTAGCTACCGCGATATGGGTGCCATACATTGACACAAGGCACCGCGATTCAGGCGGCGGAGCATGCCAACCGCCATTTCCCCATGTCTCCATGCCTATCACTACCGCACTTGTGTGAATGGGGGTGCTGGTGACACACCGCTGGGGCCAGGCGGTAGCTTCCACGAGATGGATGGCAGAGCATGCCAACCGGCATTTCCCCAAGTCTCCATGCCTATCACTATTGCACTTGTGTGAATGGGGGTGCTGGTGACACACTGCTGGGGCCAGGCAGTAGCTTCCATGATATGGATGGCAGAGCATGCCAACTGCCATTTCCCCATGTCTTCATGCCTATCACTACAGCACTTGTGTGAATGGGGGTGCTGGTGGCACACCGCTTGCGCCAGGAGGTAGCTTCCACGAGATGGATGGCGGAGCATGCCAACCACCATTTCCCCATGTCTCCTTGCTTATCACTACGGCACTTGTGTGAATGGGGGTGCTGGTGACACACTGCTGGGGCCAGGTGGTAGCTACCACGATATGGATGGTGGAGCATGCCAACTGCCATTTCCCCATGTCTCCATGCCTATCACTACCGCACTTGTGTGAATGGGGGTGCTGGTGACACACCGCTGGGGCCAGGAGGTAGCTACTGATATGGGTGCCATACAATGGCAATGGCCATCTGGAAAACATCAACAGTGCACAGTACCCACATGGTCAATGGCACATCATTGTGCACACGATGCAGATGTTCCATCTACTCCACTGGTGACTACACATGCCATGTTTGTGTATGTGATTTCGTAGATTGGCCTGTACTCACTCACATGTCACTTATGAATTTGATGGTCATGGAGGCAGGACAGTGTTGTTCTGAACTCTACAATGTGTACACATTTCAATGTGTTGAGGTGCAGTGACAATCACAGCAATGCTCATCTCAATGAATGATGATTTATTTTGCATGGCCTCTCAAGTCTGCTCATGCACACATTCGTCATTCCTGCGCCGACTGTGGTCATTGTGTGGTGGATGTGTGCCAGGTTGAAAAGACGCATGAAGGTGTGACAGGTACAGCAGCTAGGTGGGAGACAGTGGGGTTGATTTGTTACACATGCTGGATGCTATACTCCCAGGTGTGCCCATGTGAAATGTGGCCATATCCCTAAGTGAATTCACATTGACCAAGGTGGTGTTTGAGGTACTTGTTTTGTGTAAGTTGACAGGTGTGCCCTTTGTGTAGCTGAAGGTGTCCCTACTTGTAAGCTGGTCTGTTACTCAATATTGATGGCAGTCATTGTTGTCGTTGTGTCATCCAGAACGTGAGATGCTGTGCCCATCTCATGATGTATTGCATTGACATGTGTCCACTTTCATCTCAAATAGGAGGAGGCCAAATCTGATTTGTCACTTGACGGTGCTGGAAGACATGGAGGATGTGGCGATCATCCAGAAATGCCGTCTGGATAGAGTCACCCTAAAAACCCTTTGTGATCTGTTGGAGCCCCACCTGCAGCCTCGCCAAACATATCCAACAGCTTTCACCCCTACTTATAAGGTGATGGCGGCCCTGCATTTTTTTGCCACAGGATCATTCCAAGAGACATGTTCAGCATGTTGCTGCGTGATGTACTGTCCGCCATGATGATATACAAGGACAGAGACATCCATTTCCCCAGGGGTGCTGAATTGCCAGCTGTGAAGGGAGACTTCTATCCCCTTGTGGTAAATAATTTAATTACCGGGACTTAATTTGATACAGAAACATAATAAAAATAGCTCAGTAAATAAGAGGCAGAATCCGTGGTATTAGAGGTTCGGAATGGGCTTTATTCCAATGGACGATTCGAATCGGTTGCTCCAAGTTCCATCACCACGAAGGTTCAGGAAGTGAAGTACATACTTTATTGATAATTAATCACTTTTATACAATAGGCATTACAGTGAAGCAAATGCAAGAGGCGTAACAATTGATAGTGTGGATAAAATGTACGTGCGTAGCAAAAGTAGGCGTAACTGGGTGTGACTAAAGAACGTCATCAGATGTGATGTCATAATAGGGTGGTTCCATGAAAGAATTTCGCAATGTCAGCAGAAATACTTGGCAGAAATGCGCGCGCAGCAGCATGACGTGTCATTGACGTGCAACTAGGGGGTGAAGGGGACTTGACATTTAGCTCTACATGTGGCGACAGAAGTCTGGAGGGTCAAGTCAACCTAATCCCAAATCATATCTAACATCCTATGTTTAAAGAACTATGTTATCCAAAAGAGAGGTCTCTTAGAGTAGAATCTTATTCTATACTGACTATACTGACTGTTAGTGCGTGTGCAAGCGTCTAAGTGTCTACACTAGATGCGAGGGTAGAAATCTTCCATAATAATAGGGCTATGAATTACTTGCAGAAAGACAGAGAAACCGGGCCTTTGCTCGGTAGCTTGGCAGAATGTTTACTTAAACTACTAGACAGGAATGCATTGGGCAGGGAGCGAAGCAGATAATTTCGAAGGTGAAATACAGTTTTTTGGCAGGCAACAGGCTGATGTCAGACTTCGTGAGCCGCGCAGGGAATGAGACAAAGTTCATGGTCACAGATGCAGGCTCAGACTGGAGCTTTCAGAGGCAGAAGGCAAGAAAAGCTTGATGACAGAATCAGGGCCTACTTGCCTGGACTGTAAAATGGCATAAGTGAACCATATAAAGCCGGTGGCCTTTCGTACTTAGGAATGGAATATCCGGCCTATTCATGGCGGATCTGAAAGAGGACATGTTGACGGTGGACGCACATGTGTTTGCGTCTTCATAACTGGAACTGGAGGGAACATACATGTACTTGTGATTCATACATGGAACCGTTGGGGTCCAAGATAGGGGACATAACTGATCAGAAAAATCCATATTTCCACATTCCCTCCTTGTCCCCTACTTGCCCGTTAAGAGATATCAATCTTCATCAATCCATTGATCTGTTCATATAGCATCATTTGTTCTTCTTTCTTCTTCCGTGATGAATGAAATCTTGGTGGTGGAATACACGATGTGGCACACAGACCACAGATCGCTGGTCCACATTGTAGACATAGACAGCAACTGAATAGTATGAGAAGGCCAATACCTAGGAAGATAGGACCTTCCATCCAAAGGTAGATAATACACTCCAAAACCAACCGGACCAAGTCCAGGTGCCTGGATTCTGGTGTATCTGGCTTACAATCTTATGAAGGCGAGTTATGGCTTTATATACAGATGGCGAATTTTCTGGTATGAAAATGCAACAGCTTGATCCGATGACCCTACAGGCTCCGCCCCTATCGGCCAGGATGACGTCAAGGACAAGACGATTTTGAAGCACAACAATCCGCATAGCAGACTGTTCTTCTGTTAAATTGCCTAAGGCGGAAATAGTTTCGTTCACTACTGCTTCAAGGGTTCTAGTTAATCTACGTATCAGCTTACTATTAGTAACGGTACCTATATAGGGAAAGAGACCTTTATTGAAATCTGTGTATTTTTCCCATGCTGTTTCAGTGTAATCGACTATTGGGAGATCTCTCCTTACTCTATTATATACTAAATGAGTATTTCTGTGATAATCAGGAGGAGCTAGAAAAACTGGTGGCAAAAGGAATCCAATGTAGCTTCGGATTCGACATTTAGGATCATAAGATTAAGCGTAAAATTACCTAATCCATACACTTCATTTTCTAGATCAGTTCCTGTTCTCTGGGGAAGTCCCTCCTTGTTAGGATAGCAGACTTTAAGTAAAACTAAGTTCAAATTTCCCCATACCCAGTTATCTTGATAAACTGCAGAATTCGAATCTAGGGAATTAATTAAACTAAACCATGCTCCACAGGAGCCGTTGTGTGTGAACGGGTATGGAAAGAGAGGTAGAATTCCTTTATAATTCTGATAGGGAGGGAGTCGGCCACATATCCAACAATTTGTAGCATTGCTAACCTGATGGGAATGATGTAACATACTAATAAACGTGTTATTGCGCAGCGCAAATCTATAAGACAACTCAAGCGGAGGTAATTCACTAAAAGAATGTTCAGCAGTAATATTATAAACATGTCTAGAAATAGGATAATATATGTGTAACAATATACTTGCAGTAATTATTAAAAGACTTAAGAAAAACAAAATTAATAACGTCACTGTGCAATGACTACGCAGTGATTTACAGTACGCATGTCGTTTCAACATATTTCGGGTGTGTTCTCTATTCAGGTCTAAGGGATACATGTCAGAGACAATTCAACCGCTTCACCTTGGAGAGGACTTAAACAATCAAATTGCTTGACTGATTAGACCTGAGTTTTAGTTTATAATGTTCGTGATTACTTGGTTCAACCAAAGGAAGTTTTGAGTCAATGGGTGAAGACACACGAGGTGTGGTATTCACATCCGATGGTAGTCCATGAAATTTCTTGATATGACTTGAATGTACCCAGCCTTTCCTGCCCTCGATCTTCACGGCTGTCCTTGTGGTGAGCAAGACCAGTTGCGGTGACTTCCACCTAGGATCCAGCTGAGTCTTTCGATCAAAGTTCCTCACCAGGACCAGGTCCCCCGGAATTACGTCATGGGGTTTCACCTCAGTGTTGTCGGGAAAGGCTGCAGCTACCTGTGAACGACAAGATTGTAGTGCAGACATCAAGGAAGCCAAGTAATCTGTCAGCATATTACAGTCAATATCAGTTATTTTGCGTGGTATAGGCGTCCCCCACATATTTGGTGGTCTGCCAAAGATCACCTCATACGGGGTTAGCCCTGTTCGAGAGTGTGCTACCATTCTCATGTAAAAGAGTGCAACTGGTAACGCTACTACCCAGTCGACCC
Organism: Triturus cristatus; assembly: GCF_964204655.1. Taxonomy (NCBI): domain Eukaryota; kingdom Metazoa; phylum Chordata; class Amphibia; order Caudata; family Salamandridae; genus Triturus; species Triturus cristatus. Next base: position 266,907,147 of record NC_140581.1, read on the forward strand.
CTTTCTCTCTGCATATTTTGGACAGTCTGATTTTCAGGATCTGATTATGTCTTTCTACGAGACCTGCTGCCTCGGGGTGTCGGACACAGTGGAATTTCCACTGATAGCCTAACAAAAGTGAAACGTGTTTCATTAGTTCGGATGAGAACGGCTGGCCGTTATCTGAGTAGACAACACGTGGTAAACCGTATCGTGGGAAGAATTCTCGAACCTGTTGTTTGGCAGTAGTCGGGGCAGTGTAATCTGAAACCGGGTATGCCTCTGTCCAACGGGAAAGAGCGCATACAACTACGAGAACATATTTGAATCCTCGACATCGTTCCATCTGGATATAATCCATCTGGAGGACTTCAAAAGGGTGATCAGGAGGCTGAAATCCACCCTGTTCTACAGGTACGCTTTTTCCTGGGTTGAACTGACAACAGATCATACAGGTACGAACTTTTTGTTTAGCTGCTGCTCGTAAATGTTTATTGAACCAAATGTGTTGAATGCTATCTAGCATAGCTTTTTCTCCTAGATGCGCTGGACTATGTATAGTGTTAATAATGACTTGGACCATTGAATCAGGAAGGAACCACACAGATTTTTCCTTCGTCATCCATCCTTGATCCGTTCGGATCCCTCCTAATTCAGTCCATTTCTTTATTTCGTCTGGTGTAGCATGTGTCTGTATATCAATTACGTCAAGAGTAGGATCTTTAATCGTCATACAATGTGTTGGCGTCAGGACTATTGTCTTTGTCATGTCGGATGTTTGAGTTTGAGCAGTCTGTTTAGCTGTTCTGTCAGCTAGATCATTGCCTTGGGAAATGATATCAGTAACTTTCGTATGAGCTTTACATTTCATAATTGATATTGCAGTGGGTAGATGTATCGCATCTAATAAGGCATGAATGAGGGGTCCGTGCTGAATGTGGGCACCGTGAGAAGTTAAATAACCTCTCTCTCGCCACAGCACGCCGAAGTCATGTACAACTCCGAATGCATAACGTGAATCAGTATATATGTTGACTTTTTTATTTGTGGCTTGAATACAGGCTTGTGTCAGAGCGATGAGCTCTGCGGCTTGAGCTGACAAGGTATTTATGCAATTTGTTTCAATGACTTCAGTGTCTGTTGTGACTGCGTAAGCGGCCACTAGCTCTCCTGTACTTGTTCTCATACATGAACCATCTACATACAACGTCAGGTCTGGGTCTGGCAATGGGACATCTGTCAAGTCTTGTCTGGGTTTCGTCGTGATAGTGATAACTTCAATACAATCATGAGCTAGTGGGTCTGTTCCGATTACAGGTAAAAGTGTGGCAGGATTCAATGTGTTACAACGTCTGATTTCTATATGTGGCTGAAACAATGTTAATTCATACCCTGTAAGTCGCGCTATAGTCAAGTGTTGTGTTTGCGTCCGATTCACAAGAACCTCTACTGCATGTGGTACTTGAACTGTCAATGGATGTCCTAACACTATGGCATCGCTTTGTCTGATTGCTAAAGTTGTTGCTGCCACTGATTTTAGGCATGCAGGCAAAGCCTGAGCTACGGGATCTAATGTACTAGAAAAATAAGCACATGGTTTATGTGATCCTGCTTGTTCCTGTGTGAGTACTGACAAGGCAGTACCTTCGCGTTCTGTAACAAAGAGTGTAAACTGTTTACTGTAACATGGCGTTGCTAAGACAGGTGCTTGGCATAAAGCTTTCTTTAGGCTTTCAAAAGCTTGTGTATGTTCCTGAGTCCAAGGGAGAACAGTCGATGTGGCTGCCTCCTGTGTTGTCAATTGAATGAGTGGTTTTGCTAGAAATGCATATTGAGGGATCCACTGCCTACACTATGAAGTGAGGCCTATGAAAGCCCGCACCTCCTTTTGTGTCTTGGGTATTGGCATGTTAGCTATTAACTGAATGCGGTCGGGTGTAAGCTGCCTTCCCTCCTTGGACAGCGAGTGTCCAAGGTAAACAACTCGCTGGACACAGAATTGCAGCTTAGAAGGGGACACCTTGTGCCCCTTTTCGGCTAGAAATTGTAAAACTGTCAGTGATGCTTTCTCACATTCTGGTTCGCTTCTCGCGGTGATCAGCAGATCATCGACATATTGAAGCAAGGCAGTGTTAACTGGCATGTGGATACTGTCGAGTTCTCGTTTCAGTGCTTGGCTATAGATGCTGGGGCTTTCTGTAAATCCTTGAGGTGCGCGTGAGAATTTAAAGCTACGTCCATTTAAACTAAATCCGAACAAGTATTGGCTTTCCGGATCTATAGGGACGCTGAAAAAGGCATTCTTGAGATCAATTACAGTAAAGAATGTTGCTTCGGAATCAATAGCTGTCAGTAATGACGAGATATCTGGGACCACAGGGAATTGTGGCACAATGCACTTGTTTAATTCGCGCAGATCAATAACCAATCGATATACTGGCGGGGCCTTTGGATCTGTTCGTTTAAGAATCGGAATTATCGGTGAATTACATACATTGGAGTCTGTTTCCACAACCACTCCTTGGGCAATGAGCTCGTCAATGATTTGCAGTAAAGCCACTACAGCATCTGGTGGTAACTTGTATTGTCGCATTCGTGGTAGTACCACTCCTGCCTTTAGTGTAACTCGATATGGTGTAATATTCATGCAACCAACATCAGTAGGGCCTTGTGCCCATAGATGTGTAGGTAAAGTCTGCAGTCGGGGATCCATGTCTCTAGACACATAGTGACCTTTAAAATCACGTAAAAACAATCTTACTCCTTCCGGAGAACAACATATTATAGCTCCTAGAGCTTTTAGTGTTTTTATACCTAACAAGTTTTCTGGACATGATTTAGTAAGCAATAAATCTGTAGTTCGGGTCAAAGGTCCTATCGTAAGTGGAAGAGGCTGTGACACTTCATTAACAATAGGTTTTCCTGAAAAACCAAGGGAAATATTCTGTGAGCCTGAGAGGGGTGCCCCTGGAACTTCACTACGTTTTATTGTTGTTCGACTTGCCCCTGTATCGAGTAAAAATTTTCTATCTTGGCCTAATAATTCACTATGTACATAAGGTCCTTCTTGGTCTACAGGGACCTCAATAAGGGGTAAGTCAACTTCCCTCTCTAGGCTGGTTCATGCGTATCGTTGATAATCAGGATAGTCATACTGTGCGGTCTGGTACAGCTGTCGTGTCGTGGTTTGTGTGGCAGCAACAGGCAGCGCTGGTGCAGCTGGCACAAACTGTATAGACTGTGGTGGAGCTGGCATGGACTGTGCATGCTGCGGGGCTCCTTGTTCATTCTGATCCTGTCTAGGTGGTCGTGGTCTTTCTTTTGTATTACCTATGGCGATATTATGTTTTAAAACTGGACAATCGTGTACGTAATGACCTGGCTGTTTACAATAGTTGCATGTCCCTTTTACAGGACCTGCCGAAACACTGGACTGTGTCGTACCCTTTTTATGTCCTTCAGCTGGAACTGTCTGGGAAACTAGCATTTTCATTTTCGTGTCTTTCATGCGTCTTTGTTCATGTTCTTGTTCCTCTCTAATTCTATTGTGATGGTACTGTAACATTTGCAACATTTGTGATGGGGTGTTACCTTGCCAGGTACTCTCGAATTTTATTACTCTATTCTTCACTTGGGGTAAGGAGTTTTCAACTAATTTTGTCACAAACAGATGTGGGTATGATTCGCTACTTGCTTTTATGCCACTATTTATACCAAAACATTTTTCAAATCGGGCATAGAAATCACTAGTGTCTTCATCTTGCTTTTGTTTACAGGCTGAAATTGTACCCCAGTCTTCCTTTTTCGTAGTTAATTAACGTGGCAGTACCTGTACTAGTAAACCTGGTAGTGCTTTAGTTTTATCCCCAAGCCCTGCTCCTGCAGTTCGGGCCTTTTCTTCTGCTTCTAATGCTGACCATTCTATCTTTTGGTCTCCCACCTCCCACTCTTTTTCCTTGAGTTTTTCATAAATGCCAGCAGGCATTAATACCTTTAATATTGTCATAATGTCGGGATAGGTATACTCTCCCATGAGTAACATGTCTTTAATTTCTCGGTGGAAACCCGCTGGGTCTTTATCATGACTGGGTACTACTTTCTTCATTTGTAACAATTCTATTTTCGATATGGGCGTATATACAAATACACGTTTAAACTCATTGTCCTCGCCTTTTATTGGGTGTACCTCTCGTAAAGGATTCTGTCTGTCCATGTAATACGTAGTTCTTTCCTTGATGGGCAATGAGACATGTTCTGGGCATACAAAAAGAATGTACTGCTTTCTTGATTCTAGTATTTCTTTAATTAACTTAGTACCTGAACCTCTCCATCTATTCGTGAGTAATTCAGTCAATATATCAGGTAAGGGACCAGGATCTGAATGCTGACTCTGATATAGTATAAGGAGTTGTTGAATCATATAAATCCCAGCTAAACGCTGTTCATCTGGGGTGAGATTCAAAAATGTGTGTGCTACTGTATCATCACCATACTTTCCGGGACTGTCAACCCAATGAACGGCTGACCTGGCTAATTCTTGTTCATCCATAGAATCGAGAAAATGATAACCCCTTCGTTCTCGGAGTAATTTGTCAGCGGCTTGGAACGAATGCTCGGGGGACCTTATATATATTATAGGTGTTTGGAAATTCCTGTTATTATCTGAACATATCGGACGTATCGGGTCAATAAAACATTTAGTACTATTACAAGATCTTCCTCTACCTACATAGGCTATGGTGTCTGACTGTCCTGTGGGCAGTCCTGATCCTTCCTCCTCGCTTTGTTCGAACTGGTCTACTGCTAATCTCTCTTCGTGTAAGCGTTCTATTTCTTTACGGATCTTTCGGCACATGGCTATTATACAATTTTGCTTATCATGTCTCCCTTCTGATATATTCTGGCTCCATCTGGTAAGTGTTTGCATTGCTTCCGGATCTACCCCCGGTCGGTCTTGATTTCTGATCACACAATTTACGAGGAAACGTAACAGTTCCCCCTGTATCTCCACTTTCTGGTATTCCATAGCTCTGTTAATACATTCAGAATCTCGCCCTGTTTGGACAAAATGATATATATTATCTAGATGCACAGTCATTCCTGGTATCTTCCCTAAATACACCGCGGCTCGTCTGATACGTAATGATGCCATGATCATTTCGTCCTCTTTGCCGGGCACAGGGTCATATCTACAATCTATAAGAAGTTCCTTAAGCGTGCGGGCATTTATGAGTTTGGGGGTACGTGAATGTGCTGATTCTTGAAAGGTAAGTTTATTTACTCTGGGTGGCGTAGAAAAAATGTTGGTAGCACCTCCCGTAGCCCCATCTGGGGTATCGGGCGTGAAAGGATTCGTTGAACGCGATACAGCAACTATAGATGTGGACACAGCTATAGAAGTAGCTGTAGGAACAGATGTAGAAACAGATGTGCTTGCCGGAACTTGTGTCAGGATTTGTTGCTGTAGAGATACAGATACTGGATCTTGGCGTTGAACCACCCCAGCAGACGGTCTATGTGGGGCGGGGTTAGCATACTCGGGAGCTGCGTCATCTAAGTATGAGGAAAGAAAAACATCTTCTGCTGTTCTAGGATGCCCCTTAGGATGCATTTTTATTGGGAATAATGGGGTTGGCAAGTCTTTTGGTATTTCCGGAGTAGCCTTAGGTAATCCCTCGGCCAGGAGGGGATACATACCATTCATAAGGGCATTTCTTTGTCTGTCTATTTGTTCTGATTTCACTCGTGTACCTTCTTCAATTAATAGATTTTCTCGGACTTTATTTGAATTCTCTTTATTTTTCTCTTCCTGTCGGAGTGCTTTTTCTGTACGTCTATGAGATTCTTTACGCCACAACTCAACGGCGTCTTTCTGTGACTGTCTGACTTTCCTTTTCCATAACTCTTCCTCTACTTTCATGATGCACTCTGCATCCCAGGTCCCAGCTGCGGGCCACCTCTGACTTTCTGGTAATTCCTTGGTGTAGTCTACCCATAAATCAAGAAATAATATAGCGTCTAAGCCATGTTTATGATACATGAAGTACCCTGGAGTGTCCCTAGGAGGAATAGGAACAGCTTCTTCGAGTACCCCTTTTCTTGTTGTGATCTGTCTTAATTTCGAAAAGAGCGGCATATTGAGAACTGGTCTGATACTTGATCTTGAACAAACTTAATACAATAGACACAATAATGAACAGTCATTCACACCACAATATGCAGAACGTATTTAAAACATTTAACATTTAACATTTAACTGAGCAACAATGATGATGACGATCTAAGGAAAACTTAATCACTAAACATAATACTCGGCATTATCTGGATTATTCTGAATTTATATACTTGATATACTAGATATACTGCTAAACAGTACAGATACACTGCTGAAACAGTGCAGACCGGATTTGTGTACCCAAACCCGTCTTGACCGGCACAACCTATGTGCACGTCAGAACGCCTCCCCAGTAATGGTACTCACCGGGTAGCTCGGAACGGAAAGCCTCGGAACGGAACTGAACTGGACCGGACTGGACCCGACTCGAAAACTTCGGACACTCTGGACACTTGATGGGCCTCTGTATACCTCGGATCTTGCTCTCTCAGCTAGGCTCTGGTCGGGATACTTCGCACTTCTCACCGCCTCGTCTGGGTGTTGATCGCAGCCTCAGTCGCCCCCGCTTGACCGGAGGGAGATACAGGAAATCCTGCTGGTACGCGTTGTTGTCCGTCCAGCTGTGGCAGGAGACCGGGCCTGCAACGCACCGCCGGCGCGTGAGATGAGAAAGTGTCCCTGTTCGGGCGCCATTCATGTGGTAAATAATTTAATTACCGGGACTTAATTTGATACAGAAACATAATAAAAATAGCTCAGTAAATAAGAGGCAGAATCCGTGGTATTAGAGGTTCGGAATGGGCTTTATTCCAATGGACGATTCGAATCGGTTGCTCCAAGTTCCATCACCACGAAGGTTCAGGAAGTGAAGTACATACTTTATTGATAATTAATCACTTTTATACAATAGGCATTACAGTGAAGCAAATGCAAGAGGCGTAACAATTGATAGTGTGGATAAAATGTACGTGCGTAGCAAAAGTAGGCGTAACTGGGTGTGACTAAAGAACGTCATCAGATGTGATGTCATAATAGGGTGGTTCCATGAAAGAATTTCGCAATGTCAGCAGAAATACTTGGCAGAAATGCGCGCGCAGCAGCATGACGTGTCATTGACGTGCAACTAGGGGGTGAAGGGGACTTGACATTTAGCTCTACATGTGGCGACAGAAGTCTGGAGGGTCAAGTCAACCTAATCCCAAATCATATCTAACATCCTATGTTTAAAGAACTATGTTATCCAAAAGAGAGGTCTCTTAGAGTAGAATCTTATTCTATACTGACTATACTGACTGTTAGTGCGTGTGCAAGCGTCTAAGTGTCTACACTAGATGCGAGGGTAGAAATCTTCCATAATAATAGGGCTATGAATTACTTGCAGAAAGACAGAGAAACCGGGCCTTTGCTCGGTAGCTTGGCAGAATGTTTACTTAAACTACTAGACAGGAATGCATTGGGCAGGGAGCGAAGCAGATAATTTCGAAGGTGAAATACAGTTTTTTGGCAGGCAACAGGCTGATGTCAGACTTCGTGAGCCGCGCAGGGAATGAGACAAAGTTCATGGTCACAGATGCAGGCTCAGACTGGAGCTTTCAGAGGCAGAAGGCAAGAAAAGCTTGATGACAGAATCAGGGCCTACTTGCCTGGACTGTAAAATGGCATAAGTGAACCATATAAAGCCGGTGGCCTTTCGTACTTAGGAATGGAATATCCGGCCTATTCATGGCGGATCTGAAAGAGGACATGTTGACGGTGGACGCACATGTGTTTGCGTCTTCATAACTGGAACTGGAGGGAACATACATGTACTTGTGATTCATACATGGAACCGTTGGGGTCCAAGATAGGGGACATAACTGATCAGAAAAATCCATATTTCCACACCCTTGGACACATCCCCAATGTTGTTGGTGCCATTGATTGCACCCATGTCGGGCTTGTGCCACCACAGGCAAGTGAGCACATTTACAGGAATCGAAACATTACCACTCCATAAATGTGCAAGTGGTGTGCCTGGCAGATATGATCCTCTCCCACGTGTGTGCCAAATTTCCAGGCTTGGCCCATGACTCCTACATCCTGCGGATCAGCATTGTGCCCCAGCTGATGGCTAATCTGCTTCCCTAGCGTGCATGGATTGTGGGTGAGTATGCCTAGTCGTATGGTGTGCTGGGTGTGTGACCTGCTGCCCTTTGCCTCAGCGACATTGCAATGTCTATTTGTGTTTGTCATACCTAGGTGACTCTGCATATCCCAACCGTCCCTGGTTGCTGAGCCCACTGCGGAATCCCAGGACCCCGGCTGAAGTCCGCTACAATGAGGCACATGTGAGGACACATCGTGTGGTGGAGCTTACTTTTGGTCTGCTCAAGTCACGTTTCCATTGCCTGGACAAGACTGGAGGTGCACTGGCATACTCGTCCGGGAAGGTGTGTCAGATTGTAGTGGCATGCTGCATGCTCCACAACCTAGCCATTCGCAAGGAGATTCCCCTGCTCCTGAATGATGGTGAGGACCCAAGGCCCCAGCCTACAAACCAACCCGTGTCCACTGATGAGGACAGTAGAGGAGAAGGAAGGTGATGACCTGCGTGAACAGCTCATCACCCGCTGCTTTACTTGCAGGTGGTTGACAATGTACAACATACTCATTGTCTGCGGATTTTACTGTTGTCGTAAAGGGGTATGTGAGAATTGTAACAGCAGCCAGTTGTAGACTCAGCAGTGGTTAGCAATGTTTCTGGGACTGGCCATTTGGGAACATCTACAGGACGTGTATGTGGACACTTGTTGCCCATTGTGACGTGTGCATGTTGGGTTATCCTGATGGTAGGTGTTGTGTGATGTCTGTGATGCCACACCCAGACCAGTGAATGTTGTTCTGTTGTGTTTCCCTAGGTGCCTTCAACTTCTCCTTGCCTACATACAGCCCATACTCCTGGTACATTGTGATCATGTTGAAGACTGGACATCCTGAAATAAAGACAAAGCAGACATGACAACATGTGTGTAAGGATATTTTACTTGCAATGGTGACATGTGGGGGGTGTGTACAATTCCATTGAGGTGGAGCAGTGAGTTGACAGTTATGGTAAATTAGATAATCGAGTGGTCACCACATTGATGTGGTGACCCAGTCCAACAGACAGATGCCATTCACAAGGCAGTGTGGGAAAGGACAGTCCAAAAAGTCAATGCAGTGGTGAAGAGGGTTGCCATCATGGCTGGCTCCGTGACTGGCATCTGGCAGGTGCTTTGCCTCCAGATACTCCCAGGGTCTTCTTAGGACGGCCCCTTTGTCGTTTGGCAGGGGGGGCCCTGCTGCAGGGTGAGTGGGGTCTGAGGACTTACGCCTCTCTGTGGGTGCAGGGGAAGATGGTGAACTGTCATCCTGCGGCCCACCAGAGGGAGGTGGAGGTGTTGGTTGTGGCACAGGCCTGTCCCTCAGTACCGCACTTGCTGGCCCAAAAGGTCCACAATCTGTCCCATGCGGGTATCAATGGACCTCATCAGCAGGATAAGCTCGTGCAACAGTTCGTCCAACCGTCCCGTTCGGCCCTGGGCCTGTTCGTATGCGACAAGGACTCTGGTGATGTGTTCCAGGGATTAGGTCCCAGCCTCCTGGTGTCTGTGGGTGACCCTGCCCCTCCCACCTACCCTGCTGCCACGGACCTGTTGCCTCACAACTGTGGGCACCCGCATCCTCTCCCTGCCCTCCTCCGTCGGTGGTGTGGGGTGGTCATCCTCTGGGACAGGGAGGGTGTTGCAGGCAGCACTGGGGGTGGTGGTGGCATTGGCCGCACAAGCCGTAACAGCAGGGGTCTTCAGTGAAGTTGTTATTGCCGCAGATGTGGTGGGGGGACGATGGGGTCCTGGGACCTGTTGCTCCCTGGCACACCAGATGGGCCGGCTTTGAGCTCATCATCCAGGGAATCCTGGGAGTCAACATCAGAGAGCCCATGTACCGGGGGGGGGGAGACTGGCTCTGCAGGTTGCTGGTGTTTTCCTCCGCAGTGAGTTCTTTGTCATGTGGAAATATGGATTTTTCTGGTCAGTTATGTCCCCTATCTTGGACCCCAACAGTTCTATGTGCATGTCACAAGTACCTGAGTGTTCCCTCCAGTTCCAGTTATAAAGACGCAAACACATGTGCGTCCACCGTCAACATGTCCTCTGTCAGATCCGCCATGAATAGGCCGGATATTCCATTCCTAAGTATGAGAAGCCACCGGCTTTATATGGTTCACTTATGCCATTTTACAGTCCAGGCAAGTAGGCCCTGATTCTGTCATCAAACTCTTCTTGCCTTCTGCCTCTGAAAGCTCCAGTCTGAGCCTGCATCTGTGACCATGAACTTTGTCTCATTCTCTGCGCGGCTCACGAAGCCTGACATCAGCCTATTCTCTGCCAAGAACTGTATTTCACCTTCGAATTATCTGCTTCCCCCTCAGCCGATGCATTCCTGCCTAGTAGCTTAAGTAAACATTCTTCCAGTTACCGAGCAAAAGGCCGGCTTCTCTGTCCTCATGCAAGTAATTCATAGCCCTGTTACTATGGAAGATTCCTGCCCTCGCATTTAGTGTAGACACTTAGACGCTTGTACACGCACGCACAGTCAGTATAGAATAGATTCTGTTCGAGAGTCCTTCTTTATGGATAACATAGTTCTTTAAACATAGGATGTTAGATATGATTTGGGATTAGGTTGACTTGACCCCTCAGACTTCTTGTCTCCACATGTAGAGCTAAAAGTCAAGTCCCCTTCACCCCCTAGTTACACGTCAATCACACGTCAATCACACGTCATGCTGCTGCGCGCGCATCTATGCCAAATATTATCTTATAGATCCACCTATATATGATCTCATAACCAATTATGTTCCTTTTTACTCCTTGTTCCACCCATTTTCGGTTACGCAGACAATTCGTCATTTTCCTTATCAATTGTTACGCCTATTGCATTCGCTTCATTGTAATGTATGTATTATAAAAGCCATTTCATGTCAATAATGTGTGTGCTTCACTTCCTGAACCTTCGTGGTGACGGAACATTGGGAGCAACCGATTATAATCGAATTAATGGAATAAAGCCCATTCCGAACCTCTAATACCACGGATTCTGCCTCTCATTTTATTGAGCTATTTTACTATGTTCCTGTATCAAATTCAGTCCCGGTAAAGGAGAAATATTTACCACATGATGGCGCCCGAACAGGGACACTTTCTCATCTCACGCGCCGGCGGTGCGTTGCAGGCCCGGTCTCCTGCCACAGCTGGACGGACAATAACGCGTACCAGCAGGATTTCCTGTATCTCCCTCCGGTCAAGCGGGGGCGACTGAGACTGCGATCAACACCCAGACGAGGCGGTGAGAAGTGCGAAGTATCCCGACCAGAGCCTAGCTGAGAGAGCAAGATCCGAGGTATACAGAGACCCACCAGTCCGAAGTCAAGCCCAGTGTCCGACGAGTCGAGTCGAGTCGAGTCCAGTCCGGTTCAAGTTCAAGTTACTGAGGCCTTCCGTTTCCGAAGCTACCCGGTGAGTACCATTGCTGGGGAGGCATTTCTGACGTGCACATAGGTTGTGCCGGTCAAGACGGGTTTGGGTACACAAATCCGGTCTGCACTGTTTTAGCAGTGTATCTGTACTGTTTAGCAGTATATCAAGTATTCCGAAGTATTCCGAAGTGTCTAGTTATTGTCTAGTTATTGTCGAGAATTAAGCTTGGTGATTAGTTATGCAGACGATCATTATTGTTGTTTCAGTTAAAGGTTTAATGTTTAATGTTTAAAGTGTTTAAGTATGTTCTGTATATCGTGGTATGAATGACTGTTCATTATCGTGTTTATTGTATTAAGTCTGTTCAAATTCAAGTATCAGGTCAAAATCAAGTATAAAGTCAGTTCTCAATATGCCGCTCTTTTCGAAATTAAGACAGATCACTACCAGAAAAGGGGTTCTCGAAGAAGCCATCCCTATTCCTCCTAGGGACACTCCAGGGCACTTTATGTATCACAAACATGGCTTAGACGCTATATTATTTCTTGATTTATGGGTAGACTATACCAAGGGATTACCAGAAAGTCAGAGGTGGCCCACAGCGGGGACCTGGGATGCAGAGTGCATCATGAAAGTCGAGGAAGAGTTATGGAAAAGGAAAGTCAGACAGTCACAGAAAGACGCCGTTGAATTATGGCGTAAAGAATCACATAGACGAACAGAAAAAGCACGTAGACAGGAAGAGAAGAGTAAAGAGAATTCCAATAAAGTTCGAGAGAATCTATTAATTGAGGAAGGTATCCGAGTGAAATCAGAACAAGTAGACAGACAAAGAAATGCCCTTATGAATGGTATGTATCCCCTTCTGGCCGAAGGATTACCTAAGGCTACTCCAGAAACACCAAAAGACTTGCCAACCCCATTGTTCCCAATAAAGGTACATCCTAAGGGGCATCCTAGAACCGCAGAAGATGTTTTTCTTTCCTCATATTTAGATGACGCAGCTCCCGAGTATGCTAATTCCGCCCCACATAGACCGCATACCAGGGAGGTTCAACGCCAAGATCCAGTGCCCGTATCCCTACAGCAACAAATCGAGTCACAAGTTCCGGCAAGCACATCTGTTTCTGTATCCGCTCCTACAGCTACTTCTATGGCTGTGTCCACACCTGTAGTTGCTGTGTCACGTTCGACGAATCCTTTTACACCCGACGCCCCAGATGGGGCCGCGGGAGGAGCTACCAATATCTTTTCTACGCCACCCAGAATAAATAAACTTACTTTTCAAGAGTCAGCGCATTCACGTACACCCAAACTCCTTAGTGCCCGTGCGCTTAAGGAACTTCTTATAGATTGTAGATATGACCCGGTGCCTGGAAAGGAGGACGAAATGACCCTAGCATCATTGCGTATCAGACGAGCCGCAGTGTATTTAGCGAAGTTACCAGGAATGACTGCGCATCTAGATAATATATATCATTTTGTCCAAACAGGGCGAGATCCAGAATGTATTTACAGAGCTATGGAATACCAGAAAGTAGAGATACAGGGGGAACTGTTACGTTTCCTCATAAACTGTGTGATCAGAAATCAAGACCGACCGGGGGTAGACCCGGAAGCAATGAAAATTCTTACAAGATGGAGCCAGAATATATCAGAAGGGAGACATGATAAACAAAATTGTATAATAGCCATGTGCCGAAAGATCCGTAAAGAAATAGAACGCCTACACGAAGAGCGATTAGAGGTAGACGAGTTCGAACAAAACGAGGAAGAAGGGTCAGGACTGCCCACAGGACAGTCGGACACCATAGCCTATGTAGGTAGAGGAAGATCTTGTAATAGGAATCAGACTAGATATCATACTGACTCAATACATCCGATATGTCCAGATAATAACAGGAATTTTCAAATACCTATAATTAATATAAGGTCTAACGAGCATTCGTTCCAAACCGCCGACAAACTACTCCGAGAACGAAGGGGTTATCATTTCCTCGATTCTATGGATGAACAAGATTTAGCCAGGGCAGCTGTCCATTGGGTGGACAGTCCCGGAAAATATAGTGATGATACAGTAGTACGCACATTTTTGAATCTTACCCCAGATGAACAAAGGTTAGCTGGGATTTATATGATTCAACAACTCATTATACTATATCGGAGTCAGCATTCGGACCCTGGTCCCTTGCCTGACATACTGACTGAATTACTTATGAATAAATGGAGAGGTCCAGGTACTGAATTAATTAAAGAAATTCTAGAATCAAGAAAGCAGTATATTCTTTTTGTATGTTCAGAACATGTTCCATTGTCCGTCAAGGAAAGAACTACGTATCACATAGATAGACAGAATCCCTTACGAGAAGTGCACCCAATAAAGGGTGAGGACAATCAGTTTAAACGCGTATTTGTATATACGCCCATATCGAAAATAGAATTGTTACAAATGAAGAAAGTGGTACCCAGTCATGACAAAGACCCAGCGGGTTTTCACCGAGAAATTAAAGACATGTTACTCATGGGAGAGTATACCTACCCCGACATTATGACAATATTAAAGGTATTGATGCCTGCTGGCATTTATGAAAAACTCAAGGAAAAAGAGTGGGAGGTAGGAGACCAAAAGATAGAATGGTCAGTGTTAGAAGCTGAAGAAAAGGCCCGAACTGCAGGAGCAGGGCTTGGGGACAAAACTAAGGCATTACCAGGATTACTAGTACAGGTACTGCCGCGTTTATTAACTACGAAAAAGGAAGATTGGGGTACAATTTCAGCCTGTAAGCAGAAGCAAGATGAAGACACTAGTGATTACTATGCCCGATTTGAAAAATGTTTTGGTATAAATAGTGGCATAAAAGCAAGTAGCGAATCATACCCACATCTGTTTGTAACAAAATTAGTAGAAAATGCTCTGCCCCCAGTAAAGAATAGAGTATTAAAATTCGAGAGTACCTGGCAAGGTAACACTCCATCACAAATGTTACAAATGTTACAGTACCATCACAATAGAATTAGAGAGGAACAAGAACATGAACACAGACGCATGAAAGACACAAAAATGAAAATGTTAGTTTCCCAGACAGTTCCAGCTGAAGGGCATAAAAGGGGTATGACACATTCCGATTCAGCAGGACCTGTAAAAGGGACATGCAATTATTGTAAAAAGCCAGGCCATTACGTACACGATTGTCCAGTTTTAAAACATAATATCGCCATAGGTAAAACACAAGAAAGATCACGGCCACTCAGACAAGATCAGAATGAACAAGGAGCTATGCAGCATGCCCAGGCCATGCCAGCCGCACAACAGCCAATACAGTTTGTGCCAGCTGCACCCCCATTGCCTGTTGCTGCCACACAAACAACAACACGACAAATGTATCAGACCGCACAGTATGAATATCCCGAGTATCAGCGTTACGCATGAACAAGCCTAGAGAGGGAAGTTGACTTACCCCTTATTGAAATCCCAGTAGACCAAGAAGGACCTTATGTACATAGTGAATTATTAGGCCAAGATAGAAAATTTCTACTCGATACAGGGGCAAGTCGAACGACCATAAAACGTAGTGAAGTTCCAGGGGCACCCCTCTCAGGCTCACAGAATATTTCCCTTGGTTTTTCAGGAAAACCTATTGTTAATGAAGTGTCACAACCTCTGCCACTTACGATAGGACCTTTGACCCGAACTACAGATTTATTGCTTACTAAATCATGTCCAGAAAATTTATTAGGAATAAAAACGTTAAAAGCTCTAGGAGCTATAATATGTTGTTCTCCGGAAGGAGTAAGATTGTTTTTACGTGATTTTAAAGGTCACTATGTGTCTAGAGACATGGATCCCCGATTACAGATTTTACCTACACGTCTATGGGCACAAGGCCCTACTGATGTTGGATGCATGAATATTACACCATATCGAGTCACATTAAAGGCAGGAGTGGTGCTACCACGAATGCGACAATACAAGTTACCACCAGATGCTGTAGTGGCTTTACTACAAATCATTGACGAGCTCATTGCCCAAGGAGTAGTTGTGGAAACAGACTCCAATATATGTAATTCACCGATAATACCGATTCTTAAACGAACAGATCCGAAGGCCCCGCCAGTATATCGATTGGTTATTGATCTGCGCGAGTTAAACAAATGCATTGTGCCACAATTCCCTGTGGTCCCAGATATCTCGTCATTACTGACAGCTATTGATTCCGAAGCGACATTCTTCACTGTAATCGATCTCAAGAATGCCTTTTTCAGCGTCCCAATAGATCCGGAAAGCCAATATTTGTTCGGATTTAGTTTAAATGGACGTAGCTTTAAATTCTCACGCGCCCCTCAAGGATTTACAGAAAGCCCCAGCATCTATAGCCAAGCATTGAAACGAGAACTTGACAGTATCCACATGCCAGTTAACACTGCTCTGCTTCAATACGTCGATGATCTGCTGATCACCGCCCGAAGCGAACCTGAATGTGAAAAAGCATCACTGACAGTTTTACAATTTCTAGCCGAAAAAGGGCACAAGGTGTCCCCTTCTAAGCTGCAATTCTGTGTCCAGCGAGTTATTTATCTTGGACACTCGCTGTCCAAGGAGGGAAGGCAGCTTACACCAGACCGCATTCAGTTAATAGCTAACATGCCAATACCCAAGACACAAAAGGAGGTGCGGGCTTTCATAGGCCTCACTTCATACTGTAGACAGTGGATCCCGCAATATGCATTTCTAGCAAAACCACTCATTCAGTTGACAACCCAGGAGGCAGCCACATCGACTGTTCTCCCTTGGACTCAAGAACATACACAAGCTTTCGAAAGCCTAAAGAAAACTTTATGTCAAGCACCTGTTTTAGCAACACCATGTTACAGAAAACAGTTTACACTCTTTGTTACAGAACGCGAAGGTACTGCTTTGTCAGTACTCACACAGGATCAAGCAGGAGCACACAAACCATGTGCTTATTTTTCTAGTACATTAGATCCCGTAGCTCAGGCTTTGCCTGCATGTCTGAAATCAGTGGCAGCGACAGCTTTAGCAATCAGACAAAGCGATGCCATAGTGTTAGGACATCCATTGACAGTTCAAGTACCACACGCAGTAGAGGTTCTTGTAAATAGAACACAAACACAACACTTGACCATAGCACGACTTACAGGGTATGAACTTACATTGTTTCAGCCACATATAGAAATAAGACGCTGTAACACATTGAATCCTGCCACACTTTTGCCAGTAACCGGAACAGACCCACTAGCCCATGACTGTATTGAAGTTATTACTGTAACGACAAAACCCAGACAAGACTTGACCGATGTTCCATTGTCAGATCCAGACTTGACATTTTATGTAGATGGTTCATGTATGAGAACAAGTACAGGAGAATTAGTGGCCGCTTATGCAGTCACAACAGATACTGAAGTCATTGAAACTAATCGTATAAATACTTTGTCAGCTCAAGCCGCAGAGCTCATCGCTCTGACACAAGCCTGTATTCAAGCCACAAGTAAAAAAGTCAACATATACACTGATTCACGTTATGCATTCGGAGTCGTACATGACTTCGGCGTGCTGTGGCGAGAGAGAGGTTATTTAACTTCCCACGGTGCCCACATTCAGCACGGACCCCTCATTCATGCCTTATTAGATGCAATACATCTACCTACTGCAATATCAATTATGAAATGTAAAGCTCATACGAAAGTTACTGATATCATTTCCCAAGGCAATGATCTAGCCGACAGAACGGCTAAACAGACTGCTCAAACTCAAACTCCCGACATGACAAAGACAATAGTCCCGATGCCGACACATTGTATGACAGTTAAAGATCCTACTCTTGACGTAATTGACATACAGACACATGCTACACCAGACGAAATAAAGAAATGGACTGAATTAGGAGGGACCCAAACGGACCAAGGATGGATGATGAAGGAAAAGTCTGTATGGTTCCTTCCTGATTCAATGGTCCAAGTTATAATTAACACTATACATAGTCCGGCACATCTAGGAGAAAAAGCTATGCTAGACAGCATTCAACACATTTGGTTTAATAAACATTTACGAGCAGCAGCCAAACAAAAGGTCCGTACCTGTATGATCTGTTGCCAGTTCAACCCAGGAAAAAGTGTTCCCGTAGAACAGGGTGGATTTCATCCTCCTGATCACCCTTTTGAAGTCCTACAGATGGATTATATCCAGATGGAACGATGTCGAGGATTCAAATATGTTCTCGTAGTTGTCTGCGCTCTGTCCCGTTGGACAGAGGCGTACCCGGTTTCAGATTACACTGCCCCGACTACTGCCAAACAGTTAGTTCGAGAATTCTTCCCACGCTACGGTTTACCACGTGTTGTCTACTCAGATAACGGCCAGCCGTTCTCATCCGAATTAATGAAACATGTTTCACTTCTGCTAGGATATCAGTGGAAATTCCACTGTGTCCGACACCCCGAGGCAGCAGGTCTCGTGGAAAGACATAATCAGATACTGAAAATCATACTGTCCAAAATATGCAGAGAGAAAGGGGTCGACTGGATAGTAGCATTACCAGTTGCACTCTTTTACATGAGAATGGTAGCACACTCTAGAACAGGGCTATCCCCGTATGAGGTGATCTTCGGTAGACCACCAAATATGTGGGGGACGCCTGTACCACGCAAAATAACTGATATTGACTGTAATATGCTGACAGATTACTTGGCTTCCTTGATGTCTGCACTACAATCTTGTCGTTCACAGGTTGCTGCAGCATTTCCCGACAACACTGAGGTGAAACCCCATGACGTAGTTCCGGGGGATTTTGTGTTTGTGAACAATTTCGACCGAAAGACTCAGCTGGAGCCCAGGTGGAAGACACCCAAGTTGGTTCTGCTGACCACAAGAACAGCCGTGAAGATCGAGGGCCGCAAGGGCTGGATTCATTCAAGCCATATCAAAAAATTTCATGGACAATCCTCGGATATAGACATTGTGCCCTGCACTCCCTCACAGACTGATTCAAACCTTCCTTTGGTGGAAAAAACTGAAAGCGAACTTTACAAAGTTAAGTTAAGGCCTAGGACGTCAGACGGTTTGATTGTTTAAGTCCTCTCCTAGGTGAAGCGGTTGAATCTGTCTCTGACATGTATCCTCTAGACCTGAATCATGAACAGTCGCGAAAAATGATGAAACGACAGGCGTATTGTAAATCACTGCGTAGCCATTGTATAGGGACATTATTAATTTTGTTTTCCTTAAGTCTTTTAATAATTATTACCAGTATGTTGTTGCACATATATTACCCTATTGCCAGAAATGTTCACAATGTTATTGCAGAACATTCTTTTAGTGACTTACCCCCGCATGAATTGTCCTATAGACTTGCGCTGCGCAATAACACTTTCATTAGTATGTTACATCATTCCCATCAGACTAGTAATGCCACTAATTGTTGGGTGTGTGGCCGACTCCCTCCCTATCAGAATTATGAAGGAGTCCTGCCATTCTTTCCACACCCATTTACACACAATGGCTCCTGTGGAGCATGGTTCAGTTTAATCAATTCCATAGACTCAGACACAGCAGTTTACCAAGATCATTGGATATGGGGAAACCTGAACCTAGTTTTACTCAAAGTCTGCTACCCTGACAAGGAGGGTCGCCCCAAAAGAACAGGAACTGATCTAGAAAATGAAGTGTATGGATTAGGTAATTTTACACCTAATCTCATGATTCTAAATGTCGTATCCGAAGTTGAGCTAGTCTTACCCACCATGTCAGTATTCCCAGCAAAAGGTGAATTGTGTGTAAGAAAGGTTGGTTCCATACATATGGGCCATAGTAAGTGCACTACTACGGTAGAATTCAGTGATCAAGGCAAATCTTCATTCAGAGCTTATCGCCACTCCTACTTTATATGTGGTCAGACTGCATATATGCGTCTACCTCTAGATTGGGATGGTACCTGCTACATAGCATTCCTTTTGCCACCTGTTTTCCTAGCTCCTCCTGATTATTATAGAAATATTCATTTAGTACACAATAGAGAGCGGAGAGATCTCCCAATTGTCGATTATACTGAGACAGCATGGGACAAGTATGTAGATTTCAATAAAGGCATCTTTCCCTATATAGGTACAGTTACCAATAGTAAGCTGATACGTAGATTAACTAGAACCCTTGAAGCAGTAGTGAATGAAACTATTTCCGCCTTAGGCAATTTAACAGAAGAGCAGTCTGCTATGCGGATTGTTGTGCTTCAAAATCGTCTTGTCCTTGACGTCATCCTGGCTGATAGAGGCGGAGCTTGTAGGGTCATCGGATCAAGCTGCTGCGTATTCATACCAGAAAATTCGCCATCTGTATATAAAGCTATAACTCGCCTTCACAAGATTGTAAGCCAGATGCACCAGAACCCAGGCACTTGGACTTGGTCCAGTTGGTTTTGGAATGTGATATCCGCCTGGGGATGGAGAGTTCTATCCTTCCTAGGTATTGGCCTTCTCCTACTATTCAGTTGCTGTCTATGTCTACAATGTGGACCAGCGATCTGTGGTCTGTGTGCCACATCGTGTATTCCACCACCAAGATTTCATTCGTCACGGAAGAAGAAAGAAGAACAAATGATGCTATATGAACAGATCAATGGATTAATGAAGATTGATATCTCTTAACGGGCAAGTAGGGGACAAGGAGGGAATGTGGAAATATGGATTTTTCTGGTCAGTTATGTCCCCTATCTTGGACCCCAACAGTTCTATGTGCATGTCACAAGTACCTGAGTGTTCCCTCCAGTTCCAGTTATAAAGACGCAAACACATGTGCGTCCACCGTCAACATGTCCTCTGTCAGATCCGCCATGAATAAGCCGGATATTCCATTCCTAAGTATGAGAAGCAACCGGCTTTATATGGTTCACTTATGCCATTTTACAGTCCAGGCAAGTAGGCCCTGATTCTGTCATCAAACTCTTCTTGCCTTCTGCCTCTGAAAGCTCCAGTCTGAGCCTGCATCTGTGACCATGAACTTTGTCTCATTCTCTGCGCGGCTCACGAAGCCTGACATCAGCCTATTCTCTGCCAAGAACTGTATTTCACCTTCGAATTATCTGCTTCCCCCTCAGCCGATGCATTCCTGCCTAGTAGCTTAAGTAAACATTCTTCCAGTTACCGAGCAAAAGGCCGGCTTCTCTGTCCTCATGCAAGTAATTCATAGCCCTGTTACTATGGAAGATTCCTGCCCTCGCATTTAGTGTAGACACTTAGACGCTTGTACACGCACGCACAGTCAGTATAGAATAGATTCTGTTCGAGAGTCCTTCTTTATGGATAACATAGTTCTTTAAACATAGGATGTTAGATATGATTTGGGATTAGGTTGACTTGACCCCTCAGACTTCTTGTCTCCACATGTAGAG
This sequence comes from Triturus cristatus, assembly GCF_964204655.1. Lineage (NCBI taxonomy): Eukaryota > Metazoa > Chordata > Amphibia > Caudata > Salamandridae > Triturus > Triturus cristatus. The sequence goes on from NC_140581.1 coordinate 266,928,140, forward strand.
CTAAAAGTCAAGTCCCCTTCACCCCCTAGTTACACGTCAATCACACGTCAATCACACGTCATGCTGCTGCGCGCGCATCTATGCCAAATATTATCTTATAGATCCACCTATATATGATCTCATAACCAATTATGTTCCTTTTTACTCCTTGTTCCACCCATTTTCGGTTACGCAGACAATTCGTCATTTTCCTTATCAATTGTTACGCCTATTGCATTCGCTTCATTGTAATGTATGTATTATAAAAGCCATTTCATGTCAATAATGTGTGTGCTTCACTTCCTGAACCTTCGTGGTGACGGAACATTGGGAGCAACCGATTATAATCGAATTAATGGAATAAAGCCCATTCCGAACCTCTAATACCACGGATTCTGCCTCTCATTTTATTGAGCTATTTTACTATGTTCCTGTATCAAATTCAGTCCCGGTAAAGGAGAAATATTTACCACAGTCACCTGTGGATCAAATGGAAAATGGTCATTGTAGTGCACCCCGTAAGCTTTGTGATAGCTGTGTGTCATTCACTGTTTGTACACTGCACAATTGACTGATCATCACATTGTTTACTATGTGCACTACTGTGCTTCCTGACATGATGCAGTGGTACATGCATTACTTGTCCATGGTGAGAGGTGTCACGGCATACCATGCGACCCGTGCATAATTTATGATTACCATCTAGGGACTGGCACAACATGTTTTTCATTGAGGACTCTTTGTTGATTTGTCTGACCTGGCAGGTGTCATATCTGGCCATGGACTGACCATTGTTATGTCCTGCATACCTTTGTCCTGTCATGTGCATATCTTGATTTGTACCACCACACATGCTTTCCTATTTTTCAAATGGTCCTTGTTGCACTTGCCCCATGGCGATGCACATGTCAATAGGTGATGTGCATGATTGTGCTCAGACTTTCCTCTTCATGTGCATTGGTATGTCACACTTTTGGTAGCTGTGACAGTTTCCTTAGCTTACCTGTGTGCACACTGTGCGTGGCAATGGGGTAGGTGTGCACATTTGTGCAATGAGAGGGCTGGTGTCATATGGCACCATTTCTTTTGTGATTAATGTGTGGGTGCACGTACTGGCTACTTACCTGTAATATGCTCACATTTGGCTTTGTTATGTGACACATCTGTTGTGTGTGGTAGAGGCTTACATCCTGCTCAGTGGGGTCACAAGACAGAATAATATGTCTACCTACCTGTACGTTTGTTTGGTGTACTGCAGTGGCTTCCAACTGCTTCTAGGTGGAGGGAGGGCTCTATCCTGCTCAGGTGGGGGACAGGGGGCATGGTGGGAGTGGTAGTGCAGGCCTCCCACCCACAGACACCCTCCCAGGGAAGATGGCTACTGACTTGTAAGTTTGTTTAATGTACGGCAATGGCTTCCAACTGCTTCTGGGTGGTGGAGTGCTCCATCCTGCTGAGGTGTGGGACAGGGTGCATGGTGGGCGTAGTGGTACAGGCCTCCCACCCACAAACACCCTCACTGTGACGTTGGCTGCCTACCTGTAAGTTTGATGAGGGTAATGTAATGGCTGACACTTGTTTCTGGGTGGGGGGAGGAGGGCTCCAGCCTGCTGAGGTGTGGGCCAGGGAGCATGGTGGCAGTAGTGGTACAGGCCTCCCACCCACAAACACCCTCCCAGGGAAGATGGCTACCTACCTGTAAGTTTGTTTGGTGTACTGAAATGGCTTCCAACTGCTTCTGGGTGGAGGGAGGGCTTCATCCTGCTCAGGTGTGGGACAGGGGCATGGTGGGAGCGGTAGTGCAGGCCTCCCACCCACAGACACCCTCCCAGGGAAGATGGCTACCTACCTGTAAGTTTGATGAGGGTAATGTAATGGCTGACACTTGCTTCTGGGTGGGGGAGGGCTCCATCCTGCTGAGGTGTGGACCAGGGGGCATGGTGGGAGTAGTGGTACAGGCCTCCCACCCACAAACACCCTCACTATGAAGTTGGCTGCCTACCTGTAAGTTTGATGAGGGTAATGTAATGGCTGACACTTGCTTCTGGGTGGGGTGGGGGAGGGCTCCATCTTGCTGATGCTGTGGGACAAGGGGGCCTGGTGGGAGTTGTAGTGCTGTCTGCCTCTACACATGCCCCCATGGTAATGTTGGTAGCTACGTTTGGGGTGAATGGGAGTGGGTGAATGTTGGATCTGAGACATGTTTTTGTGAGTGTGTGGTGCAGATGGATGGAATTTGTCCTAGGTGGTGTAGCTTTGTAGTTGTGCAAGGCAGTACATAGCAGTGTGGTGGTGGTCATTTGTTTGTACTTACCAGCCTCCACTCCCCCGGCTACTCCTGTGAGACTCTCTGGATGCAGTATGGCAAGCACCTTCTCCTCCCATGGTGTGAATGGTTTTGGTGGAATGTGACGGCCACCGCCAGTCCTCTCAGCCAGCTCACGGTTCTTGCTTCTCCTCTCTTTGACAATCCTCCGCGGGACCGTCGGGGATATCCTAATTTCCCGTGCGGTGTCTCCGCAATGCTTGCGGTGTGTTGATGTTTTTCCACCGCGTATCTGACCGCCGAGGACGGATTTTGGCAATCACTGCCCGCTACGGGCGGTTTTTCTTGGCCCCGTTAGGCCACGGTCAGTGTTTTTTGGCGGATGAGCCTAATTTGGCCGCCGGTTTTTCCACGGTGCCGGCGGGCGGTTGTTTTCCGCTTCCATGGTGGTCGGGGTGGTTTTCCAACCGCCATCCTAATAGGCCCCAAAGTTTCAAAAGTATGGGGAGGGAAAAAACAGGTCGAACCAATCAGCCCAGAAAATCGAGAAGAAGGTATTGTGTAGAATAATGAGAGCATGAATCTGAACGTTTCACAAAATGAGTCACTGGCTTTCCCTGAATTAGGGGACAAAAGCTGTTCGCCGGGCCAGGCAAATAAGTCCTTAAAAAAACAGGAAAGACCCAAGCAAGGGCAGCAACAGATCAAGGCGAGACATTCTGTCCTGAAATTCTGGAGAATTCAACCCAGTAATAGCAGCTATACAAAACCACTGTCAGGGACAAAAACCCTCATACCCATTGTTTGGACTGAAGGGGGTTGCAGTCAACAGCAATGGTAGTACTGAGCTCTCTGGAAATGATCCAAGATTCACAACAGATAGAAAATTTGCCATTAGTAAGGCCATCGCTCATAGAAAGAAATCTCCTCACTACAGAAACGTAGTGCAAAGGGGGCAGGCCCAAAGATCAGTAGCTAGATAGGGCCTAAATAAGTAACACAATAGGGAACCTAGCTACCAATTTATGTGCTGCTATCTACTTAAGCAGACAAAGGGCCAATTTATGATTTCATTGGTCCTGGTTATTTATTCAACCATTAGCTCATCATAATATTCTTTCATTTTTTAATTTCTTAAACGTCTGAAATGGAAAATACACTGTTTGTTTCAGACAAGTTCAAAACATTAAATTAAGACATGAAAGGTAACATACTATACAGACCACTTAACAAATACTACATAAAGGTGATTTGAAATTAGTGCAACAAACAATAGTAATACACCAGTCGGTTAATTTCAGTGTTTCAAAGGTTTCCGTTTTCAAACAAATAGCAATCCCATGTGTGTAGTTTATACAATCCTTAAAGGGATGCTAGCCAATGGGAACAGCTGGGGTTAAATCAGTGCTACATATCCCTCAACGCTGTTCGTATTCACGAGTTGCCAATTCCTCAATGGTGGGAGAAATGCTGACACCTTTTGAGACCCAGTGACACTCGTGGGACTCTCTTCAGGGCTTTGACTTGGTGTAATCTAAAAAATGAAGGACATATTGGCTATTATATGCATGCTCTTTTCCTTTCTCCATATCTACTGTGTAAGGATCCCATGCAGACTGGGCAGTACATTGTTGGTGTGGGCTTTTTTACTTCAAAACAGACTACACTTTTACTTCAAAACCTTTGTCCTGGATCATGGTGAGAGCAGTTCTGAGATTGCTTGGCCTCTTACCCTTCTTCATCATCCTTTTCAGCAATGCCAGGTGGCACATGCAGGTTTTAAAATGGAAACTGAAGTTCCAATAGCACAAGCATCAAGGAAATCAGATGGATGTCATCCCGATTTCAGAGGAGATGGCTCATGATCTGCAGTCATGGCTGCTCGAATTGAACTGGTCACGGAGGAGTCATATTTCCCTTCCTGGTCTAGAGCTGAAGTTGGTGATGGATGCAGAGGCTATCTGGGGGAGGTGGAGATCAAAGGACTTTGGTTTGCACATAACTGTGTTGGAGTTGGGAGCCATTTGTCTAGCTCTGAAAGTCATCCCACTGTCCATCAAGGGGAGCATGGTGCAGGCTTTCATGGACAACACCACCACCATGTGGTATTGCAACAAACAGGGTGAAGTGTGGTCCTGGGTCCTGTGCCAGGAGGCTCTGCACCTGAGGAGTTGGATGGTGCACAAGGGAATTTCCCTGATCATGAACCACCTGGCAGGATCTCTGAATGCCAGAGCGGAGGAGTTGAGCAGGTGGTGTATGACAGATCACGAGTGGTGTCTACATCCTAAGGCAGCACAGGGCGTCTTCCAACAGTGGGAAGAACTCTGGCTTGATCAAGAATTAACAACTCCACTTCACCCTAGTGGCTCGGAATTGGGGTAGGAGAGTGTGGTCCTCGGAACTTGTGGGCATAAGCATATGTCCTCTGATCAGGATACCACTTTGTGAGACTCTTCTGTTAGAGCAACAAGGGAGGGTTCTCCATCCAAATCTGCACAATCTGTACCTCCATCTGTGTAGAGATTGCACGTCAGTAACTGACTGCATTTGATCTGTCCGCTGATGCGGTGGATATCGTTCCCACCAGGTTCCCTTCCACGAATTGGTAGATAGAATATCGACACCCAAAATATCCCCATACACATAAATATCGATGTCAAAAATATCGACATCCTATATTTATAATGGTAAGTATAAAAATATCGGGGAAAAAATATCGAAGTAAAACATATTGATGTACAAAATATAGATTTTTTATATATGTAAACAATAATGTTAAATATATTAAATAATAAAATTAACTTAAAAAAATTATTTGGATTTAATATACATTGTAACAAATATAAGAAATAAATGTACACATTTTTAAACAAACATATAAAATTTAACATATATATATTTACTTTAAAACAAATAATAAACTATTCATTTTAATGTATGTTTTAATTTTATAAATATATAAAAAATTACAAATATATATATATATACATACACCTATACCATAAAATCTAAATAAAAATATATTATAAATGAAAAGATTAAAATGTTATATGTGAACCCCCCCAAGTGGAAACCGGGTCTGATATTAGTGACTAACTAGAGTTTACACTGGACAGATGGTAGACGAGGTAGCGAATCAACTGGGGGCTTTGCCTTATTGATAATTTTATAGTGAACGTGGGAATGTTACAAAAGAAATGTGAATTTATACAGGTGTGTAATCAGTACCAATAACATGAAGTGATATTACAAATATGAACATGTACCGTTTTTCTTTGTTGTAAAATAAAAAAATAATAAAAAAAAAAAAACATTAAAATGTTTAATAGTCTTTAAACTTACATTTTGCACTCCATTGAGTGCAACAGTAGGGAAAGTGTTGGATAGCGGAGGGGTAAAAATAACTATTCCCATTCCAGTGCGTGCAACAGTGGAGAAAGTTTTGGATAGCGAAGGGGTAAAAAATACTGATCCCACTCCAGTGAGTGCAACAGTAGGGAAAGTGTTGGATAGCGGAGGGGTAAAAATTACTATTCCCACTCCAGTAAGTGCAACAGTAGGGAAAGTGTTGGATAGCAGAGGGGTAAAACTTACTTTTCCCACTCCAGTGAGTGCAACAGTAAGGAAAGTGTTGGATAGCGGAGGGGTAGAAATTACTATTCCCACTCCAGTGAGTGCAACAGTAGGGGAAATGTTGGAAAGCGGAGGGGTAAAAATTACTATTCCAATTTCAGTGAGTGCAACAGTAGGCAAAGTGTTGGATAGCAGGGGGGTAAATAATATTATTGCCATTGGAGTCAGTTAAAAATTAAAAACAAACAAAATATCAACTACAACACAAAAGATATAAAAAAGCAAAAAAAGAAAACATATATAAAAATTTACAAGAGTGAAAAACATACAATAATGTTGAAAAGATCTAACAACTACCTAGAAAGATTTTTTTTTAATTTAAACATAATTTATAAACAGCTATTTTTAATTATTTATAATGAAAAACATTAATTATTACATAAATGTAATCTTTTTTATTTCCCACCCTATAACACCACACAATTCACAACATACATCTAAATTAAAAAAAGAAATGTACCTCCATAATTAACATAAGTAATTATCAATACAAGAAATATAATTAATTAAAAACAAATTATAACAGATAAAAATTAATTTACTCCCCAAACGTTGCCCCCATAAAACCAAAACCCACATAGAAAATAAAAATGAACAATTACCATAAATATTTATGAATTGATGAATTAATATTAATGATCAACTAATTATTAATTAATTTAACATAAATAACTTTCCACCCTCTAACTCAATAAACACCACAGCCCACACCTAAAAATCATTACACAAATTCCAGAAGTAACTAAACGTTAATAAAATGTTAATTAACAACAACTTATTGATTAGTTTAAAAGATATTGCACAATTGTCATATTTAAATTGTAATTAATTCATTAGCATTAAATAACAAATAATTAATAATTAATTATAAATCAATTACTTCCCACCCTATTCCCCTATAAACCCTACCACCAGCTCCTAAAAATAAGAACACAATTAACATAATTAATTACCAATTTATTAATTAATAATAATTAACCAGCAATTAATAAATAATTAATAATAAAATAATTCCCACAATTGGGCAGAGGAGTTGGCCTAACGGCTAGGGCGGTCGACCCCGAATCTGGGGAACTGGGTTTGAGTCTCGGCAATGACGCTGAACATCCTGTGATTCTGGGCAAATCACTTAATCTCCCCATGCCTAACAAAAATGAATGTGTGTCCTCATGTAACGTAACTGGTGCTATATAAAGCGCTAAGATACCCGATTTGGGTCAAGTTTGTGCTATATAAAACTCTGCATAAAAAAAAAAAATTAACACTGTAAAATATAAATTAAATAAATATTAATAAATAAAAAATATTTATAAATATAGTATAATTAAATTACTTTCCACCCTATTCCCCTGTAAACCCACAACCCGTTCCTAAAACAATGACACAATTAACATAATTGCCAATTAATTAATATTTAACAACCAATTAATAAATAATTAATAATAAATTAATTCCCGCAATTAGCACTATAAAATGTAAATTAAACAAATATTAATGAATAAAATATATTAATAAATGTATTATAATTAAATTGCTTTTCACCCTATTCCCCTATAAAGCCACAACCCGCTCCTAAAAAAATGACACAATTAACATACTTACCAATGAATTAATTAATATTAATTAACAACCAAATAATAACTAATTAATAATAAAATAATTCCCACAATTAACACTATAAAAATCTAAATTGAATATGGGGTCTATTAGCATGGCGTTCGGAAAATCACTCCGACCGCCATGGTAGCGGGAAAACACCGCCCGCCAGGACCGCGGGAAAACCGCCAATCCAATTATTATGCTCCGCAGTGGAAATCCGACCGCTGCGGTCGGATAGCGGTGGTTAACATTGTGGCGGCCGGTGCTGCCAGCAGCACCGCCGCAATGTCCAAACAAGCATGTCCTGCATGTCCCTGCACTGTGTTGCAGGCACTGCACAGTGCCTGCCACCAGGTACTTGGACATGTAGAGAGGTACTAGGGGGGTACCCCCCAGTGCACCCACACACACCCCCAACACATTGGGGGTCCGCAATGGACCCCCAGAGACATTCTCCGTATGCCTTTCCATGGCGGTTCCACCGCAGCGGAAAGCTGGCTACCGCCGGCATCATAATCGTGTCGGCGGTGCTTGGCCCTGATCCGCCACAATTGTAGTGGTCCAGCTCCGCACGCCAGGCAAGCGGGCAGACTGCAACCGGCGGAAAAGTGGCGGGTGGAAAAATCACACTGCTGTGGTCACGACCGCAATGCTAATCGGACCGGCGGTGTTCAGGGCTTCGATGGCGGGCAGATGTCCGCCGCCGGTCCGGCGGTTGCTACCACCCGCTCGGCAGAGCGCATCCGCCCTCCATCCTAATGGACCCCTAAATACTTAAAAATAAAAAATAATAATTAATTTATTAAAATTAAATTACTTCCCAGCCTACTCCCCTATCAACCCACAACCCGCTACAGAACGAAAAAACACAAAATTTAATTAAAAAATAATTAATAACTACTAAACATTTAACACATATATTAAAAAACAAAAGCAATACTTATTAATTAAATTAGTTCACATACTTTTAATATACATACTAAAATACATAACACTAATTAAAACATTGATATTTTAAACACATATATTTTTGCAAAGGATATTAATGACTTCGATATTTAAAAAGACAATATTTCTTACCTCCAAGTCGACATTCTTGACCACAATATACTTGCTGTCGATATTTCTGCATCACGATATTTCCAACTCGATATTTGTGTATGTCGACATTTAAAACTCGATATTCTGTCTCTGCACCCCGCAAAATCCATTTATGCTGGCCTTTGGGACAAATTTGTGGCCTACTCTGGTGCTCGTAGTATTGATCCTTTACAAGCAAAGCATGTCGGGCATCAGATTCCTCACTATCCACTTAAATTCCACACATTGACCTCTTTTGAACATCAAAAGAGGTCCTAAGTTAGAGATCAGAACACTGGTACCAACAATTGTTCATGCTACACATCAGAAAGGGAAATAGGAAATTGACATAAGTGCTCATGAGAGATGCTATACGCCGCTGTGCTCCCATCACTTTGGTGTGGTAAAGCACCAACACAGGGCCACATGGAGCCACCTAGTGGCTCATAGGAGCGCTGCTAAAGAAAAATTTCCAGATCCAGTTTGGCACCTGGGAAGTATTCTAAGATGAGGAATCTGTGGTTAGTATCCACCAGAGAAGTGGTACTGAAGGTAAGTAACTTGTTCTTCTACGGCATTGTTGTCCCTGAAGCATTTTGTTATAGCACTTTTAGAGATAGCCTTACCTAGGATGTGGTCTTACTTGCCTTATGACGTTAATATTCAAGTAGTTCCTCAATTGTGGTTGTACGTTAAAGCCTAAATGCTATCATGGCACTATTCAATTTTTCCTTCTTATGTTTGTAACTAGGGTCAAATAAGTGTATTAGTGAGAGGAGACATTCTTGGCGAATTGCTCTGCCAAGCTCAAAATAGTCAGATATAAGTCTGTTTGCAAAGGTTTTGTAACATGATAATTAGTTTGGGAGGAAGACCATGCCAAAAAAGCGCTTGAAATACAAATGGCATTTATAGTTTATAAATTACATTCTCTCTATCCAAAACAACTGTGCAGCAAGCTTCTTGTGACTTTTTGGCGAGGGCGCTGACATTGCTGAACAATTTGTCCTTTAATTAAGCCAGTGTGCTCTGCTTTTGTGGATAGGGGCATGTTTTCTATTCTTCATACACTCATTTAGCCAAGATTTTCCTTTCGACATTAATCAGTAAAAGTGGTCTACAGTTTATCGTGTGGAAGAGGATTTGCCTTCTTTGGGTATTAGGGCAATAATGTATTCTGACAATGTTTCTTGTGCTTCACCTGATCTTTTGAATATAGGGGTTCATTAGGATGGCGGGCGGACTTCAGTCAAATGGCTATGTTGTGCATTTCCATGCACAATGTGGCAGGCACATGGAAATGGAGGGGGGGTACCATGGGTACCCCCTAGCGCACCCTCCTCCCCCAGAGGAGGCTCGCCCCGGGCTCCCAAAGCCAATCACCGCTAGCCTTTCCACCATGGAAAGGCACCTACAATTTCCACATCCTAATATGGCGGACGGTGCCTGCTAGGCACCGCCACCATATTAGTGCCCTGTTCCGTCCGGCAGGCAATCGTGACGATTGCCAACGCCAGAAAAGCAGCGGACGGACTTTCCGTCCGCCACGATACCCACCACCATCATAATATGGCGGCGGGTAACTCTCATGACGATGGCGGAACGATCGCCACAGCCGGCCCGGTAAGACTTTTTGATTTTATTAGAATTGTAGTCAAAAGGCTCCATCGCAGCAGGGCTTCCTCCATGCCTCTGCTCTGTAGCCATTGGTGGCCATCTTGTCTTTTTTTATTTATAGCTCACCAGGGAGGCATCAATCAGATATACAATTCATAAATAGGCATTCTGTAGTACATCATTATCTACAGAGCATTCTGGTACATTCAATTGTCCATAACAAAGAAGAAATATTAACATTGCTTTATAAATAAACCATATAAATATTTTAAATATTATCAATATTACTAATATTATGAATATATAGGCTGCTACCTCGTAATGATATGTGTATTCAAAAGAGGCATATTATTATTTAAAATACATTCCCCACAGAAACTACATTTATGAGTAGGGCCAGAACGAGGCACTTATAGTTGTTGACATTGTTTAACTCTTTTTAACTTATTTAATCAATCAGCAAAAAGTCTGAATTATTTTGGATTTCCATTTTTTTGTAATAGCAATGAGCAAGCAACAAGCATAGAGAGTACAATTATCTTATAAACAATACTTAAAGCATCAACAATAGACCCATAGTCTGATAAGGTTCTTAGAGGATCTCGGGGAATTCTAATCTTGAGTTTATGGGGGTGATTACAGCAGCACCTGTCGCAATGCCAAATTTCCATGTTGTGCATTTCCATGCACAACGTGGCAGGTACCGCACGGTGCCTGCCACCTTGTGCATGGAAATGGAGGAGGGTACCCCCCAAGTGCACCTCCCACCCCCTTACCCTCCTGGGGGCCCGCAACGGGCAACCAAAGGAAATCCCCACCAGCCTTTCTATGGCGGCGATGCCGCCATGGAAAGGCCTTTACAACCCAGCATCTTAATATGGCTGGCGGTACCTGCTAGGCACCGCCACCATATTAGTGGCCCAAGTCCGCCCGGCTGCCGACTGGCGGAAAAGCGGTGGACGGACTTACAATTTCCACATCCTAATATGGCGGACGGTGCCTGAGTTCGCTCCGTACGGTGTTTTTTCCATACGGTTGTGCATTCGGACGGACGGGACGGATCGTACTTGCGCGCTCGGACTTCAGTTTCCCGATTCGTACGTAAAACAGTCCGGGGACGTGTCGGACACTTTTTCTGACCCGAGGACGTGTCGAGGAATTTTCCCAATGCGATTCGTATGGATTTTTTAACATATGAATCGTACTTGCCAGTTTGTACGGGACTTGTACGATTCGTACGTAAAAAAATATGGATACGATTCGTACGGGGAAAATTTTTAACGGATCGGAATCGGCACCTATATGTGCCTCGTTCTGGCCCTACTCATAAATGTAGTTTCTGTGGGAAATGTATTTTAAAGAATAATATGCCTCTTTTGAATACACATATCATTACGAGGTAGCAGCCTATATATTCATAATATTAGTAATATTGATAATATTTAAAATATTTATATGGTTTATTTATAAAGCAATGCTAATATTTCTTCTTTGTTATGGACAATTGAATGTACCAGAATGCTCTGTAGATATCGATGTACTACAGAATGCCTATTTATGAATTGTATATCTGATTGATGCCTCCCTGATGAGCTATAAATAAAAAAAGACAAGATGGCCACCAATGGCTACTGAGCAGAGGCATGGAGGAAGCCCTGCTGCGATGGAATCTACAGCAGAAGAATATTATGCAATGGCCTTTTTCTAACCCCCAGAGCAAACCCAACATGTCAATGACATTACCGAGTACACTGTATTGCATAATCAGGGAGCCTGAGAGCGGATGCAAGAGGAAGCTTGATTTAACTGTACACAGGCATGTTAAGCTTCTCTAGACCACTGCAAAGGTTTGGGGTATCCTTTTTAACATAATTCTGTAGGGGTTTTGCCATAACAGCCTACCCAAGGATCCACTGCCTGCAGTACCCAGCCAAACCTAAGAAAGTTTTTACCTGGGAGACGATCACTGGGCTGGGCAACTTACTGGTAGCTTCAACCCATTCTGAAGATTAGTGGCACTTTCCGTCTGAGATCTCATGACCCACATTATGCACCAGCAGAAGGCAACATTCCAGTTTCTCCTCTAAACCCTAATGCCCGTTCTGAGACAATCAGCCAGAAGGTAGATAAAGACAGCTTAGCCGTGATCTAGGGTAACAGAGGCCAGCACTTGAGAAAACAATTAAGCTAGTTCTTAAGACATTTCAGGGTTACTGGTAACAGGCTGACAATTTGTTTAACATAGCAACACCAGGACTTCATTCTCCTTGTTCTGAGGTATATTGAGGTAGACTCCATTGGGTGAACAAAATACAGTTCAATTAAGTTTGCATAGGATGGCCCAACAAAATGGACTGGTTGGTGGGGTAGAACATAGTGGGAAAGCATGCTTATCGGTGATGGAGCCCATGGTGATGGAGATAGGGTTAGAAATGTGGCGTAATGTGGTTTGTAATATAGACTGCGTCTATGGACTAGGCCTATAGAGGTAATGAAAGGAATTTGGAAACTTGCGACAACATCAATGAGACTGGTGAGTCTGCCATTATCATACAATGAACATAGGAAACTTTCTGGTCTACGGGAATCTGACCTGGTTAAATTTGGGTGTGTCGGTGAGACAACGCACATTTGAAGCAACATTAAGACAGTCGTTGTTTCAATGCCCCAACTGCCTGCAGCCAAAATATTACTACGCTGTGCTTTTGTCTCTCCTCTACCTCCCCTGTTTTCCTCTCCTTTCTCTGCCTCCATCCTGCTCCACCTTTTGATCCCCTGTATATGAAAGTGTACATCCTCATTATGCAGATACATTTCTTTATAAAATTATCTTTACATTCCAGAATGTATAAAAAATTAGGTATAAAGGTAAGCTATGAAGGTACCTGGAGATACATAGAATAATGTTAAATCTCAAGATTCAATCAATCAGGATTTATATAGCGCTACTAATCACCCAATAGGTTATCCAGGCGCTTGCAGGTCCCGGAAGGCTAATTCGAACAGGCAGGTCTTGAGGGCCCGAAATTCCGATAGTGAGGTGATAGCCCGGGGCAGCATGGGGAGGCTGTTCCAGGTCTTTGCAGCGACGTAGGAGAAGGAGTGTCTTTCACTTTTGCTTCAGTGGATGTGAGGTGTGTGGGCAAGTGAAAGGGAGACAGAGCATAGTGTTCTCAATGGTTGGTAGAGGTTTAGGCACTGGTTCATGCAGGCAGGTCCACGATTGTGTAGACCTTGTGTGCGTGGTTCAGCAGCTTGAATTGGCATCTCTTTTGTATGGGTAGCCAGTAGAGTTGCCTGAGGTGTAATATGATGTGGGTTCATCGGGGGAGGTCAAGGACGAGTGTGACTGTGGTTTAAGTCTCTGTGGGAGTTGTGTGGAGATTCCTATGTAAAGAGCATTGCCATAGTCCAGTCAGTTGGTGATGAAAGCCTGTGTCACAGTGTGTCTCGTGTGCAGGGGTAGCCACTTGAAGATCTTCCCCAGCATATGTGGAGTGAGGAAGCTTTGATTTCAATGATGATTCAGAGGTTCTGGTGTAGTCGGCGGGTATGGGTGCAGGTCCCAGGTCTGACGGCCACCAGGAGTCATTCCAGGGGTTGCTGTTGTTGCCAAAGATCAGTACTTTTCTTTGGTAGCCAATTCTAAGATCCACTCCTCTCCCTATGGAGTTTCCCAGGGGTCTATTCTTAGTCCTTTGTTATTTAATATCTATGTTAGACCCCTGGCTGGGATCGTTGAGGAGGCTGGGTTGTCACTATTTTCATATGCCGATGACACCCAGAGTAGTTTTTGTTCTCTGTCTGCGGGGAAGGAGTCAGAGCAATCTGTTCTCCGGACTGGGCTTGGTCAATTTTCTTAAGCTTAATGGTGAAAAAACAGAGGTCCTGCGTACCCCAGCGTGTAGCGCTGGGGGTACGCACCGTACATACGGGGGGTGGGGGTACGCTCCGTACATACGGGGGTGGGGGTACGCTCCGTACATACGGGGGTGGGGGTACGCACTGTACATACGGGGGTACGCACCGTACATACGGGGGTATGCACCGTACATACGGGGGTGGGGGTACGCTCCGTACATACGGGGGTGGGGGTACGCTCCGTACATACAGGGGTGGGGGTACGCACTGTACATACGGGGGTGGGGGTATGCTCCGTACATACGGGGGTGGGGGTACGCTCCGTACATTCGGGGGGTGGGGGTACGCACTGTACATACGGGGGTACGCACCGTACATACGGGGGGTATGCACCGTACATACAGGGGGTGGGGGTACGCTCCGTACATATGGGGATGGGGGTACACTCCGTACATTCGGGGGGTGGGGGTATGCACTGTACATACGGGGGGTACGCACCGTACATACGGGGGGTATGCACCGTACATACAGGGGGTGGGGGTATGCTCCGTACATACGGGGGGTGGGGGTACGCTCCGTACATATGGGGGTGGGAGTACGCTCTGTACATACGGGGGGTGTGGGTACGCACCGTACATACGGGGGTATGCACCGTACATACGGGGGGTATGCAACATACATACAGGGTGTGGGGGTACGCTCCGTACATACGGGGGGGTGGGGGTATGCTCCGTACATACAGGGGGTGGGGGTACGCACCGTACATACGGGGGGTACGCTCCGTACATATGGGGGTGGGTGTACGCACCGTACATACGGGGGGGGTACGCACCGTACATACGGGGGGTGGGGGTACGCACCATACATACGGGGTGGGGGTACGGCACAGACATGGGGGGTGCTGGGGTACGGCGCGGACATGGGGGGGCTGGGGGTACGGTGCGGACGTGTAGGGATGGGGGTACGGTGCGTACCAGGCCCCCTTTTCGCCGTGCATCGTGGCGTACTTAGCTTTCCCGGCACTTTTTGGGTCCCGTAAAAATATTGCCGTGCAAAGTGCTGTGGGTACGAATCGTACTTGCTGGTCCGTAAAACACTGTCTGACTCCGTGCGAATGTCACGTACGCGGTGTCCCAGATCGGAATTGTGGGTATATTTTAGCCAGTCAGTGTTTTTTACGATTCGTACGGAAATGGTGTTTCTGTACGAATCGTTCTTGCAGGTTTGTAAGGTGGTTTTCCTGGGTACGAGTCGGAGGGAGAAAACGCTCCGTCCGACGATTCGTACCCGGTTTTTCCAGGATCGGAATCGGCCCCATAGTTGTTGACATTGTTTAACCCTTTTTAACTTATTTAATCAATCAGCAAAAAGTCTGACTTATTTTGAATTTCCATTTTTGTAATAGCAATGAGCAAGCAACAAGCATAGAAAGTACAGTTATCTTATAAACAATACTTAAAGCATCAACAATAGGCCCTTAGTCTGATAAGATTCTTAGAGGATCTCGGAGAATTCTAATCTTGAGTTTATGGGGGTGATTACAGCAGCACCCGTCGCAATGCCAAATTGCCATGTTGTGCATTTCCATGCACAACGTGGCAGGTACCGCACGGTGCCTGCCACCTTGTGCATGGAAATGGAGGAGGGTACCCCCCAAGTGCACCTCCCACCCCCTTACCCTCCTGGGAGCCCGCAACGTGCCACCAAAGGAAATCTCCGCCATGGATGGTGTGTTGGATGCTGTGTTGTAAAGGCCTTTCCATGGCGGCGATGCCGCCATGGAAAGGCCTTTACAACACAGCATCCTAATATGGCTGGTGGTACCTGCTAGGCACCGCCACCATATTACTGGCCCAAGTCCGCCCGGCTGCCGACCGGCGGAAAATCAGTGGACGGAATTTCCATCCGCCGCGGTACCCACCGCCATTGTAATCTGGCGGTGGGTAAGTCAGGTTACGATGGCGGGCGAATCGCCACCGCCGGGCCGGGTGCCTTCGTAATCAGCCCCTATGTTCGCAGTATTTTAGCACCTACTCCCAAAATTCATTTATTCTAGGACAAAATATTACTACATGTAACCAGTTTCTGATTTCCAAAGATGTGCATCTACGGTGGAAGTGAGAGGTTGATCCTGTTAAAAAAACGGTGGTGTTCTGTACATTACCCATTTTGTGTAGAACTGCATCTAATGGAAATTAGCCCCTCTAAGAAAAGAAAAATTCCATTTGTTAATTTTGTTCCAATAATTTAAGGTAATCAGTATATTATTTTCCTTTTTCCTCTGCCGAAGTATTTTTAGAAAAACCTCCCTTAGGTTAATAGATACGAGAATTTTTCTCCACTTCTCCACCTGCCTCGGCGCTGGATTCTTTATTCAATCATGTACTAAATCTATATTGTACGCCGAGAGGGCAGATCTATAATTTTCAAATAGTGACAGGTAAAATTATAAGACCACAAAAGTAAATTCGTATATATTTAAATAGAAGGTTATAAATCAAGCCAGTTCTTCTATCTGTCTGTATCTGTGAAATCGGTAAGCTTGTAGAAAACAATACTTTTCACATGCATAATATAACTTTACCAATACAAAGTTGACCGCTGTAATTTAAATCAGCCTTGTCAAGTCGTTTATATTGGAGATTATGGGGCAGATTTACAAGTCCCTTGCGCCTCTTTGCGCCGCCATTGCGTCACTTTTTTTGACTCAACGGCGGTGCAAACAATGCACCCTATTTACAACGTGACGCATCTAGGGAGATGCGTCACGTTGTAAAGCCCTGCGTCACATTATACCTGCGTCAGGTATAATGTATGCAGGGGGGCGTTCCTACGCAGGAAAGCCTCGTAAAAGTGACGCAGTGAAATCTACAAGATTTCACTGCGTCACTTTTAGGACGCCACTGCGTCAAAACCTTACGCCTGCTTGAAGCAGGCGTAAGGAGTGACGCAGTGTAGTAGGAATAGGCCACAAAATGCATTGCTGGAGTTGCGTTGTGCTTGCGACACCACTCCAGCAATGCATGACTTTTGCCCCAACAGATGCATCAGAATTTCTGCCACATCTGTCAATTCTTCCGCCATGGTGCGCCGTATCATCCATGGTGGCGCAAGCATTTTTCCGGGTAGCGCAAGGAAAGTGACGCATCTCAAGAGATGCGTCACTTTCTTGTAAATCTGCCCCTAAATTTTTTTAAACAAATTCTATTTTTTTCTTTTAAAAAGCCATTGAAGTGTCTTATAGCAAACATAGAGAATTGTGAAGCATTAGACATCAGTTAGGGATCAGTCAACATTTCCGTTGTACCTCAGCAAGAAAGGTAGAGAGAAATAAAAAAGCACTTCAAGATAAGAACGATTGGCTCCGAGATCCAACTGAAGTTTCCTCTAGGGACACAACAACCAAGTGGCTGAACCCTTACAAATATTCCCCTTGAGAAAGGTGAACTGTTTAAAGTTTAGGCAAAGGGCACGTGGGGCCCGATTCACAGAACTAACTTAAGACAAAATCCTAAACTTACTACCATTTTGGTATTCACAGAAGGCACTTACTCATTTCGGTATTCACAGAAGTTAGGAGTCCTAATTTTAGGACTCATAAATGCCTTCTGTGAATATCGAAAGTCTTAAAATTAGGATTTTTCTCAGTTTAGGAGTAGTAATGTTAGGACTCCTAACTTTAGGACTTCTAAATACCTTCTGAGAATACCGAAAGTCTTAAAATTAGGATTTTTCTCAGTTTAGTAGTAGTAAAGTTAAGAGTCCTAACTTTAGAAATATTAAACTGAGAAAAATCCTAATTTTAAGACTTTCGGTATTTACAGAAGGCATTTGGGAGTCCTAAAGTTAGGACTCCTAACTTCTGTGAATACCGAAATGAGTAAGTGCCTTCTGTGAATACCAAAATGGTAGTAAATTTAGGATTTTGTCTTAAGTTAGTTCTGTGAATCGGGCCCATCATGAGCAGTTCTAGGTCCACTGCATGATACTATAGGGTGGAGGGGAGTAAGGATATTTGGGTGGCGGACCCTCCATTGGCATTGGCAGTAATGGGTGAGGATCTCAATTTAGCAGTTGAAGCCTAGAAGGATAAAGTCAATTCAAAACGATGGGTAAGTAAAGCTCATATGGTGGGGAATGCACAGCACTAAAATGCACAATTCTTGTTGCTCACAGGGACCCACTACTCCTTATATAGGATCAGCGATTTCTTTACTCTACATATAACTACCAACAGGTTCACAAACACTAGATATCTGACTAAGGAAATCTCCTAGGCACTGTGGGAGGCCTATAAGACCATGACAAGGGACCAACTGAACTCAGAGAAAGCAGGGGATAACAGGGCAAGGAATAGGAAATAAATGTGATATACTAAAATAGGGGACACTAAAACTAGAGAAGGACTACATACACTACCCCTGCAAACAATTACTAAGGTAGGCACAAGTATTACATTTACATATACATTTTTGGATTTCATAGAGCGCACGGCTACTCATGTGAGTGTCCTGGAGCTAAGGTCCAATAACCATTGGTCAGAAACAGAGAGAGTTAGAAGGTCTGGTTGAACAGCCAGGTTTTAGGGCACCGTTAAAGGAGCTCTCGTATTTGGCAGCCCATAGATGACCGTAGCGGCAAGGGTAGAGAACGGGGAGCCACCCCGGTTTATCCTCTTAGTTTTGGGTATAGCAGCCAATAGGGCATCTGAAGAGCCCAAAGCATAAACCTCTTGTAGGGAGATAGTGGATGAATCTGTTGGCCAAATAATGGGGACCGGCCTTGTAAAAAGCTTTATGAACCATCACCAACCCTTAGAAATGGCCCTTTGTGGGATCGGCAGGCAACGTCAATCCTTGAGAGGTACTTGGATATGAATGTATTTCTGAAGTTTTAAAAGAAGTCGGGCCGCAGCATTCTGCACCAGCTAGAGTCTCTTGAGTTGATACACTGGGAGGCTCCAGTACAGTGCATTTGCATAATTCAGCCTCGAATTTTGACCGCATATATGAGTGTTTTCTGGCAATGTGTCGGATCAGAAATATTTTTTTTCAGTGATCTCAAGAGGCTAAAGCAAACTACTATCACACTGTCCACCAGGAACCTGAAGGAAAGTTCATTATCAAATTTGACCCCCAAGTTGTGGGCCGCTGTGATGGGGGTGAAAGGAGAGGGAACAGACTGGGCCAGAAATCCCCACCTCAAATAGGAGAAGGGGAGCCGAAGATTAATGCAGGGTTTACATTGGAGAGTGTTCTGTCCTATCCACTGAAATACTACTGGCATACATGCAACAAATCGATCCTGAACATTGGGAGTAATCCTATCCCAAGTGAAGACGATTTGTGATATTCATCAGCATATCACAATGCTGCCGATAGATATAAAAGCAAGAGAGCTGCCTGCTTCCCCTGGTCCACTGCTAGCTTCCAGTAGTGCTCTCTCTGAGCACTATTGAAACGCCACTTATCTTGTAGGCAACCACGTTGCCAGTTACGGGAGGTGCCTGGCTCCCGTAGGTTGGGCCCCATATTAGAAGGGAACGAGTCCCTGCTTTTAGGTCTCGCCTACGCAGCGCTCATGTGCTGCTTAGGAAGAAGACCTTTAGAAATCGGTCCGGTTTTGCAGGCAAAAACGTGCACACGTTGCATTGCTTTGAATGGCAACGCATGCATGTTTGGCGATTTCCTTGCGGAAGCGAGCGGCGCCATGTGTTAGCAATTATCGTGCTCGCGATCGCTCCCGCAAAGGAAACGCTGCAATCCCCCCACCCCCTACTTGCGCGAGGCGGGCGCGCTTGGTTTACCTTGAGGCGCGCGCGCTTGTGTTTGATGGTTCCGTTCTCTGTGACATCACCTTATCTTTTGTGTGTTCTACTTATATCCTGCATTGTGTCATCATATCCTGCATGATGCTCAGACACAATCGATAATTAGATTTTAAACATTCTTTGATTGCATGTAAAATAGGCAGAACGGATTATGAATATGTCTTAATTTTTTTTCTGTGCAGTAATAATACAAGACATAGTTTAGCTCTCAAGGGCACACAAATTAGCATTTTGTGACCCAGCCACTACACGACCTTGAGGGCTGCGAGGTATTTGGTTTGCTGCCATCCGGGAAGAAAGGCCCGCGAGGGGGGTCTGTACTACATGGGTTTAAGGGAAGCACCGACATTCCTCAACACATTGTCTCCCGTTGCCATGGCAGCGGTAATATTATTAGACCCCCAACTTGCGTCAATTGGCAGTCTTTAAATAATATTAGCGAGGGCTTGGGGCTTTAGGCGAAGGGAAGCTGGCAAGCAGAGGGCATGATGCCTGCTGCGGGGGTCTGCCCGAGAAGCTGAGCCCACCGGGGGAGATGCACCTTCAGCCAGGGGAGCTCCGGGTGCTGGTTCTAGGTGGGTGCGCAAGGCCACGAGGGGGGATGCGGTGCTGGGGTTTCCCCGAATCGGAGCTGTGCTTGAGGCAAGGCAGTGTGAGACTTAGCAGAGGTGCAAGATGCGTTGTGTGGCCCCTCCCCCGCGCCCCTTGGCTCCCTAAGAACTGTACCTCGACACATCTGGCCCGTATTATGATAGCACCTCTGCCAGAGATGTGTAAATTGTCCTCTGTCTCACATTTTTAGGGCCACATTATTTTGTTAGCTTGTAACAGGTGTTGTACTCTCACCAAAATGCAGCACGTAAAATATTTTCCATTATTGCTTTTTTATGTGCTATAAAACATTTAGCTAATTACACCTCCTCTGCCAATCCATCCACATTAAACTGGCACGATACCGCCACCGTGCACCAGAAGAACTGTGCCACCTGGTTGGGAGGGCAGGGCAGGCTTTCCTGCCTACCCGTGGACTCCATAAAATTAAAGTGGCACCCTAGTGTGGCGAGCAGGGGAGTGGTGATACTGGCTGGGTGGACTCAGAACCTTAAGTTTTCTCAAAGGGCACGGTCCAGATGGCAGAGGAGGAAAGACTTCTGATTGGTCACTGTTCGGCTGGTGGGTGGGATGGGAGGTGGATGGCAGGCTCGAATCTACATCTGGCTGCAGGACGCTCCCAATGAACCCAACCGTTGATGGGGTTCATTCTGACCAGAACTTAAGTGCTCCTGTAAATTTCATCTTGCCTTAGCCCAAATCCTGCCTTATTCTCGGTTCCAGGCTGAGAATCCTTTACATGGGTTTTCATGTTTTTTTGTTCAGTTTTGGTCAGTTTTAATAGGCATGGCATGTTCTTGTGTCTCCATAACCTTTTTTTAAAATAATTGTTACATCTCCATGTAGTACCACTGAAGCCTCATCAGAGTCGATGTAGTAAGTGAGGTGCCAGTGTGATGGTGTTTGTTCAGCTTACACAGGTACATCACACCAGGAGCCCTCCCTTACTCCAGTGCCAGCAAGTTGGCTTCAAGTGATACTTGCTGGATAAGTAAAAACAGTGAAAAAATGGGAAAACCATAGCGGGAAAAAAAATGACATGCAACTGAAGTCAAAACATAATATTGTAAAATTTAAATAGAGTAAAACTGAATAAACCATATAAAACGTTAGCTATTTGTAAACAACACTGAATGGTGCCATCTTCTGGAGTGTGTCTCCTGTAGAGTATGTCTGATGGACGTCAACAATGAATGCAGATCTGAACCGGTGTACTTTAATTGGGCTTGGACCCCAGCTGGCCCGCGTCTCATATGTTTCCGTCTCCTTGTCGTCCTTAGTTAAGCAACATGAAGTGGAAATCCCTTCGCCGACATCGAAAGACGAAAAGAAGAGGCCGATGTGTCAGATCAGTGGGGTGAAGAAGCTGACCCACAGCTCTAGCTTCACCACCTGCAGTATTCCACGCTTCAGGGTCAAGACCGAGCAGGAGGGATCTTTAGCATCGGTGAGCATTGACGGGTTTTGGGCTAGTGTTTAGTGTTGGCTTTGGTGGGTGATGATATTAGCAACCAGTCACTTCCTGGTCACCTCGCCTGGCATCTGGTTTCTGCATTGAATAAAGAACTCAAATGTTGAACTGGTTGTGTTCGATGGGTAAGTCCTGCTGAATTGCCGTTCTTTGCACCATTAAGTTAAGGACCAAATTTAGAGTTGTGTGCTAATGTACAATCCTCCAATTCTTGGAGAAAATGCAAAATGCGAAGGAGAAACCCACTGGTGGGATTTCCACTGATGCAGGCAGAGAATGGCGGACGAGATGTGATTTCTCCTCTGATTTATAATTTCCTCCAAACACTGGATTTGCTTCTCTTAATACCCAACTCTGAATCGTGCCTCTTGGATTGCCTGGTGTGTGAGTTTTATGCACTCTTCTGTGAGAGGTTGTGGAGTCTCTGCTGTGAGAGGTGATGGGCACTCTGCTGTGAGAGGTGATGGGCACTCTGCTGTGAGACCAGGTGTGATGGGCGCTCTGCTGTTAGACCAGGTGTGATCGGCGCTCTGCTGTGAGACCAGGTGTGATGGGCGCTCTGCTGTGAGACCAGGTGTGATGGGCGCTCTGCTGTGAGACCAGGTGTGATGGGGGCTCTGCTGTGAGACCAGGTGTGATGGGCGCTCTGCTGTGAGACCAGGTGTGATGGGCGCTCTGCTGTGAGACCGGGTGTCTGAAGTCTTCTGCAAGAGCTGGAAGAAAAGCTTCTATGCAGTCTCGTGAGGAGTGAGCTGGAATGCAGTCTCGTGTGAGACCTAGAGTTAGGTAGTATGCAGTGTCATGTGATTGCTGGGTGGTGTGCAGTCTCGTGTGAGAATTAGAGAAGTCTTTTCTTTCTTTTCTTTCTAGCCTCTGTTGTGCAAATAGTTTTGTTCTCAACATTAACGCAGTCCATTTTCTAACCTGTGATGATGCATAGTTGCCCAGTAGACTGCCTCTTCCTTTCACAATGAAGCCCAATGCTCATCCTGCACTGGGTAAAGTGCAGATACAGTCCAGCTGTGACCTGTGACCTCTCTGCTGCGACCTGACCTACTAGACTTTGACAGTCAGCCAGGATATTCATATATACATACATTTCATTCACTTCGTGCCACAAGACCAGAAAAGCACCTGGAGATGTGTGTTGGTGATTCGAAAAGTGCAATTTATTTCAGGGATGCAAATCCAATGCGTTTCGACTCGATCTTATGAGCCTTGCGAGGCATTCTGCAGCACACATGCAAAGAGGAATATGCCTCAAAGGTGCCACTTCCTGCACAAAACGACCTTGCCCTTAATGCAGACATCCCTGTGCTATGGCACTAGGCAGCCAGAAGTGCGCCACTGCTACGAGAGAGCAGAAATACGCCATATCTTAGTAGGTATGGTGAATTGCTGCTCTCTCCGTTTGATGTAGTGCAGAAACTTCCCTTGCTACCTTGCGTTGCATCAAACTTTAGTAAACGTTGGCCTAAGTGTTTTGGCTGTTGTCCTGAAATTGCTGTATGTTGCTTGTCAAGTGACCTCAGTAGACCAGGTTAAGATTTCTGGTCCCCATACTGTTAAACTTAGACCTAAACGTAGTTTAGGAAGACACTGATTTACATCCAGATCCAAACAGAGATAGTAGTATGGAAGGTACCTTAGGAAACTTCCTTCTTGCGTAAAATGTATATGTAATCCATGTGTTTCTTCCACATGTAGGAAATTGAAGATTCCAACAAATGGGGCTTGGATATGTTCAAAGTAGCAGAGTTTTTGGGAAACCGGCCTCTGACGGTCATCATGTACACCATTTTCCAGGTAAGAGACTGTCTCAAAGTGGCAGAAGGAACTCTTCAACAGTGTTAAAACTGTGCAATAAATCACAGGTGTCTGCTGATTGGCCACCCAGTGGAAAAAGCCAGAACTCTGGACATTTATCTAGACACAGAACTATGGAGCAAGATGTATGTTCGCAAACTTTCCAAATTGGTAGAACAGAGGATTTGCAAACGATAAATCCCTTTCAATAATGTACTTATCCCATTTAGTAGTTAGTAAAAGTTTTTTCGAATCACTAAATGGGATTTGAAATGGATACTGAAACACCATTTGTAAGGGGCGTTTTAGAGTGTCCTTTCCAGATTGCAAATGGTTTGCAACCATAAGTCAGGGTGCATGACATTGAACATTTATCAGTCCCCAGTTGGGGCTGTAACTAATTCGCAAAAGTGAAGGAGTGCCCCTTGGAGCCCTCCCACACTGTGAATTGCGGGAAAGGTTTCTGTGGGAGTAGGCAGTGTTACAGGGAACCACTGTCAACTCTCGAAGAAACTGAGGATGTGGCCTAACAGTTAGGGCAGTCGACCTCACATCTGGGGAACCGGGGTTGAGTCTCAGCAACGACGTTCAACTTCCTGTGATTCTGGGCAAATCACTTAATCTCCCCGTGTCTAACAAAAATTAATGTGTCCTTATGTAACGCAAATGGTGCTCATGTAAAGCGCTCTGATACCTGATACCTTCGGGTCAAGTTTGCGCTATATAAAACTTTAGAAAAAAAAAAATATATATATATTTTTAAATGGATCCTTTTTTAGGTCGAGTCTAGCGCAGCGCATGCGCTGCACTAGGAAAACGACCTCTTGCAATCACTTCAGCTTTCCTAAATGCTCGTCCATGTGGGGCTTACACGCCATTTGCCTTTGCGTTTGGCTTTATTACGCAATCGGCCAAAGGCGTGTGGATGTCCCAGCTTCTTTTTAAAGGTTAACTCCCAGAGCGTTTTGCTCTCGGGAGCCAGCAGGGGCGCGCACGGGACATCTGGTTTTAATCAGTGTGTGTGCGCTTGTTTGACATGCAGGCCGTTTTGTAATACAAACTGGGCTGTAATGTTATCTCACTTGCTAACTCGGTAACAGAGCAGAGGCTGTGGAAATGTCTCCCCATATCATTCTTTATTTTGTTTTTAAATAAGGCCCTAAAGTCACAATTGTTACTGATGCGCATCTTATCATCCGCTGACAGAGCAAAAGCACAGTATATGTAACACAGCGTTGGGCTGTACAAGCAGTGACTGCAGTGTGCACTCCTCCGGCTGTAGGCTAATAAACTGTTTTCCATTTAGCTACAACCAGAGTCTTAAACATTGAGACGCTGATCTTCAAACTAAACTGAATTTAATGGAATAAAACGTAATGGGACACTTGCGCTTACATCCTTCTTTGGCCTTTGCCACGGCGCACATACAGAAAATTTTTGCCTGCAGGCAACTATTGAATTAAACTACAAACAGGGCCGTAGTGTTATCGCCTGCAAGGAGGGACGGTGGTGTCACAATTCTTGTTGGGATACGCGCAGTTGCTTTCATTTTCACGTCTGGGATATGCTTTTTTTGGGGGGCTAAACACACGCGCTGTTTACATGCAAACCCTGTGCTTGTATTTACTTAACTAAAGCACATGCTATAGTTCCCCACACACATAGTGCTGCTGTTCAAACACACTTTACTAAGCACTTCACCAGCTACAAGCACGCACTTAACCGGGCTTACGCTCCTGGCTTCCGTTTACTCATCATCAAAGTATCTTTATTCGGATATTAAAACATCCAGAAAAGAACAATATATTTACACATTTCATATACAATAATATGAGAAGTTCATCAT
The DNA here is from genome assembly GCF_964204655.1 of Triturus cristatus. NCBI lineage: Eukaryota > Metazoa > Chordata > Amphibia > Caudata > Salamandridae > Triturus > Triturus cristatus. The sequence continues at coordinate 266,953,743 of NC_140581.1, forward strand.
AAAACATTAAAATAAAACATATCTGATGGGCCATTCCAAGATCTCAATAGCAGAGTTGGGCCTAAGATTTGTACTAAATTGCAAATTCATAGTTTTTATAAAGTGCAGTGTGCTGACAGCTGTACAGATAGGGAATACCAACACTTTAACAATAATTAAAATGCAAGATCGTAGTTTACATAAAATCCATCAAATTTAAAATAAGCCGTAGCCTAATTAAAACAAACTTCTTATAACATCCCGAGTACTCTAAACATTGCGAGACAACAATTGTGAAAACTCCACGAATTATCTCCTGTTCTGTGTACAATGTAAAACTATCTTACGGGGGGCCTTTAATCCGGATGCCTCAACTACAGTATCCGGCAATCAGAGTAACTTACGCCTCCCTTCTAGATTTCCTCAATTTCACAGCTAATCTCAGAAAATTTACAGTACAGAACAAGGTAAAGGGTTCCACGGACAGTTTTAAGTATAGAAGAGCTACTCTGACTTGGGTAAATTTATTCGCTCTTAGGATGGTTTTAAAAAAAAGAGCCCGCGGATATTCATATAGTGGACAAAAGAATACAAAATGTAGGGTGTCCTGTGGAGATCCCAGATCGCAGCCACAGGGACCCTTTGAACCAATATCTTTCGTGTACCCTGCGGGAACTGCTAAAATATGATGTAAGAGATCCAGTCTGAATCTGGTCATTAAAAACCTATCGTTTTTGTTGTAGATAAGTGCCAGGTAGGGTTCTAGACCTACAACAGATTTAGTTAATATATGAGATCTCACTGACCCTTTCAGAATTTCGCTATCTTCCCGGGCACAGGCTATCCGCCTTATATATTCTGCTTTTAACGTGACCTTTAGCTGCGGGGTTAGGGACGTTGGTTCCTTAAAGTATTTTGCAAAACCCAGCCACTCCAGTTTATCCTGAACATATTTAAGCCATGGTATCTTATGACCTTTATCCCTGTTAATACAGTCTATTAATATTTCTCTACTTAGACTTGCTTCAGGGTTGGTCCAGATTTTAATCCAACACAGTAATGGCTTAAAACTTAATCTGTCGGAGATATACGGGATCCCTAGCTCCTCGTGAATAATATGGGCCGGTATGCTTTGAGGAACCTGAAAGATCCTCCTAAGAAACTTGTTTTCCTCTAATTGTACAGTGGCCATGTTTCTAAATCCCCAAACCTCACTCCCATACATGATTTTGGAACAACAAATTGAATTATATAAATTCAGTATTTCCAACACTGACCACCTACCTAATCTCGTGGCACGATTCATGATTGAGCACATTATGCTCACGTGCTGTTTGCATTTTTCAGTGATTAATGCGTTAAAATTGAGATGTTTATCGAAGGTGATCCCTAAGTAATTGAAAACCTCGACCTTCTCTAATTTGTGTCCCCCAATTTTAAAGGTAAAATTCTTAGTTGGTCTTTTTCCTACTTCCATAATATAGGATTTTGTTAGGTTAGGGCATAAGTCTAGGTTTGCCATGAACTCACAGAAGCCATCAATAAGAGATTGCAGACCCCTCCCTGTACGCGAGAGGAGTACTGCGTCATCCGCATACAATAAGACAGGAATACTTCTATTTGCTACTCTCGGGCAATCAACTCCCAGTGTTCTCAGAGCATTGTCCAAGCCATTTATATACAATGTGAATAAAAAAGGCGCCAGGATGCAGCCTTGTCTCACGCCCCCTGTGCAAGAAAAGTGGTCGGTCAGATTCCCCTCGTTGCTATACCGAACCTGGGCTGTGGTATTCATGTGCAATGATTTTAAAATGAATATCAAGCTTAAATCTACCCCTAGCAACTCTAGAATCTCCCATAATTTTCCTCGGTTAACCCGGTCGAAGGCTGCTGTCAGGTCCATAAATGCTAAAAAAACTGTACCTTCGCCAGCCACAGTATATTTTGCGACCAGATTGTATAAATTGAGGCATTGGTCAGTAGTTGAGCGGCCCATTCTAAAACCGTACTGGGTGTCTGTAATAATTTCCTTTTCCTCCGCCCAGTCCATTAAACGATTTAGAATCACCTTCCCTAGGACCTTTGCCGACACATCGATTAAAGAAATCGGTCGGTAACATTGTGGATTGCTCTTATTTCCCTTTTTAAATATGGGGACAATATGGGCTGTTGACCAGGACCTTGGCAGTCCCTCTTCCACGGCTGTATTAAAAATTCTCACTAGTATAGGAGCCCACAGCTCAACCTGTGATAAGAATAGATCTGGAGGAATCCCATCTGGCCCCGGGGCCTTGTTTCTTGTCAGGGCACATATTCCATTTTTAATCTCGTCCACTGTGAACTCCACCCATGAATTTGGCAGAGTCCCCACATCTGTGGCTAATTGGGTTGGAGCACTAACATGATTATACAACTTACTAAAATGAGAAACCCATTCTTCTGGAAGGATGTTACAGGCCATCTTCTCGCTATTTAATGTCTGAAAAGTTGGGTCATTTATCACCTTCCAGAATTTAGACATGTCTCTCAACTCCGCTGCCTCCTTTAAATTCTCCCAAGCCTCAGATTGGATAGTTTGTTTCCTCCTTTTTATGGCCAGCTTATATTGGGCCCTACATTCCATTATCCTGCTCCTGTCTTTCGGTACCTTTTTAAGTGCCCGTTTTAATTCTCTTTGAGCACTGGAGCATGCTTTGTCAAACCATTTTGGTTGACTGTTGGACATAGGTGGTGATTTAGCCCTGAGTAACTTATCGATGTCCCTTGCCATATTTACAAAGACATTTATCAATTTTTTGCCTTTGACATCCTGGTCTAAACACATCCAGATCCCACTGTCGGGGGATGCAATACGTTTTTTGTAAAATGCTTCCCCATCTATGTTAGACCAACGTATGCGCCTGCCTTGATCGATAGCTTCTAATTTGCCCCTCGTCATTCTGGCCCTTGCCTGAGAGGGAGAATCCTCAACCATCAATGACAACACCAAGGGGTTGTGGTCACTAAAAATGCTAATCTGTATACTAAAATCTACGATCCTGTATTTAAGACCATTAGAAACAAAAATAAAATCAATAATAGTATCCCTACCTCTGCCTTTGAACGTTGGGTTAATAATATTAGAGTTAATGGGCTTGATTAAGTCCATCGTAGGGATTAGATCATATGTGCCCAGGATATTACCAAGTTTACTACCGTCCACTGTATGTTCTAGATGCCAATCCTTGGTAGAGGGGCAGAAATCCCATTTAGCCCCTTCCCATTTTAAGTGTGGGCATTGATGGCAATTAAAATCGCCCACCAAAATCAGGGTTGGGGGGTTATTTCCCCTGGAGTGTAGATCTGATAATCTATCCTCGAGCTCATTCAGCCTCTGCGTTGGCTGAACTGCATTATAAAAATTTATTAAGACAAATCTTAAGCCCTACCTGCGATAACTAATGCCCTGTAAATAATCCGAACTCCAGCCCAAGACCTCCCAGGTCCCTTGTAGTTTGAGAGACACATATATTACTAGTCCTCCTTTCGCTCTTCCCATACTAGATTTCCGGGCAGGTACAAAAAACATTTTATATCCCTCTAAGTGTGCAGCACTGCTATCCGTCTCCCACGTTTCTTGTAGACAGATAATATGGAATTTCTGACTAAAATCCAACCACTCCTTGTTTTTAGGTCTCGTGAGCCAAAGGCTCGAAGAGACATTTTATATGTGGGTTTTTCAAAGTGCTACCCAGTCTTTTGGCTGGCCTAAACCTTGAGTGCACGAGATCACATGCACGTGCACAGCTGCTCCTCTGCTCATTGCATTCCCCCCTCCCTTCTCACCCAGCCCTTTGATGCTCTGCTCGTATCTCCCTCCTCCCTGGGCGTGAAGGGAGACAGTCAGAGCCATCCTGCTTGATTAATGGCTTTGCATTCCCATGTGTTCCCGTAGTAAACATGTTATATTTTGATTTCCCTCTACCCTGACTCAGGGTTCTTTGGGCTCAAACGTCAGCATTTCTAGAATGTAAACCTCTTGTTGGCTGCGCTCTGGCAGCTCGGACTCTCGCACCTTTAAATTACATTTTGCCAGCGTAGCTCATGTGGAATCAGATTACGAAAGCGAGTCTTGGCGCTGCCTGATGTCTGTGTAAATAGAAAGAAGAGATGAGTTTCTGTCCATTGATCATTTGCACGGAAATTAAAATACCCGTTTCTGCCGAATAGTTCAGTGTCTGCCTTGACACACCAGCTCTTCCGTCTTGTTAAAGATGTGCTGTTGACGAAAGAGATGCAGGGCCTTTCAAGATCGCTTTCGTTTTGAAACAGATGTAGATTTTTTGGACTGAGCTCACATACGGGGTACCTCACGCCACCCTTGCCCCAGCAACTCGGACACTGGGGTCCCACTGCAAAAGGAAGCACTGAGACCGGGGAGAGCTTATTCCTGACATACCGACCTCACGTCTGGAACAGTAAGTTACACGAATGCAGCTAATACGTGTCTCTTACTAACAGCCCCCCCCGTGTCTTTCCTTCAAGGGGATGCCCGTGGGTGGGGCAGCCACACCGACGAGGAACTAGCCTGGCAGCAGGGGTCACTGCCCTTCACAGGGGTTGAAATGAACAGCTGGAAACGGCGGCACGTTTGTCATCAATGCAATTCAGCGCCAGCTCTACGATGTGTGTCTGAAAAGTTGGCGCCACAGTGCACGTCTTTGTATATCATGCTCTCAAAATAATTCCGGTATTGACCTATGTTTAGCTTCATTGACGTTATCTGTCTAGTGCTTCGTACCACGATGCAAGGTGTCTAAGCGCCTTCATGAATCCTTGAGGGAGTTGGAGTGCCTCCCTTCTTTTCAAAGTTGACAGTATTTAGTGCAATTTCGTTATTATTTGCAACGACTCAAGGACGGAAATGCGTAGAAATGGCTGTAAAATTACTCTTAATGAAAAGAAACGTTGGTCGCACTATCTTTTCTACTTTTAAAGGACAGGATGAAAAAAGCCAATTAAAATATTTCTTGTACTAACCATGGTGTTTTATAATATTCCATACATTCATTTAGAAATATTGGGTCCTTTTAGCATGAGTTCGTATGTATAATGCATGCCTGTAACTGATTCGCCTCTAAGCAATTTTTAAGAATGTGCATTTTGCGTCTGAATGGAGAGCACAGGTATCGGAAGCCCTTCGCTGTAGTGACAGCTCATAGCAGCCATATAGCTATCATGTTTGGGCAACATTTGTTTTGCTCCGTGCTTCTGTTATTTAGGTGTATTCTTCTAATAAAGTAATTCTCACATAGGATTACCAGGACGACTGGCTTTAGAATGCCTACATTTACATTTTGATACATGTAATTTTGCTTTCCTAATGAAAATGCAGCAACTTAATTAGCAAACAACTGAATTTACAAATTACGGCACTGAGGAAAAAGACCCAGGATAAACACGGAAACCAAATTAAACCTACAGTCTCGGAGCACGCAAAGGGGCAGTTCATATCGGGCCTTGCTCCTTTCTATGAGGTTCTGACAGCAGCACAAACACAACACTTGGCATGTCACAAGAGCTAACACAACCAATAGTGCTGCGTTCCAAGGTCTAGGAATTATTTATTTCCACGGTGCCCCGTTATCTGTAATATTCTCTATCAAGGGTGTTGAGTTGACGGCATGAACATGAGCACGGTGTGCACCCGTCGTCAGTAGGGCAGGGTGGAGCCCTGCTGATGCCATGTGTGACCCTGGGCAGGTCAGTGAAGCGTCTGTGATTTGAGCTGTTACTTAGCTAAGCTATAAAAGAGCCCATTAGCATAACTGTTAAAATCGCTATCAGTGCTAGCACTAGCATATGTGCTTTCTTTAACATTGTCTCACCAATCCGTGAATTGCCAAAAATTCCCCGGCTGTGGTTCTTCCTACAGACTCAGAGATTGGTGTCTCGTTCCCAAGATGACTTATTTGTTTCACATTGCAAGCCATATGTATTTATGTTTAAGAAAACAAAAGGGTGGGAGTGTTTCAATAATTTAGGTCTTGATAAAAGGTGAATTATGTGGAATAAAACAGCACATTTTGTTTAGTGTATATTATCTAATAATTTCTTCTTTTTTAACAGTGCCTGGCCTAAGTGATAAAATATTATTATATTAACACATTTTTTTTGAGAGGCAATATGGTTTTATATTTAAATGTTTTATTTTGTTTACAATGGCTACATCCTTCTCTATCTTTATGTCTATACCATACTGCTCTCACCCCTATCTATTCACCATGCCTCACAATTACAGTACACAAATATACTCGAAAAACACAAAATTCCACCCCACATAATTCCACAAATAGCAATTCCAATACAACCCACATAATTCCAATCCAAACCAAAACACATGGGTTTGGATTGCGTGATTGGGTGAAAAACATTGTCATTTACAACGCCACTAGCTCTAACTCTCGCAAATGCGAGACCTATTGCATTGCAAATGCTTGGTTTTTAAGCTGCATTCTTTTCCTTCCCGTTCGGACTGGTTTGACCTACTAAGTCGGTGATTAAGTATCCCCTCATGCTGACTTGTGGATCCCGGCTGTGACACAAGTCCACCTTCACCAGCACCCCTTGGATGACTTCAAAACGTAAGTTATTGTATATTGTTTTCAGGACATTTTTTTTTACACAGTCTCTAAATTATTTATACATGTGTCCTCCTTTGGGCTGTCTTTTCTTTCAGAGTTTTGGGACATTGAGACTGCACCAGTAAAATTAAACGTGCACTAGAAATCTTTCTAAGCATCGTGGCACTTCTTTATAGCTTTTGCCTGCGCCACACATCTTCATGGTGTTTAGAAGATAAGTGGGCCAATTACGGTTTCGGAACCCGTCTTTTTCCCAAAATACCTCGCTCTCTAAAAAATGCATTTTCCCTTCTTTCTTTTTGAATTATCTTGCTGTAGCACATACAACAAATAATTTTTCACTAAGGTGGTTTTTCCACACCAGCAAAAGGCGGTGGTATAATGTAGCATGTGTTCTACTGAAAATAGGCAGGCAGGGCCACCATTAATTACAAATACGTAAGACACCACATAAATCCAATCCACACCACAAAATTCCACATCAAGCCACAAAATTCAACAGCACACCACATAATTAAACTACAGTACATACCACTCCACAACCCAACCATATCACATAATTACACTTCGTGACACAATCCCACTCCGCATAATTCCAGTACACTCACAAGTCACAACCACATAATTACTATCCACATAATTCCACTGCACACTATGACACACAATTTTCACACAAATACACTGCATACCACACAATTCACCCTAAATTCCACAAATAACAATTCCAATTCAACACACATAATTCCACTACAATCCACATACATCCAATCCACTCCAAACCAAAACACATACATAAAAGCCATTGCCATTTACAATGCCAATAGCTCTAACTCTAGCAAATGCGAGACCTATTGCATTGCAAATGCTTGTTTAACTTGGAAGATATTCCTGCAATATTCCAAGAGACCACCCTAAGTTCCTCCGCCTCGTAATTTATTGTCCTCCTGGCTAGGGTGGACTGATTTTGGTCAAGGAATCCTGCAGGGCAAGTCCCTCCCAAAACCACGCTTTTGACTACAGGATTTGGTGTAATTTCATTTTGCCTGGTGGAAAGTTCGGGAATATTTCCCGTGATATCCAGAAACTCCTTGTGCATTGACTTAGCTGAGGGAGGTAAGGGCTCTAAAAGCTCTTCATGGGCCAGTCAGTCCAGTTCGTCCATCACTGCTGCCTCACATAGTGGGGTGAACCGGTTTGGGCCAGACCACAGACTATTGTTTCTTATAGTATGCATTACCCTTCTTCTCCATGTCATTTGTCGTTGCTCGGTTGAGTGGTCCCTGTAGAAAAAATTAAGTGGAAGCATTTTTATTGTCGACCCACTATCAAAGAACCCACAACTAGAAGCGAGTAATTCTTTTACCATTTGCGGGTCTCTGAAGTTAACAATAACGCAGTCCCCTGGGAATTTTTTCTCTGATGGTCCAACCCAAGCTACCCTTCTTGCCATAAGGATTTGAGTATTCCTCAACTTAACTCCCTTCACATTGTTATATAACCAGTGGTTAATTTTATTGATCAGGGAGCTTGTCGATTCTTCTCTATCGGGGTTTTGGGCTGGGACTCCCGCCAGGACTATTGTGTATGGGCAGGAGGCTGGAGGCAGGTCCAATGTCTGCAGACCCGGAGTACTCTGGGCCTGTGCCTCTGGAAGACTGTGAGCTATTACCGTCCCTATATTCTTACCCTCCTGCTGTAATCTAGGGGTTGCAATGATGGGAGGTGTATCTCTGTCCTTGCTCACTATAGGGGCAGCTCTCAAATTGCTCCCTACCAGCCTGCTGTTATTTGAATCGGCGCTGGCAGGACGCGAGGCACTCCCCAACCCTTCCTGAGTCGTAATTATTTGGGCCACCGGGTGTTCCCTGTTTTGTGCATCCAACAACCTAACTATTTTCCCCTCAATTTTCTTGATATGTTCTACTAAGGGGGCCAAATGTTTAAGGAGAAGGGCTTCTATGTTGGACTCTAATACTTTCGTTATCTCCATTGACCATTCCTTACTAATTACCGGGGAACAGGTTTCACATTGTATGCAAGTTGGCCGGGATCTTATGTCCTCAGTAGCTATGAGCTCTTTCCTGAGTGTTCCTTTTTTCGATTTATTACCATTTCTAATTTTTTCGGTTCCTTTACGGTGTGCGTTAGGCGGGGACCTTACATTCACAATCGGACCAGGAGCTGGGGTGGGGTCTGTCCCCAATAACATCTTTTTCGAGCGGGTGATCACTTCACTTTCCCTCCCTAGTGGGATGTCAGGTTCTCTCTCTCCCCCAGTGGCATTCCCATTTTGTTCTTCAACTCTGATTTCCCTGGTACCCGGGGTAGGTGGCTCGGAAACTCCTGACACCGTTACATTCGGTCTCGAGGGAGAAGTATGGTGTTGACAGGGGGGAGTTAAAGACCCCTCCAGTATTATTACCTCTTGTTCCCCGTCTACTACCGTTGATGTATGAACTTGTACTGTGGTCACGTGCTGGGTGTTACTATGGGCTGAAATGCCCTGACCTTCAGGGATACTCCCCCCGGGTGTGACACACTCAGCAATTGTCCCCAGTGAAGATCGTTTGTGTGCCAGGAGGGAATCGAGAGATAACCTGCGCTCCGTCAGTAGTATTTCGTGTGTAAGCAAGGATTCTGCCCGTGTGATGAATGCGTCTAGGGTCCCCTTTACTCCTCCCCCTGTTCTACTGTGGGTTTTTTCGTTTTACCCATGGTGCAACTTTGGCCTAACGGGTTTATAATGTCGTATTACAACCGCTTAAAAACAGAACAGCTTTAACCCTTAGTCAACCACTTGTGACTAGCCAATAACAAGCACAAAACAGTGGGTGTTGTCTGGTAACAGTGTATAACCCACGAGCACCCCCGTGACTTATCTCCCCTGTCCTCTGGCAGATGTGGAGGTGTCCAGAAATTGGCTCAAAGGTCAAAAGTATTGGCCCGGCCCGGCCTCCTCCGGCCCCGGACGGACACAGACGGTCCCGCCCTTGTCCCGGGCTTCTCCCGGCGCCGACCCGCGCGCTATCCCGCGACGCGGAGGGAGCCTCTGAACAAATAGCGCCTCCGGGCGCGTCGTCCTGCGTGAGTGGGCGGGGCAAAGGGGAATGCTGGGGCTTGTGGTTCTACCCTGCGGCAGCCTCAGGTGACGCGAGGCGGCAGCGGCAGGGGAACCCGGCGTTCACACGATGCTGGAGAAGGGATTGCAATGGCCCCCAAGAGCCTGGTAGGTGCAGCGCAGTGACCACGCTTATCCACTTCAGAGCGTTGTCCCCCCGCTCCACCGAGGGAGCCTCTGAACAAGTAGCGCCTCCGGGCGCGTCGTCCTGCGTGAGTGGGCGGGGCAAAGGGGAATGCTGGGGCTTGTGGTTCTACCCTGCGGCAGCCTCAGGTGACGCGAGGCGGCAGCGGCAAGGGAACCCGGCGTCCACACGATGCTGGAGAGAGGATTGCAATGGCCCCCAAGAGCCTGGTAGGTGCAGCGCAGTAACCACGCTTATCCACTTCAGAGCATTGTCCCCCCGCTCCACCGAGGGAGCCTCTGAACAAATAGCACCTCCGGGCGCGTCGTCCTGCGTGAGTGGGCGGGGCAAAGGGGAATGCTGGGGCTTGTGGTTCTACCCTGCGGCAGCCTCAGGTGACGCGAGGCGGCAGCGGCAGGGGAACCCGGCGTCCACACGATGCTGGAGAGAGGATTGCAATGGCCCCCAAGAGCCTGGTAGGTGCAGCGCAGTAACCACGCTTATCCACTTCAGAGCGTTATCCGTTTACTCATACCCTGTACATGTCTAAAGTTTTAACAAAGCACTAAACAATTTTATACAACCACAGTCATAAACACCAGAACGCTCATCTTCAAACTCAACTGAATTTAAAGGCATAAAACAGAATGGAACACTTGCGGTTACATCCTTCTCTGTCTCTGTCCTCTGCCACAGCGCAGATATAGAAACCTTTAAGCTACCCAAACGCGGTTTATCAAAATCTGTGAATGAGCGAGCTCCTAGCAGAAATCTTGCGTGACTGACCACGGGTCTGATACTTTGAGGGGACAAGGGCTGAGGTGACATTTTGCTTCCTGTTTGGGGCAGTAAATGGAACACTTTCTGTTCTGACGTAGCTGCATGCTTAGCACAGATTGTAAACTTCACAGAAAAGGACGTTAAATACACCTCTGCTGCGAACTGTCATCGCTCCACAATTGACAGCTCTGAATCACAGTTGGGCTGTATCGTATCGGCCTTTCATCCTTCTGAGGTGCGGTTGTCAGGGAACTCGATGTTACCAGGGACACAATTTCCCAGTTCTCGTCTTTCCTTTAATAATGTTATGCATTTGGGGAGGTGTAGTCTTTGTCTCTTTAACCCATCTGAACACAATTATTTCTTTTGTAGGGAAAGCCCAAGCCTGTAACCTAGTGTCCATGATGACATGGACACTTCCCGCTATGTTCACCATGCTCCCGACCGCTTCCTCCCCCCCCCCCCTCTCGTTGTGTGCATTTCCTTTCCTCTATCAGCCGTCCCACACCGTGACTCTGATCGCTATTTCTGCGGAGCGGCAGAACACCCAGGATAATGTGCAGCATGACTAACCACTTATACGGTGCCAAAGGCGAGACCTATTGGCTATGTCAATTCTTGTTATTCTTTTAGGTGTTTCCTTGACACTTTTGATTTATTTAGTTTTCCTTTACCAGTAGCGATCCTTTCACAGGGGAGCCTGTGAGAGAATGTTGGCTTGCTGGACCCCAGTTTATCACCGTGAGTTTGCCCCCCCCCCCGCCCCCCCACCTTTTAATATTTCGCACTCACAGCGCTAAATTGGACACGCCCCCTTTCATGGAGGGCCATTGTAGGCCGCTAATCACGTGTCAAAGGCAAGCCAGACTGCACCCATCTGTGGCTGGAACGCGCCTAGCGCCCGGACCCCTGGTCCAGAAAGGATTGAACTTAGATACTATTCAGGTAAGGAACTCTTAGATTTAAATAGGAGCACCCCTTGCACTGACTGTATTCGGTGTAACCCTGGTCTATCCTACTACTCGCAATATCCCTATCGCTGTAACTGTGGATTTCATCTGCCTGAAGCTCAAAGTTTAAGTCCTGCCGGGCCTCGATTTTGGGGCTGGCTGAGAGTAGGGCGGCAACTACAGCGACATTGGATATTCACTGTGCTCGTATTAACGTCCGGTCTCTGGCCAAACATTAATAAGAAGTGGCAGATTTTACCGTGAATCATCAATTGGACTTATCAAGTCAAGTCAAGTCAAATAATGCTTTATTCGAGTTAGCACTCATAAAAGCAGAACATACACCAATTAAAAAACAATTAAACTATACAGTCAGAATAAAGCAAACAATTCACAGTTGTCTCAAGTAATAAAATGAATTACAATAATTTCACCTATTACAAGGTTGGCAGGTAAGATAAAAATTTATACAAGAATAAAATGTACTTGGTTAAAAAACACAAATAACTAAAAGCCATAACTCTAAACGTGCAGAGAAGTTATCCAGGCAGAGAATAGTCAGTTGACTAGCAGTCTCTGCCTGATCGACCAGGCCCATCCGATGCACTTAGCAGTGGCAATTGAAATCCAAGGCAGAGTACTCGAACATATAATTCGCAGGGCAACAGTACTACAATTAGTCCCCAGGTTCCTACACATTGGAGATAACCATACACGTCTAGGCACACAATAGGCCTTACAAGAAAATAGAAAATGGCCAAGAGTTTCTTTCCCCAAACCACAGGCTGGGCAGATATCACACACCCCACCTCCCCATTTCCGTACAAGACTTCTTAGGGGGAGGGCACCGGCTCTCAACTGGAAGAGAAGTTTTCTATCACCTGGTTTGGTTATAATATCCCAGTAGGGTTCCAGGGCAGGATACAATTTCGCTTCAAGGAATCCCACTGTCATGGACCCTGTGCTAAAGCTACTCATACTCCTAATGGCAACGTCGTCCCAATAGATATTTTTCAAGACACTCTTGGTAGGAAATATAGCTCCTGCTGGATCTAGCCAAAGCGAGCTCAAACCTAATTCAAGCAATGTTACCTTCAGCGATTTGAGCCACCCTATTTTATGGAATGAATCCGCTTTGATAACGTCTTCAAAACCATCAGCATAATGGGAAAGCTCGGGAGTCGTCCAGAGCCTTCTCCAGTATAAAATTGGGCGTAGTCTAGCTAGATCGGAAACTTGTTTCCTACCTAGATCGTACCTTAAAGGCAACAGCGAAGTACTTTTCGGGGTGCCTGTGATTGCCCGGAAGAACTTATTTTCCGAAGCTTGTAGGGTATTCAACTTCTCGAACCCCCACAGCTCCGCCCCGTAAAGAGCTGACCCAAGCGCCTTCGCTTCGTAAACCTGCAAGGCAGGTTTAACGAGTTTCGTCAAAGATGTTCTGTGTTCCGAGCTAATAGCACCTGATAATTGCTTATGCCTCAAGGTAGCAATATCTATATGCTGGCGCCACCTACTATTGTCAGTAATGAGAATACCCAGATACGTAAAGGAGTTCACCACCTCAAGAGGACGACCACTCATGATAATCTTTGATTTAAAACTAGGATGGGGATTAAAAATCATGAGTTTTGTTTTGGTCACGTTGACCTCAAGACTGTGTTCCTCACAGAATTGATCAAAAATGGACAGAGCACGCTGCAGACCACTTGGGGTCTTGGATAGAATGAGCGTGTCGTCCGCAAACATTAGAATGGGAATTTTTGTACCAGAAAGCGAGGGAGCGTCCACCTGCGCTGATAGCATACGGGCGACCACACCATTAATATACAAAGTAAACAAGGTTGGTGCCATTGAGCACCCTTGTCGTACACCTCGTTCAACAGGGAAATCCGCTGTGACCATCCCCTGACCACCCCACTGGATTTTAGCAAAAGTTAACTCATGAAGCCGCATTATCAGTGACAGTAGCACCTCTGGCACCCCCAAATCTTTAAGAACAGACCACAGCTTTGACCGTGGCACCAGGTCGAAGGCAGCCCGTAAGTCGACGAAAGCCGCATAAAGGCTGCCGCCCCCCAACACCACAGTCCTCCATTGCAGTAGTTGAAACCGGAATACCTGGTCCACCGTACTTGTAGCCCTACGAAAACCTGCTTGGAAGGGTGACAGAGCATTATTATCATCAACCCAGTCAAGAAGCCTGTTTACTATCACCCGCCCTACTATCTTTTGCACGGTATCAATGAGGCTTATCGGCCTATAGTTATCAGGCTTTGATCGATCGCCCTTTTTATACACTGGGATGATTATAGCACCCCTCCAAGATTTCGGAACCTCTGCTCCTTTCGCAATAGTATTAATAAGTAGGTAGATGTATTTACACCACCGTTCCTTATCACTTATAAAAATATCAGCAGATACGCCATCTAGCCCTGGGGCGCGCCCACTATTTACTGAGCTTAGTGCAATCATAATCTCTTTATAACTAAAGAGATTATCTTGAGAAGTAGGTAGACAAATACTATCTACTCTTGCATTCTGATATGTCTCAGCATACTGGGTGCTAAAGAATTTTACCCAATCATCCTGTGGAACATTGTTATTAGGGGGGTCCACCACTCCCTCACCTCCCCATTTGACAATGGTCCAAAACGATCTAGAGTCTTTTCTATCACTAGCACGTTTTAGTTCAGTCCAGTGATGCTCGTCCCAGGCTTTCTTAGCCTTCACTATACAAGCTTTATAATCCTTCCTGGCTAGCCGGATAGACGCGGGCTCCGTCCTCTTGATGGCACGGCCTAAAACAAGTCGTGCGTTTCTACAGTTAGCATTGTACCATTTTGCACCTTTGCGGGCTCTCACCCCATAACGCTTGGCAGGCTTCAAAAACTGATCTTTAATCATACTAAAGAGAGTGTCATGAATTTTGACCACACAACCCAGTCCAGCTACAAAAGGATTAGCGGATTCCATAGCTAATATCGCTTTATCTGTTTCAAAATTGATTTTATCAATGGCCTGTTGATCAGTTGCTACCCTGTCCCACCTTAACCTCCGCATATCATTTGCCGGAACAACCAAGGGTGGTACAAGAGTATTAGGGCCTATGAGACCATTGGCAGCTAGCCACCATTCATGCTCCACGCATAAGGGGTTGTGGTCACTCTCACTTCTCCAAACAACCTCCATGTCGCAGACCCTAGGCCATAAGGTCATACTACGGAATACATAGTCTATTCTGCTTTTGTGCCGCCCATTGTCAAATGTCATAGCCCCTTGTTTATCGGATTTTGTTCTACCATTCAAGGCTCTTAAACCCTTTTCAAAACACAAGGCGTTCAGACCGACCACATCCTCAGTCCAGCATATAACTTGGGCCAACTCTAACCTAGGGATGCCCCAATGAGAATCCTCTTCGTCCCCAAGGGAGTCTTCACCAGCGACTAGGGGTTCAAAAGTCCGATTAAAATCACCTGCAATGACAATATTTTTGTCTTGCGAATGCATGTCAAGAAGGGTACCCAAGGCAATTAAAACCTCTGATCTGCCTCCTTTGTTACCTCTGGCGTAAATATTATAAATATCAAGTTTTCCTATAGTGCCAGTGGACATTTTAATTAACTGGATATCACTATGACTAGTTTCCATAGCTTTAATTGATAAATTTAGGGACTGCCGAACCCAAATAGTGAGATCCCCCATTGGTCTCCCCTTTGGGCCCTTTAGAGCGGGCACAGAAAAATTCAAGTATCCCAACACAAATACGGGTTCACATGCCCAAGTCTCCTGAAATACACAAACATCAAAGGAGTTAACAAAGCTGAACCAATCACCAGAGTCAAGTTTAGAACGCAGCCCAGCAAGGTTCCAAGAGATTGGACTTATCATTTCTTACCGAGTCCTGGGCAGACGCAGCCTCTGACCCCGACTTAGTGAACGCGGACTCAGCAGGCTTTTTGACATTTAGGCTAGACAGACACCTCACCAAACGAGGAGGAGGGCTGGCCATAATATATTGGGAAAAAGTTGCAGCCACATTTTCACCGGTTTCTAACTCGCAATGTGAAGCACTTTTCATTAGAAATTAACCCGAAAAGTACTTTTAAGGGCATGCTCTTATATCGTCCTCCAGGGCCCAGGAGCACGTTTAATAGTAATATTCACTCACTCTTGGAATCCGAAGTTTGCTCAAACAATTTCACCATCTTGGGTGATTTTAATTTTTATCCACAAGATAATATGGACAAAGAGACAGTAGCCCTACTATCCGTAGGTCTAACACAATGTGTAAATAATGCAAGTCATAGCACAGGGCATACCTTGGACTATTTACATCTGAGTGGGCTTTCACAGTGAAAGAGGTATTACCTTTACTTTGGAAGTATCATTCAGCTATCTTGTTTGAATTGAAGTCTCCAGTGCTCATCGGTTAAACATACTAGTACGCATCCAATAGTATATAGAGCTTGGAATAAAATTTACCCCAACCGTTTACTAGACAATTCCCAACCAATTCAAAATTCAAATCCTGAGACAGCTGTTAAAGAATACACAGATTGGCTCAATTCAGCCTTTATTGAGGCAGCACTAGATAGAAGGGGATCAGGAAACAGGAAGAATCCCTCTGCTCCCTGGTTCTCGGAGGCACTGGGATTAGAAAAACAAAATTGTAGGAGATTAGAAAAATGAAGGAGGCCGCAGTGTGATGACCTAGAAAAAAATAATTACAAATTAGCGCTGTCCAAATACAAAACCCTCTTAATAAACAGAAAATATGCTTTCTATACAAAATAAATTGAAAAGGCAAAAAAATCTTCAAAATAATTATTTCAGGTGGTAAACAAATTAACCACACTGCCTAGTAAAAAAATGTAAATGAGCAGTCAATCTTTTTGCCATAGTATTGCAAGCACATTTAGGGACAAAGGGCCAGATGTACGACCATTCATTTTTGCGAGTCACAAATTGTGTTAAATTGCGACTCGCAATTTGCGACTCGCAAAAATTACTTACAACAGTGTCTCAAACACTGTTTGCGATCCCCAATGGGGTTGCAAATTGCATGCCTCATTAAAATTCATGAGGCTGTCGCAATGTGCAACCCCATTGGGAATGGCTCCTACTCACAGTGATGGTGGCCTGCTGGGGTCGGCAGAACACCATGGGGGCCGATTCCGATCCTGTATTTTTTTTTCCTGTACGACTCGTATCTGTAAATTTTTCCATACAAATCGTACAAGTCCCGTCCGACCCGTTAAGTACGATTCGTACGGGAAAAACACATACAGATCGGCCCGATCCGTACAAATCGGATCGGGAAAAGTTGTACGGGACGGACACGGACACTTTTCCGTACAAATCGTAAAAATGCAGTCCGACCGTACTAGTACGATCCGGACCGGGTTTCCAATTTACGATTTGTACGGAAAACGTCCCGTACACGGGGAATTCCATTACCCGCTACGAAGCGAACTTTGTACGACTCGTATCCCGGGAAAAGTTGTTCCGGGGGTGCGAGTCGTACAGGCATACACCCCCGTGCGTTGTGTATGTACTGTGTGTACCCCCAGTGCGCATGTACTGTGCGTACCCCCAGTGCGCATGTACTGTGTGTACCTCCACTGCGCATGTACTGTGCGTACCCCCAACATTGCGTACCCCAACATCGCATATGTATGGTGCGTACCCCCAACATCGCCTATGTACGGTGCGTACCCCCAACATCGCGCACCCCAACATCGTGTACCCCAACATCGCGTACCCCAACATCGCATATGTACGGTACGTACATACGCGATGTTGGGGGTACGCACCGTACATACACGATGTTGGGGTACGCGATTTTGGGGTACGCACCGTACATACGCGATGTTGGGGGTATGCACCGTACATACGCGATGTTGGGGTACGCGATGTTGGGGTACGCGATGTGGGGTACGCTATGTTGGGGTACGCAATGTTGGGGTACGCAATGTTGGGGGTACGCACCATACGTACGCGATGTTGGGGGTCGTTCCAAATTCCTTTTTTAATGTTAGGTTTCTGTGTTGATCCACCATGAGTCTTATACAGATCTTGTCCTGGAACGTTAATGGTCTGCGAACTAGAAAGCGGAGAGATAAGATCATACAGTATCTCCAGGATTCACCAGCTCAGGTTATCGTTCTTCAGGAAACGGATCTCCTTAAAGAAGAGATAGTCTCTCTTTTTCAAAATAAAGGATGGGTTGGTTCATACATTTGCACTAGTCAGTCAGCAAATATTAGAGGGGTTTTAATTCTATTTAAGAAGTCAGCTAAGGCACATATTTTATCGCAGCTAGTTGACCCAGGTGGCAGATGGGTTATCACTAAAGTTACGATAATGGGGACTTTATTCACCTTGGTTGGATATTATGGACCCAATCAAGATGACCCCTCCTGTCTTAAGACTATCTTCTCTCATTTGTTGGACTTTCCGGAACCGATAATCCTAGCTAGGGACTTTAATATCATCTTGAACCCAGTGTTGGATAAAACTCCAAACAATAGAGTCATGGTCCCTTCTAAATCTCGGGACTTCTTGTTAGAGGCAATGAGGCAATTCGCCTTTACAGATATTTGGAGGGAAAGATCATGTCAGCAGCCAGGCGTCTCGTTTCGAAATTACAAATATCGGCACCAATATAGGATAGATTATGTGCTGATAAGTAATTCTCTAAGAGGCAGAGTCAAAAAAATCTCATACTTGGCTAATCATCTCTCAGATCACTCAGGTATTTTTTTGGGCTAGAATGTCCCCTACCTGGCCCTACTAGGACATGGTCGTTCGTACTTCTGGAGGAAGAGGAGGTTTCTTTCTTATTACAAGAAACAGAATGGTTTCTGAAAACAAATTTAGGGTCGACTCCTATAACAAATGTATGGGATTCTCTCAAAGCTTTCCTGCGAGGGCAAATTACCAGTAGGTCTTGCTACAGAAACAAAAGGTATAAAGAAGAGATCTCATCTATTGAAGAAAAGATAAAGGCTGCGGAGGTCGACCTAACTTGTCAAACCTCCCCTGAAACCCAGCAAGAATGTAAGGCTAAGTTGGACAGTCTAAAGGGCCAGTTAGAGAACATCTTGCACTCTAGGCTTCTTCAAAGATGGGAGGCAAGTCAAATTTCCCACTTTGAATAAGGGGAAGGGGCAGGGAAACTCCTTGCGTGGAAGTCTAAAGCAGATCGGGCAAGGAACCATATTAAGGAAATTATTAATGGAAATGAAACCTTTTCTTCAGATGGGGAAATTAGTCAGGCTTTCCAGACTTATTTTCAGGACATCTATTGTGAAGATAAAAGGCTGGATACTCTCAGTGCCCAAAGTTGGCTGGGAGGTATCCCTCTTCCTTCCCTGAAGTCTTATCAACAACAACACTTAGACCGGGCGTTTACCCAGACTGAGGTTAGGGAAGCCATCCAACGTTGCAAGAACGGAAAAGCAGCTGGCCCTGATGGGCTCCCATCCGAGATCTATAAGATGTTGGGGGGGAAAAGATCATCCCCACCCTCACTTTGCTTCTCAATCAGGTATTAGAGGAAGACCTAAGGCTCCCAGTTTCGTGGAATGATGCCACAATAATTTTGATTTTGAAACCAGGGAAAGTTCCATCAAGCTGTGGGTCATATAGGCCTATCTCACTCTTGAATGCCGATTATAAAAACTTTACCTCAATATTGGCTGCAAGATTGGGTCTCGTGGTGGGAGATATCCTTCATTTAGATCAGAAGGGTTTTGTCAGGGGTCGGCAGCTCTCGGACCTCACCTATGATCTTATTGGCGCAATTGATCTGGCTTCCGCATATTCCCTTCAATAAGTAGCCATGACTTTAGACGCCACCAAGGCCTTCGACAGAATGAATTGGATCTACCTGTCGGAGGTCTTGAGGAAATTTAACCTGGGGGAAAATTTCTGTCGTATGGTTCAGCTGATTTATCATAATCCAACTGCCAGACTCCTTGTTAATGGCAACATTACTGACTCCTTTAAGATCTCAAGGGGGACTAGACAGGGCTGCCCCCTCTCCTCTCTCTTTTTCGATCCATATATTGAGCCATTTGCTCAACGGCTTAGAGATGATCCTAATATCCAGCCTTTCAAGTATGGGGAGTGGGAGAGGAAGGTTGCCCTGTACGCTGATGATATCTTGTTTTTTTCTGCTAATTTACAATCAGCTTTTCCATCCGTCATTTGTCTTGCCCAGGAGTTCCGTTTGGTCTCAGGCTATGAAATCAATGCCTCGAAGACGGAAATCATGACTTGGACCTATCTATTATAGGCAGGGTCAACCTGATCAAAATGTCAATACTCCCTAAGATCACTTTCCTCTTTAACTGTATTCCCCTTCACTTTGAAAAACCCACTATCGATAAGTTACAGAGGGAAATCAACTCATTTGTTTGGGTGTATAAATCACCCAGGATTGCCTGGAAAAAGTTGAGGCGGAGGAGAGAAAAGGGGGGCCTTGCTTTAACAGATCTCCAGCTTTATGCCTGGGCTTTCCAATTTTCGCACTCACGAATGCTGTTGAGAATGCCTCTCAACACTGGTGCGGGGGGAATGTTTCTGGCTATGCTTAGAGGCGCCAAAATATCAGAGGAGGGCTTCCTGTTCAAATTTCAGAGACCCAAAGCTTTAAAAAAAGGTCAAGTTGAAGGTTCTGCAGGGATTGGCCAAAACATGGGCTAAATTGAGGGGCTCAGTGGCGCTTGGTTATTTTTCCAGCTTGGTTCCCCTCTGGGACTCCCCGGGGGCTCCAGAGTGTTTGAAGGACAGACTGGTAATACCTTTGAGAGATGCTGGGTTAGCAGTCTGGGGGGACCTGCTCCCTGGTGGGACCCTTGTTTCATGGGAACAACTAGAGGACAAGGTTGGTGCAGGTCTCTCCAGATTTAAATATCTTCAACTGGAAAGTTGGGCCCAATCTCACCCACAACTAAATTGTAAGAACGCAGCGGGCTGTGGTAGCTTCCTAGAACATCAGCTTGTGACCAAGCCCCCTGGGAAGAAGGAAATCTCTTTTTGGTATCAGGCTATGCTGTGGATGGCAAATTCAATCTTGCTGAGGAATTGTGGGGGGGCTCCTTACCCACACAGGACTGCGTTCAATTGCGACAGAACTCTTGTAAAAACCAAAAAGTAGTGAAACTGGTATGGTTAAAAAGGAACCACCTGTTCACTATTCATAGGGTCTATTTTTCGCCATATAAACTGGCAACAATTTTTAAAGGGTCACCGGTGAGTTGTAGGAAATGTGGGCAGGTCTCTGACATCCACATGTTTAAAGAATGTCCAGTCCTTGCTTCCTTTTGGGATAATGTTGGAAAATTCTTGGCAAGCACCCTGGGATGTCCTATTAATATCGATTTACCCTTAATTATATTTGGTTCTGCAGATAAAGTCACCGGCCCTGCTGGAGCTCTGCTTTTCTATGCCATCCTCCTAGCTAGGAGGCAAATCTGCATAAGATGGACAGAATCAACTTCCCCCTCCTTCCTGGATTGGCAGACTTCAGTTTTGGTGGCTTCTAAGCTAGATCTCGCCAGATCAGGCAGTAAGAAGAAGAGAGCATTTTGGAACCTTTTGCAACTTAGATGGGGCTCAGAGGCGATTGACTGAGTGTTTTTTTTTTCTTCACTGAGTCCTATGATTATGCCACCCTAATACTCTTCGGGCTAAGTCAGTTACCTCCAGTTCTCCTGGCAGTCTTACGACGAGAGCCATCTAGCTCTTGGAGCTTGGCAGAAGAGTTATCTCAGTTGGTTCTTCATTGATCCCCAAGTAAGTCTGATATCTGTAGGCGGGTTTCCACTCCCAATTGCCTACTTTCCTAAGTGAGATGAGTGTAGGTACAGACATCTAGGGTGTGATTTGAAGTGAGGTTGGTGGTGAATGAGGACAAAAAGAAAAAAGAAAAAAAAAAATCGGGCTCTGCACTGGACCCGTGTCCGTCCTCCATTCTTAAAACCATTGCCAGTAAAATCAGCAAAATCCTTGCTTACATCTTTAATGCCATGTTTAACGTTGGAATTTTTGCACACTTTGAAAAGATGCCTCCATTCTTCCACTTTAAAAAAGAAACAAATCTAGATGCCACCAATACCAAAAATTACCACCCGATTTCCAGATTGCCTCTGCCTGCAAAAGTAGTGGAGAAATTGATGAACCAACAGCTGGCCCAATTTATTCATGACAATTCTATACTTGATCTCATGCAATTTGGTTTCCACTCAGAACACAGCACTGAGACTGCATTAATCAAAGCTGCCAAGGAGAATAGGGGAGTGATTGATAAGGGCGGGCCGCTGCCCTGATACGCCTCGATTTATCTGCAGCTTTTGACTCGGTAGATCATAGATTGTAGAAAATGCGTCTAAAAACACTGGGCATTAATGGCTCTGCACATTCACTGCTTTCCTCTTTTCTGGTGGATAGAACACGGTCAGTAGCTTTGGACCATTTTAAATCCGCTCCTTATGTGCTACCCTGCGGGGTCCTACAGGGATCTTCCCTCAGTCGGACATTATTTAACATCTACATGTCCGAACTGGCATACCGATCCAGAAATGTGGTTTTAATTTGACATCTAACGTAGACGACACACAAATAGTGGTCGCGGGGTCCAAAAATGAATCTTCCACTTCACTACGCTTTCAGAATTGTATCCAGGAAATAAGTACCTGGATGAGTAATCACTGCCTAAAGCATGCGCTGTGTCTGCTAAAAAACAATGGATCGTACTTGTGCGAGTGGATTGAAGTTGAACTATGGCCCTCAGCCATGCACAATCTAGGCAGCCATTTACAGAATGCTGTGTTTTTAAACAGCACTCAGTAGCTGGATAGTATCTCATCCTCCTCAGTCACCTCCTAATCCTGCCATCAGGAACCTGGAGACGAGGCCGAGAGGGCTGATCTGCGCACAGGCAGTGCTCATGAAAACAGGAAAGTCTTGTTTTCAAGAACTCTGATCAGTTAGGTAATTAGAGGTTGTGTTAGGTAATTAGAGTGGTGGCTCAAATGAGACAGGTCTGTGCCTTCAGGCAAATTAATAATGAGCCACTGCTTGGTTTATCTCATGCAGTGGTTCTGTTTTGTACTTTGCCACAGAGGCGAGTGCATGCAAGACACATCTATAGACGATAAATAATGGAATGTGTGCTTTCCTTGCCTACACATACTATGGGTGTTTCTGGTTTGAAAACATTACAAGTATCAGAGTTTCATTCTATCTATTACAGCTTTTGCAAACTGTGAAAAGTTCAAACCAGGAATGGGACATATTGTTAATAAAGCAATAAAGCAATTAGACAATGCTTCAAACCACAACCCATTCCTGAGAGAAGAGCAGAAACCCCCGAGGCTTGCCATTAAGCTCAGGGAAGCACAACAGCGAGAATATCAGGCACAATTATTTTGGGAGCAGGAACACTGAACAATTCGAGTCTCACATTTCCCACCACCAGGTGGCTCTATTAAAATCCTCTTAAAAACCCTGCAAAACCAAAAGAGACAAAAAAGCAGAGACCTGGCTGAGGCTTGCCATGCAGCTTTGCAAATTAGAAGAATGAGATGGTCTAGGTTTGCCATTTTGAAACCAAACCCCCTAAAAACTTTGGGGCTCATTATGATGGCGGAAGGACCATTATGGTGGCGGTGGGAATGCCAATGTTTCCGCTGCGGGCGGAAAGCACGTCCGTCGCGGTTCGCAAGGCAGTCTTTTTCCGCCCGCCTTGCGGATCCCAGTACCTGGCCAACATTGCGGAGGTGCCATGCAGGCACCGCTGTAGGGATTACGGTATCCCTTTCCGCCTGTCTTTTTGCAGCGGTTACAGGCAGAGACTGGCTTTGGGGGCCCGGGTGTGGGGGGTTGAACTGGGGGGGTACCCATGGTACCCCCCTGCACTTTCATGCACCAGGTGGCAGGCAGCATGTGGGCGTATCCTAATCGCAGTGGTGGGACCGCCGCATGTCTGGTGGGCGATCTCACACACTGCTACGGTGGCGGGCAGACTTGGTAATCAGGCCCTTTGAGTCATCCATTTCCCACTCTCTGGTTGCCTAATTCAGGCTCTTTAGGCCACGAGTGAGTACAGAAGAGGAGGGCCCATTGTGAGACTGGTCATGATGCTCTAGCTAGGACAGTGAAAATATCGTTTTGGAATCGCACACAGTGATAAATGTGAACCATGTGCACTCTGTGGTGGCCTCATTCAGCCTTAAAGTACCGGCAGAACACCAAGAGTCAAGAGAAGACCAGAGATCCTGGGAGGATTGCCATCATGCTCTTCTGGGGAGGGGAAAAGTGGCCAGGCAGGCACTGGAATGCACCTGTCATGTAAGAAACAGGTATCCTTTCTTCTTAAGGTCATCCCTCTGAGTGTCTAGTTCTCATGTTGATTCAAAGCTCACCAAGCTGCAAAGGTACATGTATGTATAATCATACTTAGGCCTGGTCAGGACATGACGGGCTTGGTCCTGGACCCACAAAGCAAAGAAGAGCCACCCTTTCAAGCCAAAAGGGATGGAGTAGAGTCTACCAAGGACAAAACGTTTCCCTTCTGTGCTGCTGCAATCTGTGTGGAACCCACACTTTTATCTCTACAGCCCAGTAAGAATGCACCAAACATAAATTTAAATCAAACCAAAATATTACTATGTCTCCTTTACAAAAAAAACATACATTTGTATTACCATCCAAATTAAAATACAGTAATCAATATAAAAAATTCACATTAAAAGATTTAATAAACTATTTTTCTAGAATTCAGGGTGTATATATATATATAAATAAATCTCAAATCCAATTTTAAATGTATATATCACGCTCGCATGTGTGCATCCATTATTGCATTGTCTCTTATCATCCCACTCGTCCTTACACTTCACGTACCAAATAAGGACCACAGCAAAACTAATAACATTCCATCACTAATTTATTTGAAAATCACAATTTCTAAAAGCAATATCTATTAAAATATCAGTGAACGCGCATTTCATTGGTATTTTTCGATTGATCCCCCGCCTTCTTCAGAACAAATTTATACATGCAAAAAACCTTTCACCATAAAATCATATATTCTAGGAGACAAAGAAAACATAAAAAATACAATCTGTCCAGCATTTATAATTATGAAAAAATTCCTTCCATTACATCTATATTTTGGTGCAGATTACTGGTTAAGGATAAATTACCCCTGTATTTCTTGTTTGGGGGTTAGATGGGGTTTAATCTAACGTGTCTAGATCCAGGTCCAAATTGAGTGGTCACTTTAGATACAACCTCTCCAGGATTACTTATGTATGGGATAATTAACTTCAGATATTAAAATAAGGATATCCATATTTCAAGAGTCTTGACCAACCCTACTGTATAAGCTACATATTACAGTCACCCGCCCCTTCTTGATTTGAGATTCAAGCATTTAGATCAATATCATCTAGTTGTACCTTAAGCTTAATTCTTTCAATTACTCCCAGTAGAGGTCTGGTGGCTTGAATCAATCGCCTCCAGAGATTTATAAAAACCTATGACCTATTATGATTTCATTAGTTCATCTGAAATAAGTGGTAAATCATAGTTCAATACCCTTGTCTTGGCCACTTACATAATACTCTGTTATTGATGTGCTTGATTGTTTCTCCTAATCCCATTTATTGGTTGATTGAGAATTCTTGGTCCTGGACCATAAACTTTGTCACCACTCAGGTACTACACAGTTTCACCAATCAGCCATCCTGGTGAGTATTATGGCCCAGAAAATCTAATCAACCTCCCAAACATGAACCCAACTGTAGGCCAGTGGTACATACATCAAAGACACATTAAAAAATGTTTCTACATGACCTTGACATACTTTCGGCAAAGTGCAGGAGCTAGTGCTAGCACCCACTCTTCCGCGTATGAATGTTTAACTTATTCTGGAACAAATTCAGAGAAAGTCGGTAAAATTGCTGTTTCTCCCATTGGGCATTCTATTAAAAACTCATGTGGCCAATCCTTTTCAGTCAAAAGAATGTCGTAACCATAAGTCAGGCTCTCCCAAAAGAGACCCTTAACTGTCCTGGCTATGTTCCCCTCTATTTGGAGTGTCATTTCATATAAACACTGAAGGACGCTTACCTTTGTATCAGGTGTTTTCACTGTGATATGCTCACTCAGCGCTACTACTGCCAGATAATCCATCAGGTTCCGGCGAGCTATTGTGACTTAGTCTTTTTGAATTGAGGTTTAGGAGTCTTTTGTTTGTCTTCCTTGAGGATGTAGTCTGAAGTGCAATGTGTTTTCCTTTCTGGCTTCACTTACTCTTCAGATCTGTGCTCTGACCATCCACCTCTATCCTAACGCGTATCGTATGAATCCTGAAAGAAATGAAAGGAACGTGTATCAGTATCCTGATACCTGTCAGTCTAATCTTATCATGGTTTATCAGGTTATAATTTTTATCAGTGGGTTCTTGTTGAAGAGACCCACCCCGTGATGGTGTTTTTAAAAATGTTTATTAGCCCACTTCTTCTTGAAAGAATCTGGTGCTTGCTTAGAGTTATCCTTTTCAGAATTACCCTTAACCGCTGGCTTTCCAAGTCTGGCTCTTAAATTATCTCTACCCAGCGTAGCATAGGTTTCTGCAGTAATTTTCAGTAATTCTCGCTCCTGCTGTGCAGGAGTGAGTTCCTTTAGGTGGTGGTGTATAGTCAATGCTTTTGCCTCCCCTTTTAGGTAACCTAACAATATAGAGGATAGTGTGTCAAAGTTCCCTACCAGTTTCATCCCTGTCCTGGACTCATTCTGTACTTGTTTCAGTACTTCAGGTAGAACTGATATTAAAGGGCACCATGTGTTCTGGTATAAACGGCAGCGAAGATTCTACCCCAGGCCGCACAATCTTCCACTGCGGGAGCCATCCCCATCCCCATCCGCAATCCAATTGTTAATATTCTGTGTTTCTCCCGCGGGCCCGTATGGGGAAAAACTGCTTCAAGCTGATCAATTTTATGTGCTATCCGGAGCAGAATTTGCTCCCGACTGGTGGGAACCTTTCCCCTAATGGCATTCAGTGTTTGATGGTTGATACCCATAGTAGTTAATTGTGGTTGTGCATCCTGAGCTGTCCGTGCAGGGTTAACTGTGAGTGTTCGCATAATGTACTGCGCGAGGTTTCTGTAAAGTTTGACTAAATCCTTGTATAAGTTTTTTATTTCTGCTACATTGAAATTAGTGAGGTTAGGATGCGGTGTAAAAGCAGCTAAGACCGGCCAGGTCGCTCCTTCTTTACTGGGCGGACAGAGTCTCACATTTTCTATGGTATGGGGAGGATGCCTGTAAACCAATTTATGTGTTCTTGTTGAGTTAACAGAATGTCTATGCCCACGTGTGGAAAGTATTCCTGTGGGGTTTTATCCTCAATAAAAGTGTGAAACAATTGTGTACGTGCATCCGCAGCTGGGAACTTAACCCCGGAGTAGAATACCTCTGTTCTGAATGCTTCGTGTGCCTCAACCATAAAGGTTACGTCCCCACCCGTTGCCGAGAGGCCATAATGTAATAATGTTATAGTAACTGCATATCTGTTATTTTCTGTAAGGTTTAGTCTAACTTCTTGATTTTCATTGTTATCTCCGTGTTCGGACATTGTGGTGCCGATTCCGATCCTGTAAAATCCGGGTACGAACCGTCGGACGGAGCATATTCTCCGTCCGACGCGTACCCGGTCGGAACAATATACAAACATGGAAGTACGATTCGCACGGAAACACTATTTCCGTACGATTCGTACAAAACACCGACCGACGAAAATATACATACAAATGTGATCCAGGAAAGCGCCGACGTGACGTCGGGACGCACGCATCCTGCCTTTCACGAACCAGGAAGTACGATTCGCACCGACGTCATCCCGCATGGAGAATTTTTTCCGGCAGCCAAAAACTGCCGGGAAATCAGGACGACGCGAACAAGGAGTACCTGCACGCGACGGACAGACATGGGCCCGAACCTATGTGTCATCCCGGCCCTCATAGCAGTCGACCTCCTCTACAGGTTCCGACGCAGATGCCGCAGAAGGTCAGAACAACAAAGGGAGGGGGGAAAGGGGGGGGGCAGGAGCAGGGGCAGGCCACAAAACCCCCACCCAAGTCACACAGCACACATGCCCTGGACATACCTGACCCCCAGGCCCTGGTCACTATGAGGGGGTGGGGGCGTGTCCAGCAAAGCCAGCGTCCGCCACAACGGAAGTGGTTGACGACACGAACTGGTAACACAACAATACAGGTACGTCCCGTACCCACGCCTTAAGAGCGTGGGTACGAGTCGTACCACGCCCACACCTACGTCACCCCAACAATGGCGGGACGGCTCGTACCCACGTGGCAAAGGCCTGGGTACGGCCCGCACAAGCATTCCACAGCGTGGGTACGGATATGTACGGACCGTACCCCCACCCGCGTATGCATGGAGCGTACCCCCCACCCCAACAGTGTACGTACGGACCATAACACCACCCCCGTATGTATGGAGCGTACCCCCACCCCAACAGTGTATGTACGGACCGTACCCCCCACCCCAACAGTGTATGTACGGACCGTAACACCACCCCTGTATGCATGGAGCGTACCCCCCACCCCAACAGTGTACGTAAGGACCGTAACACCACCCGCGTATGCATGGAGTGTACCCCCACCACAACAGCGTATGTACGGACCGTACCACCCACCGTATGTATGGAGCGTACCCCCCACCCCAACAGTGTACGTACGGACCGTACCCCCACCTGCGTATGCATGGAGCGTACCCCCCACCCCAACAGTGTACGTACGGACCGTAACACCACCCCCGTATGTATGGAGCGTACCCCCCACCCCAACAGTGTATGTACGGACCGTACCACCCCCGTATGTATGGAGCGTACCCCCCACCCCAACAGTGTACGTACGGACGGTAACACCACCCCCGTATGCATGGAGCGTACCCACCACACCAACAGTGTACGTACGGACCGTAACACCACCCCCGTATGCATGGAGCGTACCCCCCACCCCAACAGTGTACGTACGGACCGTAACACCACCCCCGTATGTATGGAGCGTACCCCCCACCCCAACAGTGTACGTACGGACCGTACCCCCACCCACGTATGCATGGAGCGTACCCCCCACCCCAACAGTGTACGTACGGACCGTAACACCACCCCCGTATGTATGGAGCGTACCCCCCACCCCAACAGTGTACGTACGGACTGTACCCCCACCCGCGTATGCATGGAGCGTACCCCCCACCCCAACAGTGTATGTACGGACCGTACCCCACACCCCAACAGTGTATGTACGGACCGTACCACCACCCGCGTATGCATGGAGCGAACCCACACCCGTGTATGTTCTAAGCGCACATATCCTGATATAGGAGGGTTGGGTGCAGAGTCCTCCCAGCAGTGCCCAGACACAGGAGGGGTGGGTGCCTAACACTCCCAGCAGTGCCCAGACATAAGAGGGGTGTGTGCAGATTCCTCCCAGCAGTGCCCAGACACAGGAGGGGTGGGTGCCTAGCACTCCCAGCAGTGCCCAGACATAAGAGGGGTGTGTGCAGAGTCCTCCCAGCAGTGCCCAGACGCAGGAGGGGTGGGTGCAGATTCCTCCCAGCAGTGCCCAGACACAGGAGGGGTGGGTGCCTAACACTCACAGCAGTGCCCCTGGAAAGAAAAGGGTGGAGTACCCACAGATCCAATGCCCACAAATGTCAGTCAGGTGCACAAAGACCCTGCAGTACATGTACCACATGTGTGCGAGGCTGGGAGTATACACATGCATAGCGCCGAAAAGAAAACATGCCCACATGAAGTCATGTCAACAGTCTACATACACAAGTACAGTGACCACCAAGGATGCCACGAATGATGCAGGTGGAGACATCGCTCAGCATGCATGGCCAAAGTCTAACGAGTCCGTCACACACCCAGCCAATCTAGACACAGCTCAGCACCACATATTGGAATGACCCTGCAGGGAAGATGTCAGGTTACACAGAGGAAGGAACACACCTTGGGACGATGTCACCATGCAGTAACTGCTTACATGAACAAAGTTATGTGGCCAACAGCTTGTGATGGCACACAGATACCAGGGTCCACCCTATGACCAGCACAAGACTACAATTCCCACACACCCAACACATTATCACCATCCAAAATAATGGAGCAGGTCCACCAACAGCAATACCAGATAAACAGTAGTGTTCTATTTAAAATAAAAAAATGCTTTATTCAGCAGGATCTAAGTAATAATCCTTATAAATGTCAATATATACAAGGCCCATAGGGCAGTCCATGACTCCAATGCGGATGGGGGACACAGTGGGACGAGTGTCCCCTAGCTTGCCTGCACAGTCAGCCTCCTTTGTCTTCCAGAGTGGGGGGCATCATGTGGGGGGGAAGGACCAGGCACCGCAGGGACATGAGGGCGAAAGGTAGGCGTCGTGGGTGCAGGGGCGGAGGACTCCACCACAGGGGGTGGGGCAGCACCAAAGGTGGAGGTCAGGATGGCGCTGCACACCTTAGCAAGGTCCCCCAGCGTCTCCCCTGCACCCGAAGGAACCACAGGCCCCAAGGAGGGGGGGGGGTCGGAGGGATGGGTCACAGCGCCACTGGGGGAGGGTGTGGACAGGGGGGGGACTCAACTCCCCTGCCGGTGTCCTGCCTCCACCGCTTGCGGGGTGGTGCCATACTGGGGCTGATGGACAGACTGGGCAGGACTTACCCTGTATCCGACTCTTGGCCAGGAGAGCTGAGGGGAGGGGATTTGGAGGGAGTGGATTTTGTGGAATGCGGACTCCCACTCTGGCTGCGTGTCTTACGTTTGCCCCCCGACCCAGTGGGTGTGCCTACTTCACCCTGTGTGTGCGTGCCAGGAGGTGTGCGTTTGACCTTCCCTGCTGGTGTGGTGCCTGTGTCTGTTGTGGTGGGTGCATGCTGACGTCTGGGTGTATGTGGGACAGGCATGGGAGTGGGAAGTGTGGATGGGGCAGGGGTAGGGGGTTGGACGATGCGCTGCAGGAGACCCACTGCTGCAGTCAGTGTCGAGTCAATGGACCCCAGCAAGTTGCGTTGGTCAGCCTGCGATGAGAAAATGCCCTCCAAGTATGCCTCCATGTTGTTTAGCACTTGGCTGTGGCCATGGAGGACATTAAGCATCGCAGCCTGACCAACCTGCAACTGCCGCTGGATGTCCACAGACTCGGCATTGGCGGCAGCAGTGGAGACAGGGAGTGCGGTGCCTGGCAGGAAGGAGACATGTGGTGACCGGGCACGCTGGGAAGGGACACAAGCAAGTGGGAGGCGGCTGATGGCAATGGAGGGGGCGGGGAGAGATGTTGTGCCGCTGTCAGCTGGTGGTGCAGCCTCCGCCCACTCGGAGAGCTCAGCCTCGGACCCGTCAGCTTCATATTCTGTGGTGGCACTGGACAGGTCCTCCGCCTCACTCCCCTCCGCCTCAGTTCCACTCGATGTGCCAGCCAAGATGTCACTGCTGGCACTGGTGCTCGGTCCCTCCGCTCGGTCTGTGCTGATGTCTCCATCCGTGTCCCCCGACGATGCTGTGGGCAAGGTGAAGAGACAGGAATTAATCATTCACCTGTATACATATGTCACATGAGTCCAATCTACATAGGTTACAGTGCATAGCCTGAAAAGAAAGATGAGTAACATCTACAATACAAGGTACATATGTAGGCCCTGCAACACACAGTTGGTTGACCCACCATGCCACTGAAAAACTATGGAGAGCATGACACAATTGCAAATGACATGAAATGGATTTTGACAGAGGAGCCAGGCTCTGGGGACAATCCAGCACTGCATCTGCACCACACAGCGTTGCCAACTGACATGGAACCCACAAATACTGAACTGGACAGGGCACAGGCAAGGTCCCAATACCTGTTACACACCACCCCCACACATGATGCTACAGGCATTGTTCACGTGGATAAACTGCCAGCCTAGATAACCTTGTGAAGGAGTGACTACACACAGACCAGGGAACACATTGCAAGGAGGGGAAGGGAGGCAGGAGAGCACCGCTATACTGTGGGTAACAGGATCTGCACAGCACATTTAAACCCTGGCAGTGTATCCATGCAACTGCGCACTTACAAATGCTGGTGACACACAACAAACACACATGTACCTACCCCCTTCCTGCTGCTGCTTCTCCCGTAAGCGCCTGTCCAAGTCTGGAAAGACCACCACCAGCACACGCTTGTGGATGTGGGTCAGACGGCGGCGCCCACGGTTCTTATGGGTCTCAGGTGAGTCCCCCAGCAGGACCCGTGCGATCCTCCGCGTCCAGCACCGGATATCCTGCCAGCGTTTTCTCACCTGGGCCAGGCGCCGCATGCGACCCTCCGTCCTCCTCACGGCACTGACGGCGTTCATCCAGATCTGCTTCTTGGCTACGCATGGGTACGCATACGCGAGCACACCCATAGTGATAGTGAGCGTACACGCGTGTGTACGGTCCGTATCACTATGGGTACGCATACGCGAGCAAACCCATAGTGATACGGACCGTACACACGCGTGTACGCTCACTATCACTATGGGTTTGCTCGCGTATGCGTACCCACAGTGATACGGACCGTACACACGCGTGTACGCTCACTATCACTATGGGTAGGCCTACGGCAGCACCCCCATAGTGATAGTGAACGAACACACGCCCTCAGAGCGAATGTACGGTGCCTTTCACACATAACAGTGGTGACAGGCAGCACACAGACAGGAATAGAGCTGACATACTTGTCCATGGATGGACATCAAGGCATTGTCTGTGCAGTACTACATGTGTGGGGCACAGGTGTGAAAGGCTGTGATGTGGCACATTACTCCTGAGTTGTGAAGGCAATAGATGTATGATGAGATGTGTACAGATGTGATGAGTGAAGGTGCACTATGTGCCAGACATGCCCTTCACTCCTTTGACATGTGTGCATGTCGTACAGAACACTTGAGATAAGCGTCACTGCCATGGCACAGTCAACAACACACGCAAGTGTCCCCTGAAGGCCGCAACAGGGTTTACCACACCTGACATGTGACTACCCATGTTGCACGATGTGACTATGTCATGTATGTGTGGTGTGTTCCCATTAGCTTGATGTTGGTGTTCCCTCAAATGCATCTGCAGTTGCTGCAACCAACATGTGTCTGTGTGTAGATGGCCATGGCACACTGTTACGCACACCAGGCCACATGTGGTCTCGGATGTAAGGTGTGTATGTATGCAATCAACATCCTACATCTGCTGATATGTTGATGTATGTCACTCCTGTATTGTGTCTGGCTGTCCACTTACACTGGGACACAGCTAGTCCCATGCCATGGGATGTGGAGGTTCACAATCCCCGTGTGTAGCTGGGTCTTGGTAGGAGTGTCACCTGGCAGCCATACGTGTCCAGGGCATGTAGCACATACCTGACTCCGTATGTAGCATATGTGTATTGACAGATTAACATGTGCACAGTACATATAAATTGTTGTTGTGGTGCACTCACTCTTCCTTGTCACTTCCAAATTACTGCAGAGCGCCGCCTCTTCCCCGACCAATTCCAGACTTGGCTGACATGCGGGAGAATGACTGTATACGCTGCTACCGCTTCCCCCAACCGTTGATTGAGGAGTTGACGGCAAGGCTGGCACCACAACTGCAACCGCTGCACAGGTATCCTACGGCACTGACACCCAAGCTGAAGGTAATGTCAGCCCTACATTTTTTTGCCACGGGTACCTTTCAACATTCCATAGCTCATGTTGGTGGCATGTCCCAGACCATGTTCAGCCGTGTGCTGCATGATTTTTTAGAGGCCATGTTGATTCACCTGGATGAGTTTATCCATTTCCCAACTCCTGAACAGTTGACAGGTGTCAAGCGTGGATTCTATGCCCTGGGAGGGATGCCCCATGTCATTGGGTCCATAGATGGGACACATGTGGCTTTGGTACCACCACAGGCACAGGAGGTAGCCTTCCGTAATCGCAAGCACTACCACTCCATCAATGCCCTTGTGGTGTGTCTGTCCAACATGGTGATTTCACATGTCTGTGCTCGTTTATCAGGATCAGTACACGATGCCTACATCATGAGGCGTAGCAGGGTGCCAGAAATGATGACGCAGCTGCGCAATGAACAAGCATGTGTTGTTGGTGGGTACACTCTGTCTGTCCTGTATTTTGCGTAGACTTCCTGCCCGACTGCTTCTCCTGTCCTACTTTTGTCCATGTGTTTTAGATGTAGGGGACGCTGGCTATCCCAACATGGCATGGCTGATCACACCTCTCCGCAACCCCAGCACGCCGGCCCAGCTCCGCTACAACACCGCCCATGGCCGGACAAGGCGAGTGATAGAGAGGACATTTGGCCTCCTGAAGAGCCGATTCAGGTGCCTACACAAGACCGGCGGCGCCCTCCCATATGCCCCGTTGAAGGTCTGCAAAATCTTCATGGTCTGCTGCATGCTGCACAACATGGCAGTTGAGAAAGCTGTGCCACTCATCCTGGATCAAGATGATCAGGACCATCCACCCGTGGAGGACGAAGGGCTTGGCAATGGGGCTAGTGATGTGGAGGATGTGGAGCCGCAAGAGGACATCCGGAGTCGGCTCATACGCAACTTCTTTGCTTAGTGGTGAGTACCAGTGTCTGAGTGTGCACGCATTGGTCCTTGTGTGGCATGTGTTGCAATGTGTGTGTCCATCTGCATGTATGCCACGTGAGTCAGAGGTGTGTGTGGATGTGTCACTCGAGTGATGGTGCCAGTGATGAGTGTATTTCCGCAGTCATAATTGTGACCTAGCATGTTGTCATCCTTATATGTGTCGAGTACATGCACATGCAAGTGGATGAGCTTTATGTGGCTGACTTCTTGTGTGTCTCTCATCCCCAGGTACTTGCGCATGCCGTCTGCTGGTTGCATTGTTGTGGCACTGCTATTCCTCATGGACACGTCATCGTGTGCTGACTCAGCGTTACACGCACGGACAAGTTTAGAAGTCTCCTTAGGGTAAGGGATGCATCAGGGGTGTATTGGGTGTGGCAGTTGTTTACGATGTGTGCACACTGCCCCTGTCGATGTTTGGTTCCTCTGCAGACATGTCGCATCACCATGGGACACATGACATGTAGCAGGATTCACCTGAATAGATGCTCAGACTTGTTGACAATCATCTGTAATGGGATAGTGGATTGTGATGAAGGCATCAATGTGTGTAACACTGCCCTCGGACACATACGGTCTGCATTGGCTTGACATGGTGTGGGACTTCCACATCAGAGGATCAATGGTGTATGGCAGCCTCTCCGTGAGCAGCAGGGGGTGTTTAGCTGTTACCCGACACTTGTGTGCCAGTTCCATGGATATCAGGCATTTGTGGTGCAGAAGGGGTGTGCCAGTGTTGGACCCACATGTTACTCCACATGACCTGTGTATGTGTACTGCGAGTTGCCTCTGCATTCCGGAATACATGACTAATAAAGGTGTCCCTATGCCTCCAAGGTGCCTCTTCTCAGTAAATGCTGGTGTGTTGCCACGGTGCATACGGCATGTCTGGCATGGTTCTCAGTGATAGTGGCTATGTGTCTATGTGTAGAGTAGCAAGATGCAAGCTGTTTGTCTGGGATTAGACTCTGAATTGTGCATGATGTCCATGACTGTGTGGGTATTGTGACATGTGCCATCCCCATGCATCCAACGTTGGCCAGGCCACCATTTTCTGCATCCACCTGACTCAAGCTTGCAGGACATGGTTCTGCCACCTGTCTACACATACCTGGGTGCCCCCCAGGACACTCCACATGATCCCTGACCTCTGCGCATGACTGTTGCTGTACTCAATATGTCTGTCGGCACGGTTGTGCGGCCACCCCCTCAGCTGGTTGGGCCCATCACGGGTGTGTATGGTGCTCCATGTCTGTCTTGCCTAATACATTGTGACCCATGTGTGTCCTGTGCCAGACGCAGGCCCCAGGGTATGGATGGTTGAAGTCATATGAGAACTCAGGCATGGTTAGACTTTACAAGACACAAGTAATGTAATAATGCAAAATGTAGGCATCATCTCTTGATCGTGTAATTTTTTATTTGTGTTGGGGTACGTTTTGGGGGGGGTATGACAAGAGGGGTTTTCCGGGTGTGTGGAATCCAAAGTTCACTGGGGGAGTTGGTATCCTTGCCATTGGAAATCATCAGAGTCCATAACACAGTGTTCGTCAACATTGGTCAGACAGTGACCAGAAAGTCCATGTGGCAGAGAATGTCATTTGCTGATGTGCTGCTGTTGGGCCAGTGGGCCAGGTGCCAGGCCAGGTGTCCTGGGAGATGGTGCTGTTGCGCCGACCCTCACGGTCTTTTCCGTGGAAGACCCGCCCTCCTGCGCGAACCCTCAGAAGCAGGCAGTGACGATGTTTGGGATGCTCCGTCGGATGTATCCTCCTCCTCCTGATCCCTCCCTGTGGGTGGTGATGTTCTTCGCCTGGTGGCACAGGGAGGGTTGCCCATGTTGTCGGATATCCGACGGAGTGAACGGTTAATTCCCGTGAGCACCGTCACGAGCTCAGCCTGTCTGTCCTCCATCCGTCCTTGGTGTCGCTGTTTACAGGCATGTTGCTCCGCATGTTGCTGGGCCTGCTGGGTCTTGATCTCCTCGAGGGTCCCCTTCATCTCGTTGAGGGTGGACACAACCTGGCTCATGCCCGTGGTGTCCTGCCGGTATGTGTTCAGGATGTTTCTTACATGGGAATATACCGGTTCCGCAGCCAACTGGTCAGGCTCGCGCCTCCGCCGTCCTCCACTCCCACCACCCCTGCCCACTTGCGCCTGGCCTGCCCTTGTGGGCACATCGGGTCTCCGGGACCCCTGAGGGGTGGCATTTGCGTTGTCGCCTGCCTCCTCCTGGGTGCCCGGTACACCGTGTCCCTCCTGGTCAGCCTGGCTGCGTTGTGGTGGTGGGGCAGGGATCCTGGGTGTATCCTGGGATGTGGCAGGAGTGGGGGTGGTGGTTGGCCCAGTTGTACGTGACGCAGGTGCTGCAGGTGGTTGGACACCAGAGGGGCCAGGTTGGGCGGGGTCGTCCACAGAGTGGTGAGAGTCGTCGCTGCCGGTGGGATCGTCATCCCGCAGAGCCAGGTCCTGTGAGTCTTCCCCCCCAGTGTTGGGGGGTGATCCACGACGTTGACCTGTGTGTGAGAGAGACAATGTTATTTTTGTTCCATGCAACATCCATGTTTCATTTGTTTCAAAGTTGGCACATTTCCTCTGGGTATTTGGATATGTCTTGCATTCCACTCACAGTGCACTTGTGCATGGGTATGTCCCTTGGCCACAGCTTTTGAGACTTTACCTATGTGTGACACAGTCTTACTTGCTGCGTCAATTGTGACTGCAGTCAGCAGTGGAGTGAGCAGGTGTGGCGAGCCATGCATTGGCGCCTTCTGTGTTGCACTGTACGTGGGCAAATGGAGTTGTTCCACACACTTATATAATGCAGACAGCTGGCGTTGTGCTTGTGCACAGGTTGACACATGGCCCAGTGTTTTGCCATGGAGAAGAGAGGGGGATTCAGGCACTGGCCACCCTTGTCTACATGCACGCAGTCCACCTGCTGATGAGCAGACATTCCCACACCACCCAAGGTTGAATTGGTCTCCCTGTATCTCCCTTTCTCACTCCCTCTCTGTCCCCCTCTCCCTCCCTGCCTGTGTCAGCCTCCTCCCTCTGTCCGTCTCCCTGTGTCTCCCTCCCTCTCTCTCCCCCTCTCCCTCCCTCTGTGTGTCACCCTCTGTCACCTCAGCCCAGCTTCCTAGGCACACACTGTTTGCAGATCTTTGAATGGCCCTCGGCTTGTTCATGTGATTTTGTTTGTGATCTCCAGGCACCCATTGGGTGTAGTGTCTGTGTCTGTGCCGCTGCTGTGGTGGTGTGTGCTGCCACTCTTTCACAGTGTTGGCTGTTCATTAGCTGCTGTCATGTGCAAAAAGTGCCTTCACCCCCATGTCTTCATGCAAGGCGTCCACCATTTGCAGGCAAGTTTTTCCTGTGTGGGGACACACTGTTTGTCTGGCTGTGACCTAGGCCCTATGGGCTGAGGGCATAGTTGTCTGCTTCTGAGTTGCACTATGTGATTTTTGAGGGCCACACTCCCACCATCCGGGTTACCGTGTCTTGTGTTGGTGTTTTCTATGGCCTGTGACTTGGCATTGTCTAGCTGGGTGCATGTGGCATGGTGGCGCTAGTGGCATGTGCTTGTTTATGGAGTGTGGTTGAGTCATGCGATAGCTTTGGGGTGGTTGCGTGCATGATTGTGAGTTTGGTTGTGGATGACGTTCCCCCCATGTGATGTGAGTTGTTTGTGTACTCACCAGGCTCTCGGAGTCCTTCTACTCCCTCCACTGCCACCACCGGCAGCGTGGCCATCACCTTCTCCTCCCAGGGATGGTATTGTACGCGTCTGCGGGGCGGCCCTCCTCCAGTGGTGTTGGCCTGGTTGTGTTCCTCGGGCATTTTGGCTCGGACCCTCCTCCGCAGATCGTACCACCTGGCTTGGCATTCATGCCTGGTCCTTCTGGTGGTCCCAACAGCATTCACAGCATCGACAATCGTCTGCCACATGGCTGATTTTTCGGAAATGCTGGTCTGTCTGACCAATTTTCCAAAGAGGTGTGGCTCGACTCTGATGATTTAGTCGACAAGGACCTCCAACTCTCGGCTAGTGAACTTTGGATTCTTGTTAGTGGGCATGGTGAGGGGTGCGGGTGTGGATGGTTGTGGGGGGTGTGGGTGTGGATGGTTGTGGGTGTGTGGGTGTGTGTGTGAATGTGATGAGGGGGTGTTTGTGAAGGTGGTTGTGTGAAGGTGTGCAGGTGTAAGGTGTAGTGAAGGTTGTAGTATGGTGCAGTTGTTTCTCTGTGTGGTCTGGCAGCAGTGGGTCTGTTGCAAAGGATCATGGTTTGTGTGTGTTGTGCCTTTTTATTGGTCCATTGGTGGGTGTGGCTGTGTTTGAACTTTGGGTGGGTGTGTTATAAGGGGTGGTTGTGTTTTGGGCCTCTGTTTGGGAGTTTGGCAGTTGCAGGTCAGTGAATCTGTTGTATTTGTGCTTGTTGGACATGTTTTGTGGCTTTGTGCGATTCGAATGGAGTCTTCTTGTGTTGTTTTGCTTTGTCCTGGTTGGTTACGTGCGTTTTTATCGTCTGTACGGTGCGTACATTGGCCATTTTGTTATACAGTGCTGTCCTTGTCTCACGACTCGTACATGCGCCATGTTGGGTGAGGGTGCTGGTGTTGGGGCATGGGGTGCGCTCCGTACTTAGACTGTTGTGGTGGGGGTACGCTCCATACATACGCGGGTGAGGGTACGGTCCGTACATACACTGATGGGGTGGGGGTACGCTCCATACATAGGCGGGTGAGGGTACGGTCCGTACATACACTGTTGGGGTGGGGGTACGCTCCATACATAGGCGTGTGAGGGTACAGTCCATACATACACTGTTGGGGTGGGGGTACGCTCCATACATAGGTGGTCAGACTTGTTGACAATCATCTGTAATGGGATAGTGGATTGTGATGAAGGCATCAATGTGTGTAACACTGCCCTCGGACACATACGGTCTGCATTGGCTTGACATGGTGTGGGACTTCCACAGCAGAGGATCAATGGTGTATGGCAGCCTCTCCGTGAGCAGCAGGGGGTGTTTAGCTGTTACCTGACACTTGTGTGCCAGTTCCATGGATATCAGGCATTTGTGGTGCAGAAGGGGTGTGCCAGTGTTGGACCCACATGTTACTCCACATGACCTGTGTATGTGTACTGCGAGTTGCCTCTGCATTCCGGAATACATGACTAATAAAGGTGTCCCTATGCCTCCAAGGTGCCTCTTCTCAGTCAATGCTGGTGTGTTGCCACGGTGCATACGGCATGTCTGGCATGGTTCTCAGTGATAGTGGCTATGTGTCTATGTATAGAGTAGCAAGATGCAAGCTGTTTGTCTGGGATTAGACTCTGAATTGTGCATGATGTCCATGACTGTGTGGGTATTGTGACATGTGCCATCCCCATGCATCCAACGTTGGCCAGGCCACCATTTTCTGCATCCACCTGACTCAAGCTTGCAGGACATGGTTCTGCCACCTGTCTACACATACCTGGGTGCCCCCCAGGACACTCCACATGATCCCTGACCTCTGCGCATGACTGTTGCTGTACTCAATATGTCTGTCGGCACGGTTGTGCGGCCATCCCCTCAGCTGGTTGGGCCCATCACGGGTGTGTATGGTGCTCCATGTCTGTCTTGCCTAATACATTGTGACCCATGTGTGTCCTGTGCCCGACTCAGGCCCCAGGGTATGGATGGTTGAAGTCATATGAGAACTCAGGCATGGTTAGACTTTACAAGACACATGTAATGTAATAATGCAAAATGTAGGCATCATCTCTTGATCGTGTAATTTTTTATTTGTGTTGGGGTACGTGTTGGGGGGGTATGACAAGAGGGGCTTTCCGGGTGTGTGGAATCCAAAGTTCACTGGGGGAGTTGGTATCCTTGCCATTGGAAATCATCAGAGTCCATGCCACAGTGTTCGTCAACATTGGTCAGACAGTGACCAGCAAGTCCATGTGGCAGAGAATGTCATTTGCTGATGTGCTGCTGTTGGGCCAGTGGGCCAGGTGCCAGGCCAGGTGTCCTGGGAGATGGTGCTGTTGCGCCGACCCTCACGGTCTTTTCCGTGGACGACCCGCCCTCCTGCGGGAACCCTCAGAAGCAGGCCGTGACGATGTTTGGGATGCTCCGTCGGATGTATCCTCCTCCTCCTGATCCCTCCCTGTGGGTGGTGATGTTCTTCGCCTGGTGGCACAGGGAGGGTTGCCCATGTTGTCGGCTATCCGACGGAGTGAATGGTTAATTCCCGTGATCACCATCACGAGCTCAGCCTGTCTGTCCTCCATCCGTCCTTAGTGTCGCTGTTGACAGGCATGTTGCTCTGCATGTTGCTGGGCCTGCTGGGTCTTGATCTCCTCGAGGGTCCCCTTCATCTCGTTGAGGGTGGACACAACCTGGCTCATGCCCGTGGTGTCCTGCCGGTATGTGTTCAGGATGTTTCTTACATGGGAATATACCGGTTCCGCAGCCAACTGGTCAGGCTCGCGCCTCCGCCGTCCTCCACTCCTACCACCCCTGCCCACTTGCGCCTGGCCTGCCCTTGTGGGCACATCGGGTCTCCGGGACCCCTGAGGGGTGGCATTTGCGTTGTCGCCTGCCTCCTCCTGGGTGCCCGGTACACCGTGTCCCTCCTGGTCAGCCTGGCTGCGTTGTGGTGGTGGGGCAGGGATCCTGGGTGTATCCTGAGATGTGGCAGGAGTGGGGGTGGTGGTTGGCCCAGTTGTACCTGACGCAGGTGCTGCAGGTGGTTGGACACCAGAGGGGCCAGGTTGGTCGGGGTCGTCCACAGAGTGGTGAGAGTCGTCGCTGCCAGTGGGATCGTCATCCCGCAGAGCCAGGTCCTGTGAGTCTTCCCCCCCAGTGTTGGGGGGTGATCCACGACGTTGACCTGTGTGTGAGAGAGACAATGTTATTTTTGTTCCATGCAACATCCATGTTTCATTTGTTTCAAAGTTGGCACATTTCCTCTGGGTATTTGGATATGTCTTGCATTCCACTCACAGTGCACTTGTGCATGGGTATGTCCCTTGGCCACAGCTTTTGAGACTTTACCTATGTGTGACACAGTCTTACTTGCTGCGTCAATTGTGACTGCAGTCAGCAGTGGAGTGAGCAGGTGTGGCGAGCCATGCATTGGCGCCTTCTGTGTTGCACTGTACGTGGGCAAATGGAGTTGTTCCACACACTTATATAATGCAGACAGCTGGCGTTGTGCTTGTGCACAGGTTGACACATGGCCCAGTGTTTTGCCATGGAGAAGAGAGGGGGATTCAGGCCCTTGTCTACATGCAAGCAGTCCACCTGCTGACGAGCAGATATTCCCACACCACCCAAGGTTGAATTGGTCTCCCTGTATCTCCCTTTCTCACTCCCTCTCTGTCCCCCTCTCCCTCCCTGCCTGTGTCAGCCTCCTCCCTCTGTCCGTCTCCCTGTGTCTCCCTCCCTCTCTCTCCCCCTCTCCCTCCCTCTGTGTGTCACCCTCTGTCACCTCAGCCCAGCTTCCTAGGCACACACTGTTTGCAGATCTTTGAATGGCCCTTGGCTTGTTCATGTGATTTTGTTTGTGATCTCCAGGCACCCATTTGGTGTAGTGTCTGTGTCTGCGCCGCTGCTGTGGTGGTGTGTGCTGCCACTCTTTCACAGTGTTGGCTGTTCATTAGCTGCTGTCATGTGCAAAAAGTGCCTTCACCCCCATGTCTTCATGCAAGGCGTCCGCCATTTGCAGGCAAGTTTTTCCTCTGTGGGGACACACTGTTTGTCTGGCTGTGACCTAGGCCCTATGGGCTGAGGGCATAGTTGTCTGCTTCTGAGTTGCACTATGAGATTTTTGAGGGCCACACTCCCACCATCCGGGTTACCGTGTCTTGTGTTGGTGTTTTCTATGGCCTGTGACTTGGCATTGTCTAGCTGGGTGCATGTGGCATGGTGGAGCTAGTGGCATGTGCTTGTTTATGGAGTGTGGTTGAGTCATGCGATAGCTTTGGGGTGGTTGCGTGCATGATTGTGAGTTTGGTTGTGGATGACATTCCCCCCATGTGATGTGAGTTGTTTGTGTACTCACCAGGCTCTCGGAGTCCTTCTACTCCCTCCACTGCCACCACCGGCAGCGTGGCCATCACCTCCTCCTCCCAGGGATGGTATTGTACGCGTCTGCGGGGCGGCCCTCCTCCAGTGGTGTTGGCCTGGTTGTGTTCCTCGGTCATTTTGGCTCGGACCCTCCTCCGCAGATCGTACCACCTGGCTTGGCATTCATGCCTGGTCCTTCTGGTGGTCCCAACAGCATTCACAGCATCGACAATCGTCTGCCACATGGCTGATTTTTCGGAAATGCTGGTCTGTCTGACCAATGTTCCAAAGAGGTGTGGCTCGACTCTGATGATTTCGTCGACAAGGAC
Source organism: Triturus cristatus (assembly GCF_964204655.1). Taxonomy (NCBI): domain Eukaryota; kingdom Metazoa; phylum Chordata; class Amphibia; order Caudata; family Salamandridae; genus Triturus; species Triturus cristatus. The sequence continues at coordinate 266,996,440 of NC_140581.1, forward strand.
CTCCATCTCTCGGCTAGTGAACTTTGGATTCTTGTTAGTGGGCATGGTGAGGGGTAGGGGTGTGGATGGTTGTGGGGGGTGTGGGTGTGGATGGTTGTTGGTGTGTGGGTGTGGTTGTTTGGGTGTGTGTGTGAATGTGATGAGGGGGTGTTTGTGAAGGTGGTTGTGTGAAGGTGTGCAGGTGTAAGGTGTAGTGAAGGTTGTAGTATGGTGCAGTTGTTTCTCTGTGTGGTCTGGCAGCAGTGGGTCTGTTGCAAAGGATCATGGTTTGTGTGTGTTGTGCCTTTTTATTGGTCCATTGGTGGGTGTGGCTGTGTTTGAACTTTGGGTGGGTGTGTTATAAGGGGTGGTTGTGTTTTGGGCCTCTGTTTGGGAGTTTGGCAGTTGCAGGTCAGTGAATCTGTTGTATTTGTGCTTGTTGGACATGTTTTGTGGCTTTGTGCGATTCGAATGGAGTCTTCTTGTGTTGTTTTGCTTTCTCCTGGTTGGTTACGTGCGTTTTTAGCGTCGGTACGGTGCGTACATTGGTCATTTTGTTGTACAGTGCTGTCCTTGTCTCACGACTCGTATATGCGCCATGTTGGGTGAGGGTGCTGGTGTTGGGGCCTGGGGTGCGCTCCGTACTTAGACTGTTGTGGTGGGGGTACGCTCCATACATACGCGGGTGACGGTACGGTCCGTACATACACTGTTGGGGTGGGGGTACGCTCCATACATAGGCGGGTGAGGGTACGGTCCGTACATACACTGTTGGGGTGGGGGTACGCTCCATACATAGGCGGGTGAGGGTACGGTCCGTACATACACTGTTGGGGTGGGGGGTACGGTCCGTACATACACTGTTGGGGTGGGGGGTACGGTCCATACATACGGGGGTGGTGTTACGGTCCGTACATACGCTGTTGGGGTGGTTGGTACGGTCCGTACATACACTGTTGGGGTGAGGGTGCGGTCCGTACATACACTGTTGGGGTGAGGGTGCGGTCCGTACATACACTGTTGGGGTGGGGGGTACGGTCCGTACATACACTGTTGGGGTGGGGGTATGCTCCATACATACGGGGGTGGTGTTACGGTCCGTACGTACACTGTTGGGGTGGGGGGTACGCTCCATGCATACGCGGGTGGGGGTACGGTCCGTACGTACACTGTTGTGGTGGGGGTATGCTCCATGCATACGCGGGTGGGGGTATGGTCCGTACGTACACTGTTGGGGTGGGGAGTACGGTCCATACATACGGGGGTGGTGTTACGGTCCGTACGTACACTGTTGGGGTGGGGGGTACGCTCCATTCATACGTGGGTGGGGGTACGGTCTGTACGTACACTGTTGGGGTGGGGGGTACGCTCCATGCATATGCGGGTGGGGGTACGGTCTGTACGTACACTGTTGGGGTGGGGGGTACGGTCCATACATACGGGGGTGGTGTTACGGTCCGTACATACACTGTTGGGGTGGGGGGTACGGTCCGTACATACACTGTTGGGGTGGGGGGTATGCTCCATGAATATGCGGGTGGGGGTACGGTCCGTACGTACACTGTTGGGGTGGGGGGTACGCTCCATACATACGGGGGTGGTGTTACGGTCCGTACGTACACTGTTGTGGTGGGGGTACGCTCCATGCATACACGGGTGGGGGTTTGGCGCGTACATTCGAGGGCTGGGGGGGTGGTTCGGCGCGTACATACGGGGGCTGGGGGGGTGTTCGGCGCGTATGTGGGCACATGTCTCCATGGTTGCTATGGGAGTTCGGTGCGGACGGTGTTTTTTCCATACGGTTGTAACATCGGACGGTGTTTTTTCCATACGGTTGTAACATCGGACGCACGGGATGGATCGTACTTGCGCGGTCGGACTTCACTTTTCACATTTGTACGGTAAATCGTCCGGGGACGTGTCGGACACATTTTCCGACCTGAGGACGTGTGGGGAATTATTCCCAACGCGATTCGTATGGACTTTTTACCATGCGAATCGTACTTGGCAGTTTGTACGGCACTTGTACGATTCATACGGTAAAAAGACCGGATACGAGTCGTACGGTAATTTTTTTTACCGGATCGGAATCGGCACCTGTGTGAAGAGAGAATAAAGTATCTCATATTGGGCTAGTACAATGTGGGAGAATTTTATCCTACAAGCTTGAATAACCTACAGCCAATTCATAGGGTATACCTACTCAGCTGAGGAGGATTTTCCTTCCCAACATGGACCTCTCTGTTTTTTGGGTTGAGTAGGGCTCTCTGAGAAAAGCACAACTGAACTTTTCAGATAAAGTGTTAAATAAGAACCTAACCAATGTTGGTGGCGCCATGTCATGTAGTTCCTACTAATCCATAGGATCTGTGCGTTTGTTCGACAACATAAATTAGGGGCTTGGTGCCTATACTGATTCGGACACCTCTACAGGATATATTGGCATTTAAAGACCAGCTAGCTCATAGTGCAACAGTAAGCCTCCCTAACCTTATCAGGGAGCAAATGGTTTTCGGCAACCACTTGAACATGACAACCCTGACCCCTCAGGGATCGTGGAAACAGATCAAAACCTTTCGCTCAGTCACTCATGCTTACTTGTGCTCAGAGGGATATACAGAGTATATGGTGGGATATTTTCAGTATATTTATTGAACCAAAGTTATTCTTGTATAGAATACATGTGCTGTGATAATCAGTAGACAAAAGAAGATGAAAGTGATTACAAGCACCAAAAGCGTAAATAGTAGATACAGTTCTGCAACGGTGCTAAAACAGTGTGTATGTGCAGGTATATAAACAAGGCAGTAATCTGGCATACTCCTACTATGCAAAACCCTACTCTGTGTGTACCTACAGTGTGTGTAGGTCTGAAGACAAGAATCCCCCCTAGGGATGAGAAAACCCCATTACCTGATAGGAGAGAATGTAGGAGCCCATCTTGGTCACGAACTGGACCCCCTCACAGAAATGTCAGACTGCTGCATGGTGAAGTCTCAGCATCCAGAGACTTCAGAGTCAGCTGAAGTGCCTCCTCTGCTAATTTATCGGGGTGCTCATTATTTCCAATAGAAAGCAGCCTTGCGATGTACGTGTAAATTAGCATGTTATGGATATGTAGATAGCCCTGCCACCCCGTGGATAAAGATAGGATGACATTTGTACATAGTGCGTAAATAGGTTTAGAACACGATGTTTGAAGCATCATGATAATGTTGTGCGAAGGTAGATGTGTAAAAAAAGCAGTATCAGAGAAACTGATCCAACATTGTCATTCATGCAAATATGTGCAAAGGTTCACGGCTGAAATGTTATTGTGAGGACAACGTAAGAAATAAGGTGTTTCGCTACATGAGCCTAGCCCGATAATATAAAAAAACCTTTCCATATTCACTGGACAGATATAATATACTATTATCAATATATTATGAGTGTCTGATCAGCCACTAAACATGCTTGTACACATGCTCTCATCATTGGCAGCAACCTCAAACACTGTCCTCTTCAGGGAGACCTCATTTACCAACACATCCAACTCTGCTTTCAAGAACATGATGCAATAGAAATACACCCTCCTCATCATTCACTAGGATAGAATCAAAAGTACACGAATCACCCTCAAGCCCAGCACAGTACATGAAATAGTAGGCTTCTGCTGTAACCTTCTGTTAATACACTTATTCACCAATATATTCTCATTGAGAAGATGGGGCCACATGCTCGACCACATCTTCTCCGCAAGCTCCCACATCTCCTTCAACCACACCACCGAGCTCCACTGGACCGTCCACCGGTGCATCCAATTCACCTTCCGGAAACCCACCACGCACCACCGCACCCAACAGGCGCTGCGCCGCTGCTGGAGCAAAGTCACCGAAGACCAGCTATCCACCACCCTCGCCCGAAGCCCACCCACAGACCCGACCGACCCCGACGCCGCCGCCCGCAACATTAGACAGTGGATCAACGCCTGCGCCAACACTCTCGCTTCGCTCAAGAAACCCTCCAACAGCCACACCAGTAAGAAAGCCAGCTGGTTCACCGAAGACTTCCAGGCCTCCAAGCAAACCTGCTGAAAGCTGGAGAAGGACTGGATCCGTGAACGTACACCGGAAAGCTACGCAGCCCACAAGAACGCCAACCACAGACACCACCACCTCATTAGATCCGCCAAAAGGGCCTCCTTCAAAAACCGCCTAGACAACAACGCACACAACAGCAAAGAGCTCTTCAACATTGTGAAGGAACTCTGCAACCCAAGCTCCAACACCAACGACATCCCACCTTCGCAAGACCTGTGCGACTCGCTGGCCACCTTCTTCCACCGCAAGATCGCAGACATAAACGACAACTTCAATGCCGTGACCGTCCTGGCAACCACTGAGACCCCCGCCCCCACGACCACCATCCACACCAACCGCCTGCTCTTTTGGACCAACATCAATGACGACGACACCATTAAGATCATGAACACCATCCACTCCGGATCCCCGTCAGACCCATGCCCTCACCACATCTTCAACAAAGCCATTACCACCATCTCACCCCATCTCTGGAAAGCCATCAATATTTCCTTCGAGACAGCGACCTTCCTGGAGAGCTGGAAGCACGCCGAGATCAACGCCTTACTCAAGAAACCCAAGGCGGACCCCAAGGACCTCAAGAAATTCCGACCCATCTCCCTGCTCCTGTTCCCGGCGAAGGTCATCGAGAACGCCGTCAACAAACAATTGACCAGATTCCTCAAGGAGAACAGCATCCTAGACCCGTCCCTTTCCGGTTCCGCAGCAACCACAGAACCGAAACTGCCCTCATCTCCGCCACCGACGACATCAGGACCCTGCTAGACAATGGAGAAACTGCGGCCCTCATCCTCCTGGACCTGTCAGCTGCCTTCGACACGGTCTGCCACCACACACTACGAACATGCCTCTACTACGCTGGAATCCAAGAGAAGGGCCTGGACTGGACCACCTCCTTCCTCTCCGGCAGAACTCAGAGCGTCCGCCTCCCCCTTCCGCGGCGAAGCCAACGAGATCATCTGCGGCGTACCCCAGGGCTCATCTCTCAGCCCAATGCTGTTCAACATCTACATGGCACCGCTCGCCAACATCGTCCGACTGCACGACCTCAACATCATCTCCTATGCCGATGAAACCCAGATCATCCTCTCCCTCACCCCCGCACCGCCAAAACCAACCTCCACGAAGGAATGAAGGCTGTCGCCGAATAGATGAGGAACAGCCGACTGAAGCTGAACTCGGACAAGTGGATGTCCTCATCCTCGGATCCACCCCCTCGGCCTGGGACGACTCCTGGTGGCCGACTGCACTAGGAACAGCTCCAAAACCCACCGACCATGCCCGCAACCTAGGGGTCATCCTCGACTCGACCCTCTCCATGACGAAGCAGGTCAACGCCGTCTCTTCCTCCTGCTTCAACACCCTCCGCATGCTCCGCAGGATCTACAAGTGGATCCCCACTGAAACGAGAAGGACGGTCACCCAGGCCCTCGTCAGCAGCAGACTGGACTACGGAAACGCCCTATACGCAGGAGCGTTGGCCAAACTCCTGAAACTCCTGAAACGGCTTCAACGCATCCAGAACGCATCCGCTCACCTGATCCTCGACATCCCTCGCCACAGCCACATCAAACCCCACCTGAGAGACCTGCACTGGCTTCCGGTCAACAAGAGGATTACCTTCAAGCGCCTCACCCACGCACACAAGGCACTCCACAACTCCGGACCAGCGTACCTCAACAGCCTTCTCAGATTCTACACCCACACCCGTCAGCTCCGCTCTGCAGACTGCGCCTTCACCACCATCCCCCGCATCCGAAGAGTGACCGCCGGCGGCAGATCTTTCTCCCACCTCGCCACCAAGACATGGAACACCCTCCCCATCAGCCTACGGCAGACCCAAGACCTACTGACCTTCAGAAAACTCCTCAAGACCTGGCTCTTCGAACAGTAGCAGCACTCTCCCCCCCCCCCCCTTTTTAGCGCCTTGAGACCCTCACGGGTATGTAGTGAGCTTTACAAATGCTATGATTGATTGATTCTGTTATGAATTCCATTGTTTCCTTCCCCTTTTCTCCCCCTCTATATTTTGCCAGTTGTCTCCTTCCTCTACCAATACCAAGGTTCGCATCTGACAGTTGATAGAGAACTCAGTTATTAGGCAGTGTGGGGTTCGGGACCTTCTCAAAGTCCCCAGGGCTACACTGGCAATCTGGCGGGAAGGTGCACCGGGTGGTGCACGAGGGGGTGCATTGGGGACCCTCTGGGGACACTGGGGATCATAATACCGGTGGCCCACTTGACCACACTTGAAACAAGTGAGTGGCCCTCTTTGAACAGGCCTACCTGTCGGGGACACTGGCTTCTTCTCTAGGGGAGGCTGGGACACCACTGCTTGGTTCCCTTGGGAATTACTCTGGGGCCCTCTCTGGAACTCCCTCGGCTTACCCTTGTCCCCCCCACTTGTCTGCTGGGGACCCTGCCCACCTCTGGCGAAGTCTCCCACAAAACCTTTGTGGACCCGGGTGCTCACCCAGCGGTCCGCCTCCTCAGCAAGCTTCCTAGGGTTAGTCAGCTTGCTATCAATCAGGTGCTGGCATAGCTCTGGAAACCAGTTACTAGAAAAATGCTCCCACGCAAACAAATCATACAACTGCTCAAAAGTTTCCACTTTGCTACCTTTTACCCAGCGATCCATTGCTCTGCAGAAATAAGACACATATTCAACCCATGTGGTACCCTCTAACTTCTTACAGGTTCTAAACCTCTGCCTGTACATTTCTGGGGTCAAACCATAACGGGTCTTCAAAGCTTCCTTCATATGGGCATACACCATCCTGCTCTCCTCAGGCAGGTCCAACAGGGTATCCCTACCATCACTCACAAAGCGTCCCCACAACCTAGCTCCCCAATCCTTCTAAGGGACCCGGTGGGACACCATTGCTATCTCATATGCGTAAAACCATTGCCCGATATCCTCACTCTTGTGAAAATCCTTAATGACATCTTTAGGAATATAAACTCTACTCTCAGGAGTTACTAAAGGTATGCTGCCACCAGAGGGGGAGACCAGGACACTCCTCGCCCTGATCTCTATCTCCCTCAACATTCTCTCATGCTCCATTTTCATTTTCTCAAGTTCAATTGACAATCGATTCTTCTCCATATCTAACTTCTTACTCTCAAGGTCCTTCTGACCTTCCAATTTAGCCATCTCCAAACTATGCCTCCTATCTCTCTCCCTGTCCTGCAGCTCTTCTGGGGTCAGGCTCCTTTGGGATACACTAGTACCTGGATTGGAGGGTGTCCTATTTCCCCCCCCTCTACTGCATCATCCTGCTGCCCTCCAGCATTCTCTTCCTCATCCCCAGCGGACTCTCTTGTTTCCCACCAGGCCTTCAGCGCCTTTTGGTACTCCTCCTTCCTAGAGAGACCTATCATGGGGACTGCAAATTGCTTACAAAATGACTTCAGCTGTCTGGCAGTATAGGTAGCTAATCTTTCCTCCTCAAAGGTGAGATCCTCCGAAGCATTGGAGGTTGGCTTTCCCATATTAGCAGTACTCATGGCTGCAATCAACTATTCAATCCTAGAACAACCAACCAAACAATAAAAAAAAAAATTGTGGCTGCACTTTGGTCTACACTCACTAGTGGTATCTAGCAGTTATTGTACGTGGATCACAAATGCAAGTCCTGATCCTCACCGCTGACCGCCAATGTTAGAAATGGGGGTCTCTAGTTGGTAATGGCTGGCGTCAATGTCCAAATAGGGAACCTTCTTCCTAAGTCAGGGCAAGTGGGCTACCCCCTTTGACAACCCCTGCTCAACCCTGTGGTAACGTAGCAGGAGCAGTTAGGCCTATCTCAGAGGCAGTGTGCGAAGCATTTATGACCATGCACAATAAGGCAGTAACGACGCCACGAAAGGACACAACTCAAGTAGGTATCGAAAAATAATATCTTTATCTAAAGTTTAACTCAAGAATCTCAAAGCGTTTTAAGAAGCTACAATGCAGGTAAACCAGTAGGCTCAAAAAGGCAATAACGTATTCACCAGACGTGACACTGACTGAGTTCAAGGCCAGGGCCTACGCGACCCGTTGCGCACCAGATACCTGCTGTTGAAAGGGGACACAGCACGCAGCTTCCTGAAGAAGCGGAGACGGTGACAGGCGGACTCCCAGCGACCACAAGTCTTGGCTGCAGGGGTCTGCAGCGTGCACCCACAATGATTCGGGCACTCGGGGACAGGTGGACTCTCATCGGCAGCAGCACGCGGCTGTGGCGACCCGGGCTGGTGGTGGCAATGACTCTCGTCTTGCAGCTCCGTAGTGGGCTCACAGCGGCAGCAGCTCTCTCTTAGCTGCGGCGGCCCACGAGACGATAGCGACAATCCTCGACAATGGTGAACAAGATGCGGGCACACAGCGGCGGCAGCTCTCCCTTAGCTGCGACGGCCCACAGGACAAATCACGATGCGGCAACGGTGGCAAAGGTGCGGGCGCTCAGGGCAGCAGCTCTCTCTTAGCTGCGGCGGCCCACAGGACAAATCACGATGATGCTAAGTTGGCAAAGGTGCGGGCACTCAGTGGCAGCAGCTCTCCCTTAGCTGCGACGGCCCACAGGACAAATCACGATGCGGCAACGGTGGCAAAGGTGCGGGCGCTCAGGGCAGCAGCTCTCTCTTAGCTGCGGCGGCCCACAGGACAAATCACGATGATGCTAAGTTGGCAAAGGTGCGGGCACTCAGCGGCAGCAGCTCTCTCTTAGCTGCGGCGGCCCACATAACAGATCACAATGATGCAAAGTCGGCAAAGGTGCGGGCAGTTAGCGGCAGCAGCTCTCTCTTAGCTGCGGTGGCCCACAGGACGAATCACGATGATGCAAAGTCGGCAAAGGTGCGGGCACTCAGCGGCAGCAGCTCTCTCTTAGCTGCGGCGGCCCGCAGGACAGACCGCAATGATGCAAGGTTGGCGAAGGTGCGGGCACTCTGTGGCAGCAGCTCTCTCTTAGCTGTGGCGGTCCACAGGACAAGGGATGGTCTCGACCAGGCTCGCACAACGGTGGGCACTCAGCGGCTACAGCGCTCTTAGCTGCAGTGGCCCACACAGATACAGCGAAGGTTCCGAAGGTTCAAATTCAGGCGGGCTCTCAGCGGTGACAGCTCTCTCTTAGCTTCAGCGGCCCATATAGATTCAGCAAAGGTTCTGGAGGATCAAATTCAGGCGGGCTCTCAGCGGCGGCAGCTATCTCTTAGCTGCGGCGGCCCACACAGATTCAGTGAAGCTTCCAGAGATTCAAATTTAGGTGGGCTCTCAGCGGCGACAGCTCTCTCTTAGCTGCAGCGGCCCACACAGATTCAGCGAAGGTTCTCAGTCCGCGTTCCTCACAGTAGAACTAGAGGCTCTGGATTGCTCAATGGAGGCCTCACCTGCAAGCAGAATTCCTCGCACAGGAATTTTGATGGCTGACTGGGTGATGTCTAATGTCCTTGAGACTTCAGCAGGCGGCGCTCTCGAGCCAGGCCCTCCGGTAGTTTCTTCAGCAAGCTTGGTGAAAGTTTCAAAAAGTCCTTTCCTCTGTTCACTCGGACAGAGTTTCGCCTTGACATCCAGAAGGAACACACCTGGACAAGGTTCCAGTGCAGTGTTTTATACCTAAAAAGTCTTTGTTCTCTAAAGCCACAAATCACTAAATCCAGTCAGAACCAGTTTGGTGGGGTCGGAGAGCACTTGGTTTACAAGGCGATATCCTGCCCTTTCAGAATGCGTGGGTCTGCTATCAGACACGCAGTGGCGGGGTGGAGCCATCATTCACCTTGCCAGGCACGGCCTTGCTCAGATCAGAGTCACCCCTCCCCATGCTCTGAATACCGATCTCTCGCTCCAGCCAGGTCTGACCCAGCTGGCCCTGCTGCTCCAAAACCAAACGGCCAATATGCATACTAGCAAAGCCTACAGGAAGGCTCAGGCAAGAAAATACCGCGTTTCCACAAGATCCATTTTCGAACATGGGCTGTATAAATGGTTCTTACTAAAAGGTGCATCTCAATGTCCTCAGCATAAACATATCAAACTCGAAGTTCCTATCAGGTTCTGGGGGTCAGATAGGATTATAGAAATTAATCATCAACCTGCCCATTCTGGCCTATGAGAACGGATAGCTTCACGATAGTAACAGTGAAATAGAGGGTAACTCGCTATTAGAACATGCTACACAGATCTAGGCAGTATGGTTATCCTAATTCATACAGTCATCTTTACACGGGGAACATTCGTGCTGTGGCACTGATTAGCAGTGGCACGGTGCCCAGAGCATCTAAATCCAGCCAACATAAAAGATAGGAAGCAAAAAGAGGAAGGGAGACCCACGCCAATGATGCCAGGTCAAACAGAGAGTCAAGTTTCGACATAAACCCTTCTGCTGTTTATTATCAACTATAAGCAGACAGTAAATTCCTCATGTCTTATATGCCCATGTGGGGGCTTATAAGTTCTGAAGGATGCCCTTTGGGCTCGCTTCTGCTGTAGTAGTGTTCTAGAGGATGATGTAGCATAATCTGAAAGGGTAAAGAATGTTTAATATTCCTTAGGATGGTTTTCAAAAGACTGAGGGCCATATGTACAAAGGCATTTTGCAGTACGAAATGCAATTTCGGGCCGTAAGGAAAATGCAAAATGCCTTTCGGAATGTTCAAAAGGCATTTTCAGTAGTGAAAATTGTGATTCCTACCTAGTAGAAATTGCATTTTGGAAATCACATAATAGGAGATTGCAAAAAGGGATTTCCAAATTGCGCATTGCTGACCACATGTTACAATTGCAATTACTTTGAAAATGCCACTTTTAGAAAGTGGGCATTTTCTTGCTTTACCAGTCTGTGCCTCTGCCTGTATGCGAAATCCAAGTCGGGGTTTGGTTGACAGTTGGGCTCTTGTACATTCACACAAAGGGTGATGAGGTGTACCTTGCATATCCTGACGGGCCACCACCAGGCCAGTAGGCCTTCCTGAGCTAGAGTGGCTGGAGGAGTTGTCACTGACACCTGAATAGGGCTGTGCTTGTCCTCACACAAAGCTGTCTCCACCCCCCTGTTGTGTGTCCAGGTCAGGGAAAGGCAGGGTCTTGTGCACTACAAAGCTTTTCCTTTGAAGTGTGCCTACTTCAAAACCAGAAAGGGGTATAAGTATTGGACCTCTGAGACTCTCAAATCAGAACACTTTTGGACTAAAGGACATTCTGCCATGAAGAAGAGCTGGATGATGTAGGAAGAACTGACATTCTGCCTGTTGCTTTGTTGTGCTGGCCTACTGCTTGCTGCTTCTGTCTAGGACTGGACTTTGCTTTTTACATCCTGTTTCCAAGGTTCTCCAAGGGCTTGTACGTGCTTGCCTCCTGTTAAGAAGCCGCAAGGCCTCAGAGACTTCATCTACCAGTGTCTGGGCTCTTCTGCTGAGAACCCTGACTTGCCAGGTGGTGCCAAACCCAGTTTCTGGGCTCTTGGAAGTGAATCTGGTGAGAAAATCCACACATTGACTTTCAGTGCCCGTTTCTCCTACACATCACCTGCCGTGCGCCCGAAGAATTGACGCAGCACTTGTAGTGCGGCCGAAAATTTGACGCAGCACCCGCTTCACGGCTGAAAGATTGCTCCATCGTTAGTCCAGAGCACTGTATCACCAACGTCCGAGGCAGCCCGCTCTGAGACAGTCCCTGCAGCGCGGCTGAAGAATTAACGCATCGCCTGCTTCGCGCATATGAAATTGATGCAGCACCTACATCGCTGCTGCCGTATCGACGCAGCGCATCTGGATATTTGATGCATCGTCCTTTGACGCTGTCTCCTCTTTGACGCTTGATCGTAGTCAGAAACAGAGGCTGTGTGTCTGGAAATCGATACATCTCCTCCCCTTGGAGTAAGGAATAGACACAACACTTCCCCTGCTTAGCAGTAAGGAACTGACAGCTCACCTCCCTTGCGCCTGTTTTTGTCTTTGATTTTGACGCATGTAAGGTACTTTGTGCTAAAACAATCTCTTCCATAGATTTCTATGGACTGAACTTACTTCACCTTTTAAAAGTGATATCTTTACTTGTGTATGTTGGGTTTTTGTCATTTTGGTCTTGTTCTCTCCAGATAAATATTGGCTATATTTCTAAACTGGTGTGGACTCTTGCTGTAGTGTTCTCATTGTGTGTTTGTACAAATGCTTTACACATTGCCTCTGCGATAAGCCTGACTGCTCGGGCCAAGCTACCAAGGGGGTGAGCAGGGGTTTTCTGAGTTGAGTGACTCCATTACCCTGACTAGAGTGAGGGTGCCTACTTGGACAGGGTACAAACCACTGCCAACTATAGACCCCATTTCTAACATTGGTGGCAGCGGTGGGATAGGACTTGTGTTTTTACTTTGCATACAGTGATTTGTGTACATTACTACCATATCACAGACCATTATACAACCACTTACTGTTTTTGATTTTTCTCTTTTTGATTTTGCAACTCTTGAGTTTGATCCACAATCATTTCTCTGTCTGGCGAGTCGCCAGTGGGAGCTGTAGATATTGTGTTTGAGGAGGAGAAGTTAGAGTCTTAATATGGTGCTCCAACTTAAACAGATCTGCCAGGAGGTCAAATGTCCTGTTAGAAGTTCCACTTGGAAATAGGAGCTGCAAAAGGTGCTGAGGGCCTGGTTGGCATCAAGAGAGACTGGGGGCGTGCTGAGGATGAAATGATGATGTAGAGGTGGAGGCCCAGAACCTGCATGAGGATTCTGCAAATCTGGATCTACGTGGGAGGAAGGCACCTTCCAGGGCAAGCTGCAGTGTTTCTTCCAGAGGTCTGTCCCCAGAATAGCTGGAGGGCAGGCAGGACAATAGAAAGCTCAAAATGAAGAGAGATCTCCAGTTGGAACTAGCTAAACTCAAGAGGGAGGCAGAAAAGGATGCCCCGGCCATTGAGAAGGATAAGCTATCAATGGAAGAGATAAACATCATTCTTGCTCAAGAGCTCAGCTTGAAGGAGCAGGATTTGAAGGCCAGTCCAGCAGAGATGGTGGCAGCAATTCATCAGTGCATTCTGAGAAACTGGTGCACATGCCTAGAAATATAGTGAAGGAGTATACCAAGGGGAATTACATCCAACACTGGTTGCAGGGCTATGAAGCAGCGCTTCACATTTACATGAATAGGGTCCCTGAGAGAAACTGGGGGTATGAATCTGGAATCTCTTCAGAGTGGAGGGGAGGGACACATTGCTAACCTTGGGGAGGGCACAGAACCTCAGCTACCCATAGATGAAAGGTGTAGTTCTTACCCAGTATCGTCTTACCCCAGATAAGTACAGGGCTCAGTTTAGATAAAGCAAGAAACTTGATTCCCAGACATGGCTTCAGTTTGTGGATTCTTTTTGCAGAGCACTCAATAGTTGGGTGAAGGGCAATGAGAAAACAGACTACCAGGGGTGATACAATTTGATTGTGTGGGAGCACTTGTCTAGTTTATGTTTTCCAGAGCTGTACCAGCACGTGATGAACAGTAAGCTTACTGAGCCCAGGAAGCTTGCACAGTAGGCGGACAGCTGGGTGAGTACCAGGATCCACTAGAGGTTGCATGGGGTAGACTCCGCCAAAGGTGAGCAGTGTACCGAGCAGCAGAAGGTGGGGAGGGTAAACATAGTGAGTTCTCTAAAGGGCCCCATATTAATTCCCAAGGTAAGGATTCCCATCCCCCCACTGGGAAGAAAAAGAGTAATTTCCCACCAGGTAAGCCTGGAGGGAAGGGACCCCTGATGTGCTATGACTGTAGCCAGCCAGGGCTCTTCAGAAGGAGTCCCAAGTGCCCCAAGTGAGCACAGGTCCCCACTAGTGGGCAGACACAGGGTATAGTCAGTGTAGCACTATGGGAGTAGTTGGTCTCAGGTGGGTGTAGGGACCCAGCTGAGATGACCCTTGTCTTACTAGAGAACAGTGAGATGGTCCAGAGAAGCCTAAAGATATACAGGTGGTGGGTGACCATTAATGGACAGAGGGCAAAGGCTCTGAGTGACACAGGAGCCAGTGTGACTACTGTCAGGTGTCACCTGGTGTCTGAAGAGCAAGTGGCCCCTGGAGTGGTTCACCAAGTAGTTGCAGTGGACAACAGCAAGCTCTATTGTAAAGTGACTCAGGTTCCTTTTGAGTGGGGGTCTCGGGTTCCTTGAGAGTAGCTGTGAGCCCATCCATGCCTGTGGTTTGTCTGCTGGGAAATGACCTAGAACACACCGCCTGGAGGGAGGTAGAATACAGGTCTCACTTGGAGATGTTGGAATTTCCTAAGTGGGCCTGCCTGACCAACCAGTCCATGGCAGCCCTGGGTAATCGGGAGGACCTGGAGCCGGAAAGAGTGGCCCAGGACCCTGCCAGAAAGAGTAGAGGCAAAGGGTGTGGGAAAAGCGCTACAGAAATTATCACTGTCCAGGAGGAGGATGAATCTGAGTGGTACCCCTTGGAACCTACAGGGGAACAATTGACCGAACTGGGGAATCTGCCTCAGGTGACCTATTGGCAGCAGGAAGGGGGTCCCACCTGGGAGGAGTTCTGCGCTGCACAGGACTGCCCTAATTTTGTAGGTCTTCAGCAGCAGGGTGAGGACCAGGCAGCTGGCAAAGAGCCGAGATCTCACCTGAACTATTGGGAGAATGGTCTCCTATATAGCATGCCTAAGTTTGCGCAACCTAGGGCAGCCGTGTGCTGGTGGTACTCCAGCGCTTTGGAGCCTTCCTACTGGGTTTGGCTCATGATGTGCCCCTAAGAGGACATTTGGGACAGGGAAAGACCTCTGACCTGCTTGTCACTCACTTTTCCTGTCCCCAAATGAGAGCAAACTCAGATGCATTCTGTAGGTCTAGCCAGACTTGCCAAGCGAGTGCCAAGAGTGGGGGAAGATGTAAGGTTCCCCTGCAACCATTCCCTGTCCTGAGCACCCCTTTCGAGCGGGAGGGCATTGCCATTGTGGGGCCTCTGGATCCCAAGGCAGCATTGAGCAACAGGTTCATCCTCGTCTTGGCGGACCATGCCATCTGATACCTAGAAGCTATCCCTCTGAGGACAGTGACGGCACCAGTTGTGGCCCGGGCATTTAAGGGAATTTTTACCCACATGGGTTTCCCCAAGGAGGTGGTATCTGACCAGGGTACCAACTTCATGTCACTGTACATGAAGGACATGTGGAAGGAGTGTGGAATGAACTACTAATTCACCCCCCCCCCCTCCACCCCCAGAGTAATGGGCTTGTTGAAAGGTTCAACCGAACCCTGACAGACCTATTGGAACCAGTAAGGTGTAAGAAGGATGTCCTCTTGCCATGCCTTCTCCTTGCCTACAAGGATGTACCGCAAAAAGGGGGTTGGCTTCAGCCCTTTTTAACTGTTGTATGGGCACCGTGTGAGAGGACCTCTCAGTATGGTGAAGGAGGGCTGGGAGCAAGCTCCTAGGAAGCCACCCCAGGATGTATCCAGTTACATGTTGGCCTTTGGAAACCAGACAGCCCACTTCAGGAATCATGCTCAGGAGTACCTAAAAGCTAGCCAGGAGGACATGAAACGTTGGTGCAACCAGAATACTATTCTGGTTGAGTTTCAGCCTGGTCAGAAGGTGTGGGTGATGGAGCCAGTAGAGCCTCACACTCTACAAGACAAGTGATCTGGCCCCTATGTGGTAAAGGAGCACAAGAGTGTCGTCAGCTACTTGTTGGACTTGCAGACTCCTTGGAACCCCTTGAGGGTCCTGCATGTGAACCGCCTCAAACCCCACTTTGAGGGGTCTGAGTTGACCATGCTCTTGGCTGCTGATGATGGGGCGAAGATTGAGAGTGAAGCTCTCCCCCACTTCCTGTCTGCTCAAGAGCAGGATGGGTCAGGGGAGGGTATGATCTTCTGCCCTACACCAACCCTAGAGCAACAGAGTTACTGTTGCCAGTTGCTGGGACAGTTTGCTACTCTATTCTCACTCATCCCAGGAGATACCCATTGATGCGCTCACGACATAGATACTGTGAATAGTCCTTCTGTGAAACAAGATTTATAGGTTGACAGACAGACTGAAGGCTAGCATTAGGGAAGAGGTATCCAATATACTGGCTCTTGGGATGGTTGAGCCCTCCAGCACTTCTTGGTCCAGCCCAGTGGTCTTGGCTCCAAAGGCTGCCCTGCCCAGTGTCACTCCTGAACTGCGGTTCTGCATGGACTATCATTGGCACAATGGCGTCACCACGACTGACGAGCACCCCATTCCCTGAGCTGATGAGCTCATTGATTGGCTGGGAGCTGCCAAGTTCCTCTGTACATTTAATTTAACGGTTGGGTACCGGCAGATTGCCTTGATCGAGGGGAAACAGTAGAGGTCAACGTTCTCAACACCAGAAGGGCACTACCAGTTTTAGGTTATGCCTTTCGGCTGAAGAATGCCCCTGCCACATTCCAGAGATTGGTCAATCAGGTCCTGGCTGGGTTGGAGAACTTCAGTGCCGCCTACCTTGACAACATTGCAGTCTTCAGCTCCAGTTGGGAGGACCATTTGTACCACCTTCAGGAGCTGTTGAACAATCTGCAGCGCACAGGCCTCACTATCAAGGCCAGCAAGTGCCAGATAGGGCAGGAGTCCGTGGTGTACTTGGGACACTGAGTAAGAAGCGGCTAGGTGGCACCCATATAATTTAAGATTAAAACCATTCTGCCTTGGACACCCCCCAAGATCCGCACAGAGGTGAGACCCTTCTTAGGCCTCACTGGGTACTGCTGCAGATTCGTCAAGGGTTATGGCACCAATGTTGTCCCCTTGACAGAGAGGACTTCAAGGAAGCAGTCACATCTTGTGATCTGGACTGCTTTTGATGACCTGAAGGAGGCCATGTGCACGGTGCCCTTGCTCAAGGCTTCTGACTTTTCTAAGGAGTTTGTGGTGCAGCTAGATGCCTCAGAGCATGGTATGGAAGCAGTGCTTTCACAACTGAATGAAGAGGGCCTAAATCAACCCACAGCCTTCATTAGTAGAAGGTTACTTCTTCTGGAACATAAGTGGAGTGCCACTGAGAGGAAAGCCTTAGCTGTGGTCTGGGCGCTGAGGAAGCTAAAAACCTACTTGTTTAATACACACTTCCGGGTTCAAAAAGGCCACAGGCCCCCCTCAAATGGTTAATGCAAATGAGGGTTAAGAACCCAAAACTGTTGAGGTGGTCCATCTCCTTATAGGGAGTGGACTTTACAGAAGAACACCGCCCCGGCACAGATCACGCCAATCCTTATGGTCAGTTCAGATTCTTCAGCCTTAGTGAAGAGGACTACCATGAGGTTGGGTTGTTCTCCCTTCTTTCATCTGGGTGGGAAATGTGTTAGACCAGGTATTTTTAGCATGTTTTTCCCCTGTCTTTTTGCTTCTCACCTCCTATTTTTACTGTGTGCTGCATTTCTTTTTGCTCTTTTTAAGACCCTGTGCACTTTACCACTGCTGATCAGTGCTAAAGTGCAAGTGCTCCCTGTGTAAACTGTATTTGTGATTGTTTTCTACATGAATGGCATATTTGCTTTACAAATGAGTCCCTCGTAAAGTGCACCAGGTGTGCCCAGGGCCTGTAAATTAAATGCTACTAGTGCGCCTGCAGCACTGATTATGCCACCCACAGGAGTAGCCCTGCAAAAATGTCTCAGACCTGCTGCTGCAGTGTCTGTGAGTGCAGTTTTAAACTGCCATGTTGACCTAGCAAGTGCAACCACTTACCAGACTCAAACCTTCCCTTTTACTACATGTAAATCACCCCTAAGGTAGGCTCAAGGTATCCCCTTGGGCAGGGTGCAATGTATTTAAAAGGTAGGACATGTACTGTTGTGTTTTACATGTCCTGCTAGTGTATGCTGCTAATTTTGTTTTTCACTACAGCAAGGCATATCTCTCCTATAGGTCAATATCGGAACTGCCTTGAAAAATCTTACAAGAATATGTTCCAATTGGGAACAGATAGAGGTTTGGAGTTTGATGTGTCTGAACTCACAATTTGAAAGTACATCTTTTGGCGGAGTTGGTTTTTAAACTGCATGTTGGAAAATGCCATTTTTGGAAAGTGAAAGACACACAAATGATAGCCAGAATGTGGAAGAAATCAAACATTCATTCCCAGTCAAGAGATCGGAGTTAAATCCATCGTTCTATTGCTCACCATGCTACTCCAGTTTAGAATCAGCCATATGCAAAGTAGTGTTGACCCTGCTCCTCATGGGAACAGTCCAGCCCAAACTGCCAAGCCAGGTCCTCCCTGGACCAGAAAGAAGCATCCTGGGACCGGTTTCAGGGTATCACCCCTCATCGGCCAGGCTAGCTTGAATCCAGTGGCACAGTGAGCCCTGTACCCACGTCTGGGCATACCCGGCGCATTTGGGTCAAGAAAGCAAAAGACACACAAACGATGGACGAAATGTGGAACAAATCAAACATTCACCCCCAGGCATGAGATCTGGGTTAAATCCATTGTTCTTTTGCTCACCATCCATCATTTGTGGGTTTCTTGCTCTCCTGCCCTAAGTGTGTGGGGTCTTTCCAGACATGGGTCCTGGCCTCACTGTGCCACTGGATTCTAACTAGCCTGGCTGATGAGGGGTGATACCTCTAAACCGGTGCCATGATGCTTGTTTTTGGTCCAGAGAAGATCTGGCTTGGCAGTTCGGGCTGGACTGTATCCATGAGGAGCAGGGTCAAGACTGATTTGTATATGGCTAGGTCTAAACTGGGGTGGGAAGGTGAGCAAATAAATGATGGATTTAACCCAGACCTCTAAACTGGGGTGAATGTTTGGTTTGTTCTGCAAGCAATAAAATGATGGATTTAACCCAGACCTCTTGACGGGGTGAATGTTTGATTTGTTCCGCATATTAACCATCATTTGTGTTTCTTTTGCTTTTTTCCCCTAAGTGTGCCAGGTATGCCCAGACGCGGGTCTTTGGTTTACTGTGCCCCTGGATTCAAGCTACCCTTGCTAATGGGGGGGGAGGGAATTATACCCTAAAACCGGTCCCAGGATGCTTGTTTCTGGTCCGGGAAGGACCTGCCTTGGCAGTTCGGGCTGGACTGTTCTCATGAGGAGCAGGGTCAAGACTGATTTGCATATGCATAGCGCCAGGACAACTCAGGGTCACAGTTGTGCTTTACAAAACTCCTAACAATAACATTAATATTATGGCTAGATCTAAACTGGGGATGAGTTGTCACTGACACCTGAATAGGACATTGCTTGTCCTCACACAAATCTATCTTCACCCCCCTGTAGTGTGCCTGGAGGCAGGTCAGAAACTAATTCCTTTTCTTTTTCCCATCTATAGGTTATATCAAACCTGATAGAAACTCGCAAATGATGTGAGACAAGTTCGCCATTCAAGTGACTGCAAATAGTTGTCTATAGGATAGGATCTCACATCCAATGAGGTAACACTAGTAATTAGTTGTATAAAATCTATATGGAAATATACATTTTAGTTCACCACAATACATGAGATAATAATTATGCCTTTTATTTTTAGATTTGACAGTCTTCTGATCTATCCAGAAATCCAATCTATGAAGCACTGTTACGCATTAACTTATATGTTCTAGGACTTACGGTTGGATCAACACAACACTGTCTAGGTATATATTAAAATACATATGACATTACTTTATGATCTACTGACTTATCAGTACCATTCTTACAGTTTTTTGCTCTGCTCCATTAGACATTTATCCCTTGAGGACATTTTCAGTCTTCTGATTTCCAGTAGCTTTACTCTGGAGGACAGGTACATAGATTCAGTACATACCTGAGATCTCTTTTCACTACTGAGGACTCTATAAAGAATATAAATCTTTAATGGGATGTTCTGGTATCTGCTATCCCACTTCTATTTTTCTTGTTTACTTATTCACTCTTATTTTTATTTATAGAATACTACCTTTTGATTGTCTTCATCTTTTCTTTACCCTTAAATTTTGTTTTGCCATCGAATAAAAGTTCTCTATAATTAATGTTATAAGTACGCACTTCAACATATATTGAAGACATACCATAAATTAACTATATAAATAAGTGTCGGTCACATAAATACAATGTAATTGACAACAATGATAAATGTGTTTCATGAAAATAAGTTGTTGGATTGGTGTTTAAAGACTTTTTTTAATTGCAGGAATTGTGGCTCTCTCCTGACGAAGGCGTAACTCACGCCGAAACGCGCGTCGAATAGCAAACCGTCACGCCACAACATTGTTCACTTTTATATATATATATATTATTTTTTATAAATGTTATGAATTTAGCTTAGACATATGTAGAATAATATGATGGTTTATGCATTTTTTATGAATGAATGAAATTAAATAAACAAACACATATTCTTTACATGGTCATTGTTGTTTCCAGTTTTCACTTTTTGACCTTGAGACACATAATTAGTTTCATCTTCTATGATTGCCTAGGTTGTTATATTTCAATATAGGCAGGTCAGGAAAATACAGGGTTGTGTGCACTACAAAGTCTTCCCTTTGAAGTTTGCCTATCTCAAAGGCAGAAAGGAGTATCAGTATTGGACTCTGAGACTCTCAAATCAGAACACTTCTGGATTAAAGAATATTCTGTCAGGAAGAAGAGCTGGATGCTGTAGGAAGTAATGACACTCTGCCTGTTGCAGTGTTGTGCTGGCCTGCTGCTCGCTGCTGCTTCTGTCCTGGGGTGAAAGGACTGGACTTTGCTTTCTACATTCTGCTTACAGTGTTCTCCAAGGGCATGTGCATCCTTGCCTCCTGTTAAGAAGCCTCAGGCCAACAAAGACTTCACCTACCATTGCCTGGGCTCGTTGCTAAGAACCCTGACTTGGCAAGTGGCACCAATTCCAGTTCCTGGGACCTTGGAATTGAATCTGGTGAGAAAATCCACGCATCAACTCTCAGTGCCCATTTTTCCGACACAGCACCACTGTGCGGCTGAAGGATCGATGCAACATGTGTAGTGCGGCTGGAGAATCAACACAGCACCACCATATGGCAAAAGAATCGATGCATTGCCTGCGTCACAGCTGACAGATCGCGCCATTCTAAATATTGACCACTGTGTCACCAGTGTCCATGACATCCCACTCTGACTCCGACACGATCCCTGCTCCGCGGCCTAAGAATCAACAAATCAACTGCTTCACCGCAGTGAAATCGACACAGCACCTGCATCGCAGTTGGCGCTTCGAAGCAGTAAGAAATCAATGCAACACTTCCCCTGCCTAGCAGTAAGGAACCGATGCCTCACCTCCCCTGGAATTAAGGAATTAATGCATCCCTTTTGCTTTCCGGCGCCTCACCTCCCCTGCGCCTGTTTTTGTCTTGGATTTTGACGCATGTAATGTACTTTGTGCTAAAACAACCGCATTCATTGATTTCTATGCGCTGAACTTACTTTACCATTTCAAAGTGATATCTTCACTTGTATATGTTGGATTTCTGTCATTCTGGTCCTGTTCCATTCAGATAAATATTTGTTATTTTTCTGAACTGGTGTGGACTCAATTTGTAGTGTTTTCACATTTCCTCTGAGATAACCCTGACTGCTCGTACCAGGCTACCAAGAGGGTGAGCAGGTATTTTCTTAGTTGTGCTCGCTTACCCTGACTAGAGTGAGAGTCCCTACCTGGACAGGGTACAAACCAGTGCCCACTAGAGACCCTATTTCTAAAATCCAGTTTGAACAGACTGAAGAGGAGATGTATGAGATGTACAGACTCAGTAGTCAGGTACTACTTGATTTAATTGCCAAGTTATTAACTCTGCTACAGGCCCCAACACTCAGAAGCAACACAATCACATCACATGTGCAGACATTGTGTTGCCTGCATCTCCTAGCTTCTGAAAGTTACCAGGAGGTGATAGCAGTGGCAGGGGGAGTGTCACAAAATGCCTTTTCCAGGTTCTCTTGTAGGTTTCTGGACATCATAGTGAGCAAAGTTAACAAATATATATCATTCACCCAATTATTGCAACAGATCAAATTGATATTCTACAGGGTAGCATAGTTCCCCAATGTCATTGGGTGAGTTGATGGCACACATGTTATCACATGTCCCCCCTCAGCAACTGAATACATAAACTGGAACAGCAAAAGCTTACACTTACTCAATGTGCAGGTAGTGTATGATGCCTCCTGTATCATAACAGACCTTGTGGCCAGATTCCCAGGCAACACATATGTTGGGCTGAAAAAGCTTTGGTCGAATCCTTCTAGCATTGTGCAATTTAATTTAACATTTGTGGCGCCATTTTGTATTCAGCCGCCATTTTGTATCCTGATCGAAACCCAGTTTCGGTCTCATTCTGTTTGCCTCAGCAGAAAGCAGTCGCAATGTTATTTTCCCCTGTTCCTTCACGGTTGAGACTTGCTGTGCTAATGAATAAACTGTTTATATTGCTACATACCTTTTCGTCTATATAGGCTCGCTCCCGCTGCTCAGAGAGGTGTGGGCAGGCAGAGTAACCTTGTAACCTTGAAACTGAGATAGCATGTACCCGGTCTCAGGATGGTAGCTCCTTTGTTCGTTAGCTACTAACTGGAAAATTCCAGTCTAGGCGTGTCCTTAGGAGTACTGGAAATGTATAATATGTGTTACCATGTTGGCGAGGGTCAGTCCCTCTGCAGCAATCTAAGGAGGCTGATCAGACCAGACTCCGCTCAAGGGCATACTAATATATAACTTTGGTTTGTATTCTCTACTGTCTGACTGGCTGGGGTCCTCAATGGCGAAACCCTTGGATCTGACAGTTTGGTCCGACAGTGGAGAATAAATTGGTTTGACCTGTGTGCACTAGGTGAGTTTGCTCTGGTTTGTGGTGGCTACGGGGCCATTTTTGTTTGCATTTGGTGCGGTCTGAGGACCGTTTTTGGACAAGCGCTTGAATTTGCTTCAGTTCTTTATGAACAAGGTACGATTTTGGTTTGTATTTGGTGAGGTCTGAGGGCCAATTGTGGTAGGATATTTGCAAATATCTGCTTGGCATACATGGTGTACTAGTTCCCTTGTAGAAAATTCCCTGTTTTAGTAAGCTGTGGTGTGTGGCTTGTAGTTGTTGTTCCACTGATTCTCATTTGGAAGAAAGTCAGCCTGCTCCTCCAGAAGGCACTCCCAACTTTGAGATGTACGTTAAGCATGGCCTTGGCCCTAATATGTTTAGTACATTATGGCACAAATATACGAGGGACAATGCCGAGTTGCATTGGCCGTGGACGGTCACTTTCGATGAACAAAAACATAATTTTCTGCAGGATAAATTGTTTGCAAAAAGAAGTAGGCAGTCGATTTTTGATTCCCTAAGAACATGGCAGAAAGAGGCTAAACAGAGCCAAATGAAGGCAGAGAAGGACGCCCAGAAGGGAAGATGCAGACAGTGACTCAGAAAGCTGTAGTGTATGACAGAGAGAAAACAGAGAAAGTAATAGAATGAGCAGATAGGAAGTTTCGATTCCAATGTGAAAAGTCTTATGTTACCCAAGATGATAATGATAAATTTGTTAAGGAATTGTTGGATGCTCGATCCCCGCCCCCGTATGCCCTGCAGAGGGTATACCCTGTAATTCCCCCACTGCCTCAGTCACCCAATTCTTCTGTTTCTGTTGTCTCTGCCCCTGCTACTGTTGCTTCATCTGCTTCGGCCACGGCCCCTCCTGTCCTTTCTTTGCTTTCGCCATCTGTGGCAACTATTTCTTTTGGGGTTCCGGCAACCCCTGTTGTTGCGGCATCCCTCTCGCCAGCTCTTTCACCTACAACACAGCCTGTAGCAACGTAATGCCCGGTAACTCTGTTTTCACCCCAAAATATTGACACACCAGTAAGTGGTCATGAGGATAAGGACTGGATAAAAGTCAAGGACTGGTTAGGACGGACGTTGATACGATCCCATGTGGGGGAGGCGGAGAAAGAGGTGGTGGCTAATCAGGCAGCTCAGTGGGCTTGTATTCTCAATTACAGTATGGAGGATGCATGGGAGTTGATAAAAGACTATGAACCTTTTGCCCAGCAACATGCCTTTAAGCACATGTCGGCTACTTTGATTGGGCTTTGGGAGCAGTGTTTTAATGAGGCAGCACCACAGATTATCTATGATATTAAGGATCATGTTTATGTAGCTGACAAGGTGCCTGGTCAGGTGTTTGGTAATGTCGCAACAATGGTTGCGTACCGGAGTAGACTGGTTGATAAGAGCTCGAAGATGGTGTCTCAGTTCCTGATGAGGGAGGTGCACCGCATATATCACCCTGAAATACCAGAGCAGCGAGACCAGCATGATGTAGTTATCAGACCAAAGGTAGAGGCTCGGTTCCAAGAGCAATTGGTTTATACTTCATAGAAGACGAGTGAGGTGTTGTCCCTAAAGACTCAGTTACCTGACCCTAGGTAAAATCCTACTGCGTACTATAAGGAATTGACGTAGGCCACTTCATCGACAGTGAAGATGCTTACGGATATTGAAATGTTCTTTGGCTTGCTGGTACCCATTGATATTTGGAGGCAGGTACCAGTGGTGTTACGATAATTGAGGGGGTCTCCCTGCAAGGTACATGGAGGGGTCCCCTCCGGACTTTATCAAGAGCTCTCCGGCCGAAGTGCAGTGCTGAGGGGGCCCCCTGGAGCTTGGGCCCCCCCCGCACTGCGGGGGATGCGGGGGCCTGTGTTACGACCCTGACAGGTACACACACAGGACCACGGTGCGAAATTGGGTGGTACATGGATCAGATTAAAGGAGAGGAAGCCGAGATACTAGCTTTGCCTGGCCGAATTATCTTTTATATGCATTGTTATTCCACCAAGAAGAGTAGATTGGGACAATTAACTGTCATGCAAACCACTCACCTGAACTCCTGGTTCTTCTTTGAGGGATGAACGAACCTCTATCTCCCTAGAAGCTGCCCAAACAACAGAAATAATAAGAACTCTGATGTCTGAAAAACTCCCAAGGGGAAAGGGGGAATGGGAATCAAAGAGACAAGAGAGATTCTTTCTTGGATGTTGTCACATGGCACCTCCACTTCTTCGTTGTGGACTTCTTTACATCTCACCACGCTTTATGGCACCTTCTGTCTGACAACATCCACGATTATCTAAATATCAAACCATAAATTAGATATATTCTAATGTTAGATCATCTACTCAGATTTTCATTAATGTTCTTTTCACAATCTTCAAATTATTACCTAAATAATTATTACTGTTCCTCTCTAAAGGTAAGTATTCTCTTACTCCTTTTGTAAGTATCTTGTCCTGTGTAAATGAGAAAAACATTAATAACTATTATAATAAGTTTCCCAATCAACACAAATGTGTACCAATGTCCTTTGCATATCACAAATGCTGCTACCTTTGATCTGTGGTAATTCTTCTTACCACAAAATTACTCAATTGGTGTGAGCACCTTTAGAGTCTCTAATGAGCAAAAAGTCTTAATGTTGTTAAATAAACAATAAGTCTGATATTTTCACAAAGTTCTTCACTAAACCAAACAAGAGCTCTTGTTGCCAAGATCTGTCTTTGTACTTTGAATGTCAAAGAAAATGACTCACTGATGTCTTGTCAATAAATGTTTTCCTTCTTTTAAAATTGCGAGTCACTTATCTGTTTCTTTTTGTTGTCTTCCAGATTCAACGATCCAGAAGCGGAAGAAAGGGTCCAGAGGTTGAAAGGGTAAAGCGCGCTCCTCCGGAAATCGAAGGAGCATCAGGAGGGAATGCAGAAGCCAGGAAAATGCCAAGGGACTGAAAAACGCCCGAAAGTCGAGGAGTGCAGGTGAGAGTTCTGTCCGACGAGACCAAGCACTAAACAGTAAGCGCGAGTGGTTTAAATAGGCTTTTACCGCTCGCGTGTGCCGACGAGTATGCTTCTTGTTCTAAACACGTGAGTGTTAATAAACACCGGTTTCCTCCATATGAGTTCAGCCCAAAACAAGCAAATGCCTCGTGTATACAAATGACATCCGCATGTGAATGTACATTTTTGACAGTTAAAATGTGTTTGTTTTACTTTTGCCGATGAAACCTCGTGCAAGCTTTTTCATTACAGAAGGTTCACAAGTACAGTTAAAAACAGAAGCACATTTTGTAGAACACCATGAGCATGATTCATTTTGGGCAAACAAAGGCTCATTTCCTAAAATACTACTAGCATGATTTCAGTTGGACAAATTGTAGGAAAACCAAATCTCTAGAAAAAACACCCATAACATAGAATTACCCAATGAAGGAAAGGACATGTGTTTTCCACAAGACATTCCAAGGAAATGTTTTTTAGAGGGTGCAATGTTAATGAGATTAGGAGGGTATTGCATGAGTGGGGTTACAAGTGACGGTGACATTAACGGCATGCCGTCAGAAGAAAGATGAAAATGTGTCTGATTTTTTCACTCTGTTCGAGGGCGTGTTTTTGGACTTTAGCGGACAGGATTTGTCAGTGGAGGGGGTGTCCCATTGTTCGTTAACAGATTTGTCAGGAACCTGCTCCCAGAGATTGCGGCTCGATTGCAGGCATCGGAGAGCACTTGGACGACCTCCTCCCCTTCTGTAATATTGAGTATGGCACAGTATTATGAGCACAGGGAAAATAAGGAGAAGGTGGAGAAAAAGCACAAGGAATTGAAGACAAAGGTGTTGTCGCAGCAGGCTTCTCGGGGGAATGGTAGAGGACGTGGTGGTACCGCCCGCCAGCTGCCTTGGACCTGCCGGAATACAACGCCTGTAGGACTAAATCAGTGTGCATATTGTAAACAGGAGGGACACTGGTGTAGCGAGTGTCCCGTGCTGTTGCAAAAGGTCACAGCCCCATGAGGACGAGGTTCTAGATGATGGGGTCGTGGAGCTGGTGGACAGGACAGAGCCCAGCATGTTGCCACATAGCAGGATCGTCCAGATAGTAATTATTTTGATGACAAAAGGGGTGGCCAGTATTACCACGATGACTATGATTTTGATGAAGTGACGGGAATGTCTCACAGCTAGGACAGCCAGGGACAGAGTGAGGGACCAGTACAGATACCTGTAGATCAGCGCGGACCTTATGTTATTGCAGATTTGCATGGCTCAGCTAAGGAATTTTTGGTGGATACAAGTGCAATGAATAGCTCTGTTTCTCGGTCACTGGTCCCTGGGGTAGCTCTGTCTGGCCATAATAACGTTTCAGTAGGATTTTCTGGTGTACCGGTTGTAAGCCCCATTGCCAAACCTCTTACATTGACTATAGGTCCTTTTACTGTGAATTCCCCATTCCTGTTGACATCAAACTGTGGAGAAAATGTAATGGGCCTAGATTTAGTATAAAAGTTGCATGCAACAATTTACTGCTCTTCGGTAGGTAGTTACATTACAATGGGTCCGAATGTGGTCAGCTCTAAGCAGTGTCTGTCCAAAAATGTGCCCCTTCCTGCTGAGTTTAAGGATGTGCCGCCCACTTTGTGGGCAACAGGTAACACGGATGTAGGGCTATTGCAAATTCTCCCGGTTTCCATTAAAGTTAAAGACAATGCCATTTTGCCTTGTATTCCCAAGTACAAAATTCTACAAGCGGGGGAGCGTGCTTTGTTGAGCATTATACAAGACCTGATTGAGACGGGAGTGATTGAGGAGACAACTGCAAATATGTCTAATAGCACTATTCTCCCCATTCTAAAAAAAGCATCTTCAGACTCCCCCGATGATCACCTAGATGTTTACAGTTTTGCGATTGATATGCGTGCAGTTAATAAAATAGTGGTACCTCAGTTCTCGATGGTCCCTGACATTACTGCCCTTCTGACAATGATTCCTTCCTCTGCTAAATTATTTTCTGTCATTGACTTGAAAAATGCATTGTTTAGTATCCCGATCCACCCCGACAACAGACATTCGTTCGGTTTTACCCTAGCTGGCAGGAGCTTTAGATTCTGTCGGGCTCCTCAGGGCTATACCGAGAGCCCTAGTATATATAGCCAAGCCTTGAAAGCCCTATTGGACTCCCTCATGCTTCCCTCAGGTAATGTATTGCTTCAATATGTAGATGATATACTAAAAGCCTTCAACACTGAAAAGGGATGCAAAGACAGTACGGTTACGTTGTCGCTCCATTTGGCTCACCATGGACATAAAGTGTCCCTTTCTAAATTTCAATATTGTTGACAGGAGGTCACCTATTTAGGTGACATATTGTCAGAGAGAGAGGAGAAGATTGACCCCTGAGCACATTAGCACCATTGGTAAAAAAAAACTATCCCTCAAACGCAGAGGGAGGTTCGCGCTTTTATTGGCATTACCTCCTACTGTCACCAATGGATCCCTAACTACTCCTTACTAACAATGCCTCTGC
This sequence comes from Triturus cristatus, assembly GCF_964204655.1. Classification (NCBI taxonomy): domain Eukaryota; kingdom Metazoa; phylum Chordata; class Amphibia; order Caudata; family Salamandridae; genus Triturus; species Triturus cristatus. The sequence continues at coordinate 267,024,799 of NC_140581.1, forward strand.
TGACACTAACCACTAAAGATGTACATGAACCCTTGCCTTGGACGCCTGAATGTCAGCAATCTTTGAGCAATTAAAAGTTGCGCTTTTTTCTGCACCTGTGCTTGGTAAGCCTGACTACATGAAGCCATTTGTGCTGTACATACACGAGAAGGCCGGTTGTGCACTTTCTGTCTTAATACAGGCCTTTGGAGGTAAGCAATGGCCATGTGCTTATTTTTCAGCTCTTCTTGACCCTGTCGCAAGAGCCCTCCCGAGCTGTCTAAGGGCGGTCGCGGCAGTGGCCATCTCTATAAGGCAATCGGCTGGGCTCGTACTTGATACTGATCTCACAGTCACCAGTGCACCTCTGACCGGTTATGATTTGACCCTCTTTGCACCACATGTTACAATTAAAAGATGTGCCACTTTAAACCAAACCACGTTGCTACTCCTCCCTTCCGAGAGTGAGGAAATTCAAGTCAAGTCAAGTCAAGTCAAATTCCACTTTATTCGATTAATTAAAATCATAAAAGCATTCTACAGCAAATATCAAAAGTTCATCTATAAAACAGTTGATAAATTTAATACAGTATTAAACAGTTGATAAATTTAAAAAGCAGGTTAAAAGGGCGATAATTGCATAAAATACATTAAAAAAAAAAAAAGCACTCGAATGAGCAATATAGATGGATCCAGATTTCTATTGTTCTTCCAATCTTAGCCTTATTCTCTTGCATCTCACAGATGCGGCTAGAAAACTAGCAGTGCAGTACATAATTAGAGGAGAGAGCAACATCTGTAAATAAAACAGTGCAGGCTTATACTGGATAAAGCCCAGGTCCTTCAAAATAGATTTTAAGTATCTTGTGCGCGGTTCATGATAGAAGGAACAAAAGAACAAAAAATGGGCATTATCCTGAATAGAGAAACCATCACATTTGCATGGGGCCGATTCCTCCAGCTTGCACCAGTCTTTCACATCCCACAGCACTGTATAAATTTGGTTAAACCGAAATTTGGATAAAAGCCATCTATGAAAAGGGTTGGTTACCGTTATTAAATAAGGGGCCAGCACACAGGATGGAGATATCAGAACATGAGCCCTCACAGAGGGTTTACATAAATCGTGGGCTTCGCGCTCGGCCATGCGAATTCTCAGAAAATTTATTTTCACCCACGGCAGGTCAGCTCTACACAAGGCTTCAGGTCTACTAAAGATTTCAGGGCGTCCCAAAAGTGCTGTCATAGTTTCAATGTAAGACAGCCACTGAATGTCCCTTCTGTGATCAAGTTGGAGACAATCTTTGATGATCCGATGATTAAGGCTAAGGTTTGGGTTAAGCCAAAGCTTTATCCACATCAATAGTGGAGCTAGATTTATTATGTCTAGGATGTAACCCATTCCCAGCTCTAGGTGTACTGAGAAGGTAGCAGTTGACTGGGGTAAACCCAGCAGTGAGCGAAAAAATGTGTTTTCCTCAGTCTGGATATCTTTAGAATTAACGTAACCCCAGACTGCTGCACCATATCTCGCAATTGCAATTGTCTTGGCTTTATAGATGGCCATAATAGCCTCCATAGGTTTCCCCCCCAATCTCTTAGCAAAACCCAGAATTGCAGCATATGAGCTTCTTACCGCATTCATTTTAGATGTTACCTGCGGTGTCCAGGTTCCCCTCTGATCAAAAATCACACCCAAGTAGGTAAAGACCTTGACACTAGTAATCACCTCTCCGTCACAGAAAAAGGATTTTTCTTTACGCATACCACATCCTACAGACATGGTATGTGATTTACTTTTGTTGATCACCAGGTCGAGACTAGTCATAAAATTACAAAAGGCATCAAGTAACTTTTGTAGGGCAACTGGGGTCCTAGCTATGAGTACCGCGTCATCGGCATAGAGGAGCACCGGAATTGGTGCACCCCCCATGCTCGGGAAATCTTTTGTGGCAGACGTTAGGTAACCCTCCAAAGAGTTCACGTAGAGCGTGAACAACATTGGCGCCAGGATGCATCCCTGGCGGACCCCTCTAGTGGATCTAAAGCTCTCGGTACACTTTCCGTCGGTGGTCATTCTAATACGGGCCCTCAGATCTTTGTGGAGCTCCGCCAGAAAGTGTACCAAGGAACTGTCGAGGCCCATCTCCAGCAACATTGCCCACAGCTTAGATCTATGAGTGAGGAAATTGATATACATGATTGTATCTTTCGGACAGAGGAGAAGACGAAGGGACAGTTAGACCTGACTGATGTTCCCTTATCTGACCCCCAAGGAGAATTATATGTTGATGGCTCTTGTTTTAAGCTACCAGATGGCACGACAACAACAGCATACGCTATCGGAACCCTACACACGGTAGTTGAAACATCACGAGTTACCTATCAGTCGGCCCAAGCTGAGGAGCTCGTTGCCCTTATATGAGCTTGCGAGTTGAGTGAGGGAATGGCTATCAATATCCACAGTGACAGCCAGTATGCTTTCGGAGCCACCCATAATTTTGGACGGCTCTGGGTAGAGAGAGGGTTTCTCACGTCCCATGGGATGAGGATCCAGCATGGCCCTTTGATATATAGGCTTTTGTCGGCTTTGACACTCCCCAAGAAATTAGCGATAGTGAAGTGTAGTGCCCACAAGGCAATCACTGACAATGTGGGTAAGGGGAATGCATTTGCAGATCAGACAGCTAAGGAGACAGCTCAAACGAAGATGAAAAAGATGTTTGTAGCAGGCCAGGCTAGGTGGGTGCCCGAGGCTACTATGTTTGAGGATACGCTGGAAAATGTGAAGGAGATCTAAATTGAAGCGACGATTGAAGAGTTAGCAGTATGGCAGGAAAGTACAGGATGTTTGGATAAGGACAGGTGTTGGACGGATAAGTCAGGGAAGAAGAGATGGATGTTACCAGATGCATATGTCCTCCCTGTAGTCACTATGGCACACGGGCCAGCCCATATCAGCGCAAAAGGCATTTGCAAATTGTTAGACCCTGTATGGCAGAAAGACAATATCCCAAAGACGACCGCCCACTTGGTCAAATATTGTATGGTATGCATGATGCATAATCCTGGGAAAGTTACTCCTATACCTCCTGGTAATTTTGCACCTCCCACTTTTCCTTTTGAGGTCCTTCAGATGAATTTGAAATGGAGCTAGTCAACAATTTGAAATATGTGTTAGTGGTTGTTTGTGCATTCAGTAAATGGGTTGAGGCTTACCCCACTAAAGAGAACACAGCCGTGGTGACTGCAAAGGTACTCATAAAGGAGTTCTTCCCTCGTTTAGGTTTGCATAGTTTGATTTGAAGTGATAACGGCAGCCATTTTAATTTATAGGTCATTCAGTTAGTGTGTGAAGGTCTACATATGAAGCAGAAATTTTATGCCGCACATCACCCACATTTAGCAGGCTTAGTTGAGAAGTACAAAGGTACTCTCAAACTGAAATTTACAAAATTTCAGGAGAACACAGTGCTGCAGTGGCCAGATGCTTTGCCATTAGCCCTTTTGTCTACAAGAGTCACGGCAAACTCTAGGACAGGATTATCACCTTGCGAGGTCGTGTTTGGACGCCCAGCAAATGTGTGGGGTGTACTGCGGCCTTGTAAATTTTCAGAAATTGAATATCCTCTGTTGGTAGATTACCTATATGAGTTAATTTAAAGTCCGCGTTCTAGTCACCAACAGATCCAAGACGCCCTTCCGCTAGCCCCCGAGGGGCCAGGACATGATATTTGGCCCGGTGAATTTATCCTGGTGCGGCATTTCCAGAGGAAAAGAAGTTTGGAGCCACGGTGGAAGGGGCCAGTGCAGGTGCTCCTTGCCACCCGCACCGCTGTGAAGTTCACTGGCCGAAAGAACTGGATTCATACCAATCACTGCTGCCGAGTGCCTTTGCCCCTGCCTTTCGATCAATGGGTTCTTGATGGAATCGGGGACTCGGAGTGGGAACAGGTGTCCTGTTTTGTCCCCTTCTTCGATGCCCAGCTAACGTGGACCCAAACGGAGGATGAGAATGATGCAGTGTTGAATGCAGTAGTACCCCCTAAAGTCCAGGCCATTCAGGAGCCCCGTTCTGTTGGCCCATCTGTGCTTGAGTCCCAGCCCACTGGCCCCTCTGTGTCTGAACCCCTTTCTGCTGACCCTTCCGTGCCTGGAGTAGCTAGGTACGATTTGCGCCCCCGACAGGGGAACAGTGCACCAAAGGAAAAGTCAGATTAGTCTTGATTAGTCAGGCCGCAGTAGAATAGGGAGAGGCGAGATTGGTGCAGTGTTCAGACATTCGACATGATAAATAGAGCGTGATCCCGTGGAAGGGGGTACCTTATCCTGAGCGACCAGGGGTTTCTTCAGAAGAGTTGGGATCGCCTAGCTCCACCGCCGGTGCTCAACAGCGCCAACGTTGATGAACAATAGGAGTCTACCAGTGAGGCTCAGAAAGACAATGGGAATATTTGCCCATTCTTGTCTTCTTGTCATCGGCTCCATTGCATTTCCTTTCCTCTGGTAACAATGTATCTATTTGGTCGCCCAATTATTGAAGAGGAGCAGCCATTTGCAGCACCACGTTTTGGGCGGAATGAGTCTGGTTGGTCTAGTTGGTCCACAAAGTGTAAAATGGTTTTCATGGTGATTGTTCTGATTTCCCTGATAGCGGTAGTTGGAATAGTATGGTTCCTTGAGAAATATCCTGTGCACTCCTTGATTGGTACAACGTCTGTGTCCCTGAACACGTTTGTTACTTTGGCCCTTCATAAAGGTGAACACAGAAAGATATATGTAGATAATGTGTTCTTACAAATGCTCCACCAAGCCCAAGATACGTCTAATGTTACTAATTGTTGGATATCTGGACTGCTCCCTTCAGTTACACATAAGAGTGATAGTCTGTTATCATTGCCCTTGTCATATCTGGGGAGCTGTGAGGGATGGTTTGAATTGTTTACTATGGTATACATTCATTATCATTCTTGTGCTATGAATATGACATCTGCTGATTATCACACAGTGTTAGAATATATACGTGTCCACCAAGGGTTTACCGCAGAAGAACAAGGGACTCAAAAAACATTGTCTCTGACAGCTTGCATGAACGTGTATGAGAGAGAGAAAAATGTAACATGGCTTCAAAATGAAATGTTGGATCTCCAGGGGATTCAATGTCACTGAATATTTTCCCTCCCTTCAAATGCGCAATATTACTCAGGATGAGGCTATTCCGGTGTCAGTAGTCAACACAACAGCTGGTTTCTGTGTGTGAGGGCTTGAGAAGGTAAAAGTGGGAGTGAGTAATTGCAACTATACATATATGTTGAGCACGAGTAGTAGCCCGCCTTTGCTCCCACCACATAATATCTACTTTGTTTGTGGATCTCAAGCTTATGTCTGGCTTCCTAAGGGATGATCAAGTATATGTTACCGCTCTTTCCTCCTTCCCCCAGTGTCCATAGCACGGCCCAATTATCATAAGGACCATCGATTACAGCATAGGAGTGCCCATCTGTTCTGAATTAGAAGGGTTATTAATACAGAAGACATAGATCAGACAGACACCACTCTGCAGCAGTTCAGAGATGTTATGAAGGGTATCAAACCCTTTTGGGGCCCCATGTCTAATAGCCTTGATATTCGTCGACTCACCAGAGTTGTAGAAGGGGTCATTAATACCACAGCAGGAATCTTGTCCAATATTACAGCTGAGCTCCAGGCTACGATGCTTGTTGCTCTACAGAACAGGATGGTGTTAGACGTCATCCTTGTTGACCGGGGAGGGGCCTGTTGTGCCACTGGTAGCAGTTGCTTTGTGTGCATCCCAGACCATGCCCCTAATGTATATGCTACTATACAGAAATTGCATAGGTTCGCATCTGACACCCACCAAGAGAATGGTACCTGGTCTCTTTCTGGTTGGTTCTAGGGTCTACTAGTGTCCTGGAGGTGAAAGATCCTTCTCTTTCTAGTAGCAATTGCTGGTATAATTTTCACCTGTTACCTGTGTATACATTGCCTTCCTGCTTGCTGTGATTACTGTGTAAAAACACTGACACCCCCACCGAAGATCCCAGTCCATGACACTAAGCCGATGGCTATGATGATGCAGGCTGTCCAAGACCTAATGTCAATAGATTAAGGTATTTCTGAATATTGATAATGTGTGTATTAACATGTAATAGTAGTCTTCCTCATTTGCCAGCAGTGCTTTGTTTCCTAACACTAGACAAAATTGTTAGCAAATGCTGAAAGGAGGGTCTGTTGGGCTGAAAAATCTTTGGTCGACTCCTTCTAGCGTTGTGCGATTTAAGTTAGCATTTGCGGTACCATTTTGTATTCAGCTGCCATTTTGTATCCTGATCAAAGCCCAGTTTCTGTCTCATTCTGTTTGCCTCAGCAGAAAGCAGTTTCGATGTTATTTGACCCTGTTCCTTCATGGTTGAGCTTTGCTGTGTTAATGAATAAACTGTTTATATTGCTACATACCTTTTCGTCTAGATAGGCTCACTCCTGCAGCTCAGAGCGGTGTGGGCAGGCAGAGTAACCTTGAAACTGAGATAGCATGTACCCTGTCTCAGGATGGTAGCCCCTCCCTCTATGTCTCCTTTGTTTGTTAGCTACTAACTGGAAAATTCCAGTCTAGGCATGTCCTTAGGGGTACTGGAAATGTATAATATGTGTTACCATGTTGGCGGGGGTCAGTCCCTCTGCAACAATCTAAGGAGGCTGGTCAGACCTGACTCCGCTTGTGCGCATACTAATAAATAACTTGGGCTTGTATTCTCTACTGTATGACCGACTCTTCATTTGTATGGAAGGCTGAGAGGTGGTCGCGAGTGACCCGGGTGGCCCTAATCGGTCACTTCCTTTACCCATGACTCAATCATATTCCGCCACAGTGAAATACAAAACCGACTTTTATGGGGTGAATTTGATGATGATTTCTTACTGGGCAAGAGAATATTGACTCAATGAATACAATGGCCAGGACAGTGTGTGTAATGCGACCTAATGGTGTTCCTTCTCATGCTCTTATTGTGAAAATGTATATGCCTTACGTCCCTGTGTAATGACACTGTACCTGACTCCAAGAAGTGAAAGGCAGTACAATAGGGCACGAAGGACAACACGCTTTATCATGGAGAGGACCTTTGGAATCCTGAAGTCCTGGTTTCATTGCCTCCACAAGACTGGTGGGGCACTCCTGTACAGACCGGATACATGCAGTATGATCATCACATGTGCCATACTGCACAATTTTGCAATGTGCAAGGGTCTGCACGACATCCCTCATAGAGCCTGAGTCCAACTATCATGATAATATACCCCCACAGCAGGTTCAGAAGGGGGGTGCACCTGCAACAGAAGGATGTGCACGAAACACAGAGATCACCAATAACTACTTCTGAGGTAAGAGTAATTAAAATATATAATAATGAGACATCACACATGATGGTTATGCTTGGTGCATAACTGAGAGACCACCTTTTATTCAGGTAGCAACAACATTGTTTCACTTAAGTGTTGTAAATTGAAACGACGATGTGATTAAGCATTTACCAAAGACATGAATTCTCCTTCCTTAGAACATGTCTCCTTTGTTATGTTGACTAAAGTCTGGACTCCATTTTGTATTGTCATGTCTCCACGTGCTCAACACGAGAAGAGTCCTATCTTCGTGTTAGTTGCTCTTGAAAACTGCCTAGTAACAGTCTATAAATAGCTCCTTTGTCCGTCTGGCGCATGCCCAGACTTGACCACATCTGTTATCAGTTAGTCCTCGCTTGACCATGTTTTCGCGGGCCCAGGAAAGTGTTGACTCCGCCCACATATTGATCCTGTATCGAAAATGTCCTTAAATGGTAATGAATTTCGCTCTATGTTGTATCCACCCACTTATGAGCCCCTCTTTTGTGTATAAAAGGGGGCCGTGTACGCAAGTTCTTTGTGCTACTCTATGCAATACTGAAGGGTGTTGTGTGGATTGTAGGACCACCCTTAAGGGTTAATAAACTTTGTCTTTGTACTTTGCAGTTTCCGTGCCAACTTCCTTATAGATTCCATTTGCAGGAGAGCGAACCCTTGTGTCCTGCGGGTCTGGCTGGGGCCTGTATTCATCAATTGGCGCCCGTCACGTGGGGCTCATCGGCGACTCGGATGCTCGAAGGACTGGTCGCGACGAAGGTGAGGAATTTGGCCGGGGATGTGATCACTGCCAGAGGCACTTTAGTCCTGGCATCCCGAGGTTTTCTTCCTTCCCTTCCGAGCTGACCATCTGGGTGGCGCCGGTCCTCGACTGAGACCTCTTCTGTCGGTCCTGCCGTGACAGCCGTTTGGGCGAATTTTGGAGCTTGGCAGTTGGAATCTGGACTCTTGATTGGTAAGAACCGTTGTACGGTACTTGCTCTGAGTTTTTGAAGCCTGGTTTGGCTATTTGAGTTTGATTTGTGATGACCGGTCATATCTTGTATTGATTATTGTGAGAATATATGCGTTGCAACACATATAGGCAGGTAATGTGTAGATATTTCTCCGGAACTGTGTAACTTTGAACGGCACAACGTTTAAGTGCCATTTTTTTGATAATACTGCATATTTTGCATTATTTTTGAGCATGCCTGCTTTTAGCGCACTCCGTAAGTGGTGCTGCTGCTTTGGAAACCGGTTAAACCTCGAGGAATCTGCTCCAGCTCCCCCAGAGGGGACTCCTAATAGGGATATGTATGTGAAGCATGGTCTTTCATCCATAATGTACAGCACAATATGGAGGAAATACACCAGAAAGGATCCTGAGTTACGATGGCCTTTGTATGGATCGTTTGATATGCGTAAGATTGAGTATGTGGAACAGTGTATGTGTAAACGGCGTGCTCGTCAAGACATGTTTGAATGTGTGCGATTATGGGTGAAGGAAGTGCGTGAGCGAGAGAAACGTGAGAAAGCGCTGTTTGATAAAGAGCAACGGAAGAATGATCATGTGCGAGCACAGGAAGCGAAGCGTCGGGAGGAAAGAGAACAGACGGAGAGACAAGAGAAAGAGCGTAGGTTGCAAGTCTCGGGTCAATATGCTGTCCGTCAGTCACTTTATCCTGTCCTTAATAATCCTGACGATGATTTTTATTTACTAGATCGCTCTCCGCCCCCTTATGTTGGCGCGTCTGCCCCGGGGCCACCGGATTCTGGATCGGTGTCGGGTAAGGTAGACACGCGGTCCATGTTATCGGCTGACCGAATGGGTGAGCTTCGGCAAGTTTCCTATCGTGCACTTAAGGGCAAGTTATCCCTTGCTGAGTTGTTGAATTCTTGGGAGAAGTGGCAGGATAGAGAGAAGTTGTATTTTTTGGGCCACTTTTCTGATGAAGTGATTGCTGCTTTCCGGAAATATTCCAGCGTCTTTGAGCCTGATGATGTGGTATCAGATGCTAAAGCATTGCGTAATGGTGTTTTCTCTCCCTCTAAGGCGCCTGATGCGGTTCGACGGCTGTTTGCATTACGGGACGCGGTGAGTGACCTTAAAGAGAAAGCGCGCCAGAAAGCTGAGGAGGAAAAGCAGTCGGCTTCACGTGTCGGTGATGACCAATCATCTACCTCCCACTCAGATAAGAGCGATCTAGTGCATGTTAAACCAATGCGAGAGGCGGCGCCTTTGTATGTTCCCCCTAAAGGAGCGGGAACTAGTTTGGATATTACCTCCGCCGATGCTAAGGGATATTTTGTGTACAATTGGGTTTATACTCCCTGGCATAGGGCTGACGTCATGGCATTAAAGAATGCGTTGCCTGATCCCCGCAAGAATCCAGCGGCCTTTTACGAAGAAGTCGAGGGGGCCTTGAATTCTTGTACTATGACCTTAGCAGATATAGATTTGTTCTTTGGGCTTATTTTACCACCAGATATGTGGCGATCTGTGCGGAAGGTGGATGATGTTGCCGCTTTGAAGGCTCGGTGGTCTGAGCTTGAGGATGAGGATAGGGAGAGGAAGCCCGCGCAGAAACCACCTCAGGTTATCTTAGATCTCCCCGCTGCTATTCTGACTAAGTTGAAGACAATCATCCCCCCTAAAAAGATTGACTGGAACATGTTAGCCTCGTGTAAGCAGAAAGTCGATGAATCAGTTGCAGATTTCTTTACGCGTTTTGAGGAGACGTTTCATGATTTTAGTGGTCAGTCACTTACGGATGATACGGGTCGACACCTCTTTGCTGATAAATATGTGGCGAATTTACTACCGGCGATCGCAGCCCGCCTAAAAGCGAGTGAAAGTTCTTGGTCCACTGCGACCCCGACAGCCCTCCTGACTATAGCTCAGTATTATGAGCGTCAGGAGCAAGAAGCGAAGGGACAGGAGGAGAAGAAATCGAAAGATTTAAATACAAAGGTGATGTTAGCGCAAGTATATGGTCCGCCCCGTCGGGGTGTCAATAGAGGTAGGGGAGGATTTTATGGTCCTCCCTCGGGCCGATTTGATTTGAACAGGAATCAATGTGCGTATTGTAAGCAATCGGGACACTGGGCCAGAGATTGCCCGGCGTTGCATGCTTCGCGTCAGGGACACAATCAGGGTGGCCCGAGAGGTAGAGGGGGTTTCTCGAATTTTAGAGGGAATTCTAGTGATCACGCTCGTTTTGACCCTGCCGGGCAGCAACGAGATAGGCCTAATGTTTTCGATCGACAAAACCAGTATCAAGTGTCGGGGATTGACCGCTCTGGGTACCATGATTCTCAGCATGCATAGGAATGCGTTGGATGGGGGTTAGAATCAGTTGAGGTGCCGGTTGATCAGAAGGGTCCTTATGTATCAGCTGAGGTTTTGGGTTCTACTGATCAGTTCCTAGTGGATACAGGAGCGACTCGTAGTGCGCTGTCTAAACAATTGGTTCCGAGGGCTCCCCCATCTGGCTTAACGGTTACATCGGTAGGGTTTGACGGTACACTCTCCCGAAGCCCTCTTTCGCGGCCCCTCACATTTCAGGTTGATTCTTTTTCTGCACCCTGTCCGTTTTTGCTTGCCCCGAACACGCCGGACAACATTATGGGCCTTGATATGTTAAAGCACTTCAGAGCTACGATTCGCTGCTCCCCTGCTGGAGTGCGGGTGATATTAAATGACAATTACCCTCGGTCTGAACGGATGTGTGTGGTTGCAGAGGATGCTGTGTTAGCTACCCTCCCTCGTGCTTTGTGGGCCACTTCGGATACTGATGTGGGACAGATGGTGATTCCGCCTGTCCATATTAGTGTCAAGGAGGGGGCAATGTTACCACGCCTCCCGCAGTATCGTATTTCCCAGGAGGGGGAGGAGGCCCTTATACAGATTGTGCAGGATTTGATTAAGGTGGGAGTAGTGGAGGAAGTTCCCTACAACGTCTGTAATAGCCCGATTCTACCCATTTTGAAAAAGGATACGGATGCCAAGGTTTATCGGTTTATAATTGATTTGAGAGAAGTAAACAAGATCGTGATACCTCAGTATCCAGTGGTTTCTGATATCACGACGTTGCTTACTTTGGTCCCGCCTACGGCGACGACGTTTTCAGTCATTGATTTGAAAAATGCCTTCTTTTCGATTCCTATTCATCCCGATAGTCGATACCTTTTTGGTTTCACTCTGAATAATAGGTCTTATCGATTTTGTAGAGTTCCTCAGGGCTACACAGAAAGCCCTAGCATTTATAGTCAAGCTTTGAAAAGGCAATTGGACTCCTTTGTTCTGCCCGAGGGTGTCGCCCTCATTCAATATGTCGACGACATCTTGCTGGCGGCTGACACTCCGGAGTTGTGTGAAAGGAGTACGTTGTCCTTGCTTTCCTTTTTGGCATCCCACAATCACAAAGTATCTCGGAAGAAATTGCAGTTCTGTAGACCAAAGGTGACTTATCTGGGTCACCTTTTGTCTAAGGAGGGGCGTGCACTCACACCAGATCGTATCCAAGTAATTTTGGACACGCCAGTACCTTCCACGCAGAAGGATGTGCGTGCATTTTTGGGTCTTGTTTCTTTTTGTAGGCAATGGATATTAGGGTTCTCACACATAGCCAAACCATTATTAGCCCTTTTGACAAAAGACACACCTATTCCGCTTCCTTGGTCAAATGAGTGTGACGCTGCTTTTCAGCAATTACGACAGGCCCTTTGTTCAGCACCAGTGTTAGGGACCCCTGATTATACCAAACCTTTTTCGCTGTATGTGCATGAGAAAGATGGATGTGCATTATCAGTTTTAGTGCAGATGCACGGCGACAAGCAGCACCCTTGTGCATATTTTTCGGCTGTACTTGATCCTGTTGCCCACGCATTGCCTGGTTGTTTTCGCTCGGTTGCGGCGACAGCTGTGTCAATACGCCAAAGCGAGGGAATTGTGTTATCTCATAAGCTGTTGGTATTAGTCCCCCATGCTGTTGATGCCCTGCTTAATCAGACGAAGACGCAGCATTTGACCAGTGCCCGTTTAACGGGATATGAGCTGACGCTTTTGGCTCCTCATATTACGTTAAAGAGGTGCGTAACGTTAAATCCGGCCACATTGTTGCCATACCCCGAGACTCAGTCTGAAGCACGGAAAGCACATGACTGTATTCTTGTGACGGAGGAACAGACAAAGGGTCGTATTGATCTCCAGGATACGCCCTTTACAGATGTAGATGGAGAACTGTGGGTGGACGGATCATGCCTGAAGCTACCAGATGGTACGACTTCAGCAGCGTATGCAATTGCCACACTGCAAACAATAGTGGAAACAGCACGCATACCACAGAAATCAGCTCAAGCAGCGGAACTGATAGCATTAACACGAGCATGTGAGCTCAGTACAGGATTGTGTGTGAATGTTTATACAGACAGCCGCTATGCTTTCGGAGAAGCGCACGATTTCGGCCTACTCTGGAAGGAGAGAGGGTTTCTAACGTCGCATGGAGTACAAATAATGCATGGAGAGTTAGTTCATAACCTTTTGACTGCATTGACATATCCGAGGAAAATTGCTATCATTAAATGTAGTGCCCATAAGAAAGTAGTTGATAAAGTTGGAGAAGGGAATGCGTTAGCAGACCGGGTGGCACGGGAGACTGCGATGCAGCCCAGTGCTACTGCCATGTATGTAGTGAAGTCGCAAGTAGAAAGATGGCACGATGCGAAGGAAGAAGTGCGAGAAATACAGAGGACCGCTTCTGATAAAGAACGGGAGCAATGGTCCAGTGAGGGAGAATTGGATGATGAGGGTTGCTGGAGAAATAAGCAGATGGATAGATGGAAGCTACCCACGGCTTTTGTACAACCTATGGTTCAGATGGCACATGGGCTAGCACATGTTGGAGCTTCCGCAATTGTAAAATTGCTTACCCAAGTCTGGGAGCATCCAGAGATTGCTAGCACGGCAAAGAGGGTGGTGCAGACCTGTATGATCTGCCTGAGGTACAACCCAGGAAAGGGTACTCGAACTCCAGCAGGAGGATTTGTAACACCTACTGCACCCTTTGAGGTTTTGCAGATGGATTACATCCAGCTTGAGCGCTGTAACAATTTGAAGTATGTTCTAGTAGTGGTTTGTGCCTTTAGCAAATGGGTTGAGGCATACCCTACGAAAGACAATACTGCAATGACTACCGCCAAGATGCTGTTGAAGGAGTTCTTCCCTAGATATGGCGTTTGTAGACTTCTGTGGAGTGATAACGGACCCCACTTTATAGCGGATGTTATAAAGTATGTTTTGAAGGGTCTGGGCATCACCCAGAAGTTTCACGCAGTGTTTCACCCTCAATCTGCGGGACTAGTCGAGAAGTATAATGGTACACTGAAGCTCAAGATCGCTAAAATCCAAGCTTCGACGTCTTTGACTTGGCCAGATGCTTTACCGCTGGCGTTATTGTCAATTAGATCTGTACCGCACTCTCGAACCGGTCTTACACCGTACGAGATTGTCTTTGGACGCCCAATGAATATTTGGGGTCCACCAAAACCTAAGACTGTGTATGATGTACCTTGTGTAATGATGAATGATTATCTGGCGCAGTTAACGGATAACTTGGTTTCTATTCATCAACAGGTCCGGGAGGCGCTCCCTGATCGGTCCACCGGTGAAGGACATAGTCTCAGGCCTGGCGACTATGTCATGGTGAAGATCTTTGACAGGACGAACAGCTTGGAGCCGAGATGGGTTGGTCCTGAGCAGGTCCTACTTGCAACGAGGACGGCTGTGCGAGTTTCCAACAGAAAGAATTGGATCCATTCCCTGCACTGCCGCAAAGTACCGCCCGGATTGGTGGAGTCTGCTGTATTGACCGATCAACGAGAAATTCTGGCCGCAGAGAAAGGCCGTGCTGGGGAACCGAACGACACTGAGGAGCTCTTCCCGGACCACGCGACTCCTGGAGGAAAGCGATATCATCTCAGGCCAAGGAAGTGAATTCTTCAGTACCGGGACATGTTGTCAGAACGGCCCTTGGGTTAGTGGAACGGAGAGCCAATGAGGCAAGGGGGGGGGGGATCAGCCCTGCATTAGTGTAGCGACACCCGTCTTGGCCCGCTGGTGAAGAAATCGACCGCTGCCCAAGGGGAAGAGTTCTGACAAACCTTTTAGTTTCAGGAAGATATTGATTCTTATTTCTGACATGGAGAAAAAGAAAATCCTTTGTGCAACAGGTTTTATGCTCACAGTAGCTATTGTTGGGATAACCACATGGTTTGTGGAGGATGTGACTCCTGCTCAAAAGTTACTTGTGTTGACTACTCCAGTGCCTGAGGAGCACTACTTCTATACCCTTCCGTATCAAGAATTGAAGCATCGTCAGTCTTATTTGAATAACACTTTCATCCAGATGTTGCATCATACCCACGTTGCCACGAATGCTACGAACTGTTGGATATGTGGTATGATGCCAGCTCACCAGAAGAAAGGAGGAACGCCATTTATACCTCTTCCTTTCTCTCATAATGGCTCTTGTAGAGCAAGGTACACTTTGCTTTTTGCCACCCGGAAACCCACAGTGGGACGATTACTCTTCAGACTCAATAAAGAATGTCATCAGGATAAAGATGGATATCCGCAAGCGAATGGGACGATTTGGGAATGGGAAGAGTTTCGACCAGACAATGAATCGATTCCCTATATTTTCACGAACACCAGAGACACTGTGGGAAAAGACAGATTTGTGATTCAAGTGGCACAAGCTCAAGCGGACCTGTGTGTCCAGAGTGTGGGTTATATTCCTGTTGGTGTTAGTGATTGCATTACCATATTAAATATCGACGGGTTGAATAACAGTACCTTTTTAGCATCCCATAATACATACTTCGTATGTGGAAATAAAGGTTATTACCGTTTGCCAGCCGGTTGGTCTGGAGTATGTTATGTAGCATTTCTATTGCCCCCTGTATTTTTGGCACCTGCATCTTATCATAAGGATTTGAAGTTGTTAAATAATGTGACTGTAAATAGGTATAAACGTACTCTATCAATTGATGATGTGGATCAGACTGACACTAGTCTGCAGCAGTATACTGATTTTAATTTAGGATTGTTTTTCTTCGTTGGAGCTGCCCTAAATCGTAGGAAAGTTCGAAGGTTAACAAGAGTGGTAGAGGCTGTGACAAACCAGACCGCTGCTGCTCTTGGGAATCTTACGGAAGAATTACAGATTACTAGAATTGTTGCATTGCAGAATCGTATGGTGTTAGACGTTATGTTAGCTGACCGAGGTGGAGCTTGTAAAATTATCAAAAGTAGTTGTTGTGTGTTTATCCCTGACCACACGCCGTCAGTTTACAATGCTATCAACAGGTTGCACAAAATTGCAGCTGAAATCCATACAGAAAACGGCACTTGGACCTTTTCTGGATGGTTTTGGGCATTGATCACTGCTTGGGGGTGGAAGGTTTTAACTGGTCTCTGTATTATTGTAGCAGTTCTGTTTTCTTGTTGCATCTGTGCCCAATGTGGTCCTTTGCTCTGTTCCTTATGTGTATCATTCTGTATTCCCGATAAGAAAGCTGTTGCCGATGTCACTTATCAGAAACATTTGGCTAAAGAAGTAGAGGAAATGATGACGATTGACATAAACAATGATTATCCTAACAAACCGGATGTCTTCAGTAAATGCTGAAAGGGTCGTCTGTTGTAAATTATAACGACGATGTGATTAAGCATTTTCCAAAGACATGAATTCTCCTTCCTTAGAACATGTCTCCTTTGTTATGTTGACTAAAGTCTGGACTCCATTTTGTATTGTCATGTCTCCACGTGCTCAACACGAGAAGAGTCCTATCTTCGTGTTAGTTGCTCTTGCAAACTGCCTAGTAACAGTCTATAAATAGCTCCTTTGTCCGTCTGGCGCATGCCCAGACTTGACCACATCTGTTATCAGTTAGTCCTCGCTTGACCATGTTTTCGCGGGCCCAGGAAAGTGTTGACTCCGCCCACATATTGATCCTGTATCGAAAATGTCTTTAAATGGTAATGAATTTCGCTCTATGTTGTATCCACCCACTTATGAGCCCCTCTTTTGTGTATAAAAGGGGGCCGTGTACGCAAGTTCTTTGTGCTACTCTATGCAATACTGAAGGGTGTTGTATGGATTGTAGGACCACCCTTAAGGGTTAATAAACTTTGTCTTTGTACTTTGCAGTTTCCGTGCCAACTTCCTTATAGATTCCATTTGCAGGAGAGCGAACCCTTGTGTCCTGCGGGTCTGGCTGGGGCCTGTATTCATCATAAGGATCAACTGTAACTTTGTGGATGTACCATTGTTAAAAAGAAACCACAAAGTAAGTAATGCCAAACAAAAGTGATATGACTCATTCCTCTGAGTGTACAATGGTTCATTTTGTTTGGGCCGCTGGGTGCCTTGTAAGCAACTCTGGGCTGTTGGAATGTTGACATGTCAGTTCCAGTAGGGTGTTCGCATGAACGTCTGGAACTGGATGCCTCCTGAATGTACTTGCTGGTGAGGTTAGAGCTCTCTTCGCTGTGGGGGCAGAATGTTGGGGATACAGAGGTTGTGGGTCTGGATATTCTCAAGGGCTGTCATCACTTGCACTAGCCCAGGTGCAACATCCTGACAGCAGTGCCCCATGTCAGTCTGAATGTTCAAAGTCTGCCTTGCTAGCGTTGTTGTGGCTACTGTCAAGCGGTTGATGGACAGGGTGAACAAATCAAATTTTGCCCGGTACGGTCTGTGCCTCTGCCCCTGCACATGGTGCTCCTTCTCCATTGCTGCTAGCCACTGGTCCTGTCCTTTCTCCAATTTCTGCAATGACCTTGACATTCGTTACAGATGCCTACCGACAGTCTGTATTTGTTTTGTCTGCAGACACAGGGCGGAGATGATGGACCTCTACAATCCACCATACACAGGGAAACTCTTCAACATGTTGTTTAACATGTTATCAGTACAGATTGTGAATGTTTGGCCTATGCGCTGTCTGTGTGTCCTGCCCTCTGATGTTGTGGGGTCCCTGCACAGAAATTGTCCCTCATCACTGTCCACAAACTCTGCCGGTGGTGAGATGGTTGCTCTCCTGGCAGTAGGAGTAGGGGTGATGGGCTGAGGGGATGGTGGTGTTAAGCCCTTAAAGACCATATCAGTGTCAGTAGGCGCTTCGGGTACAATGGTTCCAGGCACGTCCAGGCTGTGATCTTTGGAAATGCATGTGAATAGTTTGTGGAAATAAATGGCTACTGTTTGCCCACAAGGATGCAGTGACTTGGCTACATGTGTTTGTGACATGTTTATGTTCTACTGATATCTATGTTTGGTGTAATCATCAGCACACAGTACAGCATGCACCTTATGTGTACTACAACTCCCATGATGCTTTACCAGGGTGGGACAAGTATCTCACTGGAGTTATTTATGCTGTGATGTATGATTTATGGATTTGCTAACATTTTGTTTTGCTAGGTAAGTAAAGGGAAGATGACTTACCCTGGATGGTGGCTGCTGTATTGGGAGTGTCAATGTCAGCTACTCCCACCACACTCTCTGGTTCCAGGGTCCCCTCTATGAGTGCCCCAATGGGAGTCAGAGGGTGTGTTTCGAGGGTCATCCGCCTGGTCCACGTCCGTCAGCCATCCTGCTGGCCACCTACTCCTCCGTGCGAAAGCTCAGGTCATACCACCTTTTGCAGATCTCTGGGATGATCCTCTGGGTGACTCCGAGAGAGTTAACCTTCTCCAGGATGCTGGTCCAGATCCTTTTATTTTGGCACTCTGGGTCTTGGAAGGAGGCCTTCCCAAATAGATGGTTCATATGAGAATCACATTCTTCTGTCACGGAGCGCGCGCAGCACCGAACAAGATGGCCGCGAGCTCCGCATCTCAGCGGGGAATGCTGCGGTGATTTTTTGCGGTTTTAATGGTTCCTGTTTACAGAAATGGAGCGTTTCATGTATAGGTAGTGCCCCGGAGTGGTTTTCTTCCACTTAAATGCTTTTCCTGCATTTTTTTAATAGAATGAGAATTTAACTCTATTACAGCTCTTCTACGGCCACCATTTTGATTCACCTGTGATGTACTTCTTCATTTACCTCAGGTACACACCTTTGCTTTGACTTTGGTACAAAATATGACGTAGCTGATTTTTTAAGTACAACCAGGCGTTTTCTATGTCAGCAGCGGTTTAAATATTTAAATACACTGTGTTGTGCAGGTAAATACTGGAGTCTTCTTGTGATGCTGTGGTAGTGCGCTGGTGGTTTTCTCTTGCCTCACCGAAGTCTGTCACTCCTTCGCTTTATGGGTAGGAGTACGAAGTTGCTAATTATCAGTAAGAGATACTCGGCCCACGCCCCTGTGTCGGATTCCTGTCATACTGATTCTACACATATCGGCAATATCAAAATGGTGCAATCTGGATCTTCAGAGTCTTCAGTTCCACCAGCATCCTCAATCAAAATGCAGACCCCTGCCTCTGCCAACAAGCGTCTTAAGCAGGATACTCCTTCTCCACCAAAACCTGCCTTTCCTGTTTCCTTGGACATGGTCTTTGAAGAAATTTGCGCTTTGTGTCCATTTATTGAGGAAACCAATTCGCGTTTGCAGTTGTTGGATACTAAGTGGGCGTCTATGGAGTCTCGCATCTCCAATGTGGAACATTAAGTTGATGACTTACAGAATTTCTCCATCAAATTGGCTACTTTGGAAAGGGAGGTCTCTACGCTAAAGAAATCAGCGGAGGATCTTGAAAATAGAAATAGACACAATAATCTACGTCTGTATGGTCTTCCCGAGGGCTTGGAGGGTAATGACCCCATCCAGTTCTTCAATACTTTCCTCATAAAGCTTCTTGATCTTCCTGTTTCTACGAACTTGAACATTCAACGTGCCCACAGGTTGGGTCCCCGCTTGTCTTCATCAGCTGCTCCTTCGAAACCACGAGGTGTAATCTTTTTATTTTTAAAATTCACAGACTTGCTACAAGTTTTGAATGCAGCCAAGCATAAAAAACAGCTTGTTTGGTCAGGTTCAAAGCTATTAATTTCTCAGGATGTATCTCTGACAACAGCAAAAAGACGGAAAGAATTCCTTGATCTTCGTCCAGCCTTGCGTACACTTGGAACACGTTATGGACTATTCCACCCATGTTTGTTCAAGGTCACCTTCCAAAACAACACTTCCTCTTTTGATGATCCAGCTGACCTGAAGAAGTTTATCTAACTACACTGCACAACTTCTATGGAAACTTCTGGTCCTCTCTCTTCCTCATCATCCTCCATACCGTGACTTTCTCATTTATTGCTGACATGTTTTTTCTCGCCTTGACTGGTCTAATGTTTATTTCTCTTTTACAGGTTACTGATGGTAGCTGTCTTATAATATGTTCTTTTTAATTTCCCATTTATATTTTTTTCTTCCCTCAGATTTTTGCAGATGTTCTTTTTGACATATTCCTTTCTCCGTTTCCTACTTGTCTCATTTGCTTCCCCGTTGTGGTGCTTCCTCCCTAGTTGGTTGTGTCGTCTTCTTCTATGTGTCGCCACTCCTCATCCATTTCCTCTTGTGCTCCCTCAGAAGGTATGTAAATACAGCCGACAGTCATTTTTTATTTTCGTTTACATTCTCCTTTTGTACCAATTGTTGACATGTACTGTCTTCTCTTAATGTCCTTTCTTTTCGTCTCCTCTTTTTTCCCTCCTTTTCTTCTCTCTCCCTTTCTTTCTACAACTTTCTTCTTTTTCTTCCTTGTTTCATTCTATTGTAACTGTTATTGCTGTTCATGTCATTTATTATATTTTTTCAATGTACATATGTTCAGGGTTATATCGTGAAATGCAAAAGGTTTTATTAACCCTATAAAAAGGAAGAGAATATTATCTCACCTAGCCTCTTATAATCCTGATTTAGTACTTTTACAAGAAACTCATTTAACAGAGGCGGAGGCTTTGAAGCTTAAACGAAGTTGGATTGGTTCAGTTCAAGCTTCTCCTACCTCTAATAAGAAAAACGGCGTAGTTATCTTAGTTCCTAAAAAATTGTAATGTTCTGTTGTTTCTCAGGAAATTGATTTAGAAAGTAGATGGATAACAGTTAAGTTAGTGGCTAATAATATTTTGTTAACAGTTTTCAATGTTTATGGTCCCACACAGCCAGATTATTCTTTTTGGCCCACTATTACAAAAAAATGTATTCAGCATCAAGATGAATTTTTCATTTTAGGAGGCGATTGCAACCAAATTATAGACCCTTTTATTGGCCAACAGTCTCAGGTTTGTTTCATTCTCCACAAAGCTCATAAGCAATGTCATAACACTATATCCCAAACACACCTTATTGACGCTTGGCGCTTCTTATGCAACCCAGGCACAACAGAATTGTCTTTTTTCTCCCCCCTCATGGTTCCCTTACCAGACTGGATTACATTTTCTCTCTAAATCTCTATCCCAAAACCGTATTTCTTCCTCTCTTGAACCCATTGTAATTTCAGATCATGCCCTGGTTGTTATGGATTTTGATTTGCTCCAACCACAACCCACATCTTCCAGATGGAGGTTCAATAATTTTCTTTTAAAGGATCCTCTTTTTTCTTTTTCCTTTGTTTCTTTTGCTGAGGAGTTTTTCTCCCTGAATACAGATCCCGGTTCTTCCCCTACATTGGTTTGGGATACATTTAAAGCAGCCGCCCGTGGCTTTATAATACATTTTGTGTCAAGGAAAAAGAAAAAAACACTTGTTCAATACAATAATTTATTAGCAAACATTAAACGGTTAGAACATCAATTTTATTCTTCCTCTTCTATATCCCCTCCAGAGGAGGTTATCCGTGCGAAATTAGATTTTAATAAAATAACTACAGACAGCGCTTCATCTATTCTCTTACGTAGTAGTGCCTGATATTATGGTGGCCGAAATAAAGTTGGTAAGCTTTTGGCTACATATCTCAAGGTTCGGAAGGAACGTGTATCCATAGAGTCCATTCAGTCATCGGAAAGGAAACATCTGTTTATGGAACAGGATATTTTAGACGAATTTGTGACATTTGATAAAACCCTATACACACCGGAAGCTCCCGTTTCTTCATCTTCATTAGATGCTTACCTTGCTCAGTCTATTTCCTCTTCCCGAGACAACTTGAACTTTGATGCTCTTGAGATGGACATTTCAAGTGCAGAAATTTCCAAAGCCTTGACTCTTCTCAAAAAGGAAAAAACTCCAGGTCCAGATGGGTTCACAGTAGAATTTTATTTACACTTCTCTAATTTATTACTCCCAAAACTCCTGTATCTTTTTCAGCATTTTCAAAATATTGGTAAGGCTGAAGGTAGTTTTCTAGATGCCACAATATGTCTAATCCACAAAGATGGTCGCGACCCCAAATTTTGCAAGAATTACCACCCTATATCCCTGGTTAATGTTGACTACCAAATTTTTGCCAAATCACTTGCCCTTCGTCTTGAACCCCTTTTACCTGCTCTAATTGGACCAAAACAATGTGGTTTTGTTAAGGGCAGACTAACGTCTGACAAATTGCGCCTATTTCTTAATGTTCTTAATAAAGCTCCAACTCTTTCTTATGCCTTATCTGCAATTTCTATCGATGCGGAGAAAGCATTTGATAGAGTAGATTGGTCTTGTTTATTTAAATCTCATTTATCTCTTTGCTTTATACAAATCCTACGGCTTCTGTCTTAGTTAATGGTCTTCTCTCACAATGTTTTCCATTGCGAAGAGGAGTACGCCAAGGTTGTCCCCTATCTCCTCTCCTTTTCATTTTGTTCTTGGAGCTCTTTTTGTCTCGTATTCGTCAGAACTCTTCTATATCTGGGTTTGTTTACGGGGAGTCTCATTTGAAATTATCAGCCTCTACAGATGATATTCTGCTTTTCATTTCAAATCCTGAAACCTCTATTCCTTCTTTATTGCAAGAATTTTTGGATTTTTCTATGGTTTCTGGTTACAAGATTAATCCTGATAATACTGAAATTCTACCCATTACAACATGTTGTTCTAAACAACATTTTGATCTGACTGGTTTTCGATGCAATACCTCCAAAATTAAGTATTTAGGAATTTGGTTCAAAAATTCCATGCCAGAGACGGTAAAAATCAATATGAAAGAAGCTCTGGACCGAGTATATAAACTTCTTTCCTTGTGGAATCTGCTTTTTCTCTCTTGGTGGGGTCGTCTTGATTCCATTAAGATGATGATCACCCCTATTTTGCTATATATTCTTTCAAATGTACCCATTCATATCACTTCTATATATTTAAAAAAAATTTGACTCCCTCCTTTCTAAATTTTTATGGCATGATAAGAAATCAAGGATATCTTTAACTCATCTTAGGAAACCAAAATCCATCAGAGGAGTGACATTTCCTGACTTTAGACCTTATCATAAGGCTTTTTGACTAAAGCAAGCATCTAAATGGCTTCTTACTGAATCCTCCCCTTTTTCTCCTCTATGGGCTACAGTGGAACGCTCTTTGATTGCTCCCTTCTCCATAGAGGAACTTTTGGCATTCACTACTACAGTAAATATTGCGTTGCTTCCTTTATTTCGTCATACATGCTCTCTGTTAAAATTTCATTATCAATCAGAAATCACCACTGGGGAATCTTTTCCACAATCTCCTATCTGGTACAATCATCTTATTACTATTAAAAATAGACCTTTATGTTGGAAATCTTAGAGACTTAGAGGAATAGTTTGGGTTTGTGACTTATTCAATGGTATGACTCCATGTTCTTTCCCACATTTTCAGGTTCTTTTTAAATGTCCACACTCATTCTGGCTCAAATTCTCAACCCTTATGGAGTTAATTTGGGAATTTTTTTACTCTCTACCTTCTGACAACTCTGCTTCCTCAGATTATTCATTATTACAAATTCTATATTTAGTTCCAGAGGCTTCCCTGATCTTTAAATTTCTCTCTAACCCCGACCCGGCCCACTCTAAAACTAAATTAGAATTGGCCTGGGAGAGGGATTTGGGTTGTCTGTGGAGCATTAATTTCTGGAATAAAATTTGGGAGCGACTTCTAAAAATATCTAGATCTGCTTCTACTACCCAATCCATATTTTTTCTTTATCATAGATTGTACCTTACTCCCCTTTCCATTGCTGAATCCTCACACAATGCTAATGATTCCTGTTGGTCCTGTAAATCCCCTATGGCGGATTTGTTTCATCTTTTATTTTCTTGTCCTGATGTGATCTCTTTCAGGTTAAACATATGGTCCACTATATCCAAAAAATAAACATTCCTTTTTCTAATGACATTCTCTTTGTAGGTAGTCTGATGGAATCCCTGGCTTTGCCCTTCCATGAACGAGGCTTATTTGACCTTATGTTGGCTTTAGCCTTTCAACAAATTGCACTTAACTGGAAATGCTCCACTAATCTTTCCGTTAAAGCCTGGTGGAACAATGTTGGACATTATAATAAATTGGATATTGCTTTCGCCTCCTTTTACAATCCACTTGGTAATAGAGACTTATACTGGTTACCTTTAACTACTTATTTGAATAATGGTGCTAGGAATAAGGTTTGCTTTAATCGTTCTGAAAATTTTAAACCGGAGTAATTTGCTTTTTTCTCTGCTTATCTATTTTAGATTATTTCACGTTATGCTGTTTTCTATTTATATCAACATTTAGGTGCTGATTCCGATCCGGGAAAAAAATTTTGCGTACGACTCGTATCCGTATTTTTTCACGTACGATTCGTACAAGTACCGTACAAACTGTGAAGTACGATTCGTACGTGAAAAATACATACGAATTGCGTCGGGAAAATGGTCCGAGAGGGAGCCGGAAATGTTTACGTCCCAATAGCGTCGGGAAAAGTCTACGAGAGGGAGCCGGACATTTTTACGTGCAAATCGTAAAACAGAAGTCCGACCGCGCAAGTACGATCCGTACCGCCCGTCCGAATACACAACCGCATGTAAAAGGCCCCGTACGGAGCGAACGCTGTAGCACACATGTACACGGGTAAACTTGTGCCCGGATACGAGTCGTACAGTCCCCCCCTCCCTCCCCCGCATATGTCAGCACCATACCCCTGTATGTCAGCACCCTACCCCCCCCTCCGCACCATACCCCAGGACCGAACACCAGCCCCGCACCTGCACGCGCCGCACCGCAGGCCTGTCTCCCAGCCCCGCACCTGTACGCGCCGTACCCCAGGACCGTACCCCAGCCCCGCACCTGCATGCACCGTACCCCAACACCGTACCCCAGCCCCGTACCTGTACGCACCGTACCCCAACACCGTACTCCAGCCCCCCACATGTATGCGCTGCACCCCAGGCCCGTACCCCAGCCCCGTACCTGTACGCACCGTACCCCAACACCATAGCACAGCCCCGCACCTGTACGCGCCACACCCCAGGCCCGTACCCCAGCCCCTTACCTGTACGCACCGTACCCCAACACCGTAGCACAGTCCCGCACCTGTATGCACTGCACGCCAGGCTCATACCCCAGCACCGCACCTCTACGCACCGTACCCCAACACCATACCCCAGCCCGTACCTCTACGCACCGTACCCCAACACTGTACTCCAGCCCCCCACATGTACGCGCCGCACCCCAGGCCTGTACCCCAGCCTCGTACCTGTACACACCGTACCCCAACACTGTAGCACAGCCCCGCACCTGTAGGCACCGTACCCCAACACCGTACCCCAGGACCCCAACACCGTACCCCAGGGCCCCACCTGTACGCGCCGCACCCCAGGCTCGTACCCCAGCCCCGTACCTGTACGCACCGTACCCCAACACCGTACCCCAGCACCCTCATCCATCATCGTGTATGTACGGACCTTACCTACGCGAAAAAGACACGTACAGAACCAGGACACTGTAAAACAGCACAAGGAGGGTCAATTCGACTCGCACAACACCACAAAACACGTCCACCTGACAAAATACATCTCAATGACTGACCTGGCACATCCAAACAGGCAAACAGAGGCCGTACACCACAACCACCTCTTATAACACACCCACCATAAATTCAAACCCAGCCACACCCACAAATGGACCAATAAAAAGGGCCCACACACACAACCCATGAGCCTTTGCAACAGACCCACTGCTGCCAGACCCCACAGACAAACAACTGCACATTACTTACACCTGAACTACACCTTAACTTACACACCTACACACAACCTCCTTCACAAACACCCCCTCTTCACATTCACACACACACCGTCACATTCACACCCACACACCCACAACCATCCACACCCACACCCCACACCATGCCCACAGACAAGAATCCAAAGTTCACAAGGGCGGAGCTGGACCTCCTTGTCAACAAAGTCATCAGAGTCGAGCCACAGCTGTTTGGAACATTGGTCAGACAGACCAGCATAGCCCAAAAAACAAGCCTGTGGCAGAGGATCGTCGATAAGGTGAATGCTGTTGCACTTATCCGAAGGACCAGGCATGAATGCCAAGCCAGGTGGTACGATCTGCGCAGGGCAGTCAAGAGGAAAATTAATGAGGAATACGCCCAGAGTAACATCACTGGAGGTGGGCTGCCCCGCAGACCCGTACATTACCATCCCTGGGAGGAGAAGGTGATGGCCATGCTTCCGTCGGTGGGGGTACACAGAGTTGAAGGAGTCGCAGAGCCTGGTGAGTACACAAACAACTCACGTAACATGGGGGGAATGCCATCCACACCACTGACACACCAAATGCACGCAACTTCCCCCAAGCCCTCACCGCACACAACCACACTCAAAAACCACGCTCATGCCACTAACGTCTCCATGCCCCATTCACAAATTAAGGCAATGCCATGTCCCAGGCCACACCAACCACAAACCCAAGACTGGATGTCCGGGATGCTGGGAGGGTGGGGCTCACACAACACATTGTGCAACTCAGAAGCAGACACCAATGCCCTCAGCCCATATGGCCTAGGTACATACCCATGCACCATGCCAAATGCACAGGAACTTGCAAAGTACTGACAAGGTAGCTGACACTTGGCCCTGCTGTATGCAGCACAAGGCCCCCCTGTGACCACTGTACACTCAAACACCAACTCCACAAGCTCAGATATCTAGCACAGGAACTCACACTCACTGTCATGCCAGCATGCACAATGAGGGGACAGACACATCACCTGGGAGACCCAATGACAAATCACACTACACCCAACAGCAGGCCCGGTCACACCCCCCCTCACACAAGCACACACCCCCGGGGCAGGCAACGGATATACCCACTCCCACAATGGACATGTCACACTACAAGACCAATCCATAGCCAAATAAGCATCCTAGCCAAAATTTTACTGGTCAAACACTCAGGAGAACATATCAATCTATCCCCCGCAACGTACCCATCCCCAAGTGTACATTGAGACGAATGCTAGGCACATCCAACTACCTGGGGGAACTGTGACAACTTGAATATGTATGAAACATGGATGTGGCATGAAACAGCATTAACATTGTCTCTCTCACACACACAGGGCAACGTCATCGACCTCCCCCCCAACAATGGGGGGGATCAATCACAGTCCCAGGCTCAGCGTGAAGATGATCCCACCGGCAGCGACGACTCTCACCACT
Organism: Triturus cristatus; assembly: GCF_964204655.1. Taxonomy (NCBI): domain Eukaryota; kingdom Metazoa; phylum Chordata; class Amphibia; order Caudata; family Salamandridae; genus Triturus; species Triturus cristatus. The sequence goes on from NC_140581.1 coordinate 267,051,793, forward strand.
CCGTGGATGACCCCGACCAACCTGGCCCCTCTGGTGCCCAAGCCCCTGCAGCACCTGCGTCAGGTACATCTGTGCCAACCCCCACCCCCATTCCTGCCACATCCCAGGAGACACCCAGGAGCCCTGCTCGCACTGAACAACAGAGCCAGTCTGACCAGGAGGGACAAGGTTCTCCGAGCACCCAGGAGGAGGCAGACAACCCCGCTAATGCCATCCCTCAGGGGTCCCGTAGACCCGATGTTCCCACCACGGCAGGCCAGGCTCGTGTGGGCAGGGATGGTGGGAGTGGAGGCAGGCGGAGGCGAGAAGCTGACCAGGCAGCTGAGGGAACCGGTATGTCACACATACGCCACATCCTGGACACATACCGGCGTGACACCAGGGGCATCAGCCAGGTAGTGTTGAGCCTCACAGAGATGAAGGGGACCCTCAACGAGATGAAGAACCTGCAGGCCGAGCAACATGCCAGTCAACAACAACACCAAGGACGGATGGAGGCAAGACTGGCTGAGCTCCTGGCGGTGCAAACGGACATGAGCCGTTCACTCCCTCCGATTGCCGACAACATGGGCAACCCTCCCTGTGACACCAGGCGAAGACCACCACCAGCCACAGGCAGGGAGGAGGAGGAGGATTCGTCCGACGGAGCATCACAGACATCGTCAAGGCCTGCATCTGAGGGTCCCCCCAGGAAGGTGGGTCGTCCACGGAAAAGACCGTGAGAGTCAGCGGACCATCCACATCTCCCAGGTCACCTGGCCTGGCACCTGGCCCTCTGGTGCAACAGCACCACCTCACCCAATGACATTCTCTGCCACATGGACTTGCTGGTCACAGTCTGACCAATGATGACCAACACTGCGGTCTGGACTCTGATGACTCCAACTGACAAGGATGCCATCTCCCCCTGTGAACTTTGGATTGTATGCACCCGGTAGAGCACCTTACTTCATCTACCAAAATACTTAACCCACCAAAAATAAAAACTTCATTTTGTCATGAGATGTTGCTGACATTTGGCATTATTCCACAACATATGTGTGTGTAAATGTCAAACTATGCCTGAGTGTTGAACTAACTCCACCCATCCATACCCTGGCATCTGAGTCTGGTACAGGACACACATGGGCCACAATGTATCATTCAATGCAGACATGGAGCACAATACTCACCTGTGATGGCCTCAAGTTGCTGAGGGTGTGCATGCAATACTGTGCCGACAGACCTATTTGGAAGAGTATCATTAAGGCGTAGAGGTCATGCCTCATTCGGAAGTTCCTGGGGAGGGAGTCCCAGGTATGTGTTGCCAGGTGGGAGAACTATGTCCTGCATGCTGGAGTGCGGTGGATCTGAAGAATGGTGGCCAGGTCAAGATTGGATGCACGGAGATGGCACTATGGGGTCTTGGATGACAGTGGTACAAGGTTGTTTTTGGGTCGAGGTTGTGGCCTGCCTCCTGAGTGTGGGTGGGGAGTCTGAAGGTCATCCTGCAGTACACAGTGATCCATTGCAGCTATCTCTGCTGGACGGTGATGTGGCTGGGGCGCGGGATGTTGCAGCTGAGGTGTGCAGATGCAGCCTGGATGTGGACAAGTTTCCCAGGAGTTTGGATGTGGCTGCTCCATAGAGGGCAGGGCAGTATTTGACATGGATGTTGTCGTGGACCTGGGGGATGGTCCGTCTTTCCTAGGAGTGGATCTATCTGGGGATCATGTGCATAATTCAGAGGGTGTTGCAGTCTGAGGCACAAATGCCGGTGATTAGCATGGCAAATGTGAGCAAGCAATCCATGATGCACACCATCTTGTGTGCGTGGACACTGGGTGCTTGTGCAGGGCTTTTGTGGGTGGGACACAAGCAGTTGACCCTGCTGTAAGGGGACAATCCACAGATGTTGACCTCAGTCCTGTACAAGTCCAGCCTCAGGTGGCTGCTGTTCTGCCATTCATCAATGGATCTCATGCAATCTTGAATATTGGAACTGGCAATGTCTGCGTCCTTGGTGAGGGTGAGGAGCACCTGGCTGTCAATGGCATACGAGTTGATGATGAGGTTGTGTGCGCATGTGATGGTGGAGAGGGGGGTCCTGGACACACTGTAGATTGACACGCTGAGAGATGATACCTGTGCCATGTGCCTGACAACACCATACTACATGCAGAAGCCTTGAGTCCCACTCCCATGGCCTTGCCGGGGTACAGAGCCGGTGGGGAGTAGGAGGGACATGACCTGGTGGGTGTGACAGGGCCTGGAAGGCGTGGCAGCGCTGTGTAGGCAGTCAGAGTTGCACAGTCATCATGCAAAGGTGTTGTGTGTGTGCTTAGTGTATGCCTGAGAGCAGGCGGGAGATGTGTGGATGGACATTGCTTGGAGGGTGTCTGCAACATCAGACTGTAGTGTGATGTGGGTCATGCAAGGACCTGAGGGTCGTGCAATGTGCACGTTGCATGTGCAGACGGTCCAGCCTTTAGCACCGCGTGGCCGCAACTGTGGCACAGACAAGCTGATAACAGCCAAATGAATGGGTTGAGGGAGTAAGGGAGGAGCATCTTTGATGTGTGTGTGTTGCCAAATCAGGAAACTTCGTGTGCCCATGCTGCAGTGGCTGCAACAGCAGGCGGCATGTCCTGGGAACTATGCCACATTTTCTACACAAAGACTAGGATGTCAGAAAGGACTACTGCAACAGGTGTATGTAAAGGAAGGAGTGACCGGTTTTCAATGGCACACCCAGAGACAAAGGATGCACAATCACCAAAGATGACTGACACCGGATCATGAAACTGAAGGCCGAGCTGCGCACAGGAAACACACCCCAGAAGGTGTTGACGGCCCGTTGTGGGGACCAACATGCCAAAACACATACACAGCCATGGACTTCATGCACAATAGAGAGTCAAATACATGAAGAACAGCATGCAGGTTGCTAATCTACACATAGACTCATATGCACAATCCTTGACAACCATGCCAGAGATGCCGCATGCACAGTGGCAAGAGACCTGCATTGACAGAGATTAGGCACCTTGGAGGGTGAGAAACACCTTTATTACTCAGGCTCACACCCATGGAAATGCATCAATATGAACAGACTCACAGGTCTTTTGGATGAACAAGTGAGACCTACACTGGACACCCCCTTCGCACCACAGATGCTGTAATTCCAGTGGACTGGCACACAAGTGAAGGGGGTGAGCCAAACATCCCCTGCTGCACACGGAGAGGCTGCAATTCCCCATTGAGCCTCTTATGGGGAAGTCCCACACCATGTCCACCCGTAGCCTCCCGTATGTTTCCGAGGGAAGTTGTACACACATTGATGCCTTCATCACAATCCACAATCCCATAACAGATGACTGTCACGAAGTGTGACTATCAATTCATGTGAGTCATGCTACATGTCATGTGCCCCATGGTGAATCGACATGTATGCATAGTAACAAAACCTGCACAGGAGCAGTGCCCACACATTCCAAACAACTACCACACCCAAAATGCCTTGCTGCAATCCTTACCCAAAGGAGACTTTTCAATATGTCCGTGCATGTAACGCTGATTCAGCACACGTTGCAATACTCATGAGGAATAGCAGGAGCACAACGATGCCACGAGCAGACAGCATGCACAACTACCTGGGGATGACAGACACACAAGAAGTCAGGAAAATGATAGTCATCCGCATGCATGGTCATGTACTCTACATGACTAAGGTTGACACCATGCTAGTTGTCAATTGAGTGTGTCAGCTACAATGTGTGGAATGACATCAGCACTCGAGTGACACATCAGAACACAACTCTAAGTCACTTAGCATACAGTCAGCTGGACACACACATTGCAACACATGCCACACAAGGCTCCAAGCGTGCACACTCAGACCCAGGGACTCACCATTATGAGAAGAAGTTGCGTATGAGCTGACTCCGGATGTCGTCCTCCTCCTCTTCCTCCTCACTTGCCTCGTGACCAAGGCCGTAATCCTCCACGGGTGGATGTTCCTGCTCATCGGGATCCAGGATGAGTGGCACAGCTTTCTCCACTGCCATGTTGTGCAGCATGCAGCACACGAGGAAGATTTTGCAGACATTAACCGGTGCATATGGGAGGGACCCGCATGTCTTGTGGAGGCAACGGAATCGGCTCTTCAGGAGGCCAAACGTCCTCTCAATCACTCGCCTGGTCTGCCCATGGGCGTTGTTGTAACGGTGATCTGCAGCTGTTCTGGGGTTGCGGAGAGGCGTCACCAGCCATGGCATGTTGGGATAGCCAGAGTCCCCTACATGGAAACATCATGTCAAGAAGTGGGTCAGGAGATGCGGTAACATACAAAGATACCGCTAAATACTGGACAAACAGAGTCTACCCACCAACAAGACATGCTCGTTCGTTGTGCAGCCGTAGCATCATTTCTGGCACCCTGCTACGCCTCATGATGTAGGCATCGTGTGCTGACCCTGGAAAATGCGCACATACAAAGGGAAATCAGCATGTTAGCAAGACACACCACAAGGGCATTAATGGAGTGATAATGTTTACGGTTGCGATAGACTACCTCCTGTGCCTGTGGTGGTACCAAAGCCACATGTGTCCCATCAATGGACCCAATTACATGGGGCATCCCTCCCAGGGCATAGAACTCACCCTTGATACCTGTCAACTGCTCACGAGTTGGAAAATGGATGAATTCATCCAGGTGCTCCAACATGGCTTCTAACACATCATGCAGGACACGGCTGAACATGGTCTGGGACATGCCACCCACATCAGCTATGGTGAATTGAAACGTACCGGTGGCAAAGAAATGTAGGGCTGACATCACCTTCATCTTGGGGGTCAGCGCAGTCGGATAACTGTGTCGCGGTTGGAGGTGTGGTGCCAGCCTGTTTGTCAGGTCCTCAATTAACTGTTGGGGGAATCTGTAACGGCACCCAAGTCTGGCATTGGTCGGGGGAGAGGCGGTGCCCTGCAGAAATTTGGAAGGAACAACAGAGATTGGGTACATTACTACACCAATGTCAATGAACTGAGCACATGTTCAACAGCTAATCCACATATGCTACATACAGAGTCTGTTCTGTGCAATACATCCTGGACACAAATGCCAGCCAGGTGATACTCCTACCCAGAGCCAGCTACAAACGTGGATTGTCAAGGTCTACATGACATGCCATGAAAGTAGCTGTGGGCCAGTGTGAGTGAACAGCCAGACACATTACAGGAGTGACATACATCCACATATGTGCATTTGAAGGATGTTATCTCATACAGACAGCTGGCGGCAAGCCAGATGCACAGGTCACATGTCATTGAAAAAGGACAGACCACACACCTTGCCATGAAGGGGTACATGTCAATACTTATCACACAGACATTGAGACTACGCAGATATGTCCTCAGCTCGCAAGTCCCTGTTCGATGCATACAGACACACGTTACGTGTGATTCCACATGTGGCCTGGTGTGCGTCATTGTGTGCCATGGCCATCTACACACAGACACATGTTGGATGCAGCTACAGCAGATGCAGTTGACGGAACACCAACAGCAAGCTCATGGGAACACATGACACACACAAGACATATTCACATCGTGGCACGCTGGTAGATAGATGTCAGGTGTCATCATCCGTGTACCTGGCATCAGGGGACAGTTGCGGGTGTTGGTGACTGTGCCATGCCAGTGATGCAGTGCTTGACAAGTTAGTACTACATGCACACATGTAAAAGGTGTGAAGGGGAAGTGTGCCACATAGTGCCCCATCACACATGACATGTGTACACAGGTCATCACACAACTATGGGGTTAAAACATGAGGAGACATGTGCCACATCACTGCCTGACACACCTAGGCCCTACACATGAAGGACTGCACTGACAATGACTTGATGTCCATCCTTGTGCGAGTCTGACACCTCCATTCCTTTCCTGTGCGCCTCCTATCACCAGTGTAAGCTGTGAAACGCACCGTACACACGCTCTGAGGGCGTGTGTACGGTCGTATCACTATATAGGGGTTGGGTAGGAGTACGCGTGTGTGTGTACGGACCGTACACACGTACGTGTACACACAGGTCCTATCCCTATGGGAGTGTTGCCGTAGGCGTACGCCATAGTGATACGGCCCGGACACGCGTGTGTAGGGGTCCTATCCCTATGGTACTGTTGCCGTAGGCGTACGCCATAGTGATACGGCCCATACACGTGTGTGTAGGGGTCCTATCCGTATGGTAGTGTTGCCGTAGGCGTACGCCATAGTGATACGACCTGTACACGCGTGTGTAGGGGTCCTATCCCTATGGTAGTGTTGCCGTAGGCGTACGCCATAGTGATACGGCCCGTACACGCGTGTGTAGGGGTCCTATCCCTATGGTAGTGTTGCCGTAGGCGTACGCCATAGTGATACGACCCGTACACGCGTAGGGGTCATATCACTATGGCGTACGCCTACGGCAACACTACCATAGGGATAGGACCCCTACACACGCGTGTACGGGCCGTATCACTATGGCGTACGCCTACGGCAACACTACCATAGGGATAGGACCCCTACACACGCAAGTACGGGCCATATCACTAGAGTAGTGGTGCCCTAGGGGTACGTTTGAAACGCACCGTACCGGTGTGGGTATTTGAAAATTACAATGGGGACACATAAGGGACAAGTGTTAGGGCCTAAATGCATGCTGGTTGTCATGGATACCCAGTTTCAAGATCACATTTTTCCATCATGTTGTAAAGATCGTCAGTTATGTTCCACAGGAGCGTCAGGAACCTGGAGAAAATCCTCAGTCGTCCCCTACGGTCTTCCGACTCTATCAGACTCTAGAGTAACGGAAGACACGATAGGGGAAAACAGGGAAACAAAACAAGGAGAGGCGGGGAAAGAAGGCTGGCTGTGCAAGTAGACCACTTCAGGTTAATGGCAGGTAATCTCGGCTGTAAAACAAATTATATATTAATGGTCTCACAATCAAGTGATATTAGGGTATTAACAATATGTTATGAAAGCCTACCAATGTAATTTGTCACCACTCGATATATGTGGACTCCCAACTGGTTGTAGTTATTTCAAAACGCTAGAAATCCCTATGACAGGAAACTGTGTTAATAACTCGTAATAGACTTTGAAATGATGCTTACTAATCAAACGGTTAGGCTCACCCCTTGGCTCTCCAAAGAAATGAGGGAGATATCAAATAAACGTTCTTCTTCAAATACTCCACTAAGGTTAGAGATCTACTAAGGGGCCGATAGGAAATGACAATGGATTAGTGACTCATGGAGGACTTTCATATGTAACCCCACCTAGATAAATAATAAGCGCATTTACCAGGACTCTTTATCTGCTGCCTCCTAACTGTAGCGCAATGGTCCACGCTAGTCAACCCCACCTTAAACGTCAATGGGAAATAAAACGCTGGAACAAGAACACCTCACTCCTTTCAATAGGAGGGATTCTGTCTACGGAGCGAGTATTTTACAATGGTCTCAGGGCGTGCTGACACACCGACATATGAACAACACAGGAATGCTTTAAACATCAGCTGGAACTAAAGAACCTAAATGCCGGTCTCAAAACAAGGAAATAGCTCGCATAGAGAAGAACGCCCACAACTCTATCGAGCTCGATCACGAATTCGAAGCCTTACTTGGTAACAGGCGCTCACACGGGCAAAGTAACACCAACCACCTGGAGTGTGCTTTCAAGATTACCGCTACACCGAAAACCAACAGCTTCACGCCAAACAAATACAGCAGGATTCCGACGGCTCTCGAACTACGAAACGCCGTCAGGACTGGAAACAGGAAGTACGAAGGAACGGAAGTCAGGCAAATCACTGAGGGGACGGACAAGAGCTAAGTGCTAGAACGCTAAGCAGCGTTTACTCGCGTCTATGCTCCTTATATACTACTCGTCACTCTGGGTCAGGACCGCGGGGCATGACACATGTGGCCTGGAAAAAGCAGTTGGGCAGCTTATACATTGTTGCAAAGTGGTTGTTGACTTGACATGATGCTGCACATTTGAAAAAATGCTAATGCTCTCACTGGTGTATGTTCAAAGGGATTGGAGGAAACGTAGGATGCAAATGAGTCTGACCAATTACTCGGTACTCCTGTACAGGAAATAGCCCAGCAAGGCAGATATAAGTCAGCCAGAACCCATGAGAGGGCACTTGCCTGCACAACCTTTCATCGACACAACTGCTGCTGTTTGGCTTCCTCTGGCACCATGTCAAGGACTGTGGAGAGGGCCCAGCCTTTCACCCAGGAGGAGAATGAGGCGTTGCTGGACGTCATCCTCCCACAGTTCACCAGCCTGTATGGTAGACTAGGGGAGCAGGTGAGTGCTGACTCCGCTACCTTTGACTGTGCCCCTTATTTTTGTGACTGGCACTTCTGCCATTGTGTCCAGGTGTGACAGACATGCAATGTTGTTTAGAGTGGGTCCCGGGGGGGGGAATGGCTTAGGTCTGTCATGCAGAGCATGATGTGGTTCATATGTGCACTCCTCACTTGCATTGTGCTTACTGTGACATTCACTGCATGGTGCATGGCACATTCAGCATGGCTAATACTCTTGGCCATTCTTGTTCTATAGTCCTGAGGTGATTCAGTGTTCCCCCCGGTGTGACAGGTGACTGTACCCACAGATGTGTGTGAGTTTAGTGGAGCTGTGGTGAGAGTGACCAAATGATGTGTACACCCCCTGGACTTTGATGTGTGTGAATGTTCCTTGTCATGTGGGTGAGTGTCTATGTGGAGTGTTGCACCACAGCTGCATGGAGGAGACAACTGCTCAACCCATCTGATGTGAGAAGTAAGCCGTGCTGTGTGTCTGACTAGCTGGGCTAGCCCCACGCCTGTGACACCCCCCAGGCAAGTGGCACATGTGCAGAGTGATGTTTGTATCCGCTGTTGCCACTGGCATGTGATTTATCTGTGCCTGCGTGTGTCTGTGTACTCTGCTGAGGTTGGGTCAGTGGCCTGGGCCATGTGACTGCTTGTTGGTGCTGTCCATCAGCCTTGTGTTGCTTGTGTTGTACAGTGTGTGCCATGATCAGGGAGTGTGTTGCACCCCTCATGCCACCTGTGTACTTTCAATGCCATGTAGTGCATTGGGGCTTACACAGAGGCGAACTCCCGTATGACGAAGGTGCTATTAGTTTGCAGCATGCTATGCCCTGTTCAACAAATCAAAGATGTTCTAATGTGTGTCTCTGTGACATGGAGCAGGTGTAGTGATCTATTCTCACTTTGCGCCGGGAAACCCTCAGGGGTAGCTGTTCGCGCTCAACAAATTCAATAAATAAATAAATAAATAAATTTGACATCCTCACAGGTAACCGCCTACGAGAAGGGGAAGATATGGAAGCGGGCCGTCAGGGCCGTGAAATCGGTGGAGGGTCGCAGTCGGCGCCTGGCCCAGGTGAGGAAACGCTGGCAGGACATCCGGTGCTGGACCAGGAGGATCGCCCGGGTCCTGCTGGGGGACTCACCAGCACAAAAACACGGCGGCACCAGCACCTGACCCACCAAATGAAGCGTGTCCTGGCGGTGGTCTTCCCTGACATGGATAGGCGGTTACAGGAGAAGCAGCAGCAGCAAGGGGGTAGGTACATGTGTGTCTGTTGTGTATCACAAGCTTTTTGAAGGGCTCAGTCGCATGGATACACTGCCAGGGTTTATATTTGCAGTGCATATCCTGTTGCCCCATGTCAACCGCTGCTGTTCTTCCTCCCTTCCCCTCCTTGACATGTGTTCCCTGGTCTGTGTGTAATCACTATTGCACACGGTCATCTAGGCTGCAAGGTCATCACGGTGCACAGTGCTTTCTGCATCATGTGTGGGGGTGGTCTGTGACATGTGTTGGTACCTTGCCTGTGCCCTGTCCTGTCCACTCATTTGGGGGTCCATAATTGTTGGCACTGTCCTGAGGCTCCACATAGGAGTGTGAGGTTTTGAATACACACCCTTGCAGCATGCATGACCAATGTAGTGGCCTCAGACATGATGTGCATGAGTGGGAGATATGCCTAGGGCCGGGACGGTTGCTCCAGTTACAGTCAGATCATTCCAGGACCCACTACTGTTCCATGAGACACCTTATCCTAGGAATCATGTGTGGCATCACCCACTGTGGGCAGTCTCTGTGTGTTCAGCATAGTTTGGCCTCTGTGGCATTGTTCCCTGCCCTAATTTGTATTAACGTAAAGTGTGCTACATGTGTCCACTGTACAGGGTGACCCCATTAGGCTTGTGCATACTCACACTGGGCAGTGCCTGTGTGTCTATGTACAACTTTCAGTTGATGGTTGTTTGTCACAGATATATGTGTGGTCAGCCTCACGAGGTGATGTTGAGTACATTTAGGAGTTCTTGATGCACATTTTAGTAAACACAGATTGAGAGGTATAACGGCTTGCTCTGTCTCAATCACATTGTCTCCTGTATGGGGGGTTTGTGCAGGAAAGGCATACATGTCAAAACCTTATGTCTCCTTGCCAGGTCTGACCTGTGTGTGCTAATTGTCTGGACTGACACTCAACGTGCAGTGACCCAGACATGTTGTGCAGGGTGTCATGTTTGTGCTTTGCAGCATGTGTCATTAGTTACAATACAGGTTTCCAGCTCATCTATTATTGGCACCGGTGTGTGCTCCCGATGCTATGTGGTTTGGTCTGTGTGTGCTGACATCTGTGTCGACATTCTTCGTTCCTATCAGGGTGTCTCCTCAGTGCAGGTGCTCCTTATTCAAACACTATTTCAGGGACATTAGCTAATGCATTGTCCTGTGTCTGGACATGTGTGCCAATCCACATGACAGGTGGTGTTTCAGATGTGTAGCCAACTGTGTCATCATGGTACAGATGGCCATGTGACAGGTGGCATGTTTTAAGTTGTCAATCAAGAAGTCTTGTACCTTGGCACTCACTACACTTGTCAACATGTCCCAATAGTTTCGATGCTTCACTTTGATTATTGTGAAGGGCAATAATGTGCCTGCATGACAGATGTCTCCCAAGGAAGTGCACAAGAAACCACCTTTACACTTTGGGGGAACCCGCTGGCACATTTCAAACAAAGGCACAGTTCTGTCCAAAATGTGTTCTGGAATTATACATATCCATGTTCCCACAGTGTGTTTGCATTTGGGTTAGTCCTTGGTTGTTGCTGATGCCAACTTACCGGTGTCCAGTCATCTGGACCACCGTGGTGCCATGTATATGTACTTACTGATACCACATTTTTTCTTAACAATGGCTTCTTGGCATTAGGCTGGCAGCTCATACTATGACTGTGTAAATGTAGTTTTGTGTGCACCTCCTTGTGTGACTTCTGATATTCATGCACATGTGTGTTCTGTTCCACAAGTGGAACATTCACACATTCCTAACTTGTCAATTGTGTAAAGTCTTGTGATTCCCAATGGATCAGAAAGTATTTATTTGGAATTTCTAAAGTACTCACAGGTCTATGAATGTGGGGACACCTTCAGCATTGGCGTCTGTTATTTGGCATTGGGTGCACCAATACTGTTTCGTTCACAGTGAGCAAGGGGTGGCATGCCTTCATAGTCTGGCTGTGCTCCACTGTTCACAGACACTAGCTTCTCAATATAATTGGATATCCTGTTATTTGTTGTTGTGTCCTGATTTTCATTATTTTAGGTGGCATGGTGGGTGAACCAATTGGGGAGTGCAGGGCTTACATATGTGCGGAGTAATCTAGATGTTACTCATGATGCATTTCATGATATGCACTGTGACCTATTTTGTTTGGACTCATGTGTCAGATGTACACAGGTGACTGATTATTTTCTGTCTCTTCACCTTGCCCACAGCATCATCGGGGGACACCGAGGGAGACACCTGCACGGACGTACAGGAGGGATCCAGCACCAGTGCCATCACTCCTGCCGAGTCGGAAGCATCAAGTGGCACGGAGGGCGAGGGGAGTGCGGCGGAGGACCTGGGTAGTACCAACACAGACTACGACACTGACGGGTCCGAGGCTGAACTCCCTGAGGGGGCGGAGGCTGCTCCAACAGCTGGTAGCTGCACTGCAACTGTCACCGCCCCCTCCATTCCCATCACCGCCCTCCCAGTTGCTCTGGTCCCTTCTGTCCGTGTAGGGCAACAACGTGTCTCCTTCGTGCCAGGCACCGCACCCCCTGCCCCTGTCTCCCCTGCTGCCCTCACTGCCGAGTCTGTGGAAATTCAGCGGCAGTTGCAGGTTGGGCAGACGTTGATCCTGACTGTCCTCCATGGCCACACCACACTGCTGACACAGATGGTGTCGTACATGGAGGGCATGTCATCAGCGATGTCTGACCAACGGATGTTGCTGAGGTCCATGGACTCGTCACTGACCGCAGCAGTGGGTCTCCTGCAGCGCTTGGTCCCCCAACCTACCCCTGCACCATCCACACTTCCCACTCCCATGCCTGTCCCAAGCACACACACACATTCCCAGGCAGGCACTACACCAGACACAGCCAGCACACCAACAGGGAAGGGCAAGCGCACACCTCCAGTCACGCACACTCAGGGGGTAGAAGGCACACCCACTGGGTCTAGGGCACACAGGCAGACACGCAGCCACAGTTGGAGTCCGCATGCATCACTCCCCAGTCCCTCCAATGTCACTCCCCTCGGCTCCCCTGCCCCACAGTCTGAGAAGGAGGCCTACTTGGCTGTGCTGGGCCTCAGCCCCACAGCTTCACCATCGCACAAACGGCCAAGGCACTCCACAGGTAGGGGAGTTGAGTCCCCCCCCTGTCCACCACCTCCCCCAGTAGCGCTGCAACCCATCCCTCCGCCCCCCCCCCTCCTTTGGGCCTGTGGTTCATTTGGGTGCAGGGGAGACGCTGGCAGAGCTTGCGGACGTGTGCAGCGCCATACTAACCTCCACCTTTGCCGCTGCCCCACCCCCTGCGGTGGAGCCATCCGTCACTGCACCCACAACACCTACCCTTCCCCCTCCTGTCCCTGCGGTGCCTGGTCCTTCCCCACATGATGCCCCCACCCCAGTCGATGAACCAGAGGTTTCGAATGTGCAGGCAAGCTAGGGGAGATGCATGGACATGTGTCCCCCCCCACTCCCCCCCAAGACATCGCATCTGGACTGGCCTATGGCCTTTGTACATAGTGTCCTTTCATACATTTTATTTTACTGCTGAATAAAGCATTTTGGTTTCCCTTTGAACACGATTGCTTTTCAGGTATTGATGTTGGTGCTGATGCTCCATGAGTTGAGGTGGTGATCATGTGTTAGGTGTCTGGGAAATGTTGTAGTATGGTGCTCATGGGGTGGACCTTGGTATCTGCGTGCCATCACAAGGTCTCTGCAAAGATTCTTTGCTCGTGTATGCTCTTTGTGATTGGAGACATTGTCCCAAGGAGTGTTCCTTCCTCTGTGGCACCTGACATCTTCCCTGCAGGCAGTTGCACAATTGTTGTGCTGACCTGTGTCTATATTTCCTTGGTGGCAGACGGATCACTTCAACTAGGCCCATGCCTGCTCCGCAATGTCTCCGGCTGCATCGTCTGTGCCATCCTTGGTAGTCACTGTACTTGTGTATAGAGTATGTTGCCATGCCTCCATGTGGAAATTGTCACTTTTCCGCACTATGCATGTGTGTACTCCCAGCCTAGCACACAATTGGTACTTGTTCTGCAGGGTATTTGGTCACCTGACTGACAATTGTGGTCATTGTATCTGTGGGAAGTCCACCCTATTCCTTTCATGGGAGACAACTACTTGGTGGCTGTGCCAGCACCTGTACATTCATATCAGTCCTGGAATGTGTGTGACAGTGTGTATTCCCTTTGGCTCTCTTAGTTTAGTAGGCTTTCACATAACTATGCAGTCTTGTGACATGTTCTCAGTGTGTGTATTGTGCTGCATCCGCCAGGGGTGGGTATGCATGTGTCATTTGTCCTCACACCCACATGTGGTATGTCATGCCGTGGGGGAAAGACGTCCAACCTCATGGGAGTGGGACACTGCTGTCAGTGATGTGTTGATATGGCACTCTCAACATTTTCACACATTGGGGATGCGTTCATGAACCCATGGAGGTGTGGTCATCTGAGGATGATGCACCCACCACTCATATGTCAGGACTATGCTGAGAATCCTCTGCACCCACCCACATGTCTCTGTCCACTACTGGTGTTTCTCTGCACCCACCCCTCATATGTCTGGGCACTGCTGGGAGTGATAGGCACCCACCCCTCACATGTCTCTGTCCACTACTGTGTGTTCCTCTGCACCCACCCCTCATATGTCTGGGCACTGCTGGGAGTGATAGGCACCCACCCCTCACATGTCTCTGTCCACTGCTGGGAGTCCTGGGCACCCACCCCCATGTCTGTCCACTGCTGGGAGTGATTGGCACCCACCCCTCACATGTCTCTGTCCACTGCTGGGAGTCCTGTGCACCCACCCCCATGTCTCTGTCCACTGCTGGGACATCTGGGATAACTATTCTGGAGGGCCACGGCGAGCAGTGAGCCCCGCAGCCTCAGCTCTGCGATCCGCGAGTGCAGGGCTATGTGCGAGGTGGGGGCGCGCCAGGCTTCCTTCTGCTGGGGGTGGGCGGTGGGTTTGGCCTTAGCAGGGAGCGTGTTTGCACAGGCTTTTTTGTACCTGCCTACCTGTTGCTAGAAGAGAGAGCTGGGGGGCTCGGGGCGGGCCTGTGCGGGAGGTAGAGGATTCCGCTGCGTTTACATAACCTTGTTTGCCTCAATAAAATCACCACGCCATCAATGTATGATCAATATACGAAAAATGCGACCAGTATCTCTTCCATGTGCAACAAACCTCGCCTGCCTCCTCTCAGAGAAAACTAAGTCGCTCACATTCACCCAGCAAATGAAAACAAGCCGATCCTCAGGCAGAGATAGCTTGTCGGCAACAGCTTTTCAACACTGCTGCCCCCGAGCGTCGCATTGTATGTTAACTGAGACGATAAAAACAAGCATTGGAAATGCATTCGGTGTGGTCCTGCTGCCGTACATGCGCGCACCAAGGCTGGGGAAGGGGTGGTGAGGGCGGCTGGAGCAAGGGTGAGCTGAAGCCAGGAGAGGCAACTTAAACAAGTGGCTGTGTTTTCAGGCGATCCTCGGGAGAAACAAAAGAAAGAGGTATACGGGGAGCAAAGGGCAAGTGACGCGGCCGCGAAAGTGATCGTGATTATGATCGCTACGGAGGAAAGACACATGGCGCTGCGCGCGTGCACGTTCACGTGCATTGTAGCTTTAGGCCACGGCAGCACTTTGAAAAGTCTGTATACAAAATGTCTCGGCCAGATCAGCGCAAGCGCTGGATCAGGCGAGACCTAAAAACGATACTTTAATGAGATGTGTGCAATTTGATTCCTGCCTACCCAAAGCGCATAATGTAATACATTAGAGGGCCAGCGATATGAACTTCAATTTGCAATGGAAATTTGCTGCAATATAAAGAGGGACTTTTATAAAAGCCCATCTGTGCCCTCAGCTGCTAAAACAGTTGCAGATTAAATGCATGTCTGCTATTGGACCAGGTTCATTCAGGAAGCGTCTCTGCTGCTGGAGGCATAGAATAAAAAACACATTTGATGGAAAGCAGGCATAGGAGGTTTAACAAATAGTACTGTCATAGAAGAGTATCTTGTTCCTCATTAGTTAAAGTCACTTGCGGTGTCGGAGCACAAAGATGCCCTTTATTTTACCCAATAAAAACAACAGTCCAGTGAGCTAGCACCCCGAATGTGATGTGAAAGGCTCCACTGGATTCCTCCCATCATCCTCCTCGGGACACTGTATACTTGTCTCCTGTAACCATAACATTGAAGTTTTACTTGTTCCTACTGATGATGTTGTGGTTTCGTGCTCAAGATCCATGGAATTGCTTCACAGGTTTCACACTTTCCCTTAGATTTTGGCTCAAGTAGTCCAAAAGATGCCTCAGTGTCCAGGACTGCTGAATTGGTCTCTGCTGATTTTATAGTCTAACTACTAAGACTACCTTGCTACAACAACAAAATGATGGTGTACGGTAAAGGCACATAACATAATAAGTATGTAAAGCACATGTTAAGCACTCGGATTTCTTGGCGCTAAAATAACAGATGTTTATTGTACCCAACCTAATGATACTCATTTTCTCAACTTCTGAAGGATAAAGGGCTGAGAGAACCTGCCTGGATTTTAGCCTGTGACAGTAAGGTCAACCACAGATGCATTAATCCAATAACCCACAAGATCCACAAATGTACACATAGAGATTCTGCATTTTGTTACAGGTAAACCAAACTCCAGGTACCAGAATGCAAAAAAAAATATAGAACTGGATGAGTGTTATGGGACAGCTTGCCACCCCTGGGTACTAGTGTTTTTGTTCCTTTACAAGGCGCTACTATCATGCTCTGTCTGCAAGTGTGAAGACATGTATTGAATTCCAAAAGTGAGACACAATAATGATTTGTTACATTAAGTAGCCCTGCCACGGAATAACCACCTTCAGAAACTGGTGGTAAAAGCTATAAGGAATAGCTTGCCGGAAGGTAACTTAAAAAACACTAAAGGGAAGGTACTCGCCTTCCAATTCACCACAGGAAGTGTTTTTTTCTTGGGTCCCGTTTTTTTGCACTCTAGTAATCGTTCCTGTTGTTTGGCTTTTCACATTTCTGTTTGTCTCTCTCCACTTTCTCTGCCACTCTCGTCTTGTCGTTCGTCGTGTCGCTCCTATCCCATCCCTCTCCTATGACGTTTCTTTGCTCACCCCCATTTTTTCTCCCCTGTATCTCGCCACTCGCTCTCCATGCCAAGCCCCTCCTTTCTCGCTCACATCATTCACGTTACTCGAAAGGCCGCCACCAATATATCTCTCCCTGCTGTCTCTTAGCGCCTGCCCAACTTACTCTGCCTTCTACCTCAGTCTGTCCCTGCTATGTCTCTTCCTCTAATGTCTCTCCCTTCTCCCTCTCTTAATGAAGTGCGAGTCAGGGGCAGTTGTTCAAGGGGGGTGGGGGGGCTGGAAGCAGGTACAACATCAGTGTCAGTAAGAGCGCTTTATGACTACAAGCGGTATGGAAGTGAGATGAAGTCACGCATAACATGTTCAGCAGATATGTAAAGAAATGGCGGCTACAATAACAAGCATTTGCAATGCAATAGGTCTCGCATTTACGCGAGTTTGAGCTATTGACATTGTAAATGACAATGCCTTTTATTTATGTTTTGGTTTTTAAACCATAAATAAAAGGCATTGTCATTTACAATACTAATAGCTTAAACTCTCGCAAATGCGAGACCTATTGCATTGTAAATGCTTGTTACTTATGGTCCTTGCTTACAAGAAGCAAGGCTGGCAGTCAAAAAGGACAACTTTGCTTCTCATAAGCTACGACTACAAGTACAAAGTGCGTGTTTATGCAACACTTGCAGGTTTTGAAAATACAAATAAAAGGCATTGTCATTTACAAAGGCAATAGTTCAAACCCTCCCAAATGCGAGACCTATTGCATTGCAAATGCTTGTTAAATACTATGCACCCTGCCCAATTTGCCTACAGGGCATACTTGAGGGTGACTAATATGCATTAAAAAGGATAGGTTTAGGGCTGGCCAAGGGTTTATTGTGCCAGGTTGAAATGAGTTTAAAACTGAACTAAATGCAGCAGTAGCAGGCCTGAGTGATAATTACTTTAGTGGGTGGCACAATGAGTACTGCAGGGTATGGGTAAAGGTAGTACAACTTTTCTAGGGACTTAAAAGTAATTCAATCTATTAATTTGGTGTAAGGCAATGTTACCATGTTTGAAGGAGAGAGCATAAGCACTTTAGTAGTTGTTACCATTGTTAAAGTGTGCACAGACCTAAAGCCAACAAAAAACAAATTCATCAAAACAGGTGGTATGAAGGCAAAATATTTGGGGAAATACCAGACCACGGATGTCAGATCTAATTGCCTGTGCCTTTTAATGTTCCACTGTGCACCATGTGATCAATTGCAGGAATACTGACAGTTTCAGCATACTGCTTTTAAAGCTTTCCCGACAATAGAATGGAAATGTTTGTTAGAATCCTAATGTACGGAGTGTTGGTGTAAGGTTCACGATTCCAAAATGTGTTCATACCTCCTGTCAGGAAATTTTAAACAGATTGCCTTGACTCCACACCTAACGAACTTCAGCATATGTAGGGAGAAGGACATAAAGATGCAACACTTTTAGAATTATAATGTGACATGCAGAACTGGTGCAAACTGAAATATACGTATGCACTGGTGAATCTGTCACCCGACGTCACCAGATTGGATCAGAAAAACAGTTGATTCCAAATTTGGATTATGTAAAATGCTAAACAAACAGGTGCAGCATTGCTTGATAGCAAAACATGGTCACAATGCAATATGCGTATGGTGTAAAATTGAACAATTTAGGGGCATATTATCATGCACGACGTTAAAATTATCGCCGCTTTAGCGGCAGAAAACTGCCGCTAAAGCGGCGATAATGGGCTTGATAATATGCCACAGAGAATTCCAATAGAAGCCCATGTTCACACCAGAACTTGGGCTTCTATGGGAATTCTCAAGGGCATATTATCAAGCCCATTATCGCCGCTTTATCAGCAGTTCTCTGCCGCTAAAGCGGCGATAATTTTAACGCCGTTTCTTGATAATATGCCCCTATGTTTCTTCATTTCTGCGTATAATATATATCCACATTTGCCCAGTTTCCTGCCGCTTGTCCCTCCAAGATCAATGACAGGTAATTTACATGGCTACACTAAAAGGGACATTGTTAGTTTCTTCCTCGAATGTTTGAACGCACACCTACCCTGCAGTAAGTCATTAGGAGCTAAAGACGAACGCAAGCACTATTTAAAAAAAAATAATTGCACAGCTTTATTATGACTCATCACTAATAACACTGAAAGAGTCTTGAGTTATGCAGCTGAGAAAACGAAAAACCGTAAGATGGAGGTCAGGGGGTTCTATGGTGTGTTCTGCTTTATCTATCCTTAGCGTGACCTTTTCTATCTGTGACATTTGCAGTTGTGGAATTAAATAATGAGATCTAAGTAACAAATTACGAGAAGCAAATAATATTTCAGCCTTACTTTGAAATCAAAGCTCTAAAATATTGCGACTGTTCTATTACAATCAAGGAGCGTAAAAATCTCTTACGCAAAGAAGGGGCCACAGATCGCAAGTTTAAATTAACGGGAAAGACATTTTGCACACAAAAGAGAGAGTGGGAGACTACACAGAGGTATGCGGCTGACATTTTTAAAGAAGTGTGCACCATTCAAAAAATTTCACGCTGTGGTGGGCATGGTTTATCTCAAGCCAGCACACACAGAGACAAACACTTTCCTTTAAACGTCGATGCCAGTCTCTGGCGATGCTGATAAGAACCTACCAATCGTTAGCATGTTGCAATACACCCATTTCTATTTACGCGTCATGTATGCTACAAGACAGCTGTCAACGTTACCGTATTGGTAAAGCCAGAATTCCCTGAGCACGTAGTGGAAGCTGTTATTAAAAATAGAGCAGGATGCCAAAGCCACGCAGCATGTGTCGAGGCCTCGCTGCAAACAGGGAGGTTCTGCGTTTGTGTGGAAGGCGCATCAACGGGCTAAAATAAAAACTGACTGCTGGCTGCTGCAGGGGCTGTGTGCACTTGAAGAGTGGAGGGAGGGCTTATAATGAAACCGAAGGGGAATAAAAACAGCCAGCAATGGTCCAAAAGCATAAACATGCTGGCATCAGGGTGTGAAGCACTCACCCGGGAGAAACTAAGGCAAACTCTCCCGAGGAAACAACCGCGCGCCACTCGCAGGTCAGAGGAGAAAACACAGGCACACTTAGCGGAGGAAACAAAGGACACATAAACGCACGCATGTGAGTGCCTGAGTGAGCAGCAGCGGGGAAAAGTAAACATTTTAACAAGCAAACATTTTAACAAGCATTGGCCGTGCAAAACGCGATGGTGGGGGATAATGAACAGGCATTGAACGCGCGAGACGCGATGGTGGGGGGGTGGGGGAGAGAAGCGCGTGTTCAGATAAACTGGTGTGAAATAGCAGCAGGGAAGGGGGCGGAGAGGGGCTATGAGGGAGAGCGACGTAAAGCCATATGGCTGTATTGCGCGCGTGCACGCCTCGTGCACTGTAGCTCTATGCCAGGGGAAGCACTTTCAAAAACCCACTTACAAAATGTCTCAAAGAGACAGCTTTCGCTGTCTCAGCGAGACCTAAAAATCAGACATCAGTGATAATACATGGCATCCACATAACATAACAGCATCCACATAACAGACAACAGTTATTAGGGCTTTGTGCTCACTGCTGATGGCAAATTAATCTTGTTAAATATGTTATTTTAATTTATTACGCGCTTGAATCACCCCCGATGGAATATCTCGGCAGGGGGCCAGGACAATACGGACAGGCTCTGAGCCTAAAATAGTTGGGTCTTAAGCACCTTCCTGAAGAAGGAATGATTTTCACAGAAACATAATTGCGTAGGCAAATTGTTCCAGAGATGAGGGGCAAGGAAAGAGAAAGATATACAGCCTGCCCTGGCCTTCTTAAACCTAGGGACTTTGAGCCAGGCCTTATCGCATGATCTAAGAAGTCTGGAAGGAGTGCAGAGCAGAAGCTTGGAGGCCAAGAGGGCCCTTGACCATGGAGAGCAAGGTGGGTTAGACAGCATAGTTTGAATGCGATTCTCTTGCTCATCGGTAGCAATGTAGCTTGACCACAAGTGTGGAATAAATAAAAACCTAAAAATGTAATAAACAGAAATTATTTAAAAAAATCATAGAGCATTACAGAAGCAGCTACATAACACAGCATTACCCTCTGCTTAACATATCAGCTGCATAACATAGACAGTACCTACATCTAGCATACGCCTGATACATTACAGGTAGCATCTGCATATTACACAACATACCATATTTAGCAGCTATGTTACACAACATAAACAGCCATGCAACATAAGACAGCAGCTACACATTACATAACAGATAGCAGGTACATAGCATAGCATGTACTTGCTCCTTAACATGGACAACAGCTACATGACATAGACAACAGTTGCAGCTTATTACATAGCACAGCATAGACACTAGCTAGATAACATAACATAACATAGGCCGCAAGCGCATGTTTACCAGCTCAGTTATACAGACCAAAGCACATTTGTGTGAATTAACCACCCCAAAGACTAAGGTGTTGTCTGCCCCATCCTACAACCAAGCCCCAAAACCTACAACCGTCTCCGAATCAAAACAAGTTTCACTTTCTACTGAGCCAAGTCAACCAAATGATCCCTTCCCAGACTCCCTCAAACTCCAACCTGTCCTTCTTTTCTCTCCCTACAATGCCCACTTTCTGGGAATGCAGTGGGCAGAGCCCTGGACTACTACCCCTGCAATACAGCTGCCATGCCTGCTGATCTTGTCTCCTGGCAGAGTCAGGTTTGCTTCAGATCCCCACTAATCCCCACCAGAAACATGCCGGCCGACATCCCTTCATGCTGAACAACAATATAAAGTTATAACTGTGGGAACACTGTCATGCTGGTCGACCGTGTGAGAAGGATCAGATCTCCTACTGTCCTCCGTTATGTCGATCTGAAATATGCCATCTAATATTGCGTCATGCCAATGCCAAACCTCACATACATCGGAAGGGAAACTTATAGGACAGTCAGGAGAAACAGGGCAGCTGGCATCCTGTCACTGCACATGAATACCCCAAAATAGCTGTTCAGTACAACCCTTGTGCCAACCATCAACCCGTCGCAACTGAGAGAAAAGAAGTCCACATCTGTCTTCCCCAAATCCCAACACAAGCATGTCAGCAAACATATCAGGGCCATCACCGCTGACAAGGAGATGCTAAGCAGAGAGGTCAGATTGGGACTAATAATGTCGACTCCAATGGCTTGGGTATGTGAAAGTCAGGGGTTAGGGAGTCAAGTGATGGTTACTCTGGGACCTAAGAGCTCTTTGCATTGCTTGGGAAGAATAATGTTTTGATTAAGTGTGGTGGAATTTAGCAGCTTTTCGACAATAGCAACGACCTTACTAGACAATTTGCTCAAGCAGTTCATTACATAACAGAGCATAAAAGAGACAGCAGTCACAACATAAGATGAAATTGAAGCAACTAAGAGAAAGATGGTGGCAGGTAGGGTCCACTTACCCTGCTAGCGTGTGATGCTGCAGTGCTGCCCTACCTCTGAATACGTGCGAATGAACTGTTCTGCAGAGTTCAGTGCACCTTTATCCCTGTTCATGTCCTCCTACCCTCCACTTCCATCTCCTCAGGTGTGCCATTGGGAGGGTTGTCAAATGGATAATTCCAGCAGATGTGAATGTGCTGGTGGGTGAACCAAGGGAGGGGCTGGCATGGCACAGCATTTCTATTGCCTGGGAATTCCTCTAGTGAAAATCTAATTGCCCTCTTGAGGCTCATCACTGATAATGTTCAGTCTATCCAGGCCGGGAGGGTGGTAATATGAGGGGAATTGAAAATTCCCAGACCCCTGCAGTGACACTGGCTTCCGAGGGTTGTCATCTTTCCAAAATAAAAATACTAGCCATTTGTAAAAGTTAGCAGCGGCAAACTTAATAAAAATTCATCAATATTCATTTGTAACATGACCTTTCTGTTTTTGTTTACTTTAGTAGTCAGTCAGGAATCATTAGACCAGCTGTTGAGAAGTTGCAAAGTGCTTTCATCTAATATTTGTTATTGGAAATATGCACTGATAAAGCGGAAAAATACCAGGTTTCAGTGGTTTTACTTATTTTTCTACTAGTCAGGACATTAAAATGCTGGTAGAAAACCCACCACGTGGCAACCCGACCTTTAGTGATGTACTCTGGAACGTATGACTATCTCACTGTAGTATTAATTTCCAGTAGGCTTGTAGCTCAGGGGCTCCCAACAGGAGGATTTGCATGTTACTTTTTGCTAAAATATTGTATTTGTTTAATCTCCCTCCATAGAAATCCCTCCACTGACCTCCACAGACGCCAATACTGCAGCACACAACCTCCACTGATGGATCTCCGACTGCGCCAACACTTTGGCTCCCCTGAAGAAAGCCCCAAGAAAGCGGCACTCCAAGAAAGCCAGATGGTTCTTGCTATATTCCCACTTGTTACTTCCTGGAGATTTCAGTATGTTATGGTCTGCGTTCTAATTCCATATGGAACTTTATGACAGAGTCACTGTAGCTGAAAGGTCAGTTGCACTGGACCTTGATGATGATCAGACCGATCTATGCTGCTGTGCTGCTATAATAAATATTCAAAGAAATACTTGGATCTTGCGTACTTTCCACAATTGGAGACGAGCTGAGGAACACTGCTCTCAACTTGGAGCTGCAGCACAGAAGCGCTGTGTCCCTGGACCCACAATTTCCAGTCGGAGTAACTTTAAGGAAATCGTTTACAAATGAAGGAAATGCGGAAATAAATGAATCCCTGGTAAAGAAATTCCGGACTGCGTGACTTCACCTGAACGTCAGTGGCAACATTTTATTTGTTTTACAAGATTCAACTCAACTACTCATCTACTAACGGTAAGCGTACCGTGAGCGCGAGCAATTTGAATATTTTCACATACATGTGCATACCGCGAGCACTTAAATTTAAAAGTAAATAACTGGTGCGTGGCTCATCTTTGTCCACAAAGAACTCCTGCCCGGAAGCTTCTTCAGTTCTGAAACGTGTTCACGCAATGTTCCCACGCAAACGTGAAGTGTCAAGACGTGATACACGCAAAGTGGGAGCTAGTTTGAAAAATTCTCGAGTTAATTGAGTCCCTAAGCAACGCGTATAGCAACAGATACGTGGAACGTGTTTCATCACAAAGAAGGGTGAAAAGAAGTGTTTAAAGAAAGAAAAGTATATTTCTACACTGTCTGGGTTCAGAAGGGCAAGTAATTTTTAGAGTTCCATCCCAAATTGTTATTGCTGAAGGTGAAGAAGCAACCAATCTTTATAATGAGGCATTGCTTAGAATGGAGAAAAGATTTAAACCCACTACAAATATTGGTTTAAATAGATTAAAATTTTACACAAGAAGAAAATGAATCGTTTGATGATTTTTTAACATCTATGCGAACATTGAGCATGCAGTGTAATTTTGGAAACATGTGTGATGAAATGATAAGAGACCAAATTATCGTCCATGTTAAAAGTAAAAAAACACAAGAACAATTGTGGGTGATGGGCGACCCGAAACTTTCAGAGGCCATTTCCACAGCTAAAGCTTTTGAACAATCTGAAAAATGGATGCACACTGTTAGGGACGTGAACAATAAGACAGAAAAGAATGAAGAAGTGTGTGCAATTAAATGCCTTGCAGATCAAAGGAATGATACAGCAAATGCTACTTTTAATACATCTCGTAACATTAACTAGGGTAGTTATAACTTTTTTTTATAAAAGTGATAGGAACATAATTTGTTACAAGTGTGGCAGTAAAACACACATAGCATCTTTTGGAGGATGTCCGGCTATAAACAGGGAGTGTAGAAAATGTGGAAAGATGGGACATTTTGCCAATATGTGTAGAGATCAAAGGAAGTATGTACCTCAAATGCGTGGAAAAGAGTTTCATGCACGTTAGAAAGAGATAGAGAGAAACATAAGTATGAATGTGTTCCTAGTGTTGAGAACAAGGGTTTTGTAGGTTCCCTAATAGAGGGAGTTGCAAATGTTAAAGATACGGAGGACGTACCTGTTAGAAAGGCTTGCATGTGTACTGTTGAGGTTTCTTGTGTAGAACTAACTCTCATGGCTGATTCAGGCTCACCATGGACCATATTTCTAAAACATATTTATTGGAAAAACTCAGTGCGGTTTTTGATATAAAAGAGATTTTGCCGCCTGATATTACAGCAAAGAGTTATGATGGACTAGAATTGGAAGGATATTTCATTACAAGTTGACGTTTTAAAAGCAGGGTAGCACAAATAAAATTATATGTGGCAGTTAAAGGAGTGAATGTTCTAGTTTGGAAAGACCAATGGAAACTTGGTATAATTCTAAACCCAAGGTCAAAGGAACCGGTTACGTTAGATGAAACTGTTTTATTTCAAGAATATTTCTGTTACCAGTTATGAAGACAAGGAAAGATTTATAAAGGAGAGTTATAAAGAAGTCTTCACAGATGCGTTGGGGAAGCTCAAAGAGTATTCACATCATATTAGACTTAAGAATAACGTTACACCAGTTAAACAAAGGCTTAGAAGTGTACCAATCAATGTTAGAGAAAACTTAAAGAACATGCTAAGTGAACTTGTATCAGAAGGCATCATTGAGCCTGTGGACTCTTCTGAGTGGGTTTCACCCACTGTTTTGGTTCGTAAACCGGACCAAAAATTGAGCGTATGCGTTGACTTGAGAGCGCTGAATGCAGGAATTGTTGTGGATTGTCACCCCCTCCCCAACATAAATGAGGTTGTGTCCATGTTGGAGGGTGCCAAAGTGTTCTCAACACTCGACTTAAGGTCAGCGTATCACCAGATTCCATTAACAGAAGAGTCTAAAATGCTAACTGCGTTTATTACTCCACAGGGTTTGTATCAATATACCAGGATGCCATTTGGGTTAGCTTCGGCTGCCTCGGTTTTACAAAGAGTCATGTTTAATATCTTTAGAGATGTAGACTACTTTGTAAAATGTTTTCAGGACAATATTTTAATATTCTCATCCAATGAGGAAGAACATCTGAAACACCTTACAGAGGTATGTGAAAGATTTAAAAAAATGGTCTGACTCTTAAGGCACATAAATGTAAGATGTTTAAAGAAACAGTTGAGTATTTAGGTCACACACTTACAGGTAATGGTGTTGTTTCAAAAAAATCAAACGTTGATGGTATTGTAAATGCCCCGGCTCCAACAAACAAGGAGCAATTGCTGTCCTTCGCAGGCATGTGTGAATATTATAGCAAATTTGTAAGCAATTTTGCTACAAAAATGGAGCCTTTGAGGAAGTTATTAAGACACAAGGCAATGTTTGAGTGGGGAAAAAGAGCAACAAGAAGCATTTGTAGCTATCAAAGAAGACATTGTGAAAGCTCCTACTTTGAGACCGTTCTGTTTGAACAAAGAGTGTGTTATCACGGTCGATGCAAGTTGGTATGGTATCGGGGGTGTTTTGTCACAAAAGTGTAGAAATGAAGAATGGAATGTTTGTTTTGCTTCCCGAACATTGAATGAAACAGAGCGCAGGTATTCGGTCATAGAGAAAGAGTTATTGGCTTGTGTCTGGGCAATTGAACACTACCGTAATTATGTCTGGGGAAATAAGTTCACGTTAAGGACGGATACCAAACCTTTAGTTAGTATTTTACCACCTGGGTGGAGGCTGGAACTCCACCGCACGTATTGCCAGACTGATTTATAAGTTACAGGAATATTGTAATGCACATGTTGACGAGAATTTAGATAATTGCGAAATTGTCACCACCATTCAAGATGCTGTTGTTGGAGGTTTTGAGGACAATTCTGAGGATGAATGGAGGTCAAGTGAAAAGGAAGATTTGTTATGGCAAACTGCCAAGAGATATATCTTGGAGGGTTGGCCCAGAAAGATATCAATGAAGAAATTATGCCTATGTTTAAAGTTGCGGAAGAGTTAAGAGTTGGAGGGAGATCTTATGTATAAAAGTGGTAAGGGTGTGCCACCTGCTGGAGTACGTGATTTAATTTTGAAGTTAGCCCATAAATCACATCCTGGAATGTCTGCCATGAAAAGTTTGGTCAGAAATTATTTCTGGTGGCCTGGTATGGATCGCATGGTTGATCGCACTGTCAGAGAATGTGATGTGTGTATTTCCAGTGAAAGAATGTTGAAAGTCAATGTACCTCCCCTTAAGAATTTTGAGTGGCCTGATGAACCGTGGAAGAAATTGGCTTTGGATATATCTAGTCCATTTATGTGTTTACCATCTGAATCACGGTATGCCCTAGTACTTGTGGATTACCACTCAAAATAGCCTCAAAATGGCCGGAGGTTAAGTTTGTTTCCCTTTGAACCACAAATAGGATTTTTGAATTTTTTAAAGAAATGTTCACGAGGGAAGGTTGTCCTTCAACACTTGTAACTGATAATGGCGTGCAACTTATTTCTGCTGAGATGGAAGAGTTTCTAAAGCGTCATAACATAAAACATGTTACCACGTCTTCTATATGCGCCACATGAAAATGGCCAGGTTGAAAGTTTCAACCGTGTTTAAAAGGGTTATATTTCTGACACTGTCAAATTGGAGGGTGATTGGAAAAACATATTGAGAGAAAGACTATGGTTATATAGGATTACCCCACACACTGTCACAGAAGTTAGCCCTTTTCGCATTTTAAAAGGAAGAGATCCTGCCTCCAATATATGTCCATGGTGGTTTAAGGAGAAATGTAAAAAAAAATATGTTGAATGGAGAGATAGTGTACAATACTGCTGAACTTGGATCTTGCGTACTTTCTACAATTCTCTCCTGCCCTTCATGAATCCAGATGCATCTATAGATGGCTCAAGAAGAGATGGAGGAGAAGCAAAACCCCGGACGACCACTCAGTCTTCAAGACTGCTGTCACCGCACACCACCACCTCATCAGAACAACGAAGAAAGTGGCCCTACAAGAAAGGACCAACACATTCAACAGCAAGGAACTTTTCACTGTGGTCAAACAATTCGCCAGACATAGCACAGAGACAGCAGACATCCCCCCGCCCAAGATCTCTGTAACAACCTCAGTACCTACTTCTACCGCAAGATCAAGGAGATATGTGACAGCTTCGACAGCCTGGATACCCTAGACCCTCCCACCCCATCTGCAACCACCACACCCTATGACGCCGGACCCCAACAGACCCTAGTCTGCTAGACCCCCCCCCCTTGAACGACACCCTAAAGATCATGAATAATATCCACTCCGGAGCAACCTCAGCCTCTTCCCACATCACATCTTCAACAGAGCAGACACCACCATCGTCCGAGAACTCAGCCGCACCATGAACTGCTCCATCAAATCCGCCACTGTCCCAGAAGACTGGAAACACGCAGAGATCAAACCCTTGCTGAAGAAACCTCAAGAACTTCAGACCCATCTCTCTCCTCCCCTTCTCAGCCAAGGTCATCGAGAAGGCCATCAATGCCCAACTTTCTGAGTTCATCAAAGCAAACACCATATCCTGTACCTCTCCCAATCAGGCTTCTGAAGCAACCACAGCACCGAGATCACCCTCCTCGTCGCGACAGATGACATCTGTGCCCTCCTTGATTGAGGCAAAACTGCAGACCTCTCTGCAGCCTTTTATACCATCTATCACCATACACTATGCACAAGACTCCAGTACGCCAGCATCCAATATAAAGCCCTGAAATGGATCCACTCCTTCTTCACCGGCCAAACACAGAGTCAGACTACCTCTGTTCCTCTTGGAACCCACAGAGATCAGCTGCGCAGTACCTCAAAGCTCCTCCCTGAGACCCACTCTTTTCAATATCTACATGGCTCCGCTCGCAGCCATTGGCAGAAACGACGGACTCAGATCGTTTCCTACCCAGACGACACCCAGCTGATACTCTCCCTCACCAACGAACCCAGAGTCGCCAAGAACAACTTTCACGATGGGATAAAGGCTGTTGCAGCCTGGATGAAGAACAGCTGCCTCAAGCTCAACTCAGAACAGACCAAAGCCCTCATCATGGGCTCCACCCCATATGCATGGGACGATTCCTGGTTTCCCGCCGCACTTGGAACATTCCCCACACCCACAGACCATGCACAGAACCTTGGCATCATCCTCGACTCCTCGCTCACCCTGAACAGCCAGATCAATGCCGTCACATCATTCTGTGTTACAACAAACAAGTGATGGACGGAATGCTGACAATGCAGACATTCTCCCCCAGTCAAGAGATCTGGGTTAAATCCATTGTTCTTTTGCCCACTACGCCACCCCAGTTTAGACATGGCCATACGCAAATCAGTCTTGACCCTGTGCCTCATGGGAACAGTCCAGCCCGAACTGCCAAGCCATGTCTTCCCTGGACCAGAATCAAGCATCCTAGGACCGGTTTCTGGCTATCAGCCGTCATCAGCCAGGATAGCTTGACTCCAGTGGCGTAGTGAGCACGGGTCCCACGTCTGGGAATACCCATCCCACTTAGGGCGAAAAGCGTTACAACAAACAAGTGATGGACGGAATGCTGACAATGCAGACATTCTCCCCCAGTCAAGAGATCTGGGTTAAATCCATCATTCTGCTTCCACAAACTACGTCTGCCCCGAAAGATCTTCAAATGGACCCCCACCGAGTCCAGAAAGACAGTCATCCACGCACTCGTCAGCTGCAGAATCGACTACGCCAATGCACTCTACGTCGGCATCACCCAGAAACTCCTCAAGAAACAGCAGAACATCCAAAACGCCGCCGCCAGGCTCATCACGCCTACTAAGCCCTACAAGACGTGGGACCTGCATACCTCAACCACTGCCTCGCATTCCACAAACCCAGCAGAGACCTCCGCTCCGCCCACATGGCCCTGGCTACCGTCCCATGTATCTGCAAGACCACAGCAGGAGGAAGATCCTTCTCCTACCTTCCAGCGAAGACCTGGAACACCCTACCTCTCCCCCTCAGCCAATCACCGTCACTGCCTCAATTCAGGAAGGACCTCAAGACCTGGCTCTTTGACTGAACCAAAGCGCCTTCGATGGACCAGCAGCTTTCATCCCGCCTGCACCCCCCCCCAGTACCTTGAAACCCTTACGGGTGAGTAGTCACGCTTTACAAGTCATTGATTGATTGATTAGCAAAAGAAATCATGGTGCACAAGTAGATAGTAATGGCAAACTTCTTTGCTTCCAATACTAGAAAGCTCACAAGCAGACTGCCAACACCACGGGATCCTCCAGTCTTCCACTACTAAGCAATGGCAGTTCGACCATGCAACCACCTTGCCCCTGCCCACCACTCCCTCCCTCCAACACAACCACAAGAGTGGCAGTAGCACATGACAGTAGCACACTTGAAACAGCGGTGCCCCAATACAGCCTGAGAGATAAAATTACATTAAACAACTGAACACGTCTACCAATTAAACTAAATGATCAACATAACAAACTACAAATCTCAGATATGTTCAAACATCTTTACAGAAGCATACTGTTGTGCTGGAATATAGTGTGACACAACAGGACACACAAACAACATGTCCAAAGCAGTAACATAATGAGCCAAAATATGTGGTTTCAGACAAAGAATCATTCAGTACAGATGGCGATATCATAAACCTCACAGTGTAAGAACGGCTGCTTACATACAGAGGCTTTGAAAATGTGGGAAAAGGGCCACGAAGCGTATCATCGAAACAAGCTAAAAGAAAAAAGCATTTTTGGAAGGGGTCTGGCAACGCTGAAGTTAAAGCTATACATATGGGCATGTCCAGTTGCCTTATAGCACAGGGAAGTCCAACTGCCAACCTTACTTTTTCAGGGAAATTGAAAAGGGTTAATAGAACCACATCTGCCTACTGGCTGTTCTGCTGGGTTATTTCTGTCAAAAGAAACCTCTGTGTTGATATACATTGCTTTTGCACTCCAACAATGTAATGGCACTTAAGGACAAGCCTGCCTTTGTGCTGATCAGCTGCTCTCCTAACCAAATACAAGCTGCCAGCTTAGCTGGTTCACACTGCTCGTTCTCTCCCACAGTTCTAGATACCTGTTGTTCTCAATCACAAGAAGCCCAACAAAATAACACGACAGATAGAGTCGCACAACTAATGTATAAACACAACAACAACAGGAAAGATAAATCAACCTACACACCAATATTGAGCTACATTATTTGCCAAGAAGGGGTCGAAATGAGCACTCATTTATTGACTTTATCCGAGTAACCTTTAAATTTCTTAATTAAACTAGTTTTGATGACCACATTAAAACTTTCTTCAAAAACTTCCTAAACTTAAATTTGATGCTGTCCCTGTGTAAACATTGAAATATTTACAGTAGTTAAGTCGATACTGAAAAGGTTAAAATACTGGGAAATGTCAGATTATAGATGTACAAGGACTACCATTCTGGATAACAATGTAACAACACACGAACATTATGTAGGAAAATCAATTTTAAGTAAAATGTGTCAAAAATATGGGCTTGTAAATTACACCCACCCATTTAAACTCCTCGGAGTTCTCACCTGCTTCTGAAATCCGATTGATTTCTCTAAGTTTGTCGGCGGTGGAGGGGAAGCCGTGGGCTTTGCAGCATGGAGGGAGCAGAGGAGTCAGTGTGTCTTTAAGCTCACTCAGGCAGCTCTGATTTCATGAGCCGATGCGCATCATACAGCGGCATTAAGCAATAGGTGGAACAGCAAATGGGACAAGATAAGAACAATATTTACAGGGCTGTTTACAGAAACGGCAGTATAAGCATCAACACTACAAAGAAACAAAAGGGAACCTTCGCAAAACTGGGCTCAAAGAAATGAAAAAAATAATGCGCATACACAAACAGAAAAAGACCAAAGTAAAAGGTTACAAGTAAAAGGCTCATGCCCCGTGGCAGGGAGCAAGTCACAAGAAGGAGGGACAAAAAACACAGATTACCCACATGGAAGCAAGATTTTGGAAGGGCACGCAGAGAAACAAATGAAACAATGGGCGGGTCTAAGCCCACAGAGTGGATACAACATGTCTCGAAGAGACAGCACTTGCACTGCCTAGGTGAGACCTAAAATGGGAAGCTTTAAGCCTGGCAAAAGGTTTATTTTGTCAGTTTGAAATGGCAGTTTAAACTGCACACACAGACTCTGCAATGGCAGGCATGAAGCATGGTTACAGGGCTACTTAAGTGGGTGGCACAACAGAGCTGCTGGCCTGGGTTTGGATTGTGTTGGATTTGAGGGTCCAGTCTTGTGTTTTTTTTTTTTTTAAATTTCTTTTTATTGAACAATCTTATCACCAAATTAACACATCAAGTGACTTCCTGATAAATCTTCAATGTTTCTAAGTGACATACCATACCATACAGAGTCTGTACAATGAAAGAATTTAGGGGATCAAGGGGACTCAGGCGCTTCCGCCTGACAGGTCGGCGGGTCACAAATATCACCCCTATAATGATTCCAGGCCTCCCAGATCCTGCTCCACTTCCTCGGACAACCCCTTGCTGAATAGACTGATCTCTCCCTAAACATACACCAGTCCAAGTCCTCCATCCACTTCCCAATCCGTGGCGGCTGGCTGGCACCCCACAGTTGGGCAATGTTCCGTTTCGCGATCATAAAAGCCAACGTTGCCCACTGCACCTTGTATGTGTTTAGGTCTGTGGGCTCCCAGACATTCAGGAGGCATCTGTGGGCCTCTGGCTGAAGATCTGTGCCCAGGACCGCCCGTAGTGTGCGGTGAACCTCTCCCCAATATGTTTGTACCCTTCTACAGTGCCACAGTATATGCCTAAACGTCCCAAGTTCCCCGCATCCCCTCTTACACTCTCCGCCCTCTGAACGACCCATCCGGATCAAACAGGGTCCTGTGACATATGACCTGTGTAGTATCTTAAGCTGATTGCTTGTTATTTTGTGCTAATCACTCGCCTTGAGGCGGAAAGCCGGGGCTCTTAGCGCTCGCTTGCGCTGCTATCTTTCTGTGTTATTTTTAATTGAGAAGAATTGCACAGATACTTTTGCCACTACGAACGCTGCCTTCAGCATCTAAAAATTGTAAGAACTGATCCATTTTAAAAAATTGTATATATCTTAAATAGCCCGTTTTTATCTTTGTTCTTACCTGGGGTGAGATTACTTCCCTCCAGGCAGCAGTCAAACAGGACAGCGCAGCTCAGCTGTGAGTGACGCTGGGCACTCCCCCCCACCCACCGGAGCCGCCATCTTGGGAAGGGAAGGGAGACGGTGCAGTCCATCGTCCCTCCTACCCTCCTCACTCACCAATGGATAAAAACATCTGCTCCGCACGTCCGCGCAGCGGGCGGGCGCAGCGGGCGCGCCGGCGGCGCGCCGAAGGCGCGCCAAAGGCAAGCCCGTCTGCGCCCGTCCGCGCTGAGGACGCGCTGCAGGACGGGCTGGACCCTGGGCCCCCAGGCATTGACGCGCCTTCCTCCCGGGGGGACCTTTATGGCACCCTTTTGTCCCTTAGACCCCCTGCGCTCTGCTGCCATCATCAGCTCAGACCCGAGGTATTGTGTCGCGCCCACCTGTGTCCCTCGTGCAACGTTCCTTTTGCCGGTCCTACTCAGGCCCGCACTTATTCAATCTCTTCTTTGCCGGCCAGTCATACCTCCCAATCCAAACAGGGATTTTTGATCAATGCGCGCTCATTGATCAAACATGGGATTGAATTTCACGATTTTGTTAGTTCAAGGAACCCTGACTGGATCTTTGTTACAGAAACGTGGGCTACTGAGTCTTCTGGCCATGATCTGCTTCTGGCCATTCCTGAAGGATACACCTTTCTAAGGTTAGACAGAGAACGCTGTAGAGGGGGTGGAATAGCCATTCTTTTTAAATCTACTCTCACATGTACCATAAAACCCTTATCGATCTCTACGGATCCTTTTGAGGCGCTATACTTTTGTATTGTGCATACCCCGGTGAGCTCCTTTTCTGGCATACTACTTTATAGGCCCCCTGGGTCCAGAGCTAATTTTTGCTCAGAACTTTTTAGAATTTTGGAACCTTATTTTGGTAGACCCCATCTCACTATTCTGGGCGACATTAATTTTCACCTAGAGGATGTTACTTCGAAAGAGACCTGCTCTCTGCTTAATTCTCTGGAGGCATGTGACTTTGTACAACGAGTTCTCCACCCGACTCATAAGGCGGGGCATATCCTTGACGGGATCTTTTCCAACGACCCTAGATTAGGGGTTGGGACACCGGTCCCGATTACCTGGTCTGACCATTTAGTAGTCCCGCTGTTTCTAGACATTCCCTGCCCCGTTGCCATTGAGGGCTCTGGTCAAAAACAATTCAAAAGGAGCTTCAAAAATTTTACTAAGGAGGCTGTAGCCCCTTTTATTCTCAATGCCCATATTTCAACTCAGCGGAAGGTGGATGAGTCGGCCCAAGAACTTGCTGATGCCATCACCAGAGCCGCTGACGAACTAGCTCCTCCTTCCCTGAAAGCTGCAGCTAGACAGAAGCCAACTGCCCCCTGGTTTTCCGTCGATCTGAGGCTTCTCAGACAAACTTGCAGACAGAAGGAACGTAGGTGGCGTAAATCCTGGGATCTCAAGGATAGAGAAGGCTATAAGAGCCTACTACGTGAGTACAAAAAGAGAGTCATTAAGGAAAAACAGGATTATTTTTCCAATTTAACCTGTTCTTTAACATCCTCCAAAGAGCTTTTCAAAATAGTGGACTCTTTGTGCTCTCTCCAGGCCCCCGATCCTGTAGTAGCTTCCCAGGAGCTATGCAATGATATATCAGACTTTTTCTACAAAAAGATAGATGATATCTACATAGCTCTAAAGTCGCAGGGGAACTCGCTTAATGCCGAGGATTTCTCCCAAATTAAACTTCTGGAAGCTTGGACTAAAGAATCCTCTCACTCCCTTGATCATTTCCCTGCCCTTTCGCTAGAGGATCTTAATAGCCTGTTGGACAAAACTAAATCGTCATCTCCACTCGATCCAGTTCCTCTGAAAGTACTGAAGAACTGCAGAGAGATCATTCTTCCTTCGATGCTGGAAGTCATGAATGGAGCATTGGAACAGGGCATCTTCCCGTCACTTTGGAAGAAAGCCATCGTGAAGCCGCTGCTGAAAAAGACCACCTTGGACCCTGGAGTACTGAAGAATTTTAGACCCATCTCTCTGCTGCCGGCCCCTGCTAAGATGTTGGAGACCCATTTGAATTTCCATCTTTCAAACTTCCTCGATACCTCTGGTTTCTTGGACGGGTCCCAACATGGCTTTAGAAAGCTGCATAGCACGGAGTCTGCTTTGACGAAAGTCATGGACAACATCCGCAGAAAAGTGGATTTGGGTCTAACCACCGTACTGGTGCTGCTGGATCTTTCAGCAGCATTTGACACCCTGTCTCCCCTTACTTTAACAACTAGGTTAAGGGAGGCAGGGGTAGAAGGACCGGCACTCAGTCTCCTGAGCTCCTTTCTTCAACAACGAGAGCAGCGTGTCATGCTAGGTGAATACCTCTCCCCCGCTAAGTCTTTGCAATGTGGGGTGCCACAGGGGTCGGCATTGAGTCCGACCCTGTTTAACATCTACGTGGCCCCACTTGCAAGACTAGTAAGATCTCAGGGGATGGAGGTAGTGTCGTATGCCGACGACACGCAGATTATGGTATCCCTGACTCACTCTGTGGGTGAAACCGCTTCTAACTTTAGGGCCTGCATGCAACTTGTTGCAGAGTGGATGATTGCCAACTCCCTAAAGTTGAACGGGGACAAGACAGAGGTCCTGGTCTTTGGCAAGGACCAGGGCATATGGTCAGATGATTGGTGGCCTCCTTCTTTAGGTAGCTGCCCAACACCAACACAATCTGCCAGGAACCTAGGCGTCATCTTCGACACCCAGCTCTCCATGGAGCTTCAGGTCAACAGAACGGTGGCTACCTGTTGGGGAGTCATCAAGACCTTGAAAAGAATCGTACACTACTTGTCCCCTCAGGCACGGAAACAGGTGGTGATCGCCCTTGTTGGCTCAAGGCTTGATTACTGCAACTCAGTGTACGCCGGGGCCAACAAGGGCCTGCTTCAGCGTTTGCAGGTCATACAAAACGCGGCAGCGCGGTTTGCTCTCGCTTTGCCCTGGCTGGCCTCGATGATCTTAGCGAGGAAGAACCTCCACTGGCTCCCCATCCCCTCAAGGATCACTTTTAAACTCCTCTGCCTTACATATAAGGCTTTAACTGCAGGCCCGGCTGATGCCCTTGGATCACTTCTCTCTAGATACGTTCCGAGTAGATGTCTCCGATCCAGTGAGCTTAATCAACTGGTAATTCCCAGAGCCAAGAAGGCTAGATGGGGGAGCAAAGCTTTTTCCATACTGGCTCCTCTGATGTGGAATTCACTCCCCCTGGAAATCAAAACATTGCCCTCCCTTGACCTCTTTAGGAAGTCATTGAAAACTTGGCTCTTTATCAATGCTTACCAGTAGGCTCTGTTTCTTTTCGCTCACAGTCTTTATTTGGATTAGGCGCCTTGACGCCCATTGGGCATAGCTGCGCAATATAAATAATGTTTCATTCATTCATTCATTCACCAACCTCAGCCGCATTTGGATTACCACCACCCGTGGGGAAGAAACCGCCTCCCGCCAGTCCTCATCATCCAGTTCCAGGCCATCCTCAGACCAGTGGCGTCTGACAGTTACCAACGGGTTCTCCATGTTGTTTATCACCTTCTTATATATTAAGGAGATGATCTTCTCGAGAAGATGCCCATCTAGCACTCTGTCCTCGAGGGGAGAGGCGTCTGGGAGTGTCGTTCCCCTAGGGATGTGAGTGTGTAGCGCATCAGTCTCGTGTTTTTAATGACTCGTCCACCTCTACAGTGAAGTGCATGTTTATGTTTTCACCTCCCCACTTCTCGCACCAGGGAAGAAAATATTCTGATTAAAAGAGTTTCCTTCTGAGCAGTCTCATTCATGCAGCATAGCACGTTTTAATGAGGTGAGAATCAGAATTCACTCTTATCAAAATCCTGCTCCAGGGATTCATTTAAGCAAGGGGGAGGTGAGGTCCAAAGTGGCAGAGTAAGGCCCATCCAATTTGGCTTCATGCATCAGGGAGTTGTGTGGGGAGTGGCAGGAGGCATCTATGTCCGGCCACTGGGAACTAGTTCATCTTTTCACTTTGTCATGTATTTCTAAACATACTATAAACACACTAGTTCATACAATTTTCATTATAAAAATAATTTATTTTTACAGTAGAATACCACTTTCACATGAATGTTTCTGCCACATGCACAAAGATGGAAAAGGCTATAAACAACAAAGTCTATATCCTATCATTCAGCACTTCATGATTGAGTCTGTATTTTTCTGGGTAATCTGTATTAGATTAACAGATGCATTTCAAATGTTAATTTACTGCAGAATTCTTATGAAAAATTGACAAATATTAACGATCTATAACTTTCATAACTGAAAGCATGCATAAGGATTTCAGCAATGGAACTGAAATGAGGCAATATGTTTTAAGTTCTTTTTCTGGAGTATTTTTTAAAATAAACACTGATCTAGGAATACTCCTCTGCAGGTTCATGAGAATCCAATTTTTGATAGCAAATACCTATATAGAACACCTACATGTATTTAGGCCGAAATATATCAGAGGCATTAGAGAATGAAACAGACCAAAAAAGTTAAATAAAAACAGAAATAAACATGTCGCACATAATGTGTTTCTTATAATGTTAACACTTTCCCATGAATGGTAATAAGGCATCAAGTATATTCCTGCAAGAAGTCATCAAATATAAAATATGTGAATTGCTTGAAATACATTTCAGAAACAGACACTCTAAACGTTTTAGTGAGAAAGTAATTTAGGTTTTAAAAATCATTATTTCGTTCAGCATAGGGTTGTTTAAAAATCATGTCCAGTCCAATCTTCGAGAGCACACTATTTTCCTCTAGCACTTTACATTCCACAAAAAGGTAAAACAACTGCAGTAGCGGGCAAAAAGGTAAGAGTTCTGTAACAAAGAAAGATCACATTTTCCAGGCACTTTGCATCATCAGAATGAAATAGGCATCGCTATCGATAGACGCACTCACTCCAGAATAGTAATTTAGAAATTCATCTTTTGTAACCTAAAACAAGGAAAAAAACTTTAGTTAGACCTTTGTTAAAAACACTCATGGATTAAAACGGGTCGTGACGGATATAAAATGGGCGTACCAGTTCTGCGCATTAATATAGTACATCTATTCATGTTAAGAATCCAAAAGTGTGAGAAAACTCAACACCTAACAATTTTAAAAATAGAAGTGTGAAGAAATACTTGTTTGTGTTACCCAAATGTGGACGTTAACAAATTTCTGTTTTTAAAACTCCAATATTATGGAATTGCCAATCCAGCTGGGTTGGGAGATTTAAAACATGGGAATCAACAGACTCCTAAGACTTAATTTCAAAGCTTTGCATAGGGCGTAATTGCAAGTGTGATTTTAAATATGTATTACAATATTATTCATAAAACTGGATACCGAAATCACCTCCAGTACTGGATTACAAGTAACACTTAGGACTAGACTGTAATCTTAGTTTTAGGACTGTGTCACAGATTTATTCATAGAAGCAGATCACAATCTCACCTAATGCGGGACTCAAATCTTATTTTAGGGCAGGATTGCTTTATAATTACAATCTTATACTTAGGCCTCAATTTCAATTGCATAATTACAATAGGACTATAATATTGATTTGAGAGCTGAATTGTAACTTTTTCTAAAGTACTAATTCTATTTCATACCGTCAAGAAAGAACAAAATGCTCCTAACAAAAGCAAGCAAAAGTTTAAATATTTTATTCACATGCATGCTTTGCCTTCAAAACATATAATAAAGACAGAAAAGAAACTCACCAACACCAGGGTTTAAAGTGAAAAAAGAAATGAAATGAGAAGTGTGTTTTTAAAAGGGTGAGTTTCTCGAGCAATGCGCTTCAATCAGTCAATCACTGGGATTTGTAAAGCGCTTGGCTGCTTCAAAGAAGGGTCTAAGCGCTCAAAGCAAAACTGAGTACAGGACCGGGCATTCAAATCTAGTTTTGATCTAACAGCCAGGTTTTTAAATCTTTCCTGAACTGATGCTCAGACTCCGCCATTTGGATTTTGGCAAGCAGGGTGTTCCAGAGTTTAGCAGTCAGTACTGCAAAGGATATACCTCGCTTTTGGGCTTTGGAGAACCTAGGGACGCGCATGAGATGGAGATGGTTAGATCTCAATGATCTTCCCTGCTGGTACAGGCCGAGTCTGTTTCTCAGGCAGCAAGGGCCTTTTCTGCCAAGGCTGTGAAAGCCATGGTCAGAGCCTTAAACTTGATCCTTTTGAAGCCAGTGAAGCAGTCTAAGATGCGGCGAGATAGGATAACGAAAAGGAACCGGACGAACCAGCCTAGCCTCCTGCATTCTGTATGATCTGAAGCCTATGGATCAGGTAGGCAGGTATCCCCATAGACAAGTTGTTTGTGAAAACCAAGTGAGTTGTCACAAGAGCGTAGATTACTGTTTTTCGGGTCTCAGCGGGAAGAAAGGTATCAGTTCCCTAACTGGTCGGAGTTTCAAGAAGCAGATCAATGAGAGTTGCCTAATCTGGGCTGTGAACGAAAGATCAGCGTCAAAAACAGGATCCCAAGGTTTCTGGCCAATCAGACCGGAGCCAGGGTGGATTCAGTTCGGCCGGCCCCAGAGGCTAGCGGGGGCGAGGCCCTCGGGTTGAAGAAAATAATCTTTGTTTTATCTGTGTTTAGTTTAAGAAAATTTGATTCCATCCATTCCACAACATCTTTTAGACAGTCTTTAAATTTGAGAAAGGCCGCCGCTGAATCTCTCAGAACAAGAACAGTAGTTGTGTATCGTCCGCAAAGGAAACTACCTTCACTCCCCAGCATTCAACAAGGGTGGCTAAAGGAGCTAGTTAGAGATTGAAGAGCAGCGGGCTACGTGCAGAGCCCTGGGGTACCCCATAGACAAGGGGTTTGGAAGAGGAGGAAAAAGGGTGATGAAGAACCCCCTGTTAATGCTCTTCCAAAAAGGATTTGAACCAGTATAAAGATGTGCCTTTAATGCCAAGTAGACTTAGCCTGTGGTATGTGCCACCCTGTTGAATGCTGCTGATAGGTCTAACAAAACCACCATAGCAGAGGAGCCAGTCTACAGTTTCTCTGACAAACTCCGACACTTCCAGTAAGGAAGTCTCCGTGCTGAAGCCAGACTGAATATCATGTAGCAGACTGTTTGCCACAATGAAGGATGATAGTTGGTGATTCACCAGCTTCTCCAGGATCTTAGATGGGCATACAGATGCTGAGCACACTTGAGTCTGCATTGTTTTTTTTTTTTTAGAAACAGTAGCAGGCATGCCTGATTCCATATGGAGGGGAAGATTTCAAATGTCAACAAGGCGTTCCAGATCATATTATATAAGCATTAATTGACTGTGCAGCCAAGCTAAGAATATGAGGGGGGCATGGGTCTTCAGGGGAATCCGATTTGCATTTTAATAGTCACTCGAAAGAGTCCTCTATCGAAATAGTACAGAATTCGGAGAAAATAGGTGAGTGGCTGGAGGGCAGTGCCAGTGTGTCAATAGTGCCAGCAGATCCCGGAAAGGTGGAGTAGAGTTTTTGGATCTTTTTATCAAAAAAGTTAGATAGCCTAGAGCAGAGGTTGTGTGAAGGAAGAAAGGTACTGTTAATCACTTCAGGGGAAGTGAAAGACTTGATGATTTTAAAAACTTCTCTAGATGTGTTGGAGGCAGATGCAATCTGCGTTGCATAGTGCTCCCTCATGGAGTTTCGGATAAGTTCATGAAAGTTCCTGAGGGCTGCCTTGTATGCCTGTTTAGCCTCTGTGTCATGGACTTTCTCCAGCTACGCTCGAGCTTTTTGCAGCAGCTTTTCTCTGCTCTTAGAGCAGGTGAAAACCAAAGTGCCAACTGCTTGGCTCATTTTTGCTGAATACAATTTATCAGGTTCACTAGGATCCAGTGCTGAAGAGATCCAGTTAATAAATAGGATTGTGTCACTAACTGGATTGTCTGCAAATGTGGGAAGAGTGTTTTGGAGTGAAGGCACAAAGGAATCCAGCGCGACTTTCCACCAATTTCTCTTCATTTTGTCAGAGCACTTGGCTTCAAGCTGGTTACGTGGACCATAGAAGAAAAAAGCAACAAGGAGTTTGGTCAGTCCACACCAGGTGTGTAGGGGGTGTGGTCTGGCGACAGAGGATCTCTGAGACGATAAGGTTCAATGTATTTATTGCCTTATTGGTTCAGGTCAGTAACATGTTGAGTCAGATTGAAGCCAGCCATGGTCTGGATTAGCTGACGATCATGATAGCAATTAGGGGGCATCAATGTGCAGGTTAAAATCTCCAAAAACTGTGAGATTGGCGTATTGTAGGAATAGATGGGCAATGGAATCGCATAGCTGTGGGAGGCAGCTATTGGGGCGACGAAGGAGAATGTGGCCGTAGGTTTGATGGAAAAAATGAGAACCACAATATTGCCAATCTGGTCCAGTGTGGAGGTTGAAGCCTCCCTGGTATCCCTAAAAGTGACGGCAACGCCGCCTCCAATCTTTCCACCATCCCGGTTTGCACATAAGATCTGATACCCTGGGGAGATGACCTAGGAAAGGTCCGGGTTGGAACTATCTTTAAGCCAGGTTTCTGAGAGAAACATAAAATCCCATTTATTATCAGATAACAAGGAACATTATGTCAGAGGAGTGTTTGGGGAGTGACCTGCAGTTGATCAGGCAACCTCTGTAGCCCACCGACCTATAACGTACCATAGACAGCTAAGTGCAAGGTCACCCAGTGATACGGGAGCGTCTCCTTGTACCTTTGGGGAGAAGCTGCAGGACTTGCACACAAATTCCACGGTACTCTCAACGCTGGGGTCATGCAGTGAGGTGAGAGTGCAAGGGCCCTGATTCAGGGATAAGAGTGCTTCCCTTCAGTAGTGGCTAACATGGGTGGAGGGAAAACAGGCAGCATGGCTGATGCTGGGCACGGCCCAGGCGCGAACCGGCGCAGAGGAGCATACCTCTGGGGTGCCCGTTGTGTGCGTTTACAGCAAGGGTCTACTATTAAAGGTGATTGGAAGCAGGTCTAATAACCATTAGACCGCTCAGCAACCCAAGATGGCGCCCGCAGTGGCCCCACGAGTCGGGGTGCTCCGCTCGAGTCAGTGTGAAGAATTAAATGCCCCCAACACTGATGAACACAAAATGAATACGCCTCCAGTAAATGCACAGAACTAAAGGGCAGTGTGCTTTGAATTAAGGATTATACCTCTGGTAAAGTGCGAAGTGCAGAATCAAAGCGAGTAGCAATTTAAGCTGTGTACTTCAGCAAGCAGCATTAATGAAAATTCCCCCAGTGAGTTCAGATAAACGTTAGTTTAAAAGCATTTAGTAAGTTAAAAGCATTCAACAATTTCAGACATACCAATTAAAACAATTGTTGAAAAGCCGGCAGTACACCTGAGCCAGCACTTCACAATGATTTTTGAAGAAACATCGCTTGTCTTAAGGCTATGATGTGCTTTAGGACAATATTCACATCAGCTCTTTCCTTTTTAAATGAAAATATGCTTAAAACATACTTTTTGGTAGAGTTGTGAAGGAACCAAACCACTATTTTATTCATTATGAGATGCAAGTGATCATAAAGGGTATATTGAAATTAAATGGCTTAACCACTCTAGTATTGTAACTTTTTTTGGTTTAGTTATTTTAGATAAGTTGTCTCTCAATTAATTGTCCTTCTGTAATATTGGTAGTATATGTTGTTGATATGTTGAGAGTGAATGCAAAACATCATAATTTTAGGGAAGAGGAAAATGTCTTGACGGAGAAATTGCAATTTTACCCCCAATGGCTAAAACAGACATTGGTTTAATAATGTCTATTAGTGAAATTGTAATTATATATTATTTACATTTGGTTTTAAGTTTTTCTTTCTTTCTAACTCATGCCACCCTTTTGTATGAATGATACACATTATATCTGTTTTCCCTTAAATTCACCCAATTTAAGGAGTCATTCTCCTTATTGGAGGCACTCTTTCATCATATACTTCTTGCACGGTTGGACTGCCAAATTAACATTGAACGTGTCAGGAGTTACAACTCAACTAATTGATATCTAAAGCACAATGAAACACTACAGTGAGAATCATATGGCATGACATGCTGGTTATGAACAAGGTCCTTGAACAGGGATATATTTTTTTGGGTCAGTTTTGGAAAGCACATTTTGACATGGGGGTGGGATCCTACAGTGTAAAATAAATCTGTGACTGTGAAATAAATGGCATAACAACCAGGCCAAATAAATGTCCATTTACAAATGTTAGTGTTGTTTTTTTCAAAAGCAAGCAGGCATATATTTATTGGTCCTCTTTTAAGGTCTGATTACTGTTTCTTTCTCACTCAAACATTACCATGGCTGGAAATAGTTGTTAGCACATGTTAATCAGGTTAAACAAGAACCCATTGTTGCAAAGAGGGACAGATAATTGTTTAACAACACATATAAAACAATACCACTGGCATGCCTTTAAATCACACCAGCCCCGTTGTTAGTAGCTGTTAGTATCACCTCTACAGCTCCAATCTCAGCGTGAAAGAAATCAATGCAACGCACAGCAATTTGTCGTTGCCACTTATTAAATAAGCTTATAGTAAAAGTGTGCTCCCTGAGTCATACGGTTATAGTTTCCAGGCGTTTTTCATCATGGTGATGAAGTAGACATCGGTATCTACTGAGGCGCTGACCCCTGCATAGTAGTTAGTAAATTCTTCTGGTGTGACCTAAAAGGCAAAGATTAAAACAGAAAAGCAGATCTTCATGTGTTGCATTCTAATACACAAATGTCAGCTCTACAAACAACCTCAATTGAAGAGGGGGCTTTGGAATTGGCTGAGAGATATTTAGGACCTCGTTTAGAGGCAGATTAAGGAAGCCAACACGTATAATGTATTCTAACCCCTTGGGCATCTAAATAGGAGTTTGGGCAACCAAAGGCAGCACAATGGTTCTAGTTTTAGTGAACAAGGCGGGGGCAAAAGTACAGAAGAAGGCATGAACACAATGCTCCGGCAATCGCTCTGGGCAGCATTCCACCCTAATTCTTCA
Source organism: Triturus cristatus (assembly GCF_964204655.1). NCBI lineage: Eukaryota > Metazoa > Chordata > Amphibia > Caudata > Salamandridae > Triturus > Triturus cristatus. The sequence goes on from NC_140581.1 coordinate 267,095,691, forward strand.
CTGTGTGCCCACTGTGCCACGCCAGGTATAGGTCCCACTGACGGCTTGATTTTGTTCTATTCTGGAGCAGGCCTCACCTGGTAGTTCGGGATCTAAAGTGATTCAGTCGATGAAAAACGATGGGCCCGATTCACAAAGGTAAAATAAGACGACATCGGTATTCACAGAGAGCATTTACTACTCATAAATGCCCTTTGTGAATACCAAAAGTCGTAAAGTTAGACTTTCGTCTCAGTTCACCTTTGTGAATCAGTCCCTATGCGTTGGAATGCTACCCAGAGTGATAGCCCATGGTTTCGACTACTTGCAAGCATGCCTCTCATTACCTTTTGAGTGGGTCATTAAACACCAACCAGATCTATTGTTCATAAACCAAGGAAGCGCACCCTGAGGAATGATGATGAAGAGACATGGACCTTCTATGCTATAGTGCAACCATGGATGTGCAGAGAAAACACAAACCACTGCCCGTAGAAAAAATGAACATAGAAGATCCAAGATTACTGGTAGATTCTCTGCGAAACTCAAGGGCAACAAAGCAATCCTTGTGATAAGCACTGCCACTGTTCTGGATCCACAGAATGTAGGCAATACGTCAAGCTCAATTAATTGACAAGTGCCTGTTTTTTAGGCTTTGCCTCTCAGGGGGTAGCAAAATCAAACTGTCGGGGTATACACGTGGAGGGTGACCTAAGTTAGCTAGCTTAGTCTAGCCACCACTTATATTTTTCACAAATAATAAATGTGTGATCTATTTTAAAAATGTATTCATTTTTAAGAATAAATGTTCAGTAGTTTATCAGTTTAAGCGCTTTACTGATTGTCCGGGATATAACTTTGCAGATACTCTACATCATTAATTATGCTTAAAATGTTCAGAGGGTATTTTGCCATGATACAGTTTTAACGAGAGTTTAAGTTAAGGGATGCCTAAAGAAAGTAACTGGTTGATGTGAGTATATGTCTCGCAGACTATCCTTATGTAATGTTTCAGGAAATGCATGTGTCTGGTACATTTCCCTGGCTTGGGATGGAGAATGCCCTGCCATGTCAGCGGCCATCTTGTTGACCGCTTCCTCTTCCACTCTCAAGGGTCATAGATGAGGATGGTCTGAGTTAAAATCATCCTGAAATAAAGAGGAGAAAGGACAGTCATGGAGGCAATGGGGGAATAAGACTAAATGGCAGAATCTGTTGTGGAGTTTGCCATTCATGGGCAGGGCCTGAAGGCAGCAGGTGTGCAGAAATAAAGTAAAACAGCTCCCAGGACAACCCTCGCTTTAAACTCCCTGACCTGAAACCAGCTTAGTTCCAAGAGACTCGCTCAAAGAGAGTATTACAAACTCATACTAATTCATTTAAACTTTTCTTAACTATGTAGGTTGTGTGACCTACTGGTGATAGACTGAAAATTTCCTGGTTTTAATTAAGTAAAATAATACTTTATTGTGCTCAATTATGTTTTGAAGAACAAGTTACTTACCTTCGGTAACGATGTATCTGTAAGAAACATTAGTTAGTTAGATTCCTCACCTTAGAATATCCCCAGGCGTCAGACTGGATCCGGAAAATTTTTCGTCAGCAATACCCCTTGCGCGTCGCTAGGCGTCGTCTGCGGCTCCGCGTCCGTCGTCGGCGTAGTAATGACGTCGTCGGAGTACTTAGACGCCGCCCTCGCGCGCTGACGTCAGTACTTGTACATAGCCTTCCGCGCCAGGAACGCAGAGCCATGCAAGATACCGACACTGGTGCCAAAAAAAAATTCTAGGGCCCTGAAAGGGATAGCCTTAACCCTAGATGTCAGTTCGCAGAACGGGGAGGATGGGTGGGTCGGTGAGGAATCTAACTAACTAATGTTTCTTACAGATACATCGTTACCGAAGGTAAGTAACTTGTTCATCTGAAAGAAACACGTTAGTTAGATTCCTCACCTTAGAATAGATACCCAAGCAATACCATCCCCGGAGGTGGGTCTGCGAACCAAGATCACACCAGAAAGTCCTGAAGGACAGAACGGCCAAAAAAGCCATCCCTCCGGACTTGGCTGTCAAGGCAATAATGCCTGGCAAACGTGTGTAGCGAAGCCCACGTTGCCGCCTGACAGATGTCCTGCAAAGGGACACCCCGTCCCAAAGCAGTAGTAGCCGCCGTGGCCCGAGTAGAATGGGAGCGCAGCCCAACAGGAGGGTCCTTTTTTGCCAAGGAATAACAAATTTTGATGCACAAAACGACCCACCGAGAGATGGTCCGTTTGTGCACAGCTTTCCCCTTCTTAGCACCCACGTATCCAACAAAAAGTTGGTCGTCCACCCGGAACTGTTTTGTGCGGTCCAGATAAAAGGAGAGCGCACGCTTTGGGTCCAGACGGTGGAGCCTCTCTTCCTCTTTGGAAGGATGCGGAGGCGGAAAGAAGGTGGGCAAGGTGACAGACTGCTCAAGATGAAAGGGGGTCACCACTTTCGGAAGAAAGGAGGGACGAGGCCAAAGGACAACCGGGTCCAGATGAACAGAGAGAAAAGGAGGCTTTGATGATAAAGCCTGGAGCTCACTCACCCGTCTAGCCGAGGTGATGGCTACCAGAAAAGCAGTCTTAAGCATCAGCAGACGAAGAGGACAATTATGAAGAGGCTCAAAGGGAGCGCACATTAGAAATGTGAGAACAGGATTCAAGTCCCACTGAGGCATTACAAAAGGGACAGGAGGGAACGTGTGAGTAATGCCTTTTAGAAAGCGTGTAACTACAGGGGACTTGAAAAGAGAAGGCTGATCAGGAAGCCGCAAGAAGGCAGAGATGGCAGCAAGATAACCTTTCAAGGTGCCCAGGGCAGAGCCCTGCTGGGCCAAAGAAAGAAGAAAGAGGAGAACCTCAGAAAGAGGGGCGGAAAGAGGATCCACAGCCTTTGCTGTGCACCATGCCACAAATTTGTTCCACCGGCAGGCGTATACCGTCTTTGTGGAGGGACGCCTGGCTGCCAGAATGATATCACAGACTTCAGGAGGCAAGTCAAATGGCATCAACTGCCGCCGCTCAATCTCCACGCATGGAGGTGGAGGCTGGACAGGTTCGGGTGGAGGGCCGTCCCCTGCTGCTGCGACAGAAGATCCTCCCGAAGGGGCAGACGTATCGGAGGATCGGTCAACATACTGAGTAGCTCGGGATACCAGTACCTTCGTGCCCAATCCGGAGCCACCAAGATGACTTGGGCCCGGTCGTGCCTGATCTTCTTCAGCACTCTGGGCAGAAATGGTATAGTCGGAAAGGCGTACAACAGACCGCAACTCCACTCGCGACGAAAAGCGTAGCCGAGCGAGTGCCGCCTTGGAAATTCCAACGCGCAGAACTGCTGACATTGCGCGTTCTCGTCGGTGGCGAATAGATCTAACCAAGGCTCTCTCCACTACTGAAAGAGACCTTGCGCCACTTCGGAGTTCAGACGCCATTCGTGATCCATCATGCACCGGCGGCTGAGTTTGTCTGCTCTGGCGTTCAGAGAGCCCGCCAGGTGTTGAAGCACTAGGGTGACGCCCTGGTGTTCCAGCCACGTCCAGAGGCGCAGAGCCTCCTGACAAAGGGTCCACGACCCCACCCCGCCCTGTTTGTTGCAATACCACATGGCGGTGGTGTTGTCCGTGAACACCTGCACGACACTTCCCCTGACAGAGGGAAGGAAGGCTTTCAGTGCAAGTCGGATCGCTCTCAACTCCAACAGGTTGATGTGGAGGCGAGACTACGCCGGAGACCAGAGGCCTCTGATCTCTGCCTCTCCCATATGGCCACCCCATCCTAGGAGGGACGCATCCGTCACTACGACATGCTCCGGTTGGGGAAGGGAGAGGCTCTTGCCCGTGACCCAATCGCGGTCCGTGAGCCACCACTGCAACTGCTGTGCAGTGCCCTCCGAGATCAAGACATGGTCGGACAGGTTGCCGTGATGCTGGGCCCACTGAAACTTCAGGTCCCACTGCAGAGCCCGCATGCGCCGCCTGGCGTGATGCACTAGTAGGATGCAGGAGGCCATCAGCCCCAGAAGCCGCAACACTAGCCTGACCGAAACCCAGGATAGAGGCCGAAAGATGGGAATCAGGGCCTGAATATCCCGGACCCGCTGTTCCGGCGGATAGACCCGGAACTGCGCCGAATCGAGAACCGCTCCGATGAAGAGGAGCTTCTGAGAGGGACTCAGGTGTGACTTCGGCACGTTGATGGAAAACCCCAGCAAATGCAGGAGATCGGCCGTAGTCTGGAGGTGGGAGACGACTGCCTGGGGCGAGCCCGCCTTCAACAACCAGTCGTCGAGATAGGGGAAGACTGGAACCCCTGATCTGCGCAGATGAGCTGCGACCACCGCCATCACTTTCGTGAACACCCGAGGGGCACTGGTAAGGCCGAAGGGGAGCACGGTAAACTGAAAGTGCTCTTGACCCACCGTGAACCGCAGGTAACGCCGGTGGGCCGGCAGGACGGGGATGTGGAAATATGCGTTCTGCAAGTCCAACGCTACCATCCAGTCTCCAGGGTCTAGGGCAGCTAGAACCTGAGCCAAAGTTAACATCTTGAACCTCTTCTTCCGGAGGAAGGCATTGATGTTCCAGAGGTCCAAGATAGGGCATAGGCCCCCTTTGCCCTTCTTGGGAACCAGAAAGTAGTGGGAATAACAACCACGACCTACTTCTGGGCTCGGAACGCGCTCGACGGCCCCCTTGGCCAAGAGGGCCGAAACTTCCTCGTGGAGAAGATTCAAATGATCCCCCGAGATACGGTGGTGCTGCGGTGGCATGGCTGGAGGGGTCGTCTCGAAGGGGAGGGAGTAGCCCCTTCGGACGATTTGCAGCACCCACCTGTCCGATGTGATGGACCGCCAGTGGAGCAGGTGATGGCGAACTCTGCCGCCCACTGGCGTGGAATGGGCCTGAAAGCTCGGACTAGGAAGGCTTTGAGGCGGATGCTGCCGGGGTGGATGTGGGCTGACCGCGTCGTCCTCCAGAACCGCCTCGGCGGAAACCACGTCCGCGCGCAGGTTGGTTCTGCGGCTGGTGGCTAGGTGGACGTGAGGAGGCACCCCTTCCTTGGCCACGAAAGGGGCGAAAGGCGGAAGTTTGCGACCGCGGGGCCGAGAGGCCCAAGGACTTGGCCGTAGCCCGGGAGTCCTTAAAGCGATTCAGCGCACTGTCCGCTTTCTCACCAAAAAGGCGAGTGCCATCAAAGGGCATGTCCATGAGAGTGCTCTCCCGAAAAGGACGTGGACCGCAGCCAGGCGTGACGTCTAAGCACCACCGTGGTAGAAATCGCCCTACCCAGCGAGTCCGTAGTGTCAAGCCCACATCTGAAAGCATGTCGTGCTGCATCCCTCCCATCGGCCAGAGCCTGGGTAAGTCGTGTCTGGACCTCCTCCGGGCACAGGGGCAGCACGTCCTCCACCGTATCCCACAGAGAGTGGGAATAACGGTCCAAAACACAGGCGGTGTTCAAGGACCGCAGACCCAAACTAAGGGAGGAGAACAGCTTTTTGCCAAACTGTTCCAGTCTCTTGGAATCCCGGTCCGGCGGAGCGGTCGGGAAGGAGGATTGGGAGGTAGAAGCCTGGATAACCAGGCTCTCGGGGGTGGGGTGTTGGGACAGAAAACTGGGGTCGCCCGGAGCAGGGCAGTGGCGCCTGGCGACGTTCCTGTCCACAGGAGGAACTGTGGAGGGCTTGGACCAGGTGCCCTGCAGAACGTCAATGAGGGCCTCATTGAATTGCAGCAGAGGCTCAGTGGAGCTTGCTGCAGACTGAAGCACCTCAGTGAGGACGTTAGTCCTCAGAGCCACGGCAGGCAGCTCGAGCCCAAGGGCTGCGGCCGCCTTGCGCAGCACCACAGAGAAAGCAGCACCCTCCTCCGAAGCCACAGTCGGAGGAGAGATGAATCCAGTGTCTGGTGAGGTATCCAGACCACTGGCCTCCCCCAGTTCATCTGCCCAGTCCTGTGACAGCTGAGCCTGAACGGCCATAGGATCCTCGGACCCCTCCCATTCGCCCTGTCATCCGATTCCTGGTAAACAGGAGGAAGGATCAGAGCCGGACGATAGACATAATGTGTCTCCAACGGCGCCGTACGCGGCGTCCATCAACGCCGTAATGGCGCCGGGTCCAGAGCGGGGCTGAACTGGGGCTCGACGCCGAGTGGAGCCGGCGTCGGAGGTGGAACCAGTGTCGACGCCGGCGGAGGAGGCGTGACGAGGTCGACCGGCGTCGGCGGGGACGAGTCCCTCGGGCACCTGCGGCGTCGAGGCCGGAGCCGGAGCCGCCGGCATGCAAGGTTGCCCAGTCGGGTCCGCGGGGCCCGAAGGCGCGCCAGCGGGCATCGACAGCGGAGCCAGGTTCCTCATGGCCGAGAGGAAGGCACTGACTTCCGCCGGCGTCGCGTCAGTCCCAGGGACCGGCGGGTATGGGGACTTGCGCTGCGCCTGCGGCTCTGCTGGAGCCGCGGGGGTGGAACCACCCTGACCCTCGGCCGAGTCGCGCGACCGGCGAGGGGAGTCCGAAGAGCGGTGTCGCCTCTTGGACTTCTTGGAGTGCTTCGACTTACCCGAAGACTTGGAGCCAGACGATCGATGATGACGTCGGCTGCGGCTCCGCGACCGATCCTTGGACCTCCTCCTGGACCGGGATCGAGAGGGGCACGGAGCCGAGTGGCGAAGCTCGAGGAGCTTACGGGACCGCTCCCGTCTAGCCTTCGAGGTCAGGGCCTTGCAGTCCAAACACGACTCCGCGTCGTGGTCGAGGCCCAAACAGTAAAGGCACCGGCGGTGATGATCCGTAACCGACATCAAGCGGTTGCAGTCAGCACAGGCTTTGAAACCAGGCATCCTACCAGCACCGGAGTCGAGACAAGATCAAAAAGGATCAAAAAACTTAGTCAAAAAAGACTAAAAGGGGTAGCTCTCCCGGATCTGCGCTTACTGGCGCGGAAAAAAGAAGAACTGACGTCAGCGCGCGAGGGTGGCGTCTAAGTACTCCGACGACGTCATTCCGGCGCACGACGCCGACGACGGACGCGGAGCCGCAGACGACGCCTAGCAACGCGCAAGGGGTATTGCTGACGAAAAATCTTCCGGATCCAGTCTGACGCCTGGGGATATTCTAAGGTGAGGAATCTAACTAACGTGTTTCTTTCAGATTAATTGTGTTTTCAAGTAGCGTTAAAGATAATAATAAGAAAAGTAAAATGAAGTCGATATTAAGATAAGTGTGCTTCAAATATCACAGACTGCAAGCAAAGCATGCCAAACTTCTGGTCTACAACAAATGTTATGCAGCTGAACTTCTACTGTTCCAATGCTCATGGTTGTAGAAAGGGCGAATGCTACTCTCGTCAATTCCAATTTCAAACTCATGAAATCAGTCCCTATCTACTGTGAGCAAAACGTTGACAAAAAACTCCTTCAACAGAAGGCAGGCAACATTTTGATTCTGTTTACTTCCATGCTTGGCCAGGTGTTGATCAGAGACTCGAAGGTTGAGGGATAATGGCTGAAGCCGTTATCAAATGATCCCCCACCCCACCCAGCCCATCATTTTGACAAGCCGAGACACACAAATATGATACATGTGTGATGTGTTGACCAAAGAACTGGGTATGCCTGAAAAGAAAAGTTGTCTACCTAGATTTTGGTGGGGTCTCTGACATCACTTCTGCACAAAAGAGGTATGGACGGATGGGTTGATGGATGGATGAGTGGGTAGATGGGTGCGTGCATGGTTGGATGGATGGAACACATGTAGTTCACAGCTCTCTAGACTGACTCACCTCCAGACGCCTTTTTGTTTAGAGCATTAGATGCTGTGACAAAATATGGGATTGTATCTTTTTTTCTGAATGCAAGCTCAATGGCTATATTGCAGATGGTAATTGCTAGCATGTTTCCCAACTGGTGTTGTTTAACTGTGATATCTCTACCTCCTAACACGACACAGTGGGTTTGTTACAAATGACAAATATTTTGAGTTTTGATCCATTTAGCTCCAGGAAACATTTTGCTTTCAACAATTTGACGGCAGGCAGGGTTCAAGGGCTTGTGATTGGTTTTGCTTGCTGAGTATCTATATATAACATTTTGTGATGCAGGGCATAAGTAGCCTGTTCACCAACTGGATTTGTTGAGCTGGAAAGCAACTACCTCCTTACATGGCACAGTATGCTCTGGAAATATAGAAAACATTTTGGTCTGATGAGAAGAAACTATATCCAACATTTAATTTAGTACTTACGATGCTGTGGTTTTTGGCTTTACTATGCAGGTATTGCTAGTGAGATAAAAGGTTTTGAGGGTGACCTGTTTGATGACTAAAAGCCAGGTTTATATTTTCAGCGTCAGGCAGATAAAGCATAGCATTATTTCCAGCAGCCAGTGTTGAAGTGGCAGTATGAACTTCATGTATATTGGAGGTTTGATAAGGAATTAAGGAATATGCTACTTACCAGTATGCATCTGTTCTTGGCATGTAGAGCTGCAGAGCCACACACTTAGGATAGTAGATCGCCATCTGGTTTTGGGCTCGGATGCTTGCAGGTTGTTGTTGTCTTCGGAAGAAGTCTTTGTGGTCACGAGATAGGTGACTCCTCCCTTGGACGACAGTGTGCATGGGCATCAACTCCATCGTTGGATTGTTTTTCGCCATGATGGGTAATGATGAAGTTTGTAGAAAAGAGAGAGATGTCCATGTGTGATGTCTAAGTAAGACAATGCTGGAACAGATACAGGTCCCGGGGAGGTGGGTGGGCGTGTGTGGCTCTGCAGCTCTACATGCCAAGAACATATGCATACTGGTAAATAGCATATTCCGTTCGAGGCATATGAGCTGCAGATCACACACTTAGGTTAGACTATATAGCAGTATCTCCCTTAGCGGTGGGCACCTGTATCGGTTGTAGCAGTTTGAAATAAAGTTTTAAGGACAGCCTGACCCACAGAAGCTTGTTGCTTTGCTTGCACGTCAACACAATAGTGTTTAGTGAAGGTGTGTGTTGTAGACCATGTGGCTGCCTTACAAATATCTTCTAAGGGAATGTTTCCTAAGAATGCCATGGAAGCCCCTATTTTGCGTGTGGAATGCGCTCTAAGGGGAACCATTAGTGTGTGTTTAGCCTTGTGGTAGCATATTTGGATACATTTAACTATCCACCTAGCTATCCCAGACTTGGAAATGGGGTTGCCTTTATGTGGTGGAGAGAAAGCTACAAACAATTGTTTTGTTTTGTGGAATGATTTGGTTCTGTCAATGTAGTAAAGAAGGGCTCTTTTAACGTCTAAGGTATGAAGAGCTCTTTCAGCTACCGAGTCTGGATTTGGGAAGAACACTGGTAACTCTACTGATTGGTTAAGATGGAACAGAGAGATGACTTTTGGGAGGAATTTCGGATTTGTTCTAAGAACCACTTTGTTACGGTGTAATTGGAAGAATGGTTCTTGTATGGTTAAAGCCTGGATTTCACTTACCCTTCTGAGGGATGTGATAGCGATAAGGAAAGCTATTTTCCATGTGAGGAACTGTAGTTCGCATTTATGCAGAGGTTCAAATGGGGGTCCCATGAGCCTGGTAAGAACAATGTTTAGATTCCACACTGAAGAGGGTGGTAATCTGGGAGGAATAATACTTTTAAGTCCTTCCATGAAGGTTTTGATCGAAGGTACTCTAAAGAGTGACAAGTGTTGTCGATTTTGTAAGTAGGCTGCTAATGCTGCTAGGTGGAGCCGTATGGATGAGTATGCCAAATTACATCTTTTCAAGTGCAGTAAGTAGCAAACGATGTCCTCGATGGATGCATCCTGTGGGTTTATATGATTGTTAGTGCAGTAAATGGCAAATCTTTTCCATTTTGCAGCATAGCAAGCTCTAGTGGTAGGTCTTCTGGCCTCCTTTATAATATTCATGCAGACTGGTGGCAGGTTGAGGTAACCGAACTCTAGGACTTCAGGAGCCAGATCGCCACATTCAGTTGACCTGGATCTGGGTGTCGGATTTCTCCATGGTTCTGGGTTAATAAGGACGGGGAGAGATGTAGTTTTTGGCGTGGAACTAGCGAGAGTTCCAGTAGTGTTGGGAACCACGGCTGGTGTGCCCATGTGGGAGCTACTAGTATCAGTTTGCGAGACTGTTGCCTGAGCTTGCGTACCACTAGTGGAATGAGTGGGAGAGGTGGAAAAGCGTACGCAAATCTGCCTGACCAGTTCATCCATATCGCATTGCCCTTTGATGGGGAAACCTGGCGGCGAAGGTTGGGCATTTTGCGTTTTCGTGTGTGGCGAACAGATCTATGTCTGGTTGGTCCCATTGTTGGAAAAAGGGCAGTAGGACTTGGGGATGTAGTTCCCATTCATGGATCTGTTGAGTTTGTCGACTTAACAGATCGGCAATTTGATTGTGAACCCCTGGAAGGTGTTCTGCAAGTAGGTATATGTTCTGGGAATGGCCCATCTCCAAATGTTCTGTGCGAGCTGAGACAGCTGGAGAGAATGTGTGCCTCCTTGTTTTTGTATGTAATACATGGCTGTCATGTTGTCTGTCCGGATGAGGACAGTTTTGTTCTGGAGATGTAGTTGGAATGATTTCAGCGCTAGGAACACTGCAAGCAGTTCCAGGTAATTGATATGGAGCACTTTCTGTTGAGTGGTCCATTTGCCCTGAGTGGTGTGTCCGAGGAGATGGGCTCCCCATCCTGTGAGTGATGAGTCCGTTGTCAGCACTATCTGTGGAAGAGGCTCTAGGAACGGCCGCCCTTTGGACAGGTTTGTTATGTTTCACCATTTCAGAGAGCGATGTGTGCGGCTCTCAACCAACACCAGATCTGTAAGTTCTAGACGTGCTAGACATTCTTGCAAGGGACGCATTTGAAGTCTTGCATAAGGCACAATGAAGATGCATGACAATATCATGCCTATGAGTTGCATGAACACTCTTGCTGGAAGAGAGTGTTGGATTTGAAATTTTGTGATAAGAGCTTGTATATTGGCTATCCTGGCTGGGCTGGGATATGCTAGGGCTGTGGAGGTGTTTATGGTGGCTCCTAGATACTGATATATGTGAGAGGGTTGGAGATGAGATTTGGGATAGTTTCTTGTGAATCCCAAGTTGTGTAAGATTTGGATGGTTTGGTGAGTGTGTAGAACACATTTGTTGAATGACTTGGCTTTTATTAGCCAGTCGTCTAGATACGGGAAGACATGAATTTGTTGTCTTCTGAGATGTGCTGCTACTACTGCCAGACATTTGGTGAATACTCTGGGTGCGGTTGTTACCCCGAATGGAAGGACTGTAAACTGGTAGTGTTGTCCGTCCACCACAAACCTTAGATACTTCCTGTGGGCTGGATGTATGGGAATGTGGAAGTAGGCGTCCTTGAGATCTAGTGTGGCAAGGAAATCGTCTTGTTGCAGTAGTGGGAGCACCTGTTGAAGAGTGATCATATGGAAATGATCTGAGTTTATATACAGATTTAGGGGTCTGAGGTCGAGTATTGGTCTTAGAGTCCCGTCCTTCTTGGGGATTAGGAAGTTGAGTGAATATACCCCTGTACCCTGATGTTCTAAGGGAACTGGTTCTATTGCGTGTTTTTGAAACAATAAGAGAACCTCTTGTTTGAGGATTGTAAAATGGTCTGGTTACATGGAACGCTGTTTGGGTGGTATGTGTGTGTGGGGGGGGTGTAGTTGTGAGTTCCAGGCAGTAACCATACTGGATAATTTGTCTTACCCACTTGTCTGTTGTGATGGAGTTCCAGACAGGAAGGAACTGTTTTAGTCTTCCCCCGACTGGAGTGGAATGGTCTGGGGGGAGTGGAGGAAAGTCACTGTTTTGTGGCAGGGGAGGTGCGAGTGTTGTTATTACTTCGACCTCGCCCTTTGTTGTTGTTTCCTCTGTATCCGCCTCTAAAATATCCTCTACTGGGGGATGTTTGTGTAGCGGTTTTGAATGTAGAGGAGGTGTCCGCTCCCATGTTTTTGGAGGTTCCTCTGTAGAAGGAGCGCCGAAAGGAGCCACGTGGTTGTGGAGACTGTAATGTTCCCATTGACTTAGCCGTCTCTGTGTCCTTCTTCATTTTTTCCAAGGGCAGTGTCTACTGCTGGCCCAAAGAGTTGTTCTTGGTTGAATGGCTGACTAAGTATGGTAGTTTGCACCTCTGGCTTAAAGTCTGAAATGCGTAGCCAGGCATGTCATCGAAGGAGCACACTTGTGTTAATTGCTCTAGAGGCGGTGTCTGCGGCGTCAAGCGCACATTTAATTGCCGCATTTGAAATAAGTTTTCCCTCCTGGATAAGGTCATTTGCCTGGGTTTTATATTTATTTATTTATTTATTTACTCCCTTGTATTGCGCGGCGAACCATCCCCAAGGGGATCTCTCGGCGCATGGGAGAGGAGCACCAGGGAGATGAAGGAAGTGCTTAAAATAGCCAGGTCTTAAGAAGCTTTTTAAAACAACAGAAATTAGTACAGGCACGGAGCTCATCTGGCAAGGAGTTCCAATGGGTAGGAGCCAGATATGAGAAGGCCCGGCCTCCCATCCTAACCTTCCTGACTCTGCAAACACAGAGCAGATTTCGGCTGCTGGATCTCAGCAGTCGTGTGGGATGGTACCGTTCGAGCTTCCTTGTCAAGTAGGATGGGCCCAGCCCGTGGAGGGACTTATAGACTAGGCATCACAATTTGAAAATAGACCTCTTTTTTGTAGGGAGCCAGTGTAGTTGGAGCAGGAGGGGTAGCGAGGGGGTCCGAGCAAGCTTGTTAAGAACAAGACGGGCCGCCGTGTTTTGGACCACCTGTAGCTTGGCAGCCAGATCCTCCCTCATCCCTACCAGCAATGAGTTACCGTAGTCCAGTCGGCTAATCAAAAGTGACTGGATAAGGGTCTGTCTGGCCGTAAACGGAATCCCTGGAAAAATCCTACTGAGCATTCACATGGTTCCAAAGCAGGCCCCGGCCACTGATTTTACCTGCTCATCCATTGCTAGATTGTTATCAATTTTTATACCCAGATTCTTCGCCCAGCCTCTGGGGGAGGGTGCATCTCCTAATTCAGATGGCCACCATTCAGGGGTCCACATCTCCTTTGCCTTACCATATAGGATGATCTCAGTCTTTGAGGAGTTGAGCTGAAGAAAGTTTTTCCTCATCCACTCCGCTATGCTGATCATACACTGGCGGAATTTAAGTCTAGTTACTACAGGGCTTTCCTCAATAGGGACTATCACCTGGGTATCATCTGCATAAGATATGGTTTCAAACCCACACTTGCGGATGATGGAGGCCAGGGGGGCAACGTATATGTTAAACAGAGTGGGGCTCAGGACGGAGCCCTGGGGGACCCCTTTATCAATACTAGTGGTCCGAGAGCTAAACGGCCCAAGCTGGACACATTGGGTTCTGTCCACCAAGAAGTTCTGGAGCCATTTAAGGGCCCTGCCTCCGACACCAATCTCTCGCAACCGGTCTAGAAGGATCCGATGGGAGATGGTGTCGAAGGCGGCCGACAGATCCAACAACACCAATATCACAGGGACGTCCCTGTCCAAGGACAACCTTATGGTGTCTGTTACCTCCAAAAGTGCCGCCTCGGTGCTATGTGAGGCACGAAAGCCCGACTGGGAGGCATCCAGTATATTGTTCTGCTCTAGATATTGGTAGAGGTGCTGATTGACTAGGGTCTCCATAATTTTTGCGCAACACGGCAAAAGAGAGATTGGTCTGAAATTCTGAGGGTCGCTAGGATCCGCTAGCGCCTTCTTCAAAAGGGGCTTTATACGCGCCTCATTCCACTTGCGCGGAACAGTGGCGGTTGCAAGCGAGATATTACAGACAGATGTAAGAGACTCGGCAAGAACTGAAGATAATGCTGACATAACAGCGGGGGGCATTAGATCCAATGGAGAGCCAGATTTTGTTCTGGCTAGTAGAGAGCTCACTTCTTCCCTCGTGATGTTAGGGATAAGTTCCAAAGTTGACTTACTCTGGATCTCCAAAACTGAGGGTTTATCATACACACCCTCTTCAGGATCAAAAGAGCTATAAATCCTATCAATTTTATTAATGAAGTGGCTGCCTAAGTCCTCGCATAATTCCTGAGTGGGCCGGGGAAGTGGATTATTAGCTCTGGGATTGGTGAACTCCTTTACGATGACAAAGAGCTCCTGAGATGAATTTTTAGCCTTTATAATGCGGGCACCCAGATACAGTCTCCTGGCGGAGTTGCAACTGTTCAGATATGCTCTGTGTGCGGTTCGATAGAGCAGTTCATCCTGTTCCAACTTAGACGTCTCCATCTTCTCTCTTTAGCCCTACAGATGGCTTTCTCTCTTCTAAGGCTATCTGAATACCATGGGGCGGGGGCAGCCCTAGCCTGAATCTTTACCCTCTTAAAAGGGGCAATGGAATCTAAGGCGTTGGTTATGGCTGCTTCGAAACGATCCAGAGCCATATCACCATCGTCAACCTCATTGAAAATGGGAGAGATGAAAGCCCTACTAAAGGAGTCCGGTGTCACCTTTTTCCAGGGTCTACAGAGATCCCTATGGGGACGCAGGGGCTGAAAGATTTTATAGGTACCCACGAAAAGCTGAGAGCTGTATGATCAGTCCAGCCCATGCTCCGCGGGGGTTCTACCACCACCTCCTGAATGTTAGTAAAAATGGTGTCCAGCGTATGACCCGCCACATGGGTGGCACCGGTGACGCTAGGAAAAAGGTCAAGAGCCTCCATTGCTGTTATCAAACAGGCAGATTCCGTGCTGGATGGCGCCTTCAGATGGTGATTGAAGTCCCCCACCAGCAAGAACCCAGAAGCCTGAAATGTATATGGGGCGAGCCGTTCCAGTAAGGTAGAGCAGAATTCTCTCTTATTGCCTCCAGGGGGATGATACACTAAGGCACCTGTCCATTGGATGACCTGGGCCCGGAGAACCCGAAATATCTGCAACTCTAAGTTGGGAGAGGAGATGGTATCTAGAGTCTTGACATGATACGGAGGGCGCGATGCAATGGCCAGCCCTCCGCCCCGCTTGAAATGCTGGAAATGCTATTGCCAATGCAGGGGTTGCATCATTGTTTAGCCACGTCTCGGTAAAGAGGCCGATGTCGGGTCTGGATTCTTCCAATAGGTCTCAGATTTCAGCCTCATGCTTAGAGATAGATCTGACATTCAGGTAAAGCCCTTTAAAGGGCACTCCTGGCCCTCCTTCTAGGCCCCTTGCGGTCCCTATTGTGTGTCTAGTCTGTGAGGTTTTGGGGGGAAAGTATGAGAGTGTATTCGGGAATGAGTGTGTATGTTCTTTACAGGCCCAGCCACAGCCTCTACACCTCCCAGTCAGAGCGGTACTCCCTGACTGAAATGTGGTTAAGCCTCCTGCACAGGGGGCCGAGGGCCTGAGTGCCGCCAACCTATCATGCGAATAGGTCAGCCTAGGCCTCAAGGATGTCTGAGGGAGAGCGGACGGCATTTCCTGGCAGCCGGCAGCGTCAGGTCGCGGACGGGCGCAGACGGGCTTGCCTTAGGCACGCCTTCGGCGCACCCGCTGCGCGCCCGGAAGTGACTGAGTTTTATGTCCGGGCAGTCCGACCACTAGAGCGCTGACCGCTCCTCTGGCATGCTGCGCGGCGAGAAACGAGCTAGAGGGCGGACTCTCTCCACAACAATCAATTGGAAAGCCGATTGCGGTAGACCGGAGAGCCGTCCTCGCAGCCTTATGCCACTGTTCAGGTAAGATTTAAAAGGGTCCAAAAATGTTAAATTCTAGTGCCCCCCACACATACAATAAAATACAATTCCAAGTTGCACCGCACGTTTAAAACAATTCCCTTCAGCAGCATCTAAAAAGAGTGCATTCTACTCCGCTGCGCGGCCGGAAGTGACTGAGTTTTATGTCCGGGCAGTCCGCCCACTAGAGCGCTGACCGCTCCTCTGGCACCCTGCGCGGCGGGAAACGAGCTAGAGGGCAGACTCTCTCCACAACAATCAATCGGAAAGCCGATTGCGGTGGACCGGAGAGCCGTCCTCGCAACAGAAAACCTTATGCCACTGTTCAGGTAAGATTTAAAAGGGTACAAAAATGTTAAATTCTAGTGCCCCCCACACATACAATAACATACAATTCCAAGTTGCACTGCACGTTTAAAACAATTCCCTTCAGCAGCATCTAAAAAGAGTGCATTCTACTCCGCTGCGCGGCCGGAAGTGACTGAGTTTTATGTCCGGGCAGTCCGCCCACTAGAGCGCTGACCGCTCCTCTGGCACCCTGCGCGGCGGGAAACGAGCTAGAGGGCAGACTCTCTCCACAACAATCAATCGGAAAGCCGATTGCGGTGGACCGGAGAGCCGTCCTCGCAACAGAAAACCTTATGCCACTGTTCAGGTAAGATTTAAAAGGGTACAAAAATGTTAAATTCTAGTGCCCCCCACACATACAATAACATACAATTCCAAGTTGCACTGCACGTTTAAAACAATTCCCTTCAGCAGCATCTAAAAAGAGTGCATTCTACTCCGCTGCGCGGCCAGAAGTGACTGAGTTTTATGTCCGGGCAGTCCGACCACTAGAGCGCTGACCGCTCCTCTGGCACCCTGCGCGGCGAGAAACGAGCTAGAGGGCGGACTCTCTCAACAACAATCAATCAGAAAGCCGATTGCGGTGGACCGGAGAGCCGTCCTTGCAACAGAAAGCCTTATGCCACTGTTCAGGTAAGATTTAAAAGGGTCCAAAAATGTTAAATTCTAGTGCCCCCCACACATACAATTAAATACAATTCCAAGTTGGCAGATGTTGTAATAGAGTCTCTAATTGGTCAGAGTGGGCCCTGTCATAGTGTGCTAGTAGGGCTTGGGTGTTGGCAATACGCCAATGATTAGCGGCTTGTGCTGCTACTCTTTTGCCAGAGGCTTCTAACAGATTGGATTCTTTGTCTGGGGGTGGTGTATCTCCTGTGGTTTGGGTGTTGGCGCGTTTCCTAGCATTGGAAACAACCAAAGAATCTAAAGGGAGGTGCCCTTTGATGTAATTAGGATCTTCAGGGGCAGGCCTATATTTCTTTTCTATCCTTGGGTTAAGAACCCTGGCAGGGACGGGGTCTTTAAATACTTCGGGGGCGTGTTTTATGACTCCTTTAATCATGGGTAGAATTTGTACAGACTTTTAAGATTATTCAAAAGTGTCTAATAGGAAGTCTTCCTCTGGTGCGTCGGAGTGCATTGTGACGCCGTGGTAAAGTGCCGCTCTATTTAATAATTGGCCAAACCCCAAGTGATCGTCTGGAGGCGATGGTTTGGAGGGATATGGCTGAGGGACAGGCATGTCTGGTAAATGGAATGCCCAGTCATCCAGTGGTGAGGTGTCTGGATCCGTGAAAGGATCATTAGGGTCACCCCCACCCCCTAGGTCATCATCATCATCCTGTGGAGGTGGTGTATGTGATGGAGAGGGTATAGGTAAGGGTGGTGTAGGCAGAGGGGGTGGGTTAGAAGGCAGTATAGGAGAGGAAGGGGGCATAGGCGATGTTGCAGAGTCCTTCCTGTTTATAGGAACTGGGGCAGGTGGTGTGTCCAGTTTCCGTTTTTTACATGGCACAGCGGTGACATGTCCAGTCTTTGGATTAATATAAATCTTTTTCTGCCTTGGGGGATCTGGATGAAAAAGTTCTTGTTCCTCAGGAACAGTCTTTGGTGCCGATTTTTTCGGTTCCGATTGAGGTTTTGGTTGATCGGTGGAGTGTTTGGCTTTAGGAGGTGTATGAGAGTCCTTAGCCGTTGGTTTCAGTACCGATGATGGTTTTGGTGCCAATGATGGTTTCGGAGCCGAAGTTGTATCTGTAGGCTTGGGAACCTTTAGTGCCGTTTTATCTATTGGCCTTGGTGTTTTCGGGGCCGAAGGCGTTGGAGCCGATTTCGGTGCTGAGTGGTCTTTTGTCTTCGGTGCCGAAGGTGCCGGTTGGACAATGACATGCGGTTTGCTCGGTCTCGAGCTACTGGAAGGTTTATATTTCTTCGGAGCCGAGCTTGGAGGCGGGGCTTCTAAAGGATGTTTTCGGTCTCGACTGGGGCCATCTGGCGAAGTCTTGTCCAATGCCTTTGGTTTTGGAGGGGTTGGGGCAGGGGCAGTAGTACTCACACGTTGACCAGGAGTGATGGGGTCGTCTGAGTCGTCTGCTTCGGAGATGATTTGTAGATCTTCGGAATCTTCTTCTGGGACATCGGGCCTTCATCAAAGATGTCCTCTGGTTCCGGAGCTGTTCTCTGTGCCATGATGTGTCTTCGAGCCCTTCGATCTCGAATGGTCTTTTTGAATTGAAAGGATGTGCAGGCTGGACAGCTGGACTAGTCGTGTTCAGGTGATAGGCACAGGTTGCAGGCTTTGTGGTGGTCACTGTGTGGAAATGTTGCTCCACACTGGGGGCATTTTTTGAAAGGCGACCTTTCCATGAGCCGTAGGCCTCACGGCGTGGATAGGCCCAGCGGCCCGCGTCGACGTCCGGAATCGAGCCGATGAAATCGATGTCGAGAATGAGGGTGCTTCGATGTTTTGTATGAAGTTTTGCGCTTCGAAAAGCTTGGAATTGATATTGACAAACCGGAGCGGAAAAGTTGCATCCGAACCCAATGGCGAAAAAAAACAATCTAACGATGGAGTTGATGCCCATGCGCACTGTCGTCCAAGGGAGGAGTCACCTATCTCGTGACCACAAAGACTTCTTCCGAAGACAACGACAACCTGCAAGCATCCGAGCCCAACACCTAATGGCGATCTACTATCCTAAGTGTGTGATCTGCAGCTCATATGCCTCCAATTCTAAAGTTTCACTACGATGTGTTTTTGCCATCTATATGGGAGGGAAGGAAGAAATGAATGAGGCAGTGATGTAGCGTGCTAACTAATCAGATGTAGGTGTCACAGGTGCTTTCTAAGTCAAAGGTGATTCTCCAGCTTTTAACCTTCTTGATGGCAGCAAGTGACAGGATAGAGATTGTTGGTTCAGACAGATATTCAATTCAAGTGCACAAGGGGACTGTTGCTTGAGTTGTGGAAACGTATTGCATTCAAAGAATCAATAAAAGGAAGGTTTTAAGGGGGAAAGGGGATTCAGCCAAACATGGTCACCACACTTTCCTAGAGCTTCAAGTCGGAGACGCCTATAATTCTTCATAATTATACCCCAGTGGCTTCATCATAATCCTGCAACTAGGTGTACTTTCCTCTGGAAGGCCTCTGCCACTCTGGAGCCACCCTGAAAAAAGATGTGATGGGATCTACCGTTCCTGGTTGCCTGTCCTCAACTTTCCTGCCATAGGGGAAGGGTCCACTTTCTTGAGCCTTTGGGGCGGCGGCCTGCCAGTTGTAGAGGCAGCAAGATGCAGCTGGGGCCAAACCGCGTTAGCTGAATTGTAACAGTCTCTCAGTCCTTGTGGCAGGGGACAAGGTCGGTCTAAGGACTTGGTCGCTACATGCCCATTCGAATAGGAAGGATAAGAGACACAGGGGCCCGGTGCAGGGAAAGATTGAAAAAACACCAGGGCACCCGTCAGCGGTCAAATGGGTGACCCTAATAAAGAGTCCTCCCTGGCTATGATTCTGCAAGCCACCTGAGAGTCCTGTTTATCTTTGGAAAGGAGGAGTAGGCCCAGAGGCTTTGTTCCTCAGGCAAGAGGCAGGAGCTTGGCAGATGCACCACTGAGGTAGAATCGCACATCTCAGTGGTCAAGGTTGAAGGCAAGTCGCTCGCGAAAGAGTTGACGCCTTCGTGGTATCTTGACAAAGTTGGAGGGAAGGGCAGGTATAGTAACAAAAGAGTGATTGGGGTACCTTAGGGTGCGGAGGGCACCAAGCCAGAAGAACAAGTTACTTACCTTTGGTAACGATATATCTGTAAGAAACATTAGTTAATTATAGATTCCTTACCTTAGACTTACCCCCAGGCGTCAGACTGGATCCGGAAAGTTTTCCGTCAGCAGTACCTCTGCACGTCGGAAGGTGGCGTTCGTCGGCTCTGTGTCCATCATTGGCTTCTTGGTCGCCGAGATGACGTTGCGGTAGATACTTAGACGACGCCCTTGCGCACTGACATCAGTTCTGTACACGACTTTCCGCGGCAGAAACGCAGAGTCATGCAAGACACTGACCACTGGTGCACAATATTAGGGCCCTGAAAGGATGTCCTTAACCCTAGAAATCAGTTCGGAACAAGGAGGATGGGTGGGGAGGTAAGGAATCTATAACTAACTAAGGTTTCTTACAGATATGTCTGAAGGTAAGTAACTTGTTCATCTGAAAGAAACACGTTAGTTACAGATTCCTTACCTTAGAAAAGATACCCCAGCAATACCAACCCGGTGGGGGGTATGCAAACCAAGATCACACCAGAAAGTCCTGGAGAAAAGAATGGCCAAAGAAGCCGTCTCTCCGGACTTGACTGTCCAGACAGTAGTGTTTCGTAAACGTGGAGTGACGTCCACGTGGCTGCATGACAGATGTCATGTAGAGGAACTCCTCGTCCTAAAGCAGTATTGACTGCCGTCGCCCTGGTGGAATGGGCGCGTAGCCCCACAGGAGGCTCATTTTTAGCTAGAGAATAGCATGTTTTGATACACAAAACGACCCACCGAGAAATTGTTCGCTTGTAAACAGCCCAACCTTTCTTGGCGCCCATGTAGCCGACAAAAAGTTGGTCATCCACCCGGAATTGATTTGTGCGATCCAGATAGTACGAAAGCGCACATTTTGGGTCCAGACGGTGAAGCCTCTCTTCCTCTTTCGAAGTATGCGGCAGCAGAAAGAAGGTGGGAAAAGTGATGGTCTGCCCCATGTGAAAGGCAGTAACAACCTTAGCAGGAAGTATGGACGAGTCCTGAGAACTACCTTGTCCGGATGAACAGATAGGAAAGGAGGCTTGGAGGAAAGGGCCTGGAGCTCACTCACTCTTCTGGCAGATGTGATGGCTACCAGGAAAGCAGTTTTAAGTGTCAGAAGCCTCAAAGGACAGTTGTAAAGCGGCTCAAAGGGAGCACACATTAAATACGTTAAGACCAGATTCAAGTCCCACTGAGGCATAACGAAAGGAATAGGAGGAAAGAGGTGAGTTATGCCGTTCAAGAAGCGATTAACCACTTGAGAATTGAAAAGAGAAGGCTGATCTGTAAGCCGAAGGAAGGCAGAGATGGCTGAAAGATAGCCCTTGATAGTGCAGAGAGCAGAGCCCTGCTGGGCTAAAGAAAGAAGAAACAAGAGAACCTCAGAAAGAGGGGCAGAAAGGGGATCCACAGCCTTTACTGTGCACCATGCCACAAACTCGTTTCACCGGCAGGCGTGTACCGTCTTGGTGGAGGGACGCCTGGCTGCCAAGGTAACATCACAGACTTCAGGAGGCAGATTAAAAGAAGTAAACTGCTGCTGCACAATTTCCACGCAAGGAGGTGGAGGCTGGACAGATTTGTGTGGAGGACTGTCCCCTCTTGCTGCGACAGAAGATCCTCCCGAAGAAGCAGTCGGATCGGAGGATCGATGGCCATGTTGAGCAGCTCGGGATACCTGACTCTTCATGCCCAATCCGGAGCCACAAGGATGACATGGGCCTGGTCGCCCGGATCTTCTTCAGCACTAAGAGCAGAAGTGGTATAGGCAGAAAGGCATACAACAGACCGCAACTCCACTCGCGACGAAAAGCGTCGCCTAGCAAGTGCCGCCTTGGAAATTCCAACACGCAGAATTGCTGACATTGCACGTTCTCTTCGGTGGCGAATAGATCTAACCAAGGCTCTCCCCACTGTCGAAAGAGACCTTGCACCACCTCAGAGTGAAGACGCCATACGTGATCCATCATGCACCTGCAGCTGAGTTCGTCCGCCCTGGCGTTCAGGGAACCTGCCAGGTGTTGAACCACCAGGGATATGCCGTGATGTTATAACTAGGTCCAGAGGCGCAGAGCCTCCTGACATAGGGTCCACAACCCCACCCGCCTTGTTTGTTGCAGTACCACATGGCGGTGGTGTTGTCCGTGAACAACTGCACTACTCTTCCCCAGACAGAGGGAAGGAATGCTTTGAGTGCAAGACGAATCGCCCGAAGCTCCAGAAGGTTGATGTGGAGCCCGGACTCCGCCGGTGACCAGAGGCCTCTGATCTCCGCCTCTCCCATATGGCCACCCCATCCCAGAAGGGATGCGTCTGTCACCACTGTGGGCTCTGGTTGGGGAAGGGATCTGCGGTTGACCCAATCCTGGTTCGTGAGCCACCACTGCAACTGTGAGCAGTGCCCTCCGAGATCTGGACGCAATCGGACAGATTCCCCTGATGCTGCGCCCACTGGCACTTCAGGTCCCACTGCAGAGCCCGCATATGCCACCTGACATGATCGACCAGCAGGATGCAGGAGGCCATGAGGCCCAGCAGCCCAAGAGCCATCCGGACTGAAACCCGGGATAGAGGCTAAAAGATCAGAATCATAGCCCGAATATCCCGGACTCAAGGCTTGGGAGGATAAACCCGAAACCGCATCGTGTCCAGAACCGCTCCGATGAAGAGGATCAGGTGCGACTTCGGCACTTTGATGGAGAACCCCAGCAAATGCAGGAGGTCGGCCGTAGTCTGGAGGTGGGAGACGACAGCCTGGGGCGAGTCTGCCTTCAACAGCCAGTCGTCGAGATGGGGGAAGACTGGAAGCCCTAATCTGCGCAGATGAGCTGTGACCACCGCCATTCCTTTCGTCAACACCCGAGGGGCGCTAGTAAGGCCGAAGGGGAGCACCGTAAACTTCAAGTGCTCGTGGCCTACCGTGAACCGCAGGTAACGCCGGTAGCCCGGCAGGATGGGGATGTGAAAGTAGGCGTCCTGCAAGTCCAATGCTACCATCCAGTCTCCAGGGTCGAGGGCAGACAAGACCTAAGCAAGCGTCAACATCTTGAACTTCTTCTGGAGGAAGCGGTTGACGTTCCTGAGATCCAAGATAGGACGCAGGCCCTTGTCCTTCTTGGGCACCAGAAAGTAGTGGGAATAACAACCACGACTTACTTCTGGGGAAGGTTTGCGCTCGATGGCTCCCTTGGCCAAGAGTGCAGAAACTTCCTGTTGGAGAACGCCCAGGTGATCCTCCGACATGCGGTGGTGTTGAGGTGGCATGGCTGGAGGGGTAGTCTCGAAGGGAGGGAGAAGCCCCTTCGGACTATTTGCAATACCCACCTGTCCGATGTGATGGCGCGCCAGTGAGGGAGGTGATGGCGGATCCTGCCGCCCAGAGGCGTTTGATGGGCCTCAAAGGTCGGAATAGGAGGGTTTGTAGGATGCTGCAGACGGGGGAGTGGACTGGCTCGCCTGCTGGCCCCCTGAAACACAGCGTTGGTTCTCACGTCCCTGGCGGCGCGAAGGTTGGGGAGCCTGCTGCGGCCTGTGGCTCTAGGCGGGACGTCGTGTGGCACCCCTTCCTTCCGTAGCCACGAAAGGGGCAAAAAGCAGAATGTGCTGGGATGCTGGAGAGGCCCAAGGATTTGGCCGTTGTCCGTGCGTCCTTGAACCGCTCTAGAGCGTTGTCCTCTTTGTCGCCAAAAGGGAGATGGCCATCAAAGGGAATGTCCATCAAGGTGTTCTGGACATCCCCGAAAAAGCCAGTCGATCTCATCCAGGCGTAGCGACGAAGTGCTACTAACGTTGCAATTGTCCTGCCCAGAGAGTCGGCGGTATCCAGCCCACAACGGATGGGGAACTTCGCCGCATCCCTCCCGGTGGCCACATCGTGGGAGAGCACTGCCCGAGCCTCCTCCGGACACTGAGGCAGCACCTACGCAACTGTATCCCACACAGAGTGGGAATAACGGCCCAAGAGACATGCCGTGTTTACCGACTGCAGTCCTAAGCTGGAGGAAGAGAAAATCTTCTTCCCAAGGTGGTCCAGCTTGTTGGATTCCCTTTCCGGTGGAGCAGTAGGGAATGCACTCTTGTGGAGGCTTGGGCCACCAACCTCTACAGGGTGGGGTGTTGGGAGAGGAAAGTGGGGCCACCCGGGCGGTGGCGTTGGGCAATCATCCTGTCCACGGGAGCCCCCGTGTTGGGCCTAGACCACGTGCCCAAAAGGATGACAGCAGGGGCTCCGAAGAGCTCGCCGCCGGTTGAAGCACCTTTGTCAGGAGGTTAGTCCTCACCGCCACAGTAGGAAGCTCGAGTTTGAGAGCCTGCGTATGACGCTCCCTCCTCCGTAGTCACGGTAGGAGGAGACAATATGCCAAGGTCAGGGGTGGTGTCGAGACCACTGGCATCCCCCAGTTCCTCTCTCCAGTCCTGGTCAGAACCTAGCTGATCAGTTAAAGGGTCACCTAACCCCTCCCAGTTCTCTTCCTCATCCTCAGATTGCCAATATGACTGAAAAGGAACCCCAGGAGTGAACAGGAGTACAAAAACCCCACTTGGCGCCGGATCCGGCGTCGGACGACGCCGGTCCGACTCTGGGTCCACATCGGGATGAAGGCTGAGGTCGACGCCGGCCGTGGTGCCAGAGGAAGCGGCGCCGGTGGAGGTGTAATGAGGTCAACCGGCGCCGATCCGGATCCAGGCCTGGATTCAAGGGGGGCCTGCAGCTCCGGGGCCGGAGCCAACAGCGGAGAAGGCCTAGGCCCCACAACCAAGTCCGCGGGGCCCGAAGGCACGCCAGCGGGTTCGGGCCGCCTAACGATGGCATGCATCGCTTCGAAGAACGTACAAAGTTGGCTGGGAGTTGCTCCAGGTCCCGAGAAGCGAGGGAAGCCCGGAGTCGACTCTTCGGGCTCCGCACGTGGAGCCATGGGAGGGGCACCGCCCGGATCCCTCATCACATCAGCCAACCAACGGGGAGAAGTCGAAGGGCGACAATGCTTCTTCAACTTCTTTTTGTGCTTCGACTTACCCGACCCCGAGTGCGAAGACTTCGATGACTTGAACGAGTGGTGATGGCTCCGCGACCGGTCCATCTGAGGAAATATGAATTTTGTGATCAGTTATGTCCCCTATCGTAGACCCCAACGGCTCCATGTACATGGTATAAGTACATGTATGTTCCCTCCTGCTCCAGTTTTGAAGACGCAAATATATGTGCGTCCACCGTCAACATGTCCTCTTTCAGATCCACCATGAATGGGTCAGATATTCCTTTCCTAAGTATGAAAGGCCACCGACTTTATGTGGTTCACTTTCCACATTTTACAGATTCAGGCGAGTAGGCCCGAATTCTGTCATCAAGCCTTTTCCTGCCTTCTGCCTCTGAAAGCTCCAGTCTGAGCCTGCATCTGTGACCATGAACTTTGTCTTACTCCCTGCGCGGCTAACGGTGCCTGATCCAGCCCGTCGCCTGCCAAAAACTGTATTTCACCTTCAAGATTATCTCCTCCGCCCCTCATCCGATGCATTCCTGTCTAGCTGTTTAGGTAAACATTCCTCCAGCTACCGTGCAAAGGGCCAGGCCTCGCTGTCCTCATGCAAGTAATTCATAGCCCTGTTACCATGGAATATTCCTACCCCCTCGCATCTAGTGTAGACACTTAGACGCTTGTACACGCACTAACAGTCAGTATAGTCAGTATAGAATAAGATTCTATCCTAAGAGACCTCTCTTTTTGGATAACACAGTTCTTCAAACATAGGATATTAGATATGATTTGGGATTAGGTTGACATAACCCCAGACTTCTGTCTCCACATGTAGAGCTAAATGTCAAGTCCCCTTCTCCCTCTAGTTGCACGTCAATAACACGTCATGCGGCTGCGCGCGCATCTCTGCCAAATATTTCTGCTGACATTGCAGGATTCCCTTATGGATCCACCCACTTGTGACATCATGTATAATGACGTTTTCTAGTTACGCCTATTCTAGTTACGCATGCATATTTTATTTTGTTTTATCAGTTGTTACGCCTACTACATCTGTTTCACTGTAATGCCTTTTCTATAAAAATGATTACCTGTCAATAATATATGCCCTTCCTTCCTGAACTTTCGTGGTGATGGAATAGAATGCCTACAATTCGAATTGTATTCCTTTGTATAGGAATAAAGCCTTTTTAAAACCTCTAATACCACGGATTCTGCCTCTCATTTTACTGAGTTGTTCTTAATAGACTTTACCGCATAAAAAATAGTACCGGTAACGAAATATTTACCACATAAATTGGCGCCCGAACAGGGACACTTTCTCATCTCACGCGCCGGCGGTGCGTTGCAGGCCCGGTCTCCTGCCACAGCTGAACGGACAAAAACGCGTATCTGCAGGATTTCCTGTATCTCACTCCGGCCAAGCGGGGACGACTGAGGCTGCGATCAACACCCAGACGAGGCGGTGAGAAGTGCGAAGTATCCCGACCAGAGCCTAGCTGAGAGAGCAAGATCCGAGGTATACAGAGACCCGCCAGGTTCCGAAGTTCTGAGTCCAGTCGAGTCGAGTCCAGTCCGGTCCAGTTTCAGTTCCGTTCCGAGGCCTTCCGTTCCGAGCTACCCGGTGAGTACCATTACCGGGGAGGCATTTAACGTGCACATAGTCTGTGCCGGTCAAGACGGGTTTGGGTACACAAACCCGGTCTGCACTGTTTTAGCAGTGTATCTGTACTGTTTAGCAGTATATATAGTATGTTTTGCATATAAATAAATATAAATAAGTATTATCTAGTGTCAGTATTATGTCAGTAACTAGTTTTCTATTAGTTATATTGTTCGTAAAACTGTTAAGTGTTAAATGTTTTGAAATACGTTCTATATACTGTGGTGTGAATGACTGTTCATTATTGTGTTTTTATAAAGTGTGTTCTAGTAATAAGGTCTAAAAATGCCACTCTTTTCGAAACTAAGACAGATCAAAACTAGAAAAGGTGTACTCGAAGAAGCTGTTCCCATCCCACCAAGGGACACTCCAGGGTACTTTATGTATCATAAGCATGGCCTAGATGCCGTATTATTTCTTGATTTATGGGTGGACTACACCAAAGAATTACCAGAGAGTCAGAGATGGCCCGCAGCGGGGACCTGGGATGCAGATTGCATCATGCGAGTAGAAGAAGAATTATGGAAAAAGAAAGCCAGACAGTCACAGAAAGATGCCATTGAATTATGGCGGAAAGAATCATATAGACGTACGGAAAAAGCACTCAGACAGGAAGAGAAAGGTAGAGAGAATTCCAATAAAACCCGAGAAAATCTATTACTTGAGGAAGGTACCCGAGTAAAATCAGAACAAATAGACAGGCAAAGAAACGCCCTTATGAATGGTATGTATCCACTTCTGGCCGAAGGGTTACCTAAGGCTACTCCGGAAATACCAAAGGACTTGCCACCTCCATTGTTTCCGATAAAAGCACATCCCAAGGGGCATCCCAGAACCGCAGAAGATGTTTTCCTTTCCTCTTATTTAGACGACGCAGCTCCCGAGTATGCTAATACCGCACCACATAGACCGCTTACCGATGGTGCTCATCGCCAAGACCCTCCGTCTGTACCTCCACAACAACAAGCTTCGACACACATTCCGACAAGCACATCTGTTTCTACAGCTTTTCCCGCAACGACGGTTGCTGTCTCACCTTCAACAAATCCTTTCACGTCCAGCACCCCAGACGGTGCTACAGGAGGTACGACAGACATTTTTTCTACGCCACCCAGAGGAAATAAATTTTCCCTTAGAGAATTAGCACACCAACGTACGCCCAAACTAGCAACTCCCGACATGCTCAAGGAACTTCTAGTAGATTGTAGATATGATCCTGTGCCCGGTAAACGGGACGAAATGCTACTGTCATCATTACGTATTCGACGAGCTGCAATATATTTAACGAAGCTACCAGGAATGGCTACACATTTAGAAAATATATATCATTTTGTCCAGTCAGGACGAGGTCCTGAAAGTATTAGCAGAGCCATGGAGTACCAGAAAGCGGAGGTACAGGGACAACTGTTACGTTTCCTCATAAACTGTGTAATCAGAAATCAAGACCGGCCTGGGGTAAATCCGGAAGAAATGCAAAAACTTGTCACTTGGGGCCAGAATATATCAGAAGGGAGACATGATAAACAGTTATGTATAGTAGCTATGTACCGAAAGATCCGCAAAGAAGTAGAACGAATACACGAAGAAAGATTAGAGGTAGACGCCACTGACCTAAACAGAGAGGAGGAGGAGCAAGAATCAGAGCAATTAGACACGATAGCTTATGTAGGTAAAGGAAGATCCCATAATAATACCAGAGGTTTTAACGACCCAATACGTCTAATACGTCCGGAATATAATAGACATTTTCCAAACCCTATGCTAAATACAAAATCCCCCGAATACTTATTCCAAGCCGCTGAAAAATTACTCCGAGATCGAAGGGGGTACCACGTGCTCGATTCCATGGACGAACAAGAATTAGCCAGGTCAGCAGTACAATGGGCTGACAGTCCCGGCGAATACAATGACGATGTACTTGCACACACGTTTCTGAATCTAGACCCATATGAACAGCGTTTAGCTAGTATATACATGATTCAACACCTCCTTATATTATATAAAGGCCAACACTCCGATCCAGGACCCTTACCTGACATATTGACAGAACTACTCACGAATATAGGGAGAGGGTCAGGTACTGATTTGATTAAGGAAATTCTAGAATCCCGAAACCAATATTTAAATTTCGTATGCCCAGAACACGTTCCAGTTCCCATCATGGGAAGAAAAATGTATCACATAGATAGACAGAACCCGTTACGCGAAGTACACCCAATTAGAGGTGCCGGTGATAATTTTACACGCGTGTTTGTGTACACGCCTATAACTAAACTGGAATTATTAGAAATGAAGAAAGTAGTACCCAGCCATGACAAGGACCCAGCAGGTTTCCACCGTGAGATAAAAGACATGTTACTCATGGGAGAGTATACCTACCCCGATATTATGAAAATATTAAAAGTCCTATTACCAGCCGGTGTTTATGAGAAACTCAAAGAAAAAGAATGGGAGGTGGGAGACCAAAAGATAGATTGGACAGCATTAGAAAACGAAGAAAAGGCCCGAGCTGCAGGAGCAGGGCTTGGGGAAAAGACTACAGCACTAGCAGGATTACTAATACAGGTACTGCCACGTTTATTAACTACGAAAAAGGAAGACTGGGGTGCAATCTCAGCCTGTAAACAAAAACCAGATGAAGACACTAGTGATTTCTATTCCCGATTTGAAAAATGTTTTAGTATAAATAGTGGCATAAAAGCCAGTAGTGAGTCATATCCACATCTGTTTGTGACAAAACTAGTTGAAAATTCTCTGCTACAAGTCAAGAATAGAGTATTGAAATTCGAAAGTACCTGGCAAGGTAATACCCCATCACA
Organism: Triturus cristatus; assembly: GCF_964204655.1. Classification (NCBI taxonomy): domain Eukaryota; kingdom Metazoa; phylum Chordata; class Amphibia; order Caudata; family Salamandridae; genus Triturus; species Triturus cristatus. Next base: position 267,125,012 of record NC_140581.1, read on the forward strand.
GATGCTACAGATGTTACAATATCACCACAATAGAATTAGAGAAGAACAAGAACACGAACAAAGACGTATGAAAGATACGAAAATGAAAATGCTTGTTGCACAATCAGTTCCAGCCGATAGTCATCAAAAGGGTGATCCCGCAAGTCCTGCGAAAGGGACATGCAACTATTGTAAACAACCAGGTCATTATATACACGATTGTCCAGTCCTGAAACATAATATTGCCACAGGTAAAACGCAAGAGAGACCACGTCCACCTAGACAGGATCAGAATCAACAACAAATCCCTCGGAATGCACAACCTAGGTTAGCTCCGCAACAATTAGCTCCGCAACAATTAGCTCCACAACAGATCGTAGCACCACCACAAGCGCAGCCTATTGCTGCAACTCAAGCAACAACACAACAAATGTATCAGTATGCACAAACAGATTATCCCGATTATCAGCGATACTCATGAGATAGCCTAGAGAGGGAAGTTGGCTTACCCCTTATAGAGGTTCCTGTAGACCAAGAGGGACCTTATGTACATAGTGAACTATTAGGGGAAGACAGAAAGTTTTTACTCGATACAGGGGCAAGCAGAACAACTATAAGACGCAGTGAAGTTCCAGGGGCACCCCTCTCAGGCTCACAAAATATTTCCCTTGGATTCTCAGGAAAACCTATAATTAATGATGTAACACAACCTCTTCCACTTACAGTCGGTCCATTAACACGTACTACAGATTTATTGCTTACTAAATCATGTCCAGAAAACTTGTTAGGTATAAAAACATTGAAAGCTCTAGGAGCCATAATATGTTGCTCTCCGGAAGGAGTACGACTATTTTTACGTGACTTTAAAGGTCACTACGTATCCAGAGACATGGATCACCGACTGCAGAATTTACCTACACAGTTATGGGCACAAGGCCCCACTGATGTTGGTTGCATGAACATTACACCATATCGAGTCACACTAAAGACAGGAGTGGTACTACCACGAATGCGACAATACAAGTTACCACCAGATGCTGTAGTGGCTTTACTACAAATCATTGACGAGCTTATTGCCCAAGGAGTGGTTGTGGAAACTGACTCCAATGTATGTAATTCCCCGATAATTCCGATCCTTAAAAGAACGGATCCAAAAGCACCACCTGTATATCGATTAGTTATTGATCTGCGCGAATTAAATAAATGTATTGTACCACAATACCCTGTGGTCCCAGATATCTCCTCATTACTCACAGCTATTGACTCAGAAGCAACGTTTTTCACTGTAATTGATCTCAAGAATGCTTTCTTTAGTGTCCCAATTGATCCGGAAAGTCAATATCTTTTCGGTTTTAGTTTAAATGGACGAAGTTTTAAATTCACACGCGCACCTCAAGGATTTACAGAAAGCCCCAGCATCTATAGCCAAGCACTGAAACGAGAACTTGACAGTATACACATGCCAGCTAACACTGCCTTGCTTCAATATGTCGATGATCTACTGATCACCGCCCGAAGCGAACCTGAATGTGAAACAGCGTCACTGACGGTTTTAAAATTTCTGGCCGACAAGGGGCACAAGGTGTCCCCTTCTAAGCTGCAATTCTGTGTCCAGCGAGTTGTTTATCTTGGGCACTCGCTGTCCAAGGAGGGAAGGCAGCTTACATCCGACCGCATCCAGTTAATTACTAACATGCCATCACCCAAGACACAAAAGGAGGTGCGGGCTTTTATAGGCCTCACTTCATACTGTAGGCAGTGGATCCCTCAATATGCATTTATAGCAAAACCACTCATCCAGTTGACAACACAGGAGGCAGCCACATCGACTGTCCTCCCTTGGACTCCAGAACATACACATGCCTTTGAAAGCTTAAAGAAAGCTTTATGTCAAGCACCTGTCCTAGCAACACCATGTTACAGTAAACAGTTTACACTCTTTGTTACAGAACGCGAAGGTACTGCTTTGTCAGTACTCACTCAGGAACAAGCAGGATCACACAAACCATGTGCTTATTTCTCTAGTACATTAGATCCAGTAGCTCAGGCTCTTCCAGCGTGCCTGAAATCAGTGGCAGCAACAGCTTTAGCAATCAGACAAAGCGATGCCATAGTGTTAGGACATCAATTGACAGTACAAGTACCACACGCAGTAGAGGTTCTCTTGAACCGCACACAAACACAACACTTGACTATAGCAAGACTCACCGGTTACGAATTAACATTGTTTCAGCCACACATAGAAATCAGACGTTGTAATACGTTAAATCCTGCCACATTGTTACCAGTAGGCGGAACAGATCCATTGGCACATGATTGTGTCGAAGTCATTACTATCACGACGAAACCCAGACAAGACTTGACAGATATCCCTTTGTCAGATCCAGACTTGACATTGTATGTAGATGGGTCATGTATGAGAACAAGTACAGGAGAGTTAGTGGCCGCTTACGCAGTCACAACAGACACTGAAGTCATCGAAACAAATTATATTAACACTTTGTCAGCTCAAGCAGCAGAGCTCATCGCTCTGACACAAGCCTGTATTCAAGCCACAAATAAAAAAGTCAACATATACACAGATTCACGTTATGCATTCGGAGTCGTCCATGACTTCGGCGTACTGTGGCGAGAGAGAGGTTATTTAACTTCTCACGGTGCCCACATCCAACACGGACCCCTCATTCAAGCCCTATTAGACGCGATTCATTTACCTACTGCAATATCGATTATGAAATGCAAAGCCCACACAAAAGTTACCGATATCATTTCTCAGGGTAATGACCTAGCTGACAGAACAGCTAAACAGACTGCTCAGAATCAGACTCACACAACTGACATGACAAAGACAATAGTCCTGACACCAACACATTGCATGACAGTTAAGGATCCCGCCCTTGATGTAATTGACATACAGACACATGCTACACCAGAAGAAATAAAGAAATGGACTGAATTAGGAGGGATCCAAACAGATCAAGGATGGATGACGAAGGAAAAATCTATATGGTTTCTTCCCGACTCAATGGTCCAAGTCATCATTAACACTATACATAGTCCAGCGCACCTAGGAGAAAAAGCTATGCTAGACAGCATTCAACACATTTGGTTCAACAAACACTTGCGAGCCGCAGCGAAACAAAAAGTTCGTACCTGTATGATATGTTGTCAGTTTAATCCAGGTAAAAGCATTCCCGTAGAACAGGGTGGATTCCAAACTCCCGATCATGCTTTTGAAGTCCTCCAGATGGATTATATCCAGATGGAACGATGTCGAGGATTCAAATATGTTCTCGTAGTTGTCTGTGCTCTTTCCCGTTGGACAGAAGCATACCCGGTTTCAGATTACACTGCCCCGACTACTGCCAAACAGTTAGTTCGAGAATTCTTCCCACGGTACGGTTTACCACGTGTTGTCTACTCAGATAACGGCCAGCCGTTTTCATCCGAATTAATGAAACACGTTTCCCTTCTATTAGGCTACCAATGGAGATTCCACTGTGTCCGACATCCCGAGGCGGCAGGTCTCGTGGAACGCCATAATCAAACTCTGAAAATTAGATTGTCCAAAATATGTAGAGAGAAAGGAGTCGATTGGATAGTAGCCTTACCAGTTGCGCTCTTTTACATGAGAATGGTAGCACATTCTCGAACAGGGCTATCCCCGTATGATGTGATCTTCGGTAGACCACCAAATATGTGGGGGACGCCTATACCTCGTAAAATCACTGATGTTGACTGTAATATGCTGACAGATTACCTGGCTTCCTTGATGTCTGCACTACAATCTTGTCGTTCACAGGTATCCGCAGCTTTTCCCGATAATACTGAGGTGAAGCCCCATGACGTGGTTCCTGGTGACCTGGTTTTGGTCAGGAATTTCGACCGGAAGACCCAACTGGATCCTAGGTGGAAGTCACCGAAGTTGGTTCTACTCACCACAAGGACAGCTGTGAAAATCGAGGGAAGGAAAGGGTGGTTGCACTCGAGTCATATCAAGAAATTTTATGGACTACCCTCCAGTGTAGATACTCAACCCTGTATTCCCTCACAGACAGACTCAAAGCTTCCCTTGGCTGAATTAACACAACCAGAACTGTATAAACTAAAATTGAGGTCTAGTAAGTCAGACAATTTGATTGTTTAAGTCCTCTCCAAGGTGAATCGGTTGAATTTGTCTCTGACATGTATCCTCTAGACCGGAATAGAGAAATAAATCATCAAATGCTGCTCAAGAAGCATGCGTATTGTAAATCATTTCGTAGTCACTGCACAGTAACATTATTAATTTTGTTTTTTCTAAGTCTTCTGATCATCGTTGTCAGCATCCTATTGCACATGTATTACCCTATTCCTAAGCGTGCTTATAATATAACTGCAGAACATTCTTTTAGTGAATTACCTCCACATGAATTGTCTTATAGATTTGCGCTGCGCAATAACACTTTCATTAGTATGCTACATCATTCCCATCAAACCAGCAATGCCACAAATTGTTGGATATGTGGCCGACTCCCTCCCTATCAGAACTATAAGGGAGTTTTGCCCCTCTTTCCCTATCCGTTCACACACAATGGCTCCTGTGGAGCATGGTTTAGTTTGATTAATTCCCTAGATTCAAATTCCGCAGTTTATCAAGACAACTGGGTATGGGGAAACCTGAACTTAGTTTTGCTTAAAGTCTGCTACCCTAACAAGGAGGGACTTCCCAAAAGAACAGGAACTGATCTAGAAAATGAAGTATATGGATTAGGTAATTTTACACTTAACCTCATGATCTTGAACGTTGAATCTGAAGCTACACCAATCTTGCCCGCCATGTCAGTATTCCCAGTAAAAGGGGAATTATGTATAAGAAAGAATGGTTCCATACACATGGGCCATAGTAAATGCACCACTGTAATAAAATTCAGTGATCAAGGCAAGTCTACATTTAGAGCTTCCCGTCATTCCTACTTTATATGTGGCCAGACCGCATATATACGTCTACCTTTAGATTGGGATGGTACCTGTTACATAGCATTCCTTCTACCACCTGTTTTCCTAGCCCCTCCTGATTATCACAGAAATACCCATTTAGTACACAATAGACAGCAGAGAGATCTCCCAATTGTCGATTACACTGAAACAGCATGGGAAAAATACACAGATTTCAATAAAGGTTTCTTTCCCTATATAGGTACAGTCACTAATAGTAAGCTGATACGTAGACTAACCAGAACCCTTGAAGCAGTAGTGAACGAAACTATTTCTGCCTTAGGCAATTTAACAGAAGAGCAGTCTGCTATGCGGATTGTTGTGCTTCAAAATCGTCTTGTCCTTGACGTCATCCTGGCCGATAGGGGCGGAGCTTGTAGGGTCATCGGATCAAGTTGTTGCATTTTCATACCAGAAAATTCGCCGTCAGTATATAAAGCCATAACCCGCCTTCATAAGATTGTAAGCCAGATACACCAGAGTCCAGGCACCTGGACTTGGTCCGGTTAGTTCTGGGGCGTGTTGTCAGCCTGGGGATGGAGAATGCTCTCCTTCCTAGGTATTGGCTTTCTCATACTATTCAGTTGCTGCTTATGTCTACAATGTGGGCCAGCGATTTGTGGTCTGTGTGCCACCTCGTGTATCCCACATCCAAGTTTTCGTTCGAGATCCCGGAAGAAGAAAGAAGAACAAATGATGCTATATGAACAGATCGATGGATTGATGAAGATCGATATCTCCTGAGGGTCCGTAGGGGACAAGGAGGGAATGAGGAAATATGAATTTTGTGATCAGTTATGTCCCCTATCGTAGACCCCAACGGCTCCATGTACATGGTATAAGTACATGTATGTTCCCTCCTGCTCCAGTTTTGAAGACGCAAATATATGTGCGTCCACCGTCAACATGTCCTCTTTCAGATCCACCATGAATGGGTCAGATATTCCTTTCCTAAGTATGAAAGGCCACCGACTTTATGTGGTTCACTTTCCACATTTTACAGATTCAGGCGAGTAGGCCCGAATTCTGTCATCAAGCCTTTTCCTGCCTTCTGCCTCTGAAAGCTCCAGTCTGAGCCTGCATCTGTGACCATGAACTTTGTCTTACTCCCTGCGCGGCTAACGGTGCCTGATCCAGCCCATCGCCTGCCAAAAACTGTATTTCACCTTCAAGATTATCTCCTCCGCCCCTCATCCGATGCATTCCTGTCTAGCTGTTTAGGTAAACATTCCTCCAGCTACCGTGCAAAGGGCCAGGCCTCGCTGTCCTCATGCAAGTAATTCATAGCCCTGTTACCATGGAATATTCCTACCCCCTCGCATCTAGTGTAGACACTTAGACGCTTGTACACGCACTAACAGTCAGTATAGTCAGTATAGAATAAGATTCTATCCTAAGAGACCTCTCTTTTTGGATAACACAGTTCTTCAAACATAGGATATTAGATATGATTTGGGATTAGGTTGACATAACCCCAGACTTCTGTCTCCACATGTAGAGCTAAATGTCAAGTCCCCTTCTCCCTCTAGTTGCACGTCAATCACACGTCATGCGGCTGCGCGCGCATCTCTGCCAAATATTTCTGCTGACATTGCAGGATTCCCTTATGGATCCACCCACTTGTGACATCATGTATAATGACGTTTTCTAGTTACGCCTATTCTAGTTACGCATGCATATTTTATTTTGTTTTATCAGTTGTTACGCCTACTACATCTGTTTCACTGTAATGCCTTTTCTATAAAAATGATTACCTGTCAATAATATATGCCCTTCCTTCCTGAACTTTCGTGGTGATGGAATAGAATGCCTACAATTCGAATTGTATTCCTTTGTATAGGAATAAAGCCTTTTTAAAACCTCTAATACCACGGATTCTGCCTCTCATTTTACTGAGTTGTTCTTAATAGACTTTACCGCATAAAAAATAGTACCGGTAACGAAATATTTACCACACATCGACCTCCCTCGCAACTGGGACCTTGAATGAGCTGGAGCTGACTGCCGGCACTCAAGGCCTTCAGTGCCATCGACCGGCAGCCGGAGCACGACTTGAGGTCGTGGTCGCGCTCCAGACAAAAGAGGCACATGCGGTGCGGATCCATAACCAGGGCCGGACTGGTCATAGCGGGCACCGGGCAATCCCTCGGTGCGCAGCACGGGTGGGGGCCGGTTTTGGGCCCCTGTGGGCAGTTTTTGTTACAGCGCCGGCCGAGCACTTTGCCAGGGCCGGTTGTGGTTCCCAGTCCGGCCCTGTCCGTAATCGACATCAGTCGGGTACAAGAACTGCATGCCTTGAAACCGGGCATCCCTTGTGCACCAGGAGTCGATGGACTCAAGAAAAGAAGTCAACAAAAGTCGAGAAAAAGTCAGTCAAAAAGTGACTGGAGGTACCGCTCTCTCAGGATCTGCGCTGGCTGGTGCGGAAAAAGAAAGAACTGACGTCTGCACGCCAGGTGGCCAGCGGTAAGGCTGACAGTGGCAGTGTCGGCCGACCCCGCTTGATGCCAGGTACAGTGTGAATTCTCTGCTGATGCTGTATTGCTGAAACGCAAAGCCCTATAGCGATATTTTAGAAAGCTTGATTTTAAAGTTGACAGAATTGTATATTTTAAACTGTGCCACAATATTCTCATTCAGGGCTTAGACGCTTATCTTAGGCATTGACAGGGGTTAAAAACTTACGTGTACACTCAGCGCTCTGTGTTACAGCCTGCCCGCCCTGGTCCGACTCGGTATCCAATACCGTTGAGCGGAGGGCGGGACAGGTACGAGCCTGAGTGACACACTTCCGCTTTCCCGCTGCAGCACTGAGCGGGTAGCGCTCTAGCCTTGCTGTTACTGGGGCTATTTAGGCGGCGAGGCAAAGTGCGGTAAGGCTGACAGTGGCAGTGTCGGCCGACCCCGCTTGATGCCAGGTACAGTGTGAATTCTCTGCTGATGCTGTATTGCTGAAACGCAAAGCCCTATAGCGATATTTTAGAAAGCTTGATTTTAAAGTTGACAGAATTGTATATTTTAAACTGTGCCACAATATTCTCATTCAGGGCTTAGACGCTTATCTTAGGCATTGACAGGGGTTAAAAACTTACGTGTACACTCAGCGCTCTGTGTTACAGCCTGCCCGCCCTGGTCCGACTCGGTATCCAATACCGTTGAGCGGAGGGCGGGACAGGTACGAGCCTGAGTGACACACTTCCGCTTTCCCGCTGCAGCACTGAGCGGGTAGCGCTCTAGCCTTGCTGTTACTGGGGCTATTTAGGCGGCGAGGAGGCGAGGCAAAGTGCGGTAAGGCTGACAGTGGCAGTGTCGGCCGACCCCGCTTGATGCCAGGTACAGTGTGAATTCTCTGCTGATGCTGTATTGCTGAAACGCAAAGCCCTATAGCGATATTTTAGAAAGCTTGATTTTAAAGTTGACAGAATTGTATATTTTAAACTGTGCCACAATATTCTCATTCAGGGCTTAGACGCTTATCTTAGGCATTGACAGGGGTTAAAAACTTACGTGTACACTCAGCGCTCTGTGTTACAGCCTGCCCGCCCTGGTCCGACTCGGTATCCAATACCGTTGAGCGGAGGGCGGGACAGGTACGAGCCTGAGTGACACACTTCCGCTTTCCCGCTGCAGCACTGAGCGGGTAGCGCTCTAGCCTTGCTGTTACTGGGGCTATATAGCCACTCGTCGGGATCAAGCGCGCAGAGATTGCGCGCAGGGAGGCGCCTCTAGACGCGCCGAAGACAAGCCAAAGACCTGCCCGTCTGCGCCCGTCCGCGCCAGGACGGTGCCAGGGGCCATGGCGGTCTCACCTATCTCCCCGCTTGTCCCGCTTCCTGCCAGGATTACCTACTCAGCCCAGGTACTTAAGGATCTACAGATTGTTGATTGTCATGAAGACCTTAAACTTATTGTAGAAGGGCCTTTTACATGCTTACATTGTAAATCCCAGTTCACTACTCTGAAGGGAGAAAGCCCTGATAGATGTGTGAACAGCCATACACCATCTTACAAAACACCTAAAATTGCTGGTCATAAAAACATTCTTTGCAATTTACGCTCTTTACCTAAGCATACCTCTGAAGTATGGGACCTAATCTCTACAAATGAGCCTGACTACTGCTTCATGACTGAAACGTGGCTTAAACCCCTTTCCACTCCCTCCATTACATTGGCCATTCCTTCAGGATACAAAATGATTAGGTTAGACAGACCTAAGAAAATAGGTGGAGGGATTGCTATTGCTCATAAAAATCACATCAATTGCTCTGTTTTGGCAGAACTCTGCATTCCGGACATTGAATTGCTGATTTTTAAAACAACTCATTCCACCAAACAAACCAGATTAGGAGCCCTGGTTTATCGTCCCCCTGGACCTAGCTCCAACTTTGTCAACATATTACTGGAAAATCTTGCGCCATATGTTCAAAAAGACAAAGAATTCTTGCTAATAGGTGACTTCAACCTTCACAGTGAACTTATAAATTGTAAAGAAGCACAGGCTTTTCTTAACGATCTCTCATTGCTAGGTCTCCAACCACACAATGTGGGCCCAACTCACGTGGCCGGACACACTCTAGACCTGATTATAACCAATTTCCCTAGTGTCACATGCCTTCCCCCTACACAGGTCAGCTGGACTGACCATTTTATCCTTGAGTTTTATACTCCCTATCCTGCAACCACTACCCTCAAAACCACCAATATCCCTGAAATACGGCGGCAATGGCATAAAGTTAATGAGGCCTCCTTTGCTGAGAAATTTGTCCAACCCCACCATGTGATTCCTGATGATATCAATAAAGCTATTGATATGTTTAGCAAAGACATTAAAACAGCCATAGATAAGATAGCTCCATTAAAACAATTTAGACCCCGACCAGCCAAAAAACAAGAGATCTGGTTCTCTGAAGAGCTCAGAAATCTCAAGAAAACAGCCAGGAAATTAGAAAAGATTTGGAGATCTACCCATCTGGTAACAGATAGGAAACATTATTGGGACGCTCTAAGTGTATATCATAAAGCTATCAGAACGGCGCGAAAAACCCATAATACCACTCTTATCATGGCTGCAGACAACTCCCCCAGAGTATTATACCAGGTCCTTCACTCTTTCACCAATCCTACAGCATGTGAGAGTGCAGACACTTCGTCACAACTACTTTGCGACAATATATCGCAATTTTTCTGCAATAAAATCGATCTCATCTATGCTAAAATAGTCAACTCTAACAACAATTTGACTACAAATACAGTCCCTATCTTTCAGGATTCAGAACTTGATAGTGGCCCTCATACTTTAGACCTCTTCCCCCCTATCACTCCTAAAGAGGTGTCCTTGCTCATGACGCAGATTAAAAGTGGAAGTCCTGATGATATCATCCCGGCAAGACTCATGTCCACCTTGCTCGGAATCCTATCTCCCACCATCGAAAAACTTGTTAACTTATCCCTCTGTACAGGTTCTGTCCCCAAGCAGTGGAAACAGGCCTTAGTCAGGCCAATCAGGAAGAACACCACAACTCCATGGACTGATTTGTCAAATCTCAGACCTATTTCGTTGCTGCCATTTTTGGGAAAGCTCACTGAGAAGTATGTAAATCGTCAGTTATCCAGCTACATTGAGAAAGCTGGCGGCCTAGACTACTCTCAATCTGGGTTTAGGCCGAAACACAGTACAGAGTCCACCCTCCTGTCTGTCACTGACGATCTGCATATGTTTCAGGACAAAGGCTACTCGGTAATTTTGGTGTTATTAGACCTTTCAGCCGCGTTCGACACCGTGTCACATAACATCCTCATTGACCGGTTGTCGAACGTAGGGGTCAAGAACAAGGCCCTTGCTTGGCTAAGGAGTTTTCTTACGGATCGGACCCAGACTGTCACCATGGGTGAATACAGATCAACTGAGGTAGAGATTACGAAAGGGGTGCCACAGGGCTCCTGTTTGAGCCCAACACTCTTTAACATCTACGTGGCACCCCTGGCAAGAGTGATGCGCAAATTTGGTTTCATCCCCGTGTCATATGCGGATGACACGCAGCTCCTCTTTCCCTTTCAAAATCACACCACAGAAATAAGAAACTCCTTCTCCGCTGGCATGAAAGCCGTCGCACAGTGGATGTCCACCAACTTCCTACAGTGCAATGTCAACAAGACGGAAGTAATGCTGTTTGGAGATGCCAAATTACTGTGGACTCCTGACTGGTAGCCATCTGATCTTGGCACTGTTCCGGAGCCCAAACAGATTGTCAAAAATCTGGGGATACGCCTTGATCACGACCTTTCCCTCAAACAGCACAGTAACATGGTAGCTGGCTCATGCTTCCTCACCATCAGCATGATGCGCAGAATATTTCCACTGCTACCGGATTCCTTCAGAAAAACTTTGGTGCAAGCCCTTATATTGAGTCGTATTGACTACTGTAACGGACTGCTCCTTTCTGCTAATGAAGGAGTTCTGGATAGGCTCCAGGTGGTCCAGAATACGGCAGCTCGCCTTGTCCTAAATGCTCCCCCCAGAACAGCATCAAAACCTCTATTACAGAAACTACACTGGTTGAGCATTCGACAAAGAGCCAAGTTTAAGATATGTTGCATTATCCATAAATGCTTAAACGGAAATGGCCCTACATACCTGGAGCAGAAATTTATCCCCTACACTCCCTCCAGATCGTTGAGATCTAGTGAGAATTTTCTGTTGGCAGTACCTCGTGCAAAAAAAACCAGACATGGAGGGAAAGCGTTATCTGTTGCAGGGCCCACACTGTGGAACAAACTGCCTCTGGCCCTCAGGCTCTGCACAGACCATTTAAAATTCAGGAAGCAACTGAAAACTCTGCTGTTTACTGATAAAATCTAGACCCTGCCCCTCATCTGCATATTTATTTAGACTCTATTTGGTATCACAGCGCAGAGATACTCCGGTTGGAGTCGATTCCAGCGCTATAGAAACCCATAAATAAATAAAATAAAATAAGTAGCTACCGCGACGTCATCTCGGCGACCACGACGCTAACGACCGATGCGGAGCCAACCAACGCTACCTTCCGATCGCAGAGGTACTGCTGACGAAAAACGTTACGGATCCAGTCTGATGCCTGGGGGTAATTCTAAGGTAAGAAATCTATAACTAACGTGTTTCTTTTCTTTCTGGAGTGATTCAGATCTTGGGTACCAGAGTCTTACCTTTCTCCCTGCTACATGCTGAAGAGGGCCCATCGAGCACAGACTCTGGTTCCCTGCCACACACTCAGTAATTATACAAGTACTAAACTACCTTGACAAAGAGGTCATCCTGCAATGGGCACGCCAGACCCCAGAGCTTCACTGCACTGATGCCAAAGTGTCAATTCTCCTGGACTACATGACGTCAGTCAGTCAGTCAAAGCTTTTATTTCGGTATGATACCATAAAAAGACATAAATACATATATACATTTAAAACATGATTAAATAGCATTGTGTAGAGTGCAATCCATTTAAAACATTAAAACAATTTCCATAGAACATACGCAGTTAAAAACGTGATCATTTCCACGAGAAGAAAAATATTAAAATTAATCCAGGGCCAAAGATATACACATTACACCTCAAAGTACTATGATGGTAAAATAGATAATACTGAATCAGAAAGATGAGAGGCAGAGGACAAAAATTTGGACCTTGCAAACCACATTGAGAGAAGGAATTTAGCCATTACGAACACTATCAAAGGGGTAGTATCATATTTCAGAATTCTGAACACCTCCTTGTAGTCCCTGAGACCCCTAGACTTACATAACTGGATAATCCACTTTTTTCTTGCAATAATATATAAAGGGCAAAAGAGAACAACATGAAGCTCTGTTTCACAGATAGCAGAACATAGAGGGCACGAACTAACGGGATCTACAACATTGCACCATCTGTGAGTGAGATCTCTCAACGGAAGCGAACCGTGTCTGAACTGGATGTAAAGTTTCTTTGCCAAAGGTGGTTGGATAACGTCCAGGAAAACTTCAAACTGGGGACTACACTTAATATCCAGAAAGGTGTCAGTAAGCCTACCCAGGGAGGAATGGAATAGGATACCCTTCCTATAAGATTTCAAAACCTCCCGCAATGAATTCTTCGAGAGTGTACGGCAGGTCGCTTCCGGGGCGGACCATAAATTCCTCATCCCAATTAGGTTACAAAGGTTCTTTATGTAGGCAAGCCAAGGAATCTTATCCGATTTTCCCCTTGCCAAAATGTCACCAAGATCGTACCTGTAGCTTACCAACTCAGGCGTTGACCAAAGACGCCTCCAGAACTGAAGAGGACGGTTCCGGGCAATCTCTTCTATGGGGACCAGACCCAGATCCCATCTCAGAGGAATTAAAGGGGTGCTGACAGGTAGTTTCAACAATCTCCTGATAAAAGAATTCTCAATAGATGAGAGGGAAGCGGGGGTGGAATATCCCCATAATTCAGCACCATAAAGTGCTCCTCCTCTGGCTTGGGATTTATAGATTTCCATAGGGGGGCCCAAAGGTTTAAAAGAGGAGTTATTAGACACCTTCAGGATTCCCCCCACTGATTGGGCTAATCTCAAATTTGCCTTCGCCAAATGGGACCCCCAATTCATTTTATCATTAAGGGTCACCCCCAAATATTCAAACGTGGCAACCCTATCCAACTCAACCTCTCCCAGTTTAGGATGGGGGCAATTAAATGAATTAGAACCGAAAACCATAAATTTGGTCTTCGAAAGGTTCAGTTCCAGATCCCTGATTTTACAAAAGGAGCAAAAGGCCTCTAATGTACGCTGGATACCCATGTAAGATTGGGATAACAGGAGCGTATCATCAGCGAACATTAGGGCCGGGACCTTACGCCCCGCCAGTACAGGGGAGTCCAGGTTAGCGGAGCGCAGTAGATACTCAATCAGCCCATTGATGAAAAGGGAGAAAAGGGTGGGGGCCAGGACACAGCCCTGCCTCACACCCTTCTCTACCGGAAATGGCCCAGAGATTTCCCCGCTTCTCCCATATCTCACCCTTGCATAGGTGCCTGAGTGGAGGCGTTTGAATAAATGGCAAAGGTAGGGGGGGGCACCCATCTCTAGCAAGAGGGCCCAAAGTTTTTCCCTTTGCACCATATCAAAAGCGGACCGGAGGTCCACAAAGATCAGATACAAATTACCAGCACCCATGCTGACTGTCTTCCAATAGATCAAGAGTAATCTAAATAGTTGATCAATAGTAGAAACCTTGGCTCGGAACCCCGCCTGGAGGGAGGTTAAAATTTGTTGATCCTCCATCCAGAACTGCAGTCTGGATAAGAGGACTCGTGCGAACAGCTTCTGTAAAACATCAATCAGGCTTATGGGGCGGTAGTTGGCTGGATCCAGTGGGGAAGATTTTTTGTGGATGGGTATAATTTCTGCACCCAACCATGTGTCCGGTATTCTAAGGCCCTGCAAAATAGCATTAAAATATACACATATATAAGGGGCCCAGATTTTTACATCACTTCTGTAGAGATCACCGGGGATCTTGTCAAGCCCCGGAGCTTTCCCTACTGATAGGGAATTGAGGGCCAGTTCTATTTCTGGGAGGGAAAAGGGACTAGTCTCAATTTCTTCCTGACACAACAGGACCGTTGCAATATCAGTCCGTGACAAGCCTGCATCGGTGCCACCCGGGGGGTTACTGACCGAGAAGAGGGGTTGGAAATGGGCGAGCCAGACCTCCTCGCTGAGATTAGGAATAATTGCTGGGGTACTGGCAACCGTGCCCGTTCGGACAATGCTCCAAAACGCCCTCGAGTCACGGTCTACTAAAGCTTGGAGTAAATTTTGCCACCTTAGATCCTCCCACTCGGCTTTTGCTTCCTTGATCAGGTTTTTATAGGTGGCCCTAGCCGCCCGGATACTAGACGGGGTACCCTCCTTTACTTCTTTTAACAGGGCAGACTTAGCCTGCCTACAGGTACCATTGAACCAGTGCTCGGGCCTAGAAGGCCTTGGTTTTGAGGCAGTAGGGTTGTAGAAGAAGCTAGCCAAACTGCCAAGGAGATCCTTGTGGATGGTCTGGAGATCGAAAAGGCGGGACTGTGGGATGTCCCCGGCAGGGCTCAGGAGGTGGGAGACTGCTTCCAAGGAGCGGATCACAGTGCTATATATATCAGCAAGCTTTAGGTCATCAGACGCTACCCTTTCCCACCTGATCCGTCTGCCACCTGCCACTAGAACCAGATTCTCACTATGTAATGGTGATTGGGGCCTAGAGAATTCACTACCACCTAACTTGTTAATCAATTCCAGAGACAGTAGGTTGTGATCGCTATCGACCCGTGGAATAATAGAAAAGGCGGCCAAGTGGCCCCAGAATTCCACGTTCACCAAAACGTAGTCGATAGTCGAACAGCTCCCAGCTCTGTTAAAGGTGAAAGACCCCGGCACGTCCGGGCAGAGTCTACCATTGCAAGCCCGCAAGGAGTGTGCAATGGTAAGCCTATTAATCTCAAGGGCTAGAGGGGAAAGGCGTTTGGCCGGATAAGAGATAAGGTCTGGGATTAGATAGGTTTCATCCTCATCACAAGTGGGGGAGGGGATCCCAGGGAGGGGTTCGAAGTGACAATTGAGATCTGCGCCAATTAGTTTATGGGACGCGGGTGGAAGAGAATGTAAAACATCTTCCAGGGCGCCCAGGATCGACAGACCCAACTGAACCGGCTGGGGGCGCAAATACACATTTATTACTGCTAGCGAGTAGCTAGCAGGGAAAGTGAGTAGCAGGCATAGGATGTCAGGGGACTTTGGATCCAGTAACTTTACTGAGCACCCGAGGTGTGTTGCAACCCATACTACTAGCCCCCCTGAAGGTCTTCCTCTCGTCCCCTGGACTGCTGGGGCCGAAAACGATGCATAACCCACCCTCCGTGGTGTAGACCGTAGCCAGGTTTCTTGGAATATGCAGATGTCATATTTGTCCATTAGCTCTCCCCACTCAGGATCAGAGAGTTTGGACTCCAGACCGGCCACATTCCAAGACCCAACTAATGGTCTCCGGATGGGTATTCGGGGGGGGCTATCAACCGGAGGGGGGGAAGAGGGGGGGCTGTGGGGAGCAGAATGACGTGGGTACAGCAAATGCGCAAGTCCATTTATGTGGTCAAGCAGAAATTAAGGACCACGCATCTTAAATACATGCTACTATTCCCACCTAAACTGAAAGTCCTGCATACCAGGAAATTCCTCCTTTTAGAGAGCCCTGAAGGAGCTTGGGAGTGGGTGGAGGAATTTAAATTGTCACCTGCCTGGAGGGCAGCCCCAGGAGAGGGTGCATCACCTGAGACAGTCAGGAGTTGGCATGTGACAAGAGCCCCTGGTCTAAGTTGCAGGTGACATCGTCATACTAAATCCGAAAAGAGAGGTACAATCCCAGATGAGAAGGTGACTTCCTCAGATGCTAGTGAAGATGATACCTCACAAACCCTGAAAAACCCGATTTGACTGCTTGATTTTCGTTGCTCCGAGGGATCTGCACCCTCTACATCTGACTGCTCTACACATGACTGCAGGTTCGAAAGGGGCGATGTAAGGGGGGTGTTAGCTGAGGATGAGGATATCACTGGGGAGTACATGAGGTTACAAAAGGGGACTGAGGCTGTGGTCCTACACCCAGAGTATATTTACTTAGTTGATTGTTTGGGTGACAGATGCTTCCTGTTGCAAAGTGTAGGATGGGCTGGAGTGGGGGGATATATTGGGATCTTGTTGTTTGTTCAGCCTCTCTTCTTTGGATGCAATGCTTAGCATGAAAGGCATTGTAAAGACGTTGCACGACACCGGAGCAGAGAATAATGGGCACTAAGCTAATTTCCTGGAATGTAAATGGTCTCATTAATACACTGAAAAGGGAGCGATCCTTCAAAACATTCGGAATAGGGGTCCGGTCGCCATCTTGCTGTAGGAGACAAATCTCCTTGGTTCCAACTGCTCCTTCCTGGTACGAAATGGCTACACCAGAATATTCCGTGCAGGGCTCACTCCAAAATCCAGGGGATAGCTATCTTATTACATAATACCTCTCACATGGTTATAATGAGGTATTTGGCTGCTTTCTTTCAACACCCCACCCTTTAGGATGTTTGATCTTAGGATGTTGCATCTTGTGACCTAAACCCATGCCGTTCATTAGAAGCTCAGGACTCATTGTTTTCCCCGCTATCCTGCTGTCTACTTCATCTTCTTGATTGGGCTACATGTTTATTTTTACACTCTTTTGTCAATAGCATGTAATAATATGCACTGCAAAGTTCATGTACAGTTGTCTGTATTTCTCTCTGAAACACTCGAGGCCTGGTATACATTTTGGAAAACTTTGTAAATAAATAACTAGGATAAGATGATCATTGTTTTTCTACCAAATCAGCTGAATAGCGCGTGCAAATCAACAATGAGGGTTTCTTTCAAAAACTATGTTTCTAGGCCAATCTGGGGATTGTTAATAGTTTTTTCCCCATATTTTTACCCTATAAAAAAATCAAAAATCAAGCGTGTTATAATACAGCCCTTGAAATCATGTGGCTTCACTTCTTTAAAATACAACACAAACCATGCTCATAAATTGATGAAATGCCTTTGACTTTAAGGAAAGGATTAGTATTTTATTTGTTAACGATTATGGACTTGTCTATAACTGAAAGTAATTGTAATAGCTACACTGCGAAGTGAAAGACTTTTTTGTTAAGTACAGTAGCCAACATATTGTGACGCAATTAGCTGAAATGTTTGCCTTGTCAATGCTTAATCTGGCTATTAGTTTCTGCCGAAATATGCACATCATTTACTCACTGTTCCTTTAGTCCCATATTGTAAAACTCACCTTTCCATCTTTATCATAGGGCGAATCAAAGTTATCTAAAAATATCCTAAAAACTTGGTCTTCTGTCCACTCTCCATTCTGGTATTTTGGATGGTGCTTCGCATTATATACTCCCCTAAGGTCTTCGACTGTGACAATACCATCGCCAGTCCGGTCCAGCTTCCGAAAAGCTTGCGAAATGATCTCTTTTCTAGCATTCGACATTGGCGGCTGAAAAAGAATGTTTTGAAAAAAAAACCATCATGTTATTTCAGTTAAAGCCTCACCAAAAACGGATAGATAGCATGCATACGTAATAGATATTTCTTGAAAACATTTGCAGGGGAAACAGTCCATAAATCAAAAAGTGCCTAAACAGCGTAAAAATGTGCCTAAACAGCGTAAAATGTTTACATTAAGAACAACAACTTCGAAAACTTGTAAAAATATTTTATGAAGAAATCAACAAAATAATACATAGCAAGGAAATAGGATCTATGACAAGAAGGGTTAAAACCACACATGGGGATAACATCTTATCATATCTTAATGAGATACCCAGTTATAGATGACTTTTGCGAATTATTATAATAATTCTTAGTGGAAAAACAAAAAATGGCCTATCACTAAATAAAACTGTGCTATCAGTAGATAATACTTTCCCCTCAGTCCAGCATGGCACTGTCCTGTTAGCAGTAATAAGATATATTTTCAAAGCAAAGATCTTTACAGAGAAGGATTCAGACAATGGGCCCATATTTCTCAAGGTTTTGCATTGCCCTTGTGCCATGCAAGGGGACGCAAGAGCGATGCAAAACCTAAATGAGATTTATCAAGCCACGCAATGCCAACTTGAGAGGCCGTACATGGCTGGATAGTAACACAAGGCAGCGCAAATCGTTACTCTGCAGCAAGGAGGCGTGCAATGGGTGAAGCATGGGTGTTCCCATGTATCCAGCCTTGCGTTATTTCACATTCCCAGATTTACCAACACTTGTAGACCTGGGAATTCATCAGAATTGTACGTCTCCCGACCAGAGGCATAACAAGAAATGTCTTTATTTCTCCTCGTTGTTTCTTCTTTCTAAGAGTGCTGCATTTTGCAGCACACTTAGAAAGAGGAAAACGGGCCAGAGGATTGTTTTTATGCAGGAAGGTGCTCATTGTACTATGGTGTAAAGGTGCCAGTATTGGCACTAGGCAGCAGTTTGTGTGTCAGCTTAGGCAAAGAGCAGGAATGTTAAATATTGCGCTTTCCAGCCTTCTTCCTTTCACGCAGCCCAGTCAAGGAAGGTGGCTTGCCGTGTTGCCTTGCATAAAGTATTGAAAATAATGGCCTTTGTATGCAGGGGCCTGTCCAGCGAAAACCAACCCTACTTATAAAGTACTTCCCTACAAAGCAAAGTGTATAAATGTATGAATCACAAACATAAAACACCTTGACAAGTCAAACTTACTATGTAACAGAACATGAAACATTATGCTAAGTCCTATGCAATCTGCCTGCCCAACTATGAGGACCATGCTCAAGCTCCTCATTCGCTACCCCAATTTAATCTTACCTAGATGCAGGCCCCTCGTCTATGCTCTTTATACTCAATTGGCAACCCTTTGGAATACACATGCCAACAGGGCTCAGTTAAAAAACAAACAGTTGATCTTATCCCAATACTGGTTACACCCTGTTTTTATTATATTTAATACAAGGCATGTGCCTCATCAGGCTGACATCATGTGCATAGTCAACAAAGACAACAAATCCGGTTTCTTACTGGAGACTGTGGCCCTTGCTCCATGCAAGGCAACAAAAGCCCTTAAGTCAGATTTACTAAGCCATGCAAAGCCACCATGCGTGGCTCTGAGTGGCTTAGTAAATCTAGAGTAATGGGGGGCAGCGCAAGACGCTGCCTCCGTTACTCTGCATTGGGAAGACATTACATAGATTGAGTGTGGCTGCTGCCACGTATCCACCCATGGGTTTTGACACATTCAAAGATTTACAAAG
Source organism: Triturus cristatus (assembly GCF_964204655.1). Taxonomy (NCBI): domain Eukaryota; kingdom Metazoa; phylum Chordata; class Amphibia; order Caudata; family Salamandridae; genus Triturus; species Triturus cristatus. Next base: position 267,144,802 of record NC_140581.1, read on the forward strand.
GCTAGTAAACCTGGGAATGTGTCACAATTCTACGCCTTTCCAGGCGAAGTGTAACTAAGGAGAAATATTTATATTTCTCTTTGTTATTATCTCTATCTACGTGTGCTGCATTCTACAACACACACAGAAATAGGAAAAAGCCTCCGGGGATTGTTTTTGTGCAGGAAAGAGTCCCTTCCTGCACTAAAACAAACCTGGCTGTAATGCAGGCACACTTGCACCATGGCGCAACGGTGAATGAGTTGGTGCTTGGCAGGCACAAGCGCACCAGCACAGAGAGAGCACGAATAACGCACCAAGTGTCCTTGCTGTTCTGCACTGCGTCAAATCTTAGTAAATCTGGGCCTTAGTTCACTTGTGCCATGGTTAAAAGCCCTATTGCCGTTTAAGTTCAAGAGCCTCACTAAAATGATAGCATACCTTTGTCAGTGGTCCCAATAAAATGACCTCTTAGCATTTCAAAATCCACATTTGAGTGTTTTCATTTATGACGCCTGGCACTCTCTTCCTGTTCTGCTGTCCCTTAGGTGCCTTCAGAAGCCAGATCCTGGATTTGGCAGATACCACTCCTCTGTCCTCAGCGTTACCCAACTGTGCCACAGCAGGCGACTGTCACAAGTCCACCATTCAACATGGTAGAATTTGATACTGTACCTTTGGTCTTTTATTAAAGATTGTGCGTGCACAGCTGAAAGTTCTTCAAATGGTTTATTAGGTTCTCCGTGCTCCTGGGAATCACTCTCTGAACCAGAGTGTGTGTTTAAATGAACTAAGAAGCATCCCCATTAACGTGGGGTATGTCCCCTGGGCACTGGTTCATGATCCTCATGTGAGGTTTTATAAAGTTCAATGAAATAAATTCAAATAAAACAGTCTTTCAATAGTTTCCGAATTTGTATTTGTTTATATTGTTCATACACGGGAAATTATTCTTCATCTCCCATAATGCATCAATTGTACACCATAGTTTGTATGACTTTCAAATATCCCAATGCATTTCGGCCGCATCGGCCTTCATCTGGGGACAATCAAGAATGAATGGAGACAGTGCGTCTCAATATATAAGGACCACGGGGTCACAATGGAGAATGTATGCACAAGCCCGAGAGCTGTTGGTGTTGTTAGTTTCTTTTGCCATGTTGAACAACAGCGAGTCAAGCAACACAAAGGGGAAGAGGGAGTGCAAGCCAAGCAACACAATGGGGGATGAGTCAAGCCACGCAACATGGTATAGGTCAGAGGGCAGTTGGAGAGAATGTAAACTAGCTATATAATGGGGGTGCAAGTCAAGCAACACAAAGCTCGAAGGGGTGGAGGGCAGTTATATTAAAGCCCATGTACTAGCTGAGCCCCAACTCATCCTATCTCTCTTAGAAGACACCAACACCACCAAAAGTAATTTCAAAATAGGATGTCCAATGTAGCCAACTGGATGAGAGACAACTACCTCAAATTCAATGCTGACAAGACAGAATTACTAATATTCTGCAACAATCAATCACCCGAGGACTCTGCCTGGTGGCCCACATAGCTAGGCCGCACCCCCTCACCATGCGACCACGCAAGAAACCTGTGCTTCATCCTGGACACCAAACTCACCATGAGATATCAAATCAACGCTGCCACCTCCACCTGATTTGTCATACTTTGCATGCACAGATAAAATGTGAAAACGCTCCCTACTGATACCAGAAAGACTCTCACCAGGCCCTCATTACAAGCAGACTGGACTACGGCAAAAATCTCTACTACGGCATTTCCACCTCCTACTACATAAGCCGCAAACCATGCAAAATGGCACAGCCAGACTAATCCTCAAATGTCCTCGCTGCATGCACATCACACCTTACCTCCAAAATCTACACTGGCTCCCCACTGAAAACGCTGCCAATTCAAGATGCTCACCAATGCCTATAAGGTACTTCAACCACCGTCTAGCCTTACAACACATAACCAGGAATGTAAATGCTACTTACCAGTATGCATCTGTTCTTGGCATGTAGAGCTGCTACATTTATAAGTTAGCATAGATCGCCGCCTAGTGTTGGGTCCGGATGGTTGCACTTTGTTGTTGTCCTGGAAGAGTCTTTTTGTAGTATCGCGATAGGTGACTCCTCCCCTGGACGACAGTGCGCATGGGCATCCTCCTCCATCTTCAGATTGTTTTTTCGCCGTTGGTGGCAAAGATGGAGTAAGTAAGGAAAGTATAGAGGGATGTCCATGTAAATGTATCTAATTAAGATTATGCTGAAACTGTCACTGGAACCAGGGAGGAGGGAGGGATTATAAATGCAGCAGCTCTACATGCCAAGAACAGATGCATACTGGTAAGTAGCATTTACAGTTCGAGGCATGTGAGCTGCTGAATTTATAAGTTAGCATAGACTGTATAGCAGTATCTCCTCTATTGGTGGTTACCAGTGTCAGTTGCAACAGTTTGAAAAAGCGTTTTAAGTACAGCCTGGCCTACTGCAGCTTGCTGCTTGGCTTGCACATCAACACAGTAGTGTTTAGTGAAGGTGTGTATGGTAGACCATGTTGCTGCCTTACAGATTTCTTCTATTGGGATGTTCCCTAGGAATGCCATAGATGCCCCCATCTTCCTAGTAGAGTGTGCTTTTGGAGGAACTGTTAATGTTCTTTTAGCTTTGTGATAGCAAATTTGAATGCATTTCACTATCCATCTAGCAATTCCTATCTTTGATATTGCATTACCCTTGTGTGGTGGTGCAAAAGCTACAAACAATTGTTTGGTTTTCCTGAAGGATTTTGTTCTGTCTATATAATACAGTAGTGCACGTCTAACATCTAGTGTGTGTAGTGCTCTTTCAGCTACTGTTTGTGGCTTTTAGAAGAATACAGGTAATTCTATTGATTGGTTCATGTGAAAGGTCGATATTACTTTAGGTAAAAATTTTGGATTTGTTCTGAGGACTACTTTGTTGTTGTGTATTTGCAGGAATGGTTCCTGTATTGTTAAGGCTTACAATTCACTTACTCTTTTAAGTGAAGTAATCGCAATAAGAAAAGCCACTTTCCATGTTAAGAATTGTATCTCACATGAATGCAATGGTTCGAAGGGTGGTCCCATGAGTCTTGTTAAAACTATGTTTAAATTCCACTGTGGAGCAGGTGGAATTTTAGGTGGGATTACCATTTTTAAGCCCTCTATGAAGGCTTTAATAGCTGGTATCTTGAATAGAGACAGGTGATGTCTGTTTTGCAGGTAGGCTGCAATAGCCGCTAGATGTAACCGTATAGATGTATATGCAAGGTTACATGTATGTAGATGTAGCAAATAGCAAATCAAATTTTGTATGGAAGCATCTAGAGGATTTATGTTGTTGTTTTTACAGTATATCACAAATCTCTTCCATTTAGCTGCGTAGCAGGCTCTGGTAGTGGGGCGTCTAGCCTCTCTAATTATATTCATACATTCTGGAGGCAGTTTAAGGTATCCAAATTCTAGGATTTCAGGAGCCAAATCGCTAGGTTCATTTGTGCTGGGTCTGGATGCCTTATCTCTCCATGGTTCTGTGAAAGGAGTGTTGGAGTTAGTTGTAGTCTTTGATGTGGGACTACTGATAGTTCCAGAAGCGTTGTGTACCAAGGTTGTCTTGCCCATGTGGGCGCAACTAGAATCATTTTTAGTGATTCTTGTGCGAGCTTGCGTACCACTAATGGAATCATTGGTGTTGGGGGAAAAGCGTACGCAAATCTGCCTGACCAGCTCATCCATATCGCATTGCCTTCCGACTGAGGGTGCGGGAATCTGGCGGCGAAGGAGGGGCATTTTGCGTTCTCGTGTGTGGCAAAGAGATCTATCTCTGGATGTCCCCATTGTTGGAAGAACGGTTGCAGTACCTGTGGATGAATTTCCCACTCGTGTACTTGTTGACTGTATCTGCTTAAAAGATCTGCTAGTTGGTTTTGTGTTCCTGGGAGATGTTCCGCTAGGAGGTAAATGTTCTGAGGAATGGCCCATTTCCAAATGCTCTGTGCTAGACGAGAGAGTTGTGGAGAGTGTGTCCCCCCTGTTTTTGTATATAATACATCGCTGTGATATTGTCCGTTCGGATTAATACCACTTTGTTGACTATATGTTTCTGGAATGCTTTTAGTGCCAGGAATATTGCCAGGAGTTCTAGATAATTGATATGGAATTTCTTTTGTTCCTGTGACCAAAGTCCTTGAACAGTGTGTTGAAGTAGATGGGCTCCCCACCCTGTCTGTGATGCGTCTGCTGTTAACTGAATTTGTGGAACTGGCTCTTGGAACAGTCGCCCCTTGGAAATGTTGTTTGTGTTCCACCACTACAGAGAGTGATGCGTGCGACTGTCTACCAACACTAGGTTGTTTAATTGTCCCTGAGCTTGGTTCCACTGACGTGCTAGGCACTCTTGAAGGGGACGCATTCGCAGACGAGCATATGGAACTATAAATATGCATGAGGCCATCATGCCTATCAGTTGCATAAACACTCTGGCTGTGAGTGAGTGTTGTGGTTGAAATCTTTGTAGTAGTGATTTTATACTGGCAACCCTGACTGGGTTTGGGTAAGCTCTGCCTTTGGTTGTGTCTATTGTTGCCCCTAAGTACTGTTGTACGTGGGAGGGTTGTAGATGGGATTTGAGGTAGTTTATAGTGAACCCTAGATGGTGTAAGAGGTGAATAGTCCTGTTGATATGGCTTGCACACTGTTTGTATGTGTTTGCCTTTATTAGCCAATCGTCCAGATAGGGGTACAAATGTATGTGCTCCCTTCTGAGTTGTGCTGCTACTACTGCCAAGCACTTGGTAAATTCCCTTGGTGCTGTTGTGACTCCGAAGGGTAGTACTTTGAATTGATAATGTTTGCCTTCCACTGTGAATCTGAGATATTTCCTGTGTGCTGGATGTATTGGAATGTGGAAGTATGCGTCTTTGAGGTCTAGTGTAGCTATAAAGTCTCCTTGTTGTAATAATGGGAGTACTTGTTGCAGCGTGACCATATGGAAGTGATCCGAGTGTATGTATGCGTTGAGGGGTCTGAGGTCTAGTATTGGCCTGAGAGACCCGTCTTTTTTGGGAATAAGGAAGTATAGTGAGTATACTCCTGTCCCTTGTTGTTGCAATGGTACCTGTTCTATTGCATTGTTTTCTAGCATTGACTTTACTTCTTGCAGAAGTAGTGTTGTGTGTTCTTTTGACATTGGTCGGTGTTTGGGTGGTATGTTGGGTGGGGTAGAAGTTAGTTCTAGGCAATAGCCATATTGGATAATTTGTATTACCCACTGGTCTGTGGTGATGGATTGCCAGACCGGTAAGAACTGTGATAATCTGCCCCCGACTGGTGTTATATGGTCTGGGGGTAGTGTGTGAGAGTCACTGTTGGGAGGTAGAGGAGGGTCGGGTATTGTTCCCTCTACGTCCTCTACCCTTGGTATTATTTCCTCTGTAGTTTCCCCTAGCGTTTCCTCTTCCAAAATTATTTTGTGTTGGAGAGGTGTAGTTGTTCCCTGTTTGTGGTGTGTGACCTCTGCCCAGTCTTCTAAAAGAGGAGCGACGAAAGGAACTCCGATTAGACTGGAACTGCAAAGCTCCCATTGACTTTGTGGTATCGGTGTCTTTTTTCATCTTTTCCAAGAGGTCATCTATTTGTGGGCCAAATAGTGCATCTTGGTTCAGAGGCTGGTTTAAAATGGTGTTCTGCACTTTTGGTTTGAAGCCTGAGATACGCAGCCATGCATGTCTGCGAAGCAGTACACTGGTGTTAATGGTTCTTGACGCCGTGTCTGCGGCATCTAATGCACACTTAATTGATGCATTTGTTATGAGTTTACCTTCCTGTATTAAATCATGTGCTTGATTTTTATGGGTTTCTGGAAGATGTTGCATGAGTTGTTCTAATTGATCATAATGCGCTCTATCATATCTTGCTAGTAGCGCTTGTATATTTGCTATCCTCCATGAATTTGCTGCTTGAGAGGCTACCCTTTTGCCTGATGCATCTAACAACTTTGACTCCTTATCAGGTGGTGGTGCTTCCCCTGATGTCTGGGAGTTCGCTCTCTTCCTAGCATTTGCTACCACTAAGGAATCTAATGGTAGTTGCCCTTTGATATAGGTTGGGTCTGAAGGAGCAGGCCTATACTTTTTGTCTAACCTTGGGTTGAGTACTCTCTGTCTCACTGGGTCTTTAAATATGTCTGGAGCATGTTTTAGCATCCCCTTAAGCATTGGTAAAGTACGTACTGATTTTTCTACTGTGCTAAAGGTATTAAATAGAAAATCTTCTTCCACCGGGTCAGTATGCATGTCTACTTTAAAATATGTAGCTGCTCTATCTACAAGCTGATGGAAAGCTATGGTGTCATCAGGTGGAGAGGGTTTAGTTGGGTATGGCAATGGTGTAGGCATGTCTGATGGTTCTACCCCATAATCTGGGTCTTGCCAGTCATCTTGTGGGGCCTCCTCCTCATCAGGGTCATTGTAATAATCCTCCTCATATAGAGGTATTTCCTGATCTTCCTCCATAGGTATTTCTTGTGGTGGAATAATGTGTTGTACCTCCATATGTGTGTTTTGTGGAGGTGTGTGTGGTAAGGGGGGAGAAGGATGCTGAGAGGGAATAAGAGGTGTAGAAGGAAAAGTATCAGAGTCCTTTTTCTTGCTTGGAACTGGAGTTGGTGCTTCAGTGTCCAATTTCCTCTTATGTGCTATTATATGACCTGTTTGTGGGTCTATAGATAGCTTGTATTGATTTGGATCGAGAGAATCCGGGAAAAATAGAGTTTCCTGTATTTTTTGGCGTTTCGGCACCGAAATTTTTGAGCCGGAATCGATCGGCTTCGAAGGAATGTCTTTATTTCCTTTTTTGGGATCGACGGGTTTCGGTTCGACGATCTTTCGTTTCGGTTCGACTGTTTCCGGTCTAATCTTTTTCGGTTCCGTGTTTTTTGGTTGGATCGCCTTTGGTTGGGTAGTCTTTTTACTAATGTGTTTTGGTTCTTGACTCTTCGGGTCGGAACCCTTTTCCTCGATAGCTTTAGTTTTTGTTGGCTTCGGGTCGACCTTAAGGGTTTTTGGCTCGATGATTCTCTTTTTCGGCTCGGTGCCACTGGTGCCGGCCGTTTGCCTCGGTTCCGTATATTTTTTCTGTGTCGAGGTTGAGGTATTTTTAGTGTCAAGGTGTGGTCTTGTCGGCACCGAGTCACTAATTGATTTAACAGTCTTTTTCGTAGCCGAACTTTGTAGTGGGGCTTCCGAAATTTTGTTTGGTTTCGGTGACTTTTTCGGAGCCGGACTCGATGGTGGGGCTTCCGAACGCTTATGCTGGTCTTGACGAAGGCCGGTTGGCGATGTCTTGACCTTGGTTTTACTCTTGGGTGGAGGGACGGGGCTTGTACTCACGTGTTGACCTGGTGTGAGTGGATCGTCTGATTCGGATTGATCCTCTACCGTCACGATCTGGAGATCATCTGGATCGTCTGCTTCCGAAAACACGCTCTCTGCATCGTCCTCAAAGATGTCTTCGGGATCAGGTACAGATCTCTGCATGCTTTCTCGAATTGCTCTTCTGTTCCGGATAGTTTTCTTCGATCGGAACTGTGCACAAGCTGAGCAATCTTCTTCTCGATGATCCGGAGAAAGGCACCTATTGCAGACTGTATGATGATCGCTATGTGGGAACTTAGACCCACATTGAGGGAATTTTTTAAAAGGGGTCCGTTCCATTAACTAATGGACCATGTGGCGTCGAGAAGGCCCAAAAGGCCCGATTCGACCAAAATTCCTGGAAAATGATTCTATTAATTTAGAGGGTACCGAGCGTAGACAATACCGTCGAGTAAAAAATTGTTTTAACTAAAAAATAATCTAACTTCGATCCGAAGTTATCGAACACATCCGAACCCAATGGCGGAAAAAAACAATCTGAAGATGGAGGAGGATGCCCATGCGCACTGTCGTCCAGGGGAGGAGTCACCTATCGCGATACTACAAAAAGACTCTTCCAGGACAACAACAAAGTGCAACCATCCGGACCCAACACTAGGCGGCGATCTATGCTAACTTATAAATTCAGCAGCTCACATGCCTCGAACACTCAGTTCTGGACATTTCGCGCTCGCCCATACACCCTGTATCCATTGAAAAAAGGAAGAAGGTAGAGCTGTCTCTTATTTGTCTGCAAATCCTGGAACAACCTCCCCCAGAATTTGAGGACAACGGCAAGAAACTGAACACCTGGCACTTCAACTTGCAGAATTCACACATGCTCTGGCCTGATCCAGGGGATAAAAATCCTCATTGCCCCCAAGAGGAGCAAGTTAGTCTCTAAATTCATGACTGGGCTGGACCACAAGTCCGACTAGTGAAATCAAGTACATTCCATCCATTCTTTTAACTGGCTCCATTACCAACCCGAGCTCTGCTCCCTGGGGGTGGCCTCCACTAAGGCCCTTGGTCTAGTCATATCCTTTCTTTTTCAGGCAGGGTGGCCAGCCCAAGGGGCAGAGTAAAGAAACACAAAATCTAAAGCAATTCAGGAGCTGTGCTCAATGCTGTACACAAAGGAGCCACCACCACGCGACCAGAACTCCCCACCACTCTTCACAAAGCCACAAAGCCTAAGAGAGGATGCTTGCAAAGCACACCAAAGATGCCTAAAGCAATAGAAATAAAAGGAAAATCATGCACCATTGTCCCACTTCAAAATCTGCTTCCAGTTTCGCAGGCACAACATGAAGGAGGGCGGGGGGGGCGTTTGGGGTTAAGGAGGGTGAGATGGTTTATAAAACATGGAGGTGGGGGGAAAGGAAACAGAGTGCAGAAGAGGGGAAAAACACAAGCACTTATGTGGAGTGCTGGAACATAAAATAAACTGACTGGAGCAGAGGGGAAAACACAAGCACTTGTGTATAGTTCTGGAGCACAAAGAGAAAAGTAGCTTCAAAAACAAGAGCAGCGGATGGACACAAGTACTAGGTCGATGCCCCAGGGCATGGCCAAGCACAAGGACAGGGCATGACAAAGGAATGCCTTCACAAACTGTAATGAAGGAAATGAGAGTGACGCTGCAGCAAGCAAATTAAAATCTGTGGGCGGAATGTAAGCCCACAATGTGTAAACAACATGTCTCGATGAGACTGCACATACGCTGTCTAGCTGAGACCTAAAAACAGTTACTGACCTAAATTAATGTATTTCTTTAATTATGTAATGTGTACTCCAATGAACAAAATTATATTCTTTGACAAAGACTTCATAATGCACTTATCTGCACAGACACCTTACTTACTCTTAATGTTACGAGAAATTCATCAAAATCTATTGTCCCGTTGCCATCCTTATCAAATTGTGAGAACAATTTCTGAACCTCGTCTTTCTCCATCATCACACCATAATCATTCAGGCCTTTGATGAACTCTTTGAAATCCAGGGTCCTGCTGTTGTCATCATCCATGATTCGAAATACTCTGCAACATAAGTAGTGAATATTACAGATGACAGAACAGAAGCAGAAAAGAATGGTACTCCAAATGATGAAGAAATTGGTTTGTAGTTTTTCCATTTATTACACGAAACAAACCATTTGCTGCTTTGCCCTCCTCCTTTAAGTGAGGGAAAATGCTGGAGCATAGGGAAATGCATCATAAACAGTTTACAAGGACTGAGGAGCCTTTTAAGAAAATTATTTTCCGTCATACAAATAAAAAACACCTGGCATTGAACTTTCAACAAAACAACAAGCTCTATTACTCCCATTTCAAAGAAATACAAGTTCTTGCAGGGTTCTAACTCCAACGGCAAATAGCAAATACAAATCGTGTGATATTTATGAGCTCAGATAACACTCACTACTGCAGAAAGATTGCTGGGTGGCGTCATATTCCACAATTGCAAGTGTGGTTCGAAGAGCCTAGAAGACTGCGGGTCGAAAGTGAGAGCCCACTAGAAAGGTGGTGAACAAGTGAAAAGTCACAGTTCTGTTCAAATCAATATTCACATTTTATTCTCTGGCAGCTTCAGAAGCTTGTTTTGTCTCCATCATCAAACCATATTTGTTCATGTCTTCGAGCAACTTTTTGAAATCTAGGTGCAGATTTCGAACTTGTGCATAAGGGCCCTCTTTTGTACTAAATTCTTAGTAATATCACAGTGTTATAAGGCAACCCCGAAAAGGAAGGAAGACATTGGTTTGAATTTATCATAAACCATAAGTTCCATATGAGTCTCTACATTTTGTCTACCTTTTTAGGTCCCGCCTACACAGCGCGCATGCGCTGCATAGGAAAAAGACCTTTAGCCATCGGCACAGCTTTGCGGGCAAAAACGCGCACGCGTTGCATTGCTTTCAATGGCAACGCGTGCACGTCTGGCGATTCCCTTGCGGGGGCGAGCTTTCAAACCATGTGTTAATTACAAACATATGGTTTCTGCTCACTCCCGCAAGGGAAACAGGCGCAGGCCCCCTCCTCTCTCCCCTCCCCCTGCTGCCTCCTCCTCTCCTCGTCTTTTTTTTTCCCTCATGCTTGTTATTATTCTAGACTGGAGTACAGGCAGGTGGCTTTCAGGTAGATGGGATTGATTTGGGGGTTTATCTGGAGCCGCTTTCTCACTACACGAATATTATAAAAACATTTCAACAGCGCAGTCCAGTTTCACAAAATGACATTTGCACCGACAGATCAAACAGGAGGTATTTTTGTTCAGTACAATGGCATTAGTGTCGCAAGTCCTAAATGACAAAGGCCGTTTTTCGCACGGGTTGGTTCCGTGCGGGAATGCGTGGGAGTTGGAGTGAAGGTTCATTTTAGATTGGGGGCCCAGTGAAGGTGACGTTACGAGGTTACACCTTCTGATTTATACAAGTGCCCCACTGCAATGAGTGCTGACCACCTGCATACTGGCATGAGCTGAACACACTGAACCAGTTTAAGCTCTTTTTACACCCAGAGACACGCATGCATGGTTTGAAGGGACTTTTTGTCCCATTGAATATAGTGATCTGATTTATAAAATCACTTGGGGTGCCCAGGCGAAAAGCAGTGGTATAGTATATTACATTGTAGCCATTAAGAACGTGTTTTCATTGCTGTATCTAATGATACTCATTGTGTTAACTGCCGATGGATAAAACGCCATACTGAGTGGTAAGGTAAGGTAATACTTTATTGTACAGTTAATTAAAACCATTACAAGTCATTGCCAATTAAAACAGTTTCATATTTCGAAACAGCCATAGCAAAGTACGATGATACTATGGTAAGCTATGAGTAAGAACTGCTATTAAAATACTAAAGCTAAAACGATTAAAATACAGGCAGAGTGTAAAATTGGCCTAAGAGCTGGCTCAGTTCTGTCACGCCATTAAAACCTTTGCGTGGTTGGGCTAACTTGCATTCCCATTCGAATTCAGTTAATTGTTGCAGTCCTTAATGTGCCTGGGCCGCAAGAGTCGATCCTCCGTGTAAACTTGTGCTTGCTTAGTCCCGCCCAAAAGGGAATTGCCACATGTGCTGCAAAGAAAGCGAACAGTAGAATGGGAGGAAAAAAAGAAGAAAGGAGTCCTAATAGTGCCCTTCTAGCAGCGCAGACAATTGATTGCTTATAGAACAAAAAATTTTCAGCGAGACGTCTAAGCCGTAGTTATTCAGATCTTGAACTCTGGCCATTAACTGATCAAAGTTTTTAGGGTTTATAGCAATAAAGTTCAATGGATCCCAAGGTGCCGACTAGACCCTTGTTGCCAACCGATTACTTTGGCTCTAAGGGTACAAAGGTTGCGCTGGGTTCCGTCACTGTCCTTCCTGCTTTTCCACTAATGCGAATGTGGTGCCTTCTTCATGAGGATTGTGACGCTAGTTTCCGCTTTGCGGCTTCAAGATATTTTACCATTCGGCAGCTCAGTTGAATTTCATCGCCGGAGAAGCATGCCAGGACTGCTTGCCTACATGACCTTATCTGGTTTTTATTGAATAGTGGTCTCAAAAGGGTCCGGCGTTCGTGTAGCAGGTCCTTGCAGATGGTGATAAGATGTACGATGTTTTCTTTGCCGTTACTACAAAGGCGGCACTTTGCTGGCATTGAGGGGCCCAGCCAAGGGGCCAGATAATTTGCAGAAGGCAACAGTCCTAAGCGAAATTTCTAAAACTTCTCTTTTGTCTTTTTGGTGAAACTAGTCTGAAGATATATTTGGGGCATGAGTTTATGGTAAGATTGTATAGTTAGCCAGCCGTGTGCTCGCTCCGCCAGCGAGGCTTTGTCCTGCAAGAGAGATTCTTTTCTGACGATGTTATTTACTGCTTTTTTGAAGACCACCACGGTCCTTGGGAGATCCCATAATTGACGCATCCCCAACTGTTTGATTGCGTCCGCCAGGTAAAGCCTTACAGGGCAGTTTTCTTTAGTTTGCAGTTCCTTCCACAGGAGAGCATTGAGTGTTTTTGCTTCTCCCCTGCTTATTTTGTGCCAGCTTTTTGCATCTACTCCTTTGCGTGCCAGCTCTTCCTTTGCGAGCCCGAATTCGAGCCTCATCTGTGCAGGTGATGTGTACCTCGGCAAGCCAAAGATCATGCGCAGTGCTCTCGCCACTGTACCATCTACCGTTTCAGCGTCCCTTCCTCTCATTACTTCGCTTTCGTAGGTGATAGATGGAATAAGTTTTGCCTGAATCACCTTTATTAGGGGGAGAAGGCTTGTTCCAGTGATCTTATTTTTTAGGTTTCTTGGAGATACCATGGACATTATTCCTCTCTTTTTTATGGCCTCGCATTGTGGCTTGAAGCTGCCCTTGGAGTCTAAAATGACCCCCAAGTAACTATATTCGCTTACAACGTCCAGCTTCCTTGAGTCAAAGAACCAGTTGTTCGTTGTTTTCATTTTTCGTTTGCTGATACACATGATTTTCGATTTTTCATGATTGATTCTGAGTTTGTTTGTTATAGAGTATTGCGCTGTAGGGCTATCTGGGTCCGGCTGATGAGCACCAGATTGTCCGCATAAAATAAATTGGACAGCTGAGTGCCCCCTAACTTGGGTGCATGGGAGTTGCTTTCGCTCAGCAAGATTGATAGTTCAGCCATGAAGAGATTAAATTAAGTTGGTGCAAGCACGCACCCTTGTTTAACCCCTGTGCTTGTTGGAATCTTCCTGGATAGAAATTCCCCTGCACCTAGTTTGACCTGGACCCAGGTATCACAATGCAGGAGAATTAATTGATTTAACAGCAGCAGAGGGATTTTCAGCTTTTTAAATTTTTGCCACAACAGGTTTCTATTGACGTGGTCAAAGGCAGAACTATAATCAATATAGCACAGGTATAGAGGTTGTTTTGCTGCAAGTGCAGAATCAATCAAAAGAGATAGGGCTAGTATGTTGGTGGTCGTCCCCATGTTTTTACAGAAACCGGTTTGATTATATGGAATTGCTGTTGTATCTTCCACCCAAGTTTTTAGCTCCTGGAGTAAGAGGCCCGCATAGTAATTGGCCTCGATATCGAGTAGGGCTATGAGACTATAGCTTCTTGGGTCATTCCTATCTCCTTTTTTGAAGATTGGGGAGATAATTGCTCCCCTCCAGGATGATGGAATTGTTGAGGACTGCAGAAGTTTCTCAAACATTGGTCTGAAAACGTCAGCCCAGTATTCTGACTCTTGTTTGTACAAAATTGGAGGAATACCGTTTGGGCCTGGAGCACCCTCGCATCTCCCTTTTGAGATTCTTTTGCAGATCTGTGCATTCGTGATTGGAAATTCCTAATTTCGCGCACAAGCTTCTTTAAGTTGAGGTGGCCAAGCTTTGCGAGCATATGTGGGGTTATATGATCCTTTCCAAAATTCTTGGGCGTCATTCAAATGTGTGCCAAGATAAATTGTCCATGCCTCTTCAGTGGCGTGGGATTCGATCCCCTGACTTCGCTCGCTAGTCAGATTGTTGATTTTTTGCCAAAACTGCGCGCTGTTATTTGTTTTGGCATTGTGTAGAAGCTTTGCCCAAAAGGCCTCGTCGGCTTCTTTTTTAAGTCGCCAGATCAGTTTCCTGTGAGCGTCTTTTAACTGTCTCAACGCTTGGCATGCGGCGGGGTCTGTCCTGACTCTTCGGATAGTTTGGTTAATCAAGGTCTTTAACTTTTTTCGCTGAGTGTTATTTCTAAAATTTTGATGGTTCTTATGTTTCGAGACTTTGACCGTTCCTTCAGTCCTTACATTTCCTTTTTTTATTCCGAAATTGTCTTGTAATGTTTTTGTGAACAGCTCCCAGCTCTCGATTAAGTCTGCAGTTGCTATTTGTGCCTCTCCTAATGCCTGTTTAGCTTGGGATAGGAGACACTCAATTGTAGAGCTAGCCGTAGTGCTGTGAAATGAAGCTGCTTGGGGGCGATCCCCTGAGAATTTACCGTTGAGTGCTCGGAAGCCCAGCTCTTCTAATGTTGCCAGGAGTCTCCTAGCTGTTTTCGAGCTTCTGCCTCCCGAGGAGTTGTCTTGGTGATTTAGCTCCCATACGAAGGGGTCCTCCTCTTCAGTGGTATCTGAGGCTAGGTTGCTGAGCATATTTAGATTAAAGTTCCCACTGATGATCAGGCTGTTGGTTTTCTCGGTTTTTAGTAGTTTTAGAAGTTCTTCCTTCAACTGCTGTGCTCCCTTGTTTTTTTTCCGGGGGTGTAGATAGAGGTTTATTAGAACTATATCCTCCTTTTTGTTCCGCTCACGAGAAGATATTCGGGAAGATATTCGCAGTGCTTGCATTGCGCTCGGAGGGGCTAGCTTGTAAGCCAAGGACACTACTGCAACAATGCTCTTTAGCGAGCTGTATGTGGCAAGGCCTCCTTTCTTGTGGCCAAACGATGAGCTCTGTGTAGGCGGAAGAAAATTCAAGTTGTAGCCCGACAATGCAGGTGGGGTGTCGGACCATGTTTCTTGCAGTGTAATGATGTCAAATCTTTACAAATATATGTCTAATTCTGAGTCCATAAGCTTGTCTCCTAGGCCATTGATGTTCCAGGAGCACAGGTTGAAGGCGTTGAGCGTGTTTCCGGCTTTGGCTTTACTTTGTCATTGATCTTTGACTTTGGTGTTTATGGTCCTGGAAAGCCAACTCCAGTCTTGTGGGGTTGGGCTGTTCATGGCAGGTGGTCTCTTATTAAACTGCTCTTGATGGGCTAAATTCTCTGGGGTGTTACTCTGCGCCCCACGCAGTACTGAATTCGAGTTGGTCTGTCCGTTCTCTTTCTTTGCTGGCTATTAAGGCTCAAGTGATCCGGGTATCTTGGTTTTAAGAATGGTCTAAGTTTTATTCCCCATGAGTTGAACTTTGCTTGTTCTCTTAGCAGTCTCTCGGGTAATTCTGCTGTAGCCCATACTGTTTGTGTTGCTTCTACTCCGGAGTGCCCCGGCAGTTCTATAAATTCTACTGACTCTAGGTCGCTGGAGGATATGTTTTTAAGACTGTCGATGGCTTTCAGTAGGCGTAAGATGTCCCCCCTATTTAAGATATCTGTCGCGCCCTATGATTCACATGCATTGGTTCAGGTCCGGTAGTGCTTGCAGCAGTTGTCGCTCCTTGAGGGTCACCTCGAGGGCATCTGTCTTCCTTTTTTTGTGAGGGACTGGAGGCAGGCTTTCTCTTTTGTAGCATTTTTCTTTTGGGTTTTTTCCTCCCTTCCTGGTTTCCTGTTTCTTGTAGCTTGTATTCCATTTCTATATCATCTCTCATCCGGACCTGCCTATCTTGTGTTAGATCAGGTGTCTTGTTCACACTAGTGTTGCTCTTGCCCCAAGCTATTACCGCTGTTCTTCTCTTTTGGTTTTGTCCCTTCCTTTTCTGCTTTCTCCCGTTTTCCAGATCGGAGATGTTCCGGGCGCGGTTTCATTTTGCAAGTTTTCGTCCAGTGGCATTGTGTTCGTAATTAGAGGTGGTTGGATTCCTCCATTTTGCTGACTGTTGTTGGGCGCCGCCTTTATTGCGTCCGCGGATTCCCTGTTTGGCTGCAATTCTTAGGTCGGCTTTGGGTTCTCCTGAGTTGGTAACTGGGTTCTTACTAGCAATGGCGGAAACGTTTCACTTCGCTTTCTGGCAGAACCATCTGGTGGGTTGTTTTTTGCGGCCTCCCTAATGTCAGAGAGGAGGATGTCCATTCCCTTTGGAAGTGTTGCCAACTTGTCCACAATTGTTATGCAGGAGCAGTTAGATTGTATGAGTTGAGTCGCTGCTTGCGCCCTTCTGACCAAGTTGTTGAGCTCTGCTAGCTTGCCATCAATATTGGCGACAAAAATTGACAGGGAGTTAAGGACAGAAAGTTGAAGATCCATTTTATCAGACTGATATTGGATGGCACTTACCGATAGTTGCATTGTGTGCAGAAGCGATGTCCAAATATCTTCTTTTGCTTTTATTGTTTCTTTCCCAGAGTTTGCGTTAGTTGCGCTGTTGACCCCTCCTGATAATTCCCCCAGAGGAGCCGCGGGGTAGGACGCTACCAATTCTTTCCACTCCTCAGGGGTGAGATACGAGGTTTCAGAGTCTGTGACCTGGAATGGTATGGGTGGTGAATTAGTTAAAGTGGCTAGACACGGAGAGTCAGTTTCAATTTGGCTTGGAGCGCCTCCTAGCTCGACTTGCTCATGTTGTTTCTCAAGTTGTTGATCATTTGTTTGAGATGCAAGCACTGTGGCTTCCAGTATAATTGTTGTGTTAGGTGGCCTCCCCTCTTCCGTGTCTGTCACTATTGTGACTGCCCTCGTTATCTTACTTTCTTGCGGCGCCAGCCTGTCCTCTGGCATTGTCGGTGTATGCTTGCAAAATACCAGCTCCGTTAGAGTTGATAAGTCACCATGCTGCATGTGTTCACTGTTTTCCACATCACGCTTGACCTGCGGAATGTGATACCTGGACCCCCAGGTTGCTGCTGCCACCGGCCCTTCTGGCTTCTCAGGGTTTCCGGATGGAACTTGTCCATCCTTTAATGTTTCTATGGGTTCACCATCTGTGGGATTGTAAAGACTTGTTGAAGCGGAGTTGGAACTTGTGTTCACATCTTGACCCTCTCTTTCGTTCTCCTTTATGCCTCCATACCCACAGCCCTTTGGGTTTGTCTTTAGATTTGAGTCTACCTGCTCATGTCTACGTCCCTGCTCCCGCGCAATATGACTCCGTGGGGCGATCCTTTCTAGTCCCATGTTTGGCTCTTCTTTACTTGCGTATGCAACCTCTTCCACACAGCTCCCCCCTTCTCCGGGATAGGCTGGAACCCTCTCTGGCCCCACCTGTAGTTGTTGCTTCAGGGGGTTTGCCCTACTTGGTTTTAGTGGGGTAGGCAGATTGCTTGTGCTGAGACTGTTAAAGCAAAGGGCAGAGCCAGCGTCTTTAATAAATGAAAATTTTGTGTAGATTTTAGGTTGAGAGCTGTATTTATTCACTGGGAATGCGTTTGCGATCCCTCTCGTTTAGTAACTGGCGAACGTCTGGGGCTTGTAAACAGAGGGGAAATCAAAAGCAGTCCTCCTTCCTGGACCTCCTTACTTCCCTCTTTTTTCCCCTTGCCCTCTTCACTGACCTTCATTAGGTCCTTCTTGAGGTTTTTGTTTGCTCTCCTCGTTCTTTTGGGAGGGTAGCAGATGCCATATGGTCCCTTGACTTCCCCGACCTCATCGCTCTGACTTTTTCCTTTTGTTCTCTTCTTCTTCCCCTTCTCTTCCTGCTCAGCTCTATGCCGTGGTTCTAATCTGGCTCAATGCTGCTTAGCTTTGCGCCGCTTGGCTCCGAGTGTAATGACCCTGAAGCTTCAGGTTCTCATGTTTAGATCTCGCCTGATCCAGCGCTTGCGCTGATCTGGCCGAGACATTTTGTATACAGGCTTTTTAAAGTGCTGCCGTGGCCTAAAGCTACAGTGCACGTGAACGTGCACGCGCGCAGCGCCATGTGTCTGTCCTCCCGTAATCGCGATCGCGATCACTTTCACTTTCGCGGCCGCGTTGCCGAAGCTTGTTGTCATTTTTCCTCCTTCTGCTTCTTCCTCTTTTCCTTCTCTCTTTCCTGTTTTTAATTTTTCCCATTTTCTGTTTAATTTATTTCCCCAATTTTATCCTATTCCTTTCCCCGTTCCTTTCTATCTATTTCCATTGTTTGTTCGCGTTGGACATTATTTTGCTACCGGTGTATTTCCATCTAATTTCTCATCTGTAAGTCCCCTCGATACATTCACTTTGAGTTTTTCTCCGTTCTTCCCATATTCCTCTTTCCGTTTTCCCTGCGAAAGAACAAAGGCCCTGTGCGCGGCCCCGTGTTAGCAGAGGTGAGCACCTCTGACCTTCACCCTCCCCGAGCGGGAAGCAGTGACTCGGTGTCTCTGTTCTACAGGACAGCAGCTGATGTAATGAGAGTGGTAAGGGCAAAGGGCCCCGTTGATTCACAAGGCCTCCATCTTGTTATTATCAGGCAGAGCACTCAAAAAGCCCGGGGTTAAGAATCACTAATTAATTATGAAATGAAATGTAGCTTTTGGAGCGTGGGCCGCCCCGCCCGATGACAACCCCCGGCCCCCGCCTCCTTTCCAGTCCCTTTACAACGCGCGGAGCAGCAGGAGTGGCGAAACCGTAAACAGATACATACGGTGGGTGGTTTGTTCTCTGCAATCAGCGGCCGGCTATTTAAAATCACATCTGTCATCTGCTTCGCCACACTGTTGATGGGTGCCTCTAAAAGTCGGAGTTAGCGGCCCGAGAACACTGCACTTTCAAGTGATGTCTTTATTGCTTACGTTACCAATTTAGCTCACTATCAAAATGTGATGTCATGTCCCCTTTGAAGTCCACTCCCCTCATCTTGACAATAGGCAAATCTGATGTCAAAATCTCCTTCAGGACAAAATTACGGTTCTGTTTAAAGCAACCCACTCAGTTTATTTGTTTTTGCTTGGCAGTCTCTCTACCAGAGGACACCAAAATTCCATTTGTGGATTACTACCAATGTGCATAATTTACATAGACATAGACGCCAGCATTTGTACCACTCAAGAGGGAGGATTTATAGCGGAGAGTGCACAAAGGCTCTGGTCTCAAACTCCTAGATTATATTACTAAACTGAAATCTAAATGGTGTATTTGATAAATTAGATTTCTGGATTTTGTGGTAAAGATTTGCTGTGTTGTGGAGACAAAGGGGTTCCAAACAAGATGGCTACTTAGATGTTCCAAGCCCAAACGCTTACGGGTGGAATCCCACCACTATCTTGTTTCCCCAGAGTTTGTTTCCCTGACCCAGGGACAAATTAAGGATTTCGGGGGCGCTGGGCCCAACGTTTCTTTGGTGCCCCTGTTTGGAACAGCTTTGAATTTTTGATTCAGTTCCCAGCTCTTTCATGCCCTCTTTGGCTAGATCACTGACAGTGGACAGACGCACTCATCCAAACTTTAAATGTGTTTGCATCTAATGTTCAAGGATAGTGTATTGTAACCCAGCAACATCTCACCAATATTATTGCAAGTAATCTCTGTGACACCCTACCATTCTCATACCTGAGGTCCTATTGTGATCTAAAAGGAACAATTTTTTATGGATTTTGCATGAACCTTAAACACAACATCTCTCTGCAAAATGTCTGCAATAGACTCACACATCACTCACGTCAAAAATAAATTAAAGTAAAATGGCACTGTTAGTGCATCCCCTGATGGCAGCCCTCTGGAGGGCCATGAACCCCTCAGACTTCACGTTGCAGGCGGGTGCAGTCACTCACTGCATCCGCCTACAAGGGGATCACTAATCCCCCTTAAAAATGCAGGCGGGTTGTCACCTGCACTGTGAAACACGGAGCGGTTTCAAAGAAGCCGCTCTGTTTTTCACATGAATGCTCTGCCCAGGGGCCAGTGTGAGTTGGAGGCTGCCCTGGGGGAAGCGCATTCCATGTAATATGGTGCACTTTCCCTGTTTTTGCCCGACGCACCCGTTTTAAAGTGCACCGGGCGCAAACATGGAAAGTGCGCCCTTTAAATAATGAGGCCACAGGTATGTAACTCAGTCGCTCTTTATAGGCTCTAATATCCATTTGCTGGGTTGAAGTACTTTGTGCAGTGTTGGTGCTACAATTTAGCTTTTGTTTTGTGATAGATGTTCCAATTCAAGCGGCTGCTGAATAAATGAATGACTATATATTCACAGAGCACTAAATTCTACCGTAGTAATGGGGCGTCCTTAAGTTCAAGGCGGTCTGAGCGGCCTGTTTGGCCGCTCAGGCAGTTACAGGGAGCCTGGGCATGTTCTTCACGGGGCTGCGCAACACAGCCCCATGGAGAACATGCTAAGTGTTTGGAAGTGCAAAAAACACTCCTCACTGTGCTCAGCCATGCCCCTCCCCAACCTGGCTCCAATCCCTCGCAGAAAAATAAAATGATAATAACTGCTTGGTATTATCATTTTATTTTTCGTTGTTGCACTGTTCAATTAGCAGAGTGGCGATGCTCCACCGCCTTAGTGGAAGAGCCGCTACCGAAGAAAGCCCCATGGCCGCTTGCACTTTGATGCTTTGAATGTAAAGCAGACAACATGCAGGTGCTGCCGAATGTGTCGGCAAATTACACCGGGACACAATCAGCATGTTTCACTGGGACCCAACCTTGTGGCAGGGAGGAGGGATTCCACCCTGTGAAAATAGTGGGTGGACGCCGTCCACCCATGTGTACCCCCGACTTGTGCCCAGCATCACATACATTCTCTCACATTTAGTTGTCATGTTGAATTCGCTTGTGGGGGAGCTTAGGAGTGAGTTAACAACTGAGCATGCAAGGGACTGAGTGAGTGAGTGCATACCTGATTGACTTTTTGTGTAAAACACACTGGAAACTGAAACACCGTCAGATCCTTGTCTGACTTAAAGATGGGAATTTGTGGCACTGGGAATGCCCTACAAATTGGGGTCTTCATGCAGCAGTGAATCCTCTCACACCTCTGTCGCCCATCATTTGACTTTAAGATACTCCAGAGGCATAATACAGGCTCCAGCAGGACATGTGCGCCGGGGTGGGGGCCCAATCAGCCCATGACCTATGAATATCTGTAGGACACAGGAGTCTCAAGGAGCCAGGGGGCCTAATTATTTCTCGTTTCATCACTGGACTGCTCATGGGGGTAACAGGACAGTTCAGCCTCAATTCTCACGCTTCCCTTGGTATTTGTCTAAGACTGCCAAACTGGGTGCAAATTTTGTGCAGTGACTGAAATGTGTGAGGCCTACCAGAGCTGCCTTTGTGGTAGGGGTGTGTGGGTCTTTTAACCATGTTCAACCTACATGGAATTCTTCTTTGCCTGTTCCAGACACACCGAGCACCCTGTCAACTCTATCTCCTCTGCTACTCCATGATGGGCCAGCAAGACACTGCTTTCTCAGTTATTTGGTATGCTGGTTGTTAGCAGATGAAATCGAGGAGCAGTTCTCAATCAGCCCCAATGTTCTTTTCACATCGTTGTGAATAACAACAAACCCTATGGCTTGATGAAACCGAGCCATCGTCTGAATCATCAAGGGTCAATACCAGCGCGAGACAACATACCACTTCAGGTGGCTCCTTTTTGCTAACAGAATGTAACATTAAAACAAGAATTACAGCCACTCCAGAGAAGAAGTGGGTGCCATTGACACAATGGACTAATACCTCAAAAGGATGCATGGACCCCGAAGGCAGAGATCCGCATCTTCTCCGACTAGGTACAGTGTACTAGGCAGCACCCCCTGAATTGAGACTCGGAGTAACAAGCATTTGCAATGCAATAGGTCTCGCATTTACGTGAGTTTGAGCTATTGACATTGCAAATGACAATGCCTTTTATTTTTGTTTCCGTTTAAAAAAATAAAATAAAAGGCATTGTTATTTACAATGCCAATAACTTAAACTCACGTAAATGCGAGACCTATTGCATTGCAAATGCTTGTTTTAATTTTGGTTTAATTTGAGGATGATCGAGGCTGAGGAGACGAGCAGAGACGTGCAAAAACGTGCAGTAGTCTGGTTCTGATACATACGACCTGTAGCCTGCTCACTCTTCACTCGCTCTCACTCTCACCTTTGGCTCCCCTTTACTTTTCACTCTTAGCCAGTTGGCAGTGGATCCACAGCGAGCATTGAACCGCCTCTTAATTGCAGCCACCTCCGATTGCTCAACTGCTCAGCTCAGCTACTCTGCTTGTTCTCAACGCTTTACTCCTCCACCGTGAGGTTATCCTTTTCCCGCTGTGCTGTGCAGTGCTGTCTGTCTGTCTGTCTGCCGAGGCCGTGGTAGTATGTGTTAGTAAAAGGCTGTAGGGAGGCCAAGTCCCAGGGCCCGAGGAGCGCTTTTGGTGAGGCGCTAACTCACGCTGGTGCAGCGCCAACTTGATGCAACTTGATGCAGCACCGGCTCGTCACCCCTGCCGCACGCCTCGCAGCCTGCTCTGCTCTGCTCCACACGCTCCGCTCCTCTCGGCTTGTCATGAACCTCCCCCTAGGTACAGTGCCGCACAGCACCTCAAGCACCTCGGGCAGCGCTGGAAGTCAAGAGCCAGCAGCCGAAGGGCCGGGCGCTAGGAGCTGGTGGCTGCGGGGGGTACAAGACAGCAGTTCGGCAATTTGGCGGCCTTGGCATCCTTCTCCTTCCGCGGCAGTCAGCCGTCACTGCAGGAAAGAGTGAAATGTCGTCCTTGTAAACCACCACATACTGAGTGGGCTTCTCCATTACTGAAACTGTGAACCTGCAGGTGGGGCAGAGCTGTGGAGGAGACACCTTAACCCTCTGAACTATCTTACTGGAACGCAAGACTTGCTCCAGTGCCGCACTGGAATGCATTGACTCAAACTAATGAATAAGGCCGCTGCCGTCTGTTGTACTGGGATTTCAGCAATTGCTGTCAGTCAGAACAGAGCTGCTCTGTGAGAGTTCTGTGCATGTCTCAGTTGTGGGATGTGTAGTACTGGGATGTGCGTGCATTGTACACGTCTGAGCATGTCTCAGTTGTGGGATGTGTAGTACTGGGATGTGCGTGCATTGTACACTTTCTGTGCTTGTCTCAGTTGTGAGATGTGTAGTACTGGGATGTGCGTGCATTGTACACGTTCTGTGCATGTCTCAGTTGTGGGATGTGTGTTCATTGTTAGGTTTCAATGGATGTCTCAGTACTGGGATGCACGTGTACTGTTAGGGTTCAATGGATGTCTCAGTACTGGAATGCGCGTGCATTATACACGTTCTGTGCACGTCTCAGTAGTGGGATGTGTATTAGTGGGATGTGTGTGCATTGGACGAGTTCTGTGCATGTCTCAATACTGGGATGCACGTGCCTTGTTAGCGTTCTGTGGATGTCTCAGTTCTGGGAACCACGTGCACTGTTAGGGTTCGGTAGATGTCTCAGTACTTCGATTCTAGTGAGCGCAGAAAGTTAGAGTGGAAGCACACTGTGCGAGCTCTCTGGTGCCCCAGTACTGGAGTACACATAGATACCGTGAGCAAGGATTAGTGTGTTGTTTTCTTCAAAGCTTCTCAGCACCTCATGAGGGGTAGGAAGTGCTATACAACTGCAATTACAACACAATGCAAGGCTTTGTAAATCTCCTTAGGTGCTGAAGTTAATGGAAGTGAGTGCACGAAGCAACCCAGAGAGCTCTTCTACCATAGGTTGGACCGCACTCTGATCAGTGCTGTGCCCGCTGGATACAGGATGAGGGGTGGGTTGGCATTGTATGTGCTGGTCAGGATGGCCCAGTCCGGTGCCGCACAGCCCGAGGCAAGGCCTCGCAGGACACCAGGCCTTCCTGCAAGAGATGGCTGCTCGTGAGGAGATGAGCAATGCGGGTGCCATTTATCACTTGGGTGACCTCACACCCAAGGCAGCAAGGCCACCCCTGAGTGTGATAAAAAAAAAAGGGCCTCTGTATATTTATATTCACATCTTGCTTCACGAGAGCATCCCTCCCTGCCTGGTATTAATTTCAAGTGTAAACAGACTGGACTCGATTCATATTATGCCCTGCCTGGTATTTATTTCAAGCGTAAATAGACTCGTCCTAATCTATATTCTGCCTCTGGTAATCAGGCCTACATCCAGGGACTAAAATATGGGCTGGTGCCAATAAGGGATAAACTGTAATTTAATTAATCTAAAGTCATACATTGTCAACCATAACCTAGAAATCAGGCTTGTTTTCAAGTGGGGGGGTTGATGGCTGAACTTCTGTGATTCGCAGAAGAATGGATGTGTAATATCAGATGAGTAGCCAGTGTGGGAGACGCGTGTATAACTCATTTGTATGGACAGAGGTGTACAGCGTAGACATAAAGCAGACAGAGTTGTAGTAGAACACGTACCTGCCATGTTAGGAAGAATGGACTGCCACAGGCGACAGATACAATAAGGTAACTATGATTACATTCTGTTCTCTCTTACAAAAAAAAGAGAGTAGATTGGTTATTGAACGAGCCTTGAAAAAGCTCTTAAATAAGGACAGCCAGAGCAAAACGTGTCAGCTGTAAATTACAATAAGCATTGGCATAGCCAATAGGTCTCGCTTTTGGGATCTTATAAGTATTTAGTTATGTAGCAAAATATCCTTGGTGCAACAACATCAACTGTTGCATGGCTAAACACTTATAAGGTCCCAAAGGCGAGACCTATTGGCTATGCCAATGCTTGCTCTGGCAAAGCAGAAGGAACAGACCTACAGGGTAAGGTAGACACAATAGACAAATAGCCCACATATCTGTAAGATATTAGGCAGGTCATATTCAGCAGAGCTATAAAAAAATATAAATCCTCATTTTAGGTCCTGCTTGACAAAGAGCTTGTCTACTAGACCTATTGTCTACACAATACAAACAGTGGGCTTTGAGTCAGCACTCGTCAGTCGGTGACTTCTTTGGGGCAACATCCGTCAGCTATTGCTTTGAGACTTTGTCAATAATATCGTAGATCAACCCAGAGAGGCATACAGCTCTCAGCTTATACTGTTAACTGTTTGATGTATCATTCCACCTCCTAGGAAGTGGTTCCACTGCAATGCACGGGGGCTATTTTACATCTGAAAGGAACCCTCAATAATTACATTGATTGTAAAATGTAATTCTTTACTCACAGTACATGCATACTCAAATCAGCACTTTTGCTTGAGTTGATATGAAACTGGTTCAGAACTGGTATTCTCCTTGTACCAAACGAACAAGTTACTTACCTTCGGTAACGCTTTTTCTGGTGGATACAGTATCTGCCTGTGGATTCCTCACCTTGTGAATATCCCTTGCGCCAGCAACATTCGGAAACTTTTGTAGCAGTCCACGCCGATGAGGCCGAAGACGACGTCACAGAGACACGGCTCCGCTCGCGACTCCGCTGACGTCACCGGCTCCATAAGAGGACCTCGTCGGCGTGATGACGTCAGTTCCGCCCCTTTTTTCCGTGCCCTCGAGGCACACGGACGGACTGACAGCAATATATATACACAGTATACACAGTACACAATATGCATATCAACACACTGAGGGTGGAAAATAAATAACAAAGCAGAAGAAATAACATAATGCCTTTGACAGTGATAAACACATTTGAAACCCATCAAAAGAAATACAGGCACAGAGTCACTGGTATAGAAGGATGGACAACGGGGAGGCGGGTGGGTCAGTGAGGAATCCACAGGCAGATACTGTATCCACCAGAAAAAGCGTTACCGAAGGTAAGTAACTTGTTCTTCTGATGGATACATCTGCCAGTGGATTCCTCACCTTGTGAATAGATTCCACAGCAGTCCCCACTCCCGGAGGAGGGTGTCCATCCCCCTATACCAGAAAGTCCTGAAGGACGGAACGAGCAAAGTGTCCGTCCCTCCTCACCTCGGTGTCCAAGCAATAATGTTTTGCGAAGGTATGAAGGGAGGCCCAAGTTGCCGCCCTACAAATGTCCTCCACAGGAACACCCCTAGATAAGGCAGATGTAGAAGACTTTGCCCTGGTAGAATGAGCCCTCAAACCCTCCGGAGGCTCCTTACCAGCTAGGGAGTAGCAGATCTTGATGCAAAGCACAATCCATCTTGAAAGGGTGCGCTTGTGCACCGCACGACCCTTTCTGCAGCCAGCAAAACCCACAAAGAGCTGGTCATCAATCCTGGAATCCTTTGTCCTGTCCAGGTAGAAGCTCACCGCCCTCTTAGGGTCCAAGCGGTGAAGTCTCTCCTCCTCCTTAGAAGGGTGTGGGGGAGGATAAAAGGAAGGAAGGGTAATGGACTGCCCCAGATGGAAGGGAGTTACCACCTTAGGCAAAAATGCAGCCCTGGTCCTGAGTACCATTCGTTCAGCATGAATGGTCAAGAATGGGGGTTTCGAACTTAGAGCTTGAAGCTCACTTACCCTCCTTGCCGAGGTGATTGCAACGAGGAATACCGTCTTAAAAGACAAGAGCCTCAGGGGACACTTGTGTAAGGGCTCGAAGGGAGAACCCATGAGATAGGTTAAGACAAGGTTCAAGTCCCATTGAGGCACAATAAAAGGAGTAGGAGGAAATTTATTTATGAGGCCCTTAAGAAACCTAAGAACAATAGGTGATTTAAACAATGACGGCTGATCCGGCAGGCATAGGAAGGCCGATAGAGCCGATAAATATCCTTTCACAGTAGCCACAGCAAAGCCTTGCTGGGCAAGAGAAAGGGCAAACTGTAGAATATTAGACAGACGAGCCTTCAAGGGATCAATGGACCTCTCTCCACACCAGAGAACAAATTTAGACCACCTATATGAGTAAATAGATTTGGTGGCGTGTCGCCTGGCCGATAAAATAACATCCACCACATCTGGCGGGAGAGAGAAAGAATTCAGGTTGCCCCGTTCAATCTCCAGGCATGAAGGTGTAAGCTCTGGAGGTGGGGGTGTAGAACCTGCCCCTCCGACTGCGAGAGGAGGTCTGCCCTCAGAGGGAGACGGAGCGGAGGGCACGAGGAGAGGTGGAGAAGATCTGTGTACCACACCCTTCTTGGCCAATCCGGGGCGATCAATATAACTTGGGCCCGGTCTTGGCGAATCTTCCTCAGAACCCGAGGAATCAAGGGTATGGGAGGAAACGCGTAAAGGAGTCGTGAACCCCAACTCAACTGAAACGCGTCCCCCAACGCTCCCTGCATCGGATACTGGAGACTGCAGAATGACGGGCAGTGCGCGTTCTCGTAAGTGGCAAACAGGTCCACTCGAGGAGTTCCCCACATCCGGAAGACATGACGAACCACCTCCGGATGGAGCCTCCACTCGTGGTCGGCGGAGAACTGTCGACTGAGACTTTCTGCACGCACGTTCAGAACTCCGGCCAGATGATTTGCCATCAGACAAATCCGATGGTCCTGAGCCCAGGACCATAGACGCAGGGCCTCTCTGCAGAGACAAAGAGACCCCACTCCTCCCTGTTTGTTTATATACCACATCGCGGTCGTGTTGTCCGTCAGGACTTGAACAGACTGACCGCAAAGGGAAGGGAGAAAAGCCTTGAGCGCCAAACGTATCGCCCGTAACTCCAGAAGGTTGATGTGAAGCAACCTTTCCTCTGGAGACCAAAGACCCTTGATCTCCAGATCCCCAGATGAGCACCCCACCCTAAGGTGGATGCATCCGTTATCACTGTTGCCACCGATGGAGGTATATGGAAGGGCTTTCCTTGGGACAGATTGCCCTCCACGCTCCACCAAAATAGATCCGCCGCAGCTTCTCTGGAGATCCTCACAGACTCCCTGAGATCCCCTTTGTGCTGATACCACTGCTTGCGGAGGCACCACTGGAGCGCCCTCATGTGCCAGCGTGCATGGTTGACCAACAGTATGCAGGAGGCGAACAGACCGAGCAGGCGAAGGACCTTCAGAACTGGAACAACCGCTCCGCTGTAAAACAAAGGAATCATTTCCTGTATGTCGAGAATCCTTTGAGGAGGAGGGAATGCTCGACACACAGTAGTGTCCAGTACCGCACCTATGAACAGGTTGCGCTGAGAGGGCACCAGGTGAGATTTGGGCACATTGATCGAAAAACCCAATCTGTACAACAGCCGAGTTGTATCCTGCAGATGACACAGCACCTTCTCCGACGACTCCGCCTTGATCAGCCAGTCGTCCAAATAAGGGAAAACCGAAATTCCCGATCTTCTGAGATGGGCTGCCACCACTGCCATCACCTTTGTGAAGACCCGAGGTGCCGAAGTAAGACCAAACGGGAGGACCGCAAACTGATAATGTTGCGACCCTACCGTGAAACGGAGATACTTCCTGTGCGACTTCAGAATGGGGATGTGAAAATACGCATCCTGCAAGTCGAGCGACACCATCCAGTCCTCCTGATTCAGCGCCTGAAGAACCTGAGCAAGGGTGAGCATCTTGAACTTTTCCTGTTTCAGGTAAAAGTTCAGGATTCTGAGGTCTAATATCGGACGCAATCTGCCGTCCTTTTTCGGGATCAGAAAATACCGGGAGTAGCATCCCTGACCCCTCTCCTGCTCCGGGACCACCTCTATCGCGCCTTTCTGAAACAACTTCAGGACTTCCTCCTGCAGGAGAAGACGGTGGCCCTCCGAGCAAGCTCCCTGGCAAGGAGGGTAATTTGGAGGGAATTCCCGAAAGGGAAGGGCGTACCCATTTTCTACAAGATCTAGAACCCAGAGATCTGTAGTTACAGATTCCCAATCCTGTAGAAAATGGGTAAGCCGGCCCCCCACAGGACCAACATGATCCGGAATGTCGGATCTAGGGCTGTTTTGCGGTGGTGGGAGGGGCTGAGGAAGAGGAGGAGGAGAGCTGACGAGAGCCACGTGTGCGACCCCTGACTCTTCCTCTGTATCCTCTGGACGAGGAACTTTGCTGCTGCTGCTGCTGCTGCTGCTGAGTCTGCCTATAGGTACGAAAGGATGTTCTTCCAAAACCTCTGTACCTCCTAAAAGACCCTCTCGACTGAGACTGGAGTCCCAAAGATTTAGCAGTTGCCTTGCTCTCCTTGAATCTTTCCAGAGCAGCATCTGCCTTTTTTCCAAACAGGCCAGACCCATCAAACGGTAGATCCAATAGGGTAGACTGTACATCCTGAGAGAACTCCGACGTTCTCAACCAAGCACTTCTCCTAGTTGCAACAGACGACCCCATGATCCTTGCAACAGAATCTGCAGTGTCCAGGCCACTTTGGATCACTTGCCGTGCAGCCGCCTGAGCATCAGCCAAGATATCGTTAAATCCAGATCTATCATCCTCAGGCAATTTCGGCGCCAGTTTCTTAGCCGAGTCCATCAGCGCGTGAACATAGCGTCCCAAGAGACATGTGGCGTTAGTCGACTTCAAAGCCATGCTGGCTGAAGAAAACACCTTCTTTGCCGATTGATCTAGCCTCTTTGCCTCTCTGTCCCCAGGGACCTGTGGAAAAGCCCCCTTAGACTTTCCAGAACAAGCCGCTTGAATCACCAGACTCTCAGGTGACGCATGAGACGACAAAAATTCAGGATCTCCTGGGGCCACTCTGTATCTCCTTGCGATCGTCTTTGAGACCGCAGGAGCAGAAAAAGGTTTGCGCCACACCTCCAATACAGGCTCCACAATGGCCTCATTAAAGGGAAGCAGAGGCTCTGATACCGTCGTTGGAGAATGCAGCACTTCAGTCAAAATGTTTGACTTAAACTCTGTTGTAGGAAGCTGGAGATCAAGCAACTCCGCAGCTCTCCTTATGACTGCATGGTAGGGTGCGACATCCTTGGATGGCTCATCAGATGGCGGAGTAATCTCCCACTCAGGAGAAAGGTCCAAGCAACTAGCTTCCTTAAGCTCATCAAAAACCTCATCCGACTCTACCAATTCTCCATCCTCCGCCTCCTCTTGAAGGTATCTCTGCTCCTCAATAATCCTCTGAGTCTCCCTCCTGGAGCGAATTCGAATCCTCGGCGTCGGCGGCGCCGTAATCGACTCTGACGGCGCCGGTGCCAGTGGAGCCATCGGCGTCGAACGTGGATCCAGCGGAGCCATCGGCGTCGAACGAGGTCGAGCCGGAGCCGGCGAGGATGGAAGCGGCGTCGACGTTCTCGGAGCCGGAGGATTCCAAGACGGCGTCACTGGATAAAATGGGTAGAAAGGAGCCTGTAGATACACTTGCGGCACCCCCAAGTTAAAGGCCAAAGGACCCATCGGACCCGTAGGTGCACCAGGGGCATACATGGCACGAGCAAATACCCCATACATCGCATTTAAGTAATGCGAAGGGCCCTGACCTGGCCCAGGAAAGGCAGGATACTGGTCAGGCCCCACCGGACTCGGGCCAACCGGCGCCGACGGTGGATTCAACGGCGTCGCAGGCTCACCCGGGACTTGAAGCTCTTCCGGGGCCGGAGATGAAGCCGGAGCCGGAGCCGGGGATGAAACCGGCGTCGGAGTCCGGACCGGAACTGGCGAAGCCGGAGACAAAGGGACCACTGGAGATGAAGGAACAGCTGGTGAACCCGGCACAGGAGAAGGAGAGACGGAGTCCCTTCGACGCCGATCAGGTGACTTCGGCTTCGGCGCCGTACTCTTGTCAGAATGACTCCGAGAGGAATGCCTTCTCTTTTTCTTGTGCTTCTTAGCTCTCGAAGCATGCCCCGACGTCGACCTCGATGCCGACCTCGACTTCGAACGAGACCTCGATCTCGTTTTCCTCCTCCCTCTCTTCTCCTTCTTCATCTTGGCAATAAAAAGTTTTGCCTCCCGTTCTTTCAGAGCCTTTGAGCTCATTTTACGGCAGCTGGTACAGCCATCCACATCGTGGTCCGAAGATAAACACCACACACAGTCCTCATGTGGGTCAGTGATGGACATATGCTTGCCACACTCCCGGCAAGGCTTAAATCCAGACTTCCTCGATGACATCTTCAAAGAAGACAGGAAACAGCAATGAAAATACACAAAGTATCCACGACGCTAACAACAGCGATTCCCGAAATCCGTTGGCTTCGACGGCGCGGAAAAAAGGGAACTGACGTCATCACGCCGACGAGGTCCTCTTATGGAGCCGGTGACGTCAGCGGAGTCGCGAGCGGAGCCGTGTCTCTGTGACGTCGTCTTCGGCCTCATCGGCGTGGACTGCTACAAAAGTTTCCGAATGTTGCTGGCGCAAGGGATATTCACAAGGTGAGGAATCCACTGGCAGATGTATCCATCAGAAAACATAATTTGCTGGTAAGATCATTAACAGACAAACCCCAATAACATCTAAGGCAATTCTTAGATATAAGTGCTCAGTAAAGCCATCCAGGGTATATGGTCTGGAAACTGGTCATTACGTGTTTCCTAGCACCATGAAGGCTTTACTGAATTCTGGGATGTTTGGTATCAAACATCTCAGAATAATAATAATAAACATGCACAGATCCCAGTGTCAGATGTATTATTACTTACACTCAAGGAACCAAACCAGCCTATGGTGGGTTTCTGACTGGTGACCACCAACCTGCCACCACGAGACACGTTTCTGTACCCCTTGGGTGGGAGCCTTCACTCCCTGGGCTAGGTGGGGGAGGTGAGGAGAAGCCCACTCTTCAATGCCCTCAATCTTACAGATGGCAGTCACTTTACAATCAGGGATAGAGATGGAGGCCACACCCCCATGTGGGGTAAGCACCACAAGGGTGTGGTCACCCTGAGGACAATAGCCCATTAACTCCTACCTCCAGACCACTAAAACACCCCTTAAAAACGGTATCTAGGGGCAGCCCTGAACCCACAAGCTAGATTTGACATGACAAGAAGAAGGACTGAAGAGACGTGCTGCAGAAGAGGAGGATGATGATAACTGCTTTGGTCCCAGACCAACTGGCCTGTCTGCTACTTCGAAAACCAAGCCAGCCGCCTCCAAAATCTGCCCTGTCTTCCCAAAGAACTCTAATCTCCAATGGACACCAAATTTGTCCAACACCAACCCAAGCCAGGACTCCAGATCAAGCTGGATCTGTGAGTCCTCACCACTCTGCACCTGACGTCCACGGACCTTGTTTGAGTGCCCCAACACCCTATTGAAGTCCCCCATCCAGCAATCCTGACCTGTGTTCCAGAATTGGACGACCTCCACTGACGTTCTCCTCAACGCCTGCAGCCTCATTCTGAAAGGTCCCCCCAACTGCAAACAGTGAGAAGACCCTGACATGAAAGGACATGCCTGCACCAGCAGCCCCCGAGTCCTGAGCTGAGGTGCTCGACCGACTGTGTCCTGGTGTCCAGCAGCTCTTCAACTTCATCTTCCAGTCATGGTTCCCTTCCTCCAGTCTTCTGGCTCCGGCCAGCAGTCCTTTTCCTAGACCAACATATTCCATAGGAAAGCATTGGGCTCCTGACACCTCCTGAGCACCCTGCACCTGGCAGCCCCAGTGCCGCTAGCAGTGTGGACTTGGTACAAACTTGGGACCCCCCTTGCCCTAGCCTTGCCCTCAGGAGCTTGACTCCAAAGACCAAGTGGCCTGCCCATGAGTAGCCCCCCACAGAGGTGACCTTTAGCCCCTTTGGCTAACATAGGCCGCCTGCAATGTGCACCTGTCCACCCTAGTGCTGCTGGTGGTGTTTCTTGAATGCCAAACTGAACCTTGATTCTAACCTTCAAAACTCCATATATAAAACTGTTTACTTACCTGTAAGCTTAACACTTCATTTTTCTCCATAGGATTGTATGGTGGGTTTTTCTGGAACATCTTGTGTTGAACTGTCCTGTGCTGCAACAAAAGTAACTTAGTGTTGATGTCCTGTGTTGCTTAAACTGTGTTAGGAGTTTGTTTCATGCCTAACTAGAAAAGTAACTAGAGTAATCTGAGAGTAATCTGAATGCTCGTACAAAACCAGTGCTCACTGTATTTTGAAAAGTTACATTGTATGAAAGTATGACTTATGTGCTAAGTAAATCTTTGTGCTCAAAATAAAACAACAAAATAACTTTTTATACAATTAACCTTTCTGGATTTAGTCTTTGAGTGTTGACATCATTTCTTGCCTAAGTGTGTACAGCAAACGCGTAACACTACCATCTGATAAGCCTGACTGCTCAACCACACTACCACAAAAGAGAGTAAGGTGTTATCTACTTTAGCCTATGCTATATCTCTGGGGAGCCACTAGACTGTGCACACTATACCTTACTTTGGTACAGTACATACAGATCCAGCTTCCTACAGTAAATCTTTTGGTGGGGGAAGCAGAGCCTGAGACAGAGTTCAAGGACCTGACTGCGCCGCTAAGGTCTGCGAACCGTGCCATTGGGTCTGTAAATGCTTGGCGATGGTTGGTGGACCCTTATTGGAACCCTCTCAGGTCAGCAAACCCTGTCTCTGGGTCCACAAACCCATAGACGAACGGCTTTTGTTGGACTTCCTGAAGTGTTCTAGGACCAGGTAGTGGGACCGCAGACTATGTAGGAGGTCCAACAAGGGCCGACAAATCAAAACTAGGTAGGTTCACAAACCCAAACTGGGGTCCCCGAACATAAAAAACAATTAGGCTTGAATAAGTTTGCCCACCTGAAGGCCTTGTGCAGTGAATGTTGGGAGATTTTCAGTGCAGGACCCAGCCAGCGGCCTCACCCTGCAGCTAACCTTGCTGCTTAGGGCCAAAGGCTGCACTCAAACCTCTGCAGGTGTCCAACCCCCAGTTCACTCAGAGCCCGGCCAAAAGCAATGCCCTGTGGCAAATCTGTGTATGCGTGGCTGAAGTCAGTGAGCAACTGGGGTTGGCTGCCTTTGGAGGGTTAGGATCAGGGCGTGGCAGCCAGCTACCTCTTGGCACAGCTGAAGGAAGTGCAGAGTAGGGGTTGGCTGCTTGCACATGTTTGGGCGGAGAACTATCAGTTGCATACAGACTGTTCACAGTGGGAGATGGTCGCCCGTGGAGGGTTTTGCACAGGGCCTGGATGAAGGCTTGTTTAGAGGAGGTTGGCTGCCCTTGGAGTACAGGAAGCAGGCATGGGGCTCTGCAGCTAAACCCCACTGTGCACAAGAGTTGTAAGCAGTTGAGGTTGGCCACCCGTGGCAGGCAACTTCTGATTGGCAAGACCATTTCCAGCAGGGGTTTGCTGTCCATGGAGGACTAGTCACAGGGATAGGCTTGCGGCTAGGCCTTGTGGCCAACTTCCGCTGAGCATGGTAAAAGACAAAAAAGTAGGGTATTGTTTAATACATATTGGATGTAGTATATGACACGTAAAATGCCTTAGAGCACAACGTAATTAAAAAACAACAAATACTTAATACTGATTAATAGTACTTCCTTTGTAGCTATCTCTTTCATAGAGTCATGGGTAATATGCTCTCATTTGTAAGATTATTCATGACATTTGTAATAGCACCCATTAAAGGTAATATTTTCCGACATTATCTAATGTTTTCAAGCAGACCAGACTTTTTTATCCATATTATGAAAAAGTAGACTAACAGAAGCATCAATAAATCTGTATTCAGTTTTGGGATATTTAATCATCTCAGGAGGCACACCTCTTCTATAAACCACGCAGGTGCTGCCCACAGAGCATAAATCCATTACATGTCATGAAACAAATAAAATAACAAGCTTATCAGTAGTCCTGGTACATAAGAGCTACAGGAAAGAGGTGCTGATGAGAAGCGTCTGGCTGAACGTTTGATACTCTTTACAAGATCCGCGAGCTGTATTTTCGCACTCAGATCAGTAAAGTCGCCTTTACTTGGATCCTTGAAAACTAGATAATTATTTTTCTATGATGTTTTTAGTTCTAGTGTTTGCTAATTCACGCCTGTTGATTTCTCTAGAGAGCACGGTTTCCAATCATTAATAAATACAGAACCAGGCATGCCTCCATAGGGATTATGCTAGAGGTCTTTCAGCATGGGCTTACTAGAGCTTACCAACAGTGTCTACAGATACTGTTCTTGCCATAAGAGTGTTTATATATCTCAAACAAATTTACATAGACATCTTTTTAAAAGAGACCTGACACTCCAACTCAGCTCACCCTCCCATGGATATACTGGCTTCTCAGTGAAACCATATTCTATGTAGATGCAGACAGGGCAAAATAGAAAGTGGAGTGGCCAAAGCACATCAGGATCAACAACAGCACATTGGAATGCCTATACCTAGCCATCCCAGTATTTAGATGTCTGACTAGAATATCACCCACCAGATAACAATAAAGACATTTCAAATATCTTCTACTGCTCGGTGATTTCAATCTGCATTGGAATGAAAAGGAAGATGCTGCAGTACCAGCACTCATACTAAAAGAACCGCTCTTTGTCTGACCATAGCAAATGCAACCAGTAGTAGTGAATGAGACTACCCAAGTCTACTCGTCTAATAACCCCATTACTATTTGTTAACATCACAGAACATAGCCAGCAGTCTCAGCCCAAAATCTAAGTATAAATGGAACAAGAACACAAAGAATATATTCCTATATAGTGTAGCCTCTTCCATTACTGCTAGAGTCCTTCAAAACAAGAACTCCAAATCCCTGACGCCCTAATCGAGATTTGAAACGTATGTACACTTAACATTAGGGACATGTAGTTTGCACTACTAAGAAAAGAATCAAGGAGCATAAGTGTTAATAACAACCTACGCCCACCCTGATTAAAAAGCTATAACTACGCAGAAGAAAATAAAAGCCAACATACTAAATAACAAACCTCCTTCCTTAAATACCTTCTTAAATTACCAAACAAATAGACAAAAAAAATCCTGAACATTGTTACAACCCAAGCTACTCTTACTTATAAACATCATCACATCCCTGATGAATACTGCTGAGAAACAAAAAACACATTTGATAACAAGAACCAAACTATCCATCATGTAATTGCAACTACAATGACTAATTCTCACCCTATTACATCAAACATATAATTTACACCCTATCACATGTATACCAAAACAAAATACAGATATTCTAAGGTGGAGCAACTCGAAGTGATCACTTGTAAATCCATTGTGGAATTTATCTCCCCACAACCAAATCATCCAGTTATTCGCTTGATTCTGTTCCACTTACCCCAGCCCAAACCTTTAATTTCTCTTCTCTCTCCTCCCATTATGGGAAAAATATCACTTACAACTTGCATGACAGGGCTGTGTCCACATACCCTGAAGAAAGGAATTATAAGGCCCCACCAGAAATGTAATAATGACATAAAGCGGACCTTAACAAAACTACTGCCCCATCACAAGCTTATCATTCTAAGGTAAAATGTGTAGGGAAACAGCAAACCAAATCTGTTGATAAAAATATACTCATAGTCAATAAGTCCCTTTCAGGCTACAGCACTACTAACTTAAGTAATTTAAACATAATACATTAAAAAAATATAACATTATTTTTTTTAAAGATGTGCTGAAACAAATTGCAACTAAAGTAAAAAAATTATATTTACTTATTATCTAGAGTATTAATACATTTACAAAACGGTATGCATAGAATTAACTTAAATTGATGTAATTATTTTTAAATACATTAATTTCTAAATTAAAAAAGATTTAATAATTATTTTTCATAAAACAATTGTTTACTATTTATTATCTTTTAATATTCAATTATTATATATGTTGGATGTTGGTGTATATATATATATATATATATATATATATATATATATATATATTACCTACTGGCGGTCGCCAGTAGGTAGTTATAGTTAGGACCACGTTTCCATAGGAAATCCGCAACATTCTATTTTGAATAACTTTGGCGCCGGTCGACGAATCCTCGCGAATTTTTCAAAATAGGTGGGGCGCTACGCTCCGCTCCTACCCGGAAAGTCTCGGGGGGATTCGTCAAGCGGGGGCTGAGATAAAAGGGGGGTCCCAAAACGCGGTTTTCCCATGCATTTTTCCATAGGACCTTTAGACAGGGCTACAGCCCGAACGGCTGAACAGAATTACTAGAAATTTGGCAGAGAGGTAGTCCTCAGGTCAAGGAAGTGCCTTTTGTAGGTTTGGTGTAAATCTGTTCAGTAGATTCTGAGAAAATAGCCTTTAAATCAATATATATATCTGAGCCAGCTTACGGTGCGCTTACGGTATGCTTACCGTACGCGTACGGTGGCGTGCGCGAGCGCGATTCTGATTGGCTCTTAGATCTTAGTAAACATTCGAATCGGCCGAAACCAGGAAGCGGCGGCCGCCATTTTCTCTCTCGCACTGAGAGTGATTTTTAAAATATAAAGTCCAAAAACATGTAAAGGGGCTGTTTAGACAGCTCCCACACACATAGCCATGTTGAGGGAGTCCCCAAAGATCCCCCAAGGCCAAAAACGGAATTTTTATTTTTTCGGCAATTTCGCCGATTACGCTTACCGTACGCGTACGGTAAAAAATTAAAAGAAAAAAAAAATTATCCACACTCTCTCCACCCCGTGTGCAATTGGTGCCCGAAGAGCACCAATTGTGCATGGCTTATCAGAGATGAGATAAACTAAAATATTTAAAAAAAAAATAATAAAAAAAAAAATTATCCACACTCTCTCCACCCCGTGTGCAAATGGTGCCCGAAGGGCACCATTTGTGCATGGCTTATAAAATATACGAAAAATTAAAATATTACCTTTCAAAACGAAGTGCATCATATGTCCTCCAAGTGCGCACGGTGCGCCAAGCGCATCGTGCGTACATGGCCCATCTAGTGTAACGTGGGCACGCGGTGCGCGTAGCGCACCGCGTGCCCACCGTGCGTGCACGGCACTAACTGCATAAAGTGGGCGCGCGGTGCGCGAAGCGCACCGCGTGCTCACTGTGCGCGCACGGTGCGCGAAGCGCACCGTGCGCACACGGAACGAACTGCGTTAAGTGGGCACGCACGCCACGAATGGCGTAAAGTAACTTAGCATTTAAAAAACCGTACAAATTCACTGAAAAAACCATAGGTTTCACACACGTTATAGTTAGGAATTAGCATTTAAAAAACCTTGCAAATTCACTGAAAAAACCATAGGTTTCACACATGTTATAGTTAGCGGAAATTTTACTGATAAAAAACCAATGAAATTCCCACGTTATAGTTAGTGCAGGCAACTATAACTCACGCGACCGCAATCTTTTGCTGATGACATATGTGTCTTTATGAAAAAAAAATATTTGTAATATATGTATAGCTAAAAATGTATGGAAGAAGACATGGGCAAATAAGTGTCTAAATACAGTATTAGCATCAGCAGAGGATTGCGGTCGCGTGAGTTATAGTTGCCTGCACTAACTATAACGTGGGAATTTCATTGGTTTTTTATCAGTAAAATTTCCGCTAACTATAACATGTGTGAAACCTATGGTTTTTTCAGTGAATTTGCAAGGTTTTTTAAATGCTAATTCCTAACTATAACGTGTGTGAAACCTATGGTTTTTTCAGTGAATATATATATATATATATATACACATATACACACACATATATATGTGTGTGTGTATACATATGTTAGAAATGGGATTTCTGGTTGGCTAAGGCTTGCGCCAAAGCCAGGCAGAAACCACCACTCTAGTCAGGGCAAGGAAGTTACACGCCAAAGATAACCCCTGCTCACCCCCTTGGTAGCTTGGCACGAGTCAGGCTTATCCCCGAGGCAATGTGTAAAGCGTTTGCGAGCGCACACAGCAACAACACCCCAGGTACACCACAAAAGGAACTCCACACGAGGTTATATATAAAAATAGCATTTGTATTATAAAAAACACATTAGATAATAATCACATGATGTACACGGTGCCAACAGGCACTGGGCAATATTTACAGGGGATTATATACACCTGACAGGGCCACATGGACCACTGTCAGAACAATCACAAATCACCAATTGTAAATGTAGAACGTATAGTAAATGTAGCGCACAACCAGTAACTACTGGTAACGTTAGGAACTTAGCATGACATCCTGCAATGTAAAACAGGGGACGCATAAATCACCTTGCGCATGAACCACCTTAGGCATAAAACTACCTTAGGCCCAAACCTCATTAGTATCACACATACGCAATAGGCATCACAGTAGGCACTACCAGCATAAATACCTTATGCAATAACTGTAAGCATGAGCGCTATCACACGAAAACAGTGGGCATCACATTAGGAAGTAAATCGGCATAGAAACAGTGTGCCCCAATTGGGGCACAGCGCACTGACACTAGCCCCCAGGCCAACTGGGCTCTTACAGGGGTTCAAATGCCCGATGTCCAGACTGTCCGGGCTGGCTGCGCATGCAGCAGAGTAAAAGCACGAAAAAGATCAGGCCTAAACGTGGCAGCTGCCCACTACTTGCTGGGCAGCTGTAGAAATGATCACGGGCACCAGCTTGCCCCCTGAGCCCCTCTCTGGGACTCTAAATGAAAATGCCCCCGAGGAAAAGAATGGGGCTGGCACCACCGTGCCTACTGAACGCTATTGGGGCTTTTAGAACAATGGGGCAAAACGTTGCAGCTGCCCTCTGTCGGACGGGGCAGCTGGGGAAATGAGCCCTGGATTTCCTGTGCCCTGACTCTTCTTTGAAATTGCCCCAAGTCCCACTTCGGGACTTCCAAATATCAACTTGCCCCCATGGTGCACTTCACTGTGCAGCGAACAGACTGCGGGGAGAATAGCTGGCGTCACAAAGTGGGTGGGGAGCCTCTCCTTCCCGGGGCTCTTCTTTTAAGAAAAATGCCCCCAACAATAAAGGGGGCGCTGGCCATGTGCCACTCACCGGGGTTCAGGCGCAGGTCCCAGGCACCGGCACTGTGCCTCTGGACGGCGCTCACAGGGACCTCTCTGCTCCTCTCTGCATCAACATGCCCCCAAATGCGGCCGATTACCTTCCGGGTGGAACGGGGGCCGGTCAGTCCACGCTGATCTCCTGGAGGGGCAGAGTTCTTTTCAGCGGTGCTCCCTGGGCTCCCGGTACTCGACAACGAGCGTGAGGAAGTCCCGGTTGCCAGGGGACGCCTCACGCTGTACTTCCCTCTATGCGTCAGAGCAGGACAAGCCTCCCCGTTGCTAGGGATGCTCCTGAGGCGGGAACCAATCCCAGCGCGGCTCTGGCTGTGACGTGTCACGGCCTCCGGGCCCGTGGCGGTGATTGGAAAATGCACCACAGCAGCTCCGGTAATCGGGTCACGGACTCCAGGCCCGTGGCGGTGATTTTTAGCAGCAGGGCGCGGGGTGGGCTCCCGCCTTAGAAAAAGGCCATTGCGGGGTGGGCACCCGCTTCCTGATAAATCAGCGCTCCCGCCACCACTCACGGAGAACCAAAAAACGAAAGCACAAATGCGGGGTGGGCACCTGTTCGTAAAATGGAATTCAAAAGTGCGGCAGTTAGG
The DNA here is from genome assembly GCF_964204655.1 of Triturus cristatus. Lineage (NCBI taxonomy): Eukaryota > Metazoa > Chordata > Amphibia > Caudata > Salamandridae > Triturus > Triturus cristatus. The sequence continues at coordinate 267,185,060 of NC_140581.1, forward strand.
GGTAGGCTCCCTCTTCTTTAAGCATACAAAGCGGGGTAGGCACCCGCTACGAGGACACCGATGCGGGGTTGGCTCCCGCTCGGTTTTCATGCCTTAATCAGCGGGGTGGGCTCCCGCTCGAAAAGGCAAGTGAATGCGGGGTAGTGTGGGGGGATCCCACACACTGCAGGCTCCTTGAAATAAAATAAAAGCGCTCTTGGAAATAAGAGAAAAGCGCTCCCAAGGCGCTAGGCGGGAAGTCCACAGTCCAGGGTCAAAATGAAAAGCTCATCCCAGCAATAAAGAGCGAGCGCTCTTTCCAATAAAGGCAAAGTTCAGGGGGGGCACAAGGCTGGGCTCAGGCAGGCCAGCACACAGGGCCCTCCAGCAGGGAGGCAGTCCCTTGTGGCGGTTCCTCCTGGAGCCCAGCAGCAGCAGGCCCCAGCGTCAGGACCAGCACAGCAGAGAACCTTTTACATGGGGTCACAGCCCCTTTTTATACACAGATTTCCTTTGTCACCAAGGTTCAGGGCAAGGGGAAAACCAGATGCAACTGGTTCTGGAGCACTTTGTTTTGCTCAGCCCCTCTCCTTATTCACAGGACAGGCTAGGGACATCAGACTCACCACAGGAGGTGGAGCCAGCATTGTGTAGGGAAGGCACAGCCCTATTCAGGTCCCAGGTGCAACTCCTCCCTCCCATCTACATGCAGATCTCTCCATTCACCACCGGACAGACCCATTCTGGCTCCTGGAATTCCCCACACCATCCAGTGCCTGTCAATCACTAGCCAGACATGCACTCCACATCAGGCAGGCAGACACACAGCACACATAAATGCCAACTTCTAAAAATGGCACTTCTCCACCAGTCACAATAAATCTGCGCACACCATTGCGCAGCATTTATTCTCACGAGTTCGCACATACTAAACTTGACCCTGCACTCCTCTCACATCAGGAACTACCATGGACACACATATCCCCCATGCATTCCTAGGGGAGGGCTGCGACCTGGGACCGAACAACCCATCCGTATTAGGCATATTTCCACATCTACTTCTGTACACAAGATTACTCCATCCACACCTACTCATATCAAGAACAGAGCCTACCAATCAAGGACATTGGGAGAGGGGGGTTAATTAGGTGTTTGGCGGGATGTACTCTGTTCCGCCAGCACAGCAGAGGCATGCACTCCAATGACTTTGCAGACTACAGCCTTCATTTTCAGAGATCTCTGTTCATTCAGAGTACCCGCCGCCATAGCTCCTCCTTTGAAAGGCACTGTAAATCTGCTGACCTTCCGCAATGCTTCATGCGAGAGCTCTGCATACTTTTTAGTTTTGAAAAAACAAAGTCCCAAAGCAGGAGTTTGTTTCTGAAAAAAGAAAAAAACAAATAGTCCTGAGAGTAGTAGTGAGGGGGTCATTTCTATATTTTTTTCCTGCTCCGGGCCACCAGACATTTCCTGGCAGTCAAGAACAATAAATAGTACATTACAGCATCCTAAATAGGGTGGGAGGTTTGAGGTACATAGACTGACGGCCGGATGTCTGTGGGGCCGTCTGTCAATGGTTTGCGACAGTGGGGTCTCTGAAAGCTGAAACATGACGGTTTGCCCAACTCTAAATAGAGTATGCAAAACTATAGTTTAGCAGACATGGTACTCTGAGTACCTGGCCTGCTAAACTCTAAATAACCCTCAAAGTCTTGGCTACTCTTCTTGTGTTGATAACACAAGTTTACTATGGTAATCAAAAAATCAAGATCTGAATGAGCCCGACAATATAAAATTGCAGCAAATATTTAGCGGAGACGAACTCAAACAGTTAGTAGAAGACTCCACTCACTCCGCAGGCCATAATCTGGATGGTATTTTCTCTAACTATCCCAACCTTGTTTATTCAAATTCCATACCTCTCACCTGGACCGATCATGCAGCTGTTCTATTTGAACTCAAACAAACCTTATACAAAAACCACAAACCGTTGGATAGAGCAATTCTAAAAACTAGGTGCTGGAAAAACATTGACCACCTTGCTCTAAGTAATCTTTTGCAGGGCTCACTACCTGCTCCTGTAAATGATATAGATGAGGCTGCAACTACCTACACAGATTGGGTGGACCTGGCCTGTAGGAAATTAGTGCCAGATAAACTGTGCATCACTAAGCGAGTACATCCTACAGCCCCCTGGTACTCTGAAAGTCTAAAAAACCAAAAATTAGAGTGTAAAAAGCTGGAACGAGCATGGAGGAGAGAGTACAGTAAGATCAGCAGGGAGGCCCATAAGACAGCCCTGGCTAAATATAAAAAACTACTATTTGAAACAAAAAAGCTATACTATGGGGAACAGATTAGAGGTGCTAGCTCCTCCTCCAAAGAGCTGTTTAGAACTATCTCCCTGTTAACTTCCTTCACTAGTCCGAAAATCGAAAGTAATATAGAACTATGTGAATCCCTGGCCGCTTTTTTTCTACAAAAGGTCGAAAATATCTTTTCGTCCTTTACATTCATGCCTACACCTTTTAACCAGGCAGTGTTAACAGAGCGCCGAGAGTACAATGGTCGCTCCCTCACTCTTGACCACTTTATACCTTTAGATCAGCCTGGAGTTACTAAGCTCCTCTTTGAGATTCGCTCCAGCTCTCCGCTGGACCCTTGCCCAGCCTCAGTTTTGAGGTTGGTCTCGGATATCATTGGGGAAGCTCTTACTCCATTGTTTCGCTCCATTTTTAAAACTGGCTGCTTCCCTGTTCTATGGAAGACTGCTTCAGTTCTCCCACTATTAAAAAAACCTAATCTAGGCTTAAAAGACCCGAGCAATTATAGGCCCATCTCTCGTCTTCCCTTCCGGGGTAAGATGATTGAGAGGGCCATGAATGTTCAACTTAGCCAATTCCTGCAACTGAACTCATCTTTGGACCCCACGCAGTTTGGGTTTCGCGCCGATCATAGTACCGAACTGGCACTATTAAAATCCACGGATGAGATCAGGGGGGCCCTAGATCAGGGTGGCGCTGCCATTCTCATCCTTCTGGACCTCTCGGCCGCATTTGATACGGTCCATCATGAAGTCTTGATGGACGGTCTAACAACGGTCGGGGTCAAAGGTAGGGCCTGGGATCTCTTGAAATCCTTTCTAGCTAATAGATCACAAACGGTGGATCTCGGCAGGAACAGCTCTAAGCCCTTTGTCCTTCCTTGTGGAGTTCCACAGGGGTCTTCACTCAGCCCGACACTGTTTAATGTATATGTTACCCCGCTGGCCACCCTGGTTAAATCTTTCGGATTCTAGCTGTCATCCACAATTTGTGTGTCATGCCGATGACACACAAATTGTGTTGTCAATTAAAAAGGGGGCAGAGGTTGAAACAGCCTCTAAGTGTCACAATTGTAGGCAGGCAATAGCTGCCTGGATGGCAGCAAACTGCCTCAAGCTTAATGCTGAAAAGACCGAGGTCATACTTTTTGGGAACACAGCCAACCTCTGGACATCAGACTGGTGGCCGACTTCTATGGGAAGGCCTCCTGTTCCAGTCGCGAAGGCAAAACATCTTGGGGTGCTTTTAGATGCAAAACTGTCTTTTGAGGATCAGGTTAGCAGAGTTGTCTCTTTCTGCTCTTTCACTCATAAACTTCTACGTAAAATTAAATGCTTTCTCCCAGAAGACTGTCTAAAAATCGCAGTCACAGCACTTATTTTGTCACGGCTGGACAGTCTTAATAGCAATATTCATAAAAAACATCTGTCTAGACTGCAGACCGTGCAAAACGCTGCAGCTAGATTACGTGCACCCAGGTTCACCTCAGTAAAGGCAGGACTTAGATCCCTACACTGGTTACCGGTGGCAGCTCGGATTCAGTTCAAGGCTCTATGCATAGTCTTTAAAGCTCTCAATGGCATTGGCCCTGACTTCTTAAAACATTCGATTCAGTGGTATGTGCCGGGGAGAACCCTGCGATCTCTGCAGTCTAAACGTGCTATTCTTCCCAGCTACCACAAACTCAGTTGGGGTGGTAGGAGCTTCTGCCATTGTGCCGTCAAGGCTTGGAATAGTCTAAGGCTTGGAATAGTCTCCCTTTTCATCTTAGGAACTCTACTGGACTCCTTACATTTAGAAAGGGTTTAAAAAACTTTTCTTTTCTCTTGAAGAACCTTTTCCTCCTAATGTCTTAACGGCTCGCTTTGGTAGATAGCGCATAGCGCCAGGACACCTCAGGGTAACAGCGCGCTTTAGAAATCTTGATAACATAACATAAAATATTTTGGGTTTTTGTTTAGTCACAATCTTACTGATCCTATTTCGTACAGTAAACAAAAAACACTGGATAAAATCAGGCATTTTACAACGGCATGGTCACCTAAATACATATCTTGGTGGGGACAGATGGAAATCTCAAAAATGATGGCAACTCCTTTAGTTACATTTCTTATCATCTATTCTTCCCGTATACCTTTCTTCCTCTTTTTTCCACCATTGACAAAATTACATCCGCTTTCTTGAGGAATTAAAAGAACCTAGAATTGGTGTTAGTAAACTTTAAACTACAATGTGGGTGAATGCAAATTTCCTTACTGGTTTGATTATAAAATTGCTTTCTTGGCAAATTAAGGTGCTCGCTGGTTTTCCCAGGACACTGATAAACAAACACCTTGGTTGCAGATTGAACAAGCGCTCCATTCCCCATATTCTATAATCGCCTTCTTAACCATGTTCACCTTGCAACTCGCCCACTCTCGTCAAATTGTTCTGGATGCAATTAAAGCTCTAAAATTGGTGGATAAGCTCCTTTTTAATGACTTCATAAACTCTTATCATATGTCCATTTGGAAGCCTCCAATACGGGTGCCTTCTTAAGGGAAACACTACTTCTAAAATGTACACATCACTGTACCTATACTACCATTTCCCCCCTTCCTGCTCAGTCGAAATGGTCTAAATACTTTCTTAACAAAGACAGGGAACCCCCTCATCTGTTACCTGAGACAGAATCTGTATGCACTCATTCCATCATTAGCCCAAACGAAACTCTTTGCGTCGCATATCCTCTATTGAGCCCTGGATAATCATTCAAATTACTCAGACACATATTGGTCCTGCACAATGGAATGCAGGGACCAAGAACACATGTCATTTCTGTAAATGGTTAACCACTGCTACTAGGACCATATTTCTAACCAGTTGAGTAGAATTGTTGGTATTAACTATGTACTAGATTTCCCCACGATTATTCTTGGCCCAAATGCTGCCCAGAGTCCGTCTACTCTCAATCAGATCCCGACTTAGCTCTCCTTGAGCTTTTAAAGATGATAGTACTCAAAGCTGTTCTCATTGACTGGAAAGCTGCTAATCATGTTTCATTCCATATGTGGTGGGCCTGGATGACTTACCTTAGGAGTACACATTGTTCTGAGATGCAACTCACAAGCAACCCTAAGATATTATAGAAAATCGTGCTGAGACAGAATATCAAGTTGGATATGTTGACTTACACAACTATCGAGTTGGAAATATCGGGATTCAGAAATATCAACAGCAAGAATATCGTGGTCAACAATATCGAATTTAAGGTAAGAAATATCTTTTTTTAAAATACAGAAGTCATTAATATTGTTTGCAAAAATAGAGATGTTTAAAATATCGATTTTTTTAATTAGTGGTAACTATTTTAGTTTATATTTTAAATGTATGTGATGTAAGTTTTTTTGAATACGTATTGTTTGTTTTTTAATATATGTGTTATATTTTTAGTAGTTATGAATTTTATTTTAATACAATTTTGCATTTTTTAGTTCCGTAGTGGGTTGTGGGTTTATAGGGGAATAGGGTGGGAAGTAATTTAATTATAATAAATTAATGATTATTTTTTATTTATTTAGATTTTATAGCGTTAATTGTGGGAAGTAATTTATTTGTCATTATTTATTAGTTGGTAATATATTAATTGATCATTAATTATGGTAATTGTGTAATTTGTTTTAGGCGTGGGTTGTGGGGTTTATAGGGGTAAAGGGTGGGAAGTGATTTATTTTTGATTACTAATTATTTGTTAATTTATATTAATTGATTGGAAATTAATTATGGAAATTGTGTTATTAATTTTAGGTGCAGGTTGTGGGGTTTATAAGGGTAAAGGGGGGAAAGTAATTTATGTTTAATTAATTAATTAGTTGTTAATTAATAATAATTAATTGAAAATTAAATATAGAATTTGCGTAATTAATTTTAGGTGTGTGTTGTGGATGTTTATAGGGGTAAAGGGTGGGAAGTAATTTTTATTTAATTAATTCCAAATTAGTTGATCATTAATATTAATTAATTAATGTATATTTAATTAGGGTATTTGTTTATATTTTTTCATGTGTGGATTTTATTGTTATAAGGGTAGAGTGTGGGGAGTAAATTAATTTTACTTACTTTATAATTAGTTGTTAAATACTTTTAGTTTTTTTTATTGAAAATAAGTTAATTGTGTAATGCTTTTTTTATGAATTAATTTTAACTGTGGGTTGTGGTGATTATAGGGGCTAAGTGTGGAAAGGTAAATAATTGTTATGAGGTTTTTTTTAAATAATAATATTTCTTTAATTAATTATTTAAGTTGAGGAAGTACATTTTTAGGTCTCGCCTACGCAGCACGCATGTGCTACATAGGAGGACCTTTAGCCGTCGCTCTGCTCTTTTTAGAAGTACATACTCGTGCTTGTGGCGGCATCCACCTTGCGGGAGCGAAAAAGAGCAGGCTGCGTGCGCACGCACACCCCAATCCCTGCCCAGCACTATCCTCGCTGCGCGTTTGTGAAAGCTCTCAAGGCTTGTCCGTTATTTGGTTTGTTTAGCTAGTTTGAGCATGCCTGCTTCACTGGCAGTCATGCACATACCGGGCACTGCACTTTTTTCATTATTTCTCGCATTCCTCCATCTTTTAAGCGCTGCGCTTTAATTATATTTGCAGCTTTAAAGCGCCGTACTTTCATTTTATTTGCAGCTTCAAAGCTGCATCTGCTCCACCTCCAGCCTGCCATTGTGATGATGTAAGCATTTTTGTTAGTCTGTAGAACTGGTCAGGGAAAGTGCTTGTCTGTGCAAGAAGGTCATCATAACACACAAATATGCGTTTTATATAAAATTACTTTCATTGATCACGTTACAGAACAGCAGTGTAAATGCTGGTTTGAGTTGTAGATGGTTGTTGCTTGTCCTTATTGTCTTAGGCAGGATGTATGACATTTTACAAGTTTTTCTTTCTGTTTGTTTGCATACATTGTCTCTCATAATCTGCTTGTAACTGAGTGGTGCATGCGTGGTCGGTGCCTCGTGTGTGCATGTACACGATTGCCCAAGTGTCATCAGTTTTTTTACTCTCAGTACATTGTCAGTGTCTTTAGTCTTGTATGTGTGTGCGTGCGTGGGTGGGTTCATGCATCCAACATCTCTAAATGCTTGTGTGTGCGCGTGCATGCGCTCTTGCATTGACAATGCAGTGCCCCCAAGTGTGTATGTGTGTGCTTGTGCATGGCAGTGCAGTGCCTCCAATTGCTTGTGTGTGTGTGCACACGCTCGCTGATGCATTGACAGTGCAGTCTCTAAAATGCTTGTGTGTGTGCTTGTGCAGCGCCACCAAATGCTTATTTGTGTGTGTGTGTGTGTGTGCACATGTTGTTCGTACGTTGTCAGTGTCTCCTAATCCTTCTGGGTCTGATGTTGGTATTTTACGTTTCTCTCATTTTGTGTGTGTGTGTGTGTGTGCGTGCGTGCACATGTGTGTACTGTCAGTTGCTTAAATATGGCTCCTGGAAAACACCATCTGTTATTAGCAATGTAACTTCCAGTCGATGTGAAACCAGCCTTCAGGCCTGCAGATTCCTTCCTCCTCCTCGTGTCTGTGTGAGTGTGTGTGCCTGGTGAATGCATAAACAAGAAGGAAGTGCTATCAACGTGCATTACCAGTGCCAGGGCTCTGTGTGTCTCTGTAAACCCCCAGGACACCCCCTCAGAGCCCGCGCGCTATGTGTAATATCACTTTATGATAGAGCTTCTCTGTAGCGCGTAACCCTGATGCCCCGGTCATTGGCTCTTCCACAGATTCCTATGCTGCAGACCAAGGGTGTCCAGTCTTGGTGAACAAGGATGAAGAACTCCCATCTTTTCATGACATCCTCGTGATATTTAAATTCAATGTGTAATTGTATCTTTTTTCAATAGGCTGAATTTTTGGCATGGCTTTGCCCCTTGGACAAATATTGGGCACTCCCTCCCTACACAGGTCTTTGGAGACGAAAGTGTTACAATTCCTGCAGATCTTTTGGTTAGTTTTAATGCCTCCGCGGGAATGTATGGCCCATTAGTATCACTTTTTTCATCCTTCTACCTGCTTACCCCCGAAGCCTGCAACTTTCAGCCCCGCCTGTGAGAAGAGCAATGTCTGGATTGTAAATGTAATGATGTTTTCTTTGCCTCTAGTTGTTGCTGAGCACTAAGGAAGAGTACCCTTGGGTGATTTTCCATGGCCTGCTCAGATTTGCCAGTTCATCTACTCATAGTCATATTGGATACGTGTCAGCATCCAGCCTTTCAATCAACCAATCAATAAATTAACATTTATATAGCGCACAGCTGCTTCATAGGAGGCATCCAAGAGCTATCTGCAAGAGAGACTGATCTACCGGCAGAAGAACAGTAAGATCTAGGCCTTATCAAATGAAAAAAAAAAATTCTGATGTCTAGCATTATTTCTTCAATGCTTACCTCATATGCCGAAGCGCCTAAAAACAGTCTGTTCCCTCTCTCACTCCAAGTCCATTCCCTTTCACCAAACACAGTGACAAATGAAAGGAACCTTTATGCCTGTGAAGGCATAGCTACCAAGTTTTGAGATTACTTATGTCTGACATTTCCATGGGTTCAGTGTGCTTATATGTAGGATTCCAAATGCCTTGTGTGCTGATTTCTTTCGAAAAGAGGACACCCGTATTTCACAAATTAATTACTGCAGTGTTAATAGTAAAAAAACTGCCTTAAAATAGTGCAGCACTCCTGGGGTACATATGCAGGGGCAGTGTAGTGCCATTATAACCAATATACAGGAGGTGTCAGGCCAGTTCTATAGTTTCTGGAGTTTGTATGTTATACCAGATATATATTTTGGCTACACCACCAGAGTCAAGTGTGAAAATCTGTGTCACTTTTTCAAGGTGGTGACATCAGAGACTTGTTGCACAGGGGAACTCTGCCACACACAGTAAAAATAAAAAATTATATCTGTGCAAAGTATGTAGTGTGGAAATTTGGCATGTATGAGGACCCTGGCCAGGCTGCATTCTTACATACTGTACTGCTGCCAGAAACAAATTAATCATAGTATACGTTTTACTTTAGTTGTTCAGCGAATAACTCTCTACCTTGGCTAGAGGATCTTTTGCTACCTTTGAGGTAACTCAGTACACTGATATATAGTTGTTTCTTATGAGAAGCAAGGTTGTCAGTAACTGCATCCCTTTTACTGCCAGCCTTGCTTCTCATAAGCAATGACTTTAAGTACAAAGTGTGTGTTTACGTACCGCTTGCAGGTTTCCAAAACATAAATCAAAGGCATTGTCATTTACAATGCCAATAGCTCAAACTCTCGCAAATGTGAGACCTATTGCATTGCAAATTCTTGTTTTTATTTAGATGTGAGTTGTGAATTGTGTGGTGTTATAGGGTAGGAAATAAAAAAAGAAAATGTATGTAATAATTAACGTTTTTGTTTCTAAATAATTTTTAATTAAAAATATGTATTTGTTTGGAAATTGTTTTACATTTTATTTAATATGAAATTTGTAGGCGTTTGTTATATGTATTTAACATTATAATATTTTTAAAAATGGTTTAAGAGTAAATATATTTGTATTTGAATGTTTAACATATTTATATATTTTTTTTGTTTTTTACATATTTTTATTATTGTTAAAAATGTAGTTTGTTTTTAACTTTGAACTGACAGGAGTGAGAATACTAATTGTTACTCCTCTGAAATACAACACTTTCCCTACTGTTGCACTCACTGGAGAGAGAATATTAATTTTTACCCCTCCTCTGTCCAACACTTTCCCTACTTTTACAATTATTGGAGTGGGAATAGTAAATTTTATCCCGCCACTATCCAACACTTTCCCTATTGTTGCACTCAATGGAGTGGGAATAGTAATTTTTACCCCTCTGCTATCCAACACTTTCCCTACTGTTGCACTCACTGGAGTGTGAATGGTAATTTTAACCCCTCCACTATCCAACACTTTCCCTAATGTTGCACTCACTGGAGTGGGAATAGTAATTTTTACCCCTCCACTAACCAACATTTTCCCTACTGTTGCACTCACTGGAGTGGGAATAGTAATTTTTATCCCTCCGCTATCCAACACTTTCCCTACTGTTGCACTCACTGGAGTTGGAATAGTAATTTTTACCCCTCCGCTGATACAGATATTTACATATTTAAACATTACTCACTAAGCCATGTATTCACTAAGATACACTTAATCAGTCAGTTATACAATCAATTTTTCAAAAACAAATCATCCATTTAGACACTTATATACCCATTTATTCTTAGATCGACCTTGAGATATACATATATAAAACATATGTAATTTTCAGAAAAACACACATTCACTGGATGATGTCATCAGTGATGTCATTTGAGATGTCATCAGTGATGTCATGAGTGATGTCACTGACCATGTCATGAGTGATGTAATATGTGATGTCATCAGCAGTGCATTCCGGGCGCGCGAGTTATAGTTAGCTGAACTAACTATAACGGGGGAATTTCAATGGTTTTGTAAGAGTGAAAAGTCCAGCTAACTATAACGCCCCTGAAACCTATGGTTTTTTCAGTGAATTTCTAAGGTTTTTTAAATGCTAATTCCTAACTATGCCTACAGAGATAGGACATGTAAAGAAAGAAGAAAAAACGCACAGAAAGAAAAAAAAGAAATGCAGAAAGAAGCAACAGAAGTTCTCAAAGACGAAGAAAAGTGCAGGAAGAAGGATAACGTGCAGAAAGAACAAACAGAAGAGCAGAAAGAAGCCTTGTTGCAAAATCATCCTGTACCCTCAACTTTTTCAGACAGATACTGGAGGTAACTGAGTCTGACTAACCAGTCCTAGAGCCAGTGATATGTTAAAAGACACTCAGAATACATTAAAAAACACCTACATACACTAGGAAACACTATGCGTTGGGGTCACCCTGTGATCAGCATGACCTCCTCTATAAGCCCCTAGTATATAATAGGGCAGGGGATTAAAATAACCTCTTAAAACGTGCCACAGAGCGTGTTTGCACACTTCACCTCAGGCCCCGTCCCCTCACTTTCCCACTGTGTAAACACTCCCTGTGGCCGTTTTAAGTTGGGAGATTAAGTCCCCTTGAATCCTGAGGGTCCCTAGGGTCCAACTAGACCACTAGGTACCTCCAGTAAGCGCCACAGAGCTGCGTTGCAGAGATATGTAAAAAGGGGCACGGCCTAGACCACCTCTCTGCAACGCAGCGCAGTGGCGCCTACTGGAAGCACCTGGTGGGCTAGTTGGGCCCCAGGGTCCCTCAGGATTGAAGGGGAATTATTTCCCCAACTTAAAACGCGCCACAGGGCTTGTTTGCACACGTTAACTCAGGCCCCGTCCCCTCCCTTCACCACTGTGTAAACACGCCCTGTGGCTGTTTTTAGTTGGGAGATTAAGTTCATTTGAATCCTGAGGGTCCCTAGGGTCCAACTAGCCCACTAGGTACCTCCAGTAAGCGCCACAGAGCTGCGTTGCAGAGAGGTGTAAAAAGTGGCACGGCCTGGACCACCTCTCTGCAACTTAGCTCAGTGGCGCCTACTAGAAGCACCTGGTGGGCTAGTTAGCCCCCAGGGGCCCTCAGGATTGAAGGGGAATAATTTCCCCAACTTAAAAAGGCACCATAGGGCGTGTTTGCACACGTCACCTCAGGCCCCGTCCCCTCCCTTCCCCACCGTGTAAACACACCCTGTGGCCGTTTTTTAAGTTGGGAGATTAAGTCCCCTTGAATCCTGAGGATCCTTAGGGGCAAAATTGCCCACTAGGTACGTCCAGTAAGCGCCATTGCACAGAGGTGTAAAAAGGGGCACGGCCTGCACCACCTCTCTGCAACGCAGAGCAGTGGCGCTTACTGGAAGCACCTGGTGGGCTAGTTGGCCCCCAGGGTCCCTCAGGATTGAAAGGGAATTATTTCCCCAACTTAAAACGTGCCACAGGGCATGTTTGCACACGTCACCTCAGGCCCTGTCCCCTTCCTTCACCACTGTGTAAACGCGCCCTGTGGCCGTTCTAAGTTGAGAGATTAAGTCCCCTTGAATCCTAAGGGTCCCTAGGGTCAAACTAGCCCACTAGGTACCTCCAGTAATCGCCACAGAGCTGCGTTGTAGAGAGTTGTAAAAAGGGGCGTGGCCTCAGAACACCTGTCTGCAACGCAGCTCCCTGGCGCATACTGGAGATACCTGTTGGGCTAGTTGTCCCTCAGGGACTCTCACTATTGAAGGGGAATTAATTCCCCAACTTACAACTGGCCAGGGGCGCGTTTGCAGAGTGCTGCAAGGAGGGGGCGTGGCCTCCGGCGCGATGCCGGTCTTTTATTTATTTTATTTTTTTAAGAAGGAGGGCTGTATGGCCCCTCTTCTTTTTCTAATTTACTGGCCCTGGGGACCCCATCCCCCAGGGCCTGCACCCTATTTTTTTTTGTTAAAAAAATAAATTTGGCCCTCCCAAGGCCTTCATCGGCCCCGGGGACCCCAACCCCCGGGTCATGGCCTTTTTTTATTCTTTAGGAGGGGGCTGCGTTGCCCCCCTCCTCAGGCCACTTATGGCCCCGGGGACCCCATCCCCCGAGACCGGCATTTGTTTATTATTATTTAAAAAAAAAATATATTTATAGAAACACCTAGGACATGCTGGACAAACCGTACGTACCTATCACCATGACGATTTGCGTGATATTCCTTAAAAGGCGACTATGCATAGAATGAATCCACATGGAATGTATTTACACCGCTAGTGAAGCTCTGACGTGTCTGACGCCCTACCGTGCCTAATCCCGGCTCCCCCGCCGGTGGGCACTCTCCAAGTAGACACCCTTGTCATTTATTTATACAAACATGGGTAGCTATTGACTGGCACATTTAATATACACGCACACCAAGCCATTCAAAGGGGATTCGACAAAAATTCGACCAAACTATGCAAGAAACCTCCCTCACGGTTAATAAAATACACATCCACCGCCGGATGTGTAATACTTTTTATTTTACTCTCTGGAAAGGAGACGAACCTCACTTGAGAGTCACAGCGTGCTCCTGGCTGAGCCCAATGCTGTGTTACACCCACCAGTGCCCGCCGAGTGCCTCACACCTCTGTGTTGTATTCCACCAGCTAGTGCATATGCTATGACACTCTCTAGCCCATGTGCACTGTAACACCACCCCGTGAATATGTCATGCCACACTTGCCTTCGCACGGGTTATATTGCCCCATCTAACGTGCCTTCCTCGATGCCTATGTTATAACGCACAGCGCTATGCCATACATATGACAATCTGGGATCCATATCTTTGTCACAGTGCATATGCAACGTTACACTCCCCAGCACATATTTTATATTACAACTTTAGAGACTAGTTAGGTTACACAACAATGCCCTGTGCATATTACACTCCAAGGTGCATATCGCATAGCACGCGCTAGTGCCTGTGCTATCTCGCGCTATCCAATGAATCTGTCATTGCGCACAATGTATTGCATATTATATTTCACGCTCCGGTTCATCTTATATCACACTTTTTGGTGCATAGTTTATACCATGTACTATATCTAGTTTTCATTTTCAATCGTGCTCTCAGGACTATGTTCTATATAACATTGCGTCCACCTACCCTTTTCATGGGCATTACATTTTGCGATGGGGGGGTGGAGAGTCAGGGGGTGTTTCTGCCAAGTGAGCCCGGAGTCACAGTCGCAAACGTCCTCTTCTTCCTGAATAAAAGTGAGATTATGCTGCATACTTGTTCATATTTTAAGTAGTTCGCACAGACACACATTTTAAAAACAATAAAGTTCCTAATACCCACCTTCTCTGAACAGTTAGCTTGCTGCCCCATCCACCTCCTCCCTATCCTCTGTTGTCTGAATCCGGGGACTAGCCTCCTCCCTCCTGCCATGCATGGTCTGATGTGCTGCCACTGCCCTCCATTTAGCATGATGTACCAGTCCACTCCTACTGCCCACCATTGCCCAATTCTATGGCCCATCATTGACCTCCTGCTTAGCCTCTGTGCTTAGCCTGCTGCCCCTATTCTCCTTCCCCCTGCCCTCCGATGTCTTTGTGCATGCCCCTGCTCCATCCTTTCTGCCCACCATGTTCCATGGACCTGCCACTCCTATCTACTCTGAGTGTTCTGTTGAGCTGCCACTTCCCTCCCACCTGCCTAGCATTGTCAGATGACTGTAACCTGTCCCTGCCACCTCCACCCTGCCTGTCCACATGCCATGCCCCTATCCCCTTCCTCCTGTCCTCCATGGTCCATTTTACTGCCACACCCTTCTGCCCTCCCTGGTCTGTTGTGCTGCAACTGCTCCTCCTGCCTGCCCCGCGCGGTCTATTGTGAGGCCCCTTCCCCTGAACTCTCTTCGTCTGTGCCCAGGTCCTGACCCTCCCTTCTATCCTTCATGGTCCTTTGTGCATGCCCCTGCACCCTCCTTCTTGCCCATCATAGCCATTGTGCTGCCATTAACCCTCCCGCTTGCCATGCATGGTCTTCTGTGCTGCCATGGCCCCTCCCACCTTCCCTGTGTGGTCAGCTAGCTGCCCCTGACCCCCTCCCACCTTCCCTCCATGGTCTGTGTGTATGCCATCATAGTCTCATTGTTGCTCTCCATGGTGTGTCTTGTTTCTAGTGCCCATCCTGCCTGACCTCCATGGTCATCTTGCTGCTCCTGTCCTGCCCCCTTGCCCCCAGCCCTCTGTTTCCATGTGCAGATCCCTATTCCCTCCCTCCTGACTTGTCTGTTCCATTGTAATGCCCCTGATCCGTCCCTCCTGCCCTTTATGGTCTGTTATGCTGCAGCTTTCTCTCCTGTCTGTCCATTATGGTCAGCTAGCTACCATTGCCTCTTTCCCCTCTGTTCTCTGTTCTCCAGGTGCATGGTCCTGTCCCCTCCCTATTGCTTTCTATGGATTGTTGTGCTGCACTCCCGTCCCGCATGCGCTGTGTGGTGTATTGTGCTGCTGCAAACCCTGATGCCTGCCCTGTAGGGTCAGTTTGGTGCACCTCTCCATGTCCCTCCTGTCCTCTGTTATCCGAGTCCATGTCCCTACCCCATTTCCTCCTGCCTACCATGATCCAATGTACCATACTTGCGAACCTTTTGAACTTGGTAAGAGGGAGATTTTGAAAAAAACTGGGGTATTGATTTTCCCCTTTGAGTTACATTGAAAAAGAGGAGATTGTAGACAGGAGACAGATCAAATAAAGCCCATTTGAGCTTAAAAACATTGGACGTTTCCTGGCTGAAACGGGTCTGTTGGCATGTATGGTTGTACTACCACTGCCTATTCCTTCTGCCCACAATGGTCTATTATATTGCCACAGCCTCTCTTGCCAGTCCTGTATTGTTGGTTTGTTGCCCCTGCTCCCCTTTCCACTGCCCTCCATAGTCTGTTGTGCTGCCACTGCCCTTCCTGCCTGCCCAGTGTGGTCAAATTGTTGCCTCTGCACTCTCCTACCTGCCTTCAATTTTCAGAGTCCGTGCCCCTGGCCTCTGCCTCTCAACAGTATCTCAATGAACAACTAGATTGCTAACATTCTATATTTATTACAAAAGTGTGGAACGCCTGACGTCATCTTGATGTAATCAAAACTGTAATACCTAGAGTATTTCCTTTAGAAATTACATACATGAGAGGGTCTTATTTGCATCAAAATTATGGTTAGTGCTCTAAAAACCTAAAATGAGGACATATTTTCTGAGTTTTCAAATAGCGACAAAGAACTTTTAAATTATTTGTAATCTTTATGTTTTTTTATCCAGTTGACCACTTGATTAAATGTTGCACCTAGGGGAGAGGATGTGGTGTTACTTCCAGAGCTGCAGACTTTGCAACTGGGGAACCAGGTTGGAGTTTCTGCTTCAGCTCAACATTCTGTGATTCTGATCAAATCACTTAATCTCCCCATGTCTACAACCAAAATGAATTTGATCTTGTGTGATGTAACCAATGCTCATGTAAAGCACTCCAATACCTGACAAGTCTGCACTATATAAATACACAAAAAATAAGTGTTTTGCACACTTCTGTCATTGGGCTACATGTAGGCTACATCAGGGAGATATTTGTGCTGCATTTGGGCTCTTTTGTCTCTGGTGGCCATCTTGGGAGATTTATTTGTTATGAAGTTTCCTAATTTCCTCATTTACTGCAGTCTCCTCAGTAGGAAATGCTTTCAGTTTTTTACTTTGATTCCATCAAGAAGGTATTCAGATATGTCACACATTTGCCATAAATTCTGAATGTTAGCACTCTAGTTGCTCCTTAGATCACTTTAGTAAAGCTACTGCTCACCACGGAAGTCTGCTGTTGGTATTAAAAGTGCATGTTTCAGTCTGCATATCAGAAT
This sequence comes from Triturus cristatus, assembly GCF_964204655.1. Classification (NCBI taxonomy): domain Eukaryota; kingdom Metazoa; phylum Chordata; class Amphibia; order Caudata; family Salamandridae; genus Triturus; species Triturus cristatus. The sequence continues at coordinate 267,201,717 of NC_140581.1, forward strand.
TTTTTAATGAAATAGAAGAGGATTTGAGAAGTCACTGAAAATGTGCCCTTAATTTTTCTTTCTTCAGCACTAATCATAATTTCTATGGCAAAATGAACACCCTCATTGTGTTCCTTTTTAAATTAAATGTTTTAAGTGTTACCAGTTTATTCCAATCAAGATGGCTTCAGGTGTGCCATACGTTTGTCATAAGTAAGACAGTAAGCACTCTAGTTGTTTTTAAAAACACTCTGGGACATTCTGTCATTGGTCTATACTTGGGCTACATCTGGGTGATATTTGGGCTACATTTGGGCTCGTTTGTCTCTGGTGGCCATCTTGGGAGATTTATTTGTTATGAAGTTTCCTAATTTCCTCATTTACTGCAGTCTCCTCAGTAGGAAATACTTTCAGTTTTTTACTTTGGTTCCATCAAGAAGGCATTCAGATGTGTCACACATTTACCATAAATTCTGAATGTTAGCACTCTAGTTGCTCATTAGATCACTGTAGTAAAGCTACTGCTCACCAGTGAAGTCTGCTGCTGGTATTCAAAGTGCATGTTTCAGTCTGCATGTCAGAATTTTTTTATGAAATAGAAGAGGATTTGAGAAGTCAAAATGTGCCCTAATTTTTCTTTCTGCAGCACTAATCATAATTTCTATGGCAAAATGAACCCCCTCATTTTGTTCCTTTGTAAATTAAATGTTTTAAGTGTTACCACTTTATTCCAATCAAGATGGCTTCAGGTGTGCCATACTTTTTTCATAAGTAAGACTGTTAGCGCTCTAGTTGTTCGTTAGAACACTCTGGGGCATTCTGTCATTGGGCTATACTTGGGCTACATCTGGGTGATATTTGGGCTACATTTGGGCTCTTTTGTCTCTGGTGGCCATTTTGGGAGACTTATTTGTTATGATGTTTCCTAATTTCCTCATTTACTACAGTCTCCTCAGTAGGAAATACTTTCAGTTTTTTACTTTGATTCCATCAAGAAGGCCTTCAGATGTGTCACACATTTGCCATAAATTCAGAATGTTAGCACTCTAGTTGCTTATTAGATCACTGTAGTAAAGCTACTGCTCACCAGGGAAGTCTGCTGCTGGTATTGAAAGTGCATGCTTCAGTCTGCATGTCAGAATTTTTTAATGAAATAGAAGAGGATTTGAGAAGTCACTCAAAATGTGCCCTAATGTTTCTTTCTGCAGCACTAATCATACTTTCTATGGCAAAATGAACCCCCTCATTTTGTTCCTTTTTAAATTAAATGTTTTAAGAGTTACCACTTTATTCCAACCAAGATGGCTTCAGGTGTGCCATACGTTTGTCATAAGTAGGACTGTTAGCTCTCTAGTTGTTCTTTAGAACACTCTGGGAAGCTGCAGTAGAACACAAAGGAATCAACTGACAGTCTCTGCCCTTGTTGGATGTACATGTTTTACTGAGAATGTCAGACTTCATTCTCACATGACTGAGAAAGATAATGTGAATTTACAGAAAATATGCTCTCAGTTTAGCTTATAGATCACCTTCCAAACCTCTGTGGGAAAAGCATGAGAAAATAGTTTTCTCTCAAACATGATTCATGATATCACAGCAGAAGGCTTTTTCACATTGTAAAATCACCTTAGAACACACCACAATTCCTAAAATGAGTATGGTACCATCAACAAATGATTTATAATGTAACTAAAGTCTTAAAACCTTCTATTAACTGCAATGCTTTTTAATGAGGTGCTATCATGTATATTGGTCCCAAGATGGCTGCCAACACTTCTTGGATGAAGTGGTGACACCCAATAAGATCTCACGAAGAGATGTGTGGTTTGGCTCCGCCCAGATATATATGTGATTTTACTTTTGATTTTCTCAGGAACTACTGAACAGATTTACACCATTTAAGCAAAAGGCACGAGTCTGAACTGAGGACTACCTCTTTGCCAAATTTGGTGTAATTCCGTTCAGCACTTCGGTCTGTAGCTGCGTCAACAGGTCCTATGGGAAAATGCATGGGGAAAACGTGTTTTGGAACCCACCTTTTTTCTCGGCCCCCGCTTGACGAATCACCATGAAATTTTCAGGATAGGAGCGGACCAGAGCTGGCCAAAAGTTTGGAAACTTTGACGAAGATTCATCAATCGACGCCAACGTTATTCCAAATAGAATGTTGCGGATATCCTATGGAAAATAGGTCCTAACTATAACTACCTACTGGCGACTGCCAGTAGGTAATATATATGCATATATATGTATTTCAAAGATGCTCTCAGCATTGAAAGAGCACTCGACCGTGTCCCCACCATCTGGCATTTGTCACCTTGCTGCAGCTTGCCTCTCACATGCGTGTCTTTTGAGCCCATGAAGAAGAGGCGTTTGCCTCGAAACGCGTCGAACATGAAGGTAATGCTTGGCATGTGAGAGGCAAGCTGCAGCGAGGTGAAAAATGCCAGATGGTGGGGACACGGTTGAGTGCTCTTTCAATGCTGAGAGCATCTTTGAAATCAAAACATTAAACAAGGCTGCTCGCCGTGGAAATGAGCACCATTTCAAGAACTTGAAAGGCTGAGGAGCTGATTGTCTGTCTCCGCGCAGCACCGTGTTCCAGGAATTAATAGTGCCTGCCTTGAGTGTGCCAAACCTACAAAGGTGAATTACAAGCTTTTAATCGGACACAACATTGAGCCTACTAGAGGAGGATTAAAGTGAGACTCATTTAACGGGACTGTAACATCCATAATTCAATAGTTATGATGCATGAAGCAAAAGCCAATCAGGTAAATGAAATAAATACCGGAAATGAGCGGTTTTTCAAAGCGTGTCTTTTGAGCCCATGAAGAAGAGGCGTTTGCCTCGAAACGCGTCGGACATGAAGGTAATGCTTGGCATGTGAGAGGCAAGTTGCAGCGAGGTGGCAAATGCTAGATGGTGGGGACACGGTCGAGTGCTCTTTCATTGCTGAGAGCATCTTTGAAATACATACATATATATATGTGTACATTTTTTTATATAATTTTAAAATTATAAAATAAATTAAAATTAATAGTTTATTAATTGCTTCAAAGGAAATATATATGAATTATCATGTATGTGTGTGTAACTTTTTTTAATTAAGTTTATTTATGATGTTTTTTAAAATGTATATCAAATCTACTTAATTTTTTAAATAATTGTTATCTAACATATTTAATATTTATTATTGTATATATATATCAAATTCGATATTTTGTACAACTATATTTTTTACATTGATATTTTTGTTCCAAAATTTTTGTACTTACCTGTTAGTATAGGGATTTGATATTTTTGCATTCTATAGTTTTACATCAATATTTTTTACTTTTATATTTTTAACTTCGATATTTTGTCAATGAATCACAATAATTTTCTCTAATTCATACTATGTGTTACTTTTCAAGCATCACACCTCCTCCGACCTCTGTGGTTATATCTACACCTCTGTAACAATCCTGTGTCAGGTTCCGTTATTGTTGTTTTCTTTTATTGTCTCCATCTTAAAATCAAAAAAATTATTCAAACATAAATAACCCTCAAATTCTTCACGCCAAGGACGATTTATCGAAAAATCATTGTTGTACCTGCCAAGCCCTTTGATCCCTGCTGATCCCCTCGAAAGACACTGAAGCCGCAATTTTTCAATGGGATCCGTAGAAGTTGAAAGTTTTTTTTTGGCTTCCATTGCCATTTCTCGATCATGCCGTGCTGTTCCTGCCATCTAGGATACAAATTATTCATATTACCAAATTTGTCACTGAAAAAATATATTTGTCCACCGAAGTCTGACAGAGCTAAAAAGAGCCGTCCTAGTGAACAGATGACTAGTGCAAAATAGATGACTGATGTTATTTCATGGAATCAAAATCACAGGAAATTCATGCCTGCAGATTGACCCGTAACAAGTATAGTGCATCTTCCATAGTCAAGCAAAAACAGTTGTGAATTGCAAATGTGTTTCAAGCAAAAAAGGTGTGCCATTCAGTAACAAAAGTGGGATTGCAGCCCTCGCTATGGATAAGAGCCCTTCTGGTCAACAGAGGCAGCTCCTGTTTGGAGCCCAAGCCCTCCCCCACCGATGGTGCCTTGCTTCATCATCAGGCTGTGTTTCTCGTTGGGATGGGGCTGCAGTGCTCAACAGGCTCCTGAAGCGGGCATGTTGCCGCAGATCTTTTTAGATCGCCTTTAGGCCAAGAATACTAGCCTTGATAAAAAGTGAATCTAAAGGAAATTCACACTATATGCAGAGTGGTATGGAACTTAAAATTAACTAGAATTACACTGTGAGAATTTTGTTTCCGGACTTTCTCTTAAACATTAAAATCAATGAACAGAACTCAGAAACTCCTATGATTCCTAGATCACAACAACTATATTCAGCATTTTTCATGCCTACTCTGTCCCAAAGCAAATCAATGGCATTTCATCACAACCTGTATTAAATCTAATCTACCAAAGCAGGCAACAAAAGGGTCTGCGAGTGATATTGTCCTACCTAATCAACTCACTTATGTGTCAAAAGATAGTGCACATGAATTTACACTCTGAGTATGGATGTCTTTCTTTTACACTGTGACCTGTAAATTAAACAGACATAAACCAAAATTCATAAAATACAACAACAGCTTATATATGTATGTATATATATATATATATATATCTCCCAAAACTTCCAGCACACACAGTCACCGAGCTAGACTCCGACACCACCATTCCAGTGATCAAGTAAGCTTTTATTATTTCGTTATCAGGGCTGTAACGCGTTTCGGCAGGATCCCCTGCCTTGTTCATACAGCGAGCTGACACATTGCAGTGACTTTTAAAGCTAATGCAAAAAACGGCTTGTCACGTGGTGTTGTCGACATAGACAGCATACTTTTCAAATCCACATACATGTTTTTCGTTAACCATTATACAGGTTTCATTGTTACTTTCATCATAAGGCTTTCATTATTTACACAAGTTTCCAATTACTATCATTCATGTCATGTTTTATATACTTGAATTCAATTTTTTAATTTTTCAACTTTGTATTGGTTTTATATTTTTCATTTTTATTGCACTCTGTGTATCCTTGTACCAAAGCGTACATTTTTTTACCTACTTAGCAAAATAAATGTCTATTTGTGTCTAACGAAACATTATGTGTACAACCAAATATTTCATGTAACTCACATTGAGGCCCACTCCCATGTCCATATCAGCCTCTCTTGTAGGTATAGACTACAAATGCCTTGTTTCCTGTATTTAAAGTGCAAGTGCTCAAATTATCAATCAGGTTGTCATACGTTTGTTGCCTCAAATTGTGCAAATATGCAATTAAAATACAAAAAGTACTGGGTGCCAAACGCTATTTCTTCCAACTGGAAATCCAAATCATCAGTAATGCTGAGACACAGTGTCTACTTTATAGAAAGTACGCATTTTTCTTATTTTCTCTTTTACTCTAATTTTCAAAAGTGCACGTGCTTCCGTGCAAACTGCAATTTTTAGAAAATTAAGTGCAAGTGCTTTTACCATAGCATCAAAAGAAATACACGAACCAACTTACTACTGCCTGATGGTTAATTTAAAAATGGTGGTCTCATGTATAATAAAGTGCAACTGCTTCTGTGCAATATCGCAAACTAAGGTGCAATCATAGGACAGAAGACGAACTTCTAAAGTTTAGTAAAGTGCAAGTGCTTTAGACCAGTTTTAAATACTGTATATCAGTATGAAGTATTTTGTGTTTACAAATAGCATTGGCATTCTCACATATATGTTCAATTTGCTTAATTTCCATGGTGCTGGCTACCTCATACACTTTTTAAGAAGATGGAGAACGAAGGGGGCCTACTTCTAAAAATTATTTACATAAAAGATTTCCCCCACTATTGTAATCAATTGCATAAAACATTAAAATAGTGATGCAGGCATACTGGTCATAAATCATAGATATGGTGCATCTCATAGATTTCATTTCTCTAACATTGGGACACTTATCATATCGATCTCACACAAGGTGGACATGCATGTCTTCATATGACTTTAAGCCTCTAGGTGTTTTGCAATAAAACATGAGTATATATCGGGACTCTAGCTGCCTAAGTTTGCCTTCATGATTTCCACCTCTGCTGCTTTGGGGACTGAGTCTTCTACAAAGTACGTCAGTTCTTCTATTCTACCTGCATGAACATCATTGATGTGACGAGCTACGGGGTATTGTTTGTCTCCGTTTTTCACTGATTGGTGATGCTTCAGGATCGTAACGTGAACCATATGGATTGTGCTTCCGACATAGTATTTGGGGCAGGTACATTGAAGAACATAAATAACATAATCACTTTTACAATTAAAAAAGCGAGGGATCTTCCAAGGTTTGTTAAAAAATGGCAGTTGGATTTCCTTTTTGTTTATTCCATGTTTACATGCCTTGCACTTAATACACCTATTAAAACCCGGGTTTGCCATCAGCCAGCTCTCGGTTTCATTTATTTCTGGGCTGTTTTTCACTAATTGTTGCCTCATTGAAGTGGCTCGTCCGAAGGTAATAAGGGGTTTTTCGCGGAACCAGAGAACTCAACATTGAGTCCCCTTTTACCAGGTGCCAATGCCTACTCATGCAGTCTCTCACTCTTGCATGGTAGGCATTGTACCTGGTTATCATCCTTAGGTCCTGCGTTGTGTGTCCTTTTGCTTTCCTCACTTTCTTAAACAAGATGTCTTCTCTCGGTATCCCATCCACTTTCATTAATGCTTGATTTTACACTCTCTGACCGTAGCCTCTCTCTTTGAATATTGCTACTAATTCAGTTTGTGCTTGTTCTAGAGAGCTAACCTCGCTACAGTTTCTCTTCATGCAAAGCAATTCTGCGTAGGGGATACTCTGTTTTAATTTTTGCGAATGAAAACTGCTAGAGTGAAGGATGGAGTTTCCCGCTGTTGGTTTTCTAAATGTGCGTGTGTGCAATTTCCCTTCTTTGATAATAACTTCCAGATCTAAAGAGTATACTTGGGATTCACTAATGTTACTAGTAAACGTTAGATTTAACTCGTTGTTATTCAGAGCCATTATGAAGTTTCTCGCCTTTTCTGGTGCCCCTCTCCATACAATAAATAAATCATTGATAAAACAACACCAAACCTTGATGTTATCTTGCCACTGTGTTTTGAAGTTGACCATCAGCACCTGCTCCTCCCACCAGCCCATGTGTAGATTTGCATAGCTGGGGGCTAAGCAGGTGCCCATGGCCGTACCCCTTAGCTACCTGTAGATATTCTTTCCAAACAGGAAGAAGTTGTTCTCCAGACGTAGTTTAGCCGTTTTAATCAAGTGAACCTTGGGATCCAACTACCCCTCCTATTACCTCCAGTAACTCCCACACAGCTAAGTTCTCATAGCAGGCCACGCCCCCTTTCCACACCACTGTGCAAACACATTTCCTGGCGCATTCTTGGATGAGGATTTAAGTCCCCTTCGCTGCTGGGGGTCCTTAGGGGCCAACTAGCCTACCCAATACCTCCAGTATGCCCCAGATAGTGAGTTTGCTGAAAAGTGGACACAGGCCATGCCCCCTTTCTCCACCACTCTGCAAACGTGCCACCAAGCACGTTCTGTCGGGGGATTAAGCCCCCTTGAATCCTGAGGGTCCCTAGGGGCCTACTAGCCCACCAGGTACCTCCAGTAAGCCCCACACAGCTGGATTGCTGAGAGTGGTCTGAGATTATAAACAACAATTGTCCCTAGTCATAAGAAAAAATAGAGTTAATGATAAATAAGGACCCAGTCAGTACTTATCAAAAGGGAGACTTGTCCAGCCGGACAGAGGTCATGAATTTTACTGATATTCAGAAAGTAGCCAAAATATAAAGAAAATTAATAAAGTGGGACACAAGCCTGCGTCCAGTACATACATTAGAACATAGAAACAAGGAGGTTCAGGCATAAACACATAGTTTGCTTATAGATATCCAAATATTTCCAAATAATTCTACAATTTGTAGTTGCACGGGTTTCTTGCCTCGTGATGTCCTTTCCTTTTTACCTTTACCTTCCCTCTTCCTCTTTCTTTCCTTGAGGTTATTCAGGTTGCATCGTGCAGGCATTATTGTTCCTTGTCCTGATGATGATCCTTGCATCCGTTTAGTAGGATCGAAACGCCGTCGACACTTACAAATACCCGAAATGTTAAAAACATGATTTTTGAGACATAAGGGTGTTGTCTAAACTGTTTGTTTCTCAATTACTGTTGATATCTATAAGCAAACTATGTGTTTATGCCTGAACCTCCTTGTTTCTATGTTCTAATGTATGTACTGGACGCAGGCTTGTGTCCCACTTTATTAATTTTCTTTATATTTTGGCTACTTTCTGAATATCAGTAAAATTCATGACCTCTGTCCGGCTGGACAAGTCTCCCTTTTGATAAGTACTGACTGGGTCCTTATTTATCATTAACTCTATTTTTTCTTATGACTAGGGACAATTGTTGTTTATAATCACTTAATTCCCAAGGTCCCTAGTTGACCTTTCTGGGTGCTCTTGTTGTTACTAAATATAATATGAGAGTGGTCTGAGGCCACGCCCCTTTTTACACCACTCTGCAAACGCGCCTCCTGCCGCACTGCTGGTGGGGCAATGATGTCCTCTTCAGTCCTGAGGACCTCAGGACTGAAGTGGACTTCATCCCCCGACTTCGAACACGCAAGGAGGCGCGTTTGCAGAGTGGTACAGGGAGGGGTGGGGCCTCTGGCGAAATGCCGGCTTTTAAAAAAGAAATGTATAACAAAATATTTGGGAGGCCCCCTTTCCCTGGGCCATTTCTGGCCCCGGGACCCCATCCCTCGGGGCCTGGCCTGCCTTTATGCTTTTCTTTTTTAATTTCTAGGGGGGGCCACATAGCCCCCCTTCTGAGGCCACTAATGGACCCGGGACCTCAACCTCCTGGGCTGGCCTTCTGTTTAAAAAAAAAAAAAGAAAATTTAAATTAAAGGGGAGGGGGGCACTTGGGCCACTTTGGCCCCGGGGACCCCACCCCAGGGCCGGCCCACAAGTTGGGGACCGTGGGGGGAGCCCCGATGCCCCCACACCGGCTCTCCGCCTCCTACCAGAGCCGCGATTTCTTTTGGACAAGGGAAGTTGCTAACATGCAGCTCCCCTTGCCCAAAAGCAATTCTGCTTTGCTTCTTTGCGAGAGCAGGTTTCCTGCTCTCGCTTCCAAGAAGCAAAACAGTGTTAGCTACAGTAGGGCGGGAGCCCCGGGGAGGTAGCGGTCCCTAGGGCTGTGGGAGGCCGCGTGGTACCCCCGCAATTTATGATCAATGCCCCAGGAGGTGGTGGTCCCCCGCTAATTTATTACACATTGCCCCCGGGACCTGTCCCACCTGTGGGCTTATAGAAAATGAAGCGCGTATACAGTTCTCCACCTTTGCCCATTATGAGGCATTGTGGGATATGTAGTTTCAATGCATACAATAATAACTTAGCTCTAGGATATAAATACTATTGACACTGTGGAACACAACATCATTGAACTGTTCAATGATGGGCCAAACATTGACCAAGGAATTCTCACAAGTCAATGGACTATAGAGAAATAAATCATTCAGTCCCTTAGACCCTACAGACACTATAGGAAACAGATCCTGAACAATACAATTAAACCCATGAATAAGTAAACAAGGCAAAATAACTAAACTACAATCGAGCACAAAAATGGAAAGCAAACATTGTAAATAATTGTATATTATTGTATGCATTGAAACTACATATCCCACAATGCCTTATAATGGGCAAATGGGGAGACCTGTATAAATTGGAATGGTAGACAGACTTCCCTAACCGTGAACAAGCCCTTGTGGTGAAACGCGTTGGTGGTAGTGGTGGTGAATAAAACCCTTAAACTAATATCTTTGGAGTGCAACATACATTTGTTCTATTAATTCATTGTTGGGCTGTATTCCGCCCGCTTGATTTCTGCACTGAATGGCAGAGCGCGCTGTCACTAGGAATCAAATTGTTAAACAATATATCAATATATATATATATATATATATATATATATATATATATATATATATATATATATATATATATATATGTTGCTGCTATGTTGCCATTGTAGACACACCTTCCCATACGACGTCATGAACCCATTGGTCTTGGGACTCCAATACAATAGGTTGGTAAACATTATCTACATTCTCCACCTTTAGGGTTGCATGAGGAGCATCCAATGCTTGTATGGATATAAAAACATCCGCCGCGCATGTTGGAAATAGACAATTGCTCATCTTAACTGTGAGCCAGCAAATAATGAATGTATAAATACACTTGGTGAATGTTTTTACGGTGGAGGTTCTGACCCTAGTTTATGCTTTTATTTATTTATGTTTACTGTTTTCACGTCTTCAGGCAATGTGTAATATTATTACAGAACACCTACAAGACTCACACGTAGACAGCTGAAACATGACTACTAAGCAATAAGCCATTATTGGTATAGCTATAAGACAGATGAAACAGGACGACTAAGCATATAAGCCACTGTGGATATAGCTACAAAGAGTCATGATTAAAATTAATTCATGTTATAGATATTGAAAAGACATATTGTGCTATTGAGGTTTGCCTTATAACAGTATATGGTTTATAAAGAAGTTCTCCAAATTGAACATCACTTGGTTGAGTATCACAAGCTGTTGTCGTAATGATTTAAGATATATTTGTGAATGTTATGGGTAATATGAATGAATGACAGTGTAAATGAAGTGAAGGCAGTGTTATGTATACGTATTTTAATTGTTATACTATGTGCAACATACAAGTGTGAAACATTGTCATTCTATATGTGATCATTGTATAAATTATTTTAAAGTTGATTTCTAATAACATTTTGCGCAAAAGTAGATTCATGTTCTTTAAGCCTTGAAATTAGTTAGGAAACTATTATATAATGTGTATAGCTGTCTGGGTTTTTGGATCAATATAGCTATTTCCTTGCCCTTGGAACATTTATCTATAGCAGGGAGTGCCCTTTATTACACTATTGATCCGATTTGGAACACACTAGGCGTGAAACATGTTTACCATAGTTTTAGTGATCTAAGAATCATAAGTGTTCCTGAGATCTGTTCATTTTTTAAAAATCTTTGAGAGAGATCCCGGAATACAATTCGCACAACGGGATCTCTAGTTAATTTTAACAGTTCCATAACAATCTAGTATTCCTGGCCTAGAGGCAATATCAAAAGATATTCGGCAAAGTGTTCCCTCGACGGGCCTGTTGGGCATTGCAGCGCCGGCCCAACGAAGAGCACATGTTGAAGCATGCAGCTATTGGTGGGGGAGGGCTTGTGCTCCTAACAATAGCTTCCTCTGATGACCAGATGGGTCCAGATCCCTAGTGAGTCCTGGAATACCCTTTTTGTAGCAGAAGGGCACACCTTTTTCGCTTGAAATAGCTTATGAAGGGAGTACACGTGCTGGACCGGAATTCTTATCTGCCTCTCTCTGGTTCATAGATGTGCGGAAGTGGCTACTGGTAATGTTAAAGTTACATCTTATCAGTAATCATCAATATGTGGAGAATGTAAAAATGGCGTGACATAATATTTGTAAAATTTAGCTCATCAGTGATTTGAGTTCCAGATACAATATGACAGTGCATTTTAGTTGTGTGGAAGAGTACCACTGCCTCCAAGTCTAGTACCATCGAGAAAAAATTATCAAAAAAAGGGGAATCGAGAAGCCTGCCCCACAAATATGAAAATGCCACTATGAGCATTCGCCTGGATTTTATGCTTTGAGTGCAGAGGTTAAGGCGCACCTTCGAGGAAGTCAAAAAAGTACTTAGGCAGAGGGATTTAAAATACTCAATGATGAGTGTAAAGTTGAGATTAGCAGCAAAGGGAAAACATGGTATACATTCCGTCCCCCAATGAGGTCTGGAGCTGGCTATATGGATGGAGACCAGCTGGAGACAGGCAACCACAACAGAAACAATCTCCAAACCCTCATGCAACTGCCAGGGTCATTGGAGGGCTCCAGCAAATGCCCAGGGACAAACACAACCCGCAGTCACCACCCAGAGATGGCAGGTCATCCCAGACGGACAAGACTGGAGGAGATCAGATCAGACTGAGGATACCGACTACAGAATAGAGCGACTATAGCAAGAGGTCACATACAATAGAAGCTGAGAACGAAAAGCTACATTGGGGCGAAATCTTCCAAGTACTTGGAGAAATGGTAGAGCTAGAAATTGCACTCACGCCTGAAACTGCATTGATGGCTTATGTGTTTAATTTCCAGAAGGAGGTCTGGGAATTCATGGCCATTGGATTATTGCTGGCGAAGAAAGAGATAGTTATTAAATGGGGCCATGAAGCTGTTCCAACATTAAAGAGCTGGTTAAACAGTTCAGCGTATTGTAACATAAATAGCGATTTGTACACCAGCAACTTGCCACGACCATCCCGCCCGAAAGACATCTGGGCCCCCCCCTAAAAGGTTACTCGCCAGCACCAAACACATCAACTGTTCTGCAACAGGAGCACGGGATTGTACTAACGGGGGTGGGCTAGACCAGGTACTCAGCTTAATTTCAGTTGATACATCACTAGATGCACACTCTGGGCAGAATGATGCTCTATATGGCGCAACTGGAGAAGGAAAAATGTGCTCGGGCAGGCGAGGCAGGCAGAGTGAAAAGAGACATCCTCTTTTGAAAAATTTATAACAGTTGTCTATTCTGTATTGTTTTTTGTTCTTCTTTTCAATTGTCATGTAAAACACAATGAGTACTCATGGATCGACTGTATCACACGTGAAACTGGTAGATAACGTTTTTTTTAAAAGTATTCGAGCTACATGCCTGTGATTGTGTGTCTCTGTCCCTATGGCACGCCAAACGGCGCAGCAAGGATAGTGACTGGTAACTGAGGGGGGGGGGGTAGGGCAAAAGCGGTACGTTTAACAGAACTTGATGGCCATGCCACCTGTTTGGTACACTACAGCTTTGGCACTTTGGCATGATAGGCACTCTGCAGAGTTGAGGGGTGAGCAGTTTTAGGCCTACCGTGCAGTGATTCGGGATAGTGGGGGGTTTTCTGAGGAGTTGTTTATATCACACAGCTTTTTTGTAATGCTTGACTTAACTGTTTAACTAAGCTAATGGGGGGAACTCTGTGACCTTGGATAAGTTGGCTGACAAATGTATTACTTGTACACAAGATCTGGGGGAACCCCGGACAGAGGACAATACTGCCCCTCCATGGCCAAAGTGAGTTACCTCAAGATATTGTCATGGAACGTTAAAGGTCTGTGGGACAAAATAAAAAGAGGAGCCGTACTACAATACTTTAAAAGACACTCACCAGACATAGTGATGATTCAAGTGACACATGATAGACAATTCCTACAAATCTTAGGCAGATGGGGTTACAAAATGACAGCCCATGCAGGATACACATCTCGCTCCAGGGGAGTGGGCACACTCATGAAAAAATACAGTCCCCTTGATCTCCCACAGGTTGTGGACAGACCAAGAGGGCAGATATGTTGTGCTTTTCAGTAACTTGGAAGGCCTGACAGTCAATATATGCTTAATATACATCCCACCCAAACTGTATACACTAGCATTGCCAGATGTGAGCTTCCTGCTCCTCCAACTACAAGAGGGCACATTGCTATTGGAAGGGGACATCAATATGGCATCAAAGGAAGACTTGGATAGGGCGACATGTAAAATAGCACTGACAAAGCTGACACCATTGTAGGACTTCTTCGCTGCAATGGGAATGGTAGACCTGTAGAATGCAAAAACCTCATGATAGGCAATATACATACTACTCGAGCACACATAATAGCCTCTACCGCATTAATTACCTTCCCACTCGACATATGCAATCACAACTATATGCAAAGTTCCGAAACCTAGCCAAGAGAATTTCAGACCACGAGAGACAATGGCCAATCTGCTCTAGGAATTTAAAGACTGAAAGGTCATGGAGGGGCTTAGGACCTACTTCATCGAGAACCAGGGAACGTAGACACAGCCCTTACTCAAAGGGAAGCAAACAAAACAGTGGTCAGTGGACAGGCGCTCTCCTTAAAATCGGGGATGTGCATTTTGTTATTGCATTGCAACTCAAAAATCAATAAAAGTATCCAAGGAATGCTAGATGAAGTAGGGAGGGACAAAGTAACACTAGAGCACCTCCTCGCAGACAAGGCAGATGTAGAAACAAGGCATTCACTGAGCCTCAAATAATAAGAGTATGGAGACCTCATCATCAGGGTAGCGCTTGCAACACAAGGAGCCACCTCACAGCGGCTGTATGATGTAGGGAACAAACCTGTAAACCTCTAGTCTGGCTCGTTAAATGGGATCACCACGAAACTGGGTATTAGAAGTTACAAATGGGACGGGCAAGCTGATTAGAGGGGGGAGGGGGACACATATAGCCGAAGCCTTTGCCACTTACTATACCCACCTAAACTTACCCGTGGTAGCCAAGACAGTTGCAGAGACGGATGACACTCTTAAAGACATCAGGACTGACACAGGATGAGAGAGACTACTTATAAAGATAGAAATGGAAGAGACTGAGGCTGCGATACAAGAGTTGAAGTCAATTAAGCTATGTGCCCCAATGGGCTCACAGTGGAGTTTATAAGGCCATGGCCTCAAAACCTGCCCATACTTTCTATATACCAGGAGGGCCGAGAGCAGGGCATCTTCCAACAAGACCAACGATTCCAGACGAATGCACCTTGAATAGGTCCATTTCGCTACTGAATGCAGAAATCAAAGTACTGGCCAAGGTCTTGGCAACACACCTTACTGACTTGAATCAATCAGGATTTATGCCTCCCTAAAGCATGAAGCTTAATCTATGGCAACTATACAGGATGCAAGGGCAGAGAGAGGCTGTGTGAGAAAGCATTATTGATGTTCCTGGACGCAAAAAATGCCTTAGATACACTAGAATGGGACTACATTTCTTTGCAGTGTTAGAGAGACTGAGCTTTGGTCCACAATTTCAGAAATAGGTGTTGTTAGGTTTTGGGGTAGTTGGCAGAGGTAGGTACATTTGTCCAAGTAGGGGCCCTTGCGTCTAGTCAGGGTAAGGGGGTACACTCCTAAAATCACCCCTGCTCACCACCTTGGTAGCTTGGCACGAGCAGACAGGCTTATCTCAGGGGCAGTGTGTAAAGCATTTGTGAACACATACAGTAATCAAGTGACACTACTACAGATGGACGCCACACAAGTTTTATATCAAAAATAAGTATTCTTTATATAGACTTATCACAATACCACAAACCACAAAAATCCACAATACTGTACTTAAAATGGTAGAATTAGCTTAGTTCTCTTTAGATGTTAAAATGCGACACTTTGAGTTCAATGTACCTTAAGATGCGTAACGCAATACAACGAAAGGGCTGCAGGGAAGGTGATGCGTCGGTTCCTTACACGCAAGAACGGTGATGCGTCGGGTCCCTACTGCTGCGTAGGGGATGCGTTGGTTCTTCTCTGCGAGGGGAGGTGATGCGTTGGTTTCTTACTGCGCTTCCGTGGCGATGCGACACGCAACGCCGTGATGCGATGAAGATCCGGCGCAATGAAACAAAGATGGCGTCTTTTCTTTATGCGATGCAATAGGCCCTGCGACACACTTCTCGGTGATGCGGCGGCATCTGCTGCGACGTCGATCCTTTACTCCGATGGTGCGGGACGCTCTGGCAACAATGCGAGCCGCGACAGGCGCTGCGACACGCTTCCCGGTGATGCAGCGGCGTCTGCTGCGACGTCGATCCTCTTCTCCAGCAATGCGAGGCGCTTCAGGGACCCTGCGATGACTCAACAGTTCTTCTGGGCCGCAACAGGCCCTGCGACAGGCCCTGCGACACGCTTCCCGGTGATGCGGCGGCATCTGATGCGACGTCGACCCTCTTCTCCGGCGATGCAAGGCGCTTTCTCGTTGTGAAGCGACAGCAGCAGTGCGGCGATACACTTCTTGCTCGTGAGTCGCGCTTCCAGCTCCTTGCGACATGCAGTCCCTCAGAAAGCCTCACAAAACAGCAGGCACTTCCAAAGAACTCTTGGGGAGCTGGTGGGTGAAGTCTGTTGTCCCTGAGACTTCAGCAGGAGGCAAGCTCATTTCTCAAGCCCTTGGAGATCCTTCACAAGTTGAATAAAGTACACAAAGTTCCCTCTACTCTCTTTGGCAGTCAGGCAACCACTGCAGGCCAATCCCTCAAGCGTAGGGATAGTCTCTCCTCAGTCTCTCTGGTTCCTCTCCTCAGCAAAGGTTTCTTGTTGTTTCTGAAAGTGATCTAAAGTTCTTGGGTTTGGGTCCCAATATTTATACCCAGTTTCTCTTTGTTCTCTGAAGGCAGAGAGGCCTTTGCCTAGTCCAAACCAGTTCTGGTCAGTCCTGGAGCACTTTGTTGACAAGACTCCTTCTTTCCTTTCAGGGTGCAGGGCAGAGACATCAGACGCACCACAGGAGGTGGAGCCAGCATTGTGAAGGGAAGTCACAGCCCTATTCAGGCCCCAGGAGCAACTCCTCCCACCCATCTAGATGCAGATATCTCTATTCAGCCCTGTGCTGACTCACCCGGTCTCCTGGAATCCCCCAGCTCCTGTCACTCACAGAACCAGACACACAATACACAACCTAGCAGAGGCAGGCTTGGTTAGTTAAGCAAGAAAATACCTAATTTCTAAAAGTGGTATTTTCAAACCAACTTCATTAAAATATGTATTTTATCATTCTGAGTTCAGGCATACTAAACTCGAATTTCTACCATGTTCCCTGAGTCAGTTAGGATTATAAACTGTAATAAACTGCCCATTCTGGCCTATGGTGAACAAGTAGCCTTGCAATAGTGAAAAACGAAAATGGCTGTAATTCACTATTAGGACCTGCCACACACAGCAGGGCATGTCCTACCTTATACTTACAATGCACCCTGCCTTGGGCCTACCATAGGGGTGTCTGATATGAAAAAAAGGGAAGGTTTAGGGACTGGCATGTGGGTGCACTTGCCCAGTCAGCATAGCAGTACCAGACTGCACACAGGCTCTGCAATGGCAAGCCTTAGACACACTTTAACAGGCTGCTTCTGTGAGGGGCACAACCAGTGCTGCAAGCCCACTAGCAGCATTTGGATTACCAGCCCTGGGCACTCCTGGTGCACTGTACTAGTGTCTGACAGGTAAACCAAACCAGCCAATCATGGAATCACTAATCCATACATCAATTTACAAAAGGGAGCACTTGCACTGTGGCACTGGAATGCAAGGGCACAGTGCCCAAAGCATCTAACACCAGCAAAACCACATGAGGCAACAGCAAAAAATGGAAGGGAGACCCACGCCAAGGTGCCAGGTCTAACACGTCTCCCCTCCAGCTGAAATGTGGGGAGAACTTCCCTACCTCCTGGGAGTTCTCATCACTAAGGTGAAAAAATCTGGACAATCAGCATTGGTGTGCTCTGTGCCAGGGCGATGTTCCACCGTGAAATCCATCCCCTGTAGGGAAATGAACCACCTCAACAGCTTTGGATTCTCACCCCTCATCTGCATCAACCTTCTGAGGGGCCTGTGGCCCGTCTGAACCCGGAAGTGAGTCCCAAACAGGTATGGTCTCAGCTTCTTCAGTGCCCAGATCACAGCAAATGCCTCACGTTCAATAGCACTCCACCTCTGTTCCCGTGGAAGTAACCTCCTACTGATGAAGGCTACGGGTTGATCTAGGCCCTACTCATTCAACATGACAAAACAGCCCCCACACCATGCTCTGAAGCATCTGTCTGAACAATAAACTCTCTGGAGAAGTTGGGTGCCAGGAGCACGGGCGCCGAGCACATAGCAGTTTTCAGGGCCTCAAAAGCTTTCTGACAGGTGTCGGTCCAAATCACTTTCTTGGGCTGCTTCCTGGAAGTCAGCGCTGTCAAGGGTGCAACGATGCTGCCATACCCCTTGACAAACATCCTGTAATACCCAGTGAGTCCTAAAAAGGCTCTCACCTCTGTCTGGGTTTTGGGGGGCTCCTTACCAGGATGGTTTCAATCTTGAGCTGTAGGGGCGCCACCTGGCCGCTCCCAACCTGGTGTCCCAAGTACACCACGGAACCCACCCGATCTGGCACTTGCTTGCCTTGATCGTGAGGCCTGCCCTCCGCAGCCCCATTAAAACTTCCCAGAGGTGGCGCAGATGTTCTTCCCAACTGGCGTTGAACACTGCAATGTTATCCAGGTAGGCGGCACTGAACCCTTCCAGTCCAGCCAACACCTGGTTGACCAACCTCTGAAAGGTGGCAGTGGCATTCTTTATCCCAAAGGGCATAACCCGGAACTGGTAATGCCCCTCTGGTGTGGAGAATGCTGACCTCTCTCTTGCCCCATCAGTCAAGGCGATCTGCCAGTACCCAGACGTTAAGTCAAACGTGCTGAGGTACCGTGCAGCTCCTAGCCGGTCTATGAGCTCATTAGCTCTGGGGATGGGGCGCGCGTCAGTCCTCGTGACTGATTTGAGCCCTCGGTAGTCAACAGGGAACCTGGCATGGCACCCGGTGCGGCAGCCTTTGGGACCAAGACCACTGGGCTGGCCCAAGGACTGTTAGAGGACTCAATCACCCTTAATGCAATCATTTTGGGGACCTCCTCCTTAATGCAAGCTCTCATCCTGTCAGTCACCCTGTAAGTTTTGTGCTTCACAGGAGTACAATCTCCAATGTCCACATCATGGATGCACCAATCAGTGACACTGGGGACCAGGGAGAACAGATCAGAAAACTGTCCCAGCAACTGGCGGCAGTCATTCTGTTGTTCAGGGGTCAGGGTGGAAGAGAGGTTTACACCATCCACTGACCCATCTTGCTCTGTCGCCGACAGCAGGTCAGGAAGAGGCTCAGTCTCCTCCTCCATTCCAGCATCTGTCACTAAGAGCATGCCCACTTCGGACCTCTCCAAGTGGGGCTTCAGGCAGTTGACATGTAGGATCCGCAAGGGGTTCCTTGGAGACCGCAAGTCCACAAAGTAGGTAACCGGACTCTTGCGCTCCACCACCTCAAATGGTCCGGTCCACTTATCCTGGAGCGCACAAGACTCCACGGGGGCCATGACCCACACTTTCTGACCAGGCTGAAGCTCTACCAGAGTGGCATTCTGGTCATACCACCGCTTCATCTCCTCCTGGCTGGCTTCCAGATTCGCCTTAGCGAGTTGCCTGAAACGCCTAGTGTGCTTTCTGAAGGCCAGCATGTAGCTATATACATCCTTGGGAGTTTTCCTGGGAGATCGCTCCCAGCCTTCCTTGACCAAACTCAGAGGTCCTCTCACTACGTGGCCATAGAGAAGCTCAAAGGGACTGAACCCTAGATATTTCTGTGGCACCTCATGGTAAGCAAAGAGCAGTCATGGTAAGAGGACGTCCCACTTAAGCCTCATAGGTTCCTCAAGATCCATAATCATGCCTTTTAGGGTTCGGTTTAACTTTCTGACCGCCAGAGGTACTGACGGAGAGAGCGGTGCCTCCCTTTTTCCTGAGCCGCAGCCAGGTGAGGTATTCTCCTCATGCATTTCGGATGCCATTGGCATTACGGCATTTGCAGAGGAAAAGTAGTACATTCATGAATACAGGTGATTCGGTTGTATCTGTTCCAACCGCTTTGTGTGTACTTTTATTTATCACTATTTGTTAGTTATAAAAAAAAAAAATCACAATTGTTTTCACACTTGCAGTAGCAACGTATTAGTGGTCCTCAGGAAGGCATGGGACAAAGATTTCCCTTATATGCTGAAACATGTTTACCCCTTTCAAACAATAGACAGTTATTTGTTAAAAACTGCTGTTTGCACTGTTTTTAGGTTGGACTGCGAGAGATATTAATAAAGGTTGGTTCCCTCACAGACCAATTTTAATTCACTTATCATCATAACATAGTGCACTGCATTCTTTTCCCATACAATTCAATCGCTCACATCTGGACGATTAACTAGGAGGGTAATATAGTGTTTCAACGATAACCCTTGAGAAAACATCCTCGGGCTCCCCTTTTCCTTATGAAAGGGTTGTAGCCCTTAGTGCCACTAGTGTGACACCAAGATGATGAAGCATGTCACCATTGGTGAGTGATGGGAATCCGTCCGCTTAATAGGACTTTCCATGTCAGCGGCCTTAGTTAGGGAAATTGGCGCATGCTTTTAGTTCCAGATTTGTTATTGTTCAATTGCCCATTTCAGACCCGTGGATACATTTGTTGTATAAGCCTCCCATAGGGGTGTCTGATATGAAGAAAAGGGAAGGTTTAGGGACTGGCAAGTGGGTGCACTTGCCCAGTCAGCATGGCAGTACCAGACTGCACACAGGCTCTGCAATGGCAAGCCTTAGACACACTTTAACAGGCTGCTTCTGTGGGGGGCACAACCAGTGCTGTAAGCCCACTAGCAGCATTTGGATTACCAGCCCTGGGCACTCCTGGTGCACTGTACTAGGGTCTGACAGGTAAACCAAACCAGCCAATCATGGAATCACTAATCCATACATCAATTTACAATAGGGAGCACTTGCACTGTGGCACTGGATAGCAGTGGCACAGTGCCCAAAGCATCTAACACCAGCAAAAACACATGAGGCAACAGCAAAAAATGGAAGGGAGACTCACGCCATGGTGCCAGGTCTAACACGTGTGCTTCAGCGGGGGCTGGTAGGTATCGGGTGGCGGGCGGGGTTGAAAATATTATGAAAGAAAGCTTACCTTTTCCGTCACCTTTCCGTCTATGCTTCTCTTCTCCAGTCAGGTCCAGAAAAAGCTGTAGGAAGCACTCGGGTACACAGGCCCCCTGTGCCAATCACAACGCTACAATGCAGTGTTGTGATTGGTCTGAGCACCATGGATCGGCACTCAGATTGGGACAGAGAGCCTGTGCACATTCCCCACCAGGCTGTCCATTACAGCCTGGTGGGGAGTATGCAAAGTGTGCATGACTGCTTGGCTGTGTCAAAACGGCCGGCCAAGCAGTCATGCGCACTTAGTGTGCACAGTCCACTCCTCCTCCCTGATCCACCAGCACCGTCCCGCCCGAACCCTGCCCTGCATTAACCAAAAATAAAATGATAATAACGTTCAGTTATTATCATTTTATTTTGCCCTCTTTCACTGCTCTAAGAGAAGTGGGGCGACACTTCTCAGCCTTAGCGGAGGAGCCGCCACTGGTGTGCTTGCACTACAGTGGCCCATTAGTGAAAGTTAGGGTCAATGGAACATTCTCATCCATTCTCAGACTACAGCGGGGTGCCAGAAAAGAATGCCCCCTGAGGCCCATGATCTTCACTCTAGCCCTGAAACAGCTGGCCACCTGAGTGTGACAGGATCCGCTGGTGTAAGGACTGGATGGGGGGGGGTTACCAACCCTGAAATGATGATGTCCAGAATAATGCAAATACTCACAAACTCTGGAAAACCCTTGGGACATGATTTTGACTGGTATAAATCCCTGGACTACCCACTGGTTAGAGGGATCCTGTGAATACTGCTGGATTACGAGGTGATGGCTGTATTAATATATTACTTTAGATACCTCGGCATAAATGTAATATTCAACTCTGGCCTCTTCCAGGCCCAAACTTTTTACCCCCTGCTGGAGAGATTCAGGCCCATGTGGGACACTGGAAAGCTGTGACTTATTAGGGCACAGCCATATTGTTTAAAATGATGCCCCAACCACGTTTCCTTTATGTACTACGGAATACTTCATGCGAGGTCCCAAAGATGCACCTCAGAGTGATAGAGGTGGAAATACAACTACTGCTGTGGAATGACAGACCTGCATGCATCATCCTGTCCAAACTCACAAGAGGCTGGTACGAGGGGGGATTGCACTTCCAGACATACAGAAATACTACTGGGCATTCCAACTGATTATGGTTAATGACAGGGCCTTAAGGCACAGGCTGAGCCGGTATTGAAGATGGATGGATGGGTGATAGGCGATACGGTATACTCAGTGGCGCAATATGGCAGGTGACAACAGAGTGATCTCTCTATTCCCACCAGCACGGTGATCAAAATAAGGAGGGAAATAATGACCTATCTAGGGTTGGGGAACAACTTTACACAGGCAACTCTGCTGTGGAACTCAGAGGAATTGGCAACTCTAGGAGATAAGAAGGGATTCGACAAATGGGACTTACAAGGTATATCCACATTGGGCAACTTGTTGATGAAGGGAGACGTAATTCCTCTACCGGAATTAAAGAAAGAATACCAACTGGTGTCTCCGAAGCCTTCCGATATCTACAGGTCAGCCATGTCCTATGGCCAATCATGGTGAGGGGTGCGGACCTAGAGGAGTCCTCCCTTCTTGAAAACAGACTGTTGGATGACTCAATGCTTATAGAAGCCACATAAGGGGCACATAAAAAGATACTGCAGCAACTGAAACAATGGTGGGAAGAAGACATAGAAAGCTTTGAGGATGGCAATGGGAGGAGGTCATAGACACCCCTAGAAAGGTCACTTTAACATCAAGGTTTCTCCTTGGTGTAGCTCCATATACTGCATCGCTCATACTATTCTAGAACAACCATACTGAAAATGCGCAGATCCACTTTGAGGGTCTGTGGGGGGGTGAGATGCTTCTTTCACATCCTATGGTTCTGCCCAGCAATACAGACATGCTGGACAGAACTCTCGGACTGCATGATGCGGGGGGAGAAGGTCTGGGCCAGCTAAAAGGTAAATGCTGAATATATGCGGGTCAAAAGGTAGTAGCCTGAAATACCCCAAAATCTGACCATGCTAGGGCTGTCAGTGACGAAAAGGAACAACACCAAGGCTTGGGAAGCCCGTAGTGCAGGGTGCTGTATAATTAAAAGGTTGGGTGTGTACTTTTTTAAGTTTAACTTGTCCTGGTAGGGTAAAACACCCAAATTAATTTTTCACTACTGTGAGGCCTACCTCACCCATATGATAACATTGGGGATTTCTTATTACATTCAATAAACTGTAATTACTAATTGGGAGGAGGTGTATATCTCAAGTTTAGTACCTATAAAATTGTAAAGGTGTTTTTTTAATTAAAATTTTGAAAATACCACTTTTAGAAAGTTGGGATTTTCCTGCTCCTTCATGCCTGCAGCCTGTCTTGGGTGGCATGACTGGGTGCAGCTGACTTTGTGAATTCCTCCCAGACAGTCACACAATTGAGGGGCTGGGATTGTCAGGCTGGACCATCTACTGGTAGGTTGGGGGGCAGAGCTCAGCCAGCCCAACTTACAACTGAATACCCTGTGCTCTACCTTCACAAAAAAGGTCTAATTACCCTGCACTGCCACTTCAGTCAGCTTGCAGTCAGGGCAGGGGTGGCAGGTAAGCCAAGGCACTTCAAAGACACTGTCTAGAAGCTTCTCCCACCTTTCAGAACCAGGGCACCAGGGTATAATTGAAGGACGTTGGTCACCAACTCTTCAGTACACTCGTGGACCTGTGCATAATCTGCCAGAAAGAAGGACTGTTGTCCTGCTACAAGGACTGTCACTCTGCTGGAGTGGCACTCTGGAAGAACTGCTGCCCTGCTGTGCTGACCTGCTGCCCTCTTGAAGGGGGAAAAAGAACTGGACCTGCAACTTCATCTTCCAGGACCCCAGAGTGACACAAATGGCTACTCTGCTGACCTCCTGATCTGAGCCTCAAGAACATAACAGCCTCCCCTACAGCTTCTGGATCCGTCTTCCGTGAGTTCCCGACCTCCAATAGCCGCCTCCCAGGTCCTGGGCCCTTGGTGTGGTTCTTGAGCTCTTAAATTCATATTTTTGGGCTATTCGCGACTGTGAATGGGCCTGTTCACCCTGGAACCTTGCAGCTCACACATAAAATCAGAAGCAGTCGCAAATCCGTCTCTTCCCACAGCAGGCATCAATCACCCACGTGGATTGCCAATGCAAAGCTCCAGTATGCCCGTCTGCGACGCCTGGCCTGCTCCTCGTACCACACCGACACCGCCAGGGAGGCTCTCCTTGCTCCCGGCGATTATCTTCTACGCGAACGAGACTCTTTGCACAAAACGTGAAAAGGTAACATTTCAGCTGAACTAATCTGGGACTGTATCCGACCCGCTCTCCATTGCTGTTGGTCTGAACGCTTGATTTTGAACAGGTCCACCGCGACCATATTCTCTGGCTTGCGCTTTATGCTTTTAGGTGCTATTTTACACTTTATTCTTTAAAAATTAAAAGCTCCAATACTACTGAATAGTAATGTTGTGTTTGGTGTCAAACAATTTATAAAAATTTACTATGTGCTTCTAAATTGGCCTAGGATTTTTCTTGTGTTGTGTTTTCACTTTTTTTTTTTTTTTCCTCATTCGCCACCAATCTCACTTCAAATACACACTCAAGTTGTCCGTACCCACACTCAGCTAGCTGAGAGGCGTAAGCGTCTAGGACTGGAAAGACCCGCCTACCGGTACATAAACTTGCTTGTGTGCTGATAAAGACACCAACTGAGATAACTCTATTTCCAAGCTCCAGGAGCTAGATGACCTTTGTCTTAAGTCTTCCAGTCCCAGACTGAAAGTATCCGACATGGCCCATAGAGTATTGAGGCAGTATAATCATAGGACCCAGACAACAAAAAAAAAAAGGGAGCCCCTTATACAGTCAACTCTTGATTTCAAAATGTTCTCTTTTTTGCATCAAGGAGTTCGCCCAACCCACTAGCGAGTCCACCGACATCCCTCCCTCACAAGACCTCGGCGACAAACTCAGCACCTTTTTCCACCACAAAATCAAGAGCATCTACGACAACTTCGACGAAGACAACCAACACACTGAACCCTCACTAACCACCCCCGACACCCTGAAGCCAGCGATCGACAACTGGACAGCCCTCACCACCGAAGACACACTGAAGACGATGAAGTCAATCTACTACGGGGCCCCCACGGACCCCTGCCCCCACCACATTTTCAACAGAGCCGCCGACAGCATTGCACCCATGCTCTGCCACACCATCAACCGCTCCCTGGCAACCGCCTCGTTCCCTGACGACTGGAAACATGCTGAGATCAACCCCCTCCTGAAGAAACCCTCGTTGGACCCCACCGACCTCAAAAACTACAGACCCATCTCCCTGCTCCCATTCCCAGCGAAAGTCATCGAGAAAGCCATCAACAGCCAACTCACCACATTCATCCAAGAGCACAACATCCTCGACTCCTCCCAATCCGGCTTCAGAAAAAACCACAGTACGGAAACCGCCTTCCTCACCGCAACACACAACATCCGTACCTTACTGGACAAAGGAGAAACAGCAGCCCTCATCCTCCTTGACCTCTCAGCGGTGTTCAACACAGTTTCTCACCGCACCCTATACGCAGACTCCACGACTCAGGGATCCAAGACAAGGCCCTCGACTGGATCCACTCCTTCCTCTCCGGCAGAACACAGCGGGTCAGACTCCCCCCTTTCCTCTCAGACCCTATACCTACCACCTGCGGAGTCCCCCAGGGGTCCTCCCTCAGCCCTACGCTCTTCAACATCTACATGGATCCGGTCGCCCCCATCGTCAGAACCTACGGACTCAACATTGTGTCATACGCAGACGACACCCAACTCATCCTCTCCCTATCCAACGAACCCAACACCGCCAGACACAACTTTTGAGAAGGCATGGAAGCCGCTGCCAAATGGATGAAAAACAGCTGCCTACAACTAAACATCAACAAAACTGAAGTACTCATCATGGGCCCAAACCCAGACGCCTGGAATGACACCTGGTGGCCCCCCGCCCTTGGAAGCCCGCCTACCCCCACGGACCACGCACGCAACCTGGGATTCATCCTGGACTCAGAGCTCAAAATGGACCGCCACATCAACTCTGTCTCGTCCTCCTGCTTCCACACCCTCCGCCTCCTACGTAAGACCTTCACATGGATCCCCCTCAAACACAGAAAGACTGCCACTCACGCCCTGGTCACCAGCAGGCTCGACTACGGCAATGCACGCTATGCCGGAATAAACAAAAACCTCACCTGCAAGCTACAGAACATCCAAAACACCGCTGCAAGACTGGTCCTCAACCTGCCAAGACACTGCCACATCTCCCAGCACCTGCGAACGCTCCACTGGCTCCCCATCGAAGCTAAAGTCACCTTCAAGATGCTAACCCACGCTCACAAGGCCCTCCACGACACCGGACCAGCATACCTGAACAGCCGACTCAAATTCCACGCACACCAAAGGACCCTACGATCAGCCCAGCTCTCCTACGCAGTGGTCCCCCGCACCAGAAAGACCAGATCGGGAGGCCGCTCATTCTCCTTCCTCGCGGCCAGAGCCTGGAACGACCTTCCGCTCCACCTCAGACAGATAACATCGCTCCTCATCTTCGCAAGAAACCTCAAAACCTGGCCCTTTGACAGACCCCCTCCTTGATGGACTGGAACCTGCGAACCCCCCCCCCACACACTCCCAGCGCCTTGAGACCCTTACGGTTGAGTAGTCGTGCTTAACAAACACCTGATTTTGAATTTTCTTTTTTTTTTTGCTGCCAGATCTCATTAAATCTAACCTGGAAACCGCCAAGACTGAGGACTGCCAATCTAAAAAGAAGGGAGGGGTAAGGTCTGTCCATTTTATGCAAATTTGTCTCCTAGCTAGGAGGATGGCATAAAAGAGTAACGATCTTGCAGGACCTCTGACATTATCCTTCAAGCCAAAGATGATCAAAGATCAATCAATAGTAACAGGGCTTCCCAGTGTATCAGTCAAGAATTTTTCAATACTGTCCCAAAAAGAGGCCAGAGCTGGACACTATTTAAACATATGGATGTCAGAGGCTAAAGCCAGCCCACATTTCTTGCAACATACAGGTAATTCTTTATTGATTTTTTAGAGTTTCAATGGGGTAAAGTCAGCCCTGTGAATGGTGAACAAATGGTTCCTTTTTAACCATGCCGGTTTTACTATTTCGTGTAAGATCTTGAGCGAACACTGCCACAATGTATCACAGTCTTGTGCAGGTAGAGAGCTTCCCCACAGTTCCTCGGCGAGTTTAAAGTCACCATCCACTTCCTCCAATATAGCCTGATACCAGAAGGAGACTTCCTTCTTCCCTTGGGGTCTAGTCACAAGCTGATGTTCCAAGTAATTGCCTCCACCTAGTAAGCTTCCATGGGTTGTTTGTAAGTGTGACTGGACCCAGCTTACCAGCTGGAGATTTTTAAATTTGGAGAGACCCACCCCGACCCTTTCCCTAAGTTGTTCCCATGTAACTATAGTTCCATCTGGGATCAGATCCCCCCAAACTACCAGGCCGGCTTCCCTCAGAGGGGTTGTCAATCTGTCCCTCAGACATTCTGGGCCGCCAGGAGAATCCCATAGGGGAACCATGCTAGAGAAGTATCCAAGAGTGACTGCCCTCCTCAATTTTGCCCATGTTTTACCTAGGCCCTGTAAAACCTTAAGCTTAATTTTTTTTTTAAACTTTGGATCACCAAATTTGAACAAAAAACACTCCACCGGTAAATGTGCACCCGAAGCGTAGCTAAAAACATCCCTCCTGCGCCAGTATTAACCGGCATTTTCAAGAGCATACGTGCGTGAGAGAGTTGGAAGGCCCAAGCATAAAACTGGATATCTGGCAAGGCGAGACCTCCCTTCTCTCTCCTGCGTCTTAACTTTTTCCAAGCTATCCTGGAGAATTTGTATCCCCAAACAAACGAGTTGATATCCCTCTGGATTTTGTCAATTAATGATTTCTCAAAATGGAGGGGAATACTATAAAAAAAATAAAAAAAAGGTAATTGACATTTTGACCAAGTTGACTTTGCCAATAATTGAAAGAGGGAGCAAAGCCCAAGATTTCATTAACTTCAAACACTATTTTGCCACCATAGTCAAATTGGTTTCAGCTTTCTTATGTATGTCTTGCAGGATATTTACCCCAAAATATCTCATTCTGGGTCTTATCTGGTGCTGATACTGATTCACTTCCTGATTCCAGACCATGACCTCTGTCTTTGAAGTATTAATTTTGTAGCCTGAAACTAGTCCAAACTCCTGAGCTTGGCTGATAACTGCTGGAAATGTCGTGTCTAGATTGGCTGTAAGAATTAAAATATCGTCAGCGTAAAGGGCTACCTTCCTCTCCCACTCCCCATATTTGAAAGACTGGATGTTAGGGTCCTCTCTGAGCCGTTGAGCAAATGGCTCAATATATAGATCAAAAAGGAGAGGGGAGAGTGGGCAGCTCTGTCTAGTCCCCCTAGATATGTTAAAAGAGCCAGTGATATGGCCGTTTACGAGAAGTCTAGCCGTTGGTCTCTGGTAGATAGACTGTATTGTGCAGCAAAATGTCTCGCCAAAATTCAATTTTTTCAAGACCTCCAATTCACCCTGTTGAAGGCCCTGGTAGCGTCCAGGGTCATGGCTGCCAAGGGGCTAGAGTATGTAGAAGCCAGATCTATCGCTCCAATTAAGTCATATGTGAGGTGCGAAAGCTGTCTGCCCTTAACGAAGCCCTTCTGGTCTGAATGCAAAATGTCTCCTGCCACTATTCCCAATCTTGTTGCCAATATTGAGGTGAAAATTTTATAGTTAGCATTCAAGAGAGATATGGGTCTATAAGACCCCCAGTTAGATGCCACTTTCCCTGGTTTCAAGATCAGGACTATAGAAGCATCATTCCATGAATCTGGCGGATTTAATCCTTGTAATATCTGATTGAAGAGGTTCGTCATGATGGGAACGACCTTATCGCTTATCACTCAGTAGATCTCGGCTGGGAGCCCGTCCGGACCCACAGCCTTTCTGTTCTTACCACCGGTGATAGCATCCTTTACCTCAGCGTGGGAGAAGGCCCTGTCTAGATGTTGCTGCTGTTCTAAATTGAGGGAGGGGAGAGGAATGCCTCCAAGCCACCTCTGTGCACTATGGCTGTCTACGCTACCATCCTCCCGATAAATAGCTTGAAAAAAGGTCTGGAAGGCATCCCAGATTTCCTCGTCGGTAGCAAGAGTACCATTATCATTTTTAATTTCCTTAATATAGCTCCTTGCTCCGTCCGATTTACTCTTCCATGCAAGGAGTTTGCCCGCTCCTTCTCCATACTCGAAGTGGGAGATCTTACTGGCTTCCCATCTTCGAGTAAGCCTGGTGTTCAGGATATTTTCAAGCTGGGCTTTAGTCTATTAACCTTATCTTGTCTCTCGCAAAAAGGCTTTTAGAGAATCACAAACTGAGGTTATTGGAGCTGTGCCGGAATTCACCTCCAAGAACCATTCCACTTCTTGTGAGAGAAAGGAGACTTCCTCCTTCTCCAAAAGTAGAGCTCAGTTGAAAGACCATTTCCTAATTGAGCTAGAAACTGGACATTTCAGTGCCAGGAGAACCCCAGAATGATCTGAGCGATGTGGTGCCAGGTATGAGATGTCCTTAACCTGGCTTCTTAATGAATAACTGACCAGAACAAAGTCAATTCTTGACTGGTGCCGATATTTATAGTTTCGATATGACACCCCTAACTGCTGCCCTGATCTATCTCTCCAGATATCCGATAAGGTGAACTGCCTCATTGCCCCAAGCAAATACTCCCGAGATTTAGAAGAAACTACAGCTCTGTTGTTTGGAGATTTATCCAGTAAGGGGTTCAAAACGATGTTAAAGTCTCCTGCCAGGTCCATTGGTTCCAGAAAGTCAAGAAGATGTGAAAAAATAGACTTTAGACTAGAGGGGTCATCGTGGTTGGGACCATAATATCCGATTAAAGTTAGCAAGGTCTCCTTTATTACAACTTTAATGATGACCCATCTGCCATTTGGGTCTCTTATCTGGGATAGGATATGGGCCCTGGCTGTTTTTTTAAATATGATTGAGACCCCTCTAATGTTTGCTGACTGACTTGTACATACAAAAGAGCCTACCCAGCTTTGACACTTTAACAGAGAAATCGTCTCTTCTTCTAGTAGATGAGTTTCCTGGAGGACAATGACCTGCGCTGAAGAGTCCTGTAGATATTGTACGATCTTATCTCTTCTCGGTCTAGTGCGCAGGCCATTTATGTTCCAGGAAAGAATCTGAAAAGAGCTCACGGTGGCTCGGAATTTCGCATGTCCACCGGAGCCAAAGTTTGAAGCACCGCTGTCAGCACCAGCGAGCGGATCAACCCGCTTCCAACGCCCTTATCATTAGCTTTTAAGTTAGACAAGTCAAAAACAGTGAAAATGAGGATTTTTTTAATTTTTATCCCCTGCTGCCCACTCCCCCTACCCTTGTGCCCCCACAACTACCCCCTCCCCCCTTGGAGTACCCTACCCCAAATCATCTGGACAAACGGAGTCCAGATAGTTGCACCCCGGAGGTGCCCACCCCCTCATTATTATAAAAAAAAAAAAAAAAATACTGAGGGATAAGTAGAAAAACCTTACTTAACCTGACCCATCCTAACCACAGCAGAATAGGTACGGGATATAAAGAAGAAGAAGAAAAAGCTTATCCTATACGCACATTTTATTATTTATTTTGTTTATATATGTATATATACATTTTTTTTATTAACATTATCTACTCTCCTTTATTTTGCTGCATAAAAGAATATTTATATTTTGGAGGAAAGCTGTAAAGGGAACTTGGGGAAACTGGAAAAAGCTAGAAGAGGATTTACAAAGGAATCTCCGACCAGTTTGCTAATCCTTGCTCGTCTGCATGCTGGCGAGCAGTTCCTCTGCCTCCTGTACTGATCTCGCATTATGCATTTTGTTCTTAAACATGATCCTTAAAGAGGCAGGGAATTTAAGTTGAGCAACTGCTCCTACCCTCTTAAATTCCTCCAGCTTCCTGCCCAGCTCCCATTGTCAATTTAACGTTGTTCTAGCCAGATCTGATCTGATCTGAAATGAAAAATCCTTAGCCTTCAAAAACTTATACTTAAGAGATAGGTTGAAGATCTTCTCTTTCAACGAGTAAGTATGGAAATTTATGAGGATCTTTCTCGGTTTGGGTCGATTCGGAATTCTTCTGAAGGGGTCTCTGTGAATTCTCTGGATATCCCTGCCCAATTCGTCTTCTGAAATCTCTAATTCGAGTGACTCTTTTAAGGGTGTAATCACGAAGGACTTCAGATCTTCACCTTCGCTCCCCTCAGGGACATTCAGCATTCACAGGTTACTCCTGCGACAATTATTTTCCAATGTTTCCAGCCTGTCTCCCAGGACCCCTTTGTCTCTTTTGAGAGTGACTAGATCTACTTTCAGGACATCGAGCTGATCTGTTAATGCCCCCACATTAGATTCTAATGTCTCCGTCCTGGTGCTTAAAATGTCCACTTTCTTATCCAGTGACTCACAAAAACTCCTTATCTCTCCTTGATTTGCAGCAGAGACCTCAAACCCTTTTTTGATATCTACCAAAAGTGAGGCCAGAAGGAGCTCCAGAGAAGAAATCAAATGTTTTTCTGGACTTTGAGCCATCATTCCTCTGTCTGAACCTCCTGCTTCCTGAACCAATCCCTTAAATATGTCCTTGGATATGTCCTGGGATTCAACTTGGGGGGCCTGACCTTCCACCTCCATTGCGTTCTCCCTCCGCTCCAAAGCAAGACTTTCAATGTCAGATGTACCCGACTCTCCAAAGGGTGGGGGGACACCCGACTTTATCACTTCTAATACTTCTAATACTTCCAATACTTTTGTATTAACAGATCCCTCTATGGGTTCAGTTGTTCCCCCTATCCCTGACTTTCCGGTCTCTCCCTGTGTCACTAGACTCAGGACCTCTGGGAAAACTTTAAAGTAAGACCTTAAGGAAGGAGTAATCTTAAGCCTCGCTTCTGAAGGAGCGCATTTAGACCTACCAGATTTTATATTCCTTTTTTTCACTTCCCCACAAAGAAAGGTGGAGGTGTTCTTTACTGTAGTGTTAGCGCTTCTGCTACCGTGACCCTCCTTAGTGTTGTTATTAGTGCTGTTGTTGATGCTATCCGTGCTTACATCCAGACTATTCTCGTAGTTTTGTTTAATATCCTTCCCGACAGATTTTACCTTAGCAAGGCCTCCCCCGACGCGTTTTCTCCCCTTTCTAAAGGTTTTACTGTAAGCTTGGGCAGGGGCTTAGGTGTTAACAACAACTGTGGCGCGTCCTACCTGATTCTGAGGCCCCCCCAAACCAAGAAACCACCTCGAGCCTGGAGCTGCTCCTGGGCCTGCCCCTGAGTTTCGCACAACTCCGGGCTCCCTTGCAGCAGTGCTCCGGAGTCTTCCTCTTTGTTGCTCTTGTCGATTTCCACGACGTTCTCCAGCTTGGACGGTATACGGCTAGTGCTGCCTCTTCCCCGGGTGACCCGGAGGAAACCACAGGCCACTGCTCTGCGGCTCCTCCTCAGCTCCAGCGCTGCTGCCTCCCACCGCGTCGAACGGGATGAAGCTGAAACCGGGCTGGGAACAAAACCGGGACAAAAACACATCCGTATTGGAGAGATGGAGCATAGAAGCGGATCAGGTAAAGAAAATCCCCCTCCGTATTCAGCGCGTATTCAGCGCGAAGGCATGAAGGTGAGCAGAACCTCCAGGTGCAGCGGCAGCTCAACTAGCTGCCGCCATGTTCTCCCTCCGACACCCGTTGTGTTTTCACTTTATTACTGTTTGTGTCCTGCATAAATACTTCACACATTGCCTCTAAGTTAACACTTTTTGTGCCAAGCTACCCAGGGTAAAGCACAGATCATTTTACTAACTTTTTGTGGTTCACCCTGCAAGGGATTGTGGCAGTTGCTTGATCAAGGCTCATACCGCAGTAAACCAACAACCCAGTTACTCACAATATGTATGTACGATTCAGTGAAAGTTCAAAACGCTATTGTACTTTCTTCAAAACTTTTAATAAAAAGATATATTAAAAAAGGGAGGATCTAGAGCAACAAACAACCGCTTTTCTAACTTTAGACATCAGTGAACACTTGTGGACAGTTCAATGGTCGGACACATTTTTTGAAGTTATAAACTTGGA
The DNA here is from genome assembly GCF_964204655.1 of Triturus cristatus. Classification (NCBI taxonomy): domain Eukaryota; kingdom Metazoa; phylum Chordata; class Amphibia; order Caudata; family Salamandridae; genus Triturus; species Triturus cristatus. The sequence goes on from NC_140581.1 coordinate 267,234,710, forward strand.
GAACTAACATTCAAGCGCACATTTAGTGTGACACAACGACCAAGAAAGCATGTTTTCTACCGATTCCACATACATACTTCCTGAGCTCAGCCCCTTACACTCTGCAAGTGTCATCAGATTCGCTGCTGGCCATTTGGTGAAGCATTCTCCCAAGTTAAAAAAACAACAATCAAGCAGAGGATCTGATCTGCACATCTCATGAACTGAAAAGCAGATGTGCCAAAATATTGAATATATGAAAGTGTAATAGAAATTCTCCCTTCTGGCATTATGCATATAGTGCACAGCAAAGAAAACTGCTGGACTTGTTCAGTCTTTTGGCTATGATGATTATACATAGGCAGGAATCTATAGATCAACAATTTGACTAAATTCTTGAAAATAAGTGGAAATCTACAAATCGTGGACTTACAACTGCGATATGTATCTATTGTAGATTCACCAAAAATCCACATGTGGAGAAACCTACTCAAATCATAGATTGCAATGAATATTCATACTCCCTTGTACAGTATTGTGAAAATGTGCATACGCTCATGCAACCTTCAAGTATGCATGTTAGGAAATTCATCTTTTCTATACTCACACACTTACTATAACCTTTTTAGGAGCCCTCTGAGGTATGCACTAAGGTGTAAAGAATTCAGTAAATCTAAACAAAGTTACAGTTTTATGTGAAAATAGTGCCTAGAAACAGGACGCGCCAACTGAGGGTATCTGGTCGCAATGGATTGGGACATAGTCATAAGTTCAAGCCGACTGCTATAAAGCACAGGCCAGGCACAAGCCCGCTGGGAGTTTTATTTTAGGTCCTTGTGGCGAGGTTTGGCCGGTGTTGCTATGCGAGTCTTTGCATGCTCGGCCTCCTTTCTGATATAACCTTGCAGCTGTTCGGCAAGGCTTTGACGGAATATGTGTTGCTCGCCATCAGTTCCGAAGAAGTTTTTTTATACCTGTGCGGCGAGGCTTTGCGTCACTTTGCAACTGATTTCATGGAACCTTCAGTTAGGCTTGGAGGTTCTCTCAAATAACATGACGTGGCTCGATGATTTGGGAAGGCACCTCCTGGGGGTAAGGGACTCGCTCCAGCAGAGGTCAGCACCAGGGCTTAGGCAGATCCCGTTGCAGGTCCAGGGAGGTCCAGTTGCAGCAGGTCAGCTTGAAATTTGCAGAGAGACCTCTGAAACATGTTGTGTTCCTATAGCTCACACAGAAGAACAGCTAACTGACCCTTGCAGTCATTCTGGTTAGCCTGGGATAAAGGCAAGCAGAGTGCCAAGCAGCAGGGAAGTCCTCTTTCAGCAGGGCAGTCCCTTTTCTGTAACTTCCACATATCCAGTAGTGTTCTGAAGAGAGGCTCTAAGGGTTCAATATTTACACCATGTGCCAGCCTTTGTGTGTGGGGGTCATCCTGTTCTACCCCCGTAACTGGTTCGGGAAAGTTCTTTCCTTAAACTGTCAAGACTCCAAACTATCTGGGGCAACAAAAGACTGGTGTCAAGTTTGTGTGTGTGTGTTGGAGGCCAGCACTTTGAAATGGAACTGGGGCAGGGCACAGCTCTGACCCCAGCGGTCCTGGCAGAAGGGCCCACCCTACCCACACCTAGTTCCCTTTGTGTAATTGTCTGGGAGGAAAACACAAACCCCAACAGAAGAGCCATTTACAGTTGCATGACCCAGGACACTGGCAGAAATCACAAATGCAAAACCAAAGGAAATGATGGACAGAGTGTTGAACATTGCAAGCACTCACCCCCAGTCAACTGATCTGGGTTTAATCCATCACCGTTCTTTAGCCCACTCTGCCACCCCACTTCAGACATGGCCAAATGCAAATCAGTCTGACCCTGTGCCTCATGGAAACAGTCCAGCCCGAACTGCCAAGCCATGTCTTCCCTGGACCGGAAACAAGCTTCCTAGGACCGGTTTCTGGCATTTCAGCCGTCTTCAGCCAGGCTTGCTTGAATCCAGTGGCAAAGTGAGCAAGGGACTCACGTCTGAGCATACCCTGCCAAATTATGGCGAACAAAGCAAAACCAAAGGAAATGATGGACAGAGTGTTGAACATTGCAAGCACTCACCCCCAGTCAACTGATCTGGGTTTAATCCATCACCGTTCTTTAGCCCACTCTGCCACCCCACTTCAGACATGGCCATATGCAAATCAGTCTGACCCTGTGCCTCATGGGAACAGTCCAGCCCGAACTGCCAAGCCATGTCTTCCCTGGACCGGAAACAAGCTTCCTAGGACCGGTTTCTGGCATTTCAGCCGTCTTCAGCCAGGCTTGCTTGAATCCAGTGGCAAAGTGAGCAAAGGACTCACGTCTGAGCATACCCTGCCAAATTATGGCGAACAAAGCAAAACCAAAGGAAATGATGGACAGAGTGTTGAACATTGCAAGCACTCACCCCCAGTCAACTGATCTGGGTTTAATCCATCACCGTTCTTTAGCCCACTCTGCCACCCCAGTTCAGACATGGCCATATGCAAATCAGTCTGACCCTGTGCCTCATGGGAACAGTCCAGCCCGAACTGCCAAGCCAGGTCCTCCCTGGACCGGAAACAAGCATCCTAGGACCGGTTTCGGGGTTTCACCACTCTTCAGCCAGGATAGCTTGATTCCAGTGGCACAGTGAGCCCAGGACCCACATCTGGGCATACTTGGCGCACTTAGGGCGAGAAAGCAAAAGATACACAATTGATGGACGGAATGCAGAACAAATCAAAACAATAGTTACACCATGTGCCAGCCTTTGTGTGTGGGGGTCATCCTGTTCTACCCCAGTAACTGGTTCGGGAAAGTTCTTTCCTTAAACTGTCAAGACTCCAAACTATCTGGGGCAACAAAAGACTGGTGTCAAGTTTGTGTGTGTGTGTTGGAGGCCAGCACCTTGAAATGGAACTGGGGCAGGGCACAGCTCTGACCCCAGCGGTCCTGGCAGAAGGGCCCACACTACCCACACCTAGTTCCCTTTGTGTAATTGTCTGGGAGGAAAACACAAACCCCAACAGAAGAGCCATTTACAGTTGCATGACCCAGGACACTGGCAGAAATCACAAATGATCAGGACAAGAAAATGCCAACTTTCTAAAAGTGGAATGTTCAGACTTGTGACTTATAATCTGAATTTACCATTATAGAGGATTCTAACATTTCGTTTGAGTCTAAACAGCATATCTTTTTCTGCCCCCAGTCTACAGTTAGCACTTATTAAATGTAATAATGTAACCCAATATTAGCAAATGGGAGAGATAGACCTTACACTAGTGAAAACATTATTTTAGGAGTTTTTCACTACCAGGACATGTAAAACTTGAACCCACGTCTTATTTTTTAAATACCATGACCTTGTCCTGTGAGCTTTTAGGGCCTACCTTAGGTATGACTTATAAATATTTAAAAAAGGAATGTTTAGGCCTGGCAAAACTGTTTATTTTGCCATGTTGAAATGACAGCTTAAATTGCAATAAAGACTACAATGCCAGGCTGGAGACATATTCTAAAATGCTACTTTAGTGAGTGGCACAATGAGTGCTGCAGGCCCACTAGTAGCATTTAACTTACAGGCCCTGGCTACATGTAGTACCATACACTAGGGACTTAAAGAAAATTAAATGTGCCAACCAGGTTTAGATTTTGGCATGTTTTAGGGAGAGAGCAGAAGCACATTAGCACTGGCTAACAGTGATAAAGTACACAGATTTCTAAGCCACCAAAACCAAATTCAGATCACCAAGGCTGGCTACATAGACTCTGGTATATAATGGGGATGGAGCGAATCACCCTAACGCTGATGAATCAAAGCTCATCATTCCCCAAACTCTAGAAGCCCTTCTAAACCCTTGCCACGACAGAATTTTGTAAACTTACTTGCCCTAAGTACTTACGCTTACTCCGCTTATCGGAGTCTGCCACAGCTCTAACACATAACTGCTAATTTGGGTTGGGGGTTGAAGGATTCGGCCCTATCTTTTCACCTTTTTAGGTCGAGCCTAGAGCCAGCGCGCATTCCCTGCGAGACTTATTGTAGAGGAGTAGGGCATAGAAGCCCAGTCAACTCTCTACCCATATTTGCCATTGGTTTGTCATTGCCCGTCCTAAATGCTGACTTCTGATTCGTCAATCGGCTTGTTAGTCCCTCCTTAGTACCGCCTCCTCTTCATTTGTCACCTCCCATGGCGACTGGCCCCATTACTTTGGTTGTTACATGGTACGTGTTATTTAGACTGTGAGCACTATTTTCTTTAATGAGGTTCTCCTACTGCAGGCACGACATGCTTTAGTGCCTTCTTTACTCCTCTGTCCCTCCCGGTGTTGTGACTTCTTCAACCCCTCCCTCCCATTCACCGTGCCTTCTCCCCCCGCGCCTGCCCTCCCATTGTCCGTGCCTTCTCCTCTCCGCCTGCCCTCCCATTGTCCGTGCCTTCTCCCCCGCCTGCCCTCCCGTTGTCCGTGCATTCTCCCCCGCCCGCCTTCCCGTTGTCCGTGCTTTCTCTCCCCCTCCCTCCCATTGTCCGTGAAGCCTACCATTTGCAATGCAAAAGGTCTCACGTAAATGCGAGACCTATTGCATTGCAAATGCTTGCTGTACGTGCAACCAGGTCCAGGTTGGTTGGGTGGGCGGGGGTTGCAGGACTAGTATATTGTTGCAATTATTACAGCCGGTGGTTTCACCACCTGTTACATATGTCTGTCGTTAATGAAACAGAATAAGGAAATTTAAACCACAAAACCAAAATCAGAAAAACAGACGGGGCGAAAGCAAAAGGTTTGGGGGATACCCTCCAGAAAGGGCCACATCCAACAGAGTACTATAAATTATTTGACATTTTCTATCTTTTCCATATAGAATAATGGTTATGAAAGCCTTTGTTCTGTTGTGATTTAGTTTTGCCTATCTTGGCCTTCCAGAGAAGTGTGATGAAAAATGCTACACTACAATAACTTTTGAATTCAGCTACAAGAACTTAATTTCACCTAAAGATATTTGATTGCACTGGTTGCCAGGGAGCAAATGCAGTCTCTTCAAAGCTGCCTGCCTGATGCATCCAATTTTTTACTGTCAAAAGTAAAGTATTCTCAGTAGGAAATGCACTAAACATGCTGCCCTCAAGTCCTTAAGGTCAATGGGGAAACTTCTTGTGGAAGTCCCAAATTCTAAGCTAAGGTGGTGGGGTGATCGCCTTTTTGGGTTCACAGCCCCATTCAGCGGAAATCCCCAAGCTTAGTGATATAGAATGACCCACCTTCTGTAATATTCCGCAATAAATGCAAATATCTAACTTTTCCCATTATTTGTAGCAAGCTACACTAAACATGTCCAGGTGATATCTCTACAGACCCAAGACATACCAGCAGGGTGTATTCTGTTTTCAAAAATATTCTAAAATAAAACATGAAATAAAGCAACAAATGTACTCCTGTTTGACTTCTCCAATGTGTTTTGAGCAAACTGGCTCATGGTTTCTAGGATCTGCAGAAAGACCCTCTAGAGATGACTGATGATCCAGGTTGGTGGACTCTCTTAGGAAACAAGATGTATAACTACAAAGAAAGCTTCCTTGAGGTGAAATAAGTCTTCAAGTCTGTTGTGACAATAATTTGTGGGATAGATCTGTTTGCAGCATAGTGTTTAAACTCCAAAGTGATTTTGTTAGAGGACACCAAGACTGACTATTCAAATGGAATAAAGAACTCCCTCAGAAATAACTGAAGCTTCAAGCCCTTAAGCAAACCTAATCCTAATTTCCTCTAATGAATGAAATGGGTGGGCAAAAATGGGATCTCCAAAATGCATCATCCAACTAGAAGAGGGACGGTGAACCATACCTTTGAGTGCCCCTTAAAAGACGGCCTTGAAGGTTTATGGAGCTTGTCTCACCTTCCCAGGGATCAGTCTTAGACTTCTGTAGGCCTGTTCAATCTTCCTTATTTTCACTCCATGGCACTGGTTTCTTTCCAGGAAGAAAGAGCTCCGAGATCTACCATGGGTGCATCCAGAGCATGGAGTACATTTATCTGGAGCCCTGGTCTAAGAAAAGTCTATGTGCACAGAAGGAATAATGGAGAAGGAAAAGAAAGAGGGCAACTGCAACTAAAAGGTTCCCTGTGAAATGTTTGCCACATATTAACAGAACTCTGCGAAGTGAACTCAGGGGAATTTGTCCAAGGAGTCAGACTTTGAGCACGACTTAAAGTTTTGCAGGAAGGACCCAACAAACCCTTGGTCCGCCCGCCTCATTTAGGGAAGGGCTGGCCTTAGGTATTCTGTTGATGGACCCCCATTGGCTCCATGGACAGAACACTTCCTCCAACAAGCTGATGGGGTAGGTGCATTCAGAGGAAGGACATTTACACCCACAGCCCCATTTAAGGTGGATATTGTAATGTATTTTTTTCTATCCGTCACTACTATTTCTTTTTTAGGTCTCGCTGAGTCAGCGCGCATGCGTTGCTCGGAGAGACATTTTGTAGATGAGTTTTCAAAGTGCTGCTGGCTGCCATTAGTCTTTCACGGGTCGCAAAAGTAAAGAAATAGAAAAAAACATCTATTTCTTTAATTTTGCTATAATCCGGCACCCGCGCTTTACTTTTAATGTTCAAAGTAAAGCACGGGTGCCGCGATGCTTGTTCTCGCATGGCCAATGCTTGTTCTTACTGCAGGCAGCACATGGACGCCTGCTTTCACTTTAACCCAGGCACTGGCATTATCTCAATCCCCCACCCACCCCGTTGTTGCTTAATCTTGCTTTGTCGCCCTCGTGTATGTTTCTCCCCCCCCCCCCGCCAACAGACCTAAAGCCCCGGCTCCTCCATGAGACCATCTACGTTGCCGCTTGTTATGAGGATACAATCAGTGTCTGGGTGTGGATCGACATTAAATGCATATATATCACAGTCACGTCGTTCTTATACTCACTGCTCATTTTCTAGCCACACTTAGGTCTAGTTCTATAGTTTTGTTGACATTCTTATCTGTTTACCTCCTGCTACTCCTTTCTCCTTGTCGCTGGCCCCCTCGCCCACTCTTGCTTCTCTGTTGGATCCTCTGCACCACATTTAAATGCACTGGTGCTCTTGAGCTTTGACTTGTCTTCAGTTTTGGCGGCCTTTACTCTTGGCTGTAATCTCCATTCCATGTGCCAGTGCCACCTTGCCTCTCCTGTATTGCGCTGTCCACCTAGTGGCAAATCTCACTTTCTTCTTTTTCTGTGCTTGCTCCCAAGCAGGAATGGTAAGAGTAATTTAAGAGCGCCAGGCAAATTAGAATTTTCCAACTGGAGCGCTCCCCAATCACCAACGTAAAATGTCCATTTCCTGTGACTTGGTGCCTGCACTAGGGTGGGGCACTAAAGCTGCTGCTTTACTTCTCCTCATGAAGGCACCAGCCCTCAGCCTCTTTACTCACTCTGTTCCCTCCTAAAGTACCAATCTCTCTTCTTTCTTTCCATCTTAAAGGTCAATGCTGTTGCTTCACAGTTTTATGCACTGTATAATTCGATGTGACACTGGAGAAGGTGCCCTACGCATTTAATAAAATGAAGCCAACTATGAAAATTATGTATTAGTGACAGAACTGCACCATATTGCAGGGTAGGAGTGACATTTCGCTACTATTGGAAGTGACTGTTTAGATGGGCCAGTAAATAGCTTTCCATTAAGCATGAGCAGTAACACACCTACTGCCCTTTCAAAAGTTACCCTGATATCGCATGTTTCAAGAAAGAGTGGCATCTAAGCGCTTGAGAGCTCTAATAAACCGTCCATGCCAGGAGTAGCCACTAGAAGGGCTTCCAAGGGCCAGCTCACTGCTCACTCACTGCATGAAGGTCAAAGCTCCAAGGAAAGATCCGAACATCTAAAGTTAGTTGTCAACTATACGGCGCAGAACGGGAGAGACGTATCTGGGATGTAAGCATTGTATGGAATATTTCCATATGAGTTTCTTTATACGACGTGGCACCTTCCCACAGGTGAGGCCACAATAGGTTCTTTCAACCTAAGACAAACACTTCTATTGCCTGTGGTCCCCGCGCAGGAGGCGTTAGTTTCCAAATTCGTGCTGCATTTTTAAAAAGGCACAGGTGGTGCACTCCAAATCTGATGTGCCCCTGAGCGTCCCCCCTTTTCTTACATAGGAAACATGCTTTATGAATTTATTTTCCAAGTTTACTGTTTTTCCTTCCCTTTGAGTCTTGGCTCTAGCAAGCTCAATCGCCTGCACTTATTTTTCAATACCAGCACTTATAAGATTACACCACAGGGATACAGAACTAGCACTTCCAGGTCTTCCCGCTGACCTGAAATTGTCCAAAATGTCCCACTAGTTTGGTGTGATGAGAAGTAAAGTTGGCACTGGCATTCCTCAGCAGTGGTAGCAGGAACTGTGGGTAGTTCCAGCTGGTGTGAAGACCTCGGGGCCCTGGCACTTACATTTTAACAAAGTAAGCACTGGTGCGGCCCACATGTGGCCTCGTTGCTGAGCGCTGACACGAGGGTCGTCAGGCGTGCAATGCCCATAGGGCTCAAAGGGCATCAGCCCCCCCCCGTCGTGTGTGTCAGCCCAGGCTGAGTCAGCTTCCCAGGCAGTACCCAACCACACACACAACCACACACACACACACAACCACACACCCAACCACACACAACATCACCCACATACACAACCACACACACACACGCAACCACACACAACCACACACATAACCACACCCAACCACACATCTACACACACACCACACACAACCACACACACACACATAACCACACCCAACCACACATCTACACACACACCACACACAACCACACACACACACACAACCACACACAACCATACAACCACACACATCACACACACACAACCACACATACACACGCAACCACACACAACCACACACACACACACGCAACCACACACACAACCACACACAACCACACACATAACCACACCCAACCACACATCCACACACACACAACCACACACAACCACACACACAACACACACACATGCACAACCACACACACACAACCACACACAACCACACATCCACACACAACCACACACAACCCACCACACACACAACCACAAAATCACACAACCACACACACACCCACACACAACCACACACTCAACCACAACCACACACACACATAACCACACACACAACCACACACACCACACAACCACACACACAACCACACAACCACACACACAACCACACACACAACCACACCCAACCACACATCCACCCACACCCACAACCGCACCCACAACCGCCCCCACACACAACCACACACACACACAACCACACACACACATAACCACACACACACAACCACACACAATCACACACACACAACCACACCAAGCATTGGCATAGCCAATAGGTCTCGCCTTTGTGACCTTATAAGTGTTTAGCCACGCAACAGTTGATGGGGTTGCACCAAGGATATTGTGCTGCATAACTAAATACTTAGAAGGTCCCAAAAGCGAGACCTATTGGCTATGCCAATGCTTGTTTAGGTATGTATTTTAGGTTGGCTTGGATTGTATTATACCAATCCAAAGCTGTGTTACTGTGCTTGAAAGGCTAAACTACCTTAGTCAGCTCAGTGTGGATAATGTGAGCTAGCTAATCCTATACATAAAGACTTTACTGCAAAAAAATGGCAAAAAGGCTGTTTAAACTTTTTTAACTCACCATGAATAGCACTGTGCTTTGCCAATTCATAAAAGTTCTGCTAGAAAAACAGACATTTGAAGTGGGCAGATTTAGTGTTGGTATTGCAAATGCACTCTATCAAAAGGAGCAGAGCTCCACCTAAATTTGAGAACTACCCCGAGTTCATAGCTGTTGACTTCTATAATTTATGTGGTATTCTAAGCTTGCAAGTTTTATTTATGTATCTTATCATCGCACTCAACAGAGAAGTGAAGTTAATGGCATGCACAATAAGAAAATCCTCACAAGAGAGGGGTCAAACTAACTGCACGATGACACAAGGTGCTCCCTTAACAACTTTGTAAAGCTAGACACTGGAGGCAAAGCTTACAACAGAGCATTTAATAGGAGCAAATAGAGCGAATGAACAAAAACAAGAAGATGCACAGGAAGGAGAAGAAACATCAGGTAGAAACAGTGAAGGGGACACAGTTTATGAGAAGGAGTACATAAGGAGACAAAAGTACCGAGATAAGTTGGAGCCAAAAAATGCAGACATTTAAAAATAAAAAAAGAATATACAAAAAGCCTAATACATATTATGCGTAGAAAAGTACCCAATCAGGGTGAGCATGTTAGGAGGAATATGTTGAGGAAGAGAAAAGTGAAGACAAATGCAGGAGTTTTGAAATCCTCGAAATGGGTCAATTAAATATTTTCATGTCAAACATGAAGTGATGAACAATAACTAATGCGTGACAAGTCGTTTACACGTTTCTAGGCAGAGAAAGGCCAATAAGGATTTAGGTTCCCAAATGTTGTAGGTCTGAAAAAGACAGCAGTCATTTGAGTACAGTTTAGATATGATCTAACAAAGAATCCAGCACCATGAGCACAAGAGGAGGCATACATTTAATGAGCTTCAAGGGAAAAAGAAAAGAGCTCACCAGTCCTCCGTTCATGCCAGAGGAACTCAAAATGGCACACAGAGGTTTGATTGAAGACAAATCAATAACTCTAAAGTCACCCATGGCTGATGAGGTTTCTGGGTGGGCCTGAAAGGTTTCAACACTAACAATAGGGTCAAGAGACGAAGATAATGCATCAAAGAGGAGCGTGGTAGTTTTATTCACCGAATGGCAAGCAAAAGGTCAGGAGGTAGTCCAAAATGGATGAAGCCAGATCAGTAAGAGAACACTGTGCGGACTGAATCAATGAAATATAGTCTTAGAAGTAGAAGTTACAGAGGGCAAAGACAAGAAGAAAAATGGAAACAGATCATAAGTGGATTAGAAGAAGTCGAAGGCACAGAGAACCTTGAGGAAAAGGCTCAAAAGATGCTCCACATGTATTATCTAGAAGGAAACATATTATGTCCTGCTCTTCTGTATGGATGGATCTCAGCCCATGCTGCCATTCCGAAGTATGACATTTACTACCACTGCATTATTTTCAGGTGAGAAGACCAGAGCTTAGCTCCTTCCCCACACTGCAGGTGCCACTGCGCACATTTACTTCCAAATCTGGCTTGCATACAACTGCAAACTATCGAGAGATTGTACGGAAGTGCCTTGGTACTTCCACTTTAGAATTGTGTCTGCTAGAGGGACCCAGAATACAATATTGTTCACCACTCCTATGGTTGACAGTCTGCCTATCTTTTAGTTTCTGGCCCCTCTTTTACCTCCCGTCTTCTCAGGCTACTCTATATCTCCGTGATAGTGTCCCTACTTGGCCTTTGCTCTACTTCTTTTTCTGCAAAGGCAGTGACCTTGAGCCCTAAAACCTTACTTAGCCAGCAGGGTTACTCACCTTTGCACAGTCCAAATTGTGCATCAACAGGCATACATAATCGCTTTGGGATGCATTCCAGGCTAGGACTGAGTTTACTGGGAGCTAACTGTGATAATATATTCATCTTATTTACTACCTAGCTCTAATCTGTCTTTCCTAAGTATTCCTTATTCTAACTAATTCTCAGACATGAGTTATGATTGCACACATATGTCCAATACCAGAATGGAGAACCATGAACAAATCAACTGGGGCAATTATTGTCAAACCTATTCTTTCCCAAACTCTGATCTGATTGCCTATTCCTCAGTGAGTATATCAACCTCAGCGATGGCAGTGAACCAAAGGCATAAGCTTCTAAAATGGATACTCCCAAAGAGGACACCGGGTTTATGCTATTTAAATATGCCATTTGTTCAAGTATGCTGTGTGTACCCACTAACATCCCAGTAAAAGCAGTTACAACTTATACACATTCAGTATCGTTTTGAATCCCATAAGTTTTCACATAATCTGTCATCTACAGAAGTGATTTTTTGAACTGGCCCTTTTTGCAGGGTTGTGCCCAAACTTTTCACTTTCCTCCGGGGGTTTTTTCTGACCTGTTTTGTTGGCTTCAGGACTCTGTGCACTTTACCACTGCTATTCACTCATAAAGTGCATGTGCTCTCTGCTTTAAACTTGGTATGACTAGCTTACACCTTTTTGGAATATTTAGTTTAAAAGCAAGTCCCTTGTACAGTGGTATCCCATATACCCAGAACCTGTACATTAAATGCTACTAGTGGGCCTGCAGGGCTGCTTGTGCCACCCACAGAAGTAACCTTTAAAACCTGTCTCAGGCCCCAGCCACTGCAGGGCCTGCTTGTGCAGTTTACTGCCACATTAACTTAGCATTTAAAGTTACTTGCCAAGCATGAAACTCCCCTTTTTCTAAATATTGGTCACCCCTAATGTAGGCCCTAGGTAGCCCTATGGATAGGGTGCTGTGTAGGTAAAAGGTAGGACATGTGCCCTCATTTGTGGCATTTCCTGTTAGTGACAAACAGCCTGTTTGGGTTCTCACTGCTGTGAGGCCTGCTCGTCTCATAGATTTGCATTGGAAATTCCCTGATATGTTTTTCAGTGTTCATTTAATACTCTGTAAGGAGTAGGATTGCCATTTTTGGTATGTTTGGAATAGTGGTGATAAATCCTGCTTATTGGTGAAGGTGGATTTACTATGTTAGAAATGCCACTTTTAGAAAGTGGGCATTTCTATGTGCTTTGCAGTCTGACTCAAATCCACGTCTAGGGTAGAGTGACAGCTGGGCTTGTGCATACTTTCCAGAAAGCCATTACACAGGAAGGGTTGGGTGTAACAGGGTTTCATCTGCATTCATCTGCATATTGAATGGTCTTCCTGTGCTGAGAGAGTGAGGGCATTGACTATTTACATTTGTATAGGTTGTGTCCTGCCCTCACAAACAAAGAGCTTGTTTACCCACTGCAGATGTCTGGAGCCAGAGCTGAGATTGAATAGGGGTGTTGAGCACTTCTAAAGTTCGTTTGAAGTTACCTCCATATCAAAGGCATTTTGAGTGTTACGTACAGGGGCTCTAACACCATGATTTTAGACACTGCGTAGGACTTGTAACCAGACACGGCTGGCTCTACAGGCGGCACCTTGCCGGAAGGAACTGTTATGCAGTCACGAAGGAACCGCTATTGGACTCCCTTGATTGTTGTGCTGACCTGTGGCTTGCAAGAAGGCCTGCCACTTTGCTCAAGGACCCTGATGTGCTGGTCTGCTGCCTGTTCCCTGCCTTGGTACCCCAGTGCTCTTATGAGGCGTGCTAGCAGCCCCCACTCCCTGTCATTTGGAATTCCAGGGAGCAAGAAGGAATCCACCTGAACCCAGCTGTGGGACTTGTGAGTCTGTAACAAGGCTTTGTGACCAACTCAGAACATAGAGAGCGCTGTTCCTGGCTCCAAGTAGCTCATGGCTAGCGCTGTTGTGTGCTCCTGAATTCTCAATCAAGCGTGAGGTTAGTGCTGCTCAGCTTCCTGATTTGGGAAATAGTGCATGTGCAGCACTTAGCCTTGTTTGAACTCAAGGTGTGCACTCGTAGCGGTGGACTCTGCGAAGGGTGTAGTTATACACAGCAGCGCCTCTCAGTGCGGCCCCATTGAAACTGCGTTACCTGGTCACCAAGTGCGGGCCAAGTCCATGAGATTCTTGTTGATTGCCCTACTCCCAGATCCAGTGCGGCATCCAAGCACGGCTGCACGAGGCCGAGAGAGGTCTCCAATGCACTCCCCCCTGCTGGAGCAACACCGTGATACTTTGGGCAAACAAGCAAACCTTTAAGCCGGAGACATGGACCCTGCACTCGAGGCCCGCCACCCAGCGGCTTCCACCTTCCACCTACTCTGCCCCAAAGAGTGTTGCTGGCAGCGGAGTCCCCAAGGTCGGGCCGTCCCACAGAGTAGGCAGTCGGTGAGTAGGGGCCCAGCAGGAGCAGTGCCGCCGTCTCGCACTCCCTTTGCGCCCAGCACTGCCTGTATTTTAACTTAAAGGAAGCGAACCAGGTAGCCATATAGGGCTTTGGGCTCGCCGTGTATGGGACTTTGTCTGTGCACACATGGGAGACCAGGAGAGGTTCCTCTGCTCGTACCCAAAGTGTGTGTGTCCCCCTGTGTGCTTGGGACATACCGTGGGGCTACCTGCCTGTTTTTCACTTGCTGCATTCAGGAAAGCTCTGTGGGTGTTTTTCACATAAATTACCACATTACCTACAGTAGATGCGCAGGGCTCCTGCAGCCTATGTGTAATGCCTACTAACAACAATTGCACTGGGGCTTACAAAAATTACTGTAACCCCGATAATAGGGAAGCAAGGGTTACTGTGCCCACATGGGCTTTTTGTTACTGAGATGGTATAGTGATATTTCATGATTTATGTCCCGCAGGTGTGGTGTTACCTGGCAATTTATGTATTATGTTCCTAACCAAACTGCTGCATTTTAATGCCCTGATGTTTGCTAATGTATGTTTTTATCTTTAACCTGTCAGGATAACAAGTATTATTTCAGGATGTACATTGAATGTGCAGTGATTGTGTTTTTTTAACGTGTGCAACATATAACTCTTGGTCTTATTGCACTAACTGTGATGTTATGACAATTGCTTAGTTGGCAAAATGATTAGTGGTTCATGTTGTTTTGATCTATGTTATGTGCACAATATATAAAGTTTTATTATATAATCCTGTGTGATGTCACTTTTGGGTTGAATTATTGTGTCACTGGTGTGTGTGTGTTGAGAAAACACTTTACACATTGCCTCTGGAGCGAGCCGGACTGCTCTGCCAAGCTACCAAGGGGATGAGCAGGGGTTATCTTGCGTGTGTGACTCACTTACCCAGACTACAGTGGTGGGTTCTGCCTGCATTAGGTGCATACCCTAGCCAACCAGTGTTTCCATTTCCAACAGTGAGTATCCAGTTATTCTTATATATTACCTGTTCCTATTAGCGTGAAATGTATTTCCTATTTCTCTATTTCAATAAGCTGTGTCAGTAGACACAGCTTCTGCTTTATTGCTACCCGGCTTTAAAGATCAGTATGTGTTGCAATTAGTCCCTGGAAACTATTATATGTCACTTTCAAATAATAAGAGTGAATAGTAAGCCTCCAGTGCACCATATGCATATTAAATATTTCCAAAGTATCAACCTTAAGCGATTAGTGACACAAACACCTAATGGAATTATAAATGACAGTGACATAGAAAACCTCTCAGTACATTATTTATCATGAACTTACTCAAATTAGTTTGGACTAGTATTCAACTGTCAATATGCTTCAGTAGCTAAGTGAAAAATATGAAACAGATGTTGTTGACAATGAATGTGCTTTAGAGGGAAATCTATTAGGAAAATAAACACTGGGAAAGGAAACAGGTCGGATGTGAGTATTCAGTAATAAACCAGAACTATCCTGTTGCCAAATGCCGCTGGGAACGCTAAATTATATTTCAGCAGAGACCAGAGAGCCGGAGCAAGGGAGCTGCCATGGAAGCTGAATCTTATCAAGCAGGCTGGTTGCTGAATGTGATTGCTAGGCAAGCCAAGCCATAGTTTCTCTCAACGAATGCGTTAGAGGAAACACCCTGTGGTTTCCCTGGCAGTTCATTTGTTGAAAAGTGAAGCAAAGTGTCTTGCAGTGAAAAAGTGGCGCCACTCCAGTCCTGGACCCTTGGATGTGGGCCTAAAGGTGTTCTGCCAGCCCATCTGTGGAACCAGCAGAACAGGTGCATTTCCTCCACACCGCAGCTCATTTCCGACCTAACCAGTGTATCACCTCGGCCTTCCTCAGAACTGGCGAATTGCCTCTGCTGCAGAACACGTCACCCACAGAACCAATGCATCACCTCTGCTGAGTGGACTTCCCCGCAAGACTTCTGCATCGCAGCCCATCAAAACCACTGCTGTGCAAAGCATCTTCACACCAGGACATTGCCCCGTCCAACATAGCCCATTGGAACCACCACTGCACAACACATCTCCGAAGAAGGCCTTTTCCATGCACTTCACAGCTGTGTGATGTATCTCCTTGCCCACACCTCGCCTCTGCTGCGGGATGCATCCTTGAAACGGGACTTAAGGTACTCTTGTTCAGCAGGCATAAATGGGTGACTGTAGCCGGCCTGCGCTCCATTGTAGTCGGCCTCAACTTGTTACTCCGTCCCAGTCTAGCATGACCAGTTAACCACAGTAGGTGCTTTGTACTTTTTGCTGCTATTTTCACTGAAATCTTTAAAATTGCAAATCCCCAGTTCTACTGATATGATTTTTGTCATGTGGGTCTTTTTTTATTTATTAGAATTCACTCAATTTGTCTTGTGTGCTTTTTCCACTTTGTTAGTGTTCGAAGTGCTGCATAAATACTTTACACATTGTCTCTAAGTTAAGCCTGACTGCGCTGTGCCAAGCTACCAAAGGGCTGAGCACAAGTTAATTTGGGGTTTGCCTGTGACTTCACACTGACAAGAATTGTGGTTGCTGCTTGAGTAGGGTTTTACCCCCTCAATCAGTAACCCAATTTTTTTACACTGGTGTTGCTGATACCTGGACATTTGCTTGGCAGTCTCTTTACCTATGGCACTTGAAGTACTGCCTGGACCAACAAACCAGAATGAATTTCCCTGTATACTTTTCTTCCTTAGGCTACGAGGTAGGTGTTAGCAGGATCTCCCTGAGTGCAATCCAGTGTAGATACAGGATTCCATTTCAAGTGGCACAAGTGAAAGGATAGACATGAGGGATGCACTGAGTGTTAGAGGAAGAATGAGGAGAGGGCATTTTGTCAGTGGGGAGGGTCACAAACCCATGATCAGAGACATGCTCTAGTCAGGGGTTGTGCTTGTAATTAGGTCAGAGAAAATAAACATGCATGAATAAAAATGATATTCTCAGATTCATGATTGTGAAGGTAGGAAATGTCTGCATGAATCTAAAATATTGATAATGTTCTACAGGTGCATTCCACACCATTTGTTTTAGGATTTTGTGCTATTATTGAGGGAGACTACAATTATGAAAAACAGTCTTGGCCCTGTGTTAGTAGGGACAGTTCAGCCAAAATGTCTATGCTACAACCCTTCTGGATGGGAGCACAAGCAAGCCCAGTATTGTGCAGCTTTAAACCCCATGGGACAGCGAGCTCCCAAAGTACATTTGGGCATTCCGATATGACCTAAGGAGATGTCCTTGTCCATCACTTCTGCTTAGCATGCATGTGATGTCCAAATGAGTCACTATAAGTGGTGAAAGTATGCCTAAATGTGGATCCAAGCTTGTTACCCAACAGAAACTCATGTTGCACCTAACTGATAAGACCAATAAAGCCTGCTTGTGTATCTCTTCAGAGATGGGCCCTAGAGGTATGTGGTAGACACTTCCAACAGCATTAGAGTGAAATACATACAGCTGGTCAGTAGAGGGAATTACAGTTCAACATTGCATAAACTGTGAGATAAAGTGACACTGAAAACAGAAAGTGAGAGAGAATTATAGAGGACCAAAACAGAAATTGTGACATTTAACAAAGTAAAACGTTCTCCTTGTTAAATCAAATGGAAGTGGAAAAGATGTTTCAAACCATTCATGAAGAACAGGAGCTTTGATTGGATTTTTAATGAGGTATTGGATCCAATGATATTTCTAACTAAACACTGGAGAAATGTAATTTGTCCGGAGTAATTTGGTGCTTAATTACCAATAATTATGCAATTACTCACATAATTATGAGTAATTTGGGGGGAAAATCCTACCACAAGAGCACATTTAGTGAACATGAACGCCCATTCAGACTCACTATCCGTGTTCTACTGCATTTAGAGCTACTTCTAAGCACAAAATCTATTCTTGCTATCATATTGGATGCAAGAGGGCATTTTGCGCTATGCAAATAACGCTAAATGCAGGAAGTCAGTTGGGGGAAAATCCTACCCGAGGAGCACCTTTAGCGAGCGCGAGCAACTGCTCATGCTCGCTATTTGTATTCTGTTCAATTTCGCGCTATTCTTAGTACAAAATGCATTCTCATGCCCATATTGGACTCAAGGAGTTTTTGAGCTAAGAAATAGTGCTAAATGCAGAAGTACTATGTCTTGCTGAATTAAGCGCAGTCTCGTGGAATCCTCAGATAATTCTGAAAAATTCTGCTACTCTGAATTACGCAAGTTACACCTACCCCTAGTTCTAATCTCTGCAACTGGAACTATTATTAGACCGGTCAGTAAATGGTAAACATGATCTACAATCAATAGCAAGGTTTGAGCAATTACTAGTGGTTTAGGTGAAGGATTTCCAGCCATAATTTTTGTGATATCTAACACTACTGCAATGTCTATCAGTTTGCACCCTGTCCACTCATCGAGGTACTACACTTGATACAATTCACACTTCTATTGTGCATGTGTGATTTATGTCCAAAAGCCAATCCCCTGTGCACTACAAGCTCGCACTGCCTTGGTGTCTGTGTTGTGGGCAGCTACCCTTCACCACAAGAACTCATGACTTGATATTATGGTGGTGTCGGGCACCTATGAGAGGGGGCTGCATTAAGGGCAGGTAAAAGGGAATGTGGAGTATATGTGCCTGTGGGATTGTGGGACTACATGCCAGCAATAGGTCCCAAAGCACCTGAGGAAACGTGGTCAGGATTTGGCTCAGCAGCACACCCAAGTCCCTTGCAGGGTGGAGCGGGCAGGCATTGGTTCACCACCAGAGTGCAGGGTTCCAGGTTCCGGCAATGATACATTGGCAGATAGTTTTCAGAGGACCAGTGCAAGTCTCATGGGGTGCAGCCAATGTTCACAGTGCCAGCGGATACTGGATTGGTATTTTCTTACTTGGATTCACAACCTTTAGGGAACTGCGTCCCTGTAAAATGGCCACACAATGGAGGATTTTTTTAAGAATCTATGGACAATATTGAAGGATGTCATAAAGTATGGCACTTTCAAAAGTCATAACCACAGCTATCCAGGGGAGAGTGCATGCTTGGTGACGAACTCCCAGGACTTCGAAACTAGTGGGAGGGAAAATAGAAAACTGACATAACGATGGGTATCCATATATATAAAGTGCTTTCAATCATTTCCAATCAATCCAGAGAGATCTTTCGATCTAGAACAATGTCAAAATGGATTCCCCCACTGAACTTAAAATAACTACAGTGTTTCCCAGAGTCTGTACTCTGCTGGCTGTCTTGTCCACAAGGGCAGAGATAATGTGAAGAAGAGCTTTCCACTTGTGTCCTATAAGAGGGCATGATTCATTCAACATAGAGACAGGCAGAACATGCACAGCCGCTCGACACACATTCAAGGCAAAGTGAAGGGCACCAGTTATGCGGGCCTGAACGGATGTTCCCTGAGCTAGTAGGCAGACTGCCTTCCAGGCGCACAAGTGAAAAGACCTCTGTCCCTGCACTAACAGCCATCACAAACCCTCAGGCTTCCCACAGCCTGGCGGGCGAGGAGTAGCCACTAATCATAATGGATGGGCCCATTCCCCGGTCCAGCAGAACCTTGTGGGCTGATGGGACGCACGCCAATACTACCAGGATAGTACAGTGCTCCCCACAGCACAAGGACCTTCGTCTCTACAGCTTTTCTTAACATTATTATCTGAATATACAAAAGCGTCTGTTTTTTCCTTGGGGACAAACTGTACATTTTCAAGTCATCTGATACTCAGCACATTGCTTGAATGTTTGCTTTACTGTATGATAATATTTAATCTTTCACGGATTTGCTCTTTATGACTTCAGGAGGCAGTTCTCTTTCTCATCAGGCATTCCACATACAAATGATCTTTGGCTGTACACACTTATCCTGTAGTGATATTTTCTTCCATATCCACGATAAACTATTTTTGCTTATTAAGCAAGGTACAAGTTTTTTTATATCTTTGAAACACACTTTTTGGACAATGCATTAGAGTGAGCGAGGGAACACAAGCCCCAACACTGCCATATTTGATAAAAGGCTACATTTATACCTAAGCTTGCAAAATATCGCCTTTACGCCATTTATTTAAAAAGGCCTTAAAAACAGACTGACAACATGATTTAGTTTTGGGGGCAGTATTTCCGTCTGCCAATATAGTGGATCTAGGGCACCTGTCACCTAAATGGTGAAAATTCTGATTTATTTTGAGTTTGATGACAACAGAGTGGGGGGCGGGCCTCCAACACCATCTTTGTAATCTGGTGAGTTTTAACCTCCGATTGTGGGTAGTGGGCACGCACCTCCAAAGTTATGGTATGTTGTCGGCGATCTCACATATTGGCTCCCCGACACGCTTGGGGATGGTTCCCAGCAGGTTAGAACACTTTTTCACCCTTCTCCTCAAGGTGGTCTTTCACAGGGCCAACTCCTCCAAACATGGTAACCTGGAACAGTAGCTGGGTGACTAACCTGCCAAAGTCTTTGGCAGCGCAAAACAAACTCAAATGCATAGCTCATGAACGCCAAGGGAGAATAGCTATCTTCATTCTATCATGGACTACATTTCCCTTATATACAACACCACACAAGATCTAAACAACCCTAACTGGCAACGTTTACAATCTACTGGCTTCCAAATTCAATCACCCCCAAGCATGTTAGAATGTAAACATTCAGATTAACCTAGGGCTTGCTCACACTTTCCCAGTAAGCATCTGTCCCTCAACTGCCTCATGTCCCTAGACTCTTCCTTGCAGGTTGACAATGGGGAGCTATATTTTCAGCTTTCACCTTAAGGGCCCCAATGGAATGTTATGGAATATCAATTTTATGTTCTACAGACTCTAAATTAAAAATATGAAGGTCAAGGCATTGCAAGCAAGCTGCAGCTCTATGCATAAACCAAAATGAGTGCTTTGTTAGATCATCTTGTTCTTCGGTGACACCCCACCAGGGAATCATTCTGCTAAATTGTGATGTGTCAGAAAAGTCAAGGATTCTTAGCTGCTTATTGTTATAAGCCTGAAATGGTGTGATACCAAAATACTGAGGGCCTAATTACGAGTTTGGCGATCCATAGGTCACCAAACCCGTGGTGGCGGTCGCTGGACCTCCAGGCTGGCGGTCTACCCGCCGAATGACAACTACGGCGGTGGGACCGGATAGACCACCACAACCACCGGGGATCCCTAATCCCGCGATGGTGGCACAGCGGTGTGAGGGTGTGATATGCTGGCAGTGCTGTAGCGCCACTGCCAAGCATATTACGAGTTTCCTCACTGCAACCCTTTACATGGTGGTGAGCCAGACATGAAAAGGGTGGCGGTGAGGAAACTCTGTTGTCTCTGTGCACCAGGGTGCACGCAGGGGGGTACTTTTGCCGACCTGTATTTTTGCACCCCCTGTTCGTGCACAGACAGAAATACACAACATTGCGCATTTCTATCTGTGCAGGAATGGGCTGTGGTGCCTTTCTACCACTCTCCTATGAGCCTTAGAAAGGCACTGCCGTGGGACCGCCGCCGCAAGACCGCCTGCCAGGATTAGAACTCGTTATCTGGCGGGCAGACTTACTACAGGTTTGGCAGTCTTGAAGTGGGGCACTGGCAGGGCGGCCCACTCCAAGATCACCAAACTCGTAATCAGGCCCCGAGTTTTAAATATTGGCTCGTTCAAGAAGATGAAGAGATAGAAAAGCAAGTCTATACTTCACTATGTATGCTTAACTTAACAATATAACAACAATTTATATTTTAGAGTTGAGATATGTGGAGGTTGATCTTTCTGTGGTCAATATTTTTACATATGACTGTATGAACACGTTCATGCAGGACTTCAAATGCGTCCCCTACAGGCATGCTTGGCACGTCAGTGGAACCGGGCTCAAGGTCAGCTAACAGATCTGGTGTTATGTAGACGGCTGCACACATCGCTCTCTGCAGTGGTGGAATACACAAAACCTTTCCAAAGGGCGGCCATTCCTCGACCCGGTCCCACAGATAGTGTTAACAGCAGACGCATCACTCCCTGGTTGGGGAGCTCATCTTCAAAAACACACTGTTCAGGGCACATGGACCCTACAACAGAAACAACTTAACATAAACTACCTAGAGCTACTGGCGATTTTTCTGACATTGAAAGCTTTTCAACTGCATTTAGTAGGCAAAGCTGTCTTCGTCTGTACAGACAATATGACAGCAATGTATTAAATACAAAAACAGGGAGGGACACACTCTCTACAGCTTTCACGCCTAGCTCAAAGTATATGGAGATTGGCCATACCTCAAAAGATATATCTCCTTGCGGAACACCTCCCAGGTGTAAACAACCAGATCGCAGATCTGCTCAGTCGTCAAAGACAACAGATTCACAAATTGGAACTACATCTTCAAGCTCTGATCCCATTCTTTAAAATGTGGGGCTATCCAGAAATAGATCTCTTTGCAACACACCTCAACGCAAAATGCCCAAACGCTTTTTCACCTCTCCCGCTAATTCCATTAGTGGTTCGGAAGCCCAAGCAACAGTCCCTCACAATGATTCTAGTTGCTCCCACATGGGCTTGACAACCCTGGTTCACAACCCTATTGGAACTATCAGTAGTTTCTCACCAAAAGCTGCACCTCTCCCCCAAGCTTCTCACTCAGAACCATGGAGAGATAAGACATCCAGATCCCAGTCAACTCAACCTTGCGATCTGGCACCTGAAATCATAAAGTTTTGCTACCTTAATCTTCCGCCAGACTGCATGAACGTCATTAAAGAGGCTAGACGCCCTACCACTCGAGCATGCTACGCTGCAAAGTGGAAGCGATTTATAATGTGTCCTCATGTAATGCAACTGGTGCTATGTAAAGCGCTCTGATACCCGATTCGGGTCAAGTTTGCACTATATAAAACTCTGTAAAATAAAAAATAAAAATAAAGTGGGTACATGAATCTTTGGTGGGTGTTTCATTTTGCAATGTATCTGGTTCAGTAGAAATAATCTGCCAGTGCAGTCATTCTGCTGTGTAAAACATAGCACTCAATCATGATGCGTAAATCTGCTGATGGTATATTTTCTTAATATTCCTATACACTTGTAATATTAACTCAGAACTTGGGAGGTTATGGTCTCAATTCACAAAGAGCCTCCGCAGTCGTGGCAGAGGCTCCGCAGTCGTCGGGATGGGATCTCCACAGTCATGGAGTTATATTGCACTGCAGTTTCTCATTGCTGAGATCCTGCCACAGTTACAGCAATCCCGCGCCGACTGCCGAGCCTCCGCCACGACTATGGAGGCTCTTTGTGAATCGGACCTTCAGGTGCATGATCTCTAAAAACCAGACAGTGGCATAATGCAAAATGATGGGGAATGGGCCCCTGATACTCCCGTATTTCATAGATATTCATAGTCTTGAGACTGAATGGTGACCACAATAAACAGCAAGGATGTTCTCGGTGAATCATGGACATTCTGTAGGCATGCTATCTTAGAATCATATTTCTGAGGAATCCACATTTTCTCAGAATGGTGAGATGACATTGGCATGCAGATGATTATGGATATACACTGAGCATGTCCTCTGAGGGTAGTGCATATGTGGGAAAGAGAAGGCAAAAAATGAACAGACTGATGGAATCTTAGAAAACCTATTTAACACAAACATATTGAGTAAAAGTAGCATAACGTTTATCTAGCACTCAAAGACGACCACACCTATGTTTAAAAATGTGGTGTCCTCACAGTACAATTATTGCTATAGAAGAGGCCGTGTTGTCCCTTAAGTAACACAGAACATGCCACCAGCGATCGATCCTCTTGGTCCATTCACAGGGGGCTTACCCTCAATTATGTTGGAATGTTCCCAACGAAAATGAAGCAATTTCCCCCACCTGTGTCAAATTAAAGAGAGTATGCTGGCAAAACAGATTCACCTGAATTATACATCATGAACTATGCGCTGAGAAATTGGAAGGCTTATGCACAGATTTCATCCCCAGGGATGAATCCCAGGTTCTGGAAGGAAGGCAGATGAGGGTCCCTTTGAACAGAACCATGCCTGAATGTGCACGAGAATAATGCCTCTTTCAGAATCGCCAACAAGCATGAAGGGGCTCCCAATTTTTTTAAGAGGCCAGGAAGATGCTGGCAAACAGGGAGGGACAGTGAGGCTACCATTATCTCACGTACTATGAACAAAAGGCATAGGCGCACAATTAAGCAGGGTGGACCAGTGCTTCCAATCTGCCAACCAATTAAATAGTTGGGGCACTTGACTAGACTCTCGGTCGGACACATGTCTAGTTCAATGAATTATTTACATAATAGGCCCCAAAGTTTCTAGGACAATGACGTCATCACTTGAGATCAATAAGATATATAGGTCAAATTACATCCTGCTCGGGCAACTGAGAACCCACTTACCATGTTTTTTGTCCTCAGTATTTGGTACTCTATTTCTCAGAATATACAGCCAATATCAACATGGAAGCACTTAGTAGTAAGACCAGAGGACAATCCGTTATTAAAATTGCCCTCAAAGTGAGGCTTTGGTCTTGTGCTTCCTCTTGAGCCAGAGTTTTTTGAGTTGTTGGTAAGAAAACTGAAGGGGGAAACTGTATCATGGAAATACACACATTCACATGCAACTTGTAAAGTAGTCCAAATAAAAAATCCACGCAGTTTAACGTACATCCATTTTAAATACAACATTCATGTGCAAAAGTGTGTGATTCTGAGTAAAACACAATCTCCCTGTGACTATAAATGCAAGTATGTGTGATACTTAATGCAATTGTAAAATTGTGAAATGTGATGCCATTGTGCAATTCAAATATGTAAAATGCCTAATTGATATTTCTGAGCTGGCATCAATTGATTTACAGAGCTAGATTCATACTTTTAAAATACCAATACATAACATGTTCATAAGACATATCCGTTTATGTTCTTCTCAGGGAGTGATTGTCATTCTGTTGGCTCTTTCAGAAGGCGCCGTGACGTCACAACCAGCCGTTATAATTATAATAGAGCCGCAATTACATTTTCATAATATAGGCGATACTGATGTCACAACTAGACTGTAGTAAATAAATTATGTATAGTCTTTTAATATTGCAAGCTTACACAAGTGTTTGCTACATGGCCTGGGGTGAATGTTGTCGCGTGGCGTAACGTAAAATGACGTCCCAACCACCCTCCAGCAGAATGTGATGAGGGGGCCCTGGATCTCCCATATTAATTGGTTTTGGACTGAACGGCAGCCGCTGGAGGGTTAAGGCCCCCTGATTGGTTGACCCCCATCCCATCGCCCAGCAGGGGCTGCATGGGCCTGCATTAAGCCCCTGAATGATGATTTAAATGCACCCTCAAACATTTGTGGCACCTGTGAAGCTAGACGGATAGAAACGACATAAGTGGTAGTTCGCTGTTTATGTATTTCAGATGTGGTTGTTTGTAAAAGCAAAATAATTGAAAGGTATTCTTGTCTGTCTGCAGAGTGAAACTCGGACAATGAAATGAAAATGTGCCCAATTCGAAAATAATTATCAATTTAATGAAAACACAAATTCAAACGGAGGAAAAACGCATCTACATTCGACAGTAACTCAGTAGCATAAAATAGCATTAACTGTATTATAAATGCATGCTTGCTCCAGGCTGTAGATCACAGTGCATTAGTTTGTTCGAACTTCTGGAAGCTGCATCATTTTGTCATACCTTTTACGTCTACAAAAGTAAATCTAATTTGAACCGGATAACATTAGAAGGAAGTAATTTTGCCTGCATATCCGTAAAAGTAATCAATACAAATTTTCGTTTTACCTTCAAAGTCTTCTCTGTATCACGCTGCTTCAACCTGAAACTATGGACTCTCCTACATTTAGCTAAAGGACTGAGACCCCGCCCTTGCAATGTGGACTCCCTTTTCTGATTGGGCTAAGTATATCCAGGTGGCTAAACCTCGGAGAATGATTGGCAGACTGCACTGCCAGTCGTACAGTGTTGTTGTCACACAGCCCAGTCGTTTCTAGGATCGAGCCTTCGTTGCTAAGGAAGCCCAAGTTGCCTGCGGAGGAAGGGTGAGCACAAACACTGGGCTCCAGCGCAGCATACCGCCTAGCGAAGGCTACACAGCAAGCATTTTACGGCATTTATTAATGTTCAACCAGTAATGATACCTTTCGGAGGCACATTTGGACGACTGCTTTCGGTTTGGGGTTTTTAGTGTCTCAATCCTTCAAAAAATAGTTTAATTAAAAATGGAAAAAAATGTTGTTGATACTTTAAGAATCAACATCATTTGATTCTGATCAAATCACTTAATTTACCTGTGTATAAAAAATAATAAAAATTAATGAGATCTTTGGGTCGAGTTCGCGCTGTATACAGAAAAAAGGTTTGCACCGCATACAGACTACAGTGTTTAAGATTTTAAAGTCTGTAGATGTGATATCAGTCGAATGCTGTCCACATAATGAAGAAGTCACGAATTACACCACATTTAAAGTGTAAATTCTAAAACTGATATTTTTACCACAAGTAATGATTAATCAATTGAACCATATAGTTATAGTCAAACGCGCAAGGATTTTAAAATACCAGCATTTGTAGTACTAGCGGGTTGGCCCTGCTTAGGGTGGAAATGTGAAGATGACAAGAGATGTTGGGGTACATGAGTGTTAAATCTATTTTTTTAATAAATGCATTGTAATAAATAATAATCAAGCTTCTGTTAACATAGCAGTGTAGGCCTTCTATTCCATTTAGTTTATGATGTTGCAGACAATAATCTGTCTCATGGGGACATGTGAGAGCGGGGATAATTGGATCTTAATCTACGACCATCATCGTTAGACAAACCCCGTCACTGGTCGTACTAACCCAGTGGGGTAAGGAAACTTGAGTGGCCCCCCCTGAAAGTTACGTGGAGGGGGCCCCTTCGGACTCAATCAGGAGCTCTCAGGCCAGGGTACTGTGCTGAGGGGGCCCCCTGGAGCTTGGGGCCCCTGCACTGCAGGGGCTGTAGTGGCCTATGTTATGCCACTGCCCACACAAACTTAGAATAATAGAGAAGGATTTAATTAATAAAACAAAACCAAAATGAGAAAAATCCAATCAGTAGAACCGGAGTTATGATTTTTTAAAGAATAAAGTGAATTTAGTGCCAAACAACACAAAGCACCAACTCATTATATCTGGTTGTGCTGGACCAGGTCAAATTCAAAAGTTCAGTGTTGGAAGAATATCCGGTAATAATCAGGAAGAAACAGGCAGAAGACTGGAATGGAAGAATCCGTCTTTATTTGCATTGGACGTCTGTCCAGGTTCGGGTCAGAGATCATAATGCCCACTATCACAAACCAACCGATCCCCCCAACCACCAACATTCAAGAATACACAATATTTAATCACAAGAAAGCCACGAGCATTGGCACGAGTGCCATGATCGTGACTACCTCGTGGAACATAACAAGAGGGAAGAACCCACGTACACCTGACGCACCTTCCCCCCCTAAAACCCACCCCCAAAAAAACAACAACAAAAAACAAAAGGCAGAAGAAAGAAAAAAAAACAGAACAAAATAAATGCCTAACTCATAACACAGTCACAAAATCTCACAGG
This sequence comes from Triturus cristatus, assembly GCF_964204655.1. Lineage (NCBI taxonomy): Eukaryota > Metazoa > Chordata > Amphibia > Caudata > Salamandridae > Triturus > Triturus cristatus. The sequence goes on from NC_140581.1 coordinate 267,262,282, forward strand.
GAGACGGTGAAACCTTGCACACTTGGAAGAAGCACTAGAATCTCGAACTCACAGTAGTGTCTTGTTCTCTAACTTCTAGAAAAACATTAGAGGAACAACCGTCCAAACAACTTTTACTGCCTCTAAACAGAGATATCCTGTTTAAATTCCAAACATTACCACCATCCACCCTAACAACATTTTTGAAGACCTCAATAACTCTTTTCGGTGATGACCATATCGAAAAACCCTTGGAGACGCCTTCTTTTTTTTTAATACGCTCAAAATCTCCAATCTTAACTGCATGTTTACTCACGGATCCGAGTCTCCTTCTCATGTCTTGTTTCATTTTCTCCTTATACGCCTCAACTCTGAGCCAGAGCTTTTCATAGTCAACATTGTTAAAGTGACTACTCGTACATAAACTCTTCTTCAACCACCAAGTAGCCAAACTGGTACTAGGTGTGCGTCCTCTCAAAAGTTCAAACGGATTGACTAGAGTTACAGAGTTAAGAGATGTTCTATTTGACAACAACATGGCTTGTAAAGCGTTACGCCAATTCAAATCTCCTTTCACTTACAATTGGATAGCTTCTTTTACAACGCGATTAAATCTCTCAACCTGGCCTTTAGCCTCGGGATGGAATACAGTAATTCTTTTGTGTGTAATACCACATTTCTCAAAGAAACGCTACATTTCTTTGCTAATAAACTGTGGCCCATTGTCGGTGACAACCTCTTGAGGAATACCTTCCCTGCAAAAAACATCGTCCAAAAACTCAATAATCTTCTCTGAGGTAATCTCCCTTACTATCCTAACTTCAGGCCACTTAGAACAGTAATCAATTAACACAAGGCCAAAAGCTTCTTGTTTAGGTAAAAAGGCAAAAGGTCCAATTATGTCTAGGCCTAGTTTCCGCCATGGAGCTGCAGGAAAATCAACAGGGTGAAGTTCAGGTCGCAAGGCTACAGCAGACTTGTCACTGGAGGAACAAATGGGGCAAGCTCTCACAAAATGGTCAACACACATGTCAATACCTGGCCATCAAAAGGATTCTTTAACGCGTCTTCTAGTGCAAAAAATGCCTAAGTGTCTATCATGTGCAAACGTCACAACAGTTTTCCTTAAAGCATGGGGATGAACAAATGTATCACCTCTTACAACAATGTTGTCATTGGCATGAGTCTCCCTTCCATTTTTTGCTGTTGTCTCCTCTGTTTTTGATGTTTTTGCTGGTTAGATGCTTTAGGCACTGTGCCACTGCTATTCAGTGCCACAAAGCAAGTGCTGCCAATCGTAAATTATTGTACTGGATTAGTGACTCCATGATTGGCTTATTTGATTTACCTGTCAGACCATAGTACAGTGCACAATGTGTTCCCATGGCCTATAGATCAAATGCTGCTAGTGGGCTTGCAGCACTGGTTGTGCCACCCACAGAAGCAGCTTGTAAAGTGTGTCTCAGACCTGCCATTACAGAGCCCGTGCGCAGTCTAGTACTACCATGTCGACTTGGTAAGTGCACCCACTTACCAGTCCCTAAACCTTCCCTTTTCTACATGTTAGCTATCCCTAAGACAGGCCCTAGGGCAGGGTGCATTGTATGTGAAAGGTAGGACATGCCCTGGTGTGTGTGGCATGTCCTGATAGTGAATTACAGCCAATTTCATTTTTCACTATTGCAAGGCTACCTGTCCCATAGGCCAGAATGGGCAGTTTGATTATAACATCTTATAATCCTAACTGACCCAGGGAACATGGTAGAAAAACGTAAACAGAGGGAGTTCCAGAAAGGGCCCCAAAGTAATTCCCAAGGGAACCAAGGTAAGGGTTCCCAGCCTCCCCCTGAGAAGATGTCAGAGCCCCCGACAGTTAAACCTGTTCACAGGGGGCCACCAACATGCTTTCAGTGTAAGCAAGTGGGACACCGTTGGTATGATCCCCAGTGTAGCCAGAAGGACCGCAATGCACCTCCCCGTGCACCACCCCATCAAATGGCAAGTGTAGCCCAGGGAGGGGAGGAGATGGGTGCCCAAGGTGGGTGGGGTCCCGCAGAAATGTCCCTTGTCTCTTTAGGAGATTGTGAGTTGGTCCCTAGGATCCAGCTGTCTGATAACACAAAAAAATACAGGCAGTGGGTGACCATCAATGGCCACACGGTGGAGGCTCTGAGAGACACCGGGGCCAGTGTGACGGCTGTCAGTTGTTGGCTGGTGTCTTAGGAGCAGGTGATCCCCCATGCATTCTTCCCTGTAGTTGCCGCGGACAACTCAGAGAGCCAGTTTGAGGTGGCTCAGGTTCCCTTTGAGTGGGGGGTTCTCAGGTACTCTCCAAGTAGCTGTGAGGCCAGCCATGCCTGTGGATTGTCTGTTGGGCAATGATTTAGAGAACTCTCCTTGGGCTAAGGTGAAGAAGAAGTCTCATTTAGAGATGTTGGGTCTGCCTGAGTGGGCGTGTGTGACCACTCGGTCAATGGCAGCCAGTAAGGGTGTTCAAGAGGTCCTGGAGCCTGAAAGTACAGCCCAGGTACCAGCCTTAAAGAGTAGAGGTAGGGGGCGTAGGAAACCTGCCCCCATAGTTCCCATGGCCCAGGAGGAGGCAGACCTTGAGGGGGATGCCCTGGAGCCTACGGGGAGCAAGTTGCTGAACTGGGGGACCTGCCTGAGCTGACCCACTGGCAGCAAGAAGGAGGACCCTCCAGGGAGGAATTTTGTGGAGAGCAAAAGAAGTGCCCTTCTCGTGTGGGTTGCGGCAACAGGCCACAAACTAGGCACCAGGTGATCAGTCTGGATCACACTGGATCTACTGGGAGAATGACCTCCTGTATAGCGAGCCTAAGGCTGCTGAGCCTGGGTCAGCCCGTGTGCTGGTGGTACCCCAGCACTTCAGAGCCTTCCTACTGGGTTTGGCTCATGATGTACCTTTAGCTGGACATTTGGGGCAGGACAAGACCTTTGAGTCACCCACTTTTATTGACCCCACATGCGCAAGAGTTCAGAGACTCATTGTAGGACTTGTCAAACTTGCCAGGCAAGTGGGAAGAGTGGGAGGAAGCACACGGCTCCTCTCTAGCCCTTCCCTGTGGTCAGCACCCACTTTGAAAGGGTGGGCATTGACAATGTGGGACCTCTGGTCCCCAAGACAGCAATGGGCAACAGGTTTATCCTCGTCTTGGTGGACCATGCTACCCGGTACCCGGAAGCCATCCCTCTCAGGACAGTGACGGCCCCCGTGGTGGGACGTGCACTGATGGGGATTTTCTTCTGTGTGGGGTTCCCCAGAGAGGTGGTATCAGACCGTGGTACCAACTTAATTTCTAAGTATATGAAGTCCCTGTGGCAGGAATGTGGAGTATCTTATAAGTTCACCACTCCTTACCACCCCAAGGTAATGGGCTGGTTAAGAGATTCAACCAGACCCTCAAAGGCATAATTATGGGTCTTGAGGAACCTATGAGGCGTAAGTGGGACGTCCTCTTGCCATGCCTTCTATTCGCTTACCGTGAGGGGCCACAGAAGTCCTTAGGGTTCAGTTCCTTTGAACTGCTGTATGGACACCCGGTAAAAGGACCTCTGAGTCTGGTTACGGAAGGCTGAGAGAAAGCTCCCAAGAAACCTCCCCAGGATGTATGTAGCTACATGCTGGCCTTCAGGAACCAGACCAGGCGATTCAGACAACTCGCTCAGGTGAATCTGGAAGCCAGCCAGAAAGAGATGAAGCGCTGGTACGATCAGCATGCCACTCTGATTGAGCTTCAGCATGGTCAGAAAGTTTGGGTCATGGCCCCAGTGGAGCCCTGTGCGCTCCAGGAGAAGTGGACAGGACATTTTGAGGTGGAGGAGTGCAAAAGTGATGTCACCTACTTGGTGGACTTGCGATCTCCCAGGAACCCTTTGCTAGTTCTACATGTCAACCGCCTGAAGCCCCACTTACAGAGGTCCTAAGTGGGCATGCTCCTAGCAACAGATGCTGGACTGCGTCTCTTCCTGACCTCCTGTCTGCAACAGAGCAAGATGGGACAGTGGATGGAGTCAACCTCTCTTCCACCCTGACCCCTGAGCAGCAAAATGATTGTCGCCAACTGCTGGGGCAATTCTCTGATTTGTTCTCTCTGGTTCCTGGTGTCACTGAGTGGTGCATCCATGATGTAGACACTGGGGACAGTCCACCTGTTAAGCACAAGGCTTACAGAGTGACTGGCAGGGTCAGAGCTTACATCAAGGAGGAGGTCAGCAAGATGTTTGCCTAAGGGGTGATTGAGTCCTCTAACAGCCCCTGGGCCAGCCCAGTGGTCTTGGTCCAAAAGGCTACCGCGCCTGGCGCCACACCCACACTCCGGTTCTTTGTGGACTACTGAGGACTCAATTCAGTCATCAGGACTGACGCGCACCCCATCCCCAGAGCTGATGAGCTCATTGACCGGCTAGCGGCTGCACGGTACCTCAGTACCTTTGATTTGACGTCTGGGTACTGGCAGATCGCCATGATTGATTGGGCCAAAGAGAGGTCAGCGTTCTCCACACCAGATGGGCACTACCAATTCCTGGTTATGCCCTTTGGGATGAAGAATGCCCCTGCCACTTTTCAGAGGTTGGTCAACCAGGTGTTGGCTGGAATGGAAAATTTCAGTGCCGCCTACCTGGATGACATTGCAGTGTTCAGCGCCAGTTGGGAAGAACATCTGCGCCACCTCTGGGAAATGTTGATAGCGCTGCACAGAGCAGGCCTCACGATCAAGGCAAGTAAGTGCCAGACCGTGCAGGGTTCTGTGGTGTACTTGGGGCACCAGGTAGGAAGCGGCCAGGTGGCGCCCCTACAACCCAAGATTGATACCAAAGTACAGAATGCAATTGACATATCATTGGTCCAAACAAATTTAGCATTTCTCTTTGAAAGGTATCTGAATGGGTTTACTTTAGAGGCAAAATTAGGAATAAATTTAGTGTAGAATTTAGTCAAACCAAGGAAAGCCACAAGTTGTTCCTTAGTGGTGGGAATAGCAGCATTGGTGATATTTCTCACGTGATTACGTTTGGGTTTAATGCCCAAGCCACTAATGGTGTGTCCCAAGTATTTCACTTAAGTTGCCTTCAATTTGCACTTGTCAGGACGAAGAATAAGACCCTTATTAGATAATGCAGTGAACACTTGTTTTACATTTTTGTCATGTTCGTCCTCATTCTTACCGTAAACAAGTATATCGTCTTGGAAAGCAATAGCACCTGACAACCCCTTCAACGTTTCTTTCATCAATCTCTGAAAAACTGAAGCTGCACTAGCAAGACCGAACGGCATTCAACAAGACCTGAACAGCCCTTCAGGTGTTATGAAAGCAGTGAGGTTTTAGATTCATTGTCCAAGACAACCTGATGGTAGGCACTGGTTGAATCGATACAGGAAAAGACTTGGGCGCCAGCTAATGTGGATACCATCTCATGCAGATTAGGTCATGGATGGGCATCTGTCCAAATTGCAATATTTAGGCTGCGTAAGTCTACACAAAGACAGAGTTCACCTGAAGATTTAACCGCAATTACAATCGGAGAAACCCACGGTGAATATTCAATGGGTTCAATAATGTTTTTGTCACACAGATCGTTGAGTATATTTTTGAGTTTGCTTCTATAGGAGAGAGGAACATTTCTTCCTCTGTGACGGACAGGTACAACATTGTCATGGAGTTTGATAGTGTGTTTAAAACCTTGGTATTCTCCTAATTTCCCACTGAAAACAGTTGGAAATTGTGTTTTCAATTCCGAAATGTAATTAGAATTAATATTGGAAATGGCATTTAAAGGTTCTACTACATAAAGAGGCTTATTAGCTCTAGGATCGAGTCTAATATCCATTTGCTCTTGATGAGACCACCCAAGAAGAGATTGCCCTTTCCTCGCAACATAAACTTTACCAAATATATGACATCCTAAAAATTCTAAATTGGCCCAAAACTACCCAACTAAATCAATTTTGTGCCCAGTGTAACCACCAGGTGTGACATCAGGAGCTAAAAGTGTCTTATTGGGCTATTTGTGGTTTACAACATCAAGAGCCACAATGGTATACCATGCGCACAAATCTACTAAAAATTGCAATTTAACACCATCAATCAAAATCTACAAGAAGGAAATTTGCTAACTCCCTCATTCCCACAGACGTTGATGACAGTATTAATATCACCGTCATGACCATCATGGATACTATCAAAATCATCTGCATCTTGGATCATGTTCACTCTCCTAAATATTGACCTGCAAACTTTGCTGAAATTACCTTTCTTGCCACACTTTGAACATGTTTTGTCGATAGCCGGACACAATTTAGAGTTAGCTATTTGTCCATTACTTCCACACCTATAGCAAACAATATACCCTTCTTGTTATTGCTCCTTGCCCCTTTAAATCTTCCATCAGCTCTCAAATTGTTTCCATACTTTTGTGATATTGGCTTATCAGTATCTTTAGGAACACTAAAAACATCACTTTTTTCATTGCCTCTTATTTCTTTAACAACATTTTCAGAGTGCTCAATGGATTTAGCAAAATCAATGGCAGCATTTATGGACATATCAGAAGTGGGCTCTAGTCTTTCTTGAACTTTTTTGTTGTTGGTTCTCATCAATATTTGATTCCTAAGAACTTGTTCATAAGAAATGTGCTCGAAAGCATGTTACTGCAAGAGATCTAAGAGCTGAAACAAAATCTTCAATGGATTCATCAGCACATTGCTTCCTGGAATGGAAGATAAACCTTTCCATAACAATATTTGTCTTTTTACCATACCTTAGATTAAGTTGTAATGATGCACACTCGCCCAGATTAATATTTCCGGGATTCACTAAAGTAGGTAGATTTTTAAATTCTTTTAACCCTAATCCACCTAAACAATGTTTTAACAGTGCCAATTTCCTTTCAGGTTCACATTCCTCCCCCTCAAGTACTTCGACAGAAGGTAGAAATAAGGGATCCCATATTTCCCAGTCCATTTTTGGTTCACCAGGTGTTGTCATGACAGAAGGAGGAGGTACAATGCCTGACATTGTTAAACAATACACAAAAAACGAAATGAGAAAATGGAAATGTATATATACATGTATATAAATAAACAAACTAAAATAATGAAAGTAGTCACCATGGTCCTTAACGATGTAGAAGAAATGTGTGCATAACACAGGGTGAAGTGCATGCAACCGCTTTTCCAGTTCCACCAATAAAAGTGAAAAAAGACCTCAGATAATAGCTGCTTGCTTGTTGAAGAAAATCCAAAATAGCCACAATAAAAAGACACGGACGTGATGAAAGACGAACGTCGTCTTCCTTAGTTGAGTGAATGAAATTTTCCCTCACAGTAAAGATGGCCGCCAAAAAAAACGTGCTTTACATATTTTTCTAAAGAAAATTGAAGTAATTGTGAAAATGTGAAGTTCCTCTTGACGTAAACACGCCCTTCATCGTAAGCGTGACAATCTTCTCTGGAGTTTCCAGTAAATTAAACAGAAGGAAACCAAGTGCAGTGTTCCAAAGCTGGTAAGTGCGCGCCTTCTTTAAATGAAAACACGCACTTCCGCTTGAATAAAACAGCCGAAACAAGGCAGTCCCAATTTCCTCAATAGGATTACTGTATTTCCTTGTTTAAATTGAAATAACACAATTGCTGAAGAAAAATAATAAAAATGCCAAAATAAGTACAACACGCTAAGCGAGGAACAGCGCAATCCAAAGACAGAAAAGCTTGGCAACAGTGCTTTAAGGTTCAACGGGAAAGTCAAGAATAGTGCTGCACAGCAAGCACACTAAAGGATGCACCCACGAAGTTCCTGGTTGGTAGCAATGCAAATAAAATTGACAATGAAAAATAAATAATCCAAATGATGGGCTCCGTGCCCGCTCATCGCCAGTGTTAGAAAAATATCTGGTAATAATCAGGAAGAAACAGGCAGAAGACTGGAATGGAAGAATCCGTCTTTATTTGCTGTGGACATCCGTCCAGTTTTGGGTCCAAGATCATAATGCCCGTTATCACAAAACAACCGATCACCCCAACCACTAACAATCATGAATACACAATATTTAATCACAAGAATGCCACAAGCATTGGCACGAGTGCCACGCTCGTGACTACCTCGCGGAACACAACAAGAGGGAAGAACCCATGTACACCCGACATTCAGGCCGACTACAATGGACTGCAGGTCGGATGTTTTCCCAGGTTAGTCCCGCTGAAGGTATACCTTTTCAAGTACGTGCCAAGAGATCCCTTTGTCTTGCAGAGGGCTGCATGGAGCAAGGAGAGCATAACAGGATGCTTTTGGTGAAGTGCGAGCTACTAGCCGGCATCGTGGGAGGGCGTTGCTAGAGATTCACAGTGGCGGTCTCCGTGAGTGTTCGATGCTGTTGTGCAAAAAGTCAGGCTGACAGACCTTTGTGCTGATTTGCGGTGCAAGCAACGAGGACTCGGTGTGAACTAGCATGTTCACAGTTGCAAAGAACCCAAAAGCTTGATTCCAGTTCCCCGACGCCACATCAATGGTCCAGGACCTGAGAGGCACCATTTGGGGGTCAGGAACTCACTACAGCTGGGTTCAGGTGCTGGTTCAGGATGTTGACGAGCCTTTTATATCCCCTAGGCTCAGATTAGGAGGCCAACAGATTTGCCCTTCGAGTCACTCTGGGGTCCTGGATTTAAGTTGAATTTGCAGGTCCAGTTACCCTTCCTCATGCAAAAGGGCAGCAGAATAGCAGATCCTTTAGAGCAGCAGTCCTTGTAGCAGCACTACAGTCATTCTTCCTGGCAGAGTATCCACAGGCCCGGAAGTGTACTGAAGCGTTGGAGGTCCATTATTTGTACACAGTTTTGCCTTAAAAGTGTGTAGAAGCTTCTAGAGGCAGGCCTTTGTAGTGCACAGATGCATCTTCATCTAACTACAGGGGGGTATGCAGTCCTTTGGGTGGAGGCAGGACACAGCCTATTCAAATGTAAGTGGAGCTGGATACAGCGTCTCCCTCCCATCCTGCCAGAGATGGCCCATTCAGTCACCCTGTCATGTGGCCCAGGGACAGGGTGCAAGCACCAAATGTATAAGGCAAGAAAATGCCTTCTTTCTAAAAGTAAAGAAACAAACATCACAATTGCCAATACTGATACACTTTCCCACTCTCATTTCAATTTGTGATCACACTCATGTTATTATGATCACCATCAAGTTGATAATGTTTTTTTCGATTTTTGAATTCCTAAAAAATCTCTTTGTTTAAACTTTGACTTCTTTGATTTGTACATATACTAGACGAACATATACTAATATATTCAAATGACAAACAAATATTTAATATTTAAATGTTCGTCATCAATACAAAACAAAACACATATAAAAAGGTTTTTTAGACAATTCTGCACACAAAAACAGTATAAAGATTTCCTTTTCTTTTCTCAAGTTCTGACTTTTAACATGTCCTTAAGGAGCTTTATATCCCTTTGCTAATTTATCGCTCTTAACCAACTGGGCCATGTCCAAACAGTGCGTCTACAGAGCTCAGGGAGAATTTACTGCTCCTATACCACTGAAAATTACATAACTTTCTAAATGCGGCATTTTCAGAAATACAATTTAAAATCTGACTTTACCATAAGTTTGGATTTTGAATTGTGATTTGGAGACACCAAACATGAACTGGTGATCTATTCCAATTTGAAAATTACACTTATAAAACATATTAAGGCAACTACAATGTTATCCTATGGGAGCCATAAATCTTGCAGTAGTGGAAAAACAAATGTAAGAGTTTTTTTCACTACCAGGACATGTAAAACTTAAAAGTACATGTCCTACTTTTTAAATAGATTGCACCCTGCCCTTTGGGTTCTCCGAGGCCTACCCTTGGGGTGACATATTTATTTAAAAGGAAGGTTTTGGGCCAGGCAAAAGGTTTAGTTTACGAAAATTTGGTTGGAATGCACTCTTCTAATCAATACTCAAACAAGTTACTAAATATTTAACAAATTCAATAGACTTTGCCTTGAGAAAAAATACAAAAATAACTAGAAAAAATGTCCTATCAATCTTTTTAATCCAGTTATTTGTAGAGATCAAGAATAGATCACAAATGTTGACGTCACACTTGTGACTGAAGTAGACCAAAGCTTTGATTGAATACACTTTGTGATTCAGCTTGCCAGCAGTTCACTGGTTTACTTAAGAATTAGGCTACCACACCCGATGCCTTGTGCATTACTAAAAGCACAAATATAAATCCGGTACCAGTTTGACCACCCTTACGGCTTTTACAGCCATTTTAGAGGTTACCCCTGAGGAAGGATATTACACCTCAAATGCATTGGGTTCCAGGGCCGACTTTAGCGCTGGTGGCGCCCTGTGCTACAATGTCTGTTGGCGCCCCCCCAATGACCACCTTTGCCACGGATTCCCTCACTAGCACCCTTTAACAGTGCCTCTCAAGTCTCCATAACCACTGTCTCTCAGATTCATTTAGTTTTATAGCACCACTCATGCCAGTGTAAGGTGTCAGAGCACTTTACACCACACACACATTGCACAATTAAATAAATAAAACGAATTTCATAGCGCGCGCTGCACCGCATTTTGCGCTACGAAATTCGTTTTATTTATTTAATTGTTTACTTACCTCCAATTATCCATATTCCGGTGTTTAGTACTCCCCACCCTGCCCCTCCCATGCCCCGCCTTTCCGCCCCACGGAACTCCCTTCACGGACCGCTGCTGGTACTGGTTAGAAGTGGTAAAGTGTGCAGCGTCCTAGAGCCAACCAAACAAATTCAGCAAAAAGAGAAGGAGTGAATGCGAAACGTTTGGGGAGGACCCTGCAGAAAGGGCCAAGTTCAACAAATTTATTGAAATATTTACTGAAGGAGCATGTGGGTATTTATTAAAAATTCATGCAAGATTTTATGGTGGCTGCAAGAATTTCTTTTTTCTTTTTTCATGGTCACCCCCATTTTTGTGGACTGATTCTGCTGGTTTTTTACTCAGAGCTCTGGTACTCTGCATGTGGTGCATGTGCTCTGACCCCTAAAACATGTCAAATAAGTTATACTGCTACTTGGCATATTTAACCTACTTATAAACTCTTCGGGGCAGATTTACAAGCCCCTTGCGCCTCTTTTACGCCGCCGTTGCGTCACTTTTGTGAAGCCAGCGCCATGCTGCGGGGTATTTACAACGTGACGCATCTGGGAGATGCGTCACGTTGTAAAGCCCTGCGCCACATGTAGGTGTTCCGTCGCAGTGGGGGGCGTTCCGGCGCAGGAACGCCTCCTAAAAGTGGCTGAGTGAAATCTACAAGATTTCACTCAGTCACTTTTAAGGCCATGCTGCGTCAAAACCCAGCGCCTGCTTGAAGCAGGCGTAAGGATTGACGCAGCATGTTAGGGATAGGGCACCCCCGAGCCTTGCTGGAGCTGCGTCGCGCTTGTGACGCAACTCCAGCAATGCGCCGCTTTTCCGACCGGGGATGCATCACACATCTGCCGATCCAAGCGCCACGGTGCGCGGCATTGTAAATGCGGCGCATCAGTGGTGGCACACGGGTGGGCAGATGCGTCGCAACTCTTCTGGCGCATCTCTGTTGATTAGCAGAGATGCGCCAGAAGTCGTAAATCTGCCCCCTAGTATTTGGTAAACAGTGTACCTAGGGCCAAATAGTTAAATGTCATTATTAGACTGAAGCATTTATTGTTCCATCTACAACGATGACAGTGAAAACAAGACTCCAGGCCTGCCACAGCAGCCTGGCAGCTGCAGTTTAAAACTGCCTCTGGAATGTAATTTGCAGTAACGTCCACCTGCAGCACTCTGCTAAATCAAGTCCTGAATGAGATGTGAAAAATGCTCCCAGAGCAGAGACCAGGACAAATGTATCAAACTGATCCGACCAGGGTGTGTTGCAGTTGGGATGAAGATTTAGGGTTCTCTTTCTCTGAGCTTTTCTGCCGCAGCAAATCTGTTTCAGCAGGACGTTGCATAAAAGGTATCCAGCCTTGTTGACATCTGTTCGGCAACAGCCTGCAGCCTTACTGCGCTGAAGAAATCAGAACTCCAAAAAAGTGGCTACGTCTGAACGTAGAAAAAGTGCCCGGGGAAGGTGCCAAAAGTATTTGGCCGGTGAGAGGATTTCCCTAGGTGTGAATTTTCCTGCTCAGAGCTTTTCCAGCCTAAACCAATGGCTTCACAAGTACCTCATCCAATACCTCTCCGACATCGTGGAGCCCTTCTTGAATACAGCCAGCTGGCTAGCCCATATGAATTACTTTGACTTCCATTAGCAAGACTATGCGTTCTGTTTCCTAAATTCTTGCGCAAAGCAGCTCAATAAACAAAATTGCTGCACTGTGCTGCGTAAGAAGAAGAGACTTGCACAATGCAATCTCTACAGAGATGTGCCACTCTCCTCATCTCTCCCTACCGACAGCACACAATCAGGCGCTGCGTACGAAGAAGAGACTTGCACAGTGCAATCTCTACAGAGCACACAATCAGGCTGCCATGCGGCGATGCACACACCTTTGCATTATAGTACCAAGGTGTCTTTGTGAGTCTAGTATAGGTTATGTACTGGAAGTGTATCTTTCCTGTACACAATATTATGCTTGCAGCAACCTTAATATGTTTCCTACTTTGTATGTGTGTTGTACATTTCAGCAGATATGATTAGTCAGAAAAGAAAGGAGAAATAAAAGCATTTCTTCTTGATGGTTCCTATTTAAAAAAGGGCATTATTTTTTATACTAAACCTTGACTACTTTTTTTAGTAGATAGGGTTTTGCATCAAAAGCCATGGGTGGTTGCGTGGGAATGCCAATCAACCACCCATGGAACTCCCCCTTGGCATTAAGTAATGCGAATCCGCGTTTGGCGCTGCTTTTGTGAGTTTCCAGCACACAACTGTAATTTGTAGAAAGAAGTTTTACTCTGAATTGTGTCACTTTAGTGACACAAACACAGCTCAGAATCCTTGTAAATACACCCCTAACTAAGTAAAATACCCAACCGTGTCGTCTTGTATTTTTAATTTTTACCTGTTTTGGTACTTCTAAAAGCTATATATATTTTCTACAGTTAAGCCTGTCTTCTCTATGGCATATTACCAAGGGATGAGCTCAAGTTTAAATTACTCAAACCTTTACTAGACCCAACAAGATAATGTCATTATTGCTTCTGGTGGACTCCCAACCACCGCAACTAATAATCCTCTTTCTCACATTGGTGTTCAGTGGTAGGATCCAAAACTTGTGTTTAGCAGCACCACTAAGCTGTTAAGATGGAAATTAAAAATCCCAAAATTTAACCCAAAAAAATCTGACTTTTGTATTTTAAACTGGCATCAGGTTTCTGATTGAGGTAAATTAATATTTTCCTTATTATTTTAGATTAGAATATTTGCACCTTTGAAAAGTCTAAGGAACATGGCTTTGTGTCTGGCTAATCTGAAAATTCTCACAATGGTGGTGATGAACGTCCTATGTATAGAAAGATAATTGAAGCTCTGCCAGAATGCCAGCAAGGCAGACAATGAAAAGGCGCCCAGGCCCTGAGAAGAACTACACCAAGCACAGATCACCTCTGAGGAAGAAGAGACGGAAGCAACTCTATAGGATGAAGAGACAGAAGACCACCAGTCCAAGATTAATTTTTGGTGTACCATCCAGTGATGGGAGCTACGCAGACGCTGCCTGCATATACCCTTCTGAAAAGGTTATCTGCCAGACGAAGTTTAGTGACAAGCAATCAGCAAGGAAACTGCAGGTTAAACTGGCAGCCATAGCACTGAAGGAGAAGAAACTGGTAGTGGGAGAAAAGAGACTAGTCTTGAAGGAGAGTAAGGTGAGCTTAGGACTCTGGAGGTCCCAAAAAGATGATGGGAGCAACTATGAGATGTCTACAGTTGGGCCACACACTCCCTGATTGTCCAAGGGTAGTGTTGAGTTACTAAGCCAATCAAGACACAATTTCCCAGCACTGTAAGTTGTTACCACACCTGAATGTTCTGTCTGCACATAATGCTGATCAGGCCTGCTGATTTTAAAGTCCTTGGTGTTACCAAGGAACCGTGCTTGACATCTGTTAGTATCTAACGGCTAAACTAACCATCCCCTCCAATTGGTGCTGATGAATTGTATGTGCCTTTGCATAGCATGGTGTCTAATGCTTCCTACTTATATTTTGTAAATTGCTGCCAGTTTTCTAAATGTGCAAATGTGGGAATGCGAAGTGTGTTCAATACGTTTATATTTGCTAAACCAAGACATGACCTTTCTTGCACAGTTTTGTTCAGGAAAATCATTTGTTGTGGTATAAGGCAAACTCAAAGCAAAGCCTTGTTCCCCCAAACCTGACAAATTCCTTGTCCCCCAAATTACTTTGACATCAATAGTGTCCCTCCAAAAGTCAAACCCTTGTGTGGTCAGCTGGGAAAGAAATGAAGCAGAATTTATATGTGTGGTATTTGTCAGCATATTTTATTTTGCAGGTGATGGTGCAAGTTTATAAAAATAATGTATCATAACCAGAAAAATTAGCAAATGTCTGCACAAATGTCTTTGAACTACCTCGTGGTGGTGTAGGGAAATGTTTCCATTGTGTGTAATTAAAAACAGCACATGGAGTGCTTGCTTTATGCAGGAAATGATGACAAGAATTTTGAAAACAGAAGATTTCATCATAATTAGATGTACCTTTGTATAGTTCATCAGATGAGAAAACAGTAGAATGCTCTATATCTTCTAGGATTTAATGTTCTGTGTCTATATCCAAATAATCAGAGATAGTACTAGGGGTGACAATGTCATTCTGAGATAATTGAAAAAATATGGAATTTGTTAAAGTTCAGTGGGGCCATACACATCATACGATACACTATCCCAAACAATCCCATCAGGAACTGGAACAGCCGAAATGTTCACCAGGGAAAGGTCTTGTTGTGTAGTTTCAGATAACATAAACTGTGAGTTTGGTGGCAGACTGGCTCTGAGCACCCCCACTGAGAATGTTAGCCTTTCTGTTCTAGCTAGCTCGCAGTGCCACTTCTTATCGGGAAGAGAATAGTTTCTGGCAACATCAGAACATGACAACCCTGATCTCCCTGTATCGTGGAAACAATATACTACTTTTCGCTCAGTCACTCGTGCTCACTTATTTGGTCGGTTACAATAAGAGTTTATTACACAGTTGTTCTTCTAGTGTAAAATAGATGTGCTGCAACAACCTTTAGACAATAGCAGATATATATATAATTAGCAGTACATTGAAAATAAAAGGTCAGTACAGTTCTACCATCGTGCAATAATCGCGAATACATACATGAATATAAAGTGCATGATAAAAAGTGTGCATACTCCTACGATGCCTATCTAGATGTACCTAAGTGTACCTAGCATGTGAGTAGGTGTGAAGCCAAGAATCTCTCGAGGATTTAGTCTAACCCCATTACCTGAATTGAGAGAGTGTGGGGCCCCATCCTAGTCTCGAGTTGGACACTCCGTGAGGGGTGTGTTAGACCACTGTCAGCTGGAGCGTCTGCATGAAGGCGCCTCAGCGTCTCTGGTCAGTGTGTCGGCTTGGAAGTCTCGGTCTCCTCTTCCAACCCTAGTAAGATGCGCTGTATTTATACAGAAAGTATCTAGGGTTTCTTTGTCCCTTGTTTTTTGTATTAGCTATTGTTAGATTTGAGGATGACTTATGGGATGAACCTTGTACGTAGATATTAGGCAGGTGGTGTAGCCTATGCCTGGTTTCCAAGAACCCTTATGAATATTTATTTATACTGTATGAGTCTATTGATGAATTTATAGGATGGTATTGTTCAGGGAAAAACCCTCCTTCTGCACCCAGCCAGGACTAGAACCAGGTAAAGGTTCAATCCTAAATGCTCATTACTGTGTAGTGTAAGGGAGATAATGTAGGTGAAGGTATGATGTTACTCGGGCCTATATTAGGGTACCTATATGAAACATGAGCACCCACTCCTCTTCCGAATAGTCAACAATGATAAAAAAAATTCTATTAAACTACTCTTTTTACTAGCAGAAAAACACACAAAGCTAGCGGTATACCTCTAGGGCAGCACTGGATTTAACAATAACCCAACGTGTCTATTGGTGATATATTCCATTCACCACAAGTGTGCAATCTTGGTTAGCACCCGCCAGCACAATGCCGTTCCAGTTACTGGAGTGTACATGAAAAAACAGCACCAAATGCACCACTCAACTTATACAATATAATTTAAATGAGTCCATATCCTTAGAATTTTTTCTTTTCAAAGTATTCTTCTTTATTGTTCAGTTTGTCATGTAAATATTAAAACATCCAAAACAGCCAAAGCAGCCGACGCGTTTCGTCCGCCTCTGGACTTCTTCAGGGCAACAAAAGGATGTCACAGTCTTTATGTTCTTTCTTACTTTCTTCTCCCTCACTACTTCAATTTGTAGTGTTGCAGGAAATGATAATCAGTGTCATTTAAAGAATTGCAATCCAATGAAGAAAGGTTGTCTGCTAAGTAGCTCAAATGAATCATGTAAGTATAAGGGACGTCCTGTTCAGGAAGTCATCCAGTGATGAGAGCAGTTATATCACTCTCCAAGATACCCGATTCCGTATCGTTATACTGTTGAAGAAAACACCGACCCTGTCAAGTTGCAACTAGGTAGCAGCGCATAAAACCATCAGTGAGCTTCATAAAATATTGTCTTTAAAACCATTTAAAAATAGTCTAATGGGGGGGAGAATTTTTTTTCCTCCAAAAGTTAGTATTGGAAATGTCACTCTAAGCCAAAGTCCTAGTTGAGTTTCTTTATATAGGTCGAACCACTACAGGTGTCAGAAGGCCATGCTTTCCCAGCGTAAGCTTCAGTTAAAGGAAATGTTCCAAATTTAGTTGAGTTTTCAAACAAAAAGAAAAAAAACGAATTCTTTCCTAGCAAATGATGAGCCAATTATAGATTAAGAGTCCAAGCTGAGAGACGTAACATCGCGTTGTTCGCTGTTGCAGAGGACGATCCCTGTAACACCTCGCAGAGCACATCAATTGAGCACAGATGATACTCAGAACTGCCAATATCTGGTGCAGAGGCAGCTGGTGCTGTAGTCGATACCTGAGTGGTAGTGGAAGAGCTGATACTCAACACAGTTGTAGGAAAAGGCACCTGCGGGTTCTTGAGGAATGCAGCCATCAAGATTGAAATACGTTGGGGACATTGCCGAGCATGGACCCTCACCAGTTCCAGCATGGTACTCATGTCCAGTGGCGTTGCCGTTGGAAGTCTCAGACAGAGATCTAACACGCATTCTTCTCCTCAAAACAGGCATCGAAGAACAGGTAAGATGCAGTCCATTCAGACTGGTCTCAACAATAGGAACCAAGAGGCGCTTGGTTCCCGCAGGCAAGGTGTGCCCAGATGTTGTACCATGTGTTCACGGTATTTATGCTCCAGGAGTGCTTTTGCCATCTTGTCGGTGATTGGGCCGTCCATTGCGTAGCCGAAAAATTACAATCAGGATACCTGCTATTCAGGTAGGATCAGAGGAAGACCTCCAAAAATACTTCCCAATATGGAGTGTATAAAGTTTGGAATAACTCAGACGACTATCTGAAAGGTGCTTAGAAATCCTGACCCTGTGGTCTTAAATAGGTATACAATACCACTCGTATCAGACATATTAAAGATACGTCCGTGAAATGAGAGGGGCAGTTTGTACGTATGAGTGCCTGTATCTCAGCCGAGGTCCTTGCTTGAAGATCAAGGGTCTCCCGGGTGGACGTTAAGGGCACAGTTTGCTGTAAAAGCATGGCTTTCATTCTACTCAAAGTATCAAATTGGAGAAAGGAAACATAGCGGCGCCTCCCTGACTGCACTTGTTGGGGGAAACAATACCTTCATACAGCAAGTAACCCTGGAGTTCACCGTGACCAGATAGGCAATCCCCGGAAGCATCCCACAACAACCTTGATCATTCAGCATCAAGTAACTCCCATTCGAGAGCAGCTTGAATACCGGTGTAATCACGGCTGCTGGTGTCCCTTACAGGTGGCAGGACAGGTTCGCTACTGAACCATTACCAGCTCCGTGTAGTAAAATATCCTGGCACATGAGAGAACCACTCAAAGCGTTCTTGCAGTTTGTACCGCTTAGAAACACTTCTCGATCCACACTCCGGCATCGAAATCTGCACGGTAATTCCCAAGACTCCTTAATGTATTCCTTACCCATTTTTTCATATTTGCATGCCTGCTTTTGCTCAATGCAATATTGAAACTGAAAAGTAGTGACCGGTAGAGTTATGTGGCCATGGATTAGCCATTCTGTGGATGGTGATTCTGCTAGCGTAAATGGTAATCTATCCAGTTTTTCAATACGCAGCATTGTATATTTTGCTCCCCTTTTTGCCATTTCTACCTGTTTATCTGTTAGATTGTATTCAGAAAACAGAGACGTACTGTTGATAAAAGGCCATGGCACATAGCCTGCACGCAGAGATTGCAGCGTCCAGCTTAACAACATAATAGAACGTAACTGAGATTGCCCGTGTTGTAATATGGCCAAATCTTGTTCCAGTATGTCTATTGCAGAAGATACAATGTTGCCTAAGTAATATATCCTGGAGGTCAAAGTTGTTAAGCCATTATCCACTACCGCTAATGCTTTCTCTACATTAATATGGTCTATTACCAGTATTCACTCTGCGGCCACTTGTTGGGATATTTTCCAAATTTCATTGTAGGAAGCATAAATGCCAGCATATATGAAACCTTGGACGTGGTTTCCTGGGACTTAGTAAAAAATCCCTAAGATCCATGTCATGTGTGAGTAAGGATAAATGCTGTTTTACTTCTGTGAGTTTTGATGTTTCTAGCCAATCAAGGCACAACTTCCCAACACTGTAGGATGTCACTACCCCTGGATGCTCTCTTTGTACATAGCGTGGGTTTTGCCTATGGATACTGAACCCTTCGGTGGTACCCCAGAATCTTTGCTGACATTTATTCATGTCTATGAGCCAAACCAACCATCCTTTCCAAATAGGATCTGATCTATTGCACCGAAAAATGGCTTCTACTTCTACCCCTTCTTGTGAAGTTGAATTTTGCCACCCGTCCATCTGTGATGGTGTTGGAAACCGACGTGTGATCAGGTCCTTGTTCTTGGCTAGTCCAAGAAAGGATGTCTGTTGCACAGTGTCATTCAGAAATATCATCTGCTGTGGAATGAGTTGTGCTCTAAATAGCGCTTCTGTTCCCTGGACTTACCAGTCTCTAGAACCCCGGACTGATTTTAAGTCTATTGTGTCCTTCCATAGGTCAAAACCCTGTTCAGACAATCGGGTGATGAAGGAAGCAGAGTAAATCTGTTTGGTGTTTGTCAACACAATTTCAGTGCCAATGTGGATGTGACTTTATAATAAAATGACGTCGGGTCAGAAGTGTTAAACCCTGAAAAATATGAAAATTTCCGTGCAAATTTTTGCGAACTACCTTTTGGTGTTGTAGGGCAATGTTCCCACTGGTGGTACTCACAAACATTTCTATGTGTTATAGATTTGTGCAAGAAATGATGACCATAATTTTGGTAACAGTACAAGGTGTCATAGTCTGAAGTACTTTAAAGCATTTCAGTGTTTGGAAATGCGTCAGTTTTCTCTAAATCAGACAACATGTTATTAACAGTTTCAGAGTCCCAATCATGAGAAAATGTACTGGAGGTAGTGATATAATTCAATGAAATTTTAAATACATGAGAAATTTTTAAAAGTTCAGTTTGACCGAATATATCGAAATCAACCTTGTCCCAAATTATACCGTCCATTATAGGAACTGCTGTGATGTTCACTGATGACAAGTCTCTTTGTTCACGATGAGAAGATTGATGTGGCTTCAGAATCAAATTAACTTTTTCAGCTGCTAGTCTTTGTTGAAAGTATTGTCCATTAATAAGCATGCTAAAAGTAATAACTAAGCCTAGCCAGAAAAGAAAGAACAGTATCCCAGTAATTACCCAGAGTTCTACTGAAAGGGGATACCGGGTAAGTCTTTTTGAGAAAGTTCCGAAAGTCTGTAATCTGCTGCTTGCGTGATTTTTGGGCTGGCATTGTTTCTTGTTCACTTGGACCCAAGGAAAACGTATCAAACGTCATGAAGTAGCCAGAAGCAGTTCGATCAATTGTAGGAATGCATCAGGATTTTTTGAAACCGTAGTTTGCTCTTGTCGAGGCATGTTGACATAGACATCAGTATTTGGTCATATTGCCACTTGTGTGTTATTTTGAGTTTGATTTTGAAGATGAACTTCAGGTTCAAGGGAAACAAGTTCCATAGCATTGTAACAATGTCCTTCATTCCGTACAGAAGGCTCTTCGAACTTGATGAGTCTTTCCGTTTGAACTTCTTGAATTGTAGCGAGAGGAGGGCGTCTGCTACAGCAGAGTCCACGAGGCCTACTGTTTAGTATCTGCCACATAGTGTGGTTTGATTAAGTCAATTGAGACAAATCGTTTTTCCTTTTTCCTGGCAAGAGGCAGAAGTACAATTCTTGTTCCTTGAATTGCTAGGACAGGTACAGGCTTTCTTTATGATAGTCCAAATTCTTTTTTATCCGTTATTTTCTCTCTGACCAGATCCAAGACTTTTGGGATCCAGACAGGTCTTGCCGTGACTGCCTTGATTTCCCCAGTGGCAGTCTGTTTCAGGTGGACGTTACTTTGTTGTGTCCTGGATTCATGTAGATCCTGTAAAACAGCCAAACGATCATGGATATCAAATGGTTTCTCATCCGCTACTGTGCCTTCACAATCAATATCAGGTACCCACATTCTTGTCCCAAATAGAACCTCATATAAAGTGACACCCCCTAGGGAACTGCTTGGCTGGTTATTGAGAACTCGTTGTACCCCATATCTATGATTGACCCAACCACCGCCCTTGCCAAATACCCTAGCTGTTAAAGATTGCTTTAGGTGCCGGTTTTTCCTCCACAACCGAATTTCCCAAAGGATGGTACGGAGATGAGTACCGCAATGCTACCCCCATACTTTCCATGGCCTCTTTGTAAGCCCGGGAGCAAAACGCCGGGCCATGGTCAGAATGTAACGTGCCAACTGCGTATGTCCCTATAATGACTCGAAAATCTTTTATAACAGTTTGAGCATTAGCCGTGCGCTGAGGCCAAACCCATAGAAATCTTGAGCATGAATCCACTGCAACCATGACATACTTGTAGGCCCCATCTGATTGTAAGGGGCCGCAGTGGTCCAGATATACACAAGCAAGAGGTCTGTCTGATTTTAATAACGGTGTCTGTCCTGGGCGTGTTATTGTGGAGCCTTTCATCTGCTGGCAGATGTCACATTTCAAGACATAGTCTTTAGTTTGCTTTGTTAGACCTGGCCACCAATAGCGCTCTTTCAATAATGAAATAGTCACTGTAACGCCTGTATGTGCAGAGCCCAAACCCTTGTGTGCTGCAATAATCAAACGTTCCCTACAATCCATATTTGGTATTACTCTTTCCCCCACTATAGGAATCTGAGCATATGAAATGTTGTTTGCATCTAACTTGTAGGAGTACTTGAGTAGAAATTGCTATGGTACTGCTGAGCTGCCTTTGCACGAAGCAATGACAGCAACCATAATCTCACCGTCTATCCTCGTTTTTGAACGAGTGATTACAGCTACAGAAGTTGTGCGTACAGCCCCCTTCGCTGCTTCATCAGCCAATGAATTCGCTTCAACCTGAACGCTATCATGTTGATGACTCAGTGTATGAATCATGTGAGCCCGTGGTAGTTCGTTTCTGAGCTCAACTACATGTTCCCATAGCATTTTATGCTTAATTGTGCCACCTTTTGCTTCTTTGAACCCATTTTGTTCCCAATGGTGAAAATATTCATTGTATGATTGCACACAGTAAAAAGAATCACACACTATCAGTGTGGGGAATTCGCGACCCGTGTTTACCAGTGTCAGTATTAATGCTTTTAACTCTGCCAACTGTGCCATGCAGTCTCCTAGAGATTGCGTTTTGGTGCAACTTGGATGGGACTTTCCATCCTACATGTGACCTTTAATGATAGCACATGCTGCGCTATATTGTTGCTCACTCCCTATGCCCGGTTGAGCTGATCCATCAGTGTAAATTATATATTCATACTGATCTACAGGCAAGATTTCATTTGGTAGAGGGTATTCTTGTTCTTATTGCAGAAATGCTTGTGTTTTTAGACTTTGATCAAATCTGTATTCAACATCCGTTGCAGTAAGAGAATTAGCCCATTGTATCCATCTCGGATGTAAGGCTTTTGAATTTAGAATGCTAGCCTTTGCAACACCTTCTAAAGCTGGTACCGGTGTTACGACAATTATGCGTTTTCCCTGAGCCAGTGCTCTTTCTCTTACTACAGCGGTCTGAACTGCTGTCAGGATTTTTTCTGTTGAAATTAAACGTATTTCTGCGTTTGTGTACAGGTGTGATTTGTAAGCGATTGGTACCGTTTGGCCTTCATTCAAGGTTAGCATTGACCCGCAATTACTCAGATCACTAAGTTGCATGCGTTTGCCAGCGTCTGTAAGTGTTTTGAAGCTATCATGTCTTCTTGTAGTGGATGTAGGATGTTTCTTTGTTCCTGTGTCCATTGTCTAACTGAAAAGTCACATTTTATTAAGTCATAGAAAGGTTTTACTCTTTCCGCGTAACCCAAAATGTATGCTCTGCCGAAATTTAGGAATCCCAGTATTGATTGTACATTTTTTAAAATGATTTTAGAGGTTGAAGCAGCACACACTTTTCTAAAAAGTTAGCTGCCAAACTTTTCCCTTCACTTGAAAGCTCATATCCTAAAAACAGGACATTGAGCTGGGCAATTTTTGATTTTTTTAAATTAAATTTGAAGCCCTCAGACGCGAATCCCATAATTATGGTGCTCACCTTGGTCAAGTGCCTTTTTAAGTCAGCATACGCGTCCGTCAGATAAATATCATCCACATAGGACAATGCTTCCTCATCAAAATGTTGGAGTAATTTGGTTACTCTTGCTGAAAACAACTCTGGGCTGGTCTTATACCCTTGGGGGAGACAACAAAATTTTCGCTGCTACCCCAACGCTGAGAATGCGGTCAAATACCTGCTTACAGGTGTTATATTTGGCAGAAAAATCCATTTGAGATATCAAGTGTAGTTTTCTATTTTTTCCGCACAATGTTATTCATTAATGCGGCACTGTGTGCATTTTGGACAGCGAATGTCTTTGTGCAAGTGTTTAAATGTCTGTAATCTAAAACTAGACGATATGTATTGTCAGGTTTCATGACACAAAACAAAGGATTGTTCATTGATCAAGTGCAATTTTCGATCACCCCTTGGTATTCAAGTTGATCTAAGATCTCCCTGACCTGTTTTTTAGCTTCTTGCTTTATTGGATATTGTCTCTGTGCATTTGTTGAAACATTTGATGGGATCACGTGGTGGGTTGAATTCTCATCCCATCCAGCATGTTTTTTGTACAATGCTAGAGCTAGGGCAACTGCCCACTCCTGTGCATATGTGTGTTTTAGATGATTGGGAACGAGGTCGGAGAAGGCTGGAAAAATTACTGTTTCTCCCCTAGGGCAATCCATAACGAATGCTGGCGGCCAATCTTGTTCAGGATGTCATAACCAGATGACAAATTTTCCTAGGCTTGGCCCACTCCATTTGGAGTGTTATTTCATATAATTTATGTGGGACGCTCACCCTTTTATCTGGTGTTTCCACCGTGATGTAATCATTCAAGTCTGCTGTAACCAGAAATTCCACCAGGTTCTGGCGAGCTATTGTTACTTCTGCCGCACTGTCTAGCATCGTCTGAGTCCATTCCCCATTCAGAAGTTGCATCCTCAAAATTCTGAGCATGTCTGATCTTCAGGCCTGCAACTTTTTTCTTCTTAAACTAAGGTTTTGATTTTGGCTTTTTTTCTTTTTTGGAAGTATAGTCTTGAGCGTGCTGTTTGTCTCTGGACTTTGTACGCTCTTCTTGTCTTTCTGACAGTCCTTCCCTTTCTGAGTTTTTTGCTGAACCCTGAAAGAAACAAGAGGAACGTGTATCAGTATCCAGGTACCTGCCAGGTTTCCTAATATTATACCTATTCCTAAGGTTGTACCTCTTTTCAGAGTGCTCCTGTGGAGGAGATCTACCTCGGGATTGAGATCTGTTTTCTTTAAAGTTTTCTTGTTTTATATTATCCGGCTTCTTTTTAGAAGAAGTAGGTGTTTGCTTAGAAGTGTCCTTTTCAGGACTGCCAATCAGTTGCGGTTTTAAAGGTTTTCCATCCAAACTGTCTCCGCCTAACTCTGCATACGCAGTTTCAATTATTTTAGGTAGTTCGTGTTGTTGATCTATAGGACTGAACTCCCATAGGCGTTGGCTGATTGACACTGAAGCTGCCTCTCCTTTAATATTAGCTAGTATTATGGCTGATACCTAGACATAGTTACCTAGTAACTTCATCCCTAAGTTCAGAGCAGGTTCTGCTCCGTACTCGTTTTGTGTTTGTCTTAATACATCTGTTACCAATGCTAACAAGGGAATACCATGAGTTCTGGTATAAATTGCAGCAAAGACTGTACCCCAAGTGGTACAATCTTCTACTTGTGGTTTTACCTCCATGGGCAAGCAGACTGTTAGCAATCTGTGTTTTTCATACGGGGTAGTATTCGGGAATACTGCCTCGAGCTGAGTTATTTTCTGAGCTACCCCGAATGGCACGTTTCGTGGGCATTTTGCCCATTACCGCGTGTAACATTTGTGGTGTGATTTTAGTTGCTGTACCCTGAGATTGAATTCCATTTGTTGCAACTATTGCTAGTTGGACTGTGAAAGTCCTCATGACGACTTGCGTCAAGGTTCTATAGATTTTAATTAAATCTTTGTGTTTGTGTAAGTCTGCCTGTGGCATTGTGTCAATGTCAGGATGTGGTGTGTAGGCCACTAATATCGGCCATGTTGCCCCATCTCCTCCGAGCGGGCCTAATCTTACTCGTCCTCTCATGTGGGGTAGGACGCCTTTAAACCAGTATAAGTGTTCCTGGTACGTGAGTGGAATCTCTATTACCTCGAACGGGCCATATTCCAATGGTGCATCTCCCTCTGTGTAAATGTCTGTGTTCTCGCATCAGCTGCTGGGAATGTAACCCACAAATAAAATACCTGTTTTGTTCGATTCGTGTGCCTCAATCACGAAAGCTACTAAGCCACTCCTAGATGATAAACCATTTTCTAACAGTTTTAGCGTGATTGTATGCCTGTATTTTGGTGCAATTTGTAGTGCTCCCACATCTTCTTCTCCTGTTGACAGGTGTAGATCCACTACTGGGTAATTCCCTCTCTCAGTCATTTTGTAAAGAAGAAGTTTGTTCAAGGGAACTAAGACAAGGTTTTATTTAGGCCTGGGTGGTGAACTTCGCTCTGTTTGCGGTGTTTTCTGCACTCCGCATTCCACAGAGCTCAAGGAGTGCAGAAAACTCCGCTTCACGATGTGCAGTGGATTTTTTTCTTCGCTCGCAATCGCGTACAGTAAGTTTGCGATCGCGAACAGTAAGTTCACGAGGGCGAGCTGCTGCTTGGGTAGAATTTCTACCCAAGCGGCAGTAATATCAGCACAAACTGCAGTTCGCACTGTACTCCACAACTCATGGAACTTCGCAGAGATTTTTTGTAACTTCGCGAAGTTCCGCGTAGCAAAACTCGCCCAGGCCTGGTTTTATTACACAATTTTAGGAACACTGAGTCCTTCAAGCTTGATTAACCAACAGCTAATAAATAGGATTTTTCGCCTACTCAGCTGTGGCGGAGTTTGTGCCCACCCACTCCAGACGTCTCTGGTATTTTGTGAGTAGGGGTCTCTGAGAATAGTGAGACTGAACGACTCAGATTCCACTGTTAAATAAGTACCCAATAATGTTGGCGGCGCCATGTCGTGTAGTTCCTATATTACCTATACAGGATCTGCGCTTTCAGGATTTCAAAAACTGTGGGTTTGGTGGCAGACAGGCTCTGAGCACCCCCACCGAGAATGTTCTTTCTGTTTTTGCTAGCTCACAGAACTACTAGAATCTCTTCTTATCAGGGAGAGAATAGTTTCTGGCAACCTCAGAACATGACAACCTTGATCCCCCAGGATCGTGGAAACAATATACTACTTTTAGCTCAGTCACTCGTGTTCAATTAGTCGGTCTCAGAGAGTTACACAGAAGAAACAGTTGGGCGTGCTACAATAAGAATCTATTACACAGTTGTTCTTCTAGTGTAAAATAAATGTGCTGCAACAACCGTTAGACAGTAGCAGATATATATAATTAGCAGTAATGTGAAAATAAAAGGATAGTACAGTTCTACCATCTTGCAATAATCATGAATACATACATGAATATAAAATGCATGATAAAAAGTGCGCATACTCCTACGATACCTAACTGTACCTAGCATGTGAGAAGGTGTGAAGCCAAGAATCCCTCTAGGATTTAGTCTAACCCCATTACCCGAAGTGAGAGAGTGTGGGACCCTGTCCTGGTCTCGAGTTGGACACCCCACGAGGGATGTGTGAGACCACTGTCAGCTGGAGCGTCTGCATGTAGGAGCCTCTGCGTCTCTGGTCAGTGTGTTGGCCTTGAAGGCTCAGTCTTCTCTTCCATCCCTAGTAAGATGTGCTGTATTTATACAGAAAGTATCTAGGGTTTCTTTGTCCCTTGTTTCTTGTATTAGCCATGGTTAGATTTGAGGATAACGTATGGGATGAACCTTGTATGTAGATATTAGGCAGGTGGTGTAGCCTCTTGCCTGGTTTCCAAGAGCCCTTATGAATATTCATTCATACTGTATGAGTCTATTGATGAAGTTATAGGATGCTATTGTTCAGGGAAAAACCCTCCTTCGGCGCCCATGACTAGAACTAGGTAAAGGTTCAATCTCAAACGCTTGTTACTGTGTAGTATAAGGGAGATAATGTAGGTGAAGGTGTATGATATTACTTGGGCCTATATTAGGGTTCTTATATGAAACATAACAGTCTCTGAGTTAGCGGTGTGATGTCAAATGTCGTTTGAGTACCTTGTTCACCAGTTTTACTGCAGAGTGTTCTGGCAGATAATGTCCATTTAGACGCTGGAAAAAACTGTCACCAAACTGTTAGAGTCGGGGATCTCTGGTTGGCGCAAGGTTGCCCTTGCGTCAAGCAGGAACCCTCTCCTCCACGTCAGGGCGCAGGATAACCCCTCGCGAATGACCCTTGCTCACCCTCTAGGTGCGTGGCGTGAGCAGCCAAGGCGATTCCTCAGGCGTTGTTGGTTAAGCACTTACAATCATACACACAGTAAATACATCAATCCCCCCCAGAAACGGACACCAGACTTGGATATATATAAAAATACGCTTCTTTATGTAAAAATAGGTATATATATCTCAGCAGACTTATCACAAGACCAATAACGTTTTCGCTATGCCACCAGGTTGTAAAGCAGGCAAATGTTCTTTGTTCGTAGTTTCAAATGGATACTTTGTAGTCTCTTGCAAATGTTACTTGTGGTTCCAGTGCTCACAGCGATCGGCTCCTGCGAACGGGGAAATAAGGCGTTGCGGGCCCCGAGCCCGATACTGGAACTTCCTTAGGGATGTGGAGAGTCGGCACAGGTCGGTGCGGCTCTCAGCTTAAGAAGTGTTCTTGGGTCCTCAATCAGCAGGTGTGGGCAAGTAGGCAGGCGCGGCCAGCGACCCTTTAGCACGGCGGTGCAGGAGGGTCTCCACAGCGGGGGCGGCGCGGCCTGAGATGTCCGGGGATAGCGAAGCGGGGTCACAGGGCACAGTCAGTGCAGCTGGATGACCCGGCGTAGATCACAGTCATCGGACGGCTTCCGGCAGGAGGGGTGATAGCGCGGTCAGCGCGCTCCAGTAGCAGGCGGTGACAGGGATGCAGGCGGCCTGGCCCGGGGACAGAGAGCGGCTCGGGACGAGGCGGGGCTCTCACGGGTTTGAGGCAGGCAAGCTTCTGAGTGTCACGGCCCTAGGAGGGGCGATGAGGGGCGCAGTCTCTTTTCCAGCGGGATGCACACACGGCTCGAATTGGAGGACGAGCAAAAGCACAGAGAACCCACTGGTCCTGGGGTTCAGTTCAGGGGGCAAGCACAGATCAAGCCCTTGGAGAATGTTTCAAGCACAAAGCAGCAAAGTCTTTTCAGTAGTCTCTTCCTCTCCTTTCTCAGCAAGGCAAGCAGCAGGCCAGCTCCTCCAGCGTCTTCTTCTCCTTCTAGTCGGGCAGAGGTTATTTGTGGTAAAACAGGATTCTGATTTCTTAGGAGCCAGGCTCCTACTTTTATACCGTGATTCTTTTGTTCTTTAGCGCCAGGGGGCCTGGGCCTGGCTCAGTCCAGTTCTGGAGCACTTTGTTATGGTGACTCTGCTCTTTCCTTTCAGCAGCAGGGCAGAGACATCAGCCGCCCCACAGGGGGCGGCGCCGGCTTTGTGGTGGCAGAGCACAGGTCTATTCAAGAGTCCAGGTGTACTCCTCCCACCCATCCTGGTGTCATCTCCCGGCCCACCACCTGGCAGCCAACCTGTCTCTGGGGATCCCCCCACCCTGCTCCTTACTGTTGCCAGGCAGAACACACACACACAGCAGAGGCGGACTGAGATGGTCAGGTCAGTAAATACTAACTTTCTAAAAGTAGTATTTACAAACCCAGGATATTAAAAATAAACTTGACTACAAGAAGTATTTTATTATTCTGAGTTCAGGCATACTAAACGTGACACTCTACCATGCTCTCTGAGTCCACTGGGGTCACAGCGTTGGCGTGATCCCAGCAGCCCATTCTGGCCTATGGAGAGCAGGTAGCCTTCAATAGTGAAAAACGACAAGGGCTGTAATTCACTACTAAGACATGCCACACACATCAGGGCATGTCCTACCTTATGCCTACAATGCACCCTGCCCTTGGGCCTACCAGAGGGGTGGCTAATATGTAGGTAAGGGAAGGTTTAGGGACTGGCAAGTGGGGGCACTTGCGCAGTCAGCGCGACGGTCCCAGACCGCGCACAGGGTCTGCGGTGGCAGACCCTAGACACATTTTACAAGGCCGCTTTCTGGGGGTGGCGCAACCAGCGCTGCAAGCCCACCAGCAGCATTGGCATTCACAAGCCCTGGCACCCCTGGTGCACTTTACTGGGGACTGACAGTGAATCCAATAAACCAATCATGGACATCAATTACAGGTACACTTTACCTCGGGAGCACTTGCACTGCGGCACGGATTAGCCGTGGCGCAGTGCCCTGAGCGGACAACACCAGCAAAACAATCGAGGCACACCATCAAAAAGTGGAAGGGAAAACTCACGCCAAGGTGCCAGGTCTAACACGTGTCCCCTCCAGCTGAAATGTGGGGAGAACTACCCTTGCCCAGGGGGTTCCTCGTCACTAAGGCGGAAATACCTGGACAGACCGTCAGCGTTGGCGTGATCTGTACCAGGACGGTGTTCCACCGTAAAGTCCATACCCTGTAGGGAGATGGACCACCTCAACAGCTTCGGGTTCTCACCCCTCATTTGCATCAACCATCTGAGGGGCCTGTGGTCCGCCTGAACCCGGAAGTGAGACCCAAACAAGTAGGGTCTTAGCTTCTTCAGCGCCCAGACCACAGCAAATGCTTCTCGCTCAATTGCACTCCACCTACTTTCCCGTGGAAGTAACCTCCTACTGATGAAGGCTACGGGTTGGTCCCAGCCCTCCTCAGTCATCTGTGAGAGAACAGCCCCTACACCATGCTCTGAAGCGTCTGTCTGTACTAGGAATTCCTTGGAGAAGTCAGGGGCCAAGAGCACGGGCGCCGTGCACATGGCAGTCTTCAGGGTGTCGAAAGCTTTCTGACAGGTGTCAGTCCAAATCACGTTCCTGGGCTGCTTCTTGGAAGTCAGCTCTGTCAAGGGGGCAACAATCGTTCCATAGCCCTTGACAAACCTCCTGTAGTACCCAGTGAGCCCCAGGAAGGCCCTCACTGCGGTCTGCGTCTTGGGGGGTTCCCAAGCCAGGATGGTCTCAATTTTGGGTTGCAAGGGTGCCACCTTGCCACTCCCCACTTGGTGTCCCAAGTACACCACGGAACCCTGCCCGATCTGGCACTTGCTTGCCTTGATCGTGAGGCCTGCTCGGCGCAGAGCCATCAACACTTCCCAGAGGTGGCGCAGGTGTTCGGGCCAGGTGGCACTGAACACTGCAATGTCATCCAGGTAGGCGGCACTGAACGCATCCAGCCCAACCAGTACCTGGTTGACCAACCTCTGAAAGGTGGCAGGGGCATTCTTCATTCCAAATGGCATGACTCGGAACTGGAATTGCCCATCTGGAGTAGAGAATGCTGACCTCTCTTTGGCCCCATCGGTCAAGGCGATCTGCCAGTACCCAGACGTCAAATCAAACATGCTGAGGAACCGGGCAGCCCCCAGCCGATCAATGAGCTCATCAGCTCTGGGGATGGGGTGCGCGTCAGTCTTCGTCACTGAATTGAGTCCTCTGTAGTCCACACAGAACCGGAGTTCAGGTGTGGCTCCCGGCGCAGCAGCCTTTGGGACCAAGACCACGGGGCTGGACCAAGGACTGCTGGAGGACTCAACCACCCCTAGCGCAAGCGTTTTGGAGACATCCTCCTTGATGCAATCTCTGACCCTGTCAGTTACCCTGTAAGCCTTGTGCTTCACAGGTAAGCTGTCTCCTGTGTCCACATCATGGACGCACCAATCTGTGACACCAGGAACCAGGGAGAATCTATCGGAGAACTGCCCCAGCAAGTGGCGGCAATCTTCCTGTTGTTCGGGCGTCAGGGTGGGTGAGAGGTTAACTCCATCCACTGACCCATCTTTCTCAGAGGCCACTAAGAGGTCAGGAAGAGGCTCGGTCTCCTCTTCTATTCCATCGTCAGTGGCCAGCAGCATGCCCACTTCGGTCCTCTCTAAGTGGGGCTTAAGGCGGTTAACATGTAGGACCCTCAAAGGGTTCCTGGGAGACTGCATGTCCACCAAGTAGGTGATAGGACTTTTGCGCTCCACAACCTCAAATGGACCTGTCCACTTATCCTGAAGTGCACAAGGCTCCACTGGGGCCAAGACCCACACCTTTTGTCCAGGTTGAAGCTCTACCAGAGTGGCATTCCGGTCGTACCACCGCTTCATCTCCTCCTGGCTGGCTTCCAGATTTGCCTCAGCAAGTTGCCTGAAACGCCGAGTCTGGTTTCGGAAGGCCAGCATGTAACTATATACATTCTGGGGAGGTTTCCTGGGAGATTGCTCCCAGCCTTCCTTTACCAAACTCAGAGGTCCTCTTACCGGGTGACCATACAGAAGCTCAAAGGGGCTGAATCCTAGAGACTTCTGTGGCACCTCTCGGTAAGCGAAGAGCAGGCATGGCAAGAGGACGTCCCACTTACGCCTCATCGGACCGTCCAGGCCCATGATCATGCCTTTGAGGGTTCGGTTGAATCTCTCAACCAACCCATTTCCTTGGGGGTGGTAAGGAGTGGTGAACTTGTAAGTTACCCCACACTCCTTCCACAGGGATTTCATATATGTGGATATGAAATTGGTCCCCCTGTCACTCACCACCTCTAGAGGGAATCCCACTCGGGAGAAAATTCCCATCAGTGCCCGTCCCACCATGGGGGCCGTCACTGTCCTCAGAGGGATGGCTTCAGGGTACCGGGTGGCATGGTCCACCAAGACCAGGATGAACCTGTTGCCCAGGGCTGTCTTGGGGTCCAGAGGCCCCACAATATCAATACCCACTCGTTGGAATGGCGTACCGACCACAGGGAAAGGTTGCAGAGGAGCCTTGTGCTTCCCTCCGCTCTTACCACTTGCCTGGCAAGTCTGACAGGTTCGGCAGTAGGAATCTGAATTCTTATGCATTTGGGGCCAGTAAAAGTGGGTGACAAGCCTGTCATAGGTCTTGTCCATCCCCAAATGTCCTGCTAACGGCACATCGTGAGCCAGCCCCAGTAGGAAGGTTCTGAACTTCTGGGGTACCACCAGCACACGGGCTGACCCAGGTTCAGCAGCCTTAGGCTCGGAATACAGGAGGTCACTCTCCCAGTACACGTAGTGTGTTTTGGCCTGAACACCATTGGCCTGGTCTGCAGCCTGTTGCCGCATACCCACGAGAGAAGGGCATTCTTTCTGCTCCCTGCAGAATTCCTCCCTGGAGGGACCTCCTTCTTGCTGCCAATGGGTCAGCTCAGGCAGGTCTCCCAGCTCGGCAATCTGTTCCCCGGTAGGCTCCAGAGCATCCCCCTCAGGGTCTACTTCCTCCTGGGCCGTGGGAACTTTGGGGGCCGGTTTCCCGCGCCTCCTGCGCCTTCTCCCTAAGGCCGGTTCCTGGACCTCTCCCTCAGGCTCCAGGACCCTCTCAACACCCCTACTGGCTGCCATGGACCGGGTGGTCACGCACGCCCAGTCGGGTAGACCCACCATCCTCAGATGCGTGGTCTTCTCCACCTTTTCCCAAGGGGAGCTCTCCAGGTCGTTCCCTAGCAGACAGTCTACAGGCATGTCAGTTCTCACAGCGACTTGTCGAGTACCAGAGACCTCCCCCCACTCAAAGGGAACTTGAGCCATTGGACAACGACTCTCTATGTTGTCAGCATTGACAACCCTACAGTAGGCATTGGGTACAATCTGCTCTTGAGACACCAGGTGTTGCCTCACCGAGGTCACGCTGGCTCCTGTATCTCTAAGAGCTTCCACCTTCTTTCTATTGATGGTCACTACTTGCCCATATTTCTTAGTGTTCGAGGGTAAGTAGGTTTCAGGGACCATCTCACTGTCTCCTAGCGAGACTAGGGTCATCTGCCCGGGACCCCCACCCTCCTGGACTGCTACCTCCTCCCCAAAGTTAACACTAGCTACTTGCCGGGGTGGAGCACCAGTGGGTGCGGTCTTACCAAACAGGCGACACTTAGGATCAGAGGCAATGTGACCCGGGTCACCACACCTATAACAATTGAAGGGCCCCTTTGGAACAGGTCTACCTGTCGGGGCCCCGTTCTGCTGCGGGGGTGGGGGAGGCTGAGAACCCTTCTGCTGGTTCCCTTGGGGATTACTTTGGGGGCCTTTTTGGAACCCTTTCTGTTTACCCCTGTCCCCCCCACTCTTCTGCTGGGGACCCTGCCCACCTTTGGCGGAGTCTCCCACTTGACCCTTGTGGACCCTGGTGCTGAGCCAGCGGTCCGCCTCCTCAGCAAGCTTCCTCGGGTTGGACAGCTTGCTATCAATCAGGTGCTGGCGTAGCTCAGGAAAACATTGACTGGACAAGTGCTCCCATGCAATTAAATCAAGCAGCCCTTGATAATCATTCACTTTGCTACCCTTCACCCAACCATCCAGCGCTCTGCAGAAAAAGGTCACATACTCCACATACGTACTCTCAGGGATCTTCTTCGTCTCCCTGAACCGCTGTCTATATAGCTCCGGAGTTAACCCATACCTGTTCATTAAAGCTTCCTTCATATGGGGGTATGAGGCTTGGAGATCTAAGGGTAAATCTAACAGTGTGTCACGCCCTTCAGCAAGGAACCTTCCCCACAACCCCGCTCCCCAGTCTTTCTCAGGGACCCGGTGTGAAGACATGGCCACCTCGTAGGCTCTAAACCACTGCCCTATGTCATCCTTTCTAAAATACTCCTTTACTACATCTTTGGGGATGTACACCTTGGACTCTACCTGCACTGGTGGAGTGCTGCCACCAGAAGGAGCGGTATCCAAACTTTTCGCCTTCAGCTCCAACTCCTTCAATCTTATATCATGATCCATTTGGCGTTGTTGTGCCTCCAGGGCCAACTTCTGCTTTTCCATTTCCATTTGTCCTGCCAACTTTGCCATCTCCATTGCATGCGCCCTGTCTGCTGCCCTGTCTGCCAGCTCCTCTGGCGACCAAACTCTGCTGGGCTCCTCAAGGTTGTCGGGTGGAACGATGTCCCCCGCATTCCGTGGGTCTCTTGACTCCTTCCAGGCTCTCAGCGCCTTGGTGTACTGGGTCTTCCTCTTGAATCCAGCATGGGGGACTCGGAATTTTACACTGTAGCCTTTCAATTGCTCCATCGAGTAGCCTTCCAGTCTCTCCCAATCCACCTCATCTATTCCAGAAATCACAGAGAGCGCTCTTCCAGCAGAGAGTGAGCCAGGAATGGTTGCAGTAATGGCAGATGTCTCAACAAAGTTCCAAAAATGAAAACCTGTGGCTGCGTTATTTGGTCTGCTCTCACTATCTGGTGATTAATAATTCACTGTATGTAAATTACAAGTGCAAATCCGAAATCCCACCCGCTGCCAACAATGTTAGAGTCGGGGATCTCTGGTTGGCGCAAGGTTGCCCTTGCGTCAAGCAGGAACCCTCTCCTTCACGTCAGGGCGCAGGATAACCCCTCGCGAATGACCCTTGCTCACCCTCTAGGTGCGTGGCGTGAGCAGCCAAGGCGATTCCTCAGGCGTTGTTGGTTAAGCACTTACAATCATACACACAGTAAATACATCAATCCCCCCCAGAAACGGACACCAGACTTG
Source organism: Triturus cristatus (assembly GCF_964204655.1). Lineage (NCBI taxonomy): Eukaryota > Metazoa > Chordata > Amphibia > Caudata > Salamandridae > Triturus > Triturus cristatus. Next base: position 267,296,853 of record NC_140581.1, read on the forward strand.
GATATATATACAAATACGCTTCTTTATGTAAAAATAGGTATATATATCTCAGCAGACTTATCACAAGACCAATAACGTTTTCGCTATGCCACCAGGTTGTAAAGCAGGCAAATGTTCTTTGTTCGTAGTTTCAAATGGATACTTTGTAGTCTCTTGCAAATGTTACTTGTGGTTCCAATACTCACAGCGATCGGCTCCTGCGAACGGGGAAATAAGGCGTTGCGGGCCCCGAGCCCGATACTGGAACTTCCTTAGGGATGTGGAGAGTCGGCACAGGTCGGTGCGGCTCTCAGCTTAAGAAGTGTTCTTGGGTCCTCAATCAGCAGGTGTGGGCAAGTAGGCAGGCGCGGCCAGCGACCCTTTAGCACGGCGGTGCAGGAGGGTCTCCACAGCGGGGGCGGCGCGTCCTGAGATGTCCGGGGATAGCGAAGCGGGGTCACAGGGCACAGTCAGTGCAGCTGGATGACCCGGCGTAGATCACAGTCATCGGACGGCTTCCGGCGGGAGGGGTGATAGCGCGGTCAGCGCGCTCCAGTAGCAGGCGGTGACAGGGATGCAGGCGGCCTGGCCCGGGGACAGAGAGCGGCTCGGGACGGAGCGGGGCTCTCACGGGTTTGAGGCAGGCAAGCTTCTGAGTGTCACGGCCCTAGGAGGGGCGATGAGGGGCGCAGTCTCTTTTCCAGCGGGATGCACACACGGCTCGAATTGGAGGACGAGCAAAAGCACAGAGAACCCACTGGTCCTGGGGTTCAGTTCAGGGGGCAAGCTCAGATCAAGCCCTTGGAGAATGTTTCAAGCACAAAGCAGCAAAGTCTTTTCAGTAGTCTCTTCCTCTCCTTTCTCAGCAAGGCAAGCAGCAGGCCAGCTCCTCCAGCGTCTTCTTCTCCTTCTAGTCGGGCAGAGGTTCTTTGTGGTAAAACAGGATTCTGATTTCTTAGGAGCCAGGCTCCTACTTTTATACCGTGATTCTTTTGTTCTTTAGCGCCAGGGGGCCTGGGCCTGGCTCAGTCCAGTTCTGGAGCACTTTGTTATGGTGACTCTGCTCTTTCCTTTCAGCAGCAGGGCAGAGACATCAGCCGCCCCACAGGGGGCGGCGCCGGCTTTGTGGTGGCAGAGCACAGGTCTATTCAAGAGTCCAGGTGTACTCCTCCCACCCATCCTGGTGTCATCTCCCGGCCCACCACCTGGCAGCCAACCTGTCTCTGGGGATCCCCCCACCCTGCTCCTTACTGTTGCCAGGCAGAACACACACACACAGCAGAGGCGGACTGAGATGGTCAGGTCAGTAAATACTAACTTTCTAAAAGTAGTATTTACAAACCCAGGATATTAAAAATAAACTTGACTACAAGAAGTATTTTATTATTCTGAGTTCAGGCATACTAAACGTGACACTCTACCATGCTCTCTGAGTCCACTGGGGTCACAGCGTTGGCGTGATCCCAGCAGCGGGGAACCACCTTTACAACGCAACTTTTACAACGCTATGCTATTACAACGCATTTTTTACAACGCAAAAACTTTTACAACGCATGCTTTTACAACGCGTGCCATTATATGGTAAGTACTGTTACAACGCATATACCTTTACAACGCATTATGTGAAAATGCCTTTACAACGCATTCATTTACAATGCATGGCTTTACAACGCAAGATGTTATATGGTAAGTACTTTTACAACGCATATACTATTACAACGCATTTTTTTTTCTTTGTGTTTCCATTTAAAAAAATATTTATCTTGTTTAATTATTTTTAAAAAAGCATTTGTAATTTGACAAAAGTTATTTGTTTTTCAAAATATTAATACTAGAGTATTTTGTCTAGTAGAAATGTTTGGATGGATAGTAGTTAAATTAATACTTGAGTATTTTAATTATTTATAATAAAGCAATATTAATTTTTAAAAAGTGAGTAGTTAATTAAAATATTAAGACTTGAGTATTTTGTCTAGTAGTAATGTTTGGTTGGATAGCAGTTAAATTAATACTTGAGTATTTTAATATTTATACTTGGCCATTTAGTTTAGTAGGAATGTTTTGTTGGATAGTTAAAAAACTAAAAGATTTTTAAAATATTAAAAGTTGATACTTAATAATTACCAAATTTAAGAGTTGAGTATTTTTCTAAATTGAATGTGTTTTTAAAAAAAAATAATGGAGTATTTAATATTATAATTTAAATAAATATGAGTGAGTACCTAATTTAAAATACTAGAGTATTTTTATCACATATGAAAAGACTAGAGTATTTATAAGTACAAAAGACAGTGCCCTTTTTTAAAGAAATGGAAGAGTATTTTTGGTTTAATTATTATAAAAATAATATAATTTTATTTTTAAAATAAAAAAAAATAATATAAAAATTAAAAGAGTAATATATTTACAAATGTATCATTAATAAAGTTTGAAAATTAGAAAAAACATTTATAACTTACTTTTTGTAATAAATTCCCACGCTTTTCCATTGTAGTCTATGAGCGTCTTTGTCCTTCATTTATTTTGGCAGCCTTAGAATATACAACCCGCGGAACAAGAAAAGAAGGTACAGAAAGTGAAGTAAGAGAAAGTTTTGAAGGGAAAAGACAATAGAGTCAAGGTAAGGAACATATTTAGTTAATTTACATTTATTTAATTACAATATTGGTGTTTACAAAAATTAATTTAAAATAATGACAGTAAACAATTTTTGATTTCACATTTTTATTTGTTTTAAAAATCATGAAAAAAATAAGCATATTTTTCATAAATTTTTCAAAGTAAGTTTGATTTTTATTACGAAATATATATATTTTATTTACAGATATTAACATTTATTTACAGTAGAATTTAAAAAAGTAGTCCGCCATAAATTGAGATGCACGCGATGACGTAAGAACGTGAGCGTCGACGTAATGCGCCATTTTGCAGAGCATCGGAGGAGGAAGCAGCAGGAAGCTGATCTGCGTCCAGGTAGGAAATGTTTTCAGTTGATATTATAGATTAAACATTTAAAAGGGATACATATATAGTAAGGAAAGAATAAGGGGAGGTTGCTGGAAAACTAATAGATGTCTTAAATGTTGTTAAACATGTCCACATTAATGTCATTAATACATGACTATGTCGGGTCGCTTATAGTAAGTTAGTTATTTAAAAAAAGTATGTAACTCTTACAAAATTAAAAGTTACTGTTCAGACAGTTGATTTTTTTATTTACGAAGTAAAATACGTACTGTCGATCTTCATTTCTAAGTTCAAAAATTGTGCGTACTTGTAAATTTTGTAAATGAAAAATTGAAATACAAATGATGATTCAGCTGCAAAGTGCATTTCGGAATATGGTTTGATTTGTATATTATACATCTGTTTGAAATTTGGTGTTTGATTTTGACGGGATTTAAATTGGATTTTTTCGGTAATTTGAAAAATGGAGTTCCGATAATGAAAAGTGGTTCAAATTCGATGGAACAGTTAATTTGTACTAATTGGTTTATTTTGGTGGAAATGAAGATTTGTATTAAATAAAAAAAAAAACCCGACTTGTTTGTTTGAAAACATTTTTAGAAAAAAAAAATTTGTATGCCAATTGAATTTTAAAAATTACTATAATTTAAAGCAAAGCAGGAAAGTAAGTACATTCATTGTTTTAAAAAGAAAGAATGTTAGATAGATTTTCCAGGTAGTCTATAGCCACACACAACGAAAACTGTTGCAGAATTGCCAATAGTCTCTCAGACATTTCCCTTGTTTTGACTGTTACTCGTGGGTTTAGACTACCTGCGAGTGTTTGTGCTATTCTCATTTCTTGGAAACTTTGCTCCTTCTTCAAAGTTTCCAAAAATGAGTAGAAGTTAGGATGTGGTTTTCCAATTGTATGATTGAAGGAGTTATGCCACCCCTCAATGGCATTGTTTGTTTTGGCATCTCCCTCTAAACAACTCGTGTAGCAGTTCCACCACTCCACATGGAATCGTGGCTTCCTCCTGCGACCCGATCTGCTTAGGTGTCCAATCCATGTGTCCTCAAAATAATTTAGAATGGGTGCCAATTTATCCTCGTTACTCGTATAATAAACAGATTCTATAATTGCAGTGTAGTACTCGTCCACACTATCGGGAGGAACAAAACAAAGTGCAGTTAATTTTTTAAGTTCAAACTGTAGTTTGCTATCCCGAGAATATTCTGCAACTAGGGATGTTTTCTGTAGTTTACGCCAAAATGCCTGCGAAAAATGGAAGAAACATCCCTGAATTTGGGTATCCGTGTACGTTTTAGTGATCACATTGATCATGCTCAATTCGAAATCAATAATTATTTTTCGAGGACTTGCAGATGTTTTGCTTTTAATCACTGATAAAAGTTCAGTGTATGTTGCAGAAGTCTTATCAGGTAGCAAACTATACACTAAGGGAATTACACTATTGTTAATTTTAGCATGTATAGTGTAAATTTGAGTGAAAGGATGGGGTGTACTTTTCCCATCCATCATCCAAATTTCACTACTTTCTAACTTAGCAAGGTTACGTGGGGTACTAAAAATTAGAATACGTTTCTGAGGGTTTTCGTTGTCATGCAGAAGGAAAGGTTCATCAGAAAAAGAAATAGAAAGATCATGAGGAATTCTAATGTCAGAGAATGTATGTGGTGTAGACAATTGAATATTACTTGCCTGCTTTTGTCTCTGAATAATTCTTCTCAAATTGGGTATTATAGGCATGTTACTAGCAACATGACTGGGGACATGCTGTGCAACCTCCCTTAAAATTGATCCTGTAGAATCATTGGAGGTGCTTGCAATTGCTTTCATCTCATTTATTGTCTCTCTGATTTCTACATCCATTGCAGAGGCAGAGTGGTTATGTTCAGTGGTTTTCACAACCAAATTATCAACAGTAACCGCTCTGCCACTGCAATGGGTAGTGTAGTATTGCACGCACCTCCAATGATTTCTAGTTAAACTTATTCTTTCCTTACTATATATGTATCCACCATGGTTTAACAAATTTTTGCCCTTCCTGGATTTAAGGTAGTTGGCTGCTCCAAGGCTAGACATTATCTGAAAAAAGGAGAAAAGTTAAAAAAATTAGCATGATATAATTTACGATTTTTTTACAACATAACTTTTACTCTATCCATTATTTTGCCTACTGATGCACCTTCATGGAGTAAAAATAGTAAATTGTTACCCCTACACTATCCAACACTTTCCCTACTGATGCACCTTCCTGGAGTTAGAATAGGAAATTGATACCCCTACACTATCCAACACTTTCCCTAGTGATGCACCTTCCTGGAGTTAGAATAGTAAATAGATACCCCTACACTATCCAACACTTTCCCTACTGCTGCACCTTCCTGGAGTTAGAATAGTAAATTGATACCCCTACACTATCCAACACTTTCCCTACTGATTCACCTTCCTGGAGTTAGAATAGTAAATTGATACCCCTACACTATCCAACACTTTCCCTACTGATGCACCTTCCTGGAGTTAGAATAGTAAATTGATACCCCTACACTATCCAACACTTTCCCTACTGCTGCACCTTCCTGGAGTTAGAATAGTAAATTGATACCCCTACACTATCCAACATTTTCCCTACTGATGCACCTTCCTGGAGTTAGAATAGTAAATTGATACCCCTACACTATCCAACACTTTCCCTACTGATGCACCTTCCTGGAGTTAGAATAGTAAATTGATACCCCTACACTATCCAACATTTTCCCTGCTGATGCACCTTCCTGGAGTTAGAATAGTAAATCGATACCCCTACACTATCCAACACTTTCCCTACTGCTGCACCTTCCTGGAGTTAGAATAGTAAATTGATACCCCTACACTATCCAACACTTTCCCTACTGCAGTACCTTCCTGGAGTTAGAATAGTCAATTGATACCCCTACACTATCCAACACTTTCCCTACTGATGCACCTTCCTGGAGTTAGAATAGTAAATTGATACCCCTACACTATCCAACACTTTCCCTACTGATGCACCTTCCTGGAGTTAGAATAGTAAATTGATACCCCTACACTATCCAACACTTTCCCTACTGATGCACCTTCCTGGAGTTAGAATAGTCAATTGATACCCCTACACTATCCAACACTTTCCCTACTGATGCACCTTCCTGGAGTTAGAATAGTAAATTGATACCCCTACACTATCCAACACTTTCCCTACTGATGCACCTTCCTGGAGTTAGAATAGTAAATTGATACCCCTACACTATCCAACACTTTCCCTACTGATGCACCTTCCTGGAGTTAGAATAGTAAATTGATACCCCTACACTATCAAACACTTTCCCTACTGATGCACCTTCCTGGAGTTAGAATAGTAAATTGATACCCCTACACTATCCAACACTTTCCCTACTGATGCACCTTCCTGGAGTTAGAATAGTAAATTGATACCCCTACACTATCCAACACTTTCCCTACTGATGCACCTTCCTGGAGTTAGAATAGTAAATTGATACCCCTACACTATCCAACACTTTCCCTACTGCTGCACCTTCCTGGAGTTAGAATAGTAAATTGATACCCCTACACTATCCAACACTTTCCCTACTGATGCACCTTCCTGGAGTTAGAATAGTAAATTGATACCCCTACACTATCCAACATTTTCCCTACTGATGCACCTTCCTGGAGTAAGAATAGTAAATTGATACCCCTACACTATCCAACACTTTCCCTACTGATGCACCTTCCTGGAGTTAGAATAGTAAATTGATACCCCTACACTATCCAACACTTTCCCTACTGAAGCACCTTCCTGGAGTTAGAATAGTAAATTGATACCCCTACACTATCCAACACTTTCCCTACTGCTGCACCTTCCTGGAGTTAGAATAGTAAATTGATACCCCTACACTATCCAACACTTTCCCTACTGATTCACCTTCCTGGAGTTAGAATAGTAAATTGATACCCCTACACTATCCAACACTTTCCCTACTGCTGCACCTTCCTGGATTTTGAATAGTTAATTGTTACCTCTAAAGCATGGTACATTTAAAAATCTGCTGCACCTTACAATGTTGCTTGAAATTACCTTTTTCTTTTGAAATTGCTTTTCTTGCTGACTCTTGTTCAGTGGTATTGGTGTGTAGGCTTGTGTAGACACTTACAAGGTGATTTGTTGTGGAATCGATAAATAAATGTCTGGAAAAGTGAAAAAAGAAAAAAATTTGGAAACAGAACGATGTTGAGAAATGTGTTTTTTAAAAATTTCCTTTAAAAATCGCACATGTGATATAAGTTGCAGCACATAACAATTTCCGTAATGCTAAACCATCCTTTAGACATGAAATATAATTCTGAAATGGGGAAATGTAATCATAACTGCATTGTTTTTTTTTTGAAAACTTTAGCAATGTGATAGTTAGTGTAGTATTTTTAAGGTTAAGAATTCGTGCTGAAAATAAATACCTTGTTTCGTAGAACTCGCTTTTCTGGATGAGGTGGCTGAAGATGATTTCCTTTGTTGGCTCAAGATTTTAGTTGTGATTTAAAGTTGTTTTCTTTGGGAAAAAAAAAAGAGGAAAAAAAAAAAATTAACGGTGGTTACAAATGTTGAAACTGAGTATCTTTAAAATTATACTGACATACAATATAACTAGTACTACATGACACTGTCCTAATCAATGCACCTTACTGCTGTAGAAATAGAGATATGTATCCCTACACTACACAGAAATATCCCTAATGTTGCTCCTTCCTAGAGTAGAAATAGTATATTGTTTCTCAAAACTATCCATTAGTTTTCAAATTAGGTCCGTTAGAGGAGGAATAATTGCAAAAGGAAGGATTAATAATGTATAGTACTAAAAAAATGGAAAAGGTTACATACCTTTTCCAGTGGTTTTTTTGTTATCGTCCCTTTAACCTTATGCTTGTAGGAGGTTGAAATTTTTTGGGGGAAAAGATGTTCACTGGTGGAAAAAAAAAAAAAATAATTGTTCCTTTGTCAACGTTGGTTAGAAAAAAAAAACAAAAAAAAAACACTTTGGTAATATGAAAAAGGAGTATGAGTAACAATTGGTGAGAGTAAACATACTACACATTTGATGCATTTTTCAACTAAAACATAACAGGTAATTTCGAAACTATTACTAAATTAGTAAAATGCAGAACATTCATGGACTTAGAATACAAATATTTGCCCTAGTAATATGAAACGCTGTTGCAGATGTGGTAACTAACTGAAGTCTTATTAGAAATTGTTACTCCAGCATCATGGTAATTTTTCGTTTATTATGTGGTGAGATTGAGTAATAAAAAAAAAACACCTTTGCCAAACATGACTTTAGAAAATTTTTAAAAATAAATTTTACAAGTAAAACCATTATACATAAATAACATTTACCTGAACAATTGAGTTTGACAATCGTTAACGTGGTGAGGATGCCAAAATAGGTGCAGCTAATGAGGAATGTCAAAATCTTCCGATTTTCTGGTTGTGGAAAATAAAAAACTTGTTTTAATTTTGAGTTTAATTTTGTTGATAATATATTGAAACATTACATTTGTAAAGTTTTTATTATTAATTAAAATTATATTTTTGGTGGGTTATGAAAATATATTTTTCTAAAAACTAACGTTTAGAAATATATTAATAACTTACTAGTAGTTGTTCTGCTGTTATGCTTTCACGAGTGAATTCTGTGCTCTCTCTGAGGAGGTCGCAGTGCAGGTGACAGAGGGTCAGCTTAATACGTCTGCTCTCTCTGCTAGTTGATAATCAACTGAGTGCAAAATGGTGTCTCCCTTGTATTTACAAGTTTTACTCTGTGTCACTATTAATTTTTTTAAAAACTGCGTTCGATGTGTTTTTTTTAATGCTTTGTTTTACTGTGGAAAATGATAATTTACAAAATGCTTTTTAACAAATATTGTTTTCATTCATTTGCTCCGTTTTGGCATCCATTTTGGAACATGTCTTTTGGTATTGTTTACATAGAAACTGTGGTAGGACAAGTTTTACAAGTGAGATGGGTAAAATGGCGCCTATGTGTATGTGTGTTATGTTTCAGTTGGTTTACTTACTTTGCGATCTAATCATGTTAAAAATGTGTTTGTTCTGTTATTTATTGTTTCGTTATTTTTTAAAAGCTTAGTAATGTGTGAAAACGGATTTTTGGGGGAATTTTGAGTATTAATTTTAATACTCGAGTATTAATTTTAATACCCGAGTATTAATTTGGTAATGCGTTTCAGACGATTTACGTACAGTTCTTCTCCACGTTTTAATACACTTCCCCACCCTAAAACCCCTAATTTCCCTGCATCCCGTGCCAGATTTTATTGTACTTTTAATTAAAAAAAAAATATATCGCGTTGTAATGGTATGCGTTGTAATATACTTCGTTGTAACAGCTGTTTTCAGTATTTATATAGGTTTGGCGTTGTAAGAGAATTCGTTGTAAAGTAATGCGTTGTAGTAGTACTAGCGTTGTAAAAAATGCGTTGTAAAGGTATGCGTTGTAATAGCATGCGTTGTAACGTCATACATCCCCCAGCAGCCCATTCTGGCCTATGGAGAGCAGGTAGCCTTCAATAGTGAAAAACGACAAGGGCTGTAATTCACTACTAAGACATGCCACACACATCAGGGCATGTCCTACCTTATGCCTACAATGCACCCTGCCCTTGGGCCTACCAGAGGGGTGGCTAATATGTAGGTAAGGGAAGGTTTAGGGACTGGCAAGTGGGGGCACTTGCGCAGTCAGCGCGACGGTCCCAGACCGCGCACAGGGTCTGCGGTGGCAGACCCTAGACACATTTTACAAGGCCGCTTTCTGGGGGTGGCGCAACCAGCGCTGCAAGCCCACCAACAGCATTGGCATTCACAAGCCCTGGCACCCCTGGTGCACTTTACTGGGGACTGACAGTGAATCCAATAAACCAATCATGGACATCAATTACAGGTACACTTTACCTCGGGAGCACTTGCACTGCGGCACGGATTAGCCGTGGCGCAGTGCCCTGAGCGGACAACACCAGCAAAACAATCGAGGCACACCATCAAAAAGTGGAAGGGAAAACTCACGCCAAGGTGCCAGGTCTAACACAAACCAATCCAAATGACTAGAAAAAGTAACGCAATAGTAATCCAAAGGTGTAACCGTTGAGAATAAAGTATGTCTTTTTCTGCCCAAGATAGAAAACACCTAGTCTCAGCTGAAACGATAAAGGCGGCAGTGGTGGTGGATCAGATGAATCCAAAGAGAAGTCATCAAAGTCGATGAAGTTACCAGAGGCATTCCAATCTATTTTTGGCAGCTCTGCAGGTGTTCTAGAACTTGGAGATGACGCGAGCTGTGGTATGTAAACAGGATTCGGAATTGAAATCTGTGTTTCTGTACTAGTTGATTGTACAGTAGTTCTTGTAGTAACTGGTAGAATGGATACTTCATTGTTGGTTACTGTTATCTCTCATTGCTTCATCAGTAATTAAAGCTTCCATCTGAACTTCCTTTATGGTAGCCAGATGAGGCAGGTAACTACCTAGAAGCCCACATTGCTTACTATTGAGACTCGGATATATATTGTGGTTTGATTGAATCAATGGAGGCTAATCTCTTGTTTTTGCAGCCGGCAAGAGGCGGAAGAAGTACACTTCTGGTAACTTTAACAGCCAGGACAGGTACAGGCACTCTGTAGTATGGCCCAAATTCTTTCTAGTCCACTATTTTCTCCCTGACCAGATCTTCAAGATCCAGCGAGGCCTTGCCAGTACTCCCTTCGGGGAACAACCTTTACAACGCAACTTTTACAACGCACTACCATTACAACAAAACTGTTACAACGCAAATGCATTGACAACGCATGCCATTACAACGCAAGTCTTTACATCGACTTGCACTAGATGGCGTGCTAACATTAAAAATAGTGTAGTTTACTATCCAAACACCTTCCCTACTGTTACGTGGACTGGAGTTAGAATAGTAAATTACACTTTTTTAATGTTAGCACGCCATCTAGTGCAAGTCGATGTAAAGACTTGCGTTGTAAAGACTTGCGTTGTCACTGCATTTGCGTTGTAAAAATTTTGTTGTAACAGCATGCATTGTAAAAGCATGCGTTGTAACATCATACATCCCTCCCTTCACTTCACCAGTGGTGGTACATTTACTTGGGCATTGCTTTGTTCATCCTGGAAACTGTTCAGTTCCTGTAAAACAGACAGACGTTCAATTAGATTAAATGGTGTTTTCGCCGCCACTATGCTGGGACTGTCGAGGTCTCCATGACTGCGTTTCCCTCTGGATGGTATTGGGGGAAAAACGCAGGGTCACACCATAAACTTCCCATGTCCTCTTTGTAAGCCAGAGAGTCAAACACCATACCTTGGTCAGAATGTAGTGTGCCAACTGTGTATGTCCTGATATAGACTCACAGATTCTTTATAACAGTTTGGGCATCAGCCGAGTGCTGAGGTCATAATCATAGGAATCAAGAGCAGGATTCCACTGCTATCATATTACACTTTTAAGCTCCATCTGATGACATAGAGATGCAATGGCCCAAATAAACATAAGCCAGAGGCTTGTTTGAAATCAGGAGAGGTGTCTGTGGTGGACATGCCATGGTGGAACCCTTCATCTGCTGGCAGATGTCGCATTTGAGGTCAAAGTCCTTGGGCTGTTTGTAAAGACCTGGCCACCAGAAGTGTTGCTGTAATAATGAAATTGTAGCAGTCACTCCGGCCTGTGCTGATGCAGCTAGTATTACTGAATTTGGTACTACTCTTTCCCCCACTCCCAGAATGTGAGCAAATTGTATGTTTTGTGCATCTAACTTGTAGGAGTACTTGAGTGGAAAGCCTTTTGGCAAGTGGGTGTCATTGCATGCAGTGTCTTTGTCTATCCTCGTACTTGAACAAGTTATTGCAGCAACTGCAGCAGTTCTCACTGTTGCTTTCGCGGCTTGAGCAGCCATGGAATTCCCTGCAACATGTTCGCCAGCACGTTGATGACTCAATGTGTGGATTACATGAGTCCATGCCAAACAATCTTTCAGCTTTACCACTTGTCCCCAAAGCATCTTGTGCTTTATTATGCACACTTTTGAATTTCTGAATCCATTATGTCTCCAGTCGTGTAGATATTCATTATAATACTGTCCACAGTAATACAAATCACACACTATGAGTGTGGGGAATCCTTTACCTGTATTCTCCAGTGCCAGAATTAGAGCCCTAAGTTCAGCCAACTGGGCAGTGAGGTCACTGAGTGACTGCATGTAGGTTTTCTTAGGATGGATTTCTCCATCCTGCATGCACCCTATTACGGCTGTGCACGCTGCTGAGTATTGCTGATTTTTCCCTACGGCAGGCTGGGTAGAACCATCAGTATATAGGATGTAATCATACTGTTCTAAGGGCATTATTTCATTGTCCGAGGATATTCTTGTTCATTATGCAAAATGGCTTGTGTTTGCATTGTAGAGTCAAATCTGCAATCTACATCTGTTGCTGTGAGTGAGTTAGCCCATTGTATACAACGTGGATTTTAATGCTTTTTGTTTGGAACGCTTGCTCTTGTGACAACCTCTAGGGTCGGCATCAGGGTCACGACAATGATGCGTTTTCCCTGGGCCAGTGCTCTTTGTCTCTCCACAGCAGTCTGTACCACTGTCAGTATTTTTTCTGTGGGTGTACAAAAAACACATTTTAGCATTGGTGTATAAATGCGATATATATACTGTTGGAACAGTGTCACCTTCATTGAATGTAACATAGGTGTACCCTGATGCCCCAGCGATGACGCAGATCACCAGGTCGGTTGTGTTTACAAATGTGTGTAAGTGTTTTGAAGCTAGCATGTCAGCTTGTACTGAATGTATTATTTGTGTATGTTCTGTAGTCCAGTGTGTGCTTGAGAAATCTGGACGGATCAGGTCATAGAATGGTTTAATCCATTCTGTGTAATCTGGAGTGTAAATCCTGCTACAATTTAGAAATCCCAATATAGATCGAAACCTCTTCAACATAGTTTGAGTGCACCCTTCTCTAAGAAGTGTTTTTCCAGGCTTTTGCCTTCACTTGACAACTCTTATCCCAAAAATAGGACATTAAGGTGGGCAATTTTTGATTTTTCAAAGTTAAATTTGTAGCCCATGTGAGCAAATCCCAGAATTATGCGATCTACTCTTTTCAAGTGCTCTGAAAGTACTTCATTTGTCAAATATATGTCATCGACGTAGGACAATGCTTGGTCATCTGAATCTTGTAGGAGTTCTGTTGTCTTGTCTGATAGCCTGGGCTGTTCTTCTACCCCTGTGGCAATCAACACAAGTGTTTTTGAAAACCCAGCATGCTGAATGAGGTCAAATACCTGTTCCCAGGTGCTGCAGTTTGGCAGAAAATTCCATCAGTGGTGGCTCCTCTGCTAAGGCGGAGGAACGTCGTCCCACTGCTCAAAAGGAAAAATAAAATGATAGTAACTAAACGTTATTATCATTTTATTTTATCTATTGCTGTCAGTGGCGTGGCTGACCAGAGCAGGGGGAGGAGTGGTTTGCACTCCCTAAGTGCTCATGAGTGTTTGGCCGGACCTCTTGGACTGGCCAAACAGTCATGCGCACTCTGCATGTTCCCCACCAGGCTGCATTACACAGCCTGCAGAGGAACATGCACAGGCTTCCTGTCCCGGTCTGAGCGCCGAACCACGGTGCTCAGACCAATCACAACGCTGCATTGCAGCATTGTCATTGGCCTGTTTGCCCGGGTGCTTCCTGCTGCCGGCCGGGACTGGAGACAGAAGAAGGAAGAGGATGGAGGAGAGTCGGCAGCCAGCCTTTCCAGGAAAGTTCTTCATTTTGTAATGCAAATATTCAGTAGCTGTGTTTAAGTGTTTGTAATACTAGACAGTATGAATGGTCAGGTTTCATTATAAGAAACGAGAGATTATTCCTTGAAGAGTTGCAAATTTGTACTACACCCCGGTATTCAAATTGTGTGAGAATCTTTCTAACTTGTTTTTTAGCCTCATTCTTTATGGGGTATTGCTTTGAGATTGTGGGCTCGATCTGAGGTATTTTATTTACGGACGAAGTTAAAAAAGGCAGATAAAATTACTGTTTCTCCATTTGGGCAATCCATCATGAAATCAGGTGGGCAATCTTTTTTAGCCAAAAGAATATCTTATCCGTATGTTAAGCCCTCCCAAAAGAGAACATTAATATTTCTAGGTGTGTACCCCTCCAATTGGAGTTGTATTTTGTACAAACGATGTGGGACGCCTAGCCTAGTACCCAGTGTTTCCACCTGGATATATTCACTCAGCGCTACTCCAGCAAGACAATCCATCAGGTTGTGATGAACCCTTGTGACCTCTGCTGCACTGTACAGCATGGTCACTGCCCATTCCCCATCCAGAAGCAGTGTTCTCAATATCCGTGGCATGCCTGAACGTAAGTCTGTCAGTCCAGCTACCTTCTTCTATTAGAATTGAGGTTTTGATGTTTTAGGTTTATCTAACTGTTTAATGATGTAGTCAGGTGAGCGCTGTGAGTCCTTCTTCGGTTTCCCGTGCTTCTCTGATCTACACTCTGACCGTCTACCTCTCTCTGAACATTTTTTGGATGACTCCTGAAAGGAATGAGACTTAAGTGTATCAGTATCCTGATACCTTTCAGGTGGTCTAATATTATCATGGTTACGCAGGTTACAGAGCTTCTCACTGGCTTCCTGTGGAGGAGACCCACCCCGTAATTTAGTTTTATCTTTTTTTTTCTTAATCTCCCACTTCTTCTTTGTAGAAGATTCAGGTGCTTGCTTAGAGTTCTCCTTTTCAGATTTACTCTTTAGTTGTGACATACCAGGTCTGGCTCCCAAATTATCGCAATCTAGCCTAGCATAGGTTTCTTCGATAATCTTAGGTAATTCGTGCTCCTGTTGTCCTGGAGCCAATTACCTTAGACGCTGGTGTATAGCCAACACTGCAGCTTCCCCCTTTATGTTACTTAACATACTGGCAGATACAGCAGTAAATTGTCCATCAACTTCATTACCAAATCCAGGGCAGGTGCTGCTCCATATTCATACTGTATCTGTTTAAGTACTTTCAGAAAAACAGCAATGAAGGGATACCCGGTCTGGTGGCTTAGTGGACTGATGCATCCACTACAGGGGTCTGTGTTTGATATCCCGGTGACAGGTTCAAATCCTGGTGGGTCCACTCATCCTTCCGATGTTGATAAAATGAGTACTATACCCTTGGGTGAACCTGCACTTTCCAAATACACACATGTTGTATTATGTATATACTACAGCAAAACTGTACTCCAAGTGGTTCAATCCTCCAGAGGGGGAGCTACCCCCCTCGCCAAGCAAATTATTAATATTCTGTGTTTTTCCTGCGGTCTCTTATGGAGAAACACCGCTTCAAGCTGATTTGATTTTTGTGCAATCCAGAACAGAATCTAATCCTGTCTCAAGGGAACCTTACCCATGACTGCATTTAGTGTTTGTGATCTGATACACAGAGTAGCCAATCGTGGTTGTACAGCTTGAGCAGCTTGAGCAGGTCATGCAGGGTTATGTGTTAATGTTCACATAACGAACTGTGTCAAACTTCTGTATATTGTCACTAAGGGGCAACAGTGGGGCAAAGTTGGAGACTGTGACAGTCGAGGATTGACTTGTATGAGCCCAATGAGTTTCCAATTGCATGGAGTCAGATTTTGTGTCCAGTCCACGTTTTGCAGCACGCTTTACAGCAGCAAGGAACGTGAGCAGGAGCAGAGCTGTAACGGCGGTGGGCTGCTAACCGCCACCGCTAGCCGCTAACCGCTAATCTGCCGGAACCTGCGGAGCCCCATCTGAGCCAAAGTCGCAGCGCCCACAGCCATCGCCACCGTAAGCAGCCGCCCTCACCACAGCCATGTACCAGCCGCAAACCGGTGAGCTGGGGACCAACCTGCACATGGCACCTGCACCAGTCCCTGCGGCGGCGGTAAGCCCCCTCGACCCCCTGGCCCCTTGGGGGGTCCTTGTGCCCAGCGGGAGCAGTCAACGTGGCGGGGGCCATACACCCGCATGTCTCCTCAACGAAGGGGCAGGTGCAGGGGAGAGGGGGGTGAGGGTTACTAGCGGTTGGCCCCAAGAGAAGGCAGCAACCATTAAGATCGTAGCACAGGTCGGCCTTCTGCCCTCTGCCCGGCCAGTCCCGTGCTTTCCTGGGCCCCCCCTAGAGGCTGTATTCAATCAATCAGTCCACCCCTCCTAAACCACTTCCAAGCCACTCAACCACCGTGCAGGCTCTAGTTTTCCCGCGGCAGGTGAGCGTGAACGCGGTGGTGAGCGTGAACGCAGCAAAACACCGAAGCACTGCCAAAGCCGCAGACGGTGAGCCAGGACTGGCTCGGCTCCCCACTTGGCCCTCCGTCATCCTCCGTCACCAGAGGTGAGGTGACGGATCCTCTGTATCAGATTAACCCTAACACCTGGTGGGGGCAGTTCGGAGCTTTCGGGACATGGCTGATCTATCGACGGAGCCGTTCGGTCAACGAGCTGCGACGCCGGGGCCTCGAGTGGTGTTTGAGGCCGGGAGAGCAGAGTACAGATCGGGGACATTGCTGTAAAGTGGCGCAGGCAGAATTTGGAGGGTCGGCGCGGATTACTGGTGGGCGGATTGTGTATTCCCGAGGCTCCGGGAAACCAAGGTGAGCAGCACCTTTCTGCCCCGGCTGCGCCACAGACCCTCGGGGCACACAGGAGACCCGAATAGATTTAGGCCCTGAGGGGGAGGACGCCGAGAGCCTGAGTGACGGCAGCGGCCGTAAAGGCGGTGGTGTGGCCTGAAGCCCCGGGCCCTGGGGGCGCCGGCGGTCGGGAGGCTGGCATTGGTGACCACAGGCGGAGTGAGTGCTCCCTGGGTCCTGGGTCAATCCCTGCAGCGCCGGAGAAGAAGTGGACGGGTGATACATCGTAGAGAGCACCTCTCTGTGATTTCGGGCCTGAGAAATGCGACGGTGCTCACTGATATTGATCGGTGTACTGAGGAACCCTGTGAATACCAGCCAACCAAGACCTGCTATGCTCTGTTGCTACCGTGTTTACGCCTACCGATTAGCCAACCAGCCAGCCAGCCAGCCAGCCAGCGAGAAGCCTGCTCCCACGGCGAAAACGAAAAGAAGAAAAAGGAAGGCCACCTGATAAAGTGCTCCTCAAAAGAACGGCTAGGCAGGCTGGGCAGGCAACCGGTACAACAGAGGTAAGTGAGTGCATGAGTGAGGGAATAACTGTAGCAACCCACCTCCCGGCTAAGCATCTTTAAAACTGTGAATTGGCAGTATACAGGGGATAATTGCAGGGGGCAAAGGCAGAATTACGCCCCAAAGCAATATCTGAGCCAAGTAGCTCTGAAATTAAAAGGACGATGGCCCCGAAAAGGAAGCAAAAACTACGCAAGGAAGCTTTCGAAGAAAGCCCAGGGAGGAGTGAGTTACGGGAGGGGTCAAGGACACTGGAAGAGAACCAGGAAAGCCAGGCCTCCCCCGAGGATAATAGTAAGGGGTTACGAAAGAAGAGGAAAAATAAAAGAGCTACCAAACAAGACCTGCAAGCCCAAAATGGTAGCACCTCAATACCCAACCTGAAAGGTAGCACTCCAGTCACTAAATCCTTAAAGGACTTTGTAGGGCAACACTATAAAATCGCAGAGCAACCCATAATAAACTTGGAAACGGAGAAGGAGCACCGGACTGAGAACGCAATAAACCTGGAAACTGAGGAGGAGCTCCGGACAGAGAAAGGAATGGGAGTCTCCCTAGAAGAAGAAATGGAGGATCCCCTGTCAATAAACCATTCCATCTTGAGCCAAAACTTACAAATAGCAGCACCACGTCTTTCAACATCCCCAAAACTTTTTTCTTTGCAAACATCGGAGAATGCAGGGCAATTGGGAAATGAAAGTCAGGGTCTAAGTTTCGCCTCATACCACCAAGTACTTCAAAATTTAAATGGGCTAAAAAACGCAACCCAGCAGGACTCTCCAAGTACAGGAAGCCAAGCTATCCCTGAGAGAAACAGTCTCCAGGACTCGGTCCTGTCAGCGTCACCCTCATCCTCCATGATGGACTTACTTTTTATGTTACAGAAAACCCTTCAGGGAATTCTAGAAGTAACAATGATGAATAATGGAGTCTTAAAATCACAAAAGCTGTCCTTAAAAAAGATCGAAGAGGAGCTGGTAGGAATCAAAGGACAAATGCCTCACATGTTAAGATCAGTAGTCACTCCCCAGCCCACAGAACAAAGTACAGTGAGTGAGATGGCAGAAGCACCAGATAACGTATATATATATCCAAATGCCCAATGTTGATAAAAAGGATATGTGAATATGTAAGGGTTCACACTAAAGGTAGGGCACGCAAGAAGTTGGCCCCCAAAACAGCATTAAAGGGAAAAAGGAAAGAAAGGGAGGTAGTGGAAGAGCAAAGCCTAAATGCCTCTGCCCTGACTTTTGTACCCATTAGATCTCTGATAGCAGAGAACAAAAGAAATGCCCCAAGCATTCAAAGGAAGAGCCAGAGTAGTAAGGGTTTAAATGAGGGACTATTAAAAACCAAATTTGCAAATCAGAGAGTAAATTCATCCCTAGGGGGACAAACCCGAAACTATCAGAGGTATGTTAACCCAGGTGAAGCACCACATCCCCAAGTTCTAGCAGAAGTGGATAGTAAAATGGGGCACCCAGGTTGGGCAAATGGTAGACAGTTAAATCCAGAAACCCCCAAGAAAGGATTAGAGGTGGGTAATAACAAATGGGTGTACCTGGAACCGGCGCTATCAGGACAAAGGGAAAAGAAACTGAGGAAAATGAACTCATTAAATATGGTGCAAATCCTGACTTCCTTCTCTAAATGCTCAAGCCTGAGTGGGATTGGCTCGGAAGATCTGAGACAGGTGGGTTTCATGGAAAATACAAATGGCAAGGAAATAACAAGAGTATTACTTTACTCTGATCTGGTAAAAATGGCCATTGAGAAAGCAGCGAGTGAGATACTCCATGTGGGAATAAGGTTAATCCCAGAGAGGGAACTAAAGAGAAATGCACAATCAGGAAGTAGTTTCCTAAAGTGCCATGCAGGCCTTGGGAGGAGACAGGTGAGGCTACTGAGAGATAATGAAGAAGAGGGTAGCCGCCTGAACATAGTGGTAAATAACACAGTAAAGGAAGACTCATGGGGTAATTGGAGTCAAAGAAGCAACCTGGGAGAACCTTCCGAGAGGTATGCGGAGGGAATGGCTGAAGATGGTGGTCTAAGTGAGGTAGAATAGGATGAGGGGGGGTCGCATATCCTAAGTCTCTTATCATGGAACATAAATGGCTTAGGCAATGAGATAAAACAAGAGCATATAAAGAAATTAGTAAATAAAGTGGAAATTGCCTGTCTACAAGAGACTTGGGTATGCGACGAAACCCCTAACTTCGAGGGCTACCTTCAACTAAACCGACCGGCCAAGAAAAAAAGATTTGGTCGCCCATCAGGGGGAATTATGACTCTTATATCAACAAAAGCAATAAGAAATGTAAAATTGCTAAAAGTAAAATGTAAATGGCTATTGGCATGCAGATTAGACCTCTTGACCTTGGATGAGAAATATGAAAATTTAACTGTTATAAATGTATACATGCAGTGGGATAATGCGGCAGAGTATGTAATTGAGATGGGGAATTTTAAATAGGATATAGACTCTTTATTAGAAAACCATGCTGCAGATGTGTTGTTAATCATGGGGGATTTTAACCATAAGCTGCACCCAAAAAAGGCCGATCTTTGGCACAGAGAACTGTTGGATGCATATGGAATCGACTATGCCTGTTTTCCAGCATGTGATCCCTCGAAACAGGATATGGAATTGGTAAACTATCTAGGGAGGAAGGGTCTCTTTTGCCTAAATGGCAGATTCAAAACAGACTGCCTGGCAAATAATACCTTCAAAATAGGTTTACAAAATTGCCCAATTGATTATGTTTTTATGCTAGCCTGGAATTTCCCACTGGTTCGGGAATACACCAAAATGTAAGCAGCGATCACAATCCATTGCAATTGACGGTATACGAGGGAAGGAGGGAACCCAGAGAAAAAGTGATCCCACAAGAAGTTGACTACCCCAAGCGTGTGACGACAAGACTGACAGAGGAATATCAGGAAAAATTAAAGTCCTTTCAACTTAAGGTAGAACTGGGAGACTTAGGGAGTAAAAACTTGAAATGGTACGAGGAGAAGATAGTCCAAGTAGTACAGTGTCTACGGCTAGAACTAAAAAAGGATAAACGAAACGGTACAATAATACCGGTTAGCCGACTGAAATGGTTCTCCACTGACTGTCAAATTAAAAAAAAGGAGATAAGGACAGTATTGAGAAGCCAAAGAAAAAAGCTCAACCAAGAGAGGCAAAATTATCTTAAAAAGCTGAAAACTGAGTTTAAAAAGATGGTTACTGATGCTAAAAGGTCGTATAAAGAGAAATGTTGGGTAAATCTGCTAGAATCAATTGAAGTTAAAAATCTAAGACAATTTTGGAAACTGGTAAAAGCAGCATCCGCTCCCACAGCAGGGGAAATTAAATGTGTCGTTAGCGAGACAGCCTGGGAGAAATACTTAAGGGAATTGCATGGCCCTCGAGAACTTTTAGGAGTCATAGAGCTCCAGCATTGGCAGGAAATATCAGAAGATTTCAAATCAGATTTTACCGAACAGAAAGTAGAAAATACAATAAGGAACCTGAAACTAACCCGTGCCGCAGGACCAGACAATCTCCCAGCAATAATATTAAAGTCTCAGATAAAATGGTGGGCAAGATTTTTCTCCCAGCTGTTCCAAATAATATTAGTAGAAGGCATAATGCCAATGAACTGGAAGGACGCTGTAATCAGGCCAATCCATAAAAAAAGTAGCATGGACATGCCACAAAACTATAGATTGATTAACCTTCTAGATATAGGAGAAAAGGTATTTTCAAAAATTGTGTTAATTAGAATAAATGCTTGGGTCGACGAGTTTTCAATCGTACCCATTGAACAGGGAGGATTCAGAGAGGAGCATTCGACGATAGATCATTGCTTTGCTCTATGGGCAATGGCGAGAAAGTCGACGGAACAAAACGGTAAGCTTTGTTGCTGTTTCGTTGACTTTCGAGCAGCATTCGATTCAGTAGACCGAGCCTGCCTCTGGGAAACTCTCATGAATAAAAATATACCTAAAGACCTGCTGGCTATAATAAAAGAACTACACCGAGGTAATTGGGCACAAGTAATCAAGGATACTGAGGGGTCATTAACGCCAAAAATACCTATTGAAAACGGCCTCAGACAGGGCTGCGTTTTGGCCCCACAGTTATTCTCTATATTTCTGTCTGATTTACCAGCCTGCCTAGAAGTTGAGGGTAGTGCTAGCCCAAGAATGGATGGAAAAAAGGTGCCCTGCCTTTTATATGTGGACGACTTGGTAATAGTAGACCAGACTGAAATGGGCCTCCAAAGAAAGCTGAAATCTTTTAGTGAATATTGTGCAAGGAAATTTCTAACAGTAAACTTGGACAAGACAAAAATGTTATGTTTTGGAAAAAAGGTAATAAAGTTTAATTGGTTCTTAGGTGATCTTAAACTGGAATCTGTTAATGAATATCACTACCTAGGGATGTGGTTTGAAAAGACAATAAACTGGCATACACATCTAGAAGCCCAAAAAGCGAAAGCTCAAACATCAATTTCTGGTCTAAAAATGTTGAACCGTGATTACGGGGATATGTCTCACCGTCCGTTACTAAAGGCCTTCAGTGCAATGATACCTCCACAAGTACTCTATGGCGCAGAAATCCTTTATTTGAGCCGTAAAGGAGTCTGGGACCTGGAGGAAGGAAAATGCCTGAAAAACCTTCTGTCCCTGCCCCCATCATCAATGGTCCAAGCAATAAGAACTGAACTAGGAACAATTGCCTGCGGGGTACAATCACAAATAGCGGTGATTAGATTTTGGAAACGTTTGGAAAATGAAAAAGGCCAGAAAGTAGCACAATGGTGTAGAAAAGAGATTGAATTTAGTAATCTAAAATGGGCAAAAACATGTAGGAAGAAAATGGCGCAGGCCTGTGAGTGTATAAAGGTGGTCATATGCCGAGAATCGCTACGAATAGAGTGCACAAAAAGTGATCTGAAGTTTAATGGGCAAGAAGTTTCTAGAAGAACTGACTTGGAATACCTGACTAGGAAAAAATCTGTAGAGTTTATGATGAGCTCCTGGTCTAAGGAAAACTGGTTCCCTTACTTGGACATCTTACCAAACCACTGGTATAGACAGGAGATATTATGGATGCGAATTGGGATTAATCCGTGGCTGGTAAACAAAGAAACTAAATCGAAAATATTAGATCATAAAGGGTGCTGCAAGTGTAGGCTGGGCACAAAAGGGGATATAGTGCATATCCTGTTAGATTGCATAACTATATTAGAACAGCGTAAACTATGTCTGCGCCCAGTATTTTAAAAATATGATATAAGAACACGGGCACAGGCGGTCAATTTCCTCACGGAAATGCCCTCTATCGAAACCGCAATTGCTCTAGGGAATTATATAAAGGTAGTACAAAGATTTCTAACAATATATAAGCAAAATTTTAGAAATATTATAATAAATGAATTATATAGCTTGTCTAAGAGAAAAGGTTGATTTGAATATGATAATAATTCTTAAAGGGTAAGGACCATCCAAAGAAAGTGATGTTTTATTGGTACCTTCCTTTGAGACATGTTTTCAGTGTACGGAAATTTTATAAATTTGCTGTAGAATATTTTAATCTGTAATTATTTTGTTGCATGCTGTAGAATATTTTAAACCAGTAATTTTCCATTTGCACATGTTTAAAGACTATGATCTAAATAAACATAATTTTTGACTTGACTTGACTCACTAAGTGTTTGTATACTCTCCACAAATGTACTGCTGATAAATTATCATATTAGGATGCAATGTGTATCCAGCTAATACTGGCCATGTTGCTCCCTCATTGTTTAGGGGACGAGTCTAACATTTTCTGTGGTGTGTGGAAGGTTGCCATCAAATCAATTTCTATGTTCTTGGTATGTTAAAGATATTTCTATTTCTTCATATGGTGTATAGTTATTGGAACTCCATCTTGGGTGTAGTTGTGAAATTATTCTGTTGTGTTGTCTGCAACCGGATATGTAACCCAGGAATAGAATACTTCTATCCTATATGATTTGTGAGCCTCAACCACAAAGGTAGCCTCTCCACCAGCAAGTTTCAGACCATGCTGTAATAGTTTCTGAGTAACCGCATGTCTGCAGTTTTCAGCAATGTTAAGTGCTGAAGGGCCTTCTCCTCCTGATATAATTGTATATGAATTTCAGAGAGGGTATCACAGTGGGAATAAATCCTTGGAAAAGTTCAAGCTTGAACAACCTAGAGCCAATACATAGCGGTTAGCTACTCAGCTGAGGAAGATAGTCCCTACCACCATGGACGTCTCTGGTTAGGAGGTAAGAAGGCATCTCTGGGTATGCCCGAGAGAACTACTCAGGCGATCCATTAAATAAGAACCCAAACTACCAATGTTGGCGGTGCCATGTCGTACGGTTTCCACTTTTCAGTAGGAACTGTTTGTTTGTTGGCCAGCATAAACATTGGGATGTGCCAGACTGATTCTATGCACCCTCTCAGGATATGTTGGCCTATAGACCAGCTAGCTCACAGTGCCACCATACGTAACCCTAAACCTAGTAAGGTAATAAATGGTTTGGGCAACCGCAGAACATGACAATCTTGATCCACCCAGGAATCTTGGTAACAAATCTCAAACCTTTTCACTCAGTCACATGTGCTCTCTCAAAGAGATATACAAGGAATACACAAAGGTTTTTTTTCAATATTTACTGAACCATTGTGATTCTTGTATTAAATATATGTGCTGCAATAATCAATAGACAGAAGCAGATAAAAGTGATTAGCAATATGAGGACAGTGAAGAGAATTAACAATTACATCATCGTGATTAAACAATGTATTTATGCTGGCATATAAGTACTGGGTATAGTGTACTCCTAGTATGCATTCCCTAACCTAGTTGTCAAGGGTGAGCGTTCTGAATGAAACCCCTGTTGGGTGATCTAATTTGCCTATTACCTGAAGGCAAGGTATGTAGGTCCCCGTCATTGTTTAAAGTTGGACATCCTTCCTCGTAGAGGGAAAACAGGAATCAGCTGAGCTAAGACTGTGACACAGTGATGACCTCACAATGACAGCAGAGTGCTTCTCCAATTTGAGCACAGAAATATGTGTGTATTTATAACAACAGTATGCATGCTTCCGTGCCAATGCTTCAGCTGAGCTGGCATTGTTTATGGTCTCTGTGATAGCAATGTCGCCTCAAGGACGAAATAGCAAACAACAATTTTTACACAATTGGTGTCAAGGCCTTGTGAGAAATGTTCAAGGTGTTGTGATAGTGTTTTTGCAAAGTTGTTTTAGAAAAACTGATCCTGCACTGTCACACAAGCAAATGTGCGTCAAAAGTCCTTGTGTCGAATATAAGGCAACTTAAGAAATGTTTACGTGTAACAATGCCAATGTTTCTTCCCAGGCCTAACCTAGCCATGACATTGCTGTTCCCTGAACTCAACAAGGAAAATAGAGGGTGCACCAAAGACTGTACTGCACTTGCTGCTTTTTAGGCTATCAAAGAAAGAACTGTGTCTGTGGTGTGCTAAAGTCATCCTGGGCCAAGAAGTGTCACTGCCGCTGGATGCAGAGGTGCGGCCTAGGAGAACCAGTCACGCTGAACCTGGGAGAGTTGTCAGAGTGCAGTTTGGTTGACCAGCAATTAAATTATTGCACGTTAAAGGGAACCACTGTTTTTGCTGTAACCGGAGACCAATAGATGAGCGGCTGCTGGATTTGTGTTGGACTTCACTCAGACTTCTTGGGACATGGACCTCTGAGGCCAAAGTTGTGCCCTCCATGTTAGTGGACCAAGGGGTGGCCAAAGGAAGATCTTCAACACCGGCTCTGCATCCTTGATCATCTTCAGCATCCTGTATCCTTTGCATTAGGACACCTCCAATTATTCCTAATGTGGTTGGCTCATAGACCCTGGAACTGGCCCGGAGACTGATTTTGAGCATCAGAGGGAATCTGAAAAAGGATTACAGCAGGACTCGGTACCACTGGACAGCATGGAATGACAATTTGGTTTATTTTTCTCATACCGCTGACAATTCCTTTGCCTCTCCCTTGTGGGACTACATTCCCACCTTGTGCATACTGCTGAGCAACTCCTTGAACACTAGCATTCATACCAAGAGCAGAATCAAGACCCGATCTATCATCATGGAACCTCTCTGTCTACCACTCTGTGACAACTTAGTTTGTGCACATATGCCTTCGATGTTCTCTGTTTTGCCTCTTGAGTATCACTGTAGTATTTTGCATATTGAAGGATTTCGTTGAGGGACTTTGTCTGCCAAGAAATCATATTCTGTTGTATCTGATTACTAATATCTGGGCACAATCCAAGAACAAAGGTTGAGTCAAATCAGCTAAAATGCTCACCAATAGGATCTTTGATTCCGCTATATTCTCTGTAAAACAAGCATGTTAATCCAATTTACCTCCTGCAGTACCTTTGGTTTCAAATGCGCCAACACTCCCTCATATGTAGTCCTCACCAAAGGAGAAGGGGTGTCGGAATTCAATATTCTTTTGGACTCTTGCATAGGCAATTCTCTAACATTCTGTCCACAAATCCTTAGGAGCCATCATGTCAAAATTCTCCCAAAAGACCTTCAAGTCAGTCACAGTTCTATCCAACTGGGTGTACCATTTGTCTCGGTTCTCTCTCAGCTTTGGTAGTCTATTTGTAAAGTGGAAAGGTCTGCTCGAGCCCAAGGAACATGCACATATATACCTTTCTAAATGGGTACTCTCTTTCTTCGGGAACATTAGTGGTACCCTCTGTCTGTCTTTCTCTAATTTCTTCATACTCCCCAATCTTTGATATTATCCACCAAGTTCTTAACATCCGTTTTCAAGCCTTGAAATCTCATTTCATTGAAATCGTTGATGATTGAAGTCCTACAGCTTTAGTGACCCTATTTTTACCAGATGTGTTAATGTATGGGTCCACTACGCTAAAGGGTAACTCTTCATCCAAATAAGTGTTATCTTGCACTGCATTTTTACTATGATGCATCAGGGTAAATTGAGTGCTGGGATGTGAGGCAGTGTGTGCCCACCCTCCTCCTGTTTGAAAAGGCTCCCTTGAGCTAATGAGCTAACAAGCTCTGGTTGATGCACCTGCACCCAGCGAGTGGTACATAGACCTGAGAAGACTTTGGGCAGCATTTCCAGCCCCCCCAAAGAGAATGTGTTGCTGTCTACTGAAGAAGGACAACTATCCTGAAACACATGTCTAGTGAAACCCAGCACTGGCTGCACCAACAAGGGTGAAAAACTAAAGCCTGACTCCGAAATGAGTGTTATCATGCACTGCATTTTTACTATGATGCATCGGGCAAACTGAGTGCTGAGATGTGGGGCAGTGTGCGCCCACTCTCCTCCTGTTTGAAAAGGTTTGCGGTTGTCGCTTGACCCAGGATCAAAGCCCAGTCAGCCAGTAACCCAGTTTCTCACAAAACTCAATTGCAGTTGCTAGCAATTTGTCAAGGCATGCTGGATTATTCTTGGGAGGTATGAAATTTATATTCAAAGTTCCAAAATATTTGCTAATGCCCATCAACTTTTCCCGAGCAATATATTTAATGTTAAAACCCTTGGCAGAAGTCTTGGAGGAGTCCCATACAATACTTACCAAGGAATTAACAATGGGACTGTGTAAGAAAGTGCCCTCTTTTTGCATGATTGCCCTCAATTTTTGCTAAACTGCTGATGTACTTTGACTGAGTGTGCCCTGGGTTCCTACCAAACAGGTACAAACGGCCCATGTTCTTTCCCTAAACTGCATTAAAAACAAAACCCAATTGGCACTCTTTGGCCACAGGTCAGTCCCTTTTAAATGGGACCACAGGTACCAAGGGCACTGTGGTCAGGGCAGGCCTCTAAGGGCTGCATCACTTATTGTGCCACCCTTAGAAGCCCTGTACCTTTACACACACATACTGCCTTTGCAGGCTGCGTGTTTTGGTGCAGAACAAACTGAAGAGTCGACATGGCACACATCCCTGTGTACCATGCCTACAACCTACTGCCCTGGCATAGGTCAGCCACCCCTCTAGCTGGGTGCACTATATCAGTGGTGAGGGTACAGGTCAATGAGCCCTGTTCCCCCACAGTGTCTAAGCCAATTCTTAGACATTATAAGTGCAGTAATGCCATTAAGAGTATGTGGTGCTGGGAGTTTGACATTGAATTCCACAGCATCATAATGGCCTTACTGAAAACTGGGAAGTTTGGTATCAAACTTCTCAGGACATTAAACCCACACTAATACCTGTGTGGGATTTAATGAAAAATGCACTCAGAGGGCATCTTAGAGATGCCCCCTGATAAACGACCTAACACTAGTATCTAGGCTGAGTGGCTACTCACCAGCTGCCACCCCCAGACATGTTTCTGGCCCCGGGTCGAGAACTGCTGCTCTCGGGGTCTGAAACAATGCACATCCTGGGACGAGGTGCCAAACCTCCTCCCCCAGGATAAGCAGGGTCCACGAAGGGGAAGCTTCAAAGGCTTGCCGCCTTTGTGTGCTACCTCAGGCATTTGCTGCTTCCAGCAACTGGCCCCCACCAGTTCTGACCCCCACTTTGGGCGGGAGAATCGGTGGGAAAACCAAGTGAGGAAGGGAGGTGTGCCCATCTCTGTCAACCCCACCCCTCAGGTAGGGGAGGCGAGGTGAAGCACAACTCTCAGTCCCCGCCATCTTCCAAATGGGGAGACCCAGCCAACCAGATTGAGGCATATACCCCCCTCCCACTGGAGGGTGGCATAATAGGGGGTGTACCCACCTCAAGGAAGGGTCCCAACATTTACCTGCCTGCAACACCCCTAAATCTAGTGTTTAGGGGCAACCCTGACCTGTGCCTCCTCAGGCAAGAATCAACAAGAAGAGAAGAAGAAGGACCGAAGAAGCCATGCTGAACTAAGAAGAGGATTACCCCCACTGACTTGGCCCCAGCCCTACCGACCTGTCCCCACCTTGAACCTGCTCCAGCGAAATCCTGGTGTGTCCTGCAGTCAGCAACCTCAAGAACCCAGAGGACCTGCCCTGCCTTCCAATCCAAAGACTGTCTCCAGTGAGCACTGGATTTCCTCAGACTCAGGCCCCAGCCACAACCAAGAGTCTGCACCACTATGCACTTGACGCCCATGGCCCGAGTGGCCCAACACAACAAGGAGGTCTCCCCGGCCAACCTAATCTGAGATCTTGTGATCTATGACCTGCCTCGAATCATCAAGTGAAGCCTTCAGCCCCTTTCTGGAGGATCCCCCTGACCGCGACCGGAGCTGGTAAGAAAAACCCAACGCCTAAAGAGACCCCTGCACCCAAAGCCCTACGGGCTGGGGTGGCCCAACCGATGGTGTCCCAGCATCCCCAGTCATCCCAACTTACCTCTCCAACCGGTGGTCACCTCCAGAAGATCTTCGTCCCCGAGCCTGCAGTTTTTCTTGCAACCAGAGAGTCCCTATTGAAATTAACAGGGCACCCGACGCCAAACCAGCACCCTGCGCTCAGCCGCCCCTGTGCCGCTGGGGTGTACTTTGGAAGCTAACTCAGATGCCCCTTTGCCCTGAGCCTAACACCAAGAGATTTGCTCCCACAACCTTGTGGCCTGCTTGTGAGAAGCCACCAACCGGAGGCCCTCTATTCCCCATTGGATAACATTGGACCTCTACACCCGGTCATCCTAGCGCCTTCTGAGGGTGTTTCAGGAGTGCATCCTTGACCCTGGGGGAGCCCTGGTTCTAACCCCAGGATACCAACACCCACAACTAAGTACTTACCTCTTAATGATAACCACATTTTCTCCTTATGAATACATTGACTGTTTTTCCTTGAAAATTGTTCTAAGTGTGGAGTTGGTTTTTTATGAGAACTTGAAAAACTGCAAATAACTAAAAACTGCTTTACTTACCTTTTCTCTAGGAAATGTCCCAGTGTGACATCTAATATCACACTGAGTAGAAAGAGCAATCCATAAAGTAATCTGAAAAGTAATCAAAAGTAATCTGACAGTAATTTCCACTGTATTGAAATATTGACAAACCTGTAACATATTCATTTTCATTCAGCTTGCTTGTATTGTTTGACCTGTATTGAAAAGTACCATTTACACTTGCTAGGTTCTAGAAAATAAATATAACTAAATAATATTTTGTATGCAAACAAAATAGTCTGAGTTCAGTCTTTGAGTGTGTGGCATCATTTGCTGCCTGAGTTTGTGTAACAAATACTTAATACTGTCCTCTTATAAAGCCTTACTGCTCGCCCACACTACCACAAATAAAGAGTAAGGTGCTATCTACTTTTACCTCTGCCTACCTTTGGGGTTCCACTGGACTCTGTGCAACCTATACCTCATTTGGTATAGTATATACAGGGCCAGCTTCCTACAAACTGTACTCAAAACATTAATATTTTCTTTCAAATTTTGATAAGAACAGACAATAAAAATTACTAAAACACCATCTGTTAAGTTTCACTTTTTCAGTAAATATCTAACATCACAATAACCAGGGTGTGATCTGATATTAGTACTGCTGCTATCTCAGGATGATCTAATGACTGAATCAGGTCCTTCCTCAACAAGTGTGGGCAATTCTGATTTGTGTATTATGCACCATGGAGAAAAACATAAATTCTCTGCAATCAGGATTAAACTTTCTCAAGTCAGCTGATAAGGCTCTTTGCGAAAAATACTTTTTAAAAAGTTGTTTGTGCTGTATTAGGACTATATCTTACATAAGAATTCCTATCCATAAAGAGATTTACAATTTGATTGAATAATTCAATAATTTAGAAAGAATGTGGTTCCAGAAGGGTAACACTTGAACTATTTGGATGATTTAAATACAATCAATCAGTAGATTTGTAGAGTGCTTTGGTAACCTGTGAGCGTAGTCAGGCACTGGCAGGGTTCAGTTGATTAGCCAAATAGCCAGGTCTTCAGGGACTTTCGGAACTCTGAAAGAGTGTGGAAGGTCCGTAGATGAGAGGGTAGCTCGTTCCATGTCTTTGCTGCTAGGTAGGAGAAGGAGCGACCTCTGCATCTGCTACCTTTGATGCGAGGGGTCACTGTTAGAGAAAGGAACGCAGAGCGGAGGTGTCTGGTGGGCTGATGGGAGTTCAGGCGGTGGTTTAAGTAGGCGGGTTAACAGTTGTGTAGGGCCCTGTATGCATGGGTCAGGATCTTGAACTGGCCTCATTCCTGTAAAGGGAGCCAATGAGTTCTCTTAGGTAGGGGATGATGTGGGTTTGTCTAGGGAGATCCAGTCTGACGAGTCTGGCTGTGGCATTTAGTATGGTCTGTAGTCTGGGCAGTGAGCTGCAATCCCTGCATAGAGAGCGTTGCAGAAGTACAGTCGGCTGGAGGTGAGGTCCTGGATGTGTCTTGAACTTTGGAGTAGCCATTTGAATATCTTACCAATCATGCAGAGGGTGAAGAAGCAGGAGAGGTCAGAGTTGACAAGTGTCGTCATGGTTAGCTTGTTGTACAGATTGATGACTGGGTTCACAGCATGGTCAGTGGGGGTAGGAGTAGGTCTGAGTTCTGAGGGTCACCTGTATGTGTCCCAGGGGGAGCTTTTGTTTCCAAAAATATGTACCTCTGTCTTGCCCAAGTTGAGCTTCAGGCAGTTATCCTTCATCCAGTTGGCGATGTCTGTCATGCAGTTGCGGAAGTTGGTCTTGGTGGAGTCTTCGGAAAGGGAGAGGATGAGTTGTGTGTCGTCAGGGTAAAATGTGATATTGCATCTGTGGGTTTTGGAAATGCTGGCCAGAGGTGTCATATAAGTGTTGAAGAGAGTGTGGCTGAGTGAGGATCCTTTGGGTACTCCACAAGTGATTTCCTGGAGTTCGGAAGTGAAGGGGGGGAGGCAGACATTTTGCGGCCTCCCGCTGAGGAAAGAAGCGATCCATCTGAGTGCTGCTCCTTGGATGCCTATGTTGTGCATTCTTGTGATGAGCGTGTGGTGGGAGACCATATTGAAGGCTGTCAAGAGGTCTAGTAGGATCACAGCCACAGTCTCTCCTCAGTCAAGTAGGGCTTGGATGTCATCAGCAGCCGCAATGAGGGCTTTCTCAGTGCTATGATTGCTACTGAATCCGGATTGGGAGGAGTTGAATAGGAGGCTCCATTTCAGATGTGAGGAGAGTTGTTGGTTGTTGTTTTTTTCTAATACTTTGGTATGGAAGCTAGGAGATTGGTCGGTAGCTGTTGAGTTTGCTGTGGTCTGCCAAAGGTTTCTTTAGTAGGGTGTTGACTTCTGCATGTTTCCAGTCCTTGGGGAAGGTGTCTGTGGCAAATTAATAATAAAACATTTATTTATTTATTTATTTTGTATCTATTGCGTTTTATATAGCGCTGGCTAGACCCGGAGGTATCAGAGCGCTTTACAAAAGGAACAACAGTGAGTTACAAGAATAATAATTTGAACATTTTCACGGAAATTTCAAAGTAAATGACAAATCATGAGAGGCAGAGAGGGAAGGGGGGATAAGAATATGAGTAAAAGGATAGGTGGGGGAGGGTGTAAGGGAACCTGAGGGGGGAGGCAGTAAAGGCAAACGGGCGAAAAGAGAAAGACGTTCGACTCAAGAGTTAAGGAATCATAGCAATTAACATAAGGTCAAGGTACAGTAAATTAAATACAGAGTTGCATGGAATTAACAAGGATAGTGGAAAAATCAAAGGGGGGAGAGAAGGTAGAGGGGGACAAAAGTAGTGTTCTGAGAGAGGGTGCGGGGATAGGAGGGAGCCGAGGGGGATGGAGTTAAGGCAGACCAGAAAGAGGGAGAAAAGTTTGAGGATCATCTGGGGGAGAACGGAGGAAAGGGGGAAAGGACAATAGGTTCAACAACAAGGCGGATCTGGGTCCAGGGAATCGGCGGTGATCAGCAACAAAATGGCGGGCAGGGCAAGAGTCAAAAAGTCCATAGATGCGAATCAGGGAGCATGATTTAAGTGCAAAAAAAGAAGTCATAGGGGGGTGGGCAGTTCCAAAGTCAAAGGCGGAAGGAAGGGAGAAGAGGCTTGCAGGCTCGGGACCACTGGGGCATCGGTAAAGGCAATCCGCCGGTCGTGGCTCCCGCACCCCCATACTTGGAAAAGGTCTCTCGTGTCTCAGAAGTTGGGGACGAGGCGGAGCACATCCAGGCAGACGGCCGGCATGGGGAGGAGGCGAGGCAGCAGCGAGGACTGGCAGACAGCCGATGGAGACAGAGCTGCGCTATGGCTGGCCCCATCATCAGTCATCTGCGGCAACTCATTCCGAGGCAGTGAGCAGAGGGAGAGAACAGCAGCAGCAGCGTGACGAGGAATGTCTTTCCCCGATGTCCAGCTGGGTAAGTGACGGCCACAGCAGAACCCGGGCCGGACTCCTCGATAGCCGAACCAAGTGACTTCACTGGGTATCGGCCAAGTCGCCTCGATATCCCGCAAAGAGTGTAATCACGCCCCAGAGCAATACCGACGCCATCCAGAGCCATCCGAAGGAGCCAGAGCTGCGCCGAGGCTGCATAGTCATCAGGAGGACGATAAGCTCCGAGGGAGGCAGTAGAGTAGGAAAAAGAAGCATCAGCGGGGTGAGGTAAGCCATGCCCCGATGTCCGGCTGGGTAGGAGACGGCCTCAGGAGAAACCCAGACCAGACTCCCCTATAGCCGAACCAAGCAGCTCCACCAGGCATCAGCCAAGTCTTCTCCATATCTGCTGTCCGGATACTGGAGAAAATTAAGGGGTTTTAAGGCCAGAACGGCAATCACTGACCGGGAGCTCCCGGCCGGAGCTCCTCACTGGGCGGCCATCCTGTTTTTAAATTACAACACAATCCACCTCTGAATCTGCCAAGTGAGAGATAATATCCACATGCAAATCCTTAGGAAATGATGCGGCCATCACCCATGAGGGTTTCAAGGTGCTGGGTGTGGGGATCTGTGGTTCAGTTGAAGAGCCAGGTCTTGAGGGCCTTCCTGAATTGCGGCAGTGATGGTGATTGCCTGAGGTGCAGATGCAGGGAGTTCCAGGTCTTCGCAGCAAGGTAGGAGAAGGATCTTCCTCCAGCCATGGTCTTGTGGATCCATGGGACAGGGGCCAGGGCCAGTTGGGTGGAGCGGAAATGTCTAGTGGGTGTGCAGAAGGAGAGATAGTGGTTGAGGTATGCATGTCCAATGTTGTGAAGGTCTTTGTAGGCGTGTGTGAGAAGCTTGAAGGTGAATCTCTTGTTGACAGTTAGCCAGTGAAGGTCTCTCAGGTGGCCAGTGAAAATACATACCCAATCCATTGTTGTTTTAAGTTTCTAATATCTTTCTGCAATACATGAGGTTCCTGTAAAAGCACAACTCAATCTATATTTCTGACTAGATAAGAAATAAACCATAAAGGAGAGAGAGAAAGATTTTATATGGATAGGCAACTCAGTTTCCCAGAGGCCCGAAAAAAATACTATTGAGAGTTCCTCCCAATTGGGATATATTCCAATATTATCTATATTGACCAGACAGAATAGTTATTTTTTAAAAAAACACCTTTTTTCATTCTGTTTTATATCATTAACTGCAAAAACTGTGCAGCACGATCAACAATGATCAAAGTATGACGTAAGCATAGTACAGGGCATTCTGTTGTAATAATTCAGAAGACAAGTATCTGGTAGCAGAGCAGTGACACATCAAAGAAATACAAGCAGGTACAGCTATATGCATAAGAGATGTCAACTTCTCTTTAATTCTGTGCCAGTACGCTCATCACTTAAATGTGGACAGTCGGGGGTCATAATATTTTTACTCTGGGCCACCCATGCATCCAAGTCATCCTGAAGCCTATTATCATTTCTACTATGTTTCCTATGGAGTTCCTCCGCCAACACCCACCCAGCCACATCTCTGTCCAACAGTTCAACCGATGGGGCCCCCTGCCCTATCTAGGAGATAGCCACTTGCCGCCTGGCCAACACCAAGGTTAACTGCACAAACTTGCATGCCATTTTCCACCCCTTGGGCCTACCAATGTCCCCCCCCCCAAAAAAAAACAGTTGTGTAAGAGTTCTCTGTAGACTTGCAACACCCCCACAAAGCCACAGAGAGGACAAGCAAAGGTGCGATTCTGGGATATACAGCTCAGAGTCAAGAGCACCATAAAGGTATGGTGGGGAAAGTTACAATGAATAAATATAAAAAGAGCGTTACCAGAGATAGTCCTCATCAGGGCACATACGCAGGCCAAGTTCTCATCTAAAAGCTGGTCACCTAAATCAGAGTCCCATGCTAGCCGAGCCCACAAAGGCCGATGGGCAACATGACTTTAGACAGCAATAACACTAAGTGCCGTCCTGACCCACAGGTCAGAAAGGTCCCCCAGCATACTGGAGGTGACGGGCATGGTAGGGTATGCCGTCCAGGTCTGCTGAGCAGTTTCTGCCAGGCCAGTAGAATGATGAGTGTGACTGCGCATCCTACAAGGGGATAAAGTGCAGGGCACGAGTCGGGGTACCACGCGGATGGAAGGCGTCCCTCCACTTATTTTCCAGAGTGGACGCCGTCCACCCTGCTTATCAAAACACCGTCCACCCTGCCGTGCTCATCCAAAGCGTGATAAAGCGCGCACCAACCAAACCACGCGAGAGAGGGCGCCTTCTAAGAGGAACCTGCGTAGACCTGGGATTTAAACTAAAACAACTATGGTGTGAAAGGTCCCACCGACGCCCTATGGATTCCTAACAGCTGTATATTATCTGGCTAATCCCAGCTGCTCCTTTCCTCTCTCCTGAACAGCTGCTGCCGGAGTCTCTCGTCCCATCGATAGTTTTTCCACCCAGCGGTTTGCAATGAGACAGGCCGGACTCGGTCGAGCGGAGGGAGGTTTGTGTACGCGGCCTCGTGAGGGCCAACTGCGCCCTGGCGCAGGCAGTTTATGGGTGGACATCTGGGATGAGGGGAGTGTCGGCTAAGCCTCGCTACATCTTCGAAGCGCTAGGAGAGAAACGTCAGCAATAATACGGTGCTAGGTTAAGGAAGCGACCTCCCCAGTTCAGACATGGCCATATGCAAATCAGTCTGACCCTGTGCCTCATAGGAACAGTCCAGCCCGAACTGCCAAGCCATGCCTTCCCTGGACCAGAAACAAGCTTCCTAGGACGCTTTGTTCGCCATAAGTTGGTAGGGTATGCTCAGACGTTGAGTCCCTTGCTCACTTTGCCACTGGATTCAAGCAAGCCTGGCTGAAGACGGCTGAAATGCCAGAAACCGGTCCTAGGAAGCTTGTTTTCGGTCCAGGGAAGGCATGGCTTGGCAGTTCGGGCTGGACTGTTCCCATGAGGCACAGGGTCAGACTGATTTGCATATTGCCCTGTCTGAACTGGGGTGGCAGAGTGGGCTAAAGAACGGTGATGGATCAAACCCAGATCTGTTGACTGGGTGCGAGTGTTTGATTGGTTCTGATGCTCCGTCCATCACCACCCCCTTTTCTACTGCTTTGTTCACCATAAGTTGGCAGGGTATGCTCAGACGTTGAGTCCCTTGCTCACTTTGCCATTGGATTCAAGCAAGCCTGGCTGAAGACGGCTGAAATGCCAGAAAACGGTCCTAGGAAGCTTGTTTCCGGTCCAGGGAAGGCATGGCTTGGCAGTTCGGGCTGGACTGTTCCCATGAGGCACAGGGTCAGACTGATTTGCATATGGCCATGTCTGAACTGGGGTGGCAGAGTGGGCTAAAGAACGGTGATGGATCAAACCCAGATCTGTTGACTGGGTGAGAGTGTTTGATTGGTTCTGATGCTCCGTCCATCACCACCCCATTTTGTGCCGCTTTGTTCGCCATAAGTTGTCAGGGTATGCTCAGACGTTGAGTCCCTTGCTCACTTAGCCACTGGATTCAAGA
Organism: Triturus cristatus; assembly: GCF_964204655.1. NCBI lineage: Eukaryota > Metazoa > Chordata > Amphibia > Caudata > Salamandridae > Triturus > Triturus cristatus. The sequence continues at coordinate 267,332,926 of NC_140581.1, forward strand.
AAGCCTGGCTGAAGACGCCTGAAATGCCAGGAACCGGTCCTAGGAAGCTTGTTTCCGGTCCTGGGAAGGCATGGCTTGGCAGTTCGGGCTGGATTGTTTCCATGAGGCACAAGGTTAGACTGATTTGCATATGGCCATGTCTGAACTGGGGCGGCAGAGTGGACTAAAGAACGGTGATGGATCAAACTCAGATCTGTTGACTGGGTGTGAGTGTTTGATTGGTTCTGATGCTCCGTCCATCACCACCCCCTTTTGTACCGCTTTGTTCGCCATAAGTTGGCAGGGTATGCTCAGACGCTGAGTCCCTTGCTCACTTTGCCACTGGATTCAAGCAAGCCTGGCTGAAGACGGCAGAAATGCCAGAAAACGGTCCTAGGAAGCTTGTTTCCGGTCCAGGGAAGGCATGGCTTGGCAGTTCGGGCTGGACTGTTCCCATGAGGCACAGGGTCAGACTGATTTGCATATGGCCATGTCTGAACTGGGGTGGCAGAGTGGGCTAAAGAACGGTGATGGATCAAACCCAGATCTGTTGACTGGGTGAGAGTGTTTGATTGGTTCTGATGCTCCGTCCATCACCACCCCATTTTGTGCCGCTTTGTTCGCCATAAATTGTCAGGGTATGCTCAGACGTTGAGTCCCTTGCTCACTTAGCCACTGGATTCAAGAAAGCCTGGCTGAAGACGCCTGAAATGCCAGGAACCGGTCCTAGGAAGCTTGTTTCCGGTCCTGGGAAGGCATGGCTTGGCAGTTCGGGCTGGATTGTTTCCATGAGGCACAAGGTTAGACTGATTTGCATATGGCCATGTCTGAACTGGGGCGGCAGAGTGGACTAAAGAACGGTGATGGATCAAACTCAGATCTGTTGACTGGGTGTGAGTGTTTGATTGGTTCTGATGCTCCGTCCATCACCACCCCCTTTTGTACCGCTTTGTTCGCCATAAGTTGGCAGGGTATGCTCAGACGCTGAGTCCCTTGCTCACTTTGCCACTGGATTCAAGCAAGCCTGGCTGAAGACGGCAGAAATGCCAGAAACCGGTCCTAGGAAGCTTGTTTCTGGTCCAGGGAAGGCATGGCTTGGCAGTTCGAGGTGGACTGTTCCCATGAGGCACAGGGTCAGACTGATTTGCATATGGCCATGTCTGAACTGGGATGGCAGAGTGGGCAAAAGAACGGTGATGGATCAAACCCAGATCTGTTGACTGGGTGTGAGTGTTTGATTGGTTCTGATGCTCCGTCCATCACCACCCCCTTTTGTACCGCTTTGTTCGCCATAAGTTGGCAGGGTATGCTCAGACGTTGAGTTCCTTGCTCACTTTGCCACTGGATTCAAGCAAGCCTGGCTGAAAAGCCAGAAACCGGTCCTAGGAAGCTTGTATCCGGTCCAGGGAAGGCATGGCTTGGCAGTTCGGGCTGGACTGTTCTCATGAGGCACAGGGTCAGACTGATTTGCATATGGCCATGTCTGAACTGGGGTGGCAGAGTGGGCTAAAGAACGGTGATGGATCAAACCCAGATCAGTTGACTGGGTGTGAGTGTTTGATTGGTTCTGATGCTCCGTCCATCACCACCCCCTTTTGTACCGCTTTGTTCACCATAAGTTGGCAGGGTATGCTCAGACGTGAGTCCCTTGCTCACTTTGCCACTGGATTCAAGCAAGCCTGGCTGAAGACGACTGAAATGCCAGAAACCGGTCCTAGGAAGCTTGTTTCCGGTCCAGGGAAGGCATGGCTTGGCAGTTCGGGCTGGACTGTTCCCATGAGGCACAGGGTCAGACTGATTTGCATATGGCCATGTCTGAATTGGGGTGGCAGAGTGGGCTAAAGAATGGTGATGGATCAAACCCAGATCTGTTGACTAGGTGTGAGTGTTTGATTGGTTCTGATGCTCCGTCCATCACCACCCCCTTTTGTGCCGCTTTGTTCGCCATAAGTTGTCAGGGTATGCTCAGACGTTGAGTCCCTTGCTCACTTAGCCACTGGATTCAAGCAAGCCTGGCTGAAGACGCCTGAAATGCCAAGAACCGGTCCTAGGAAGCTTGTTTCCGGTCCTGGGAAGGCATGGCTTGGCAGTTCGGGCTGGATTGTTTCCATGAGGCACAAGGTTAGACTGATTTGCATATGGCCATGTCTGAACTGGGGCGGCAGAGTGGACTAAAGAACGGTGATGGATCAAACTCAGATCTGTTGACTGGGTGTGAGTGTTTGATTGGTTCTGATGCTCCGTCCATCACCACCCCCTTTTGTACCGCTTTGTTCGCCATAAGTTGGCAGGGTATGCTCAGACGCTGAGTCCCTTGCTCACTTTGCCACTGGATTCAAGCAAGCCTGGCTGAAGACGGCAGAAATGCCAGAAACCGGTCCTAGGAAGCTTGTTTCTGGTCCAGGGAAGGCATGGCTTGGCAGTTCGGGGTGGACTGTTCCCATGAGGCACAGGGTCAGACTGATTTGCATAGGGCCATGTCTGAACTGGGATGGCAGAGTGGGCAAAAGAACGGTGATGGATCAAACCCAGATCTGTTGACTGGGTGTGAGTGTTTGATTGGTTCTGATGCTCCGTCCATCACCACCCCCTTTTGTACCGCTTTGTTCGCCATAAGTTGGCAGGGTATGCTCAGACGTTGAGTTCCTTGCTCACTTTGCCACTGGATTCAAGCAAGCCTGGCTGAAAAGCCAGAAACCGGTCCTAGGAAGCTTGTTTCCGGTCCAGGGAAGGCATGGCTTGGCAGTTCGGGCTGGACTGTTCTCATGAGGCACAGGGTCAGACTGATTTGCATATGGCCATGTCTGAACTGGGGTGGCAGAGTGGGCTAAAGAACGGTGATGGATCAAACCCAGATCTGTTGACTGGGTGTGAGTGTTTGATTGGTTCTGATGCTCCATCCATCACCACCCCCTTTTGTACCGCTTTGTTCGCCATACGTTGGCAGGGTATGCTCAGACGTTGAGTCCCTTGCTCACTTTGCCACTGGATTCAAGCAAGCCTGGCTGAAGACGGCTGAAATGCCAGGAACTGGTCCTAGGAAGCTTGTTTCCGATCCAGGGAAGGCATGGCTTGGAAGTTCGGGCTGGACTGTTCCTATGAGGCACAGGGTCAGACTGATTTGCATATGGCCATGTCTGAACTGGGGTGGCAGAGTGAGCTAAAGAACGGTGATGGATCAAACCCAGATCTGTTGACTGGGTGTGAGTGTTTGGTTGGTTCTGATGCTCCGTCCATCACCAACCCCTTTTGTACCGCTTTGTTCGCGATAAGTTGGCAGGGTATGCTAAGACGTTGAGTCCCTTGCTCACTTTGCCACTGGATTCAAGCAAGCCTGGCTGAAGACGGCTGAAATGCCAGAAACCGGTCCTAGGAAGCTTGTTTCCGGTCCAGGGAAGGCATGGCTTGGCAGTTCGGGCTGGACTGTTCCCATGAAAACCGGTCCTAGGAAACTTGTTTCCGGTCCAGGGAAGGCATGGCTTGGCAGTTCGGGCTGGACTGTTCCCATGAGGCACAGGTTCAAACTGATTTGCATATGGCCATGTCTGAACTGGGGTGGCATAGTGGGCTAAAGAACGGTGATGGATCAAACCCAGATCTGTTGACTGGGTGTGAGTGTTTGATTGGTTCTGATGCTCCGTCCAGCACCACCCCCTTTTGTACCTCTTTTTTCGCCATAAGTTGCCAGGGTATGCTCAGACGTTGAGTCCCTTGCTCACTTTGCCATTGGATTCAAGCAAGCCTGGCTGAAGACGCCTGAAATGCCAGGAACCGGTCCTAGGAAGCTTGTTTCCGGTCCTGGGAAGGCATGGCTTGGCAGTTCGGGCTGGATTGTTTCCATGAGGCACAAGGTCAGACTGATTTGCATATGACCATGTCTGAACTGGGGCGGCAGAGTGGACTAAAGAACGGTGATGGATCAAACCCAGATCTGTTGACTGGGTGTGAGTGTTTGATTGGTTCTGATGCTCCGTCCATCACCACCCCCTTTTGTACCGCTTTGTTCGCCATAAGTTGGCAGGGTATACTCAGACGTTGAGTCCCTTGCTCATTTTGCCACTGGATTCAAGCAAGCCTGGCTGAAGACGGCTGAAATGCCAGAAACCGGTCCTAGGAAGCTTGTTTCTGGTCCAGGGAAGGCATGGCTTGGCAGTTCGGGGTGGACTGTTCCCATGAGGCACAAGGTCAGACTGATTTGCATATGGCCATGTCTGAACTGGGGTGGCAGAGTGGGCTAAAGAACGGTGATGGATCAAACCCAGATCTGTTGACTGGGTGTGAGTGTTTGATTGGTTCTGATGCTCTATCCATCACCACCCCCTTGTGTACCGCTTTGTTCGCCATAAGTTGGCAGGGTATGCTCAGACGTTGAGTCCCTTGCTCACTTTGCCACTGGATTCAAGAAAGCCTGGCTGAAGACTGCTGAAATGCCAGAAACTGGTTCTAGGAAGCTTGTTTTCGGTCCAGGGAAGGCATGGCTTGGCAGTTCGGGCTGGACCTCTGTGGCAGCCGAAGCAACAGTTCCAGGTGCAGGGGGACAGAAGGAATGAAGTCTTTGTGTCCCTGAGACTTCAGAACAGGAGGCAAGCTCTACACCAAGCCCTTGGAGATCTTATTCAAGCAGGATACACATCACCCAGCAAAGTCTTGGCCCTCCCTTTGGCAGAAACAGCATCTGTAAGCCAACCCCACACAGCAAAGGGAGAGTACTTCTCCTTCAGTTTTCCCAGTTCTTCTCCTTGGCAGAGGTTCCTCTTGAATCCAGAAGTAATCTAAAGTTCTGGGGTCTCGGCCCCAATATTTATACCACATTTTCCTTTGTTCTCTTGTGGCAGGCATTCTCTTAGCACAGTCCAAATCAGGTCTGCCCTCTTCATGGCAGTTGCAAGGAAATCTCCTCCCACTATTCTAAATGCAGTCCAGGACTGTTCAGCCCAGCCCTGACTCATCCAGGAAAGGCAGGACACACCTCAACCACCCCAGTGGCTGTCTACAGCGTATGCACATCCCCAGCTCCTGTCACTCCAAAGCAAGACAGTAAATCCAAAAACCAGCAGAGGCACACAGGATGGTAAAGCTAGAAAATGCCTAATTTCTAAAAGTGGCATTTTCAAACACATACTTTAAAAAACATCTTTACTAAAAGATGTGTGATTAAATTCTGAGTTCAGAGAGCCCAAACGCAATTTCTCCATCTTGTCCCAATGGGAAGTTATACTTGTAATCAGTACAATACATCTCCCATACTATCCTATGGGACAGATAGCCTTGAAATAGTGAAAAATGAATTATACTATATTTCACTATCAGGATATGTTACACATACCAGTACATGTCCTACCTTTCACATACACTGCACCTGCCCATGGGGGTACCTTCGGCCTACCTGAGGGGTGTCTGACATGTAAGAAAAAAGAAGGGTAGGGCCTGTCAAATAATTGCGTTTGCCAGGCTGACATGGTAGTCTAAAACTGCACCCAGACACTGCAGCAGCAGGTCTGAGAACTCTCTGCAAAGCTGCTTGTGGGGGTGGCACAATCCGTGCAGCAGACCCACTATTAGCATGCTTGGACCGGTTTCTGTGTATTACCCTTTATCAGCCAGGCTAGCTTGAATCCAGTGGCAAAGTGAGAAAGGGACCCACGTCTGGGCAAATCCAGAACTGGTCCCAGGATGCTTGTTTCCAGTCCAGGGAGGACCGGGCTTGGCAGTTCGGTCTGGACTGTTGCCATGAGGCACAGGGTCAAGACTGAATTGCATATGGCTCGGTCTAAACTGGGGTGGCATGGTGAGCAAAAGAACAAAGGATATAACCCAGATCTCTTGACTGGGGGTGAATGTATGATTTATTCAACATTCCGTCCATCATTTGTTTGCGTAGCACTTTTCACCCTAAGTTGGATGGGAATGCCCAGACGTGGGTCCCTTGCTCACTGTGCTACTGGATTCAAGCTCGCCTAGCTGATGAATGGTAATACACAGAAACCGGTCCCAGGATGCTTGTTTCCGGTCCGGGGAGGACCTGATTTGGCAGTTCGGTCTGGACTATTCCCAAGAGGCACAGGGTCAAGACTGATTATCTAAACGGTGTGGCATGGTGAGCAAAAGAACAATGGATTTAACCCAGATCTATTGACTGGGGGTGAATGTATGATTTATTCAGCATTCCGTCCCTCATTTGTTTGCATAGCACCTTTCACCCTATGTGGGATGGGTATGCCCAGACATGGGTCCCTTGCTCACTGTGCCACTGGATTCAGGCTAGCCTGGCTGATGAAGGTAATACCCAGAATCCGGTCCCAGGATGCTTGTTTCCAGTCTAGGGACGACCTGGCTTGGCAGTTCAGTCTGGACTGTTCCCATGAGGCACAGGGTCAAGACTGATTTGCATATGGCTGGGTCTAAACTGGGGTGGCATGGTGAGCAAAAGAACGATGGATTTAACCCAGATCTCTTGACTGGGGGTGAATGTGTGATTTATTCAGCATTCCGTCCCTCATTTGTTTGCGTAGCACTTTTCCCTCTAAGTGGGATGGGTATGCCCAGACGTGGGTCTCTTGCTCACTGTGCCATTGGATTCAAGCTAGCCTGCCTGATGAAGGGTAATACACAGAAACCGGTCCCCGGATGCTTGTTTCCGGTCTGGGGAGGACCCGATTTGGCAGTTCGGTCTGGATTGTTCCCATAAGGTACAGGGTCAAGACTGATTTGCAGATGGCTGGGTCTAAATCGGGGTGGCATGGTGAGCAAAAGAACGATGGATTTAACCCAGATCTCTTGACTGGGGGTGAATTTTGATTTATTCAGCATTCTGTTCATTATTTGTTTGCGTAGCACTTTTCACCCTAAGTGGGATGGGTATGCCCAGAGGTGGGTCCCTTGCTCACTGTGCCACTGGATTCAAGCTAGCCTGGCTGATAAAGGGTAATACCCAGAAACCAGTCCCAGGATGCATGTTTCCGGTCCAGGGAGGACGTGGCTTGGCGGTTTGGTCTGTACTGTTCCCATGAGGCACAGGGTCAAGACTGATTTGCATATGGTTGGGTCTAAACTGGGGTGGCATGGTGAGCAAAAGACCGATGGATTTACCCAGATCGCTTGACTAGGGGTGAATTTATTCAGCATTCCGTCCATCATTTGTTTGTGTAGCACTTTTAGAAAGCTTGCATTTTCCTTCCTTAGCAATTCAGTGCCTGCAGCCTGTCAATGGGTCACATGACCGGGTGTAGCTGACAGTCAGACTTTTTGTATTCCTCCTAGACTGCCACACACAATGAAAGGCTTAGATGTATCAGGATGGGCATCAATTACTGGCAGGATGTAAGGGCAGAGCTTGGCACAATGCTGCTTACCCTTTAGTGAGCTGCGTCCTCCTTCCACACAAAGAGCTGCATACCCCCTGCCTTCCTAGAAGAAGCTTCTCCCATTTCAAAGATGGCACCTGGTATTAATAGTAGACCCCAGACACCAAGTCTTTAGTGCATTTCTGGACCTGTTGAGACTCTGGCAGAAAGGAGTGCTGTGCAGCTGAAAGTGATGCCACTCTCCTGGACTGCTTCCATGTTGGACTACAGCCATGCCGTATTGCTGCCCTCCCGCCTAAGGACGAGGGATTTGACCTGCACTTGAACCCAGGACTACCAGAATGACTCCAAGGGCTAGTCTGCTAGCCTCCTGTGCAAAGCCACAGGGACATAACAGGCTCCCAAACACCTGAACCAGCACCCAGATCCATTTGGAGCAAGCACCTAACTCCCAAGTGATGCCTCTCAGGTCCTGGACCCTTGGTGTGGCTTGGTTGAGCTGAATTGAAGTTTTGGGGATCTCCGCAACCACAAACGGGTCCGTTGGTACCAAAACCATGTTGCTTGCAGTGCCTGCCAACACAAAGTTCAGTCAGTCTGACCCTTCATGCTACTACATCAACCGCTTGTGGGAGTCGCCACAGTGAAGCTCCGACCTGACTGAACAAAATGATCTTCGCCCTACAGCGAGGATCGTCCGTGATGCCTGGCCTGCTCTTCTCATGACAACAACTAAAGTCCATGACGCTTCGCTGCTCCTCGTGGCCCCCTCCACCGTGAATGGTTCTCTTTGCGCTGACAGAGAAGGTAACTTTTCTGCAAGACTGACCGGGTCCCTGTATCCGACCTGTACTCCATTGTGGTTGGCCTGAACTTGTTACTATCTCCCAATCTCACACGACCAGTTAGTCGCGAGTGGCGCTTTAGGTTTTTTGGCAGCATTGTCACCAAAATCTTTAAAATTGCATACCTCCGCTTTTAATGATTGGGTTTTTGTCCTTTTGTTCTTGATTTATTTATTAGATTTTGCTCTGTTTTCCTAAACTAGTGTGGGATTTTTCTTGTGCCGTGGCTTCATTTTATTACTGATTGAAGTGCTACATAAATACTTGACACATTGCCTCTAAGTTAAGCCTAACTGCTCTATGCCAAGCTACCAGAGGGTTGAGCACAGGCTAATTTGGGGATTGCTCTTGCATCACCTTGACATGGATTGTGGTTGCTGCTTGAGTAGGGTTTCACAGCCTGAATCCAACTTGAGCTTTAAATTCTCATTGATTGGCGATTTTCCTTTTTTCCAAATTACCCCTTACTCTACTGCGTTGTGTAGATTTAGATTTCATATATAGGTTTCCCGATTTATGCCCTTACATAGGTACAATTCATATTGCCCTTATTAAGGCATAGAAAATCCAGCCCTTATTTAGGCATTGTCCATGCTAACCAAATCCAGGCATGGTCTCCTACATCCGTCAATCCACGTCACAACGAGTCCTTGGAAAACCAGACTCTTAAGCCTTTAGGAATTTCCCTTACTTGGATATTGATTTCTCCAAGAACTCATTTATTATGCATGAACATCTATTTCTTAGGGGTTCATTCATGACGTTCCGATGCCCGACTTTTACGTCAATACAGCCATTCCTAAACACCTTCAAGGTATAAATATACCTGCACTTGCCCTGGCAAACCACGGTTCCAGTACGGTCAAGTTCGACTGCCTACTTGCAGTTCGCCACGGCAAGTTCGGAAGGAGATCGAGTTCCAGCCTGATGCACTAACCAGACACTGTCATCCTCCTCGCAGAGAATCCAGCTCCAGTGTTTCTGACTCCCCTTGCGGGGTGTTAGATATCGAGTCCCGGAAAGAGATTCCAACCTCGCACATTCTAAGGTATGGAGCAGACTAGAACTTAGAGAAACTTTTTTTTTTTTTGCCCTCATACATACGCCAGATAGTAAATGCTCTAGATGGGAACTATCCAGGCCCTCCACACTGACCATTTTGATTCCGATTCCTACCCTCAGGGCTACTGGATTCCCCCAGAGAAGGGCTGTCTCCTTATCCATTTCCATTTCCATCAACCATTGGGAATCCCGTTGGTGCCAAGAAAGGATGGACCATAAACCCCTGGCTTAATCATTGGACTCATCAGTCTTCTTTAACCAGGCCAGAAGAGGAGACCAAAGCGTCTCCGAACTTCTTTGATCACACGCAATATCTGACTGACTAATCCACATGATATTTCTCATACAATCAACAAATTTAGGAGGAATCTCAGACTTCCATAGTCTACAGATTTCTCTCCTGGCAATAACAATCACATAAAACATGAGTTGTGCAGCAATATTTGAACAGAGTCCTGGTAGAGTACCAAAAAAGATCAATCGGGGACAACTTATAATTGGTATACCTAAAAGCTCTTCTAGAAAACGGCAGACAGACCCCCAGTAACTGGAGATCTTAGGACAACTCAAAAACATATGAGTGTCATCTGCTAACGGAAACTTGCATCTTGGACAAAAGTGATTATCAGATGAAACCCGGGACAATTTAGCCGGGGTCCAATAGACCCTATAAGCTGTAAACAAATGGTTTCTCTTCAGATTAGCGGGTTTAATGATTCTCTGAGACATGTGAAACGATTCTTTCCAAATTTCTTGTGTCTCCTCCGTATTCCCTATTAAACCATTGCCCCAAAGTTTCTCTACCTCTAATATTAAACTATCCCCAAAGCCAACCAGTGTTTGATACCAAAACGAGACTTCCCGTTTCCAGCCTCCCGCCTTACATATAGCATCAAAGATTGGGAAATCAACTGTCGGTCCCCAAGATTGTCTAGCCCACCACGCAGACAGTTGGTAGAACTTAAACCTAGTCAGGGATCTATTCGTTAAATTTGCTAGAGACTCCCAATCCATAAGTCTAAACTCACAACACAGGTCACTCCATACTTTGACCCCTGCTAATTTAAGAGGCTGAGATAGTTGATCCAGGAGGCATTCGGGAGTGCCTGGGGAATCCCAGATTGGAGCATATAGATTGAAATAAGGGATCCCAAAAGTTTTCCGAATAAATCCCCAATTTTTAAGTGCTGTTAGTAAAATCTTGAGGCGGACCTTTTTGAAAAAATTTTGGTCTCCAAATTTAAGGAGAAAACATTCGAAACCATGCGGTTGATCATATAATAGAGCCTGAAAGAGGCGCCCTTGTGAAGAAGAGTCCAATTTATTGGCTAAGATTCTAAAGTTCTTAAAGTGAAAGGCATGGCAGTAAATTAACAAGTCAGGTAGAGCCAATCCCCCTACTTTCAAACCCCTCCTCAGCTTCTTCCACGCTATCCTGGGCGATTTAGTGGCCCATATAAATGAAATAATCTTTCCTTGAAGAGAGGCAATATCTTTATGGTTAAATAACAAAGGGATAGCATTAAAAAGAAACGTTATTTTAGGGAGGATAATCATTTTTATAAGATTTACTCTCCCGTAGATGTTAAGCGGGATATTTCCCCATCTCAACAATAATTTACAAACTTCCTTTACAACCTGCACCCAACTAGTTTTAGAAATATCAGCCAATTTCTGAGTTAAAAATATTCCTAAGTATCTGATTTTTTGTTTAGCCCCTTCTATCGGGATTAGGTTATTCCATCCCATTATATCCGTTTTTTCCTTGTTAACTTTATACCCCGAGACTCTTCCAAACTCTTCCGCTAGTTCAAAAAGCCGTGGAATTGCCTCGACATGGTTAGAAGTATACAATAAAAGATCATCTGCATACAATGCGGTTTTCAACTCCAATTCGCCGATTTTAAAAGGAATAATTGTATTATCTCGTCTAAGTGTACAAACAAAAGGCTCTATATAAACATCAAACAATAATGGGGACAGAGGGCAGCCCTGCCTTGTACCCCTAGTTATATTAAACCAGTCAGATAGCCCGCCATTTACTAAGACTTTTGCACGAGGTCCAGAGTATAAGGATTTGACTGCCTCTATAAACAATATGGGGAAACCAAACTTCCTCAAAGAAGCCCAAAGGTACCCCCAATTTACCCGATCGAAGGCCTTGGCTGCATCTATTGCTACAATGGCAAGCGGCAGTCCTTTCGCTTCAGCATAATCAATAGCTCCTAAAACCTGAAACGTAAGTTCATTAAGCTGCCTCCCAGGTATAAAGCCTCTCTGGTCAGAGTGTACAATTGTTTTAATGGATCTCGCCAATCTAGTGGCCAGTATCCCTGAAAAAAATTTTAGATCCGAATTTAATAAGGAAATTGGTCTATACGACTCCATTTTCTGTGGGTCTTTGTTTGGTTTAACTAACAAGGTTATGGTAGCCTCCGACCAAGATGAGAAACTTTTGGCAACTCTTGGCAAAACTAAACTATAGCTAGCTATACTTCAGAAAACAGCACCTAATTCTTACCTCGTACTACACTTAGGTTAGGTACACTGGGGTAGAACAATTTAGAAGCATCAGATAAGTATTCACATCTGTGTTATTTATGTATGTATTTTAATTAATATATGTCATAGCTACAAACAATGCTATTGCAGTATTATTTTATCTTACTGCTAACTCTGTACATATTGTACTTCGCAGCCTGTCTTACGATTGTAGCAGTTCATATCTCTTGCACGAGAAATAAGACTGTTCAATAAACCCTTTTTATTGAAATGCCCGTCTCTTTATTTCTATGCAACTCTGTAGAAACGAAGCATGCACGATTGACTGAGTGAAACTATTATCTATTGTTTCCACGGTTCTGAGATTGTTCCGACTCCAAGGGAAACAAAGTTGTCATGTTTATGCGGTTGTCAGAAACTAATCCCTTCTTGTGTGTTCGAGAAGTTTCTAGTGACCTCTGAGTTAGCTGGCACACACAAGTAATTAAGTTTAATGTACTCGATAGAGACATACTGACCTCAGTCCTATGTCAAATCTATAGAGTATATTATTCCAATGCGCAGAGCCTATCAGGGATATAGGAACTACACTACACTACCTGTTAGACCTGGTACCATTGGCGTGAATCTCCCTTCCCTTATTTCTGATTGCCTCCTCTGTTTTTGAAATGTTTTGCTGGTTCAGATGCTTTGGGCACTGTGCCACTGCAATTCAGTGCCACAGTACAAGTGCTTCCTATGTTAAATTGATGTAATGATTAGTGACTCCATTATTGGGTTATTTGATCTACTTATCAGACCCTAGTACAGTGCACCATGTGTGCCCAGGGCTTGTAAATCAAATGCTGCTGGTGGGCTTGCAGCATTGGTTGTGCCACCCACAGGAGCAGCCTGTAAAGTGTGTCTCAGGTCTGCCATTGCAGAGCCTATGTGCAGTCTGGTACTGCCATGCTGACTGACCAAGTGCACCAACTTGCCAGTCCCTAAACCTTGCCTTATCTTCATATCAGACACCCCTATGGTAGGCCCAAGGGCAGGGTGCATTGTAAGTATAAGGTAGGACATGCCCTGGTGTGTGTGGCATGTCCTAATAGTGAATTACAGCCATTTTCGTTTTTCACTATTGCAAGGCTACCTGTTCCCCATAGGCCAGAATCAACAGTTTGATTATTACATCTTATAATCCTAACTGACTCAGGAAACATGGTAGAAATTCGAGTTTAGTATGCCTGAATTCAGAATGATAAAATACATCTTTTAGTGAAGTTGTTTTTAACATTCTGTGTTTGAAAATACCACTTTTAGAAAGTAGGTATTTTCTTGCTTAACTGTCAAAACCTGCCTCTGCTAGGTTGTGTATTGTGTGTCTGGTTCTGTGAGTGACAGGGGCTGGGGGATTCCAGGGGAGAGGGTGAGTCAGCACAGGGCTGAATAGAAAGATCTGCATGTAGATGGGTGGGAGGAGTTGCACCTGGGACCTGAATAGGGCTGTGCCTTCCCTCCACAATGCTGGCTACACCCCCTGTGGTGTGTCTGATGTCTCTGCCCTGTACTCTGAAAGGAAAGAAGGAGTCATGTAAACAAAGTGCTCCAGGACTGACCAGAACTGGGTTGGACTAGGCAAAGGCCTCCCTGCCTTCAGAGAACAAAGAGAAAAGTAGTATAAATATGGGGACCCAGACCCCAAGACTTTAGATCACTTCTGGAACAACAAGAAGAAACCTCTGCCAAGGAGAAGAACCAACGTAAGCTGTAGGAGTTGGACTGCCCCCCTGCCAGTGTGCTGTGTTGTTGGGTTGGCCTGCAGTGGTGTCTTCATTGCCAAGGAGAGGAGAAGGAACTTTTACAGAACTTTCATCATCTTGCAGAATATTACTCCAAGGGCTTGAACTTGTGCTTGCCTCCTGCTGAAGCCTCAGGGACAACAGACTTCACCACCAGCTGCCCTCTGAATTTCCTTGCTGGTAATTCTATCTGCAGAAGCCTGCATGTCGCTGGGAGCTGGAAGAGCGATGCAACGAGAAGCGTGTTTTTGCCGCAGCTGTAGTCATCGCATCGTCTGAGAAGCGTGCCGCCGCTGCATCTCCCAGAAGCGTGCCTTTATCGCAGCTGTCGCATCACCGGAGAAGCGCGTTGCAACTGTGAGGGTCGCCGTTGCATCATCAGAGAAGCGTGTCACAGGGCCTGTCGCGTCTCCAAAGTACAGAGTCGCCGCAAGGCTGCCAGGGCGTGCCGCATAGTCTCAACATCGTCACATCAAGGGCGCCATCTTATCGCATCGCACCGGATTGTCGCATCGCATCGAGGCGCCATCTTGCCTCATCGCAACCAGGCTGTAGCACGAGAATCTACACAACAACTCCTCTCCGGTAAGGATCAAGACGCATACCTCTACTCTGCGCAAGCATTGAGGCGCGACGCATCGTCTCCCCGGAAGCAAGGAACCAACGCATCTCCAACGCTGCGAGCCATTTGTTAATTTTGCGTTACGCATCCAGGTACTTTTGTGAGAACTGTGTTGCATTTACCATCAACTCGAACTAAGTTAACTCTACCATCTTTAAGTCAATATTGAGTACAGTATTGTGGATTTTTGTCGTTTGTGGTCTTGTGTTAAGTCTATATAAAGAATATTTATTTTTATAAAACCTGTGTGGTGTCCATCTGTAGTGTTTTCACTGTATGTGTTCACAAATGCTTAACACACTGCCTCTGAGATAAGCCTGTCTGCTCGTGTCAAGCTATCAAGGGGGTAAGCAGGGGTTATCCAGTAGTGTAATCCCCTTTCCCTGACTTAGAAGCAAGGGTCCCTATTTGGTCAAAGGTACCTACCTCTGCCAACTAGAGACCCCCAATTCTAACACTACCTGTTTGTGCCTGTGACTTTACCTGCAAGAATGGGATTTGAGTTCCTCAATCTAGAGAGCTACACTTTGGCTGAGGTCAAGGAATTTAGCAAGGAGAATGGGCTACCCTCCAAAAGTTGCACCAGGAAAGGCAGTTCACCCCCCTCAACCAGTAAGCCAAATTCCTCTCAATTAACAATGTCTTTTTTATCATCACAAATATTTAAAAATAAATGTTTTGCAGTCATAAACATTGACTTGAATCGTAGATGCATTTTACACAGTTATGTATGCATTTTACTAATGTTTGCTGTAGTGGAGCATAATAAAAAAAAGTTTAAAAAAAATAATGTTTTGCCGTGATCTCTTTCCAATCAGCATAGTTTTAGCATTTTGGTATTTATTTGTCTGGAACCAAAACACTTACATCACACAAGTGTTGGTAGGTTTCTGGCTACTAGTAAATTGCTTAACCAGACAAAATAGTCTGACAGTAGTATCTCCTGCATCTGGCACAATTCAATGATTTAGATACCAACGTGCCTCTGTTTTGGTTTTAATAGCATTATTTAATGAAGAAGATTAGATGTGTAAACTCCTTACATCAGACTGGAGTTCTCATAACACAAGTACAAGTATGAAAATACTCCGAGCCCAGACGCATCAGAACATCAAAATGCATCAGGAACCAATCGCACTCATTCAGAATGAATTGTCACACACAAATCAAGCTTCCTATGTTGTCCAAAGTTGCAGATACCGATACCAAAATAATCAGAACTGACATGCCCAAAAGAAACAAGAATCTCCCTGAACTAAACCATTTTTACTACTTGAATGGGTTCTAAAATCAAGGCAAGAAATAGTAGTCGAAATTAAGTAATAGTCACAACACTCAATGGATCACAAGTTAACAAAGCATTGGTATAGTCACATTTGTGACCTAGTAGCTTTGTCAATGGTTTTTAGCTCTGCTGTACAGCATGGCAAAATTAAAAAAAAAAGTCTACTGAATCGTTTTGTAGACAGGTACACTCCGCATAAGCACACCAACAAAATGACACACCTACTTTTTTTTGCTGATCCAACTCTGATCAGCAAATAAAAACAAGAAATATGCAAAAGCATGCTTTTTTGGGAAAGAGTTTCACAAGATTGTATGAATAAACTCTCAGAAACCCCTCCATCCTCATTACTAGCCTGCTGGGGTCTGAAAGGGAATTGAGCCAACTGTGCAACATCAGGGGTGGCGAGAGGGGTCGGAGATCGGTCATTAATGAATTGAGCGGTCAGCCTCGCCATATCAGAGGTCTGAACTGAACTGTCCACGGTATCTCTGCGGTGTCTATCCTTAG
This sequence comes from Triturus cristatus, assembly GCF_964204655.1. Taxonomy (NCBI): domain Eukaryota; kingdom Metazoa; phylum Chordata; class Amphibia; order Caudata; family Salamandridae; genus Triturus; species Triturus cristatus. Next base: position 267,348,819 of record NC_140581.1, read on the forward strand.
CGGGCCTGCAGCGGCATTTTATTACCGTTCAAACAAGTTACTCTGTGCAAATGTCTGCAGCGCTGAGAACAGAAGACTCTAAGGATTTCCTTTACATCAAAAGCTGGCAGGATAGCTCACTGAGGCGCTAGATGCTGACAGTAGTGCGTGACATCAGTAACAGTCACTTGCAGATCCCAGCTATCCCTGTCACTTGTCTATTTCTTTGCGTATGACCGTGTGCTTTGTTCTGCTACATTTCGGCTAGGTATATGCTAAATAAATGGCCCACACATGCATAGTTGTAGGCTTCGAGTTTTAGTTTAGGAAGGTTTCTCATGCCCGGCTACATCCTTCGATAAATTGTGCACCATTACATTGGGTAATAACACCAGTTTACAAGCGCTTTAAAGGCTCGTCGGGGGTATTAAGTGCTACATAAATGCAATTACAATACAGATTGCAGTAAGATCTCTGAATGTACAAGTTAGTATGTGCTATAATATAAATATTTCTTTGTTACTGCTCATTGCCACATTTGTCTCTTCAACACCACAGCCCCGAGGAATAAGACGTATGAAGGTTATAGGTAAATAACGGGAATGCTGCTGACTTCACACAACCTCACGCCTCCTTCCTTATACATTGCCTCTACGTCCCTCGTCTTATGACAACCTCACGCCTCCTTCCTTATATATTGCCTCTACGTCCCGCGTCGTATGAAGGTTATTGGTAGATAACGGGAATGCTGCAGACTTCACACAACCTCACGCCTCCTTCCTTATACATTGCCTCTACGTCCCTCCTCGTATGAAGGTTATTGGTAAATAACGGGAATGCTGCTGACTTCACACAACCTCACGCCTCCTTCCTTATACATTGCCTCTACGTCCCTCGTCCTCGACCCAGTTATCACTAATGAGGTATTCCACATGACAGGAAACAAAACAGGAAACACTTTTAGGATCCACCCACCCTCCCGTCAGGGGCTACAAGTACCCAGCCAACCAAAAGCACATCCTGTTTTGTTTCCTGTCAGTGGACCTGACGGGGACGCTGGGGTAGGTGCTGGGCACTTACCTGCTTCGTGTTGTCCTGTGGTTTCCTCCTCTGCTAGGATTTGGGGGCGCTCATGGACCTTCGTGGGACTTCCTCGAGTCGGGCTGCTGGGCTTCCTGGACTCTTCAGGCTCCTGGATGCTGGTTCTACTGGGCTGCGCTGGCTTCTTGGGTCCCTGTTGCTGATGCTCCTGCTGTACCGTGAGTTCTTCTCTGTGGGCCTGTGTCCTGCTCCTGTGTTTTCTCACTTTGCCTTTTATCTCCCCGCTGGTGTAGCACCCAAGCTGGGGTCTGGGCGCTCCGTTGCTAGGCTGCCGGTGTGGTGGGGGCGCCCGGGTGGGGAGTCCGGGCGCCCCCTGCTGTTGTCTCTTCGGAGCACTCAGTTTGCGCCGGGTGCTCCGCTTCTGTTTTTGCGGCGGCTGGGGGCAGGGTGGTCGGTGTGCTGGTTCCTTGGAGCCTTCGGTTCCCCAAGTGCTTCGTGTCTCTGGAGTGGAGTGCCAGGTTTGGGGTCCGGGCGCTCCCGGTGCGTTTCCTGGGAGCACTCAGTTTCGCCGAGTGCTCCGTTTTTCTGCGGCTCTGAAGTCGGGGCCGTCATTGTGGAGCGCCCAGTTTGGGGTCCGGGCGCTCCATTGTTGTGTTCTTTGAAGCGCTCGGATTTCCCGAGCGCTTCGCATTCTCGCTCCAGGCCGGTCCTGGGTTGTGGAGCACCCGGGGTGGGGTCCGGGCGCTCCGTTCTCCTTCCTGCCACCATTCTCGCGGGTTCCGGTTGCGCTTCCCCTTGGGAGTGCCGGTTCCTGCCTTCGGCGGACGCGTATTAGATTTCTTTATCATGCATATCTGGCCACGCCCCCCTCTAGCCTCATTTTCGTTTCATATCAGCTGTGCTGCTTGGAGGCGGTTCCCTGTTTCTGTTCTGTTTTATAAGGAGGGGGGGGGGTGTCGTTTTCACTTTTAGTTCTGCTTGTGTTTGGCTGCTGGTTCCTGCCTTTGGTGTTCTTTCGTTTACTGGTGCAGTTTCTTGGTGGGGAAACATCAAAGAAAGCGGAGACATGTGTCTCCTGTTTCCTCTTCCTCCTCTCTTGCTGACAGTGAGGGTCCTGTCCCTGCGGGGAAGCACCCGAAGTTGGATGACGACCGGTTGAAACGCCTGATTTTGGAGAATTTGTCTGACCTCAAGTCCTCCAAGAAAACTCCTGGGAGTCGTTCTGGTGGGGGCGTTGCTCTCTATTCGGACATTTCATCTTTCGATTCTTCTGATGGCGCTTCCTTGGGGCAGTGGATATGAAGGGCAAATATATTTCTAAAGAATTGTTGCCTGACTTGCTTTCTCATGTGCGTGGTGCGGACTCCGACTCCTTTGTGCCGGTCCCGTCGTCAGTCCTTGGTGGCCGGTGTTCACGCTCTGTTCTTGAAGAAGGCGATTGTTCCCGTTACACGGTCGGAGTGGGGCCTGAGGACCTATTCGATTGTTTTCCTGGTTCTGAAAGTCACAGGGGAGTTTCGGCTTGTCATCAATCTTCGGAGTCTGAACTTGTTTGTGCGGAAGATCCCATTCAGGATGGAGACTTTGCAGTGGGTGGTTCCTTTGATTCAGGCCGGCTGGGCGTTTGCTACTCTGGATCTCCAGGACGCTTATCTTCATGTGCCAGTAGCTCTGGAGGATCAGATGTTCCTGCGGTTCTGCCTGGGGGGTCATCATTGGCAGTTCTGTGTCCTTCCCTTTGGTCTCCGGTCTGCTCCCCGAGTGTTCACCAAGGTGGTTGCTCCCTTGGTGGCCCGTCTTCACCTCCGGGGTGTGTCGGTGTTCCCCAACCTAGACGATTGGCTGCTCCAGGCTCCTTCCCCTGCGGTCCTGTCTCAGCACCTGTCCTTGACCATCCTTACGCTAGAACAGCATGGCTTTGTTATGTTATGTTATGTTATTTTTGATTTCTATAGCGCACGGCTACTCCATTGGAGTGTCCCGGCGCTTTTTATTGGCAGCTTGTAAGCATAAAAACATAACACAGTGGGAAAAAAGAAAAAAACAACAAAACTAAGGAGGGAACATGCTAAGGGGCAAAGAGCCAAGTTTTAAGGCCCTTCCTAAAGGTCAGCAAATTAGAAGTGCCACGTAGAGCCAATGGCAAAGCATTCCAAAGCTGCGATGCCTTCAGCTTGAAAGAACGGCCCCCTACGCGGGCTCTCTTTACTCGAGGGACCACCGCAAGGAAGAGAGATTCGGATCGCAGAGATCGGGCCGGGCGATAAAAGGTAAGCCTCCGTTGCAGATATTTCGCGCCCGAGTCCTAAAGAGCCTTATGAGCCAGCGTCAACGCCTTGAAGACTATCCGCTTCCGGATAGGCAGCCAATGAAGCGACTGCAAAAGGCCAGACACTCTGGCTCGCCTATGAAGGCCGAAGATAGCCCGAGCGGCCGAATTCTGCACCACCTGAAGGCGCTGTAGTAGGTACTCCGGTAGGGCCAGATATAGGACGTTAGAATAGTCCAATCTGGAGCCAATTAAGGCCTGCACAGTGATCCTCCTGTCCTCTTCTGAAAGCAAAGGAAGAAACTTCCGGAGCATCTTCAGGAGGCCGAAACATGTTCCCATAAGACCGAGGATCTGAGATCTCAACGTCAGAACATTGTCGATCTTAATTCCCAGATTTTTTGCCTGCTGGGAGGAATGTGCAGGAGGAAACATATTAATCGGCCACCATTCCTGCCAATCAGGATCAGAGGTACAACCGAAGAAGAGTACCTCAGACTTATCTGAGTTGCATTTGAGGCTGTTCAGCTGGAACCATTTGAAGACAGCCCCAAGGCACTCACGAATACTCTCTCCATCAAACTCCTCTCCTTTCCCACACGTAAAGAGGAGCTGGGTTTCATCGGCATAGGATACGATCTGGGCCCCGAAGGACTCCGCCAGTGCGGCCAATGGAGTCATAAAGATGTTAAAAAGAGTCGAACTCAACACCGAGCCCTGCGGGACTCCGACTCCCAAAGGCGGCATCACGGCAGAGCTTGAGGAGGCCCAGACCGTTTGTCGACGGCCAGCTAAGAATGATCTAAACCAGCTGAACACCGTCCCCCTCAGACCGATCTCATGAAGTCTGACGAGGAGACCCTCGTGGGGGACGGTGTCAAAGGCCGCCGACAAATCAAGCATGACAAGCATAGCTTTACCTCCTGAATCCAGTACCTCCTTAATGGCTTCAGACACCTCCAAAAGCGCCGTCTCGGTGCTTAAATTGGGGCGGAAGCCAGATTGAGTGGGATGAAGCAGATCGTTGGTTTCCAAAAAGCCAGAGAGCATGGTATGCACGTGCTTCTCCACAATTTTAGCCAGCGCAGGAAGGAGGGAGATTGGTCTATAATTGGCCAACGCCTCAGGGTCTAGGCCAGGCTTCTTGAGGAGGGGGATCACCATCGCCTGCTTCCAAGCCTGCGGGACCACCCCCTCACACAGAGAGAGATTCAAGAGTGGATTTGCCAAAGGATTTACCACTGCCGCCATTTTCGCCAAAAATTTGGCAGGGCAAGGGTCAAGAGGTGACCCAGATTTAAGATTGACCATCAATGCCAATGACGACGCAGCTGTAATAGGCGGAAAATCGGCCAAGATGGACTCCACGGGAGCCGATGGAACAGGCCCGTCCAAGAAGCTGGGGCACGCTTCCACCATCCTTGAGGGAAAGGAGTCCTGAATCAGCTTTATCTTAGCCGTGAAGAAGTTGGCAAGAGCAGAAACCCACGACTCGGTGGGCGCGGCCTGGGTTAAATTAGACCGTGGAGTCGTAAACTCCCTCACAATGGTGAAAATCTCCTTACAGGATTTGGAGGCAGCCTCTATCCTCCTGGCAAAATAACCCTTTTTCTCAAGGAGGATATCGCGATGATATGTTTTAATCGCGGTCCTATAAACCAGCCTGGCCGCCGGGTCATGATGTGAGCGCCACGCCCTCTCAGCCACCTTGCACTGCCGGCGAGAAGCTGACAGTGCTTCCGTAAACCAAGGGGCAGAAACCCGCTTCGATGTTGCTCGGGGTGTCCTCACAGGGGCTAGATCATCTAGCCTATCCATCAGCCACGCCTGCAGAGACTCCAGGTCCCGTTCCAAGTCGCCCGAAAGGGGGCAGGGATGATCAAGAGAAGCCTGAGCTAGCATCTCTGGGGTCACCCGATGGAATGCCCTCGATCCTAGTCCCTGCTGTCTAAAAATGGTACTAGGGGGTTTCTCCGAACCTGGCACATAAAATTTGGCCAATCTGTGATCAGACCAGAGCACCGGTAGAAGTTCTAGCCCCTCTAAGGGGAGCGTCGAAAAGACCTGATCCAGGGTGTGGCCCCTATCGTGTGTTGGACCGGAGAGGTAAGGGACAAGGCCAAGGGGGGCCGTAATATCGATCAATTTAATCGCCTCAGGGTCCTCTCCCTCATCCATATGAAAGTTGAAATCTCCAGCCAACACACAATGCTCCGCTCTTAAGGCCAGCATCGAAATAGCTGACTGCAGCTCCTCGAAGAAGGATCCAGCTGGTCCAGGGGGTCTATAGACCAACAGCCCTTTAAGAGCTTGATGGGTGGCCAGTACGATAGAGAAGGTGAGGGATTCCGAACCTGTAATAGCATCCATAGGGATAATGGAACAGGCGGCAAGTTTATTCACTACAAGTGCCACACCTCCACCCCTCCCCTCCAACCTATCTTGCCTGAAAATATTCTTGTGAACTTTCCGAAATGTCAGCTCCTTCTTGCTACTCGGCGGACTTTCATAGGGGCCGTCTTCGATTCAGTCCTGGGCAAGGTGTTCCTGCCGGATTCGAGGATTCGACGTCTTCAGTGCCTGTTGCGGAGGTTGTTGTCCCGGGCTGCGGCTCCCCTCCTTCAGTGGCTCGAGGTTCAGGGTCATATGGCTGCTACTGTCTTCACGGTGCCTTGGGCCAGGTTTCATCTTTGGCCTCTGCTGTGGCATCTTCAGCGTTGGGTGCCGTTCCCGGTTCTGGACTATGCTCTCTCTGTGCCGGTGTCTCTGGAGGTGGTGGCCGCTCTCCAGTGGTGGCTGGATGCCTCGAATCTCTCCAGGGGGATGTGGATCCATCTGCCACCTTCTTTGGTGTTGACAAAGGATGCCAGTGCGTACGGTGGGGGGCTACTCTGGGTCAGTGGTCTGTTCAGGCTTGTTGGCTCCGGGTGGAGTCCCGCCGCTCGTCCAATTAGAGGGAAATGTCTGCTGTGGACGGTGCTCTTCGTTTCTTCCAGGCCCGTCTGCTGGGGTGCAATGCCATGGTGAGGTCGGACAACTCCGTGACTGTGGCTTACATCAACCATCAGGGCAGTACTCGCAGTCCTTCATTGGTGTCCTGTGCAATTGCGGGTTGGGCGGAGTGTCATCTTCTGGCCCTCTCTGCTCAGCATATCCGGGGTGTGGACAATGTGGTGGCGGACGCCTTGAGTCGCAGGTTTCCATCTTCTCTGACCCTGTGTCTCTCCCCCAGGATGTTCCGGTTGATCTGTCGGAGGTTCGGGACTCCCCTGCTCAACTTATTTGCCTCCCAGGCCGATGCCCAACTCCCCCTCTTTTGTTCTCGGAATCCGGAGTTGGGTGCTTGGGGGGTGGAGGCGTTGTTTCTTCGGTGGCCCCCTTGGTTGCTGTACGCCTTCCCCCCTTTCCCCTGATTCCTGCCTTCTTGCTGAAGGTCCAGTGGGTGGGTGCCCAGGTGGTGGCGGTCTTGACTCACTGGCCACGGAGGTCCTGGTTCCCTTTGTTGTTGAGCCTGGCGGTGGGCCCTTCTTGGATTCTTCCACGCTATCCGTCTCCCCTGAGGTCTCCCTCTCCCTCCCTCCTGGTCCCTCTCACCCTGGCGGTCTGGAGGTTGAATGGATGTCTCTTGGAGTCCGGGGTTTGCCTGAACACCTCATCACTGTGATGCAGGGGTCCCGTAGGGGTTCCACTTTGTCCTACTCTAAGCATTGGGCTTCTTTCTCCTCCTGGTGTTCGGAGCCTGGTGTCTTTCCTGTCTCTTGTCCCATCGCTTCTATCCTGCAGTTTTTCTTGGATGGTTTTCAGAAGAAGTATGCCTTGTCTACTCTGAGGGGGCAGTGGGCTGCTCTTCGGGCTTTCCGGGATCCGGCTTCTCTGCCGTCTTCGGATGGTTTGTTGGTATCCAGGTTGTTCCGGAGTTTCTCTCTGTCCTCTCCTTCTACTCGCTCTCTAGTTCCTCCTTGGGATCTTTCCTTGGTCCTGGGTGCTCTGCAGTCCTCTCCTTTTGAGCCCTTGGAGTCTGTAGACCTTACATTCCTCTCTTTCAAGGTGGCTTTTTTGGTTGCTGTGACTTCTGCTCGGCGGTTGGGTGAGCTCACTGCCTTGTGTTGTTCTCCTCCCTTTTTGCGTTTCTTGGATGACGCGGTGGTCCTTTCTTTGGATCCTGGGTTTGTTCCGAAGCTTCGTTCTCGTTTTCATTGCTCTCAGGAGTTGATTCTTCCTTCTTTCTGTCCTTCTCCTTCCTCGCCTGCTGAGCTGTTGCTTCACTCCCTGGATGTGAGGCGTGCTTTGTCCGTTTATGTTGCCCGCTCTGCGGGGTTTAACTCTTCGGACTCCCTCTTTGTGACCTTTGGTTTGGCTGGTCGGGGTAAGGGTGCCTCTCGTCCTACTCTGGGTCACTGGATCCAGGCTGTCATTTCTCTGGCTTATCAGGGCTCTGGTTTGCCTTGCCCTTCTGGGGTTCAGGCCCATTCCACTAGGGGTGTTTCTGCTTCCTGGGCTGCCTTTCATGGGGTTTCCCTTGATGAGATCTGTCGAGCTGGGAGGTGGGCGTTTGATTCTACTTTTGTACGGCACTATCGTCTGAATTGTGCTTTTTCTGACCGGACCAATTTTGGTTGTGATATGCTGCGTGCTGTGGGGGCTGTTCCCCCTCCCTGATTCTGTTTGTTTATTAAACTTTTCACTTGCTGCACTCCTTTTTTTGTGTTCGGTCTCTGTTCTCTGTGTGGTTCGCCAAAGGCCTTCTTGTGTGGTTGCTTTGGTATGCCTCATTAGTGATGACTGGGTCGAGGACGAGGGACATAGAGGTAATGCTATGATCACTTACCGGTAATCCCCATTACTCTTAGTCCTACTCGTCCTCGACACAGTCATACTTCCCACCCGCCCTCCCTGTTCAGGCCTTTGTTGCTTGGTATGTCAGGATGTGCTTTTGCTTGGCTGGGTACTTGTAGCCCCTGACGGGAGGGTGGGTGGAGCCTAAAAGTGTTTCCTGTTTTGTTTCCTGTCATGTGGAATACCTCATTAGTGATGACTGGGTCGAGGACGAGTAGGACTAAGAGTAATGGGGATTACCGGTAAGTAATCATAGCATCACCACACAACCCAAGCGAAAGCACGCTTGATCGATCCCTCACTGATGAAGCGCCGCAGATAATTATTTAGACACTGCTTCTTGTTCCACGAAATTCCCACTTTATTTCTATTTTGAGAGATTTCTCCTCAGCGAAGATCGAACAGTCGCTTTCAAAGCACCGTTAGGCAAAAGCAATTAACTTCGACTTTTGGGAAACCTGAACTGCCGGCTCTGTGTGACAAAGTGAAACAAGCGACTTCTGCACTGAGGAAACACAGGTAACGACTGGAAAGTAGCGCCTGAGTTCCTAGAAGCAATCACAGGCAGACAGTGAGGAAGTTGGTGTCGGTGAGAATAGGAAGGTTTGGAGGGAGGCGGAGCTGGCGGCAAGGTGGAAATAAGGAAAACAAACAAGATAAAGTCACGCAAGAAGCATGCGCGCACTGCTCGTTCCCAAGGCAATACACCATGGGGGTTAACTTTAAAACAAGCATTGGCATAGCCAACAGGTCTCGCCATTGGGACCTTATAAGTGTTTAGGTCGATCTATCTGCTTTGCCAATGTTTTTCAGCTATGTTGTGGAGAAGTTAAGTATTCAAATGGTTAATAAGCTGTCACTGAATTCCAAGGTTTCTTATTCATTACACAGACGAAACCGATGCATTACCAATGCTTGTTTGCAAACCGCTTATCTTGAGCTCCTGTATTTTAAGGAGCCCTTCTTTCACATTCCACCAGCCATCAATATAGCCTTTTTAAAAATGTTGCCCATAAACCCAGCCCTTTCTGGTAGATTCAAGAACAAGGGGATAGGGTAGAAATAATTTGCCACGCCTAACACAACGTGCTAATAATGTGTGGGAGCCTATGCGAACATATTATTCCAGAAAAGCACCGTATAAACGTTTACACTCAGCTACTATACATAAATATCTGTAAAATGACGATGCTTAAAGAGGGCAAGCACGGACTTCTCGCCCTTCTCTGCTATGAAGCGGAGAGTATACCTGCACATCTCAGCGGGGGTTCAACACTGTCAATGGGAGAGTACTGGCACTTTTCATAGACCACAGGTACCCTGGGGCCGTAAGTACCTAGAGCTCTAGGATTCCATTTCAACCAGTGAGTACTGCCGTGTATGGTTATAGCATGAAGTGTGGATGAGGGCGCGCGCACTTCGGGGCATATCAACAAGCGGCAGCAATAATTATCGCTGGCCGCCCTTAGCGTGAGGAATTTTATCGCCGGCAATCGCAGATAATTATCGCCATGCTAGCGCTGTATTACCAACGCATAGGGCAATGGCGATAATTATTCCTGTGATAGCGATGTTTTCCATGGAACATCGCTGGTTTTCCAGCGATGTTCCATGGAAAACAGTGATATCCGTGTTGATCGGGCTGGGTGGTCTCAGCCCTATAATCCACCACCCATTGGCTAACATTGTTTAGTCAAAGAAAAAGCAGGCATAAGGAAAGTAGCGATAACCAAGGTTAGCGCTACTTTTCGTATCGCTATGCTCGTTAGCGTGCCCATTGATAATTGGAGAAATGTCGGTAAGCGACATTTCTCCAGTTATTTTGGGACGGAACGCACACTTTGCATCTCATTAGAGATGCGAAGGTGGGCGCTACGGGAAAGGGCGCTAAGGCAAGGATTCACGCGATAGCGTGACCTTGCTGATAAAGCGATAAAATGATCGCCGCTTTTCGTCCGAAAACGGATGCAAAGGCGGCGATAATTTTATAGCGCCGCCTTGTTGATATGCCCCACACTTTTTTAACAACAGGTAAAGCAGGTTACACCTACACCGTATATGTTCTAAAACCAGCAGCCGTGAGCACCGCCCCTGAACGATTCGTCTAGTTGGGAATACACAGAGTTGTAAATTCCCTTCCCAGACAGAGCTAGCAGCACCAGCTACAGCGAATGGCAAACCAATCAGAAAAAGACGTATCATCCCTGGCATGTCCCCCGCGAGATAAGCAGCTCAGGCCCTGCAGAATGGAAACGGGAAATGACGAGGCAAAGCCAACACAACAACCCCTAAAGGCACACGAGTACACGAAGCACAAAAACAGCAGACTGAAACAAAGCTAGAAAGGTGGGGGCATATTATCAAGGCGGCACTATGAAATTATCGCCGCTTTTGCGTCCGTATTCGGGCAAAAAGCGGCAATAATTTCATCGCCTTATCAGCAAAGACACGCTATTGCGTGTTTTGCTGACTAAGCGCCCGTTTCCAGCACGCCTAACTTTGCATCGCTAATGAGATGCAAAGTAGGCGTGGCTGTGAAACCAACCAGGGAAAATATCGTGAAGGCAGCTTCGTGATATTAACAAGGAAGGGTAGCGATCTTTAAAATCGCGTTAAGTATGCCTTAACGCAGGAATTTAACGTCTGTTAAATTCCTGACTAAGGCATACTTAACATGGGGGGGTAGATTCTGTGGCTAAGACCACAGGCCCTATCATCTAGGATATCGCCGTTTTCCACCATGGAAAACGGCGATATCCACACTATCCCTGGAATTTTTATCGCCTTGGCGATCCGCGTTGTTGATAACGCGCTAACCGGGCGATAAATTCCAGAGATAGCCGGTGATAAATATGCAAGCGCTAAGCACGTTTTGCGATATTTATCGCTGGCCCTTGTTAATATGCCCCGTGGTTAGTTGCTAGAGGCGCCGCATATTTCAGCTCGATATAACTGATGGCAAGAATCCCTTCTTTAGCAGCAGTAATCACTCGTTTCCAGACGCGCTCTGTAAACAATAACACACTTAACAGGATAGGCACGTGGTGGACTGACCTCATCTGCTTTGTGAGATGCAGCTGTCCGTTTTAGAGGTGGATAATCATAACAACGAAAGAGCGTGGCTTACCTAGTGAAGAGCAAGCATGAAGAATCAAACTGGATTCCTTAAAAAGGATAAAGAATCAAACTGGATTCTTTAAAAAAGCCCTCACTCACCAACCTGCTGATGACACGCAGCTCCTCTTCCCTTTTAAGACTCTTACCTCGGAACTGAGGAGCTCTTTCTCTGCAGGCATGGAAGCTGTAGCATGTTGGATGTCTACTAATTACTTACAGTGTAACGTCAACAAAACGGAGGTCAAGTTGTTCGGAGAAGCCAAAATACTCTGGACTCCAGACTGGTGGCCACCTGGTCTAGGCGTAGTACCCGAGCCCAAACAGATCGTTAAAAACTTGGGAATTCGCCTTGACCAGGATTTGTCACTAAAACAACATACGAATTATGTCGCTGGCGTATGCTTCCATACTATTAGCCTGCTACGTAGAGTCTTTCCATTACTGCCGGACCACTTCAGGAAGACTCTGGTGCAGGCCCTTGTCATGAGTCGGATCGACTACTGCAACGGTCTGTTGCTCTCTGCAAATGAGGGAGTGTTGAACAGACTCCAGGTGATACAAAACACTGCGGCTCGCCTTGTTCTTAATGCCCCTCCAAGAACAGCATCAAAGCCCCTTCTAGATGAACTACACTGGCTCTCAATCCGCCAAAGGATAAAATTTAAAACTTGCTGCCTAATACATAAGAGCCTAAATAGACAAGGTCCACTATACCTGGAAAAGAAATGTATTCCATACATTCCCTCCAGAATGCTCAGATCCAGCAATGGGCATCTACTGGTAGTACCGCGTGCTAAGAAGGCCAGGCACGGAAATAAGGCCCTATCAGTATTGGGACCTAAATTGTGGAATTGTCTCCCTGTAGCTATTCGTTCATGCTCTGAACACTTGATATTTAGGAAACAACTTAAAACCTTGTTGTTCATAAATGCGATCTAGTGACTCCGCTTGTTTTACTCTTGATAAAGGATTAACCCGCCAGAAGCGCAGAGATACTCCAGTTGGAGTCGATTCTAGCGCTATAAAAACCTGCAAATAAATAAATAAATAAACCTAGTTGGTGACATGCTTCATCATCGGGCACCACCAGGAAGGCCGAATGCCCCCCTGTTGTGCTTTAACGCCAGGAATACTGAGGAGCAGGTTTTTTGTGTTATTTGTGTGATTGGTGAAAGTGCTAAGTGTAGTGGGTTAAAACTGTCTAGATTGTGTTCAAAAAATGATTTTTATTAGATGGCCAATCTGACATGAATAAAAACAGAACGAGGGATGTGTATGCTGGGTAAATTGATCAGCTACATCCCACTGTGCATGGTCAACATGTTTCTGCCTATATGGTGTTAATAGCCAGGCATTCTTCAGGACCAAAGGGTGGACCTCGGCGGTATGGATGCGCTAAGGTCCACCCTAACCAGAGGTCAAAGTGTAAAAAAGGTTAAAATTGGTTCAGTGACTCACTGTTACTTGTGAGGTTCTCCTATTTGGAAGAACCAAAAATAAATCTGTAAAAGAAAGAAAACAGATAAAGACAAACACACAAAGAAAAAACAGACAATGCGTTTTTAAAAAGTCAATAATCGTGTGTTTGCCATTAGAGTTCATTCATGCACTCGTGCTCTTCTCAAAGTGCCCTGTTACCGTACCTCAGGGAACAAAAGTGCACTATGGTGAAAAAACGTGTACGTGTTTACACAAACTCAGTAGTTGTAACCGTTTAACAGACTAGCTTTGTGAAGGTACCTTTTTCAAGCAAGCCCTATATCACCTGCACGCCAACTAGGGCATTAACGGTATCAGTGGATCTAAGGGGAAATGCTACCTATACTACAGAGATGAGCCTATGTCTCCCTGCGAGTGAAAAAGACAATAAAGAAATGAATCTTACATGCAGCGTAACAACTAATCACACCATGGGTCTCGGGAGGGGGGTGGTGGCAAGTAGGCACACCCTAAAGGAAAAGAGAAGGTTGGAGTGATTGATCGATATTGCCTCCAACCGACACGCAAATTACTTATCTCATGTTGCGGTGAAGACTCACTCACGCCTTCAATGCCAGGCACCCACTAGGTACCTGCTGTAACCCTTCTCAGCCGGACCCCGTCGATGGGTTGTACGGTGACCTGCTTAATGTTTTAAAGAAAAGGGAAGCCGGAACTCACAACTCGAGAGGGGGCATGGCTGTCCACGTCATCGCGTTAGTTTTAGAGGTGGACCAATTATGCATCAATGCCTAAACGAGGGCTACTGGAATTATGCGGAAGGGGAGGAGCAAATTAGGCAGCAGGGTTGACTAAAGTATGCATAAAGAAAGAGAAAATTATCAGAAGTTTAATTACTTACTGTCATTATTACACATGTTTACGGTGCCTGGGCTAAGGTGTCACATCAGTAGAACCAGTTGAACACACAAATATAGCATTAAGCAACATGCGGGGATCAATCGGCCTTTGCAAATGGGGTTCCACTGCAAGGCAACCGATGTCGCTGCGTTTTTAATAACTTTTGAACCATTTGAGTTTTAATTTTTTTTTCTTGTTGTTAAAATCTGCAGATTATGCGCAGATGATCGACTACAAGCTAATCCATAAATGCACACTTCTAGTGGCCTCGACCTAAAGTAGGTGCACAGCCATTTTAACTCGCTACTGGCATCTCCACCCGGGCATCTTCTTCCTCCTCGTGAGTGTCACCACCCTCCGGGGTTATGAACTGGGCACCCTCACTCTCAGAGTCCTCCCCACACTGGATGTCCTCCTCCGGGTTTCCACTAAATCCACCCTTTAAATATACGGGGGTAATCTGACAGGTCCCCACCGATCTCTAAGGGTTCCCCCTTCTTGAGGGCCTCATAGAGAAATAGCTTCCTGCGCGTGTTGCCTACTGGGGGTATCCCTCTCTCTCTGCAGAAATACATCACTTCTTGCTCCGTGTACTCCCCAAGATCATCTTCGTTGTAGGTTAACCCCATCCTGGCGAGGTACACCCGGGACACACCACCCACAGTGCAACAGGGGAACACAATTCAAAGACACCACTTCTAGGAGGAAATCACAATCAGAAAACCAATAATCCCCCAAAACCTGAGATTACTTTACGGCTCAGTTTGCAATGCGACCCGTTGTCGCTGTGGTACTGCGCAAACACAAGTCCTATCCCACTACTGAACACCAATGTTGGAAACGGGTAGCGTAGTGCAGAGCGGGTGGGCCAAACTCTGGAGGAAATGTGTAAAGCATCCACGCAGAACACACAGGCGACACACAAGGCACACTCCAAAAAGAGACGCTACACCAGTTTGTGTAAGAATAATTTTTGTATTGTCAAAACACAAGGTATTAATAGCAATCTCTATACTGCGCCAACTGGCGCTCGGTCAAAATTTACAGGGGGGGGGGGGGGATTATATACATGGCAGGGCCAGTCGGGCCGCTGCCAGAACCATTGTGACGTAAACGACAATAAAGATAAGTCCATCCGCCTCAGTCCTGCAATAAAAACATCAGGGCGCAACATTAGGCATTAGGCCGGAACACCTGTAATGGAAACATCATGACATCACCATAAGTGTAAACGACATGAATAACCCCTGAGGCAGAAACGCTGTAAGGTGAAAACATTAGGCAATCACCTGTGGCATAAACAAGTAAACATTTGGCCTACTTCACATGAGGAACACGTCATGCAAAATACCAACGCTGTAGCCCTAGGGAATAAACGTTACCATTAGCCTAGGGCATTTCACAGCCTATGCAGTAGGTATAAGAACATATGTCCTGCCCCTCTCCTGGGGGCTAAACACAGTAGGCATACACCTAGGCGCTAGGCACCAACCTGGCCTATAAACGCAGTGGCTTAGGGCCTGAAAACCATATCCTTAGTGTTCCCATACATTATGCATAAACAGTAGATGCAGAACCCTAGAACATCTGGGCAATACTGTTAGGCTTCGGGCGCAACCCATTCCTGTAAATAAAGGCACTCCCCAACCAGTTAGCGGTCCATGGAAATACACTAGGTATCATACTGGCAGAACAGGGAACACCTAGTACCATCTACACAAATGCCCAATGGTGGCAACTGCCCACTGTCCGGCGGGGCAGTTGAGTCAAGGTGACTCAGTCCTGGCCATCGGGGAGCGTGGGGGCCCCTCTTCTGGGCCCGAGGTTCAAAAAGGCCTCAATCGTTGCAGCGACCCGCCACTGCGGCGTCGCTGTGTAGCCCCTGGGGCCCTGTCTGTAGGGGAGCCCCACGGGGCTCCCGGGCAATTATGGCGGCGTGTTGCAGCTGCCCACTGCCAGTCGGGGCAGCTGAAGAGACCGGGCTGGCAACGGACACTCCCGGTGTCTTCAGGGAAGGCCCAACGGGGGCGGGCACTGACACTGTGCCCCGCTACCCCCCCTCCTCCTTCAATGGGCCCCAACTCACCGGGGATCTTGCGGGTGCCTTCCGCCTCTTCTGGTCTCCTCCCGACGTCGCGCTTCACCCGGGTCCCTCCCCTGGGGCCCGGGACTTCATCATGGAGCTGGAGGGGCTCCCGCTGCATTCGGGGGTCTCCTCCGCCTCCAGAGGGCCCCCACCACGGAGCGAAGTCTCCGTCGACGTTGGCCAGTGCGGGGTAGGCTCCCACCTGGCTCCTCGCCCTTCACCCGGGCCCCCTCCTGGGACCCGTGACTTCTACGCGGGGCTCTCCTCACAGGCGAGAGCCCCGCCCGGACTCCGCCAGCACTCAGGGCTCTCCTCCGCCTCCGGGGAGCCCCTCACCACGGAGCGACGTCTCTGTCGAGTCTTGGGGGCGGCACCAGCGCGGGGTAGGTTCCCGCCTGGCTCTTGAGTCACTCCTTCCCCTTCCAGGTTGCCGCAAGCAGAGCGGCGGCCCGCTCCTCGTCCGCACCCTGGGCGGTGGTGGTGATACCGGGCAGTCGAGAGGCGCGGCAATCACGCGGGGTGGGCACCCGCTTAATTTCAGACATAAAGCGGGGTGGGCACCCGCTCCTGGTGCGCTTGGCGGCTCGGGCCACGGCGGCGATTTTGGGCAATCTTCTGTCCCACAGTGAGGGGTAGGCTCCCTCCGACGCTAAAGCACACAGCGGCAGTCCTCCACTTCTCAGCGCTATCCACCCAGTGCCTTCAGGTCCAGGCCATTAGCATCAAGCACTCATGAGGCGCTGGAGGGCACTAAAAGCTCCAGGGACCAGCGATAGTGTTCCTCCCTCTTCACTGGTCATGTGCAGGTAGCACCTGGGCAGTACGGCGCTGCAGGGGACAGGCACTTCCCTTTTTCTCTCAGCTCAGGCCAGCAAATGATTGTTCAGTCTCGGCAGGCCGTCCCTGGGTTCCCCTCCCGCCGGGCCAGATCAGTGGGCTAGTCCCGGGTTCCTCACTCAGCTTGAATGGCAGCACCTAAGCCCTGTCACTCCCAGAGGTATATAGGTCCCTGACTAAGCCCTACCGCCTAAGTCTCCTGTGTAGGTTCCCCCAGGTCAGCGTCGCCCCAACTATGACTCTCCCTGGCCCTGTGGACAGCAGAGGGGTGTAGATAAGCTCAGGGCCAAGCACACAGGCCCATGTGGCGGTAACCCCTGGCAGCAGGTCCCCTCTCTCTCAGGTCCACGCTCTGACTGAGCACATGGCAGCCCAGCTCCGCCCTTTATACGCTCCTCACCCCACCTATCAGACAGTGTCAGAAGCCTCTAGAAGCGTCTGGGGAAACTGGTTCTAACTGGCCTAGGGGGAGGGGTAGAGCACCCTGGGTGCCAGGCTTCCCTCCAAAAGCTGGGGTTGCTGGGAAATAACCACTAGACTGTTAATCCAGCTCAGTCAGACGGCACCACCACACAACCATGGCATCCATTTTAAAAGTTACATGTTTAAAATGGGGAAACTCAGTCTGCGTACACCATCGCACAGAATTCAATATTTGCATTTATATAACATGTGGTTTCCCATAAAAGCGAAAAAATTCAGGAAAAAGGGCCAAGTCCAACAGTGCATATGACCATATGAAATGCATTACCTAGTCCAGATATTGTTCGCAGCTTAATTGAATAGATACATATAACTGCATTGCCTTTGATACTAGAAGCCCTTTCAGGACTGCCTTCCTAAAGCGCAGCCTGTTCTGTCCATGTTTCATTTATTTATTACAACTAGTGAATTTCAAACAAGCTCCAAGATTGGATCCGTGCCCTTTCCTTGATTCCATTTATTGCCATGAGAGTGAGACCCTGGCTGCGCCGCTGGCCGTGCTGGTGAAGGTGTCCGAAACGGCCTGCAGGGCGATTATAATCTTCCATGAAAGGCACGTGTCTCTGAAAGCCAGATACATCGCAGACTGGCAATGGATGAAGCACTAGGCATAGCTGCAGCGTAGCCAGTTGAAATGCAGACTTAGTATGGAAAGATCTGTAGAGGTTGAGACAAGTCAATCACAGAACAGGCTCACTTCCAAAAGGCTAGTTTGGCTGGGGCCAAGTCAGTCAGGGCTAAAGATTGTTTTAAACATAGCTTTTATTGGTTTCTGTGAGATGGCATGATTAAAGCAAAGCCAGTCACGTATTAGACCCACTAGCACGCAAAGCCTTCAGGGCCCTTGAAGAGTCCGTTTCATGCATGACATGTTTTCCCCTAAGATGCCACCCTTTCAATCTGACTAGAATGCTGCTAAATTTCTCGATTTCTCCTACTTTGTCTATTCTAAACTTGAATGTGTTGCACTTTTTCCTGTTGTGGATAATTATTTTAACACTTGCATATTTTAAGTGTGCTTAAAGTTCAAGGGCCTTACTATATGTCTCTAGCATTCTTGTGTTTTCTTGAAAGGTAACTGTGCCTCCTTTCTAATCAATTTTGTTAGTTAAAGTAGCTTCCCACCCATTAAAAACAATGCATTTACGTGAGTTTGAGCTATTGGCATTGTAAATGACAATGTGTTTCATTTATGCTTCAAAAATCAAAACATAAATAAAAGGCATTGTCATTTACAATGCCGATAGCTCAAACTCGCGTAAATGCAAGACCTGTTGCATTGCAAATGCTTGTTTTTAATGATGTGACTTGCACCTCTGAGGATGCAATCGTAAAGAAGCTTCTTTTAAACAGCATCCTTTGCTTCATACCTTACGGTAGCATGTTAGCCTGGTTTTTTTCTTATTAAATGTGTATTTGACATCAGAATATCCACATGTTTTCTGGCGTTCAAATTGCTGCAAACTGTTTAGAGACAATTAAAAACATATTTTGCTGACATTTTATGGGCTAGCCGTGGAGCACTGCTGTTCACAGAGGGGCATATCAGCAACAACCAGCGATAATTATCACTCAGCACTCTTAGCGTGAGGATAATTATCGCCGGGTAACGTGGATTTTTATCGCTGAGATAATAATAATCCACATTTGTAAAGCGCGAACAATCACCCGTAAGGGTCTCTAGGCGCTGGGGGCCATCGGGAAGATTAAGCAAGCTATTGCCCAGAGTCACATGGTGCTGGGCTAATCTGCCGCCGGCGCTGAGGATCGAACCCGCGATCCCCAGATTCCGGAGTCAGTCGCTCTGGCTAGCGTGCTATTAGCAAAACTTATCTCCTCAGCAATAAAAATCCTCACGCTAACTGCCTAACGTGAGATTATCGCTGGAAGCCCAGCGATAAGCTCACAAAGTGTGGCGTTAGCTTGTTGATAGGGACGCACAAACTTAGCCATGATATCCACCTTCCATAGGATATCATGGCTAAGTCAGTCCTCAAGCAGGGGTTATCTCTACTTTTCTTGCCGCTATGCTTCATAGCGTGGGGCTTGATGATAAGAGAAATGTCGCTTAGCGACATTTCTCCAGTCATGTCAGGTCAGGAACCCCCACATTGCATCTCATTAGAGATGCAAAGCTGGGCGGTAGGAATCCCGACGCTAAAGCAAGGTTTAACGCGTTAGCGTGAGCTTGCTAATTAGGTGATAAAATTATCGCCGCTTTTCGGCCGAAAACGGATAATTTTTTATCGCCAACTTGTATATATGCCCCAGGGTGATTTAACACAGCTTGCAGGGCAGTTGTACTTGCTTTTTGTCTCAAGGGCCACAAATAAACCAGGTTTTCAGGATAACCATAAATATGCTAATGAGCCATTTTTATGTAAATTGTAATAATTGTGTGCAAATTGGTTACATATATATGCAGTATGGAAATTCTGACAATCTGACATGTCTGTGGCCTCAGAGGACAAGGGATGAGCTTTACGCTATTGGACATCTTTGGTGCAATCTATTTTGCAAGATGAACAATAAACATGGCGTGTCAGGATTTCGAACTGTTGGTAAAACGCCTATGGTTAGTATTTATCTCCAGCCATGGACCGTCACGTAGCACTGCTGCAAGGGATGAAAGAACCCTGCACTCGTTATAAAACCACAGCAGATGTCTTGTTGCGTGATTGTGCAAGTATCTATATTTATATAAATGCCCCAGTGAAAAAACAGCACTTTCATTCACTACAACATGCTATCGAGCATCACACAGATGTGACGTACTACTAGGTGTGGACTCGAGGCTGAACGTCTTGCGGCCCTGCACACTGTGAACTCGAAGCTGTGAAACGGATCTGTGAGGGTCTGGTGTTTGTTTACAAGGCAAATGGAAGAAAGGATCTGCGGCACAAAAGGTGTCCTGCAAAATTCAGCTTTTGGAAAACGCGACCCGTTTAGAGATGCTAATGAGGAGAAAAGAAAACACCCAGAGTGAAGCAGCCCTAAACCAGCAGGCCATCATCACCAAAACCTTGAATACAGCTCAGCCCACCTGACATTGGCCAGTCAAAAACTCTAGTTCCGCTGTTGAATGAGTGAACAATAGCAAATGTTTTTACACCAATCAGTATAGTATAGCAGGTCTTAAAAATGAAAGTGCCATTTTCATCAGATTTGAGATATGGCGGTCACTTGTATTCAAAGAGCACTCAAAGGCAGAGAAATTTTGAGTCTGCATGTAAGTTAAGGAATACAACATGCTTTTTTTTATATATGTTTGTAAACCAGGAATAATAGCCACTTCCTGGGAAGGCTAAAACAGAGAATATGGTAGTTGAAACCACCAAAGGTGGATCTAGCCGGTGTGGACGAGTCTCAAGGACAACCTCAGTAAAAAAAGTTAAAGATGTAGGCATAATTATTATTTCAGATCTCGCCTTTCTGTCCTAAATAAATATATTGGTGAAGAGACCTAACTTTAAACAGGCCAACATCTGGAATTCAGAGCCTTGAGACAGGAAGACTAAAATACATCTGACCTCAGACAAATACATGTTGACCATCCTCTAAAACATTAGAATTCAAATGCCTAAAAGGATTGATTTAGAGACAGTTCTACGTGCCACAATAAACCACAAGCATTGGTCGCGGGGAATGCAAAGATGGGGGCTGCAGCAGGAGAGAGAGGCGGAGGCGCGCCGGCAAACACGCGAGTGGTGCGCGCGCACAGTACCCAAAGTGAAAGTAATTGCATGTTCACGCGAGCGTGAACGCAAGCATTAGGCCAGCAAATGCCAGTGGGAAGCACTTTTAAATCCCACTTACAAAAGTCGAGCAACAGCGCATGCGCTGCTGTAGGCTCAACCTAATTACTGGTATACTATACTTCAGAATTGCTTTAAAAAAATGTTTTGCATTGTTAACAAATTTTTAGGAAAATGTGCTGTAAATAACATGATTTTGTCTAGCAATATTATTTTACTCAGTCCGAATTTGTAAATTGCTCATCCTTGCTACCTTCATTCCCTCCGTGGAACTTGTCATCAACATTAACGCCTCACCACTTTCAAAAGTCACCAGCCGCCACTGTAGGCTGGACTTAAAAAGGAATACTGTTTAGCTTTTAAGTTAAAGAGCAGTGTGCCCCGTTGGAGTTATGGGGTCTTCTCTTATATTAATTTGGAACTTTTGGGGATGGGTTTGTGAGTTAAGGGTGAAGGAAAGCCTCCTGCTTCCGGTAACCACCGGCTTATTAGAGAGATAGATGATGGTTATGGCGACTGACCACTCACAAGCAGCATTTTTAGGCGCTCAAGGAGCAGGAAGTAACAAGCTAGTACAGAAGTGGCAGAAGGTTTTTTTGCTTGTATTTGCATCCCCCTCGCTTGCACACTTTAGACTGATACTTTGAATATTTTGAAGCATCCAGCAGCAGAAACCTTGCCATGGGAAGCAAATTCTGTTTTGGTTTTTTTAAGTTGGGAATTTAACGAGGGCATGTAAAGCAGAGATAAGAATGGGAGCAGAGGCTGGGCACGCTGCTCCCGGGAGAATGGGTGTATTGTGCACTTACCCTAGAGATGGTGAGATGCTGGTGAAAGTTGATCCCACCAAGGAGCCTGAAGCCCTAGGTTTCGCGACACTTGATAACTGTATGGATCATGCTGGATATGCTTCCGGTGTGCATCTCCCGAAAGTAGGACACAAGGGGCTGGACCCACGTGATTTCCCTGCGGCACGGAATGCCAGTATGAGCTTAAACAATGTCTGATTCCTGTGCACTTCTCCCTGCCGCCTAGGAGGGGTGAAAGCATAAAGCGCTGGAACACCTTAGGGGCGATGTAATGACTGCATTGTAAAGGTTGTTTCCCCACAAAGCCTGTTGCTAGCAGTCACATGAGTAAACTAGGAGAAACATCACCCCCAGAACAAGAATGGATAACCTATGGGATGGAAATCCGCGCCTTACAGGAAATTAGATCTGCCCTATCACTGCCGGTGGCTGTTGCTGCTGGCGAAGGACGTAGAGTCCTCACCGCCAGGGAGGTGTAGATGGTTGAAGGAGCACCGAAGGGAGCAGTAGGCGCAGGATGGTTGACTGGCCAGGCTGGCTGGCAAGTAGCTGTTTGGCGGGGTGCTGGTGCTAGAGCCGATGGCCAGGCTCATGTGTATATAGTCCCCGCAGGGCAGCTTGGGATCGCTATTTTCAAGGATAGTTGTGCACCGCAGCCATGGGGGGAGTAACTGTCACGAGAAGATAACATCATATAGCCCCTGGGGTTGTAGTGGGACGGCGAGCTCTCAGGATCTGTTGCACGGCATTCATGCTGGTGGGGCTCATCGGCATGTAATCACCTGGCTGGGCGGGCACCACCCCTGGTCTTATGAGCACATATCTGTCGTACTGAGAGCTCCGTCAGGTAACAGTGTGGGGACCGGAAGGCAGGCAGACAGCAGAGCTGTGTCACCGAAGTGTAGCCCTCAGTGCAGGCCGGGCACGGGGGTCGCTGTTGGCCGGCGGGAGGCAGTGTGGAGGTGCCGATTGAGTGTGTTCTCTTCTTGCAACCCATATCTTGGGCTGGTGAAGCGGTGGGACTCTGCGCCCCATGCAGATGTAGGCAAGCCCGTAGGCGGGCTGAGTGTGGTGGAGAGAGCTCAGTGTCAAGCTAAGAAAGGAGCCCCTGAAGTTGCTGGGGCTGAATCCGTCTTCCCATCGTGAACGACATTACTCGGTAGAAAATAAAGCGCGACACCCATCACGAGAATGAAAGTGTTTTTAAATACAAGCCACGCCGTGCATGACAAGAGAAAGGCGTTTTGCCCTATTTGAAGAAAAGTAGGTCTCTGAAACAACACATCATGAACTGCAGCGAAAGGAAACTGAAGATAGACGGTGCTGCTCTGCTAAAAACTGAAGTGACATTCCGTTATGTGAACCACTTAGGATGCTGCAACCAAGAGAGACACTGCAGTGAACCAATCACAAGCAGCAGGCGGGATTACACCCTGCATAGTGTTTACTTCAGGTCTTCCAGACAGCGCATGCGTGCTGCCTATGCTCGACCTAAAAATGGGTCTGGTTTAAAATACCCTTTTAACGCAGGAACCGTGAGAGGATACAAGTTTCGGGGCAGCCCAAGTGAACAATCCCACACTACAGTTTGCATGGCAAAAGGCACACCTGAATGAGGAAGGAGAAACTCAGACATACCTGTGATTTGAAGTTCAAAAAGGACAGCTGCACAGAGTAAGAAAGGCAGGCGTTAAGCTCCAGTTGCTAGTTTCTGATTGGTTTAGAGACCAAATCCTTTTTTGCTCACTCCCATGTAGTGGCAAGGCATTTTGGATTGGATAAGAATCCCCAGGCTAATTTAGAATTGTTTCATTGACCTAGTATGCCCCAGTTCCCGAACTAGAACCCCTACTGTCCTCACCAGGACCCCATATGATGTATTTCCTGTGTAGGGGGTCCTCTGACACTGTACGCACCTTTCCCTCCTGAGGCGGAAGCCGGGAGGTCTCCTGTCTTTTCTTGTTTGCAAAACATATGTTTTAACAGTTTGGCATTTTGTTCGTGAATTTCACACCTTGATTTTATTTGGTGTGCTGTGACCCCCAGTGCTTAGTAGCGCCTAGAATTCACTCCTACCCCTTCCCTGCAGCTCCAGTCCCGCTCTCGGCTGAGTATTGACGCCGAGAGCGCTGGGCGTCGAGTTTGGCGGCCATCTTGGGTCGGGCTGGGTGAGTGAGGCCATCGTCAGCGCTATAAAAGGCGCCAGGTGTTGGTAACGAGTAACTCTGACACTGTACGCACCTTTCCCTCCTGAGGCGGAAGCCGGGAGGTCTCCTGTCTTTTCTTGTTTGCAAAACGTATGTTTTAACAGTTTGGCATTTTGTTCGTGAATTTCACACCTTGATTTTATTTGGTGTGCTGTGACCCCCCAGCGCTTAGTAGCACCTAGAATTCACTCCTACCCCTTCCCTGCAGCTCCAGTCCCGCTCTCGGCTGAGTATTGACGCCGAGAGCACTGGGCGTCGAGTTTGGCGGCCATCTTGGGTCGGGCTGGGTGAGTGAGGCCATCGTCAGCGCTATAAAAGGCGCCAGGTGTTGGTAACGAGTAACTCTGACACTGTACGCACCTTTCCCTCCTGAGGCGGAAGCCGGGAGGTCTCCTGTCTTTTCTTGTTTACAAAACGTATGTTTTAACAGTTTGGCATTTTGTTCGTGAATTTCACACCTTGATTTTATTTGGTGTGCTGTGACCCCCCAGCGCTTAGTAGCGCCTAGAATTCACTCCTACCCCTTCCCTGCAGCTCCAGTCCCGCTCTCGGCTGAGTATTGACGCCGAGAGCGCTGGGCGTCAAGTTTGGCGGCCATCTTGGGTCCGGCTGGGTGAGTGAGGCCATCGTCAGCGCTATAAAAACGGACAGTGGTGGCTCCGCGCAGCGGACGCGACCAGCGGATGCTCCGGACCTGCGCCGGAGTCATGCCAGAGTCCTGCCCGTCTGCGCCCGTCCGCGCACGATTGGGCTCAGGGCTCAGGGACTCTGGCACACGCACCTGCTATACCTCAGCGGATCTCCTAGGACTGAATTCTGACAGGTATACCTTATCCCCGAGTGTATGTGCTACACTCAAGGAACACAACATCTTGCATATCTCTAGCTGTAAGAACCTAAGCCGCTCAACCCCTTTGAAGCTGGCTACCCTTAACACCAGGTCACTGCAGAAACACCATTTAGAGATCTTCACCCTTCTACAGGAGGAGACTATTGATATCCTGACACTCACCGAAACCTGGTTGAGTGATGCCTCGTCCCCGGATATCATCGCCGCCCTTCCCAGAGATGATATGGTCTGGCATAATCGACCAGAGGGGACCCGGGGTGGGGGTGTAGCAACGATCTTCAAAAGGCAATATATGGTAACAAAGATCCTATCTGAGACCATAAATACTGTTGACTTACTGGGGATAAAAATTACCATGAACAATTCCTGTCTCATTATTCTAACAGTATATTGCCCACCCCAAAGTACTCCCATGTTCAATGATCTCTTTTATCCAATTATATCAGACCTATGCACACGTTATAAAAATATCCTGGTAACTGGCGACTTTAATGTCCACTGGGATAAAAGCAATCAAGATCCGTCAGCCCAGAAATTACAGACCATCATGACCGCCCTCGGGCTGACACAACTTGTGGAAGTTCCAACCCACATAAAAGGCCATATTTTAGATCTTATTTGGTCTTCGACACCAAAAGCGGTCATCACAAGTATCTCACCTTGTTTTTGGTCAGACCACCATCTTATCTCATATGACTTATCGCAAGATATCTGCCAGGTCACACTACCGTTAAAAAATAAAAAAGTGCGCCAATGGAAAAAAGTGAATTCTGAGACCCTAGCCAAAACCATGCCCAAGTACATACAGAACTTTATAATCCCCTCTGATAGTACTGATCTAGACTCAAAGTACAATATGATAGCAACCATCCTTAGGCAATCAATTGATGAGTTAGCTCCTGAAAAGACACAAAAAATAAAATGTGTAGAGAAAGGAGCCCCCTGGTTCACCGAAGGTCTACGCGAACAAAAAAGAAAGCTTCGCCATCTCGAAAGATGCTGGAGGAAATCTAAAAAGGATACCGATAGGGAATCATATCGAACATCGTTTCAAGTATATAAAAAGCTTATTACATCAGCCAAGAAGGATTACTATGAGATGCGTATTAACAACGCTACTAATATTCAGAGAGAGACTTTCCAAATTCTGAAAGAGCTGAGTAAGAAGGAGGAAAAGGCAGATATCCTGATTGATTGCGATACCTTTCAAGGATACTTCCTTGGAAAAGTAGCGACCATCTTGTCTGATATCAAGAAGGATAATCCAGTCCCTTACATCGAACAACTGCCCCTCCCAGACTCTTTAACTCCAATTCTCACCAGCTTCCCCTACATTGACTCTACTACTCTGAGAAAACTCGTAGCATCCATCAAATCTGGTTCCCCCGCTGACCCCTGCCCGCCTGACATCCTTCGGATGGCAATACCGCTTCTAGAAGACCAGATCTTAGACCTTTTAAACACCTCACTAGCCACTGGATCCTTACCATCTACCTTCAAAGAGGCATGCGTCAGACCCTTGATAAAAAAGCCTGGAGCTGATCCAACTAGCCTGAAGAACTACAGGCCAATCTCCCAGCTGCCACTTCTGTCAAAGGTATTAGAACAGCACGTACTAAAATCCTTGTCAGCCCTCCTGGAATCTCACCATCTTCTCCAGGAGCGGCAAGCTGGTTTTCGTGCCCACCACAGCACAGAACTAGTAATGCTGTTGGTACTGGACGAGCTAAGATGCATGGCTGACAGTAAAAAACCAAGCGCACTGATATTATTAGATCTTTCAGCGGCGTTTGATACTGTCAGCCATGCACTGCTCTTGGACAGACTGGCTAGGTTTGGGATAGGAGAGCAAGCTCTTAAATGGCTAACAGCCTTCTTAACAAGAAGGACGCAGAAGATCCAGTTGGCAGACCAGGTCTCAGAGGTGGGCATGTTAGTCTGTGGGGTCCCGCAGGGGTCAGCGCTCTCGCCGCTCCTATTTAATCTTTATTTACAACCATTGATAGAGTCCCTGGCAAACATGAAGTGCAAAGTTTTCAACTATGCCGACGACACTCAGCTGTTGCTGAGTATCGATAATACATCATCGGCACAATCAATGGCCCAAGACATCCTACGATTTACAGTGAATTGGATGTCATCCAATTTGCTGAAAATCAATCCAGACAAAAAGGAAGTCCTTGTCATTTCAACCTCTGCTTCCCCCTGGAGCGACTTGTTCTGGCCACAAGAACTAGGACCTACTCCAAAACCATGCCCCAATGTCAAGAGTCTTGGGATGAAAATTGATCAGGAACTCTCGATGGCCAACCAAGTATCCGCTGTAGTTGGCTCCTGTACCAACCAGATCAGGCAACTACGTAAACTCGCCCCCTTGCTCTCGAGGAATATGCTGCGAACCATTGTTTCAGCCACAATAGTGTCTAGAATAGACTATGGCAATGCGCTGTATCTCGGCCTTCCAAAGAACTCCATCAACCGTCTTCAGGTTATTCTGAATGACGCAGCACGTCTGATTTTTGGAGTGCCGAGGAGGACCCATGCTTCCCCTCTGCTCCACGGGCTACATTGGTTGCCCGTGGTCCAGAGAGTGGAGTTTAAAAGTATGTGTATCTGCCACAAAGCAATCCACGGACAGGCGCCAGCTTATATAAAAGAAAGGCTCGAAATACACGAACCTAAACGCGCCTTGCGATCGTCCGGATCTTTTTTGCTGTCTCGACCACGCTTCAAGTTAACAACTAAAGGAGGCAGATCTTTTTCAGTGCAGGCTCCTATCATTTGGAATAAGCTACCGGAGGTGCTTCGTAGAGAGCCCAACCTTCTCCACTTTAGGAAGTCCTTGAAGACCTTACTCTTTAAAGAAGCATTCCCGCTTCAATAGTCGGTTGCTAGACCTGATACCCATATACTCTCATTCCATCTTTGTTCTGTACTTGGTCAGTAGCGCTTTGAGACCTGTCGGTGAGTTGGCGCGATACAAAACCCAGTTACAATTACAATTACAATTAACCTATCAAAGAACACTATTTGGATCCATACGTATGCAGAAAATATGCCAGCAACTGGGGTTTACACCTCTCAGAACTTCTGACTATCATCCTCAGATGGATGGACTGGTAGAGATATGTAATGGTATTTTTAAGTAGACATGAAAAAAAATATTAACACGAGGATGGAAAAACCAGGGCCAACTCTCACCACAATCCCTTTTCGTGATTAGAAGCCACGTCCGGTCTCGTTTAGATTGCTCTTCATTCAAACTACTGTTCTGATGCAAACACTGATTTCTGTTACCCAAGAGGTTTAAGAGAAGACATTCTGAGAGAAAAGAACCATACTATATTATGACACGTAACTGAAAGATTATTTAAGAAAGTAACGAGAATTGCCACAAACTAACTTAGAAAAAGTACAACAATGACAACAAAATGTTTACAACCGACAAAATTAACAGAGAGAACTGAAACCAGGTGACTGAGTTCTAGTTCTACTCCCGACCACGGATAATAAATGATGGCCTGAATGGCAAGGTCCATTTAAAGGGATTAAAAGAGTGGGTCTAGTTATGAATGAACTACAATTAACTGGGGGTAGATTCTAAATATATCTAATAACCCTTACTAAGAAGTGGTTAGGCTCTCCTCTCCTAAATGTGCAATTGACCTCTTTGACCTCTTCAGTTGTTACCACACTAGGAAACAGGCCCCTGGGAGGCTATATAATGGAGTAAGTTTCCAAACATGCCTCAGGCCTTTTGCTAAAATGTTCTAAGATTTATCTGGAAGAACCCATTTGGAAACAAAAGTCATTTATACAGAACCAGTAAAACTATGATCCCAGCTGTTTCCCAGAAGCCTGCAGAAGTGCTATATGAGGTTGTACAAATGCTAAAATTCTAAGTTATGGGGCTATCTTTCAATAATTGATTTTTCCCAAGCAATTCACTTTGTATTGATTTTAGATGAGCTAATAGTGTCCAAATTCGATAGCCATCCTTTAACTTAGAGTGGACAAGCTTATAGAACAACTAGGTGAGTCTCAATATGTACCCACTATTGACCCCGCAAGCGGTTACTGGCAAATCCTCTTGTGCCCCGAGGATAAAGAAAAGACTGCCTGTATCATCTTGTAAAGATTTGTTTTATTTCACAGTCCTCACTACATGGGTTCCCTGCCACATTTCAATGTTAATTAACCAAATTCTTGGACCTCATAAACGATATGTCTCTGCATATCTAGATGATATTGTTGTCTGTTGCAAGACTTTGCAAGATCATTTGACACACATAACCCCAATATTACAAATAATTGTAACACTGTGGCCTCCAAATCAATGCAAACAAAAATAAACAAGCATTTGCAATGCAATATGGTCTTGCATTTCTGCGAGTTAAAGCTATTGGCATTGTAAATGACAATGCCTTTTATTTATTTTATTAATAAAAGGCATTGTCATTTACAATGCCAATAGCTCAAACTCCCGTAAATGCGAGACCTACTGCATTGCAAATGCTTGTTTTTATGGAAGCCATCTCGGGGGGAGAAGGAGTTGTGTGAGATTCTGAAGCAGAGAAATGACCTCCACATAGCTCCATCTGATTACTTACTCCACATGTGTGATACTGTCTACTGATGCTCGATGGAGTGTGAAATTTTGCTCATCACTAGGCCTAGCAGGAAAGTGCTGTGTCAGTTCCCTAGAGCCCTCGGTGCAGGCCCAACATGACTAACAAGCATTGAAAATGCAATAGGTCTTGCCTTTGATTAAGTTAAAGCCATTTGCTTTGCTAATGGTCATGTATAGCAAAGCAAATGGCTTTAACTTAATGAAAGGCGAGACCTATTGCATTTTTAATGCTTGATTAGGACTTGTTCCCTGTGGGGTAGCTCCTCCAGTTCGTCGTTTTAATTACATTTTCTATTGCTTTTAGTTTTGTTTATCTCATCATAAACTTACGACCACGAGTTCTAGAAAGCAAAGGAAAAATCTGGATATTATCAGATGTTCATGCAAGGGCCGGGGAAATTTGAGATCTCTGCTTAAAGTCTCTCCAATGGTTAAACAAAAAGAGCTAGGAAGATACACGCGTGTAATTGTAATAGCATTTATACAGCGCTTACTACCCCTGACGAGGCGTCGAAGCGCTTTTCAGGAACTTGCCGGCTATTTTTTAACACTGCCTTTATTCAGTGTATTTTAAACGAAGCGTTTCCTCGTGTACACATCAAATGAAAAATTCTCTCTGATGCCGGCTGTAAATATTACTTTTGGGGTCCCTGGAGTGCAGCGAATGATGAACTGTAGTTGCCCTTGTCATGTCACGGACCGGCAAAAGGGTGAACAATAGCTTTTCTTCAGAGCCGGTTACTTAAAAGAGTCCCTCCCAGCAGACTTTGATTGGCCCAGAGCTGGTGACATCATATGTTTTGGAAGTGGAAAGTCATGTGTTTGCAGAAGCTCTTTGTTTTCTGTTCAGATGGGAACAGAGCAACAAAAAAAAAGACAGCCTTGAATTACAAGAGGGGGGGCAGTGCCGCACCTGTACCCCTGTCTGCACCGCTAAAGAGCCCAAAAAGGTGGACTCGGGACTGAGACACAGAGTAAGTACATACATGACCTGGACTAGAGTGGGGTAAAGGATGGGGCTGGCAGATACTGGTTTGTTTCTGGACCTGGGATATTATCGTGAGGGGGTAGGGGCAGGAAAGCGTTGGGGTGATTATAGGCATCACAGGAGTGTTGTTAAAAAGTGGACGAATACTGCTGAAGAATCATCATAGGGGGTACGTGTAAGGTCTTTGATGGGCGTTATTGTTCACAGGTTCACAGGTCAGGTCTAGCAGAATCCAACAGCGGGGCTGACTGAGGTAACATAACTCATTTTATTCACACACCATATGAATTATATCTACAATAATCAACCACGTCCTCAGCCTGCTTCCTTTCTGATCAACACAGAACTATTGCCTTGATGATTAGTTTACACTGTTTCTGAGGTGAAGGAGGAGCTACTTTTGTAACTCCAAACGGACTGGCCTGCCTCTCTGCTAATTCTTGGTAATGGGAATAATGGTCAGGCGAGAAGCGCAAGTTAACTTTAGGACGCACTTTGTCAAGTAAGCACAGTATCGTACAGGGTCCATGGTTTTAGGGGCGCGGGTGTCATGTTGTCAATGATTAAAGCACTAAAGGCATAAAATACTATGTCTACTGTGACGTTTTGCCTGACCACAACATGGCCATCACTCTCGACAAAGTCTCGTCCTCCCACGTGACATTTTCCCATTTCGTAACCATTTATTCTACAGCGGAAATAAGCAATCTGCGAGGGCTGTCACGTGCATTAAATAACAGAAACCAAGTTCCATGCCGTGCGTTTAAGGAGGATGACTGCAGCTTCGAACACCATAGCTGCGTAAGGAAGCGGCCGGCAAGCTGCGTAGAGGAAGCAGCATTTTCGTTGCTATGACAACGGAAGCATCGCAAGATGGCCTCGGACTGTCCACAGTCCCATGGACACGCGCATGCTGTTTGTTTTGGACAAATGGCAAGAGCAGCCATCTTTGTCCATGCAAACGTGTGCATGAGCCCTCAGCAGAATTGATTCCAAAAGGTACTCGCAATGGCGAGAGCAGCGCATGTGCTGCTTTCGCCAGGCGAGACCTAAAAAACAACGACCTCTCTTAAATGCAAATGATACCCAATCGTATGCATTTATGGTGCTTAGTAAAGCGCTGCATGCCTCCAGACCTGGCTCCGAGCGCTGCTTCTGGCACTTTACACTAGCACCCTCCAACGCAGCACTTTACACAAAAAAATGAACTAATGGAAATCAAGATACGGCATTCACAAAAACACATTCTGAGCGGCGTCTGTAGTAGTAATTGTGATCTTTTGAGAAACGTTTCATTTGCAATGCGAAATAAACAGAAGGCGCTCACTGCTACCACAGAAACCCTTCTCTATCAATAAGCTGGGGTCGGTGTCACACACTGGAGCAGTTTCACGCTTGCCCGGCATCCACGTTACTGTCTGTCCGGTCCTAAGTGCTACGAGGCCTCAGGGTAGCAATGCGCTCTATAAATCTCATTTCATTCATTCATTTCATTCATTCATTCATTCATTCATTCATTCATTCATCCATGGGTACTCAGACACCGACCTGGCTCACACAGATAGAACTCAGGTTGTTAAAACAATTACTTTTGCCCAATTCCCTTAATTATCTCTCATGTGGACTGGAGTGGCAGGAATGCGGATTCATGCAGGGAAGCACACACAGTGTATTGACATGCTGCGAAGTCTCAGGTTACCCTGAAGCGGAAATTGGTTCTAAACAAAGTTTATGTGTATGCGCTTGCTGTAGTCACTCTGTTCAATAAGTAACAAAGAATTGTATAAAGTAAAAGTGTGTTTTACATAAAAGTGCGTTACACACAGCATACATTGCAAACTGAAATACCTAGAAATTGCCACGTTTGTCAGATGA
The DNA here is from genome assembly GCF_964204655.1 of Triturus cristatus. Taxonomy (NCBI): domain Eukaryota; kingdom Metazoa; phylum Chordata; class Amphibia; order Caudata; family Salamandridae; genus Triturus; species Triturus cristatus. The sequence goes on from NC_140581.1 coordinate 267,380,921, forward strand.
GTCAAATGAGTTAAACGGAGAAAGCCCAGAACACACGATCTGATCAAGTCGTAGCCAGGATTGCAAGCCCTACCTCTTGGTTCTGCAGTCTACAAGGTGCAGAAGCACAACTTTCTCCTTAAGAATGTTTACTTTTCTTCAACTACTCTTAATGCTAGCAACATGAACACGCAATAACAAACATGCCCTACCTTTCACCTTGTCCGAAATCTTCACTGTCAGGCATGTCAGCCTTTTGTGCGAGTGTTACACAGCGGTGTGCAAAATAATCCAGAAACTACAGCAGCGGATGAAAAAGTGCATTATATGTGCCCAGGGCTGCACGCTGCCTGTGTGTGCAGGGCCGCCGGCACCAGTCTTTGTTTACAAAACTCCCCAGAAACATCTGGTGGAGGACTTGGTTGTGCTCTGGGCTGCTGCAGCTGGGTGAAGAACGCGGTTAGTGGTTCAGTGAGCTGGTGGGTAAGGAGTTGGGGCGGGTCACGGCGCGGGATCATTTTTTTGAGAATAGACAACCACCCGGGATGCGAGCTGCAGCGTACTACCATTGCCACAGCAGCTGAGCCTAACTAACCTTTGCCTAAAAAAAAGTGCTAACTAACTTTATTAAAGTGTAACCACTCGCTACGCATAACCACCTGCTATGCTTGCTTCACAAACCTACTCGCAGAATGCAGAGCCCTCATGTTGTAAATATGAAAGTGGCCCCTGTGATAACCTATAAGGTGCGGCGCCCGTGCATGTAAATCATATGCTCATGGCGGCCCGTGTAAAACAAGCATTTGCAATGCAATAGGACTCACATTTACACAAGACCTATTGCATTGCAAGTGGGAGAGCGGGAGGCAGGGGGAAAGAAGTCACAAACAATGCGAGTGTGGGGGGCAAGAAGGCATGGACTGCGGGAGGGAGGTAGAAGGCAGGGGCAGTAAGAGAACCTTATTAATGAAAATAGTGCTCACAATCTAAATAACATATACCGTGCAACACTCGAAGTAAAGGGGCCAGTAACCATGGAAGGATACAAATGATGACATGGCCGTAATAAGGAGGGATTAACAAGCCTCATAATCAATCAGACGGCAGCATTTATGAAAGACAATGACACAAGCCAATTAAAAACATTAGCGGATAGTGGGCGGAGCTTCAACGGAGCTTCCACTCCATACTCGATTACTGCATGCCTCGCAAAGCGAGCAGCGCATGCATGCTGCCGCTACAAGCTCGACCTAAAAACGGCCCACAATAAGAATAAATATCTTAGGCATTTTCTTGGGAATGGAGTAATAGAAATCCAAGAAGAGAAGGTGAAAGCAATACTTTCTCTCCCGCTTCTACTAATTAGAAACAATATGCAGGCCAGTTTAGAACTTCTAGGCTTTTACTGAATATTTATTTCTAACTTTTCTGAGCTAGCAGCTCCTGTGACAAATGTTAAACAAAATGTCCACCAATAAAGATATTTTACAACCATCAGAAATAGCCCTTCAAGCATTCAAAGTATAGAAAACATTTAATTGCATCCATACCAGTGTTTCAATCTCCAAAATTCAAGACATCTGTTAAATTACAAACTGATGCTTCTGCCATTGGTGCCATGTTGTCCCAAGGGAATGCTAATAAGGAAGAAAAAACAATGCTTTTCATCAGCAGAAGGTTATTTCCCGGATACAAAAATATCCTGCAATCAAAAAGGAATGCTAGCCATAAAATTGGGCTATAGAAGAATTATGATATTACCTGGAGGGTTGCGTTTTTCTACAGCTCACGTACCCCTCAAAGGGAAAAGTTGCAACAAAGGGAATAACCCCAGAGTTGTCACACAGCTGACGCCTGGCACATAGTCTTTGACTGAGGGTTGGACCAGATGCCCAGATTTTCACAGTTTTTGACTAGTAGACGTATGGGCAAACCTTTGCAGAGGTTTGTGAGACCCCTTCCAGTAGCCATGTTGCTGCTGACTCAGAAAGTGACTGAGCAGAAATGTGCCTTCTGGAATTGGCCCCAGATAGGAGGAAAAAGCCCAAGGGCAAAACATCTCCAGGATGACTTCAGGGCGCTGTACAGACTTCAAACCAGGATTCTAGACAGAGCTGGCAGGATCCAGACCTGAACAAACAGCCAAAAAAATAGGAAGGAGACAGTTTAAGCCCAAAGAATCTTAAAGAAGGAGTAGAGCACTGGAGCACACCACAGCAGACCTGGAAAAGTTATGATGCAAGGAGTGAAGAGAAATCCCTCCTTCAATAGGTAGAAAACAGGTAACACCTCACAGAAAATCAGACAGCCATGTTGGGTTGAGAAGTTCCCCTAATGATCAATGGAGAAACCATTGTTTTGGGCAACATAACCCAAAGAGGACTTTGGGAAGAAAAGGCCACATTATGGAGACGTTGGTGCTATTCTTCAGATTGCGCCCAAGAAGAATACTGCCACAAATGGGTACACCTGTGGGATGGCCGTCTTGAGATAAATTAGTGTAGGGGCTGTGGCAGCCTAAAGATGTCTGCACGATCCCCCCACGGTCTTTCTTGCTCCCGCATGAGCACACATTCTGCTTGCCCAACATTACAGTGATTGCAGGCATCAAACACGCCACTACAAGCGTTTTCTGCTGGTTCCTTTCCTTATATCCCTGCCAATTTGAAGCAAAGCATAAAGATGAAAGAACAAGGTAATACTGATTTCCTCTTGTTAGACTTGGCATCCTTGGCGTGGTTTTCTCTGACTTTTTGCCTCTACCGCCTGTATTTTTGACAATATGCTGGATTGTGTTTTTTACTGGCTTAGATGCTTTGGACGGTTTGCCACTGGTGATCAGTGCATGTGGTCCTTAGGGAAATTGTTAATATGATTGATTATCAATGATTGGCATATTTGATTTATTGGTAAGTCCCTTGTAAAGTGCACTGAGTGTGCCAGATCCTGTAAATCAAATGCTACTAGTGGGCCTGCAGCACTGATTGTGCCACCCACATAGGTAGCACCTTCAACTCTGTCTCATACCTACCACTGTAGTGTCTGCACGTGCAGTTTGTAACTGCCATGTCAACCTGGCACGTTCACCCATAGATGGGCTGAATAGACCGTGGCTGCATTTATAGTGGTGTGAGGAGCTTCCCTTGCACCTGAATAGGCTGGGTCTCTTTTGCACAATGCTGTCTCCCCCCCTGTGGTCCTGCTACACCAGAGAGGAACGAACTGGTTTGGACTGAGCTCAGAGACCCTTGCCACAAAGAAAACAAAGACAGAATGGGGTATAAGTAGTGGACCTTAAACCCCAGAGAATTATATCACTTCTGGACTCAAGAGAACCTTTTCCAAGGAGAAGAGATGGAGATCTGTAAGGAGGAGTACTGCCCCTTTGCTGTGTGTGCTTTGCTGGGTTGGCCTGCAGTTGCTAAGTCTACCAAGGAGGGGACAAAGACTGGAACATTTCTGTGAACATGCTTAAAGAAGAATCTCCAAGGGCATGTGTGTGCTGGCCTCCTGGTCAGAAGTCTCAGGGACACAAAGACTTCACCTGCAATGCACTGACCAGAACCTGGACTCCTTTGTGGACTCCTGCATTCAAAAGAGCACCAATTCCAGTTCCTGGGCCCTGGAAATTGTGTGGGTGGTGCTGCAAAGCAAGACAAACAACTCTCACGACCTCAGCGACACCGCCTATGACCCTGTGATCTGCACCGAGGCTGAGCGCACTGGTTGTGAAGTGCACAAAGTTTCGTCCCACCTGCACCGCAGCTCCGACACCCGCCAACACCTGCAGTTATCAGCCTTCCCAATGCCAGCGCTCGCACCGAGGCTGTCACCACCAGCGCTAGCATCCAATTATTGCGGAGCCGATAACCGACAAGGGTGACTTCACAAACTCTTGGACTTTGCATCGAGTCACCAGAACCAATGCCTCACTGCCGACGACGCAGATTTCCTCGATCCTGGATTCATAGCCTCGCCTACTCACGCACTTGACGCTTCGCCTTTTCCGTGGCAACCAGGAAACCGCCTCTACCTCAGCACCAAAACACCTCACCTCCACAAGACCATGCATCATCCATAGACTTTGTTTTCCAAGGTACAGTTGTTTGAGGGTCTGTGTGACTCCGTGTCCGACGCCGCACACCTTGCAGTCTGTGCCATACTTTGGATTTATGCCTGTCACAATGGCCCCAGGTGGAGCTATTTAATTTCTACAAGTTCTATTTTTGAAATAACTGTTGTAAAGTCATAATTTGATACATGTATGTCGGAGTTTTGTTGTTTTGGTCTTGTTTGGTTTAGATAAAAATACTTTATTTTTTTAACTGGTGTGGTGTCCATTTGTGGTGTTTTCACTGTGTTACTGTGTGTTTTGAGTACAAATACTTTACACATTGCCTTTGGGATAAGCCTGTCTGCTCATGCCAAGCTACCAAGGGGGTGAGCAGGGGTTATCTAATGTGTGTATCCCCATTACCCTGACGAAAAGCAAGGGTCCCTACGTGGACAAAGGTGCATACCTCTGCCAATTAGAGACACCCATTTCTAACCCCTCTCAAGATACATCAATAATTTTTCTGAGGATAAACATGTAAGAGAGGGGAATTGTAATAGCACGGAGGACTTACCTGGCACCACTCTTAGTCTGTCCCACATGCTTGAACCTCCATGTATGGACAAAGAACTCAGACAGAAGGAGGAAAAGTAGGAATAGAAAAAAGACTTAAATTCTCTACCCAGGATATTAACCCAAAAGAAAGCAAGGAAAAGGAGCCCCAGGAATCGGAGTTGGGCAGAGGAGAGGGAAGATGCTACATGGGACTGAGGACGCTGTACAGGACTGGGAGGCAAACTGGACCCTAGAGGCATTCCTCATCGTGCTATGGGCGGAGAATGAAAATGCGGGGGGATGGGAAGTTTCATGCTGAGCTGCAGCACCTCCCACCTGCTCCCGCCACACAACTGGAGAGGTACATATTACACAGGATGGTAACTACATATGCTAATGTCAACATGGGAGAAACAAATGCCAACAAGGAGAAACAAACTTAGAGGGACTAAAGCACGTGAATATTTTGTTCCCTAGGCATCAGTAACTACCAACATGGTCCCGCCATTTGGTCCTCTCACTAGCAGCAGGACCAATTAATTTAAATGACATTTTCCTGCTCATCTTTCAGATCTGGCCAATTTAGGACTGCAGAGAAGATTTAGGTATCAATAGGGTTGCCTCCTCCCACCCAGATACAGGTCCCACAATGTTCAATTGGTGTCGAGAGAAGCTTGGTTGTCCTAGTTGAGCTAATTCTTGCCTTGTTTTTTAATACTTTTCATATTGCCTCTTTTAAAGAGAAGAGACATTCTGAGAACTGCTTAACTCACGTCTACCATGATGTGAAGTAACTTAAAGGAGGATTCAGGAGAAAACGGGAGAGGAAAGGCAGCGAGGTAAGACAGCACAGGTCAGAGAGAGGAAGGAAACTAAAGAAAGGTTGAAGAATAACAAAACACGTACCTGTGCACCTTTTTCTTTCAACAGAGGGCTCTGAGCCAAGAAAGTACTGCACCTGTGGAAAAGAGAGAAGAGGAGAAGCTACTGAAAGTACGATACTAGGAATTTTTGGAACAAACTAATATCCTGGTCTCTTACAATCAAATTAAATCTCTGCAATAAAACTTTATTAAAAGGACCTCGAACGTTGTATAATCATGTCTTCCCTCCGTTCCTCCGCAAAGGTTCGTGCGTGTCTAACCGCACCCTTCTGGTTGAAGTTCACTCCCATCCCACCGAGTGAACTGTTGAGGGGCTCAGGTCTTTCCCTCAGAAGCAGCAGAAGCCACACACACAGTCATGCAGGCAGGAAAAACATGGAAAGGCGCTGAGCAGAGCAACAGTGGTGCCCAGAAATAACTGAAACTGCTATACCGATCTGAAAAAATACTTCCTGCCACTCTAGCCACTCTACTGTCGTCCGCCTTTTCCTCAGTTCAGGCAGTCTACAATCATCACTTTAGGAAGTTTATTTTGAGTTTTAGAGAGAAGCGGCCACTTTCATTGCAGATCTCCCTCCCCCCCCCCCCCCCCCCCCCCCCACACACCCACACATAGTGCCTTTGGAGTTTACGCTTCGCATCATGCATGAAAACGTAGTCAACATGTCAATCATCTTGCCTTTTGTCTAAATAAAAGATTAATAAGATGCCCTGCAGAATTCGAAGAATAGGGTCGTTTTGCCACTGAACAATAGCTCTGTAAACATCTATTTATCACACAAGATGTGTGGCACAAAGATGTTTGGAGCAGGTGCTTAATCCATCAAAATGAGTATATGGGTAAATGAATGAGCGAAAGTGCGGGTGCTGATGCCACTTTCACTGGTGTCATTTTAATTTCCTGATGTTTAAAGACTGACAGACACACATGATAATAAGGATAACACCAGACCATTACACTGGTTAAGTACATTTTCCAGCAACGACAGTCCTTTGGCATTTTCATCCAATGCCCCACCCCAAAAACAAAAAAACTTTTGGCAAACTGTTGGATTGCACAATGTAAATTGACTGTTGTTACTTAAGACTCGTCATGTGAACTTGCTAGTATGACAGCGAGAGCCGAAGGCTGTTTTTGAACTTTGAGGCATCTTCCCTGGGCAAATGTAAGTTTTCTGGTTTACAAGAGGAGCTGATCTCAGTCATGCTCTGTTTCAGACTTATTAAAAGGGCGGCCTGACAATTTAATTCTGAAATGTAGAACTAGTGATTGTATGCTCACCTACATTAATTAAAGTTATAAACCAATAACTTAAAAACGGGAAGACGTCCTTATACATGACGCAGGGCTACTAATTGGCACAAAGCATTTTATTTTCTTCAAAACACGTATTGGCATTTGAGGAACACAAATTATGCGTTTTTGTTGGCTTGAAGGTCTCTCATGGATATAAGTTTAATTGTTGCTGTAATGTAATATTTACTGCGTTTATCAAATCTACAATTAGCATTTGGTTCTTATAAATTACTATGTATTAATTGTATCATTATAACATTATCTCATCTCTTAAAATCTTTGGAGAAATCATTTTATGTCTGCTTCATTGTCAAAGTAATGTTATTATAATTTGATGCTCTCTGAAGTCTTTATGGTTTATATCACCAGGATAACACAATGGAGAGTTAACTAATAGTATAGGAGTGTGCATCCTTTGTCGCTGGGCCTAGTTCTCCTTAGAATGTCCAGAAATAGTAGTTTGGTTTGAAGTTATGCCTCTTGTCTTAGACCCTAGTAACAAGTTCCCCAGGCATTTTGTTTTAGGGTAATCTAAGAATACCCCATTAGTTAACAGTATTTGCATCCACATACAGATATGACGAATCCATGTCCCTTAAATGTGACATGCAGCAAATCCAGGATTTCTGGTATTGAAAAACTCACAAATGCACATTTGTCTATGAGTATTATATCTGACAGACTGGGGCTCTGGTTATACCTTAACAGAGACCTTCCCTACTCATATCATTAACGGGGCTAGAGGTAAACACCGGTCAGCAGGGTTGTTTCAGAATATAGTCTGTCTCCCTCTCCGCCTCTCTATCTTCCCCAGTCTACCTCTTTGCTTCATCTTTCCCTTTGCTCCTCCATCTCTTCCTTTTCCCCCTCCCACAGGACTTAAGCTCGCTCCCACCCTGCTTTCACTCTTCTATATATCCCTTCCTTTTCTCATCTCCTGTTTCTCATGTATAGTTTCTTGTCTCACTCTCTGCACCTCTCATAGGGACATACACATTCCAAGGATTTCTTTGTTTCTGATGTGGTATATTGTGAGCAAGTATTTACTATTTATAAAATGATGCCTAATTCAGACATAGTTTAGTTAACATGATTGAGAATGAGGCCTCGTCCGCTTGCACTGGCAGCTGTTCATGATTGCAGAATAATAGTGCATGCTTATTTTATGTGAACAACCCTTTTAACTCTCTCTCTGTGTTTGTGTGTTTTTCCATTTCAGACAAATCATCAAAAAGGAGCCTACACTCTTGTCTGTAGGAATAGACTTGCAATATTGGTGCTCAATTGAGGAAGCAATGTGCAGAATGGTCCTCTTTCCTGTCCTTTTTCAAAGTGTCCTGCTGAGGCTCTGTGTACGTCATTCATTAGCTGAACAAACCATTGTATTACTGCGCTACATAACATGTCAATTCGTTTCCTTACTTAGGTTTCATAGCCTAACCAATAATATGCATTAGAAGGTAGGTGTCTACAGAAATATCTTAATTAACATAATATTGATTGGTGTACATGTTTGTAACTTTGCTGGTTCACTCCTGCATGTCATTATCAGATCAAGAAATGTAAAAAAACCAAAAAAAATACACTGTAGAAAAAGAAGACACTGTGCTAGCCTGTCTAATTGATTTAGATTTAGACTTTCGGTTTTTTTCTAACTGAGGAGACTCTGGGCTAGATTGTTTAATGATTAGTTCTTTCCTTGAGCTTCCTTCAGAAGTTTACCTTGTTTTATTTATGCAGTATTAGAAGCTGTCTATTTTACTGATGCTAATACTTAATTAACTAACTGATTATTGTTTTGCTTTCTGTAATCATTATAGTTTTGAATAAACCCATAAAGTTCAAACCTGGGATCCTTGTCTGTCGCAGGTTTCTTCATTAGCCTTGGACTATGTCGTACGAAGACTCACAAGGTCTTAAAACTCAGAGAGTCCAGATCTTGCCCATCAGCCTACTTAACTAGTTAATCAACACTATCACTAGGTCAAGCATTGACTGGTAATTTTACAAACTTGTGCTGATGCAAACAAATCTGCATTCCACAATCCGGTAATACCGGAGGTTTTGTTGATGATTTCAGTTGAGAAAATCCTATACACAACTCTAGATTTCAAGATGCACCATGGCAAAATAAGTTAGAGACTGCTGGACATTTTGTGGATTCTTTAGGTTTACAGTTATTGCATAGTTGTACTGTCTTTGCTTTAACCTTTGGGGTTTTTATTTGGAGAAGCCCAGTCACCCCCTAAGCTACAACCCTTAAGGCAGGTTTAGCGTCTTCTCCAGCCCTGGAGCATGCAGATAGATTACACCACACATGGGAGCTGCAGTTAAACATATCGTTATTCTCCAAGATCCAGTCACGCTCTGCTCATTACGCCATACTTCCCAGAACCACACCCTAACACCGCCTCACATATCATTTAGTTCCTGCTCAGAGTCGCTCAGAACCACAAGGGTCCTAATGTGTATGGCATCAACATACTACATCTCCCCCTTTGTTAAATAAGAAGTGAAATGGTTAAAACCTGTGTGCCTGCAGCTTGGAACTAGGGACCACTCTGTTGCACTTAGAATACTAAAGGCTGACGTTAGTACAACCTTAGTGTGCGGGGTGGCTAAATTTCTAAGTTGGGCAAGGTTGATTAGGCGGAAGGCCATATGATGTATTTGTATTAAATGTTTTTTATTATTCACAAAGCTGTTAACGTTTAATACACTGTTTTAAATTATTTATTGTAACAAAAAGTCTTTATATGACTTTTCTCTTAATGTATTTTTTATGAATCGTTTTTTATGATATCAAATATCGAAATAAAGCTTTGTTGATTGATTGATTGATTGAAATAAGAAGTGTTAGGCATCATGTGAAATCACATAACGTCAATTAGTCTGCGAGGAGCTGGCACTTGTGTGCTGGCTTGGTGATCCGAGGAGATTGAGGTTCACCGTCATCAGGCAGCAGCTGCACAGGCTCAGGCTCTGAAGCTGGACCTGCCGGTGTGGACGCCTCAGCCATAGTTACAGGAGCTGGCGAGTGTCAATGTAGGTTTTTAGAAGTGTGATGTGTCCTTATTAATGAACTTGCCAGGATGATGTGCTCTCACCATGTGTCCATTGCATGCCACTACTTGTAGTGTCTGGCTGGGTCTAAACTGGGGTGGCATGGTGAGCAAAAGAACAATGGATTTGAACCAGATCTCTTGACTGGGGGAGAATGTATGATTTATTCAGCATTCCGTCCATAATTTGTTTGCGTACCACTTTTCACCCTAAGTGGGATGGGTATGCCCAGACGTGGGTTCCTTCCTCACTGTGCCACTGGATTCAAGCTAGCCTGGCTGATGAAGGGTAATACCCAGAAACAGGTCCCAGGATGCTTGTTTCCGGTCCAGGGAGGACCTGGCTTGACAGTTTGGTCTGGACTGTTCCCATGAGGCACAGGGTCAAGACTAATTTGCATATGGCCGGGTCTAAACTGGGGTGGCATGGTGAGCAAAAGAAAGATGGATTTAACCCAGATCTCCTGACTGGGGGGATAATGTATAATTTAGTCAGCCTTCCGTCCATCATTTGTTTGCATAGCACTACCTGTAGAGGGTCATCACCAAAAGGGTAGTCTGTCTTTCGTTTCTGTGTTTGTTTTACCAATACCCAGTCTCCTTTGTCAAAGACTGTTTCCTGGGCATGGTGGCGCTGATCAGAGTACGCTTCCATTTTACTCTTATGAGTAGCATCTGTGGCATGGCATTTGTCAGCATTTACTAATTGATCTGGTGTCCATTGAGGTGGTTTTGTTCTGAAGGCTCTCCCAAATTACACAGTAGCTGGGCTCACACCAGTTGTGGAGCTAGGAGTTTATCGATACGTCCTAAGGGCCTGGCAAATAGCTTGGCTTAACTCCATTTCTTCTAATGATGCTCGTTGAATGACCCTATTGAGGGTGCCCATAAATCTTTCTTCTAAACCATTGGCTTGGGGTCAGAGGAATGTACTCTTTTGGTGTGTGACGTTAAGTCATGTAAGAAACTCTTTGGGCAGGCCATTATCAGATTTGAGGATTTCGGGGATGCCCCAAGTTACAAAGATGTCATCAAGTCTTTTTATGACTTTTTCGTGAGTTGTTGAGGACAGTGTTTCCACCAAAGGAAAACATGGATATTCATCAATACCTGCCATGAGACTGATGTAGCGCAAATTCCAATTTTCATTGTAGATGTGCACTATAATCACACACCTAGACTGCCATCCACATATAATCTTTTGTTGTGTTATCCTGAATGTTAGGACCTTGTAATGTAATAACATGAACGGGACGTGTGTAGGTCAAAACGTAGAGCATATAAAGAATTCTGTAGGCAATCAGATATAAACAGCAGAGAACACTAACCGAAGCACTTGTGTTGTGCCACTGACAACTGTCTTACTATTGAGTGTGTCTATTAATCTGTCATTTTATACGCAGATGAAACATTAACTGCATATGTCTTAATTTCTATGCAACTTCGTATTGCTCGTGCTCATGCTCATTTCTCTCATGTTAGCTGAATACTGTAGGCCTGAAATGCATTTTCCCTGGAGTCTCTTGTATTAGAAAATAATATTGAATTCCGTGTGCATGTTAAATTCTGTTCTCTCTTACGTTTCTGTTGCAGGTAGAAAAGCGCCTTTGTTAGTTAGAATAATGTCTTTATTTTAGGAGTTAGGCAAGGAGAGAAGAGGATACATTGGGAGCTAACGCCAATAAGGAGAACTGTTATATTTTATCACTGGAGAGGGCCTGAAAATCAAGGTCTTCATGCTACGTCGCCGGCTCATGGAAATTACCTACGAGAATGTAGCCTGATCGGATGTCGTGACCCAAAATGCATCTTGGGAAGGTACCTGAGAAATTGGGAGGATTGTAAGTAGGGAAAGTAGCCTTTTTCTTCGCTCTGCCCTTTGGAGAGAGAGCATCTTTGAACAAGCTCTGTCTCAGTAGCTTCATGCTACGCGACCCATTAGAATTGGAGAGACTTCTAAGTAAGTCTCCACATGCTGAAACCTTAACTGAATCCGACCCACAAAATGCTTAATTAGGGATGTCACGTTATTGCTAGTGTAGGGACAGATTAATGCTTTATTTCCCCAAACCTTCGATGAAGGGGAACTTGGATACTTGTTCCTAAATTCTCTGTACCCTTATTCTTGAACTAATAATCCTGTGTATGCTACACCGTCTTAACTTTATTCGTACATTTGTCTTTGTACTGGTCCCAATGTTTTCCTACACCCTCGTCTTGAGGTGTTTGTATATCCAGTTGTTTTTGGCTTTGTAATAAACCGACTAACTTTATTCTGTAGTCTGTGATTCATAATGGCCCTCAAGGTCTGTAATTGGATTGATTGACAATGTTAACAATTTCTCTCCCCCCTACGCTTTCATGCTGAGAAAAAGTACCATCTACTCGAGGTTCTAGAGCTGATCTAGAACATGTCCTTCTGGCTTCTTCAAGATGATATCCATCTCCTAATGGTCCAAAGAATTCAACAGTGATTCTCTCCCATGCATGGACAGGAAGGTCAGACATAGTCACTGAGTGCTGTGAGAAACAGGCAATTGCAGATGTGGCATGCTTTCAGCTTCTTTTCTACTCACTCATCTAGCTAAGAGAACCACACTCTTTTGGTGGCTACAATGCCACAATGTCCTTCTTGGGCCAACTCTATGACCTGCTGCCTGAGTCTCTCAGATATGACAATGCTTAAGCCTCTAAGGGCCAGATGTAGGTAAATCTGAAATACTGATTTCTTAATAGCGAATTTTACCGATTCGCTATTAAGAAATCAGTATTTCCTATGTAGGTAAAGATTCGGTAAAAAATACTGAATCCTTAATATTCCTTATTACCGAATCGGTAATTGAGATTCGGTAATAAGGAATACCAACCCATTCATTTCTATGGGCTTGGAGGCCCATAGGAATGAATGTGAAGACAATCACTACTAGCGATTCGGTATTACCGAATCGCTAATAGCGGAAGCACTTTCAAGGGTGCCAGGGTGTCAAAAGGACACCCTGTTGCACCCCTGAAATGTGCATGTGTGCACATGTGGCGCACATACATGCCCTAAGGGCATGAATGTGTGCCACATGGCACTTAACAAAAAACAAAAAAGTGATTTTTTTAAAGGAAATCGGTAAATACCACCAACTTGAAATTACCGATTTCTTAAGGCTCAAAGGCACTCTTTAATGTGCTTCCTACATTGCATTTAAGGAATCGGTATTACTGATTCCTTAAATGCAAGAGCAATAAGGAATCGTTATTAACCGATTCCTTATTTACCGATTCCTTACCTACATTAGGAATGGCTAAATACCGGTCGGTAACGCTGAAATTTACCGAATTTAGGCGTTACCGACCGGTATTTAGCCACCTACATCTGGCCTTCTTGTGTGACTGCTAACTCATACTGTACGTTTTTGAACTTTTAGAATTCAGTATCATCAGCCAAAGGTCGTGCGCAACGTCTCCATGATTGGATTTCAATTAGTTCTTTAACAATAGTCAGGTCTTGGTCTGTGTTGGTGCCAGCAATGATTTGGTTCAAAGACAGGGCCGCTGGTGGTCTGGACTTCACAATAAAATTAAGATATTCGTCAGTTTTCCTGGATGTCAAGGTAGGACGATGTAGCTGCGCTTGTGAAAAGTAATCGGTCGAGTGCTGATCCTTCCAAGATGTGTGTACAATCTCATAGTCATACTCTTGCAGCCTCAACTCCCACCTTTTGATAGGAAGAGGCATCTTATCCTTTGGGTTCCCAAATATAGCGGATAGCGCCTGGTGGTCCGTGATAGCAATAAATCATTCCCCAAAGAGGAATACATGAAAATGTTCACAGGCCCACACCACACCCAGACTCTCCTTCGCCGGCTGAGAATAGGCACGTTCTGTTGCATTCGGATGGCTGTTGTGTTCGGCGAGGATTGCTTCCAGCCCCTCTGGGCTCACGTCTAACGTGACTTTCAGCAGCGGTTGCTTTATTTTGCTCCCTGTTTGTTTTGTTGCCCTGTTGCCCACAGGCCCCAAATTAAATTTTTACTTAGTGGATGGCTCGGGCAAAGTGTGCAGGAGAGAAGAGTAACTGAAGGCAGGCTGAGATGGGTCAGGGGAGGAGCCTGCTTGAGTGAGTGGCAGTGAACACCGGGACTCCTTGGGATAAAGTGCGCATGTTGGGTTGGACGGTTGCCTTGCTCTGACCAACCTGACACACGCACTTGCGTCCTTGCCTACCTTCTCAATGTAGGAGCCCAGGGAATTGATGCCACAGCCCTAAAGGCTCCTAAGGGGCGCTGGCAGGGCTTGACCACGCCAATCTTTGTGCAGCTATTTAACATAAACAGCAAGATAGCAGTGTGAGGGCTGGTTCAGGAGTTGTGGGGGTGGGACAGGGACGGTAGACCCCAGCTGTACTGGTTGTCCCAATGCACGTGGCATGCCTCCACAGTCACATTGTTTTCTGAGAGGCCGGGACCGGGTGGTGAGTGTTTTACCAGCAACAGGAGTCTGGGGCTGGACAGGGGCTGCTTCCCCAGCAGCGGGGTGCTGAGCCACCATGCCTTTCCTTGCTCTGCCGCAGCTGTCCCCAACTCCCTCTGGTAGAGCCCCCCCTTGTTGTATCGGGGTCAGTGGAGGAGTAGAGAGCAGCAGAATGTCTAGAAATCCACCAGGGTCATTGTGGTGGACCAGACCTACTCGTACATCGGGCCCCGAGAGGCGCCAGCGAGCCAAGAGAAAGGTAAGCAGTGTAGCCAGGATTTATGCTCACTTGTGTGGGAGGTCACAAGCGGCATCAACATTGCTGAGAGGTTTGAATGTGGTATATTTTCAACTTCGATTCCAGCATGGATTTCTGAAATACAAATCGGGAATTTACCAGAAAAAAAGACCGTCTGCTTATTTTCTGAGGCCACAGTCTCATCAGGTTTTGTGAATCGATCCTTTGTTCTTAGATGACTACAAAATATTTTATGGAGGGAAGTAATTTTTCACTCCAAAACAATAAATAGTGTTAACATTTTTAAAATAAAAAATATCAGTCCCGTCTCGTGTAATTCTGGGGCTTGGCCGTTCATCTCATTTTCATATTTGTTCTCTGCTTATTGAAAGGTAACTAACAACTCGGGCAACATGAGGGGGCCATAATGTGGTGCGATTCAATGCTCTGCAGAAACCACAAAATGGGACAAACCCAAGCAGAAGTCACCCACGCCCTCCTAAGGTTGTCAAGAAGAAGCTTTGAAAGACCTGGAATGTGTCCTTAAAACTATATTACAGTACAATCCACATTTCTTTTGCAGGATTTACAGATAAAGTCTGTCATTAATACACTCTTAATTTCCTCTGGTTTTTCGGCGGTGCCGTGGTATTTAGTTTTCATAGAAGCAGGAGGCATGCACATCTACAGCATTTGCAGTGAGTTATTAAGGAGAGACCCCATGAATTTAGTTCTACGCTCATAGTATGATGGCTGGCCTATTACCCCAGTGTGACATATAATTTGTGGCATATCAATAACATATTATGTGCCAGAGGCTACAAGTGAAAAACGTTCTGAACATCATGCTCCATGCTATACACTCTTCCTAATGAGAAATCTACACTATGGGGGATATTCTCAAGAACGTGTAATAACTACCGCAAAATTAGCTTAACGCAACTCTTCACATCGCAGTCTATCGTGGGAAAATAACTCTGTGTCAATGTGGTATTCTCAACCCGGCGGCACCATTCGATAGTCCCACGATAACGCGTCAAATGACGTGATAAAGTCAATGCGCCGCCGCAAAAATGCGGAACACAAACGCAAAAAAAAGCTGCGATGAGGCCAACCGCAATACAAAAATCAGCGAAAACCAGCCACAGGCCTGCAATTCCCAAGCGTCATGCGGGAAAATGCACCATAAAAGTAAAAAAAAAACACCTACAAAAGCCAAACAGCGAAGCCCAATGGAGGTAGCCGGAGCAAGTGCAGAGGACAACCAGAACCCCACAAGCCCCCCGGAGGATCAGCCTGGGACTACGGGGTCTGGGAAGGGCAAGGACAAGAAGAGTAGGAAGAAAAGGTTCAGTCCACAGGAAAACAGGATCCTGATAACGGAGGTGATAGAACACCATCAATTACTGTTCGTCACCTTCAATGTGTCACTGGGAACCAAAAATGGAATATCGCAGACCATCGTGGACAAGGTGAATGCAGTCAGAGTGCTGAAGAGGACAATGGAAGAGGTCAAAGGTGCTGGAATGATGTCAAGCGCAAAACCAAGCAGAAACTCGCAAACAACCGGAAGGCAGCAATGCAGATGGGAGGTGGGAGTCCAGCGCCACAGAAGAAGCTGGACGAGATGGAGGAAATGGTGTCCACAGTTATCAGTGGGGAGACAGTGGCAGGAGTTGGGGGCCCGGACACTGCTCAACATGACTGGACACAACAGCAACAGGGTGAGTAACGACCAGGGACTGGGGGGACAGGGGAGATGGGCACAATGGCACACATGCACAAGTAAGCATAGCACATCTGTCGACAAACCATGCCCCAGACCCCCAACTACCACAAAGAGACCAATGCACCCAATAATTCAACATTCCAGTGCTATGGAAGCACAGAAGCCAGAGGCACACCTCATGTAAGGGCCAATGGGCAGCCAAATCAGAGCTGCAGGGTCGACTCCCCCAAAATGCGGCACACACACATCACATGCAGAGCACATCAACATTGACAATGATGTGGCACAATCCGCAACACGTCCATAACAGAACAGAGACCACAACTGGTGCCGCTTGTGTGCAGAAACTGGCCAATCACATATGGCATTGCAGAGAAGTGTTAGTTGACAATGTACAAGTACAAACACATATCCGTGATCTCGTCGAAATGTTCACTGTTCTGCATCATATAGGCAGCTCCCCAAAAACAGCCACAAGGTACACTGTCATTCAGTCTGAATGTAAACATGTACAATGCGTCAACATACATGTGAACAAAATGTTAAACTGCATCTCCCATTCACATTGCAGAGGGAAATACAACTCCTGCAGAGCAGTCCCAACCTCTCTTCTCTGATGACGAAGAGGACCACCACACCTTCGACTCCAATGCCCTGCAACAGCTCGTGGAGAGCCTCCGCAGCCCACATCCAGGAGAAGGGCAGCCCAGCTGCTACGAGGATAACCCACCCCTTGCACAGTACACACAGCAGGCAGCACCCACCACCATGGCTGCCTCCCAGGACCCCCACGATGAACACATGGCCTTCCAACCCCATGTGTTGGGGTGCCAGGAGAAGCTGGCTGTACAGGTGCAGGTGGGGTTCGACCGCAAGGCAGACAAACTAGATGCCATACGTGGGTGTCTAAGTCCTATCAGGGACCACTCACAGTCCCTAACGCACCCTCCATGCCCTCCAACAAACCATGGCTGACATCGCCAGAGTCCTGACTCAGAGACACGAATGACTGTCCAGTCAGAGTGGCCCCAGTGAGCTCGCCCAGGAGTTGGGACTCATGCGGAGGCTCATGGAGGACATGAAGCGGACGCGAGCAGAAAGAGCGGCTGCCACGGCTGCACACCAGCGAGAGGCAGCTGGGTGCCTCAATGTCCTAAAGACCATCCTCATGACATTGCTGCCACAAGGCCTGCAGCTGATGCATGCTGCTGCTACCACTCCATCCACATCTCTGGCCCCTGATGTGTCAGTGCCACACAGTGCTGGAGACACCACCACCCACATGTGAGACACATGCAACAGCAGAGGACAAAGATGCGGATGAATATGCATCCGTGGTCAGGAGGATGCAGTAGCATGCATCTCCGCCATATGGCTTGTTTCTGCTTGGTTCTGCCCTCTGCATCATCAGCTTCCACTGTCCCACGAGGCACTCTGCGACACTCACCTCGGACCTCGGACCTCGACATGGGCTGCCATATTCTGTTTGGTCACCAATGACACAGCCACCTGACTGCGGACTGAACTCCTCCTCTTCTGATGTACTTGTCGTTCCCTGAAGGACTCTGGCTGGCCCTCCATGGGCCAATGCTGCACGGTGGGCTTTGCATGGCCCTGTTCTGCTCCAGCTACAACACTCCATTGAATGTGCATTAAACATTCATTGTCACACCAATGTGTCATGTCTATGATCTTGCAAGTGGGGAGGTATGGATGAATGTAGGGTCAATGATTCCCCCTTACGTCCATGTTGCTCATGTTGTGGGACTTGGGTCACAGGGTGACACATTGCCAATTTCGTTCCGGGTGGCGCCTACACTAGAACGGAGACACACGCATTAGTCACTTCCTTGTCCAGTCCAGAATGGAAGCACGCCCAGAGCCCTGGAGTCATTGTGCATATGCCAGGCCAGCTCACTCCACTTACGCTCACAGGGTGGACGACAATGCTATGTGTCCCAGGTCTTCCCTGTAGGGATCTGCTGCTCACAGGTCTAGTTGTCAGCATGCACAGCCACTCCCTCATGGCTGGTTGACACCCACACCACACTCATTCAGCACCGGCGTTACAGGACATGTGACCCTGACAATAAAAATGGCCTGGCGCATGTGCTGGACGCCATTTCCACTCTCCAACTGGGTGTGTCCGTGTGGGTATCATTTATGCATAGGACCCTGCCACCTCACATTGCCCAGTGCCGGGGGTGACATGATGGCATCCGCACCACGGGATTCAATCATAAAGGGTCCATGGCTTGCAGTGCACAGACTTGGTGGCACCGGATACACTGCGGCAGGCACAGGCACACCGCCATGGGACGGTGTCTTTCGGTGCACTGAGGTAGGGGCACCTTAAGTGCTGAGCGGGTGTGCAGCCTGCGATGATGCGCCGACCAGGCAGTCCGGAATGGTGGCATCAGTGTGAACCCTGCTGGACCACAGTGTAGGCCTGAGCCAGCAGGCAGTGCGTGCCTACCGACACGTGGCGTCGCCTCGTTGTTCACAGAGTTAGTGGCACCTCTAGGGCTGAGCGGGTGTGCAGCCTGCGATGAGGCCGTATGACCCAGAATCAAGTGTGTGACTTGGTGGCCCGCGGTGCAGGGCTGCATGATGTGGAGGGTGCCATGGTCACAGGTCCCGGGCTTGGAGCTTCCACCGGCATGTGGTGGGCCCTCTTGGAGACACGCCGGTGGAGGAAGGTGAGCAGTGAGGCCTGGTTGCGCAGGGGCAGGCAATCTTTGCTGGGCCGCGGGAGGGGCCTGGGGGACTGCAGTGTGTACCGGCACGTGGTTGGAGACACACCGGTGGCAGCAGGTAAACAGTGAATCCTGGGTCTGCAGTGTTGGCACTCTCTCTCTCTTTCTCTCTCTCTCTCCCTTTCTCTCTCCCTCTCTCTCTCTTCCCCTCTCCCTCCCTCTCTCTCTCTCCCTCTCTCCCTCTCTCTCCCTCTCTTTAGCTCTTTATCTCTTTTGCTCTCTTTCTCTGTAGCTTGATGAGCGCATGACACACCTTCTTATCTAGGTTTTTGTCTTGCAGGCTGTGACTTACAGAATGTCCTGAGAAGACCCGACATGACTCTTCTAAATTGTTGTTTTGTGTTTATTCTATAATAAATGGATTATTTGGATATTCTGAGATAAATGTACGATTCGCCTTTATCTGACCACACATGTATGTTATGAGTTGTGATTGTGCGACAACAGGCGAATTGTGTGGTTCATGATTACGTGGAGTTGATGTGCAATATCTTTGTCCAGGGGGGGGGCCTGTGGTAGGGCCCCAGGGGGGGTTGCGGGCCTGGGGGTGGTGGCGATGGGTGTTGTTGCCCTATTGGGGCTCTGTGCTGCATGTTCACTTGCTCCAGGGCATCTGTTGCTCTTCATTTGTGGCTCTGGGCTGGGCTCCCTTGTCTGGTGCCGGTTCTCATCTGCCTTTACACCAGGTCAGAACACGTGTTAGTTTCATGCTGCTAACGCGCCTTATGCCCTGTTTTGTGGTCTTATTGCCAATGTGGCTGGTCGTTGAGAATGTTACGGAGTGGTGTTGTTGCGGCTTTTCGCTCGGGAACGCCTACTCTGCATCTCATTAGCGATAGTTGCCGGTATCATCTGTGGCGATGTTTTTTGCGGCTGCTATCGCAGGTAAACTTGTGATATGGGCTGTTAGCACCAGCTTGTGAATGGTGCGATGAATTTATCGCGACTTTGGCTGCGCTAAAGTGCCGATAACTCGGCGATAACTCCATGAGAATAGGCCCCTATGGTTTCACACACTACGCCTATTGATGGATAAAATAAAAATACAAAACTCACAACAGGGCCATAAACTTGTTTCCCAGAGACATAGTAGGTATTTCTGACACTGTAGACTATTTTGTTGTTTGGTTATTTTAATGTGGCATGAAATAAATTGTTGCTTTGTGGTTTTATGAACAGCTGTGCTGGTGCAGCTCAGTACCGAGTGCCTATTTTTAGGCACCTGCAGTGTCCAAAGTGAATTAATTCGACCCAATATTTCTAGGTTCAGCACTGAGCCATCCAATGCCTTGATAATATGTCTCTTGATGTGCAAATATGTGAAGTCACTGTGTTTGCCATTGTTCCGTAGATACTAAAATTCTTTCTTGGGTGCAAAATGGGAGAACTAAAAAATTGTTCACTAGTGGTAAATTGTTGCAACTCCAAATTTGAAGGAATTCCCTTAAAACCTTGTTGAAAAAACATTTCTTAATATCCTGAGGTGAACCCGATATGACAGTAACAAGCCAAAAAATATTACATCCAGTAAGTGGAACACTTAGTGATGGAAAAGTGAATTTATCAAAACAAGAAAGGGCCTGTTTTGATAACATAGCGCAAAACGGTAACAAGATTTACGAACCCCAAACGGAACAAGATAGGATACATCAAATTGGAATTCGCCAAAGTGAGCCTGCAGAGTCATCTAACAAATTGATATTCGAGCCAGAATACCAAACAAAGGGCAGAATGGACTCCTTAAACAGGGGAAACCTAATGAGATTGTTTAAAGAGATACCAAAGCTGCGTAATATTACATCAGCAGATCTCCTAGCCGTAGAAATTCTGCAAATGGAAAAAAGATCTGAAACAGAGGTGACCCATACAACCTAGTCCTCAAATGAAATAACAGCTTTGATATTCTCAGTAAGAGCAAACTTTGAAGCATGGGGTATATCAATATCATCCCAATAAGCCCAAAATATCCATACCCCCTATTAATCGACATAGCGACTCCGTACACATCAGGAAACGGGTCACGCCCAACATCCTGGTTAAGGGGGGCCAGAAGCACCACTCCTAAAAACACAGATTCACCAAGCAAGAAGCCGGAATCATCAAACCAGAGCCCAAAACATTTAAAAAAACAGTTAGAAGAAGTTTAAGATTGGTCATGGGTTCCCCAATTTCTGAGCCAACAACGACCCAGATTTATTTAATAGTCCACAAAGGAAACCGTTAACAGAGTTAGACTTAGATACGCCCAAGGGAGACAAAATCAGAATCTGCTCATGGAACATTCGAGGGTTCAGCGAAATGGTCTAAGACACAGAGACCCTAGCTTTTCTTCAAAGTTTCAATATCGTCTTATTACAAGAAACGTGGAACCTGACACCAAAACCAATTTCGGGATATGTAGAACGTTATGTCATGGCGGAAAAAATGTACAACTAAGGGCACCCAAGGGGTAGGCTGTCAACTTATGTTACAGAAAAATTAGTTTGGAAAACGGAGGAACTTGACACGGGAGAAAACTGGCTTCAAGTCGTCAAACTGGAGAGTAACAATCCCGAAAACACAAAACACTGGCAGCTATTGATTTTAAATATATACATCCACCCTAACAAAAAGTGGAAAAAGGATAAACTGGTAAGCCTGATAAACTTGATAAAGGTACTGCAAAATAGCCATCAAAGTTGTGAGATGATAATTACAGGCAATTTCAACTTGAATATAATAGGGAGCAAGGTAAACAAGAGAACGAGCCAAAACGATTTGGAGGTTAACAATCTGAAATGCGAATTGGAAACCTTGGGTTTACACATTCTAAATGGAAAAACAACGGGAGACCAACCAGCAGGCTTCACATTTTTGAGCGGGAAAAAACAATCAATCATTGACTACACCATGGTCTCAGTTGATTCGTTTCGAATACAACCCCGCCCGGAAAGTGACCAATGCAAAGCTGTTTCATAAAAAGAAAACAACTGCCTTAACAGAAATGCCTGTAACATATAACCTGAGGAAACTGAAATGGCGCGGTACAAATACCACACAAATAATGGACGCAGTGCACAAATACATTAATGAGAGCGGGTCACAGTGTACCCAATCATTAGAAGACGTTTGGGAGAAACTAGGAAGGATTTTATTAAATAAATTCCCAGTACTCCCGGGACGTCAAGGTACGCTAAGAAGAACGAACGATCCACGGTACAACATACAACTGCGCAATCTGAAAAGGGAAATCACAAGGCAAGCTAGAAAAATTGCCATCGCAGCAAGAGCAGGAAAATTGAAAAGAACAATAGAATTACAGACATGAGGAAGAAATACAAGGAGAGGTGTAGGGTGGCAAAAAAGGAATACATGGAAAACCACTGGGAGAAATTACTTTGGGCCAGTAAATTGCCAAACAGTTGTGAATTTTGGGGCATAATAAACAATCTAACAAAGGGAACAGGAATGCTCCAAAAAGCAGGAATAAGCGAGAAAAATTGGGTACAACACATTCAAAACGTATATAACAATACAAATAATTCAGAATCCAGGCTGGAAGCTTCGCAGGAGGAAAAGCTTAATAAAATCGTCATCAGTCTCTTTTTTCAGGAAAGAGTACAACCAAAGGAAACCCCACTCAAACAAGTTAAAGCTCAATCTGAAGAAAATCCACTGTAACCATACAATAATGGCCTAAATACTGTAACCAACAATACACAATTAAAAGGAGTAATAAAAAAAAACTGAAGACGGAGGGAGCAGCAGGGCCGAATGGCCTTCCAAATGCACTTTTCAAACATGAACAGGACTTTTGGGCAAACTATCTCACGCCGCTCTTCAGTCACTTATACTCCCAAAATAAGATCCTTGATTCTTGGAGAGGGAGCCTATTTCACCCCATATACAAGAGCAGTAGTCGTAACGAGCCTAGTAACTACAGGCTAATAGCTCTGAAGGATGTTGAAGCAAAACTTTACGCATCCTGTATATTACTACAATTACAAGAATGGATGGAGGTGAAAGGCATAATTCCCAAGTATCAAACCGGTTTCAGGCAAGAAATGGGCACAAGTACGAACTTGGCAGCATTGGCAATCTTCACAGAGAAAGCAACACTCAAAAGAGTAGGCCTTTATGCATGTTACATCGATTTAAAATCTGCCTTCGACAGAGTCCCACGAGATCGACTTTGGAAAAAAAATGAAAGGATGGGAAGTACCACATCAACTAATTAACACCATAGTAGCCCTCCACAGCAAAACCTGGGCCAGGGTGAAGTTGGGAGATGGCAGTATAGTATCATCAAAGATAGACATAAACAATGGTCTGAAACAGGGGTGTGTTTTGGCCCCAAGCCTTTTCAACTTGTACCTTGCTGACCTGCACATCCACTTGCTAAAAATAAACGGCCATCCACCGAAATTGGCAGAAGACCACATACAGTATCTGCAATACGCAGACGATATAGTGGTCTTGCGTCAAACTCCAATTGGTTTACAGAGAGTCATTGACCATCTGACAAATTATTTTGACCAACAAGGGCTGGAGATTAACAAGAAAAAAACAAAGGTGGTGCGTTTAGTGGGCCCACGGCCAAAAAAATTCAGGTGGTTCGCCAAGGGTGAACAGATTGAGGAAGTTGGCACATACAAATATTTGGGCATCGATTTAGGGTGATGCATGTCCTTTACTGATCAAAAAAGAGCAATAAGAGCCAAGGCCCAAACACTAACCTTTCCATACAAACAGCTGCAATCGCAATTGAGTTGCCCCTCATACAGCCATCTTTTAAAAGTTATGGCAGCACAAGTACTTCCAACGTTGGCATACGGTTTAGAAATATGGCATGGCTGGGAAATTGAAATTTTAAACGAGCTACAGACAAAGGTGTATAAAGCTGTTTTTAACCTTCCCAAAGCCGTGTCTCCAGCACAGGTCCGCCTGGAATTTGGGCTCCAAAATCAAAAATTCCAGAGACAATCTGTTTTCGTGAAATTATGCTGGAAATTTCTCGCCTCTGAACCTGGTCCCATGAATCATCTATGCTGGAGAGAAATAAAGGCCAAGTTTGAAAAAAAAAACATATATATGGGGCAAACACTTAAGAGCAGCTCTGATGGAATTAGACATCCAAGAGGAATGGGACAGTAAAATGGAGAGGGTGGCTTTCAACAGAGTGTGTAACGGTGCGGCAAAGAAACAATCGTTTCATGAAGATAAACTTACACTGGTAAAACGTCGACACTCTTGAACTGTGATAAATTCTTATGTAAATCTTAAACCGCAAGCTTACCTAGCAGCACACTTCAGATTGACACTAAAAAAGAGGTATATGCTGTATCGGCTTGGAAACCATGAAACCAAAGATTTAAGAACGAAATGGAAAGGGAAACACCAAAATGCAAATTGTCGTCTATGGGGTTATTACAACGAAGCTTTATGCCACATGATGTGTGTTTGTCCCACAGTCAAAGAAGCTAGAAGGACGCTTTTAAAACCAATTTTAAATGAATGCAATATTCGTACATGCAGGCAGACCATAACACGCTGGATGGGGGGAACATCAAATATCTTAATTGGCCGAGGGGCGAAGCTTTTAACTCTGATTGACTCACTTTAAGAAAGGCAGACATAGAACCTGTAAATAAGGTGGCAAATGAGACGGAAAAGTCTGCATAAGCAGAGACATAATGATGCACTTTTCTGATAAATTATTTCAAGTTGTCTTAAAACAAAAAGATTTTGAGTATTATGCTTTACAGTTGTAAAGAAACAAATAAAGAATTTATGTTTGTTTGTTTGTTGTATCCTGGGGTTATATCCTTTGCTATGTGAAGATATCTCTTAAGTGAGACACATTATCCCTCCATTTATATCGGGTGCTGCACTTTGGTAGTATCTTGTCTTCTGGGAGGTAGAGGAGGTCCGTCAAGACCGGGTGCGTGTCACCCTTTCGTAAGTCATGACTTGTTTCAATGAGGCAGGATTTTGTGATGTGCTGTGATTGCTGGCCCTCTGATGTGTATCTCTTTTCTTGAGTGGTAAGTCACACTGGTGAGGTGGCAGTTCTGCCTGAGATCTGGTGTCCCTTTTCCTGAGATAAGGTTGATGGAAACTAAGAGGTGGGTCATTTTTCTGAGTGATATGGGGGACTGCTGCACCTACATTAAACACACACACACACACACAGACACTATCAAGGTCACAGTGACCTTGGAATGGTTTATTGAAATCTCTTTACTGATGTCATAACTACAATTTCTTTATTAACATTCTTGCTTACTCAAATCTGCTTGAAAGTGCGCCATAGGCCGACTCTTTTTTCAAAGTTTTCTCAGGGGGAGAACACTCTGAACTCTCCTCATGATGCTCAGGCTCCCTCTCTATGCTCGTTTGCCACAGGGCACTCGTCACAAAACGTTACGCTCCATCACTTTCAAATGTCACCAGCCACCATTGGTGACTTTGGTATTCAGCTTAGGGCTGAAGTAGGCCATTTCTGTTGAATTCTCGATTGCATGGCTGACTTCTTTGAAACTCTGATCACATTCAAAAGACCACTGAAACAGAACATTTTGCTTTGTCAAGTCTCTCAATCGGGCACCTACTGTAGCAAAATTGTGAATGTATCTTGAGCAATAACTGGCCATGCCTAATAAGGATTGCAGCATGGTGGTATCTTCGGGTGGGGGGGGGGGGCAAGTGTATGACGGTGCATCTGGAGTCATTCCCCATCAGAGAATATGTGTCCAAAAAATGTGTTTGGCTTTGCAGAACTCACATTTAGCTGCATTCAAAGTGAGACCCAAATCAGCAAGTAACCGGCACACTTGAGTGAGGGTTTTGTCATGTTCTCTCTGGGTTTTCCAAAGACCAGTATGTCGTCACTGTAATTGAAAGCATGTGCCACAGGTTCGATTATTCTACAGATAACACCCTGAAATATTTCAGCAGCTGACGACACTCCAAAATTCAATCTCTTGTGTCTGAACAAAACAAAATGAGTGGAACAAGTGGTAATCTATCTGCAATTCTCTTATAACTCAAGTAGGTGATACCCTATGTTTCAGTCAAGACTGGAAAAGACTTTAGCTCCATTCAATTGCATGATCCTGTCCACTATGTGCGGACCAGGGTGCTTTTCAATAGCTTTCTTTAGCTGGCACGTATTAACAGAAATGTGTACTTCTCTACTACCGTCCTTTTTTGTACAACTACTATGGGTGACACCCATGGTGTGGGGGCCTGTGGAATGCTCAATGATGTCATGTTTCAAAAGTGTTGCCAACTCTTTCTCCACAGCTTCTTGCAGATGAAAAGCAACACTGCGGTGCTGCTGGGCGACCAGACAAATGCCTTCATTGATATGAAGCTGTATTTTCATTGTCTTTTGTTCTCCCAAGGCGTGAAACAACAACGAGAAATGGCTTATGATCTCAGGCTGAACATGGAGGTTTTAGTTAAGAGATATTAACCGCATATCAGCTGCTGTGGCAAAACTGAGCATACATGCACTTGAGGAGAAATGCACTTTAGGATGTTCTTTGTAGGAACATCCTTCTATGTAGGAAATGTCATAATTTGCTGCATTGCTGCTGTGAAGGACCCTTGCCTCCTAGTAATTTAGAAGCTGCCCAGGTGTATACCTTCGTGTATGAAGGAGTAAGGCATGGCACAAGCGAGAGACTGTTGAACTTTTCCACTGGCATGATATTGATCGATGCCCCAATGTCGATAATGAAGGATATGGGGTGACCATTTACCTTCAACGTAATTTTGGGACAGTGTCTGAAAGAAGTGATTTTCTTCACAGTCACTTAACCCCACATTAGAATGCTCCAATCTTCGCCAGTGCTCAATAGCGACATGCTCAATAGCGACGTTGAGGAACCTTTGTACGGCGAACTTGATGATGATTGATTTTGCTTGATCTCCACTTGCCGTAGCTGATGTTGCTTTTTGGTTTTGTGGGCGTGGCAAGAGTGCTTCTGGCACGTTCTTACATCCATCTTTTCTCTTTAATGTGACACACTTGATTTTTCCTAAGTTTGACACACAGTTATAAAGTGGTTTACTTTCCCACAGCCCTTACTGATTTGTCCTAGAGCTGGACATTAGCCTTCATGGGGAAATAAAAATCCACATCGGAAGCATAGTTGTATTTTTTTCGATGGCGTCCACTTACGTGCATCTGTTGTGTGCTTGCTTTTCATGGTCAATGCTAATTTATTGTGCGCTGTCCTTAAGTTCATGTCAGCAGCTTTTCATTCTGCTTGTTCTTTTCTACTCGAAGCCATTAACATTTTCTCCAGACTGAGAGTCTCTCTCAACATGCGCCTTCTGAAATAATCTGAAAGGCAGCCATCGATGATTCTGAGGCACATGGCTTCTTCATCATTACAGTCATAGAACTTGCAATGTTTGATAAGTATGTCAAGTCTTTCAGCAAACTCATCCATTGTTTTACCACTCTGTTGTGCTTTGCTGAAGATATACCTTTCATAATCAACATTCAGCATTGGGATTGAACTTGCCTCCCAGCACTTCTTCCACCTTTTGGTACAACATTGCATCGGTCTGTGAAATTTTCTTTACCGCTTCTTTCACTACATCATCTGCAACATTTTTCAAATATTTAATCATTTTCTTATCATCGTCCTCCTCTAGTGCATCTATAAAGCTATCAAAGCTTTCAATCCACCCCGTCCATGTACCACCAATGTTAGGTTTCTTGGATGTGTTGAACGGCAGTGGTGGCTTCCAGAACACAGCTGCATTCGTTTCATGCTCCCTTCTGCCATAATTTTGCGAGCTTGTTACATTTAGCTGATTTCACTTTGCAGGGCAACTCCGACAACTTCTGCAAGCATGAGCCGCGTACAGTAGCATGTGTCACGGTATACTTTAATCGCCTCTGAGTGTAAGTATGGTCTCTTTTCTTGTATGTTGTTGGCGTTATGGGTATTTTCATGCTTAGTCTGACTAGTTCATTAATGTTTGGGGTGCAGCACAGCATCTCTGCCAACAACCTCACCAGCGGTATTAGCAGTCATTCTGAATACGCTCCTCTGCAGCGCCTTCAATTGCTTCTAGCCATGTTTGGCATGGAACAGAGCTTTGACGCTATATGTGCCGTTGCAGACTGCTTTACATTGATTCTGGGCACACAAGACACGCACAAGAAATGTGCTTAGGTGAAGCAGTTTTATTTTTCACATGCATTTAATCCCCTACTCGTCACCAATTGTAGCATCTTCCTCAGCCATGGAGCATGCAGATATATTACGCTACCCATGGGAGCTGCAGTTAAACGTATTTTATTCTCCAACATCCAGTCATACTCTACACATTATGTCAGACTTCCCAGATCCACATCCTAACACCTCCATTGCACATCACGTAGTTCCTGTTCAGATCCCACCCAGAACCACAAGGGTTCTTGTGCGTATGGCATCAATAGACAACAGCTGGCATTTACTTACCAACCTCATCGAACAAAAATTGAATGCATGTACGTTGCAGCTTTGATGATGCACCTTCTCAAATTGTTGAGCGAAACCAGTGAGGCTGCAGGCTGCTTATTGTCTACGAAGTTGGCTACCTGTCACAAGAGGTGGCCCACAAAGCAAAGAAGGGAAAATTGTCATTCACATTGTAGAGAAAAATTTGATGAATTATGACATCACTTACTTTGATAACATGTCATATGACGTCACTCACTTTGAAGGTATTGTGCACTGCGTATTCTATTTAGCCCACCACTACTTTTTAACACTTTTACCCTGCCCCATTCCCCCTCCCCAAATAGGAAATTTATACCTTTACTGTTTACTGCTAAACTTTGAAACAAATTATGCAACTAATCCTTAGCTCCCCAAAAACGTATCATTGGTTGGTGTGTAAATCAAACATCCTTTTAGGCAAGATCAGTAAAATAACGTGTTACTCTGCTTTGCAAGTGCTCCACAAGATGGCGCCTTTACACAACAGTGCGAGTGCTGTTACCAGCCAGGCATTGGACAGTTGTCGTTTCCATTGGTGGCTGGAGTGTGAAGAAAATCCTAGATAAGGTTGGGATTAGATACAGTTATCGCAGTTTTCAGCGCTCTGCATCGTTCACATCTCTGGGAAAATGAGGGAAATGGGAAGTTTGTTTTTCTGTTTCCTCTTCTTGCTGAACCCACTTGTTTCCGAGGCTGCCAAGATTCTAACGTTATCGCTTGTAGGTAAGTAAAGATTTATAACAGTGCTTGTAAATATAACGTGGGGGGCACGCAGCAAGTTGCACGTCAGTTTCAAATAAAATGTTATTTTACAATGTACCGGCAATGTTAGAGATTTATATATACATTATTACTAATCGAATTCAAACTCGCAGCTAAGTTTTGAATGTATGCATGCACGTGGTTTTTCTCTGCCCATCTCAGTGTACTACACTGGTGTGTGATAGCGCCTAATGAGGTTGCTGACCAGAGCTGTTTGAAAATGTTAATGTGTTATCATGTTAAAGTGTTGATGTTTCGAAAGTTAAGCCATAAGTGAATATTGGTCCACTCGAGCACAGTAAACATCTGTTATGCAGCGCCAAGATGCCTACTAGTGAACATGCTCTTTACAAATGCACGTTATTGTTATTTTATGTAAAAACATGGAAACGTTATTCAAATACACATTTGAATTTTTAATCAGATAATGTGAGGCAACGTCTCAAAGCTGGAAATGTGAGCCTTTATTGCAAGTGAATGCGTGGTTTGTACTTTGACCACAAAGTGAGGAGTTGTGTGATTTCCTGTGCGGTTAAACATTTGGGTAGTGGACGGTCTCTTCTGATCCCCTTTTCTTTAGAAGAACTCTCTTGCATTTCTCTGCTTCACTCCATGCTTACGCGTTGTCAAAAGTTCACCACAGCATGTTTGGGGCACTTTCAGTCTTCCAATGCAGCACCAAACGTCTTCTCACTAGGCCCCTCTATAAGCCCACACACTGTCTGCCCAAAACAACTAACTAATAGTGTAACTTCGAAAAAGGCAACTGCATGTCAGCGCCAGGACACCCTTCTGGGTGAGTTGTGAGCACTACAAATACACATAACCAGGGGGCAGATTTATGTTAGACTTGCGCCACTTTTACGCCGCCGTTGTGTCACTTTTGTGACGCAGCGGCGGCGTAAACCATGCGCCATGTTGCGCCTTATTTACAACGTGATGCATCTAGGGAGATGTGTCACGTTGTAAAGCCCTGCGCTACATTAAACCTGCGTCAGGTTTAATGTATGCAGGGTGGGCGTTCCATCGGAAAAAGCCTCGGAAAAGTGACGCAGTGAAATCTACAAGATTTCACTCAGTCACTTTTCCGACGCTGCTGCATCAAAACCTTGCGCCTGCTTGAAGCAGGCGTAAGGCATGACGCAGCATGTTAGGTATGGGCAGCCCCTAAACATTGCTGGAGTTGCGTCATGCTTGCGACACGACTCCAGCAATGCGCCGCCCTTACGCCATCAGATGCGTCACGCATCTGCTTATCCTTGCGCCACGATGCGCTGCATTGTAAATGCGGTGCATCTGTGGTGGCGCAAGGGTAAACTTGCGTGATGCATCTTTCCTGGCGCATCCCTGCTGATTTGCAGGGATGCGCCAGGAAACATAAATCTGCCCCCAGGTCTTTAAGTGGGATGAAAAGACTTGGGGGAGGCTCTCATGGGGCGCGGCCGATCTAATTCAGTGCGTGGCTTAAAAACACCCAAGCTAAAAGTCTGTGCTTAGCATAGTCTGCCACCCGACTGGTATTTTGCTGTTTCTGTCATTGCATCCAGATATATTATACAACAAATAGCATTCCACCTAGAACAATACAGAATATTGGCTTTGTCAATGGGTGTTAGTTGCAAAAGATAAATAAGCAGCACTGTGGCTTCGTTGTCTATATTATTGAAAATGCTTCACTTCTGAAATGATAAAAAATGTGAACGAACTATAACGAGTCTCTTCGAAGTTACCTCAAAGGCAGTGCAGGGTGGCGCAACAAATAAACAATGAGAGGGAAGAGAGCAGGTAAATAACCACAGGAAAAATACAAAATCTTCCCCCTAGAGCCTAGAACTATGAAGGCATTGGTGATTCATCCAAAATACAAATATGGGGGAAGATTTTGTATTTTTCCAGTGAAGGGTGGTGCTGCTGCAGATTTGAGATTTTTTTTCACCCTTAGGGTGAGGAAAAAATGGAGAGCCCGATGGGGACCCGTCTCAACACCTGCTTTTTAGAACTGCTGGTGCTGAGCACCGGGAGGACCCGGCCCACTTAGCCCTGCACATAACATAACAGTTACAACATGCAACTGTATCACTCATACACCTTAATGCAGAGGTCTTCAAACTTTTTTAGGCTGAGCCCCCCATCTAAACTTATTTAGACTTCGAGCCCCCCCTCTACCATCACCACTTGACAACAAATTCTGGAAGCCGGTACTCTGCATCACTGCTAGTCATTCCCACCTGCAGAGTCCAGGTCGTATAAGGCAAATAATATGAAAGCAAGAGTGTTTAATAAGCTGCAGTTTTTATACTGCCTGTGGTTAGGTGACAGATGCTTATTACAAATGAAAAGTCTCCAAGAAAAGATGCGCACAAAAAAATTACAATGGTGCATTCTTTCACACATAAAACAACATTTTGCATAGATCAATAAAAACCATTTCAAAACGGAGACAGGTATACCAAAGAGACAGCCAATGTGTCGATGGATTCTTGCTACTACAATCCTGAGGTTGTGCTCCACTTTCAGGGGATTATTTGCAAGCCTCTTGCGCCACCAGCTCATCACTTTTTGTGATGCACCGGCAGCGCATTTTGCTGCTCCATATTTACAAGGATGGGAAAAGCCACCCTGAGTGGCTTTTCCTGTCCTTGTAAAAACGGCCCCTTTACACGCAGCACTTTGAGGGAAAGGGGCGTTGCACGGGTGGTGCTGTGGGTGTTCCCACGCCACAACCATGGAACCTGACACATTTCCAGATTTACAAAAAAAAAGTAAACCTGGAAATGCATCTGAATGCTACTCCAAGGATAAATGTATTTTTTTCTCCTTGTTTTTTATCTCTTTCCATGCATGCTGCATTTGGCAGCACACATAGAAAGAGGAAATCACCTCCGGTGATTGTTTATGTGCAGGAAGGTGTCCCTTCCTGCACATAAACAATCATTAAAAAATATTACGGTTTGCAAGTTCCATGCGTGCTAATGCAGGGACACCTGCACATAAACAATCATCCCCGTGACGCAGGCATACTTGCACCATGGTACAAGGGTGCCTGCATTGGCGCATGGCAGTAAATTGTGCGCCAGCCCAGGGGAGAGCAAAGGGATCCACCATATCCTTGTAGATATGACACATCCCTGTGCTTTCAAAGTGCTGCAGCACGGCACAGCCAAAGGGATTGCGGTGCCGCGCTGCAGCACTTGCTTGTAAATGAGGACCCCAGTTTTGAGTGGTACTTAGAAACTGGAACGCTCACAAACATTTGTAATATATTGTTTACAATTTTACATAGCACAAACATGACCCAAAGGGATTGGCGCGCTTTACAGGATCATCTTTCACATTACACAAGGACACATTCATGTTTTGTAAGCATAGGGAGATTAAGTGATTTGCCCAGAATCACAGGACGTTGAGCAGATGCTGAGAACTGAATCTGGTTCCCCAGCTCCAAAGTCAGCAGCTCTGGCTGTTGTGCCACATCATTGCCCCTAGATAAGACATCAGGAAAAGGGGGCCCGAAAAACATGCTTTCTGACACAATTGAAAAATCAGTGATTATGAGGAGTATGGCCAGGTGTCGCCGGTAGAAGGTCATCCACAGTTTTTCAAGAAGGCCTAGGGGACATCTACATCAGACATATATGCGATATAAGTGATTCGGGGGGATATATACCTTTATTCTCTAGCAGCATCAAGAGCCATTCAGTTGTTAACATAGTTGGCTTATAAAGAAGATAGGCTTCCAAAGATGCAGAAACATATCATAAGAAAGCATTTATATTTGCCCTACGAAAGACAGATGGCATATTTCATGATATGTGCTATTTCAGGCTAGTGTACTCAGCTCTAAAGTATTTGAACATTTTAAATGAGCACCAGTGACTTTAATCAAAGTTAGGAGACTAAAAAATAAAAAAAACTCTTCAGACTTACCTGCTGCTGAATGGAATCCTCAGGAAGAATGCACCCGTTTTGCAATCCTTGGAGCGAAAGGCAGTAGCAGCGAGGTTACAAACTATGATAACCTTGCATGGGAAGGCTTCAAAAGCGAGGCGCAGGTCAGCAACCCGATATGAAGGTAAGCAATCAGGAGGCAAAAGGCAGCTGTGCTGAAACGCTGCTTTATCACAAAGTTAAAGTATTTTGCAGCTTTTTTATGCAAAATTCGCGGCACTCCCTGGCATCTGTACTGCTGTCCATTTCTATGGAGGACGTCAGTGTTGACGTCAGTGTTGCAGGAACTACATGCTGATTGGCTGTTCTGAATGCTCCAATTAGAGAGAGCCTGAACTCGAGATGGGGGCCTGCAACACAGGCAGGAAACGTACTTCCAACGTGGGAAGCAACAATGGAAGGTGAAATGGCGAAGTGGAGTGCGCGCCCCCCCTGAGGTAAAGCAGCGCCCCCCCAGGGGGGCGCGCCCCACACTTTGAAGACCTATGCCTTAATGCTTTATTGTGTACTTCATCACAGCTACAATTTCGAGATGACACCTCTGGGGCACCTCCAAGCCTCCTGGCCCAATGCCAAGCTCTTCCAGAAGCCGATCTATAAACCCTTAGTATGCACACAGGGATAGTGAACAGAGCACACCCCGGCTCATCCACCGCCAGCACTTTGGAGCCTCTACATAGGTATGAGGCGCTATACAAATCCTACAATATAAAATGATTAGATTCTACAAATCCCAGTCGCAGGCAGCCTTCACCTTTGCCCAGATTGAAGATATGAAAGGCCTGAGTACATGTGCCTGCAGGATTTATATGAGAGGCCTGGGTACATGTGCCTGCAGGATTCCCATGAAAGGCCTAGGTACATGTGCCTGCAGGATTCCTATGAAAGTCCTGGGTACATGTGCCTGCAGGATTCCTATGAAAGGCCTGGGTACATGTGCCTGCAGGATTCCTATGAAAAGCCTGAGTACATGTGCCTGCGGGATTCCTCTGAATGGCTTGGTTACATGTGCCTGCAGGATTCCTATAAAAGGCCTGGTTACATGTGCCTGCAGGATTCCCATGAAAAGCCTGGTTACATGTGCCTGCAGGATTCCCATGAAAGGCCTGGTTACATGTGCCTGCAGGATTCCCATGAAAGGCCTGGTTACATGTGCCTGCAGGATTCCCATGAAAGGCCTAGTTACATGTGCCTGCAGGATTCCCATGAAAAGCCTGGGTACATGTGCCTGCAGGATTCCCATGAAAAGGCTGGGTACATGTGCCTGCAGGACTCCCATGAAAAGCCTGGGTACATGTGCCTGTAGGATGCCTGTGAGAAGCCCGGGTACATGTGCCTGCAGGATTCCTATGAAAAGCCTGGGTACATGTGCCTGCAGGATTCCCATGAAAGGCCTGGTTACATGTGCCTGCAGGATTCATGTGCCTGCAGAATTCCTATGAAAGGCCTGGGTACATGTGACTGCAGAATTCCTATGAAAGGCCTGGGTACATGTGCCTGCAGGATTCCCATGAGAGGCCTGGGTACATGTGCCTGCAGGATTCCCATGAGAGGCCTGGGTACATGTGACTGCAGGATTCCTATGAAAGGCCTGGTTACATGTGCCTGCAGGATTCCATGAGAGGCCTGGGTACATGTGCCTGCAGGATTCCTATGAAAGGCCTGGTTACATGTGCCTGCAGGATTCCTATGAAAGGCCTGGGTACACGTGCCTGCAGGATTCATGTGACTGCAGGATTCCTATGAAAGGCCTGGGTACATGTGCCTGCAGGATTCATGTGCCTGCAGGATTCCCATGAAAAGCCTGGTTACATGTGCCTGCAGGATTCTCATGAAAGGCCTGGTTACATGTGTCTGAAGGATTCCCATGAGAGGCCTGGTTACATGTGCCTGCAGGATTCCCATGAAAGGCCTGGGTACATGTGCCTGCAGGATTCTCATGAAAGGCCTGGTTACTTGTGTCTGAAGGATCCCCATGAGAGGCCTGGTTACATGTGCCTGCAGGATTCCCATGAGAGGACTGGGTACATGTGCCTGCAGGATTCTCATGAAAGGCCTGGTTACATGTGTCTGAAGGATTCCCATGAGAGGCCTGGTTACATGTGCCTGCAGGATTCCCATGAAAAGCCTGGTTACATGTGCCTGCAGGATTCCTATGAAAGGCCTGGGTACACGTGCCTGCAGGACTCCCATGAGAGGCCTGGGTACATGTGAATGCAGGATTCCCATGAAAGGCCTGGGTACATGTGCCTGCAGGATTCCCATGAGAGGCCTGGGTACATGTGCTTGCAGGATTCCTATGAAAGGCCTGGGTACACGTGCCTGCAGGACTCCCATGAGAGGCCTGGGTACATGTGAATGCAGGATTCCCATGAAAGGCCTGGGTACATGTGCCTGCAGGATTCCCATGAGAGGCCTGGGTACATGTGCCTGCAGGATTCCCATGAGAGGCCTGGGTACATGTGCCTGCAGGATTCCTTTGCTCCTTCTACTTTTCCTACTCAAGGCATTTGTTAGGTGCACTCATGCACTATTGGCCTCCTTTAGACACCTGTAAAATACCAATAGGTAATGCTCGGTGGCTGTAATTTGTGACTCAAGAGTTTTAAAGACATAGAGAAATGTGTCATAACACACACTAGGAACATAACTACATGCTATGGTATTTGATATTTATAGGGCGTTTTAACATCAATGTAGCTCGGAGCTAAATGTGACTGTCAGGATACCCAACTCAACCTATGAATCTTTCCATTACGTTGAGCAGGGGCGTAGCTTGGGGGGCGGTGCAGTCACTAGGAAGAGACATCCTCCAGAAAGTAAGCCACAGCCTCAAGCCAGAGGTTAGGGTCCACCACCGTGAGTACATTATTGGCACAGAGCAAAGATATGCAATATTGTTTCAAAGCTTCTTCACTTTTGTATTGAAGGACCATGTATTTTGTGCACAATGCGGTCAGTATTTTCACATTTCTCAAAGCATGCCCTAACGGGGGAGGTTTAGGGTAATCAGGTTAGTCCACATATGTCCTGTGTTTATAACGGATATTGGATGCTCTTTACAAGGCATCCGCCTTGTTGGATCGCTTGCCCATGCCCCCTATAGTCCTCTGTAACATTTCCAATTGAATGATGTACACAGGTATGAATTATTGTCTCTGTGTAATGTGCGCTCAATGTAAAGTGCTCTGACATCCTAAGCTGGTATGCGTGGTGCTATAAAACAAAAGACATGCATCTGTGAGATATTGGTTGTGGAGACTTACGGGGCACTGTTAAAGGGTGGTGGGGAGGGAATCTGCATAGAAAGAGGTGGGGTGGAGTGTGTGGGGGGGGGGGGGGGCTCCACCAGTACTAAAGCCGGCCCTGGCTGAGGTACGTTACAACAATTATATTATAACTACTATTTCTCTATCTCTGATTGTGGCTGTGCCTGAGCAAGCGCGTGGCATTCTGATCATTCTTTCATGAGAGAAGTGAGGGTAATCCCGCTTCAGAGAACAGTATCCTCTTAGACCCACACCTCTGTATAACAGCCAGATGAGAACAGGAGATGTAGGCGCAGACACAGGCATTTTGTATCCTGTTACTGTAATGGCGGTTCTGTCTTCCACAGGGGCGGCTCCTCCCTTATGGCAGGGGGTGTCGCCCTACCTTCTGCGAGTGCAGCAGGCACACACATCATTAAAATGGTATTATTCCAAGGCTCAGCCCGATGGCGGGGGGCGTGGCTGATCAGTGCGATTGCACTAGTAATGCAGCCCTCTGCCATTGCACAGGTCAGATTGGCCGGATACCTACAGCCAACCAATCTCACATGTGTTCAAAGCCTGCAATCCCGAGTTTGAGAAACAGCCGAGGAATTGCAGCCGCAGGCCCCCATCCTCAAAATGAGCGCTGGGTTAGCCTGCTTCGGCCAATCCTGGGGGCATATATACAACGAGGCGATAAAAAATTATCGCCGCTTTAGCGGCCGTTTTCGGCCGAAAAGCGGCGATAATTTTATCGCTATATTAGCAAGGCCACGCTAACGCGTGAAACCTTGCTTTAGCGTGGGGATGTCTAAAGTCCAGCTTTGCATCTCTAATGAGATGCAAAGTGGGCGTTCCTGACCTGACATGACAGGAGAAATGTCGTTAAGCGACATTTCTCCTATCATCAAGCCCCACGCTATGAAGCATAGCGTCAGGAAAAGTAGCGATAACACCTGTTATCGCTACTTTCCTAACACCTGCTTCAGGACTGACTTAGCCATGATATCCTAAGGAAGGTGGATATCATGGCTAAGTTTGTGAGTCCCTATCAACTAGCTAACGTGAGATTATCGCTGGGTTTCCAGCGATAATCTCACGTTAGCCAGTTAGCGCTAGGATTTTTATCGCTGATGAGATAAGCGTTGCTAATAGCACGCTATCTCAGCGATAAAAATCGGCGCTAGCCGGCGATAATTATCCGAGCGCTAAGTGCGCTCAGCAATAATTAGCGCCGGTTGTTGTTGATATGCCCCCTGGAGAGGCAGTGCAGCTCCAGGATATGCTGATTTTGCTTTCTAGGGTGGGAGTCCTTCCCTTTCCGCCCGAGCCGAGGAGAGCGCCGAGAGAAAGGAGACCACATCCAGAGCCTACAGTAGCGAGGACACAGAAAGGAGTGACTGGCGGCAAGTACTTTTTTAAAAAAAATGTATATTGTTGTCTGTTTTCCCCCCTCCTTGTCGTCCATCCTGCCACTCCACCCCCACACCAGCGGCTACTAGTCTCGCACGAGAGGCAAATGCACCGTTTTATATATATTGTTGAGTAACATGGGTTGCAGGAAATCACATATTTCATTACAGGCATTTCTGAGGTTTCCATGGTTCAGTGAAGCTCAGCCCTTATAGGTGGATCACACACAAGACGGTCCTGCTGATCAAAGCTTTGATGGTGCATCGCCTAAAGGAAAATACAATCAAGGGGCGCAGAATGCAGGACATTTGAAGTCATATAAAAAGCCATTTGGACTTTGAAACCCCTACTGCATCTCAAGAAGAGGACCTGTCTGATGAGTACCTGCTGTACCTTTACATCCGGCCATTAAAAAAATTATGTTGAAAGGCTGGACTACCTAAATAAATCAGTGTTTCAACCGATTGTAACTGAAACGCATCAGCAATCTAAAGGTGAATTCCCTCCTGTGACTTTTTATTAGCTAATATGATGCATCAGTTGTCGATGGTAACTGATGACTTTCAGCCTGCAGATCAGGTAGACAAGAAGGAGGAATTAGCCATTAAAAGATCCTATGCAGCTATGCGATGTAATCTGCAGTCACAAGTTTATGCTGGTGATACCCCTCAGTCCTTCCTCAAAGATTTACGAGACGTTTTTGATAATTTTCAGCTGGAGAGTGACTCTCTTCAACTTTTGGGAGATGGTGAACCAGAGCTGGACTGGTGAACCAAAAACAGTCATGGTAAAAATGCGCAAACAGCACCCTTTCGTCGTCTTCTCCTCCTCACGCAAGCTCTCTCTTTCCATCTATCCATTCTCTTTCCCCCTTCCCTCCTCTTTCTCTTCTCCCTCTCTGATCGCTTTCTCACGACCTTTCCCCTAGCTCCCTCTCTTTCTCTCTCTGTTGAAACCTAGGCCTCCAAAACAGGGCTCCAAGGGCTCCAGCCCACCAGGTAAATGCCAAGGGAAAGAAAAGGCCAGTCCGGCCCTGTACGGAACAAAAAGTATGTTTGTTATCAGACCTTATATTTCAAAATGTCTGTTCTGCAGTATTGGCTATTCACTGATAAATATAGTAACACCCTTGGAAAATAGACCATGCATCTTCCATTCGCTGCTAAACATGTGTTTGGTGACCAACTAGATAATATGGTAAAGGAAACAATGGAAGATAGAACGTTTTTAGGTCGAGCATTCAAGACCTCTTGTATATACTTTAGTATATACTTATATGTGTATGTACTTTGTGGGCTCTGATGATCAGCCCTAGGACTTGTCTGCTTCTGCTTAGGGACTTTTTTTTCTGTCCTTCTGCCTCTGGTTTAACTGTCTTGATAGAAAACAACCAGTAGAGGTCAGTAACATACCAGAATTGCTTTCTGCTTGTTCAACTGCCTCTATTTAACTGTCTTTATAGAAAATGACTAGTAGAAGTCAGTAAAATACCAGAATTGCTTTCTGCTAGGGACTTTCATTTTTTAAATTTTTCCGGCAACTGCCTCTATTTAACTTTCTTGATAGAAAAAGACCAGCAGAGGCCAGTAAAATATCAGAATCACTTGAGCATTCTCTAGATTCCAGTCCAAAGAAATTGTCTTCCACTAGCACCCATAGACAATATTATATTTTTGAAATCATGTATTTTCAGTGATAAGGCCACCGAAAGCCCTGATTTTAGATTAAAAACAGAGTTTTGGACTATACCATTTCCCGTTAAAAGGCAATATTTCTCTTCATATATTTGCATACCTGGCGTGTCACGCAGTTTGGTGCTTACTTTCCATCCATGTTAAAGAACAGTAGATGTTTCAGCACCCATGCTAATGTGCTGCATAGCTAAATACATATAAGGTCCCAAAGGCGAGACCGATTGCATTGCAAATGCTTGTTTCTTGAGGGACAGAAAAAGACACAGTAAAAAACAAAACAATTCTTCCCCCCCCATGGGAGACGACTTCCCTAACAGAGAGAGCATTACCATTTTTTATTTACAAAAAGATAATAGCATTTCAGGATTTTCTTTTTTGTAAATTAAAAAGAATACTATTTGCTACAGGATTTTCTTTTCGTAAATAATAAAGAATACTCTTTGCTACAGTGTATCCTGCTGACATAGTCCTGTAGCAAAGAGTAAAATGCATTGACAGGAACTGCTGTGGCTTTTATAAATGACCTATAAACCACCAGGTGTGTTGTTCCTAACAGAGGAAAAAATGTGGGGGATAACTCCAATAAGGAGCAAGGGCCCTCACACACCCCAGCGGGGTGTCAGACTTCATCATAGGGCAGTTCCTCGTTTGGCTGTCGCAGCAATGCCCAACTGGCCCCACAGGGGGGCTCTTTGCCAGATATGCATGATTATAGTACTTGCACGAAGAGATTCCCATTGTCTCATCAAGCGTTTAAGTGAGGAAAACGGTTGACATGTTAAGGGTTGGATTGGTAAGGCGGGCACTCGGGCAATGG
This sequence comes from Triturus cristatus, assembly GCF_964204655.1. Lineage (NCBI taxonomy): Eukaryota > Metazoa > Chordata > Amphibia > Caudata > Salamandridae > Triturus > Triturus cristatus. Next base: position 267,421,307 of record NC_140581.1, read on the forward strand.
CTGAGGGGCCGGTATCGCAGTTCCAGCTGTGGACTGCTCTTTTGGTAGCCTGGGGTGCCGATTTGGGCTGTGTTCAGATGTCACCAGCAGCTTAGTGGGGCCCTGAGTGGCCTTTCTGGAGGCAGATGGGCGTCCATTACCTTCCTTTTATCAACGGGCAGAGGTGTCACTCCCTTTCTCTCGCTGGGCCGGCCAATTAATGTGTGCATACTGCGCGGGGGCAGGGGGCCTAAGCAGACGTGGCCTCACTTGTTTTCAGGTGTTTATAAAACTTTGCTGAAGCAGGGGGAGATTTACAAAAAAGTCACCCAATGCAAGGCTGTGCTGCGTAGCGCGACAGGGAGGGAGCAGGAGAGCCCCATAACTTCAAAGATATGGCTATCTCCTCCACTTTCCCTTGTGCCAGCGCTGATTACACCTGCTGTGCCCCATACACACACCTTGGCGCTGCAGCACTAGGATGTGTGCATGAGTCCAGCATAGGTTTTGTACAGGAAGGGTACCCTTCCTGTACAAAATACCATGCTCGACACAAGGGAATGCTTTTCCCACTTTGTATGCAGTTGCACAGTTCAGCATGCATGCAAAGTCGGAAAAGGAAGGAAAAATGAAAGCATTGCTCCTTCCTTGCACCTAGTTGAAAAGGGCACAGTTTTCTCACACTAAACCCAATTTACTGTTTTTAGTAAATTGGGTTTACCATGAGAAACCTTGGGTGATTGCATGGGAACGCCCATGCATGACTCTTGGTGCGCCCCCATGGCGCTAAGTAACGCAAAGCAGTGCAATGCGCTGCTTTGCATTCCTTTTACACTATTTACAGCGCGAAACAAGTTTAACACTGGAAATTAAATTACAAAAAAAAGGTTTTGTGTCGTTTTGCGTCACTTTTGTGACACCATTGTCAGAACTATCTCTCCCATAGAACAACATGGGGGTACATTCTTACATTTAATAAGTGAATTCTTACATTTAATAAGTGATAACTTTTGACTAGCAGCGGCAGCAGGTAGGAATGTCTGAGTAATTGTAATTTAAAACCCTCTTTAATGGTAAAGTCAGATTTTAAGTCACAATTCTGAAAATTACACTTTTAGAAAGTTGGCCTTTTCTTATCCTAGCCATTCGGTGTCAGCTAATGGGGTGTCTGAGGAATCCACCCCGAAGCCTACCGGGGAGGACATTGCTGCCCTGTGAGACCTGTCTGAGCTTGCTGGCAGGTAAGTTGATTGCAGGCCTGCCAGGGAGGAATTCTGTAAGACACAGATGAAGTGCCCCACACCAGAGGGTTTGAGGCAGCAAGCTGAGCCGGAGGCCGAGTGTGACACCTCTAAAAGCCGCCTTTTACGTTGGGAGAATGGCCTTTTCCTGTACAGTGAACTTAAGATTCTTGGACCTGGGTCAACCCGAGTGTTGGTGGTCACCCAGTCTTACAGCACCTTCCTATTGAGACTGGCTCATGATATACCCATGGCAGGACATCTGGGACAGGACAAGACCTTTTGTAGGTTTGTCCCCCACTTTTAATATTTCCAAGATGATGACTAACTAAGATACATACTGTAGAAATAAGGTATAAATATGTTCAAATGTTAAAAAAAAATATATACATATACAACACATTCCTTCATAGCTATTATGTTTAAAAACTTGCAAAAAATATTCTAAAATTTCTAAAATTGAGCAGCTTCGCCAACAAAGTGTCTAATTTCTATCCGTTTGCTGATCGCGGAGCATTCCAATCCTTCAAGAAACATTCTGTAGGTCTTGTCGCACATGCCAGGCCAGAGGAAAAGCAAGAAAAAAGTTAAAGACTCCCCTGGCTCCTTTACCTGTCGTTTGCACCCCCTTTGAAAGGATGTGCATAGACATTGTTGGGCCCCTGGACCCCAAAACTGCCCTGGGCAACAGGTTTATTCTGGTTTTGGTATCCCATGCCACTAGATACCCTTAGGCCCTCTGAGGCCGGTGGCTGCACCTGCTGATGGACATTTTTACCCAAGTTGGGTTTCCCAAAAAGTGGTGCCTGACAGAGGCACCAACCTCATGTCAGCAAACATGAAGTTCATGTGGTATGAGTGTGGGGTAAGCTATAAGTTTTCCACACCCTATCACCCTCATACCAATGGGCGTGTTGAGAGATTCAACAAGACTTTCAATGGCATGATTATGGGCCTACATGAGATCATGAGGCTGATCTCTCAGAATGGTCAAGGAGGGGTGGGAGCAAGCTCCTAAGACACTCCCAAGCATGTGGTAAGCTACATGCTAGCCCTCCGAAACCAGACTGAGAAAATCTGTAAAAAGGCCTCTGAGAACTTGAAGGCCAGCCAGGAAGTGATGAAACTCTGGTACGACAGAAGGCCACTCTGCTAGAGTGTAAAGCAGGCCAAAATGTGTGGGTGAATGAGCCAGTGGAGCCCAGGGTCCTTCAATGCCATTGGTAGGGTCCTATGAGGTGAAGGAGTGGCAGGGGGAGGCCACCTACCTGGTGGACCATAAAACCCCTAGAAACCGCCTAAGGATGCTCAATATCAATCACCTCAAGCCACACTTTGAGAAGGTCACCATGCTCCAGTTGATGGGCTGAAAGAGGAGGAGGAGAGTCAACTTCTTCCTGACCGCCTATCATCCAAGGAGCATAACGGTTCAGTAGAAGGTGTTAACCTCTCCTCTACTCTGACTCCCGAACAGAGAGGGACTGTCATCAGTTGTTGAGTCAGTTTGCCTCCCTGTTCTCTTTCACCCCTGGGCTTACACACGTGTGTACCCACTACATTGATAATGGAGACAGTAAGCCTGCAAAGAACAAAATATACAGGTTGTAAGACTGGGTGAGAGCTAGACTCAAGGAGGAAGTCTCCATGATGCTGGCACTGGGGGTGACTGAGCCCTCCAGCAGTCCCTGGTCCAGCCCAGTTGTACTGGTGCCCAAGGCGACCCAATAAGGCGCCACCCCAGAACTTGGGTTCAATATGGACTATAGAGGACTCAATTCAGTCACCAAGAATGACCAAGCTGATGAGCTCATAGGCAAGCTGGGCGCTGCTGTTTTGTGCTCGGCTTAGGCTCATGTAGCGAGGCAGCTCATTTTTTACATTGTCCTATTTTACACTATCACATTTCTGCCATGACCTTTTTCACATATTTGCATGCACGACCATGTCGGATTCATTTCTCTGAAACTACTTTGCTTACACATCTAGCTTCACACAACATTATCACAATGTCTCGAACATCATGAACAAGGCTCTTCTATGCACTATGTACAAACGTCGTTCTATCTTCATCCACGGGGCGACCGAGCTATCTACATATGCATAACATCACTAACCTATACGCACATCGCAAGGCTGCTTTCCATTATAAATAAAAAACATCCCAATAGATTAGCAGAGGAGGCACTTCAGCCAACACCAATGGTCCCTGAATGCTGAGACTTAGCCACGCATCGGTCTGACATTTCATGAAGCGTGTCCAGTTTGTGACCAATCAGTGTTTTGTCAATCAATCAATCAGCGTCTTGTAGAACACGACTACTCAACCGTAATGGTCTCAAGCTGTCCGGGGGGGGGGGGGGGGGTAGTGCAGGTCCGTCGAGGCGCTGTAGTTCAGCTTAAGAGCCAGATCTTGAGGTCCTTCCTGAATTGAGGCAGTGACGGTGATCACCTTAGGTGGAGAGTCGGGGTGTTCCAGGTATTTGCTGCAAGTTAGGAGGAGGATCTTCCTCCGGCTGTGGTCATGTGGACGTGTGGGATGGTTGCCAGAGCCAGTTGGGTGAAGTGGAGGTTTCTGGTGGGTACGTGAAATGCGAGGCAGTGGTTGAGGTATGAAGGACCTGTACTGTGTAGGGCTTTGTAGGTGTGTGTGAGGAGCTTGAAGCTGATTCTTTTATTGACTGGGAGCTAATGGAGTTCTCTTAGGGGGCTGGTTATGTTGGTGTGGCGGGAGATGTTGAGGATGAGTCTGGCGGCAGCATTCTGTATGTTCTGCAGTTTCTCAACGAGTTTCAGGGTGATGTTGGTGTATAGTGCGTTGCCATAGTGGAATCTGCTGCTGACGAGTGCATGGATGACCAGCTTTCTGGATTCATTAGGGATCCATTTGAAGATCTTTTGGAGCAGGCATAGCGTGTGGAAGCAGGATGATGAGACAGCGTTGATCTGGTGGCTCATGTTGAGCGTTTCGTCCAGGATGATGCTGAGGTTCTGTGCGTGGTCTGTGGGTGCAGGGGAGATTTCAAGTGCTGCAGGCCATCAGGACACGTCCCAGGCAGAGGGGGTGGAGCCCATGATGATGACTTAGGTCTTCTGAGTTGAGCTTGAGGTAGCTGTTCTTCATCCAGGCAGCGGCAGCCATCATCCCGTCGTGAAAGTTGTGCTTGGCCACTGTTGGTTCATTGGTGAGGGAGAGAATCAGCTGGGTGTCATCGGCGTAGGAGACAATGTTGAGTCTGTGGTTCCTGACGATGGCTGCGAGCAGGGCTATGTAGATGTTAAACAGCGTGGGGCTCAGGGAGGAGCTCTGAGGCACTCCGCAGCTGATCTCTGTAGGTTCTGAGAGGAACGGAGGTAGTCTAACTCTCTGTGTTCGGTTGGTGAGGAAGGAAGGGATCCATTCTAGGGCTGTGGCGTGGATTTCGGCACCACGGAGTCTCATGCGTAGGGTGCAGTGAGAGACGGTATTGAAGGTGGCTGAGAGGTCCAGGAGGATGATACCTGTAGTTTTGCCTCGATCGAGGAGGGAGAGGACCACACAGGGTCCTTCATTCTCTCCCGTCAGGTAAGGTTGGATCGTCCCTGGGGGGGATACTTGGCTTCATACCTACACACCCTCTAAGTACACTCAGAGTAGGGTTTGCATAGTAGGAGTATGCCTGATTACTGCCTTGTTTATATGCCTGCAAATATAAACAGTTTCAGCACCATGGTAGAACTGCATCTACTTTTTACTCTTATGGTGCTTGTAATCACTTCCATCTGCTTCTGTTACTGAATAACGCAGCACATGTATCCTATACCAGAATAACATTGGTTCAATAAATATATTGAAAACGCCCCACTGTGTATTCTATATATTTCTCTGAGCACAAGTAAGCCTGAGTGATTGTGCGAAATGATCTGATCTGTTTCCATGATCCCGGAGGTTTCAGGGTTGTAATGTTCAGAGGTTTCCAGAAACTATTCGCTCCCTGGTAAGGTTAGGGGGGCTTATGGTGGCACTGATAGCTGGTCTCTAGGCCAACAGATCCTGCAGGGGAGCACAGAATCAGTCTATTCGCCTCACCCTAGGTTTATGTTGTCCTACAAACACACAGGTCCTATGGATAAATGGGAACTACACAACACTGCTAAGTTCCTCAGTACCTTTGATCTTACATCAGAGCACTGGCAGATTGCTCTGATTGGGGGCAAAAGAGAAGTCAGCATTTTCAACTTCAAAGGGCCACTTCCAATTTTGTGTGATGCCCTTTGGCATAAGGAATGCACCTAACACCATTCAGAGGCTGGTAAACAGGAGCTTGGTGACACAGCTGGCTTTAGTTAAAGCTGATGCTTCAGGCCCTGCAGCAGGCGAGCCTGACTATTAAAGCCAGTAAATGCCTGATAGAGCAGGGAATTGTGGTATATCTGGGACACATGGTGGGTGGGAAATGGTGCAATCCCTCCAGGCAAAGAATGAGACTATCCTGGCCTGGCAACCCCCACAAACTCAGACAGAGGTGATGGCCTTCCTGGGCCTCAACAGATACTACAGATTTCTCCATGGAATTTTATGGTGCAGGCGGACATTTCAGAGCCTTGCATAGGGGATGTCTTAGCACAGTTGAATAAGGACAGGCTAGACCAAACTGTAGCCTTCATCAGTAGGAGGTTACTTCCCCTGGAACAGAGGTTGAGTACCCCTTGAGAGGGAGGCCTTTGCTGTGGTCTGAGAACTGGAGAAGCTGAGACCATACCTGTTTGGGACTAACTTCAGGGTTCAGACAGACCACAGACCCCTCAGGTGACTCATGCAAATGAGAGGTGAGAATCCCAAAATGTTGAGGTGGTGCCCCTCAGATGGCTCATGAAAATGAGGGATGAGAATACCAAAATGTTGAGGTTGTCCATCTCCCTGCAGGGAATGGGCTTTACAATGGAACATCAACCTGAGTCAAACCATGCCAATGCTGATGGTCTCTCCAGGTTCTTCCGCATTAGTGATAAAAACTCCTGGGAGGAGGGACACATGTTTGATCTGTCAGTCTTAGGGTGGTCTTCCCCAAAACATTTTGCCTTACTCCTCCTATCTTTGCTGCACTCATTTATATTGGCCTTAGAACCCTGTGCACTTTACTACTGCTAACCAGTTCTAAAGTGATTATGCTCTCACCCTTAAACATGGTGAAAGTGGCTTACACCTAACTGGTACATTTCATTTTCCTGTAAGTCCCGAGTAAAGTGGTACTACAGGAACCCAGGGTCAGTAAATTAAATGCTACTAGTGATCCTGCAGCAAGGCACTCGTTGTGCCGCTCACTTAAGAAGCCTTTCTAAACACGTCTCAAGCCTACCATTGCAGCCTGTATGTTAAGTTTCAAAATGCCATTTTAACTTGTCAAAATAACCTTTCTGCCAGGCCTGAACCTTCCTTTTTATTACATACAAGTCACCCCTTGAGTATGCCCTAAATAGCCCATTGGACTGGGTGCATTGTATTAAAATAGTTGGACATGTACTTTTAAGTTTTACATGGCCTGGTAGTGAAAGAGTTTAAAATTTGTTTTTCACTATTGCAAGGCCTATTCCTCCCACATGCTAATGCTGGCTTACCTTATTACATAAGTGATAACGTTTGTCTGGGAGCAAGTAGGAATGTCACGTTTGGTGTCTGAGGGTTTGCAAGTTAATACCCTCTTTAATGGTAAAGTCACAAATTTGAAAATTCCACTTTTAGAAAGTTAGCATTTTCTTCTCCTGGCAGTTTGATAACTGCACCCTGTTACTGGGATACATGAATAGAAGTATTTGGCAGTTGGCTTTTATGAATTCCTACAAGCAAGCACCACAATAGAGAGTCTGACTGTTGGTAGAAAGGGTTGTGCTGGCTTAAAGGGGGGCAGAGCTGTCACCTACCACACTTGCCCTTCAAAGGCACTGGCCCAGCTCACACACAAATGAGTTTACACAAGCTTATTGAGCCCCCAGACAGATCGGAGCCAGGCATGGAGGCAGGAAATTCCAGATGCCTCTGTAGGGGGAAAAGTCCAGAAACGTCTCCCACTTCAAAGTGGGAACCATGTATATACATGAGACCCTCAGGCCTATTCTTCAATACACTGCTGGACCTGTCTATACTACAGAAGAGGTTCACAATGCTGTCCTGCTGCTTGAGGCCTGCCCTGCTTGCTGAGAAGGAAAACTGGGCCAGCACCTTTCATCCCAGGCTGAAGTGAGTCCATGGCTCAGTTGACTGACCACCTGTTCTTAGGTACAGGGACATAACAGGCTAGAGTGGCTCCCTGCATCTGACCAGCTGCCTGTACCTGCAACTGGCACTCCCTGAACCCTGCTAGCTTCTGCTGGAGTGAGTTCCTGATCCCCAAAAGGTGCCCCTCAGGTCTTGGAACCTTGGTGTGGTATCAGTTGAGCTTCTCATTGAAGAACAGAAGAACTCCTGAAGTTTTATGCTTTTTGCAACAGCAAACTGGCCTGTTTGCACCAGAAGTTCCCCATCTGTGCCGACTGCCAAAGCAAAGCAATGGTGAACCCGACTCTTCAGGCTAGGCGACCATTAGCAACGACTGGCAATGCGAGATCTGCACTTCACACTGCAGCATAGATGGTGCACGGTGACCGCCATTGAGTATCTCCAGCAACGACTGTCTGTGATGCTCGACAGGATATTCATGCTAAGGATGACCATCCAAGACAGCCGGCTGGCTTCGTGCTTCCAGTTCTTGTGATTGGATTTATGTCATTTTGGTGTCAAATAACTTAATACATTTTACTCTATTTTATCTAAATTGGTGTGGGATTTTTTGTGTGTTTTGTTTTTACTTTACTACTTTTTGTGTACTGCGTAAATACTTTACACATTGTCTCTAATTTAAGCCTGATTGCTTTTGTACCAAGCTACCAGAGGGTTATGCATAGGTTAATTAAGTGACCTTTGTGGTTCACCCTGACAAGGATTGTGGCTGTTGCTTAAGAAGGGTTTCGAACCCCTCAATCAACAACCCAATTTCCCAGAAGCTACTGTTCTTATTGTGTGCACTAGGGTAGGGTCCTCATTTTTAAAATACATATTTGAAATGTATCCTTGGTTTTCTATTGTTCTTGAGTGTGTCTTTCCATAATGAAATTTGAATTTCACTAATTACCCCTGTGATATCTAATGGGATTGATTGTTACCTGAAACACATCTAACACGAATTCTGCTCAGTGGGTTGCATGGTGATTGCAGACCAGTTGGTTTTCTGGCTCGGATTAGTACACTGACAAAGTCCTTAGTGCAAGGTGGCATAGAAAGCCAATTCCTGGTTAGTATTCTGGAGGAAATCATAGCAAGCATGTGTAGGGTTCATTCATTACAGAGCTGCATTTTACGCAATGGGTCTTATTTTTTGTAATAATATTTTATTGGCATTATAAGAAACAAGCATAGTACAAGCAAATAATGCACAAAGAATTCATACATAGCAGTTAGCCCCCCCCCCCACCCCCTTCCCCTTTGAAAATCATCAGAAGGACATTTGCAGGAGTCTGGCTTAATGCAAGGTTGTGGATTAAGGATCTGATTTAAACCTAGGATGATGGCCCAACTTACCGCCATGGGGACAGAGTAAATTACTCTGTTCTGTTCTTAACTTATACAACATATCTCTATCAATATTGAACCTTTCGTAAAAAACAATGAGCAGAAAAGGCCTTGTCACCCTTTCACTAACTTAAATTATGCGGAACTGTGCCCTTTGTTTAAAAACATTAAATGAGAGGAGAGGTGAAGTTATCAGCTTTTATGACACTTTTTAAATTATTTAACCAATTACAAGAACAGAGAATTCAATTCATATGTATTTAAGATTTAAAAAATCTATCAGAGATAATTATGTTACAATGAATTATGGAATGAATACATTTAATTTTATTTGTATATTTCAACATTTATGCCTAAATAAACATTATATATAATTCAAGAAGGGGGACACCTAAAAGGAAAAAACATATTAAAAATGTTTCTTAGGCCATGTGTGTTCTCTATTAAGTGCTAAAGACTGAGGTAATTATCTACGGTTGATTATATTGCTCCAAATATGAATACTGTTTGTTCAATAGAAATCAATTTATGCTGGGCAAAACATTTCTGGGCCCATGAGAGAAGACGTCTGGCAAAGGTTTTTCACATTGCCTCCAAAAGCACAGATTAACTGTAAGGCTCATACATCAAGCTACATCTTCTCATATGTATGATTTATATTTATATATATATATATATATATATATATATATATATATATATATATATATATATATATATATATATATATATATATATATATATATATATTAAGAAAAAAGAGTTGCCTCCAAAGATGAAGCCGCACCACGGCAAGTTGAAACCTTTATTTGCGGAATGCAGGACAAACAAACCATCTGCTCCATAGCAAAAGTCTCGAGCCAAACGCGTTTCGAGCGTCACACCGCTCTTGTTCACTGGCAGGCAGGGGAAAGGCAGTACACGCACCACCTGCGCATTTAAATATCCCGCCCCAGTGGGCGTCTGCGCTAAGCATGCTGGTAGTTGTGGTGCAAATTCAATGTTAATCAATGTTACCCCCAGTGGGTTGCATGCCTCGCCCCCAAATGTTTGCAATATTTACCCAAGTGGGCTGCTTGAAGAAATTTGGGCTGTCATCCTGCCAATACACCATCCACAAAGCGGACTCGCCGTCCCCACAACGTCTTTGATTCTTGTCGTTGAAGGCCCGCTATGATAGCAGTGGGGCTCCCTCGCGGCGGGGCACGCCGCATAACATTAAGAAAAAAGAGGTGCCTCCAAAGATGAAGCCGCACCACGGCAAGTTGAAACCTTTATTTGCGGAATGCAGGACAAACAAACCATCTGCTCCATAGCAAAAGTCTCGAGCCAAACGCGTTTCGAGCGTCACACCGCTCTTGTTCACTGGCAGGCAGGGGAAAGGCAGGACACGCACCACCTGCGCATTTAAATATCCCGCCCCAGTGGGCGTCTGCGCTAAGCATGCTGGTAGTTGTGGTGCAAATTCAATGTTAATCAATGTTACCCCCAGTGGGTTGCATGCCTCGCCCCCAAATGTTTGCAATATGGATGGTGTATTGGCAGGATGACAGTCCAAATTGCTTCAAGCAGCCCACTTGGGTAAATATTGCAAACATTTTGGGGGCGAGGCATGCAACCCACTGGGGGTAACATTGATTAACATTGAATTTGCACCACAACTACCAGCATGCTTAGCGCAGACGCCCACTGGGGCGGGATATTTAAATGCGCAGGTGGTGCGTGTACTGCCTTTCCCCTGCCTGCCAGTGAACAAGAGCGGTGTGACGCTCGAAACGCGTTTGGCTCGAGACTTTTGCTATGGAGCAGATGGTTTGTTTGTCCTGCATTCCGCAAATAAAGGTTTCAACTTGCCGTGGTGCGGCTTCATCTTTGGAGGCAACTCTTTTTTCTTAATGTTATGCGGCGTGCCCCGCCGCGAGGGAGCACCACTGCTATCATAGCGGGCCTTCAACGACAAGAATCAAAGACGTTGTGGGGACGGCGAGTCCGCTTTGTGGATGGTGTATTGGCAGGATGACAGTCCAAATTGCTTCAAGCAGCCCACTTGGGTAAATATTGCAAACATTTTGGGGGCGAGGCATGCAACCCACTGGGGGTAACATTGATTAACATTGAATTTGCACCACAACTACCAGCATGCTTAGCGCAGACGCCCACTGGGGCGGGATATTTAAATGCGCAGGTGGTGCGTGTACTGCCTTTCCCCTGCCTGCCAGTGAACAAGAGCGGTGTGACGCTCGAAACGCGTTTGGCTCGAGACTTTTGCTATGGAGCAGATGGTTTGTTTGTCCTGCATTCCGCAAATAAAGGTTTCAACTTGCCGTGGTGCGGCTTCATCTTTGGAGGCAACTCTTTTTTCTTAATGTTATGCGGCGTGCCCCGCCGCGAGGGAGCCCCACTGCTATCATAGCGGGCCATCAACGACAAGAATCAAAGACTTTGTGGGGACGGCGAGTCCGCTTTGTGGATGGTGTATTGGCAGGATGACAGTCCAAATTGCTTCAAGCAGCCCACTTGGGTAAATATTGCAAACATTTTGGGGGCGAGGCATGCAACCCACTGGGGGTAACATTGATTAACATTGAATTTGCACCACAACTACCAGCATGCTTAGCGCAGACGCCCACTGGGGCGGGATATTTAAATGCGCAGGTGGTGCGTGTACTGCCTTTCCCCTGCCTGCCAGTGAACAAGAGCGGTGTGACGCTCAAAACGCGTTTGGCTCGAGACTTTTGCTATGGAGCAGATGGTTTGTTTGTCCTGCATTCCGCAAATAAAGGTTTCAACTTGCCGTGGTGCGGCTTCATCTTTGGAGGCAACTCTTTTTTCTTAATGTTATGCGGCGTGCCCCGCCGCGAGGGAGCACCACTGCTATCATAGCGGGCCTTCAACGACAAGAATCAAAGACGTTGTGGGGACGGCGAGTCCGCTTTGTGGATGGTGTATTGGCAGGATGACAGTCCAAATTGCTTCAAGCAGCCCACTTGGGTAAATATTGCAAACATTTTGGGGGCGAGGCATGCAACCCACTGGGGGTAACATTGATTAACATTGAATTTGCACCACAACTACCAGCATGCTTAGCGCAGACGCCCACTGGGGCGGGATATTTAAATGCGCAGGTGGTGCGTGTACTGCCTTTCCCCTGCCTGCCAGTGAACAAGAGCGGTGTGACGCTCGAAACGCGTTTGGCTCGAGACTTTTGCTATGGAGCAGATGGTTTGTTTGTCCTGCATTCCGCAAATAAAGGTTTCAACTTGCCGTGGTGCGGCTTCATCTTTGGAGGCAACTCTTTTTTCTTAATATATATATATATATATATATATATATATATATATATATATATATATATATATATATATATATATATATATATATATATATATATATATATTCAATGAAAAAACCATAGGTTTCACACATGTTATAGTTAGCTGGACATTTTACTGATAAAAAACCAATGAAATTCCCCAGTTATAGTTAGTGCAGGCAACTATAACTCACGTGACCGCAATCCTCTGCTGATGCTAATACTGTATTTAGACACTTATTTGCCCATGTCTTCTTCCATTAAATTTTAGCTATACATATATTACAAATATTTTTTTTTCATAAAGACACATATGTCATCAGCAGTGGATTGCGGTCACGTGAGTTATAGTTGCCTGCACTAACTATAACTGGGGAATTTCATTGGTTTTTTTATCAGTAAAATGTCCAGCTAACTATAACATGTGTGAAACCTATGGTTTTTTCATTGAATTTGCAAGGTTTTTTAAATGCTAATTCCTAACTATAACGTGTGTGAAACCTATGGTTTTTTCAGTGAATTTGTACGGTTTTTTAAATGCTAAGTTACTTTACGCCATTCGTGGCGTGCGCGCCCACTTAACGCAGTTCGTTCCGTGCGCCGCTTCCTGGTTTCGACCGATTCGAATGTTTACTAAGATCTAACAGCCAATCAGAATCGCGCTCGCGCACGTCACCGTACGCGTACGGTAAGCGCACCGTAAGCGCACCGTAAGCTGGCTCAGATATATATATTGATTTAAAGGCTATTTTCTCAGAATCTACTGAACAGATTTACACCAAACCTACAAAAGGCACTTCCTTGACCTGTAGACTACCTCTCTGCCAAATTTCAAGGAACTCTGTTCAGCCGTTCGGGCTGTAGCTGTGTCTAAAGGTTCTATGGAAAAATGCATGGGAAAAACGCGTTTTGGGACCCCCCTTTTATCTCAGCCCCCGTTTGACGAATCCCCCCGAGACTTTCAGGGTAGGAGCGGAGCGTAGCGCCCCACCTATTTTGAAAATTTCACGAGGATTCGTCGACCGGCGCCAAAGTTATTCCAAATAGAATGTTGCGGTTTTCCTATGGAAACGTGGTCCTAACTATAACTACCTACTGGCGACCGCCAGTAGGTAATACATAAGTGTGTTTGTGTATGTGTAAATGTTGTTTGAATATATATAATGTCGTTTGAGATGTCATCAGTTATGTCACTGACCATGTCATGAGTGATGTAATAAGTGAGGTCATGAGCAGTACATTGCGGGGGCATAAGTTATAGTTAGCTTAACCTAACGATAACACCCCTGTTTTTTTAAAATTCTATTTCCTAACTGTAACCTGTAACCTTTAAAAATGAGAGTGTGAGTGAGTGCAACAGTGTTTCCATGGGTGTGTGACTGAGTGCATGAGTGTCTCAATGGGTGCGTGACTGTGTGTGTGAGTGTCTGAGTGGGTCTGGGTTTACCTGCATAAGTGTCTCACTGGGTGTGTGAGTGGGTGCGTGAGTGTCTGGCTATGTCTGTGAGTGAGTGCATACGTGTCTGAGTGGATGCACGTGTCTTAGTGAGTGTGTCTGTGAGTGGGTGGGTGTGTCTCTGAGTAGGTCTGTGAGTGGATGTGTGAATGTCTAAGTGGGTCTGTGAGTGAGTGCATGAGCATCGGAGTGGATCTGTGAATGTGTGCGTGAGTCTCCAAGTGGGTCTGTGATTGGGTCTGGGATTGGATATGTGTATCTAACTGGGTGTGAGTGGGTCTGCGAGTGGGTCCTTGAGTCTCTGAGTGGGTCTGTGAGTAGATGCATGAGCCTTTGAGTGGCTCTGTGAGATGGGTGTGTGAGTCTGTAAGTCGTTGCATGAGTCCGAGTAGGTCTGTGAGTGGGTGAGAGAGAGTATGAGTAAGTGGGTGCATGAGTGTCTGACTGGGTCTGTGAGTGGGTGTACGTGTCTCAGTTCATTTGTGAGTGGGTGGTGAGTGACTGAATGGGTCTATGAGTAGCTGTGAGAGTGTCTGAGATGTTCTGTGAGTGGGTGCATGAGTGCCTGAGTGTTGTCTGCTCGTACTCTCCTAGTTGTCTGCCTTCTTCTGCTTGTTTCTGACCTTTATTTTGCTTCTTTCTGTTAGTTTCTGACCTCTATTTTGCCTTTTCTGCTTGTTTCTGTCCTTTATTTTTCCTTTTTTTTAATCGTTTCTGATCTCTATATTGCCTCTTACTGCTCTTTGTTGACCTCTATTGTGCCTCTTTCTGCTAATTTCTGACATCTATCCTTCCTGCTTCTGCTCTTTGTTGACCTCTATTTTGCCTCTTTCTGCCCATTTCTGACCTTTATTTTGCCTCTTTCTGCACATTTCTGACCTCTATTTTGTCTTTCTGCTTGTTTCTCACCTGTATCGTGCCTCTTTCCTCAAATTTCTCACCTTTATTTTGCCTCTTTCTGCGTATTTCTCAAATGTATATTGCCTCTTTCTGCTCATTGCTGACCTTTATTGTGCCTCTTCTACTCTCTTCTGACCTTTATATTCTATTTGTTAATAGGGGATGGAACCATGCGGCCCCCTCCTGCAGCTGATTTTGGTCCTGGTGACCCCACCCCCTCGGGACATTTTGCAATGGGGGTGCTCAAGGCCCCCTCTCCGGACCAATTTCATCCCAGGGACCCCATCCCCTAGGGCCTGGCCTTTTTGCAATGGAGGAGGAGGAACTGCACTGCTTCCCTCCAACAGTCCAATTTTAGCCCCGGAGACCCAATCTCCCGGAGCCTGGCCATGGTTCTCTGGGTTACAGTCTGCATTAGAACCTCCTGAGGGAGCTGGCATTGCTCTCACACACAGTGACCGGCTAAACATGCAGCTAACGGTGTGTGAAAGCAATCTGTTTCCCTGCTCGCATGACAGTGGGCAGGGAATTACATGAAAGCTCCACTTCCAGCAAGCGAGAGCATTTTCACTGCTCTCGCTTGCTGAAAGTGGAGTGTTTGCTGTGAGTTGGCAGGAACGGTTATGTCTCAGAGGTGGGCACCCCAGGACATAGCAGAGGCTGGCTCTGGGGGGTGGAAGTCCCCAGGACCATTCCTGGCTCCAAGAGGGTGGCTGTGCAGCCCCCCTCCTTTGATGTAGGAGGGTCTGTCCAGGGGAGGTGGTGGTCCCTAGGGCCAAGAATGGTCCGGGAGGTGAGGGGCACTCAGCCTCCCTCCAATTTGAAACATAGAATTAGGTTGTGGTCCCCATAGCCCAGGGGGTTCTGTGTTGCCTCCCCATTAAAAGAAACTATCCCTGGGAAGGTGACAGTCCCCAGGCCCTGGGTGGTCTGTGGTGCCCCCTGCAACACAATATAAGCCCTGTGTAGTGGTGGTCCCTGGGGAACAAGGAGGGAGGATCTGTGCGCCCCCTCCAATAAATGTAATTTAAGCCTGAATGCCCCGGAATCTGCTCCCCTCGGGTGCTAAATAATAGAGAAGCACAGAAGCCCATGCACATTTTTGATATTTATATATCAAAAATCCTCGCCCCATACACCTCCTTGATGGAAAGTACTGAGCAAGGACCACAATTTGAGGGCCTGAGTTTCTTTATTGAGATTAGTCGGCCATAACGCATGTCAGCCGATGCCGGCCTTGATCACATGACATCGCTGTGCTCTGAAATCGACTTTTTTAAAGTGACAAGTGCAATACTTTTCATAAACATAGTCAAAAGACTCAGAATGTATCTGGCAGGTCATAATAACTGTATAAATACTGAATTTATTTAGTGCATTTTGCACATGACCCCACCACATACCTGATATTCCTAACATATAAATACTCAAGGTAAGTTGTTAAAATTGCTACAAATGAAAGTGCAATACCATTCTAATCTTATTTGTCCATATTTAAGTGACATTTAGTGCAAATTACAAATAGTGAATAAAGTGACTGTGCGCAAGCAAATCGATCCCCAACCTAGGTTTGCTAATAAAGTGCTTAATGCAAAAAAGTGCTTATCAAAAAAATATATATATCCATAGCAGCAGCAGAGTATAATGCATTAACACCACAAATCAACAATATCTATAGATAATTGTCTTCAGCCTCTCATATCTGTAGTTTTTCATAAAGTGCATGTGGTATATTCATAAAATGAAATGAATTGATGTTCAGGTTTTATAATAGCTAAAGAGCAATATTCCCAGATAAAAACCTGTTCATCTAAAAGCTATTACATAAAGGTGCGACACCTGTTAATACTCTCATCCATATTCATACATTCAAATTTGATCATAAATAAGTATACAGATCTTCACTTGTGTGTAAACTTCCTAGAAGTTTTGTATCTAAATCTAAAATATATCTTGTTTCCAATCTCCTAAGTTTTTCCTCTCGATTCCCTCTTCTTTTATGCATTGAGACAGCATCTGTTAAAAAGTATTTAAAATGCTTTAGATCACTGTTGTGGATTTCTCTAAAATGTCTTGCTACAGGGTAACTAGAATCTTGATTAACGACAGCCCTGGTGTGCTGAAATATTATTTTGTGCTTCTGAAGTTTAGTGTTTCCTACATATTGTAGGCCACACATGCAGTCCAGTATGTATATATCTATTTTGCACGTAAGCTGTTTCTCAATTGTCTGCACTTTGTTACTGAATGATGTTTGATATGTGGTTTTATTGATACCATATCTACAGGCTTTGCACGCCGCACACTTAAAGAAACCCTTCCTTGCCGCTAGCCAATTGCCTGCTTATTTATCTTCTGGGCTACTCCTCACTATGGCATTAGCCATAGATGCTGTCTTTCTATAGGAGATGGATGGTGTTTTGGCAGGAGGTGGCTTATCACTGGATCATCTAAAATGATAGGCCAATTACGTTTTATAATGCCTCTTAACTGTTTCTCTTGTTTTGTGTGTGTTAAAATTAGTCTGGTAGGCTAACTTTCCTGATTACTTTGTACGTCTTTGTCCAAGTCTACCTCTTTTGTATTTTTCACAAGTAGTTCCGACCTTGCCCACGATCTAGATTTAGCAATGGCTGCATCTATAGTTTTCAATTGGTAGCCCCTTGCAAGAAATCTCTCTTTGCTTTCTTGTTGTTTTATGGCCAGATCTACAGCATCACTGCATGTCCTCCTTATCCTTAACATTTCCCCATAAGGGATGCTAGATGTATCAGATGTGCAGGATGTGAGCTCGTTGCAGGCAATACCGAGTTTCCTGCGGTTTCTTTTCGATGCAAGGTAGTTGTGATCTTATTGTTACAAATATGAACTTGGACATCTAAGAAGGTAACCGCCTCAGGACTAATGGTAGCTGTGAAATTCAAATTGATGTTGTTTAAATTAATTTGTGAAACAAATTCCAATGCACTTTGTTCAGACCCATGCCGGATTACAAATAGATCATCGATAAATCTAAGCCAGGTTATCACATTATTTTGAAGTACGTAGCGAAATTGCTGCTTGAGGACCAGTTCCTCCCACCAGCCCATATGTAAACAAGCTTAGCTGGGAGAGAAGCTGGCCCCCATTGCCACCCCTTAAACCTGTTGATATATAAATGAGCGACCCCCCTTCCTGAGCCAATAATGCCCCTGGGGACGCCATTCCCCAGGGCCAGCTCGCTAGCTATATATCAGGGGTCCCATCCCCCAGACATAGCATTTTCTCTGCCCGCACCGGTGTGAGCAAGGAAACCTGTGTTTATGCCCGCTTTTTTAATCTCTTGCCATACCAGAGCAAACAGAAAGTCTCCTCACAGCGGGCAGGAGCTTTAAAAATGCTCCCGCTAGCAGGAGATGTTTCCTGGGGGAGAGGCTGCATGCGCCACTGCCATATTTTGTTAGATTTGGCTCCGGGGGTGGGCTCCCCTGGGCCTATAATGGGGTGGGGACAGGGGCCCCCCTTTGGAAAAAAAGTCCCGGGTGAATGGACCCCAGGGCCTAATAAGGCTTGTGAGGGGGGACCCTTGGCCCCCTTTCCCTTGGAAATTCATAGGACCCTGGGGGTTGCGGTCCCCAGGGCGTTATGAGGCTTGGGGAGGGGAGCCACGCAGACCCCTATCCTTTAAAGAGATATAGCTCTTGCAAATGGGGTCCCCATGGCCTCTTAAAACTCTGGGAGGGGGGCCCTGCAGCCTCTTCTCCTTAAAAAAACACGGCTCTGGGATGGATGGGACTCCCCAGGGCCTTTTAAAGGCTTGGGGGGGGAGGGGGTTGCAGGTCCCCCTGCCCTAAAAATAAACCAGCCCTGGAGGATGGAGTTCCTAGGGCCTAATGAGGCTCAGGGAGGGGGGTCACTTGGTCGCCCTCCCCTTTAAAAAGGAGGCCCCTAGGGATGGGGTACCAAGGGCCTAATGAGGCTTGGGAGGTCGGCCGCTCGGTCTCTTTCCCCTTGAAAGTATATAGGGTCCTGGGGATGGGTTCCAAAGTGCCCAATGAGGCTCGAGGAATGGGGGCATGTAGCCACTCCCCTATAAAAGAGATGTAGACCTAAGGGATTGGGTCCATAGGGCCTTTTAAAGGATCAGGGGGCGGGCACTTGGTCCCCCTTCCCTTTAAAAAACATAAGGTACTCGGGTATGGGTTCCCCAGGGCCTAATAAGGTTTGGGCAGGGGGGCTACTTTGCCCCCTTCTCCTTTAAAAAAAAAAAACGACCTGGGGGATGGGATCCCCAGGCCTAATACGGCTTGGGAGGGGGGGTTCACTTGGCCCCCCTTTAAACATATAAGTCCCTGTGCAGGGTTTGCTGCAGGCCCTGTGACCAACTCATCGCTACACATGGCCAAAGGGGGATTAGCTTTACGTATGGTAATAAAATATTACTTAATGTTAAAAAAACTCTAGAAATTCATAGAAAAAACTGAAGCTTTTATTGATGATGTCTCATATTGACAGATCCATGAAGGAGCCGAGGTGGATGAACTTTTGTTTAAAGGTTTGGGTAGATTCTGCAAATGGTGCCAAAGTTATTATTTGAAAAAAACGTTCTTTGTACGGAAACTCTGACCCAACTATACAGTGGTGACTGCAACTGTGTAATATAGTGGGAGACACCATGAAACTACCTTTCCAAGAGTATGATACTACTTTACATAACGAGAAAGCTTGCTCTAAAACTTTGCTACAAAGTGTTAGATTTCTATAAATTATAGGCACGGGAATGCTGCAAAGTCTTGGTGTTTTGAGGCAGCGGCACTCTAGATAATTCTCACAATTTCCACATTAAAATAATGTGTTATAAATAAACAACAAACTTCTCCAGCAACACAAAGGTGATTCTCCAGTGAAAGTCATTTGCATTCAGTTAAGATTGGTGACACAACATCCTCATTCTATTGGCCAAAAGTTGCAAAGTGATTATGGCTCAGAACATGGTTTCGTTCTAGCACAAGGGATTTATTGCATAGTAGTGTTTGCAGAATTGACCATGAATATGCGCATTATACTGTATTTCAGTAATCAGGAATAACAGGTTTTGCCATATTGGAAACTAGAGAGTTACACAAATGTATAAACCAAGAAATATTACAGACGTTTTTGATCCTTTTTAAGCTGTTAATGTGGCGAACCATCTTCAGGACAAATTATTGAAATAGTATCCAAAACCCTGGAGTACAATAGACTCCCACTGGCCTAAGGCACACAAAATACTTAATGGTGTTCAATAAATGCATGATTAGAAATAAATAAAAACATTTATATAGTTGCAGAGCAATTGAATGCGTGTCCACTAAATTTCTGAAATGACAAAGTCCTTTGGAAGCTATGTGTACATAAAATGAAGTAAACATTTTATCTGCAGTCAGTATGTATTACAAGTAGCTAATATCTCAATCTGTTTTGTAACCTGCATCATTTAGGAGGAAGCCATTACCTTCTGATGAGTGAGATTTCGCATGTTCTTCAAGAGAGCGGTCATGAAGTCACAATGCTGCTGCATTCTGGAAACATCAATATCGCAGGTAAATGAATTCTCTTTGAGGATGGATCGCGCATTTTACTGCTAATGTGTCAAAATGCATACATAATGAAAAGTATTGTGTCTTCCAGTATGACAGTCATCTTTCCAGGATTCATTTGTTTATTCCCATGCGGAGACAGAATTTAAAAAGGTTGAATATTAATTTTGTGTATGTATTTCAGGACAGGTATATGCTGTGGCTTGTAAACTTATCAACTAGATTTGTGTGTTATGAAATCACACCAATGTTATATCTTAGTGATGCCTCATCAAAACCCCATACATATCCTGTGTTAGGCCTATGCCTTAAATTTGAGGTGGCCAAATTCAATGAATATCACAATATGCTCTTTTGGTTCTTGTATACTGCTTATATGCCATCGTTGGGGATTGAATTTGGCTCTTTTTTTGTGGCTTGTCTTGGTACAAAGTGTTTACAATAACGTTAAGCCTGATTCATATTTTTTTGTGTGTTATGTCCAACACCGAATGGCATGCCCCTTGTTCTACAGAGCAGAGGTGATAACGTTGACCACTGCTCAGTTCCTTGTGCCTGGCTGCACTTCGTGTGTAGATGGCACCTTAAATCAGTAAAGTGTTTGTTAATTGTTGCACAACGTTGCACTGCCACATATTTAGCCTACGGTGCTGTGTTAGTTGTAATGAATATCAAAGACTCACAAAGATTCTTGTTGCTGCGAGTTGACTAGGTTAATGTCGTAGAAAGGACTGGCCGATTGGTGAGGGAGCAGCATGTCAAGATGGCAGCTGCAATTTAACTTGACTCCGAGTCCAGGTCTCCCTTTCTTCATCTGTAGGAATCCCATTGGTGGATGTAAACATGAACGCTGCATTTGCTGGAAGACAACAGTTCTATGGTGCACCTGGGAATCCTACTCCTGTCACTGAGAAGCCGGGAGGCAGAAGAACGAATTGGCACTGAGGTGGAGCAGACTCCTTCGTTGGTGGAGACCAGACCAGGCCGCTCTCTGTGGATCAGAACCCCTACCAGCCAGATTCCCTGCACCGCTGTGAGAAGCTGTGGCTTTGCACCAAATGGAACTTGGGCTTTGACCTTCAGCGGCACTTGAGGGCCCATTCCATAAGACACCTCCACTCCTGTACTGGCAGGACTGCCCATGTGAAGCCCTGAATCCGGTGTAGGATCAAGCCACCCGCCTGAGATGAGGTGCGCTAGTATCGGATGCATCCGCCTTTCCCCTTTTTACTCCTCTTGTGGGATCTGGGAGAGGATGTAGCCTTATGGCTAGAGCGGTTGACCTCGAAGCTGGGGAACCGGGTTCAAGTCTCGGCAATGACGATCAACATCCTGTGATTCTGAGCAACTCACTTAATCTCCACGTGCCTAACAAAAATTAAAGTGTCCCTCTGTAATGAAAATGTTGCTCATGTAAAGCGCTCTGATACCTGATATCTTCGGTTCGCGCTATATAAAACTCTAAAAAAGAGAACAACAAATCTAAGCCTTACCTTTAGTCCTGCATGACTCCGAGGGACTAGCAGCCATTGAACATGGCAGAAAGAGCCTGATACAACAGAACCCTGTTACCCCCTTGGAGGACTCCTGGTGCTACTGTGGGTGGGCACCACAATACCGGCTTAGTTATCCCACATTGCAATAGGACTGCTGCTGAGGGCAGATCCCCCACCCACTGTTTATTTTTCACTCCCTCCTCTTCTCTACATTGGATTTTTTTTTTGGGGGGGGGGGACAGTTTTATATATCACAAACTTGACTGGAGGGTGTCAGAGCGCTTTAAAGGAGCACCAGTTATGTTACAGATGGACACATTCATTTTTGGTTGGCATGAGATTAAGTGATGTGCCCAGAATCACAGGATGTTAGCGTCCCTGCCAAGACTCAAACACCCCAACTTTAAAGTCGACCGTTGGTGGCCGTGTGTCCTCAACGCAGTAGTGATATCAAACCAGTGCATCCTGTATCACCAAGCCAGAGCTCTTAGGCCACCGATGTTTATGGCATGTGGCGATCAGACCCTTTTATTTTATTTTTTTAATATTTTTATTTGCATTTCAACACAAAACATAATAAGCATGTCACATTAAATCGTCCACGACCTTCTACCCCACCACCACCCGCCGCCCACCTCCCCCAGCATAGCGCAAAACATGTCAATGCATTGATATAGAAGAACTCACCATCGCGTAGGAAATTAGCTGCATCCAAGTCCCTCCCATATGCAATAAGGCTGCCAGAATAACCCTCTCTACCCCCTCAGAGCCCCCCCATCCAGGCCATAATAACGTCGCCATTTCCCCCATACTCTGGAAAATTTCTTCGAGCAGCCTGTGGCTTTGTAAGTAACTCTTTCAGCCGCCATATATATGTCCATCCCCCTCCTCCATTCGTCAAGCTTCGGGGGGTTCGGGGCTCCCCATTCCCGTGCCACATCCCTCTTGGCCACCACTAATGCTAATGTCAGGAAGATGAGATGGGGTCGAGTCAGATCTACATCGTTCGTTATCCCCAGTAAAACTAATTTGGGCTCCAGGGGTAAGGACCCTTCAAGTATTTCCCCGAGTTCTCTCATTATCCTGGCCCAGTAACTTTGGGGGACCCCACACTCCCAGATGGTGTGGTAAAAGTTGCCCTCGGCATGTCCACACCGCAAACAGTTAGGGTCAGTGGCCCGCTCCATCCGGTGTAAGCGGAGTCGATCATAATAGACTCTGTGGAGGATCTTGAATTGGATGAGTCGGAGTCAAGATTTTATTGCCACTTCCCTAGGGTGCATCAGGGCAGTTTCCCAATCAAGTGTGTCCATCTCCCCTAGATTCGATTCCCACAAACTCTTCAGTTTCACCAGTCCGTCCGGCATATCGTTAAGTAGGGTTTTATAAGTCAAGGAAACTAGCTTGGTCTGAACCTGGTCCTGTAGTAGGCGGCCCTCCAGCGGAGCATACTCCGGCAAGGGGTCCGACAGCGCCTCTTCTGCCTGCCAAGCGTGCCGTATTTGCGCATACTTTAGTAACTGAGAGAAGTGCAAGCCGTACTCTGCCCTTAATTCCTGGAAGAACTTCAAGGCTCCCCGGCGCTGGAGGTCACCCAGCACGGAAATGCCAATATCGTCCCACCGTCGGAAGCCTTTCAGTTTATGTAATTCCCGTAACCATGCACATTTCCAGATTGGGGCTTGTCTCGACGGTTTGTGCCACCATCCAATTCGTCTTGTCGCCCTGTCCCAGAGCTCTACAGTCACCCTTGTTGCCGATAATAGTGCTGCCTTCCCCTTCCCTCCATATATATAGTGCAGGCATGTACGACGGTCTAATTTCACCCTTTCCAATCTATACGTGGGGTGATCCACCGGGGCATGTAACCAGTCATTTATTGGTGCGAGATGTTCCGCCCGGTAGTATGCCTCCACGTTGGGGAGCGAAATCCCTCCATTATACTGGTTTATCTGTAGGGTCTCCAGCGCTATCCTAGGCTGTTTCCCCAACCAAAGCAACCCTCTTAGGCCCTCATTTATTTCTTGAAACACCTGACGCGACAGGGGGAAATACTCGTTTTGTAGTGCATAGAGGAACCGCAGTAGAGTTATCATTTTATACATCGCCGCCCACCCTAGCATTGTGAGTGGGAGGGTCTTCCATCTGCACACATCCTCCTTAAAGTTCAGTAGAACCCGTTGGATGTTTTTCGTATATGAGACAGAACTACAACTTGTTATGTAAATTCCTAAATATACAAACCCTTCAGTTGTGACCCGTAATGCCTCGGGTATAGTCCGCCCCAGGTCTCCCTCCCCGGGATTGTACAGGACCGATTTATGCCAATTTATAGTATAGCCTGAGCGTGACCCATAGTGGTCTAGCAGAGAAAATAGGCGCGGTATCGAGACCTCTGGAGATGTAACATACAGCAGGATGTCATCCGCGTACAGCGAGATCTTCTCTTCATATCCCTCACCTTGGTGAATTTTAAACCCAGCTATCTGACTATCCTGCCGTATTTCACATGCCAGCACTTCTATGGTGAGGGCGAATAGTAGCGGAGATAGGGGACATCCCTGACGGGTCCCTCTTTGTATGGGGAAGTCCTTAGAAAGGAAACCATTAACTTTAACCCTCGCTCGTGGGTCCGTGTAAAGAAGTGTAATCCACTTCATAAACTTCGGACCAAATCCAAACTTTATCAGCACGCTATCTAGGAAGGGCCAATGCACCGCGTCAACCGCTTTTTCAGCGTCTAGGGAGAGAAACACATGGGGCTCCTCACGCGCACACACCTCCATCAACCAGTTGTGTGTCCTCCGCAGGTTGTGTCTAGTCGCCCTATCTGGCAAAAAACCCGTTTGATCTAAATGAATCAGGCCTGAAACCACCTTTCGAAGTCGGAGGGCCAGGATCGTCGCTAAGAGTTTCACCTCTACATTCAATAACGATATAGGACGGTATGATGAGCACACCTCCGACGGTTTGCCCTGCTTATAGATAGGTACTATCGTAGCCATGCGGAGATCTGGCGGGAGCATCCCTTCCTCCAACGCCCCGTTGAATAGCGCCAATATATGCGTGGTGAGGAGGTCCGCCGTTCTTTTAAAGAATTCCGCTGGGAACCCGTTGGGGCCAGAAGATTTCCCCGGGCACAGCTTAGCAATCGCTTCCCGTACCTCTGCTGCAGTAATCTCTGCCTCCAGGCTCTCTCGCTCCTCCACGTCTAGACTGGGGGTCTCAACCTCCTCTAAATACTGACTGATCTCGGCCGTCGTGCCTAGGTCTCTAGCCCCATAAAATTCCTCATAATAATCTGCAAATGTCTGCGCTATCTGAGCGTTGGTTCTACTAGGCCGGCCGTCTGCACCCATCACCTGATCAACCCACCTCGCCTCCTGTTCTCTGCGACTCAGCCATGCCAGCAGTTTCCCTGATTTATCCCCCATGTCGTATAATCTATGCTGAGTTGCCAGTGCCTGCGTCCTGGCCTCGTTACTCGTCATGTCCTTATACGGCTTCTGGGCGTCCAGCACTCGGCGGAGCGCGGGTGCCCCCCTCCGCCCATGACATGTTGCTGTTCCAGTTCCAGAATACGCATGTCCCTAATACCCCCCTGTTGACTTCTCCTGTCCTCAGCTAACCTATTTTGTATTTTATCGCGGAGGACCGCCTTCATGGCCTCCCAGATCGTTGCTCCCGACTCCACGGAGCCCAAATTGTCTGCCAGATAGACTTTCACGTCCGCCCTGAATCCCCGTAACAGGTCCTTATTCTGTAGATCCCATGCAGCCAGTCTCCACCTCCCAGCCTTTGCCCCGAGTCTCAGTCCCAACATCACCAACAGCGGCGAGTGGTCTGATATGCCACGTGCTAGGAATTCCGCTCGGCTCATCAC
The DNA here is from genome assembly GCF_964204655.1 of Triturus cristatus. Classification (NCBI taxonomy): domain Eukaryota; kingdom Metazoa; phylum Chordata; class Amphibia; order Caudata; family Salamandridae; genus Triturus; species Triturus cristatus. Next base: position 267,446,715 of record NC_140581.1, read on the forward strand.
GTCCAGCGCATGGCGGGGTAGGAAGACGTAATCCAATCTGGAGTACACCTTGTGCGCCCCTGAGAAATAAGAGTACACCCTAGTCTCTGGGTGAAGCCATCTCCAGTCGTCCATCAGCCCTACCGTATCAATAAATCGTGCTAGAGGGGAGTGCACCGAGGGGGCTAGTCGTTCCCCGGACCTGTCCAATGTGGGGTGCATCACGACGTTAAAATCTCCACCCACCACGTGCTGTGAGTCCGGCGTGTTCAGAATGATGTCAGTCACCCGTGCAAGGGTTCTTACCTGTAGCCTAGGGGGCGCATACACTGACACCACCGTCATCTTCTGGCGTCTCCATGTCCCCGTCACTCCGACATATGTACCTTGTGGGTCCGACCAGGTGTCTGTAACTATGAAAGGGGGGGATTTCCTCACTAGCATGGCCACCCCTCTGGATCCTGACGTGTACCCTGCATGTGCCAGTACCTTGTACGCCCCTCTAGCCAAGAATCTGCATTGTGTCCCCTGTAGATGTGTTTCCTGCAGCAGTACTATATCAGGGGCCCTCCGTTTAACTAAGGCCATGACCAGTCCCCTCTTTATCTTTGTACCCAGTCCATTTACATTCCAGGTGAGGATTTTGACCGATCTATCATCTTGTTCCCCTGTCCCGGGGTCGCCCATCCTTTCAGAAGACATCAAACTGGGTCAGGACATGTCCCGGCAGGTCCCCTGTGTAGGGCCTATAAGTGTTGTGGACCTTTCCATCTGCGGCATGCTTAGAAACAAGAACCAGAACCTCAAACCCCCCCCACCCTCTGAACCATCCCGCCCTTCCCCAACCCCACAACTAGCGCACCCCAAGAATTCCTCCAGCCACTGCCAGGCCTCTTCTGGGGAATTAAAAAAATAGGACTTTTCCTTGTAAATCACTTTCAGCTTTGAGCGGAATAACAGCATATATTGTATTTGAAGTGCTCTCAGCTTGGCTTTAACTGAGTCAAAGAACCGCCGTTGCTTTTGTACCTCCTGGCTGTAATCCGGGAAAATCATAATATGCGCGTTCTCGTGTCGGATGACCCCAAGTTTCCGAGCTTCTCGTAGTATCATGTCGCGGTCCAAAAAGTTCAGGAAGCGAGCAATGACTGGCCTCGGCCGTGCCCCAACTGGCGGTCTCGCCATCAGTGCTCTATGCGCCCTCTCAATTACAAAGCAAGTGGAGAATTTATCTTTTGGGAATGTGCGTAACAGCCATGAGTGAAGAAACTCCGCCATATTTGGTCCCTCAATTCCTTCCCTAAAGCCTACAAAACGGAGGTTGTTACATCTTGCCCTATTTTCGGCATTGTCCACCTTCCATAGGAGTTGCTTATGAGAGGCTGTGAGATCCACTAGGTCTTTCTTCAGGACCTGCACAGTGTCCTCCGCCTCCCCCTATCCTGGTCTCTGTATTCGTGACGCGTTCAGCTAAATTGCGGAAATCCTGTTGCAGGAGTGTCACCTCCGTCCCCACCTCCCCGATTTTGTTTTCAAGGGCCTCACGGAACGCTTTTATGGCATTCATTAAGAGGGCTGTGTCCGATGTTGTCCCACTCGGTTCCGACTCCACCGCCGGAGGGGCCATTGCATACCTGTCTAGTGTGCCCTGTTTTGGGGGCCTGGGGTCCAGGGTTTTCCTGCCCATTGTGGGCTGCGTTGCCATTGTACCTTCCCTGCTCTTTCTTTATACCGGACCGCCGTCGCACAGGGGTCTTGGTGCCCTCGCCGTCAGTCTCCTCTCGCCTTGTCACCAGGCTGCGTCGTCCGAGTCCGCAGCACACCCCACTTTCACATCCCCCAGGTCTCATACACCAGTCTGGGGCCGATGTGGCTCGCTCCAGCCCCCGTCCAACGCAGACAACCAGGTCTCCTGTTGCAGCACTCAGCCACCCACCGACGCAGGGTGGGGGGGAAGGAGGGGGTCCCACCAGTCGTCTTACCAGGATTCAGGATGTCACCGGTCCCCGGGGTACGGGGGACCCCCACTGACCTTCTGTCCCAGGAGATTGCCCTCTGCGGTGCCGCCGTACTTCCTCCGTCCTGGGATGCCCCCTGCGCAGACTCCTGCCTCCCAGGCCCGCTGACCTCTTTCCTCACGCTACCGCTGTGGCAGTGCCGGGCCTCAACCCGCAGCAGTTCCCTGTGGCGCCACCGGTAGGGGGGGGCCCAGATGTCGCGTCCAGTCCGGGACCAGCGGGCAGGCAGCTCACCCTCAGCCAGATGGGTGAAGTATCGCTGAGGGCTCCACCACCCAGCCTCAGCCGTCGTTGCATACCCCGAGGGGGGGGCGCTCTCCTCCCCCAAGCCGCAGTCCAGGCGGACCACTCTTAACCCACGCCGGTCAACGGGGGCAGCCCAGCGTTCTCAATGCGCCAGCGTGGGTCGGGGGCCCGCTCGATCCCACGGGCCCCGGCGCTCATGCCGTACTCTCCAGCTCTCACTCCGTCCAGTCCTCGGGGTCCCGCTGCCTCCTTCGGGTCTCGCCGAGGCTGGAGTCCGCCTCCGCAGCCCGCACTGGTCCAGATTCCCAGAGCGGGCAGCCGTGTTCCAGGCTCCCCCGCAGCAGGACTCGCCAGGCTCGCTTCCGCAGCGCCGATCTCAGGGACGCGGAGCTGGCGCCATCTTGGGTTGCGCGCCTGGGCTGTGTCTCCGCCGCGTTCCTCTATTAAAGCGGGTCGTTCATGACCCCGTTGGGCACCTAATCTCAGCTAGGGGATGCAGGAGCCTCAGGAGAGCAGCCAGGTGCCGTCGTTGGGACTCCGGGTCGCCGTTATGAAAGTCGGATCACTGCCGGTAGCCGGAGCGGAGGAGCTCATGTCCTACTCGGCCATGTTGCTAGCCACGCCGGCGATCAGACCCTTGGACATGTTGAGATGATAAGGGGACTTGATCTTGACAATATGGAGTGGAAACTTTATGTGGATTAAGGAGAAACTCACTCTATGTGACGATGGGGGAAATACCTTGGGTGCTGAGTTTAAATTGGCTGTCTTTGTGTCTGCTTTGTAGACACGGATGTCTTTGTTAAGTGAGTAGTGGGCTAGTGCAGTAGGTCTTAGCCCATGATTTTTGAAAACTCTTTTTATTGGCATTTGTAATATAAACATTGCATTGCATACATTTTCACATCTGGAAATGCAGTAAGTATGAGCCCAGGAACAGAAATATACAGACACTGCTTTTGCGGTCAGCAGACCTCGCAGGCCTAGGGTGTTTTGGTCCCCACATTATCTCTGAGCTATAAACAGGCTACCCAAGCCTGTGCCTGGGCCCAGCCCGCTAGTGTGCACTGTGGACCCCGCACCATACGGGGGATACTAATTATATCTATATCCCCAGGTCTTAGCCCATGATATCCTTAGGGAGCGTTGAACAGTGAAGAGACAAACTCAGTGTCTTGTTGAGCTGCACATATGTGTTCAGGAGAAAAAGGTCCCACAGAGTAGATGAGATGACTTAAGTCCCAGAAGCCGACCTTAGAAGCTCGACAAGAGGCTTCACCACCACAGGCACCTGTGATGGCTGATGATCCTTATTCGCAGGTCATCACAGACAAAATGCAGAGTAAATTGAATGCCATCTTTGAAGCAAAAGGCACTTTTTGGGAAACCCTCAAAGGTAAAATCGATGCAGTGGCGATTGACCTGGGTCTTCTGAAGGACAGTCAATGGAAATTGGCAGGAAGAGTGCCCAAATAAAACAGAAAATCTTGGAGATCCAACCACAGACTTTGACATTAAATCTAAAAAATGCAAAACCTCATGGAAATTAATTGAGGAAAGGGATGAAGATGGTGAGAGATATGCCAGTGGAGTAACATTCATATTGTAGTTTTGCCTGAGGGAGCAGTGGGCTGAACATGTGTGATTATTTAGAGGGCTGACAGAAGGGCCTGGTCACTCAACAAAAGTTGTCTCCTTTCTTATCTGTAGAGTGAGAATACAGGGTCCTGACCCGTGGCAGCAGTAGTCAAGTAGTTACACTACAACAACTTTGATATGATCGTAATGGAAGCCAGGACCCAACAACACTTCGCCGTTGACAATCAAAAAGTATAAATATTTCCAGACTACACACTGGTGGTGCAAAGTCGGAGAGAAAGGAGGAACGTTAGGTACTGGCAAAGTTCTGGTCCTGCCACATTCACATTAGCAAAAGGGATCACAGAGAATATGCACATAAGCAAGCTTGAACAGGGGAGTGCTGCAGCTCATCAGTCAGAAGCCGGTAGCATATAGCACACTTGAGCATCAAAATGGGAAAGCTACTAAAAAACTTGATTAGACAAAATAGAATAGGTGGATTTACTTAAAATGGGCACTGATAAATCAGCACAATACTCTCTCTTGTGATGTGGGTAATGTGGTCAGGAGCCACGAGGTACATACATATTTGAAGAGAAGGGCGGGGTAAACTTTGTCCTATTGCAAGAAACACACCCCACTGCCACGGAAGGGAAAAATGACAGAATAAATGGCAGGGGCACCTGTTTGCTTTGTTTTTCCTCTGCTCTTCCCTGGGGAGTACTGCTTAATTTGAGCCGGTGGTTTCTGGTGCTTAACACTGGCACTTAATTGTCAACACTGGTGCTTGTTGGTCTTGTAGGCTGCCTAGCGAAGCAAGAGAAGCATCTCATGAATACTACACAGGGAGAGGTGTGGCGCAGCAGCCGGAGTGGCTGCCTCCAGAGCATGGGGCACATGGTTTGTTCCCCAGCGCCGGCAGCAGCTCAGCTCAGCACCTTGGGACTCTGGGCAATAGCTCACTTAATCTCCCCAACCACCCCCAGGGTAGTGAAAAATTAAGGGTGCCATGTTTGCGCTTCACAAATATGGATTATAGGGTTTGTAGGTCATAAAGTCCCTCATTGCTGCTACATGCAGAAAGTTTCTTTACCCTGCAAATTCCACCAACAGCATATGGGCTTTAGAGGTTGCTTTGTGCCGAGTTGTGCACACAGGCATACAAAAGCTGCAGGGATCAACTGAGAATGCTAATAGGACTGCTGAAGTCACAGAAATCCAAAGTTCAAGAGATTTCCGCCTCTTCCCACCAATGTCAAGAGAAAATAGCAGCTTAATGTAGTAAGCTGTATTGTAATTATCTTTCTCCCTAGCTGCTCAGCCAGTATGAATGTGCTGCGTGGAATGTTGGTGTGGTGATGATAGATGGAATGTTTGGGTGCCTGGAAACTGAAGTGTGACAATTGAAGTATGGGCTGAGCATCAGGCAGACTGCTCCTGGCGGGGCTGCTCAACAAGATCTTCACATCTTGTAACTACAACTTAATAAATCTACTTAAAGTACATCACGGCTACTAGGCTTCATTATTACACATTTTTGGCAACAAGGATGGGATTACAACTCTATGCCTCACCTGGGATGAAGACGTTTCTCTGAACTTTCTTTTGAGGTGCTCACAAGACATGGTTTTTGGCCAGTGTAACTTTACACGGATGAGAAGTCGCTCAACGGGGTAGCGTTTTGGCTGATGTAGGCTCATTTATTTAAGTGTCTAGCTAGGACATGCATTCCTGCTCTGTATCCTAGCCTCTGGACGTGTAGAATGTATAATTTATGTTATTCTGTTTTTTGATTGACATGCATACAGTATGGTAGATACGTTTTTCAGCTTACTCTTCACTGTTTTTATTCATGTGCGGGCCATTTCACTATGTGTTGTTTTATTCAGTGCCCATAGGTGTTGTGATGATATACTATTAACATTGTAACTAATCACCTCGATTGTTCTTTAGAGTTGAGTTCTTCATTCCTTTGGTTTAGTTGTTTCTCACCTTCGCACAAGGTTTGTCTCAGTGCGTGTTATTCACCCATGGTTATGTTGACGCTACACCTCTTTATTTCTGAGGTGGAAATGGGTGTTAGTCTTATTTCTACAATTTACACTGTAGACCCCTACATAGTGGGTGCTCTATGGGTAATAGACCCATTTATGCAAATCTATTTGCATACCCTTCCTTGAGGGATATGTATGGTGTATAAATCACCCTGTGCTACACATATACATTTGTTTGTTAAACTGTGTGTAATTCACCTTGTGCTGCACGTTTGTTGTACGGTGTGTAAGTCACCCTCTGCTACCCGTTTATATCTATTTGTTAAACGGTGTGTAAGTCACCTTGTGCTGCACACTAGTTGTATGGTGTGTAAGTGACCCTGTGCTACAAGTATACATTTGTTTGTTAAACGGTGTGTAAGTCAACCTGTGCTGCATGTTTGTTGTACGGTGTGTACGAACGTCACCATGTGCCACACACGTTTTCTGCTCCTAGGTCATAGCGGCTGTATGGGTAGGAGTCAACCTTCTTTTCATTTTTCCCCTAAACTCTTATACATAGAATGTTGTTGGGTGTCCCCTGTTGTTTCAGGTTTATCCACTCACCCGTGTTTTGGGGGACATTCTTTCAGGTGTCCTTCACCCATTTCCACTATGCTTTCTATAAATTTATATAGGAAGAGGATGTGTGAATGTGTGATGTATTATATTATCCTGCATTTTTTATCCATGCATCGCCTCTATGATTCTTTATTCTTCATGAATATTTTTCTATGCATTTTCTTCTTGTTCTTGTACTTCCTTCTATAAAATCTACTTCATTTTCTCTTGTATATTTTCTTGTGTATCTTCTGTGTATTTTCTTACATGCTCACGGTTGTTTTTTATTGTTTCTATGCTGTGATTCTTTAATTTTTGAGTTCTATTCCTTCTTGCATTTTCAGTACTGAAGCTTAATTCTCTTTCTTGGATTCTTCTGTTAGAACCTTATTCAAGTTTGCTGTTTCATTTTTGTATTGTGGAAGGAGGGAAGATATGTAGTAATCTGTATTGTAATTATCTTGTTACTTTCTCCCTAGCTGCTCAGCCAGTGTGAGTGTGCTGCGTGGAATATTGGTGTGGTGGTGATAGATGAAATGTTTGGGTGCCTGGGAACTGAACTGTGACAGTTTAAGTATGTGCTGAGCAGCAGGCAGACTGCTCCTGGTGGGGCTGCTCTACATGATCTTCACAACTTGCAACTACAACTTAATAAGTCTACTTGAAGTTCATTACTACACTTAAGATGAGGAGGAAAGAAGTTTGAAGAAACAGCTCATATCAATGCAACATATATCAACACGCACATTGAAGTCACGTCCCCTGAAAATGAGCCACCTCCTGTGTCACAGAGGGATTCAAGAATGACAAGAGGAGCATAGCTATTGCAGCACAAACCACTGGTATATCCACAGCATCAAAAGCCTCTGGTAAGGGCATGTGCCACATTCGAGTTGTTGTGCAGGGTCTATGGCCTGGTTGAATGGCTGCCATCAAGGTCTTGACTATGGGAGGATTGAAAGTAATCTCTATCACTGACAACTCTCCAATTCCACACAATGGATGCCAGCCACAGAAAGCTCGGACGATGTAGAAAGAAACAAAATCCACTAAAGTCTAAATTCAAGCATAGCTAAAACATTAGTCTTTAGTTTCTGAAGAAAAAACACCTAAAAGCATATGGATGACGTTTTCATTTAGCAAAGCACATGATGAAACAAATTCTGTCTTACAGAACTGGCACAAGACATGGAAAAGAGAGAAGCAAATAAAAGTTACCTCCTTCTCTGTATAAGAAAATACTTTTGCTTTCATACCTTATTCATTCAAAGAATATTAGTGGAATCTGTTTATGGTGTTTTCATTTTTGATATGCTGCATAATTATTTGTCTTACATAATTTCTCACATTACAAATAGTAATACAAAATTATTTGTAAAAAAAACCAAGTTAATTATGAATTCAATGTACATAAAAAATTACTATTACTGCCTCCCAAGCTATTCTTATAGCTTTGGGGGCCTGGAAAGGTCTGAATTGTCACACTTGTAGGAGTATGATGGTTAGTAGTTGTGTTGTTACTATCATTTGCAGAATGACGGGCATTGTGTGGTGCAGGCTGCGGTGGCCTCTTGACAGGAGCCCCCACCCTTAGGGGTATATTCTCAAGAACGTGTGATAACTACCGCAAAAGCAACTTAACACAACTCTCGACATCGCAATCCATCACGGGAAAATTACGCCGTGTTAACTAAGTATTCACTACACGGCGGTACCTTGTGATAGTCACCAGATAACGCGTCAAATGGCTGCGTTAAAATCAACGCCACGCCGCAAAAATGCAAAACAACAACGTGAAAAAAGCTGCGATGAGGCCAATCGCGATACAAAAATCAGCGAAAACCAGCAACAGGCCTGCAATTCACACGCGTCAGGTGTGAAAATCACCATAAAAGCCAAAAAAGACCAGACAAACAAATGCCAAACAACAGCGAAGCACAATGGATGTCGCCAGAGCAAGTACGGAGGAGAACCAGAACCCCACAAGCCCCAGGGAGGACCTGCCTGGGACCTCGGGGTCAGGGAAGGCCAAGGAGAAGAAGAGTAGGAAGAAAAGGTGGTAGAACACCATCAACAACTGTTCGTCACCTCCACTGTGTCATTGGCAACCAAAAATGGACTATGGCAGTCCATCATGGACAAGGTTAATGCAGTGGGACTGCTGAAGAGGACAATGGAAGAGGTCAAGAGGCTCTGGAATGATGTCAAGCACAAAACCAAGCAGAAAGTCGCCGACAACCGGAAGGCAGCAATGCAGACTAGAGGTGGGAGTCCTGCGCCACAGGAGGAGCTGGACGAGATGGAGGAAATGGTGTCCACAGTCATCAGTGGGGAGATGGTGGCAGGAGTTGGGGGCCCGGACACTGCTCAACAGGACCGGACACAACAGCAACAGGGTGAGTAACGACCGGAGACGGGAAGAGATGGGCACAGTGGCACACATGCACAAGTAAGCATAGCACATCTGCGGACAAACCATGCCCCAGACCCCAACTCCCACCAAGAGACCAATGTACACAAGTATGCAACATCTCAGCTCTGCATAAGCACAGAAGTCAAAGGCACACCGCATGAAAGGGATAAGGGGCAGCAAAATCAGAGCTGCAGGGGCGACTCTCCCAAAATGCGGCACACACACATCACATGCAGAGCACATCAACATTGAAAACGATGTGGCACAAACCGCAACACGTCCACAACAGAACACAGGACACAACTGGTGCCAACTGGGTGTAGACTCTGGCCAATCACAATTGGCATTGCAGGGAAATGTGAGTTGATAACGTACAAGTACAAATACACACACGTCTATTGTCGAAATGTCCATTGCCCCACATCAAATATGCAGCTCCTCCCAATCAGCCACGATGTACACAGTCATGCTATCTGTATGTTAATATGTGCAATGCGTCAACATACATTTGAACACATTGTTAAACTGCATCTCCCCTTCACATTGCAGAGGGAGAATCAACACCTCCTGCTGAGCAGTCCCAACCTCTATTCTCTGATGACGATGAGGACCACCACAGATTCGACTCCGACACCCCCCAACTGCTTGTGGACAGCCTCCACATTCCACTTCCAGCAGCTGGGCAGCCCAGCTGCTATGAGGAGAACCCACCCCCTGCACAGACCACACAGCAGGCACTACCCACCACCACAGCTGCCTCCCAGGACCCTCATGACGAACACATGGCCTTCCAACGCCGTGTGTTGAGATGGCAGGAGCAGCTGGCTGAACAGGTGCGGGTGGGTTTCGACCGCATGGCAGACAAACTAGATGCCATACGTGGGTGTCTAAGTCCCATCAGGGACACTCACGGTCCCTGACGGACACCCAGAGTCCGCTCCATGCTCTCCAAAGAACCATGGCTGACATCGCTGAAGCCCTGACTCAGAGAATAGAACAACTGTTGAGTCAGAGTGGCTCTTGTGATGTCACACGGGAGTTGGGAAACATGCGGAGGTTAACCCCTTCCATGCCCATGACGGAACGGTTCCGTCATGAGCATCGGTTGCGCTGTGCTCATGACGGAACCGTTCCGTCATGGCCCCGCCCGCGCTCGAACCCTTCAGCACCGCGGGGGAATTCCCGCCGCGCTGAAGGGGTTAATAGAGAGCATGGAGCGGACGAATGCGGAAAGTGTGGCTGCCATGGCTACACTCGAGCGAGTGGTAGCTGGGTCCCTCAATGACCTTAAGACCATCATCATGGCATTGCTACCACAAGGCCTGGTGCTGATGAATGCTGCTGCTACCACTACATCCACATCTCCACCCCCTGAGGTGACACTGACACACAGTGCTGGAGTAACGGCACCGCCACCCACACGTGAGGCACATGAAACAGCAGAGGATGAAGATACGGATGAATCTGGCTTTGTGTTAAGAAGGGCGCAGTAGCATTCATCTCTGCCATAGGGCCTGTTTCTGCTTGGTTCTTCCCTCTGCATCATCACCTTCCACTGTCCCCCGATACACTCTGCGACACTCACCTTGGACTTTGACATGGACTGCCAAATACTGTTTGATCGCCAATGACACAGCAATCAGACAGCAGACTGGACACTTCCTCTACCTTTGGACTTGTCATTCCCCATAGGACTCTGGCTGGCCCTCCATGGGCCAACATCGTCATGTGGGGTTTGCGCGGCCCTGTACTGCTCCAGATGCAACACTCCACTGAATGTGCATTAAACATTCATAATCACACAGATGGTTCGTGTCTATGGTCTTTCAAGTGTGGGAGCATGGATGAATGTAGGGTCAGTGAATTCCTCTTACATCCTCGTGGCTCATGTCGTTGGTCTTGGGTCACAGGGTGACACATTGCCGAATGTTGTCTGGGTGGCGCCGACGCATTAACAGGGACACACACATTTTTACTTCCTTGTACAGCCCCGTACGGAACCACGCACAGAGCCCTGGGGTCATTGTTAAAACTCTTACGCTGGACTGGCATACACCAGGCCAGCCCACTCCGCTTACGCTCACGGGGGGGACGGCAACGCTACAGGTCCCAGGTCTGCCCTGTAGTAATCTGCTGATCACAGGTCTAGTTGTCAGCATGCCACAGCAACTCCCTCACGGCTGGTAGACACCCACACCACACCCGTCCAGCACACGCGTCACAGAACATGTGACCCTGCCAATAGGGCCTAGCGCACATGCTTGATGCCATTTCCAGCCTCTCTCTGGATGTATCTGTGTGGTGTACATGTGGGCATGGGAGCCCAGGGTCCTGCAACATCGAATTCCGCTGGCCCAGGAGTAACATGATGGCGTTCGCACCACGGTACCCAATCATAGAGGGTCCATGACTTGCGGGGCACATACTTGGTGGCACCGGATACACTGAGGTCGGCACAGGCACACTGCCACGGGACAGTAACTTTTGGTGCACTGAAGTAGGGGCATCTGAAGTGCTGAGCGGGTATGCAGCCTGCGATGATGCCCCTCCCCGCGGTCTGGATTGCTCAGGTTTTGTGTGCCCTGCTGGACTGCAGTGTAGGCCTGAGCCGGCGGACAGCGGGGGCCTACCCCCACGTGGCGTCACCTCCTGGATCACATAGTTAGTGGAACCTATAAGGCTGAGCGGGTGTGCAGCCTGCGATGATTCCGGGTGCACTGGTATGTCCTCTGCCATGGCGAAATCAAGACCCAGAATCAAATGTGAGACCTGGTGGCCTACAGAGCGGGGCTGTATGATGTGGAGGGTGCCATGTCCGCGGGCCCGGGCATGTGGCTTGCAGCGGCACGTGGGGGGTCCTTCTCGCTACACGCCAAGGGCTGAAGGTGAGCAGTGAGGCCTGGGTGCGCAGGGACGGGCATGCACAGCTGGGCGGTGCGAGGGGCTGGGGTGCATCTGTCTGGGTGCGCAGGGGTGGACAGGCGATGGCGTCTTGTGCAATTGTATGTACATTGCCATTCATGTATCTGGACTCTGTTTCAGATGACGGATCTGTTTCAGATGTTTGACCTGGTGAACTGGACTACATACCGGCACGTGGTTGGAGACACACTGGTGGCAGCAGGTGAACAGTGTGGCCTGGGTGCGCATTGTCAGCACTCTCTCTCCCTGTCCATCTCTTCTGTTATCTGTGTCTCTCGCCCCCTCTCTGTCCGTCTATCTCTCTCCCCCCTCTCTGTCCATCTAGCTGTCCCCCTCTCTGTCCGTCTATCTCTCTCTCCCCGTCTCTGTCCGTCTATCTCTCTCTCCCCCTCTCTGCCCGTCTATCTCTCTCTCTTCCCCTCTCTGTCCGTCTATCTCTCTCCCCCCTCTCTGTCCATCTATCTCTCTCACCCCCCTCTCTGTCTGTCTTTCTCTCTCTCCCTCTCTGTCTGTCTTTCTCTCTCTCCCTCACTTTATCATTCTCCTTCACTCTCTCTCTGTCCTTTGATGTGCGCAAGACACACCTTCTCATCATGATTTTTGTCTTGCAGGCTGTGACCTATTGATTGTCCCTAGAGGAGCCGCCATGTGTCTTCATTTCTGTTCTGTGTTTCTTTGAATACATTTTCATTTGGTACATCGAAGGTGAATGTGTGATGCTCATTTTTGTGACGACACATGCATGTCACCAAATGTGATTGTGCGACATCAGGTGGATTATTTAGTACACGATTCCGTGTAGTTGATGTGACATGTCTTTGGCCGGGAGAGGAGGGGAGATCCTGGGGGTGGGGGTGGTGGGTGTTGTGGCCCTGCTGGGGCTCCAAGCTGCATGATCAGTGGCTCCATGGCATCTGTTGCCCTTCAGGTGTGGCTCTGGGCTGGGCTCCATTTTGTGGTGCAGGCTGTGGTCTGACTTTGCACCAGGTCAGAGCAAGTGTTAGTTTCCTGCTGCTAACGTGCCTTATCGCCTGTTTTGTGATCTTATCGCCGATCTGGCTGGTCATTGAGAATGTTGCGGAGTGGTGTTGTCATGCCTTTTTGCACGGGAACGCCTACTCTGCATCTCATTACCGATAGTTGCGGGGGTCATCTGTGGCGATGTTTTTTGCGGCTGCTATCGCAGGTAAACTGGTGCTATGGGCTGTTAGCACCAGCTTGTGAATGGGCCGATAAGTTTATCACAACTTTGGCTGTGATAAAGTGCCATTAACTCGGAGATAGCTCCTTGAGAATATGCCCCTTACTTTTTTACAAATTAAGCACTGCTGGGGCGTTTGGTGTGGATCCATCCGGGGTCCTCTTTCTGCTACACCATCAAATAACTCCTAAGGACGTTATGTGTGTATATCTAGGTGTTAAGAAGACAGAGAACTACAAATACTGACATCATATCTCCCCAACACAGTGCAAACCGTTATGCTACAAGAGATTAATTGACTCCTGTCCAAGAATCCACGCATACCAGTGGTATTGGTGGTGATTAACTCTGTAGTAAACACCAACAGGGATAGATCCCTTCCCATGAGCAGTAAAAGTGAGGATAGTAGAGACACCTAATGATTGGATAACAGATTGATTAGTGAACAGCTGGAGGGTGTTACATCCCACAAATCAGGAATGCTTGAATTTTTCCTCCGTTCATGACCAGCACATGCACATTGACATGATATTCCTATTTCTCAATATCAATGGTAGTAAGTGCTGAATACTTAGCCCGCAACCTGTCAGACCACAACCCTTTGCTATTTACCATGTGCCAGGGGATGCTGCACAGGAAACCGAAATGGCGGCTTCAACGTTGATTCTAGGAAGACCAGGTGTTCAGGACCTCAATTGCTGGCAAAATTGATCAGAACTTCAGATTGCATTGGGGTCAGTGGGTGACACACTGATGAAATGGAAGGCCTTTAAGATGTAGGTTAAGGGGGATGGGTATTAAAACCACATTGTGTGTGCAAGCAACGCTGCAGAACAACTTAACAAGAACTGACGATAGGATGCGGATGTTAAAGATTCAGATAGTGGGTACAGCAGTGATTCAGCAGTCACTTAGAAATGAAACACAAGCATAGATACCTGCAAAATAGGCTGAGCCTCCACGGCTATTAGGAATATGTAGTACAACAGCACCTAGAAGGAAATGGAAAGGGGCAACTGTTGACCCACTTAGTTCATCCAGAGCGACAACAAGCTCTCTGACTTTGATGACAGGAGACGCTGGTGAACAGTTGAACACCCAAACAGCTATTTCTAGTGTATTGTGAGCTGGAGATGATGGGACCGTTTTGGTTCCCGATGGGTTCTGTAGAACAGTGATGTAACTACGTGGGTAGTAGAATTCATGATGTTGAATACTCTGTTAACGGTTACACGCTGAGGAATAAAGACCTGTAATACCAAGCTCTGTGTGTGGTGTGATAATTTGCAGGAACCGGGGCTGGGGAGGATACTACAACTGGCGACGAGATAGGAGATTACAGCGACCCCGCAACCCAAAGAACTGAGAGTGCTCTCCCGGAGAGTTTGCAATGGTCCAGCAGACTACTCGTGTGTGCCACGTGTGCCTCAGTCGAAGTGAAAATTGATGGGTGGCATATGTGAAGTCAAAGCACTACTCCAATCAGTGCAAGGCCTGTGAAGAAAATGAGGGCCTTACAGCTAGTAAAGTCAAGACAAGAGAGTTATTGTGCCACAGCCTAATACAGAGCCATCATTCATACAGTACAACAACGCTAAAGGCAGCGACAACCAGGTACAGAGAAGCGCTAAAGGCAGTGATAGCCAAGTGCATGAAAGTGCTTAAAGTGGAAATATTTCTGATGCAAAGAAACGCTAAAGGCAGTAGAAACCAGGTACAATGCAAAGCGTGAAGAACTCGTGCAAGAAGGAAAGCTGCTACTCACCACCAAAGAAGAAGACAGTGCCTCACAACTAGAAAGCGAGTGCAAAGACTGAAATGTTAGCATGCGGCTAGGCCTTGATGAAGGTGCCGGTCCAAGCGGGTTGCAGATGCTGCTGGAGTGAGTTCCGCTCCAGACAGAAGAGAGTTCCACAGGTTATGATGCTGCTGCATTCCTAAAACAAACTCCTCCTTTCGATACCGCCAAAAAGCAGATTATTGGCAACAGATGGACTACCTAGATTGAATCCTTCGATGATTTCATTGATGCGCTGGAAGACACAAATGACAAAAAATCATTAGGTACCTAAAGAATTTAGCGGGTGAAGGTTTGTACATGCATCACCATAGATGCAGCGCACCTGCGCTTCTTTTTCCTTTTATGCAGTAAATATTGTCAACCCGCAGGGCACAGGGACGCCTGTGCACTTAGAGTATGCTTTATGGTACATGAGGGCGGAGCTGTGGGAACGGGACCTCCATCGAAGGTTTGCCTCCCATCCTGAGGCTGGTTTCAATTTCCTCTAGGTCCCCGAGGTATGCGTCAAAACGGGAGAGGGGGCACACTCATGGCACAGTGCTGCAGGGAGGCCTCGCTGTCCACCAGAGCAGGGTGACACTGTCCACCAGAGCAGGGTGCACTTAACTTGTCTTCCAGCAAAATACAGTGCTCACCACGCGCTGGAATGAATTAAATTCTGAGTTCAGGGAGCCTTAACTCCATTTCTCTATATTGTTCCAATGGCAAGTTAAAGTTGTAAGATGCTACAAGGCATCTCCCATGTTAGCCTAAAGGACAAATAGCCTTTCAATAATGTAAAGTTTAAATACCAGCCGCGGCTCCTCCACCAAGGCGGAGGAGCGTCACCCCAGTGCTTCAACTGCAAGCTCAATACAAAAAATAGAATGATAATAATGCTCCGTTAGTATCATTCTATTTTTTGTACTGAGCTTGCAGTTGAAGCGGTGGGGTGGGGCTGGGCCCCCCACGTCACAGGGAGGAGTGGTGGCTGCACCTCAAAGGTGCATGTTCTCCACTCAGGCTGCATTACAGACTGGGTGGAGAACATGACCAAGCTCCCATACCCGTCTGAGCGCCAAACCACAGCTTAATCCTGGTTCCTATGTGGAGGAAAGGCAGTGGCTGGTGACCGGTGCCACAAGCAGGTGAGTTTATTTTTTCTTTTCTATTTTATTCACCCCCCACCATCCCCCCCAGCTCCCCCTGCCACTTTTCCCTACAGACGCTACTGTGAAATGCACAGTATTTTACTATCAGGAAATATATAAAATACACCAGCACATATCCTACCTTTTACATACACTGCACTCTGTCCATGGGGGTACCTTGGGCCTACCTTAGGTGTGCCTTAAATGTAAGAAAAGGGAAGGTTTGGGCCTGGCAAATGGGTGCACTTGCCAGGTCATCCTGGCAGTAACACTGCAATGGCAGTTCTGAGACACATTTACAGGGCTACTCATGTGGGTGGCACAACCAGTGCTTCAAGCCCAATCGTAGCATTTTATTTACAGGCCCTTGCACACTCAGTACACTTTGCAAGGGACTTACCAGTAATTCAAATATGCCAATCATGGATAACCAATCATAATTTACACAGAGCATATGCATGCTAGCACTGATCCACAGTGGTAAAATGCCCAGTATCCTATAGCCAACAGAAACCGGGCCAGAAAAATAGGCAAAAGGCAAAAAGTTTGGGGATAAACCTGTAAAAAGGACCAGGTCTAACAGGCAGTAAAAGGTGAACGGGGTAAAAGGGAAGTGTCATATATGGAGTGGTGTGCCATTTATTGAGGTGGAAGAAATAGCAGGTAGAAGCATGTTGTCTTTGTCCAGTTGCAATGTAACTGATGGGATGTACTGTGGTTTCGATTTTGATTCAGGAGCACTAACTTATTCTATACCCTCTAATCATCGACAGCAATGAATAGCAACTAAATCTGGAGATAAACCTCTATCTTATACTGTACTTTATGTATAAGACATTCATAGGAGGCCACCTTGTACATTTCTATTAGGCATTCATCATGAGTGGGGATATGTAGGGATGTCCGGTGTTGCAAGATGCCATGGATAGTAAATGTCATTTATGATTTGTTATAGAAGGGAAGACGATTGTGTCATGCAGCATGATCAGATGTCGAGGTAGGGGTGAGTAAAGATCTAGGGATTTGGTTAGAGTATTTCCTATCAAGGACCATAACCTAAGTATATCCAAACCGTTTTGGAGAATATGGCTAGTGTCACATCCTGACTGTTAATACCTCCAGAAATTTGAGTGGTGTAGTAGGCATAATGTTAGTAATTTTCTGGGTTCTTATACCAATCCTGAAACAATTTGAACAAATAGAATTCAATTTCAGATTCCTTCGCTACGATTTTCAAGAATCTCTGTCTGGGTGTTGTCTGTAAAATTTTCAGCTATTTCCATGATATTTGGGTTTTGGAGTGCAATGATATACCAGCAGATTGCGAGTTCCCACCATTTCTCCCTTATGTTGTCCCCAATGTTTTAGATATTGAGATAGTAGAGTCCTTTATGTACCAGGGTGGTGTCTCTAGTCTACGGCAAAGTTAGTGTCGTAGTTGGAGGTATTTCCATTTCTGTTTTTTGGGTAGATGGAATTCTTCTTGTATCATCTCAAAGCATTTTAGTTCACCTTGTGACAATAGTTGATCCAGAGTAGGGATGCCTGCAGGCCTACATACTTTCCAGTTAACCAGTCAAACTCCACACAGATGTGAGCATTATTCCATGTGAATGTGCGCATATATAGGCAAGCATCAGTCTGTAATAGTGTAAAGGCATGGGTTCAGGACTTCACCACAGAATGAACTATAGGGGTTGGTATTAAAGAGGCAGGAACCTTATGTTTATATATTAATTGTAAACCTGGGGCACTGGATGTAAGTTTTTGCTCAATGATAACCCATAAAGGGGTGGGGGAGGGAAGGTCCTTGGATTGTGACCACATATGGGTTAAATGTGACAGTTGTAAGACTGTATGGTAGTGTTTCATGGATGGGAGGCTTAGGCCACAATGCTTGTTAAGAGACTTTAAAAACTCAGCTTTCTGATGTCCCAAATGAATGTCTTGATGTCTTTATGAAATGTTCTTAGCATTGAAAGTGTGATTGGAAACTGGGGCAGCATCATCGCTGACAAGGACTGGAACACCGTTCTCACCACCTACTTACCCGAACACAGCAACAGCCACTCCAATGCTATAAAGAATTCCAACAATCGGATCGGAGTGTTGGTGATAGCTATGATTGGTGATTGGGATAGGAGAGGTATTCATGCATGGTAATGGATACAATAATCTGGTATTGAAAAAACAGAAAACTGTGTAAAAGACTAAGAGAAAGGCAAGAAAAAAAATAGAGGGTGCAGCAAGCATGATCATGTCAGTGTGCAGTAATCTGCCCCGGTTAATTAGCCAGTGGGAGGTTGCCGAATATTATCGCCATTTGCAGTCATACCCACAACTGTGATCTGAATATGTCACAATATTTGTTCTTCCACAGTCCTGATCACCTTTTGGCTCTCAGCTTGCTTCCTGAACAGTTGATCCTGAAGTCTACCGTGGCGATGTCGGTATCTATCTACTCAGTGACAAGTCTTGTCTTCTCATGGTGGTGGTGTAGTTTCCATGCTTGAGTCCTCCAGGCTGTCGAGGAAGCCCATTAAATTATATGGCTTTCTAAAGTCCCTGAGTTTTCCATCTATTATTACCCACATCTATGTATACTCCAAGAGTCCATACTTAATACCCCATTTTCAAAGTTTGGGTCTCAAAGAAAGGAAGACTTTCCAGTTTACGTTTGTTTCTTTGTCAGCTTTTATTTGAATATTTTGCCTGTCTAAGTCATACAGACCATGTTTACACGTTACTAGTAATATCTGTCAGTTTGTTCATGATAAAGTAAGCAGGCTTAAATTGGTTTGTCCCTGTTGGGTGTTGCATAGCTTTAGAAAAGGCCAAAAGACAATGTAGCAGTTCTATCAAGAAGGCTTTCACAACATCCTTTTCCAATTTATTAGCGATACCACAGAATATAACATTGTCTCTCCAGGCTCTGTCTTCCAGATTGGTCACTTTCTTTCTAAGTTTGCAGATATCCAAGTCCCAGGTGACCAACTGCTCTAGTCGATTTTCAATCACATTCACTCTTCCATCCATCCCTTCCATCTGGTCCTGAAAGGCTACAATTTCAGCTCATATTGATTTCTTTTTCATGTCCATTGCTCCTGAACTATTCTCAAGTACAGTATTTTTTTCAAAACATATTCAATAGTGGCTTCCTATCTTTCTGGCGCTGGCACCGCAGCTCTGCCACTCTCCAACCCCACTTAGTAGAGGATTCATCCCATTTGTCTTCATCCTGTGGGTTCAAAAGGGTTTATTCCTGCCAAGGTAGTATGGTTCTTCTCTTTCTAACGCTAGGGGTCGCAGCCATGCTATCTGTTGTACTTACATATGCTTGTTCGATGTTCGGTATAAGAATCTCTATGTGTTGACATAGCAGTTATGTGTGGGGTTCTATAATTGTCAGTTAGTGCCTCTCATATGTCAGTAGAGGAGCGGTGGTCGTTGTTCCCACAAATAAATTCTTAAGACTTAACCTGATGTGCCTGTGGTGACATCCAGCATCTGGGGGCAAAACACTATCTTTCTCACCATACCCCTCACCCATAAACCACAGCCGTTAATCAGGGCATATACAATACAATGTAAGGCCCTTGGGGCGGGAGAGTATTCATTAGTGGGCTGCAGTGGTGCTGTTCACTGTGAAGCATCATTGTTAATGGTCGCACCCTTGTGTCTCCCCGACGTGTGCCTGGTTGTTTCATCCCTCGGGGAATCTTGGAGTATCAATTCTTAGTTCTTGGCCGCCCAGTCGTGCAAAATTCAGCACCATGGTGGTGTTTCACTGACTGTGATCGGGTCGTAGAATGGAAGGGTGCAAGCATATTGGTTAGGAGGATGCTTTCATGCTACTGCTCTCCTGATCCGGTCCCTGGTCAACACACCTTGCTTAGGCGGCATGGTTGTGGCAGGAGCAAAACAAGGGCCTAATTAAGGAAAGAAGGGATGGGAGCACTGGGGAAAGCGCTATTGTCCACTCCGCATGTCATGGATGATATCTGTTTGACCACAGGTTGAGCATGCTGCACAAGTACCTGGTGCTCAATTCCGGTTATCAGTCAAGGGTGCTGCGGGGGTATGGCCTGGTGCCGATGTAGTCATGAGCTCCGGCTGACATATCCCGCGATCGCAACTATCCGGAGCCCTGGGGATGCTAATTTTAGGAAAAAAGTGAGGCGGAAGGTCCCCAGGGCAAGGTAAATAGAAGCGGCTCAAACATGTGAAATTGTCCGACTTTACTCAAAAGGGAACCGCGCAACGAAAAACAAGATGGGGGTCATGATGCAGAGAGGCTGAAACCCCTGAAGCCTGAAAGAAGAGGAGAAAACTAAAGGGGTTGGCTGCCATTTCGGAGGCAAGGAACAGAGTCCCAGTGACAACGGAGGTGTGCCCCAAGAGCCGACCGTCGACAGGAATGGGCACGGAGTTGAGCAACTCACTGCAGGGCACCACAGGGACCTGTGTGCACTGCTGCGAGGCAGAAGAGCCTGCACCAGAGATGGCAAAATGGCAGGTCTGCACTTACGTAGGCAGGAGCCCCGTGAACACCGACGATGGAGACCTGGCGACCCCAGTGCTGGTATTATAAATTAGAGTATCCAGGTAGTGGGAGAGAAACCTCTGGTACAGTTCTCCAACGAAATGTACCGGCTTAAGGGCCAGCAGTGGGCCTGGGATTGCAAGGCCTGCGGAGTGAAGGCCCAGAGGGTAGCATGGATTTCTAAGTTAAAGCGCCAATAAGATTACGGAGGATCTAGGTGAGCGGATTTCCGCATTGGTCTGCAAGAGTGGCTTCAAACTTCTGCAGCACAAATTAGCAAAGAGTGGGCAGGAGACAAAGGCACAGGCGAATAGGGGGCAGTTCGTGGCCGGCTACGAGATCTGCGAAGCCTAGGGTGAGGAGCGCTGGTTTGGAGGTGGCCAAGGGAGCACAGCAAAGATAGAACAGGCTGGAAGAGGATAGCAGGTTTACGCGAGTGGAGCAGCCATCAGAGTGCATCCTGCTTCATAGGTCAGTAACTCAACGAGACATAAACCCAGATTAGGCCTCTGTTGTAGGCCACAAGACTACGTTCAGCGGTGCGTCAAGGGGAAAAGCAGAGAGCAGCCTGTCGATGCAAGGAGGGGCTGCAGGTGCTGCCTGAAACCCAACTGCGCTGTCAGTAAATATTCACACTGTGGGTGCAAAGAACCATCGAGAGAGATGAGGAACGTTTCTAAGAGAAAAAGATATATTGCCCTCAGCATGGGGGGGGGGGAGTCATAACCCAGATGGATGATGAATTCGAAAGAATGGAATCGGGGAAGGACACCGCTGCTACTCAGCCTACCTTGATGGACATCATGCAGGCCATTACGGCATCTGCGGAAGAGCTAGATGCAATTGTAACAGCTCTGAACCTACTGAAAGATGACCACCACATATTAAAAGAAAGAGTGGCGACCACCGAAAAGACACTTAATGATCTCCCTATGACAATAACAGCCTTACAGAAATCGCTCAGAGAGGTAGCGGCCAAGGTGAAAGTTCTCGAAGTAAGGACAGAGGACAGCGAGGGGAGATCTTGTAGAAATAATCTACACATAGTACAAATACCTGAAAAGACAGAAGGAACGGACATGGTACAATAGCGAAATAGTGCCAGAGGGTCTCTCTGCTTTTCTATGTGTTGGAAAGGGCAAATAATTGACCCAAATGGGAGGGAGGTATGTCATATTGTCGGGAAGGCTAGATGGTAAAGATGTAACATTGGGTAGCATTTATGGTCCAAACAGAGACCAAACCTCATTTCTGACTCATCCTTCCAGAGCGTTGGCTCTGGCACTGACGAGTTCAATAATTTTAGGGGGGGGACTTTAATTGTGTTACAGATGTGTGGTTAGATTTCTCCCACCCTCCTCTCCCAGACTCTCCCATGCATAAAATAGCAGAAGCACGTAGGCACTGGCAGCAGCAGTGGGGGTAGTGGACACCAGGAGGGCGTAACATCAAGGGGACAGAGATTATTCCTTTTACTCGGCATTGCACGAGTAACATGTCAGACTAGATTCCGTACTATGTTCCCCTGACGTACGTGAATGTGCATAGATAAGCGAATACCTAGCCAGAACAATCTCGGATCATAACCTGTTATTGCTTGGAATTGTCTGGTCTCGATGGAGGCCCAAAATCCCATTGACCAAGTCTTTCAAACGGCAATCTGAATGGCTATCGGACAATATTTTGAGGAGAGTGACGGCCCAGCGACGAACAAATTTGTACAGTGGGAGGCTTTTTAGATCGTAATATAAGGGCGTTGCATCTTGGAGGTGGTGGGAGTATGGAAGGTGCTTTTGAGGGACACCCTGGCGGCTGAGCAGAGACTTCGAGGCCTTGAGAAAGAAAGACCAGAAAGGAGAGATAAGCAGGAGGAGCTCCTGAAAGCCAAAGTAGCAGTAGCTGAGTAGGTAGAGAGACTGCGTTGCATCGACTATAAAAATTAAGTGGTTCAAGCTCACGCTGAAAGGGACAGATCTGGGGCTCTGCTGGCCTGGCTGGCTAACCCGGCTAGGAGAGATATGGTTATACTAGAGCTGAAGGGGCAGGATGGAGAGATCCGTCACCGACAACAAGATATTAATGACCTGTTTCTAGAATATTACACAAACTTATATGAAAGTAGGCTGTCCCCTTCAAATGAGGAACTAGTAAAATTTATAGGTGACATTGAGCTGCCGGAAGTGTCGGAGGAAGTAGCAGACACCCTGGGAAGAGACATAGAGCTGAGTGAGGTGAGGGGGGCCAATAAGGCCATGGCCAGGAATAAGACGTCAGGGACAGATGGACTCCATGTAGAGTTCTATTCCACGTATATCGAACTGTTGTGTCCCAGACTTATAGAAGTATATAACCAAGCGAAGAAAGGGGGAACACTCCCTGGCTCAACGAGAGAAGGGGTTATTATTCTGCTGCTCAAGCCAGGAAAGCCAGCAAACGACAGAATGGCATATAGACCGCTCTCTATGCTTAACTTGGACTATAAAATATTGAGTAAAGTTCTGGCCACTCGCCTTTTCCCACATATGACAACACTTATACATCAAGACCAAGCCGTCTTCATTCCCACCAGAAACACGGCATTAAATGTCAGAAGTCTACTGCATATCCTCAAGGCTAATTCCGTTTGCAGAGATGAGGCGATCATCTTTGCACTAGATATTGAAAAGGTCTTCGATAGCCTTGAATGGATTTATCTATTTCAAGTGATGGGGAAATTCAGATTGGGGCCTGAGTTGGTTGGGTGGACAACACTATTGTATAAGGATTCCACAGCAGGAGTTAAGCTGGGCAGACTAGTCTCTGATGCTTGCCGAGTAGGGAGGGGAACACAGCAGGGGTGTCTGCTGTCACCCCTGCTGTTTGCTTTTGCCATGGAGCCGCTGGCGGTCAGAGCCAGGACAGGGAATCATTACGAGGACTAGAAGTAACAGGGCAAACACATCATATTGCACTGTATGCTGATGACCTGCTGTTGTTCTTGGCAGATGCAGGATGAGCCCTTCGGGTGGCTAAGGAACTCCTACAAAGATTGGAGAGGGTGGCGGGCTTTAGGGTGAACTGAGCAAAATCATGCCTCTTCCCTACCAAGGAAGGCAGGGTAGGACCACAGGAGTTGGAGGGCGTCTAGTGGGAGAACCAGAGCTTAACATATCTGGATACTCAGATATACCACACCCAAGGAGATCTATTGGAAGATAATGTTGGGAGAGCCTTAAGGGGCGTGAAAGCTAGCTTGTACTTCTGGGGCACCCTTCCTATATCAGTATCCGGCAGAGTCGCCCTTTTGAAGATGGTGACTTTACCAAGGCTTCTATACTATTTTGGAGTGTTGCCAGTTTGGATCCCGGCGCGAATGTTTACTCAACTAAAGACACTGATGACGGCTTTCCTATGGGGAACGAGTAGGCGAAGAGTAGCACTCACCACGCTTATGAGACCAAGAGCAGAGGGAGGGCTGGCGGTACCTGATTTTGAGTATTATTACCTCGCAGCACAATTACAGTGGCTTACGAAGTGGACAGCAAACAGAATAAGAGGGACAGTACCACAGGGGGACACAACTCCAAGCCTGGGGCTGCTGTCATGAGTGTTGTTGAGACTCCCTATTCAAGATCAAGAAATGACCACAGATCATGAAACACTGTGAAAGTGTTGGAACAGGAGCGTACGAAGGTCTAAGACTAAGTGCCCCTATGCCCCGGAGATCCCACTGATTATTTGCGAGGTGTTACCTCATGGAGGAGACTGGCGCAGGCTGGAGGCCTGGGGAGAGTTAGGAGTGTCACAATGGGAAACTTATATGACGAAGCCACCCTGATCCCATTTACCAACTTTAGAGAGAGATATGACATGCCTGGGGGGGATTTCCTGCTGCATACTGCTCTCACAGCAGTGATACGAAAACATAGAACCACAGACGTTGGCAGGATGTCAATATGTGGTAACGGCATTAGACGCTCCCTCCTCTGACTAAGTTGCATCAGAAATGGGAGGAAGACCTAGGCGAGCCGATAGAGCAGAGAGCATCGGGAAAATTAATGGAAAGTGCATTTTTACGTTTTGCACAGAGCCTACCTCACTCTGGGAAACATCAATAAATATTTCAATAAACAAACAGCAGCTTGCCCTCGCTGCAATGTAGGAGTAGAATTCCTGCATATGTTCTGGAGCTGCCAGAAACTGGGGTATTTCTGGGACGAAGTAGCTACAACTTTAGCAGATGTGATGGGAAAAGAAGTGGCAGTAACATCTGGGTATTGTGGGCTACACTGGTTCCCCATACGGCTAAAAATAAGGTGAGAAGTAAATTCCAGGACCTCGGCCTGGTATTGGCAAAAAGAGACATTACCAGTCACTGGAAATCAAGAGGGGGCCCTAATGTACTTCGATGGAAAAAATATTTTATTAAAAGGGCAGAATGTGAGGGGGCAGTAAGGCTACAAATAGCCAAGAAAACAGGGAGAAAAAGAATTCTGGAGACAGCTAGAGCATGGGTAAGGATGGTGGAATTATTGAGGAACCCAGAGAATGAGGTAGAGGAGAACCTACCAGGGGAGACCATGCTGATGAAAGCTGAACCTTACAATTTAGACAACAAGGGAAGGGGAGCAGGAGAACAGATATACAACGGTAGCAACTCCTGAGACTGACAAGGTATAAGTTTGGGGCTCAAAAGGACAGTTAGTAGAGCAAATGGATATACATCCCCCCATTACAAAAATAGGAGATTGCCTATACACAACACGCCTGGGGGGAGGTGAGGGAGAGGGGGGGCGGACGGGGACAGTTTACAATGTTAAGAATTTACTTTTACTAAATGTTAAGTTTAAATAGTAGGGAACTAGGCGGTTTGAATGTGATGTAGCGAGAAGAGCCCTTACTAAGCAATTGTGGGTGGTAGAAGACTTAAACTGATAGGACGATTCACCATTCGGCCTTAGTCATGTAATTGTATTGTCTTTGACCGTTTGACTGAATATCCGCATCTAGAAATATTGTCCTGAACTGTTAAGAAATACCCAAATGTATACTCAAAAGCTTAATAAAAATCTGTTTTAAAATAAATCAGTCAAGGGTGCTGCCCGCAGGGCCGTTGCATCAGACAGAGGCATCAGTGGCCCGATTTCAGGCTTGCAAAAGTGTCATTTCCTGCCTGTTCTTCAGAGGTTCATTTCCCCTTCCCAGTCTTTTTGATGAGTCTTGTGTGGTGTAAGTCTCTTCTTCCTTCCATCTATGTTGGCACACTACCTAGTTAACTTAGGCTAGGACAGTACTCACCTGGATCACAAACCTAATGTTTCATGCTATCTTCAGGCTCCCCTTATATCCCTGGAAAGCATCCCCGGTACATCCTGCTGAGTACTGGTTTTCTCAAATGGTTGTGAACTATGTAAGCTGCACATTATTATATAGTCTAGTTTTAGGAGGACATACAGTAAACTCCTCCTCACACTCCCCACTCTTTGCATTCTCATTTAAGTAGCTTTAGAAAGAATGACAGTGTGAAGGGATCCTGCAGCTAGGAGGACACATAACCCACAGCTTCCAAACGGAATCTGGTAGCAGGATCATTAAGCGATGGAGCAAATGCAGCTACTCACAGTACATATTTGTTTTTCGCTCTACCAATGGCCAAAGTTCTACTTTGAGGAGAACGTGTTTCTTCAATGAGAAAATGTTTGATACTGTCCCTCATCAAAGACACCTTGACAGTTCTAAATTGATTGGGCTCAAGGATACATCTCTAAATTGGCTTTCTTCCTTTTTGGATGGCAGAAAACTAGAGGTTTGGATGCCTCCTTTTTCTTACACCCGTGGCAATTTTGGAGGAGTCTCTGGGAGCTAAGTTAATCTCTTATGCGGGGGACACCCAGCTTCTCTTCTGCTGTGGGAAGGGAGACAAATTAGCTGGAGAAGTCATTGAAAATTGCCTTTCTAAAGTGTTTAATTGGTTGGCCTTTAAAAATTAAAATGTCACCCGGACAAAACTGAGATTGTGTTCTTTGGACCATCCTCACCAGACATATGGAGATCCTTTTGTCCAGAGGACGCCCCCACCCCCCCTCACCAGACTCCTAAATGGGTACCATAAAAAACCTTGGTATTAGGTTCTACATTGCCCTCTCTTTCCATTCACAGATTCAAGCTCTGACAGGCTCTTGATTTAGGCTGTTACAGACTCTGAAAAAAGTCCTACCTCTGCTCTCTGAGGATTTAAAGGATTCCAAGAGAACAGTAATCCAAGCATTAATAACCTCCAAATTGGATTATGGGAATGCTCTCTACCTGGGCCTCCCCGATAACCTCCTGGGTAGCCTTCAAGTGGTGCAGAACTCAGGCACACAGATTCTCCTTTTTTTTTATAATTGCTTTTTTGATCATGATAACACAGAATACAACGTGAAACAATAAGAAGTGGGGAGCTCATCCTGGTGCATATATAAGTAATAATACAACAATATGTAAGTGAACCAATGCAGCCTCACTCACATGTGAGTGGAATCAACAGGATACATGTCACTTATAAGATTGTAGGGCTTTGTTCACCGGATACATTCAAAGACACAGGATGGAACAAGTAGCCTATATGGTTATAAGGTGGGAGGAAGAATAAGTATTGGGAAAGACTGCGGTCGCAATTTCAGAAAGAAAATAGAAGGGAAAAGGGGAATAACAATTGAATAACATGAGAGCTCTACGTTTCACAGTATACTAGACATAGCGTCTTAAGTCCATACATATTCATAGAAATGTTACAGCAATTAATAATGCCACCAGGTGATGTGGAGGTGAGTTCCTGTTGAGAAGGACACAGCGCAGTGGCCGAAGGGTCCGAGGGTAGGCAGGTGGTAGAGAGCAGCTAAATAATTGGATCACAGGTGTGGTTGTGTGTAGGTGAATGGTTGCGCATAGGAGGGGAGACCCTTCTCAGGGCAGGTGGGAGAGTGAGGACTAGGGAGAAGTGAGAACATGAATATTGTAGCGACATCCATGAATGCATCATGGGTGAGTGCACTTATCAGTCAGAGTGCTCAAGGTGGGTGGTTATACGTTTTGGCCTCGACAGCAAGCAGATATGTTTCCCATTCTTCGCCACCCATGCAGGAATTACCCCTTATGCTTAGCAGTCTTAGGGTGTGCACCTCTTCCCTGGTCGATATCAGCAATGTTCGAAGCCAGCCCTGAATTACTGGAAGAGCAGGGGGCATCAAGGCCATTTCAATGTTATGTTTAAATAGGACAAAGGCCAGGTCAATAAATCAGTGCAGATATTTGTCGCCCTTTGCACAGGGGTACAGTCCCAATAAGCAAGATTCGGTGGTGGGGGTGAGAGAGTGGGATGACAATTCCACTACTACGGATGTGACCTCCTGCCATACCTGTGACAATAGTGTGCAAGCCCATACCATGTGTATGCAGTCCGCATTCGGTAGGGTTCAACAGGGACAAGGCATGGCATGACGTGTAGTGTCGGAAGTCAACAATGCATTCAATGCCTTTGATGTAGGTGTCTCCCCAGCGCCCCAAGTCTCGCGGACCACCCGTTGCACAATACAGTACATTAAAAACTGTCCAGCACTCAATCCGTATAACGCCACTATTTCTTGGAATGTATAGAGCTTCCCCTCATTATAGAGATCGCTCGCTTGTGAAATTGCGACCGCAGTCCATGGGGTCAGATCAATGTGTCTCAGAGACCTTCGTAGTAGCGGCAAATCCCAGGTGGGGATCTAAGGGGGAGTATGAAAAGAGTGAGCCCTTGGGATGTAAATATCGACACCAGCAACAGCGGGCCACTGTCATTTGTCGACATACTAGCACAGAGCGAATGATTTGGTCAGAGAGCCAAGAGTAGATGTTAATGTCCCTCAGTGTCGCACACACCAATAGAGATTCGGGATCAATCAGAAAACTCAACCAAGCCAAGAGCCATTGTAGTTGGGCCGCGGCATAATACAACTCCAAGTTGGGTGCTCCCAACCCGCCCTCAAGAAGCGTATGTTGCAGAACAGACAGCTCAACTGGGCGATGGTTTGTGCTCCAAATCAATTCGAGTAACAAACCATTAAGATCCCTGAAAAAGCTCTTGGGGAGCACAATGGGAAATGCCGCAAAATAGTAAAGCAAGCCGGGAAGTGTTATCATTTTGGAGATAACGACCCGACCCAGCGGAGATAATGGAAGTGAACACCAAAAAGAAAGAGAGTGTTGTATAGACCCTACAGCCTTCTCAAGATTGCCCTCCTTGAGATCACATTCAGAGTGGTATTTCGGTATATCGAGGTACCTGAAGGTGTAATAGCACCATTGCAGGTGCAAGTCTGGACGTAGCACATGATCCTCGGTCTGACACGCGCTAGAAGAAATAGGCCAGTTCACTCATAGGCCAGAAATCGTGCCATAGTTGTCTAAAATTTGCATCAGATCCGGCATGGATGAGTTCACATCCCACTGAAAAACTAGAGCATCATCTGCATATAATGAGATGACTTAGTGCACATCACTCTTGCCTATGTCCCATTCGACAGCATGCTGATGGAGCTGACAAGCCAGAGGCTCTATGGCGAGGGCAAAATTGAGAGGGGACAGGGGGCAGCTCTGTCGCATGCTTCTGAAGAAAGGGAATTTATAACTTATCTCATTTGAACACGTGCCTCAGGCTTGGCATTAACCTCATTTTGGTGAGGGGTGAGAATAAATATTCCCATCTTAGGGTATCGAAGCTTCCTCTATGTCTAGCGACACCGCAACCCTTACAGGAGCTCCCTCTGGTGTACTATACAAACAGAGACGTACATTCAGGAAAGTGCTGCGACCTGGGATAAACCCAGATTGATCTGGGTAGACCAGTAACTAGACCTGGGGAAGTAAGCGATTCACCAGAATATTGCCCAGAATCTTACAGTCTAAGTTGAGCAAGTATAAGGGGCGATATGCGCAAATGTCCAAAGGATCTCTGCCGGGCTTATTTATGATTCATCAGCTTCTCGGAAGGAGTAGAGGGACTGACTAGGGAGAAATTTATTGAAAACTGCATTACCTCCTGACTGCCCCAGGACAAACTATTGCCCTGCTTCATTCTAGAAAGAGCCTACAGGTCACTGACATAGCAACCCCCTACAAGTGGCCCAACATGCCCCCTAATCATGAGGGGTGGCTCCTCCCTTAGGGTGGAGGAACGTCACCCCACAAAAAAAATTCCTCAAGAGGTGGAATAATAAAATGGTAATAAAGTTCATTTATTCCCATTTTATTTTTCGAAACCCCGTTCCAAGTGTAGGCCAGCGTGGGGAGCGAGGCTTTCTGATTTCTGCTGCTCCCAGTCAAGCAGCAGCAGAAGGCAGAGATGGGCAGGGCAGTCTTGTGACGGCCTGCCAGACATGCTCATTTTAAACCTCTCTAACGCAGCTGTCTGTGACAGCTGGGTTGGTTACAGACAGTATAGGACTCCAGTGTCCCCGGGAGTGCCGAAGGAGACTGTTCCTTCCAATCCTGTTGCTTCTTTCCTTCTGCATGAGAGCAGTGTCATGATTGGTTACTGCAGTTTCCTGGGTCCCGCGTTGGAGCCTGCTTGTGTGCCTGGAGACGATCCGAGTGAGGAGGACATTGCCAGGAAGGTAAGGGGAATTAAAAATGTTGAACTTATTTTGTGCTTTTGTTTTTGTTCCCCGCTCCGGCACCCTCCTTACATGCCAGCCGCCACTGCTTATCACCAAAATATTAAATTACAGAAACAGAGATGCAATACTTAAGAGTGATAGAGTGATGGAAAATCTATTGGGCCCGATTCGCAGAATTAACTTAAGACAAAATCCTAAACTTACTACTTTTGGTATTCACTAGGCCTGGGCAAAAATTTCGTTCCGTTCGCGGAAATTGCGATAATTTGACATTTTTGCGTTCCGCGGAGAGCGCGAAAATGTCAAAAATTCCGTTTTCCGCAGCTTGGCGATAATTTGTTTCTTGCTCGCGCTGTAAAATGATACATTCTCGCGCGCGCGCGATCGCCTTACCTGAATCCCTGCGTTCGCCGACAAGTTTTCTTGATCCGGTCGCGTTCTCCATGAGATGTTGTATTGTTTTTAGCCATTTGCGCTGTCTCGCGACAGTTCGCGCCCGCAGTGACGTCATGCGTCGCGCGATCACGTCTTTCTTCTCGCGATCATGCACCGCGAGAACAACTCAAAACAAGATGGCCGCGCCCGCAAGCAACCACATGGGTAAGTTGGCGACCCGCAACCATGCAGAAAATCTTGCGAACATGCCGGAAAAAAACTTCCGCATCTTCGCGATATTTCTGCTTGTTTGCGATAATTTTAAACATTCTCGCGATAATTTGCGAAGGTTAATTCCGCAAATTCCGCCCACCCCTAGTATTCACACAATGCACTTAATGCACTTACTACTTTTGGTATTCACAGAATGCACTTACTACTTTTGGTATTCACAGAATGGATTTACGACTACTAACTATACGTCCGCACTCGGGCCGGAAATTCGGAGCTTCCGGCAGGGAGTCGGAGCTTCCGGCCCGGAGGCGGGGCTTCCGACCCGGAGGCGGGGCTTCCGGCCCGGAGGCGGGGCTTCTGGCCCGGAGGCGGGGCTTCCGGGCCGGAGGCGGGGCTTCTGGCCCGGAGGTGGGGATTCCGGCCAGTGGCGGAGATTTAGCCATGGCCAAAATCTCCACCTCCGGGCCAGAAGCTCCGCCTCCGTGCCGAAATTTCCGGCCCGAGTGCAGACGTAAAGTTAGTAGTCGTAAATCCATTCTGTGAATACCAAAAGTAGCAAGGGCATTCTGTGAATACCAAAAGTAGTAAGTGCATTCTGTGAATACCAAAAGTAGTAAGTTTAGGATTTTGTCTTAAGTTAATTCTGTGAATCGGGCCCATTGTTCCTAGACTACACTCGGGCTGTTCAACAAAAGAGAAAATCTTTTGATGCCATCAAGAAGCAAGCAATGAACTTGAAGACCCTGCTGATGTTTCTGGCCAGGCTTAAAGTCATCATGTGTCTTGTTCTTTCTTCTTTGACTAACCTGAAACAGCCTGGGACTGGATGGCGGAGAAAAAGGATTTAAAATGACACTTTAAATATCCGGCTGTGGAGAACTCCTGAGTGGGTAGGAGGGGAATGGAGGGCCTCCTGGCAGAGGAAAGCTGAGGACGAGGTGACACTTGCATTGACGCAAAGGATCACAAATAGGGATGTTGGAGCAGTATGACTCTCAGACTAACCTTGCTCTCTGTGGTAAGGTTGTGGCTAGGGCCTGATCACACGACCCTTCTCCACTCCAGAGGGCGAATGTCAAAAGGGCCCAGGCCCCAGGCTCAGATTGACCCACTAGATCATTGAAGCATTACATGAAACACTCTATACCTGGATATCCGGTTGTGCCACCACTTCACTCACTTAGTTCATCCACCCTTGTATTTTTAGTATTTCTTACATTTCTAGTAATGAGTTATCCTTAACTGCTGTAACAAGCAGGGGAGGTCTCATGTTTTCAGTAGTAGCCAGTTGCAGGTGTTAGATGTGACTAGTTAGAATAACAGATGCTTCTGTGGTAGAAGCATGGGGTGGGAGGTGGTTAGAGAAAGTTGGGATCCATACATCTGTTAGTTGTATGCTTTCCATTTTGGTCCTTTAGTCACAGTCATTCTTTGAAGTTGAAGATTTACAAACACCCCAGAATAAGATTTCCCCTAAAATACCATATGCCCTCAGTCCTCGTGTCAATAAATAGGGCAGACCCACCAACCTAATCATTATAGTCCATAGGACTTCATTTGAGTAATGTTGTGGAACAACAAACGTATCAATGATCACATTAAGAGGGGTGCAGTCCTCAAATTTGCTAAAATGGCATTTGCTGATAGCACTCCTCCTTCAACAAACTCACCTCCTTTGTTCACGCTGTTCATTTTTGGGAGATTAAGATAGAACAGAGTACTCCATGAATGACATGTTAAAAGGTCTAGGGTGCGGCAATACTGCTACATAAATCCCTTCCATTGGTGGCCATCCAAGTCACTTCCGATTTACAGGACAGATTCATACCAGTAGATGGTTGGATGGAAGGAAAGCACTACAGTTTTATCAGCATGTACATTCCCCAAGAGCATTCTAAGTACACTATAGATGACCTCAGAATGCTAGTATCTAAACTACCACGTATACCACTTATATTGAAGATTTCAATGCGTTCATGAATCCAACTGTCGATTTAGCAGGCACCAGAGATGCAAAACCAAGTGGTAGAGCAGTACTGGCATACTGAACAGCCTCCATAGGGCTGTGAGATGGTTGGTGTGTATGACACCACAGAACCAGAGAATATACCCATGTCTCGGCATTCCACAGAACTATGTCTAAAATTGCATCACCCTCCCCTAGTATGTATACAAACCCTCCCCAATATTCCTAAAAATTGGGACCGCAGCACAGGAGAGCACCCGCGGTACCAGCTCAAAGCATGGTATTTGAACTTTGCGAAATGCTTGCAATTCCTAGTCCAGGAATTGAAGGCATACTTTGAACATAGTGAAGACTTAATAGAATCCCCTAGGATATTATAGGGGGCAGGAAAACACTTCTGCATGATAGGGCAAAAGCTCATTTGAAAGGGGAGGAGTGGGAGAAAAATCATTTCATATCTATCTGGAGGCAAGAGTTCTTAGCCTTAAGCGAGAAAGCCTCATCAACCACAAAGAAGGGATCCAGTGGCAACTGGAGTCTGATAAGGCCTCCTTACGACAATACTACCTGGAAGAAGCCAGCCAATGGTGGGTGGCCTTGAGCAGATGGGCCTACAAAATGGGGCACAAGTCTAGGAAATGACTCTATTTGCTGGCATCCAAGAATGTTGCCTCCAGGGGTGATCCTTAGCATAATAGAGACAGATGGGACAAAAGCACACACTGCACTCTGTCTTTGCCTCTTACTACCAAATCCTCTACACACCACAAGCGATCTGTACATGAGAGATCACTTTCCACATCAGACAGAGATGAGTTTGAGCAACCCCCTCATGGAAAAAGAGCTAGAGGGAGCCATTAGCAACATGCATCTAGGCAAAACTCATGAACTTCACAGGTCCCCACTCAAATATCACAGAAAATTTTAATAGCTTCTCTGTCCTCCTCAGTACATCTATATCAGGAAGTCGCAGACACAGGCCAGTTCCAACCCGAAGATGACCTACCAATAGCAGTGGACATCCATAAGCCCAGAGTCACCCAATCTCCCTTATTAATAAGGAGATCAAAATCAGTAAGAGATTAAGGCACTTGATCACTAGGCCTGGGTGGAATCTAGCCGCGACCGCCCACACTGAGAAATTTCACCAGGAGAAGAACACGATTTCTTCTCGTGGGCGCTCACCAACTTAACGTTGCTGAACTGCTCAGAGAAAAAACTCCACTCTGCGTCACTCTGTGGAGCTTTGCGGAACACAGTGTGGAGTAGGCAAAACTCCATGAACTCCGCCGGTGGAGCGGAAGTCTTCGCCCACCCCGAGTGATCACCTCCCTGGTTCTCCCAGACCCTCCATCACAGCACCTTATATTGTATTGCTTTGGGTTGTCACGTCATCAAGATAGGCCTAGGTAAGAAACATCACCATTTACATGCGCACGATTTTTAAGATGCCTTCTCATTTAAACATGGTGACTATTGACATACATTTGGGTGCTTAATGATGCAGGATATCATTCTCTGAATCGGAATTGCTTACCTTTCTACCTTGTAACCACACTATCATGACACCTTAAACATTTGCTACAAGGGATAATGTTCACTACGCAAATGTCATTTATGGTATTGTTCAGTAGTGGAAAAAGCAATTAAACTAGAATAAAAATTTGCAGCCTGACTTAGGTTTCGACATGGATACATGGGTGCTGTTTATTATATATACAGGACCACTTGCTTGTCTAGATCAGAGGAGCACTCAGCTGACACTGCAAGGTCCCTGCATGCATACATTCCAGCTGTGCTGATTCCTATATACTGCAAAAGGCACACAATTGATGGACGGAATGCAGAACAAATCAAAACAGTCACCCCCAGTCAAGAGATCTGGGTTAAATCCATCCTTCTTTTGCTCACAATGCCACCCCAGTTTAGACCTGGCTGTATGCAAATCAGTCTTGACCCTGTGCCTCATGGGAACAGTCCAGCCCGAACTGCCAAGCCAGGTCCTCCCTGGATCAGAAACAAGCATCCTTGGACCGGTTTCGGGGTTTCACCCCTCTTCAGCCAGAATAGCTTGATTCCAGTGGCACAGTGAGCCCGGGACCCACGTCTGGGCATGCCTGGTGCACTTATGGCGAGAAAGCAAAAGACACACAATTAATGGACAGAATGCAGCACAAATCAAAACATTCACCCCCAGTCAAGAGATCTGCATTTATCACCCAGAGTTGGACGGGTATGTCCAGACGTGGGTCCCGTGCTCTCCATGCCACTGGAGTCAAGCTATCCTGGCTGATGAAGGCTGAAAGCCCAAAACCGGTCCTAGGCTTCTTGTTTCCAGTCCAGGGAGGACCTGGCCTGGCAGTTCGAACTGGACTGTTCCCATTGGGCGCAGGGTCAAGACTGATTTGCATATGGCTGGGTCCAAACTGGAATGGCATGGTGAGCGAAAAAACGATGGATTTAGGCCCAGATTTCTGTACTGGGGTGAATGTATGACATTGTTCTGCTTTCTGTCCATCAATTGTTCTTTTTACGATTCCTATTTACTGACATGAGGGATCCACCAAGACAGACAGACTGATGGCACTTGCCCGCAGGTAATGGGAAAGTTAGACCACCGGGCAGGGATTTGGCATATCACCCACCTTAGGCAAAACTAGGTTAGAGAGTGCTAGGTAGGAGTGCACTACACACAGTATTTATATTCCTGCATATATTCACGGCTTTAGCACAACGGTGGAATTGTTAATCTTCTTCACTATTCTCAGAATGCTAATTTCGCGACTCTGTTTCATTCTACTGTTTCCTTCTACTGATAATCGTAGCACACACATTTTATACATTAATCACAATCCATCAATAAGTATTGAAATGCCTTGCTGAGTATTTCTTGCATATTTCTTTGGGTATGCATGAGAGTCCAAATGAAAAGATTCTAGTTCTATTATCACAATTTCCTTGCTGAATTAGAGCTGTCAAGTTCTGAGGTTGCACACAAATCTGTTGCCCTGTAAGGGTAGGGGTACAGATGGTGAACTGTGGTCTAGCAGGACTATAGGTCAACGTATCCTGAAAGTGTGCACAGAATCAATCTGGCACAATCTTAACGTTTATGTTGTCTAACAA
This sequence comes from Triturus cristatus, assembly GCF_964204655.1. Taxonomy (NCBI): domain Eukaryota; kingdom Metazoa; phylum Chordata; class Amphibia; order Caudata; family Salamandridae; genus Triturus; species Triturus cristatus. The sequence continues at coordinate 267,482,464 of NC_140581.1, forward strand.
AAGCACAGTTTTACTGGAGAGGTAAAAGCCATACAACGGGGGAATGGTGTCCTCATGCTGATAGGCTTTAAAAACATTTGATTCCCTTGATTTGTCTTTCCTCTTTTGAATACTGACACTGATCAGATTTTGCCCCTGCTTCTTATCCCTTAGTTAAATACTGTATGCCCAGCTTTGGTTCTAAGTGAAGGTGAATGGCTCCCTATCACCCAATTTCCAATTCATTGAGGAACCAGACAGGGCTGTCACTTGCCTGTGCTCCTTTTCACTTTGGCAATGGAACTACTAGTGACATGGGTCAGATGAAATGCCCAGCGTGAGGATTTCAATGGAAAGGTAACCTTGTGGACTGCATTGCACATTATTCAGACAAAATGCTTCTGTTTTTGGGGTGCACCCACAAACAGAACCTCGATTGTTTAAGATGTTAGAGATATATGTAAAGGCCTCTAGCCTGCTGGCTAATTGGACAAAATCGCTTCTTATTCCCAACAGAGGTGGCAGCATTGCAAACAAGCTTTAGGATTCCTGGACTCAGTTACAAATACCATGGCATACTCAAAGCAATAGAACTTGGGCTCACATAGAGCTTAAATCTCACCCCATTCTTCACCCAAACACTTACTAAAAGATTTGACCAAATGGGCAAATCTTCCACTCACTATACTGTGGAAATATGGATTTTTATGATCAGTTATGTCCCCTATCTTGGACCCCAACGGTTTCATGTATAAATCACAAATACATGTATGTTCCCTCCAGTTCCAGTTATGAAGACGCAAACACATGTGCGTCCACCGTCAACATGTCCTCTTTCAGATCCGCCGTGAATGGGCCGGATATTCTATTCCTAAGTATGAAAGGCCACCGACTTTATTTGGTTCATTTATCCCATTTCACAGTCCAGGCGAATAGGCCCTGATTCTGCCATTAAGCCTTTTCCTGCTTTCTGCCTCTGAAAGCTCCAGTCTGAGCTCGCATCTGTACCCATGAACTTTGTCCTACTCCCTGCGCGGCTAACGGTGCCTGACTCGATCTGTCTGCTTGTCAAAAACTGTATTTCACCTTCAAGATTATCTGCTCTGCTCCGCTCCTCATCCAATGCATTCCTGTCTAGCAGTTTAAGTAAACATTCTTTCAGCTACCGAGCAAAAGGCCCGGCTTCTCTGTCTTTATGCAAGTAATTCATAGCCCTGTTACCATGGAATATTCCTACCCCCTCGCATCTAGTGTAGACACTTAGACGCTTGTACACGCACTAACAGTCAGCATAGTCAGTATAGAATAAGATTCTATCCTAAGAGACCTCTCTTTTTGGATAACACAGTTCTTTAAACATAGGATGTTAGATATGATTTGGGATTAGGTTGACATAACCCCAGACTTCTGTCTCCACATGTAGAGCTAAATGTCAAGTCCCCTTCACCCCCTAGTTGCACGTCAATCACACGTCATGCTGCTGCGCGCGCATCTCTGCCAAGTATTTCTGCTGACATTGCGAAATTCTTTCATGGAACCACCCATTTATGACATCATATCCAATGACGTTCTTTAAGTTACGCCCAGTTACACCTATTTTAGTTACGCATGTATGTTCTTATCTTTGTTATCAGCTGTTACGCCTCCTGCATCTGTTTCACTGTAATGCCTATTGTATAAAAATGATTACTTGTCAATAAAGTTTGTCCTTCACTTCCTGAACCTTCGTGGTGATGGAATATGGAGTCCATCAATTCGAATTGATTTTGGAATAAAGCCCGTTCCGAACCTCTAATACCACGGATTCTGCCTCTTATTTTACTGAGCTATTATTATAGATTTTCTGCATCAAATTAAGTCCCGGTAATTAAATTATTTACCACATAAATGGCGCCCGAATAGGGACACTTTCTCATCTCACGCGCCGGAGGTGCGTTGCAGGCCCGGTCTCCTGTCACAGCTGGACGGACAACAACGCGTACCCACAGGATTTCCTGTATCTCCCTCCTGCCGAGCGGGGGTAACTGAGGCTGCGATCAACACCCAGACGAGGCGGTGAGAAGTGCGAAGTATCCCGACCAGAGCCTAGCTGAGAGAGCAAGATCCGAGGTATACAGAGGCCCACCAGGTTCCGAAGTTTCGAGTCGAGTCCAGTCCGGTTCGAGTCCAGTTCAGTTCAGTTCCGAGGCCTTCCGTTCCGAGCTACCCGGTGAGTACCATTGTCGGGGAGGCGTTCTGACGTGCACATAGGTTGTGCCGGTCAAGACGGGTTTGGGTACACAAATCCGGTCTGCACTGTTTCAGCAGTGTATCTGTACTGTTTAGCAGTATATCAAGTATGTCTAGTATATAATCCAGAATTACCTAGTTAGTGCCGAGTATCATGTTTAAGTGACTAGTTCCTTAAATGGCCATCATTGTTGTTCATTAAATGTTAAGTGTTAAAATGTTTTAAATCCGTTCTGCATATTGTGGTGTGAATGACTGTTCAGTATTGTGTTTTGTTGTATTAAACGTGTTCAGAATTAGGTATCAGATCAGACCAGTTCTCAAAAATGCCGCTCTTTTCGAAATTAAGACAGATCAAAACTAGAAAAGGGGTACTCGAAGAAGCTGTTCCCATTCCTCCTAGGGACACTCCAGGGTACTTCATGTATCATAAACATGGCCTAGACGCCATATTATTTCTTGATTTATGGGTAGACTACACCAAGGAACTACCAGAAAGTCAGAGGTGGCCCGCAGCTGGGACCTGGGATGCAGATTGCATCGTGAAAGTAGAGGAAGAATTATGGAAAAAGAAAGCTAGACAATCACAGAAAGATGCCATTGAATTATGGCGTAAAGAATCGTATAGACGTACAGAAAAAGCACGTAGACAGGAAGAGAAGAGTAAGGAGAATTCAAATAACGTTCGAGAAAATCTATTAATTGAAGAAGGTACTCGAGTAAAATCAGAACAAGTAGACAGACAACGAAATACCCTTATGAATGGTATGTATCCTCTTCTGGCCGAAGGATTACCTAAGGCTACTCCAGAGATACCAAAAGACTTGCCACCCCCATTGTTCCCGATAAAAGTACATCCTAAAGGGCATCCCAGAACCGCAGAAGATGTTTTTCTTTCCTCTTATTTAGACGACGCAGCTCACTGCCCATAAAAGAAAGAACGACGTATTATATGGATAGACAGAATCCCTTACGCGAAGTGCACCCGATAAAAGGTGATGACAATCAGTTTAAACGTGTGTTTGTATACACACCCATATCTAAAATAGAACTATTAGAAATGAAGAAAGTGGTACCCAATCATGACAAAGACCCAGCGGGTTTCCACCGTGAAATTAAAGACATGTTGCTCATGGGAGAATATACCTATCCCGACATTATGACAATATTGAAGGTATTAATGCCTGCGGGCATTTACGAAAAACTCAAGGAAAAGGATTGGGAGGTGGGAGACCAGAAGATAGATTGGACAGCATTAGAAAACGAAGAAACAGCTCGAGGTCCAGGTTCAGGGCTTGGGGAAAAGACCAAAACACTACCAGGTTTACTAGTACAGGTACTGCCACGTCTATTAACTACGAAAAAGGAAGACTGGGGTGCAATCTCAGCCTGTAAACAAAAGCACGATGAGGACACTAGTGATTTCTATGCCCGATTCGAAAAATGTTTTGGTATAAATAGTGGAATAAAAGCAAGTAGCGAATCGTATCCACATCTGTTTGTGACAAAATTAGTTGAAAATTCCTTGCCCCAAGTTAAGAATAGAGTATTGAAATTCGAGAGTACCTGGCAAGGTAACACTCCGTCACAAATGTTACAAATGCTACAGTACCATCACAATAGAATTAGAGAAGAACAAGAACATGAACAAAGACGCATGAAAGACACGAAAATGAAAATGCTAGTTTCTCAGACAGTTCCAGCTGACGGTCATAAAAAGGGTATGACACAGTCCAGTGTTTCAACCGGTCCTGTAAAAGGGACATGCAACTATTGTAAACAGCCAGGCCATTATGTACACGATTGCCCAGTTTTAAAACATAATATCGCCACAGGTAATACAAAAGAAAGACCACGGCCACTTAGACAGGATCAGAACCAACAAGGAGTTCCGCAGCAGGCACAATCCATGCCAGCTCCGCAACCATCTATGACAGCTCCACCATCGCAGCCTATTGCTGCCACACAAACAACGACACGACAGATGTACCAGACCGCACAGTATGATTATCCTGATTATCAACGATACTCATGAAACAGCCTAGAGAGGGAAGTTGGCTTACCCCTTATTGAGGTCCCTGTAGATCAAGAAGGACCTTATGTACACAGTGAACTATTAGGCCAGGATAGAAAATTTTTGCTTGATACAGGGGCAAGCCGAACAACGATAAAACGAAGTGAAGTTCCAGGGGCACCCCTCTCAGGCTCACAGAATATTTCCCTTGGCTTTTCAGGAAAACCTATCGTTAATGAAGTATCACAGCCTCTTCCCCTTACGATTGGTCCCTTGACACGAACTACAGATTTATTGCTTACTAAATCATGTCCAGAAAACCTGTTAGGTATAAAAACTTTGAAAGCTCTAGGAGCTATAATATGTTGTTCTCCGGAAGGAGTAAGATTGTTTCTACGTGATTTCAAAGGGCACTATGTGTCCCGAGACATGGATCACCGACTGCAGAATTTACCCACACATTTATGGGCACAAGGCCCTACAGATGTTGGTTGCATGAACATTACACCATATCGAGTCACACTAAAGGCAGGAGTGGTACTACCACGAATGCGAGAATACAAGTTACCCCCAGATGCTGTAGTGGCTTTACTGCAAATCATTGACGAACTTATTACCCAAGGAGTGGTTGTGGAAACCGACTCCAATATATGTAATTCCCCGATAATCCCGATTCTTAAACGAACTGATCCAAAAGCCCCGCCAGTATATCGATTGGTTATTGATCTGCGCGAATTAAATAAATGTATTGTACCACAATACCCCGTAGTTCCAGACATTTCTTCATTACTGACAGCCATTGATTCCGAAGCAACATTCTTTACTGTAATTGATCTCAAGAATGCCTTTTTCAGCGTCCCAATAGATCAGGAAAGCCAATACTTGTTCGGATTTAGTTTAAATGGACGAAGCTTTAAATTCACACGCGCACCTCAAGGATTCACAGAAAGCCCCAGCATCTATAGCCAAGCACTGAAACGAGAACTTGACAGTATCCACATGCCAGTCAACACTGCCCTGCTTCAATATGTCGATGATCTGCTGATCACCGCTAGAAGCGAACCTGAAAGTGAAAAAGCCTCACTGACGGTTTTACAATTCTTGGCCGGAAAGGGGCACAAGGTGTCCCCTTCTAAGCTGCAATTCTGTGTCCAGCGAGTTGTTTACCTTGGTCACTCGCTGTCCAAGGAGGGAAGGCAGCTTACACCCGATCGCATCCAGTTAATTGCTAACATGCCAATACCCAAGACACAAAAGGATGTGCGGGCTTTTATAGGCCTCACTTCATATTGTAGGCAGTGGATCCCTCAGTATGCATTTCTAACAAAACCACTCATTCAGTTGACAACACAGGAGGCAGCCACATCGACTGTCCTCCCTTGGACTCAGGAACATACACAAGCTTTTGAAAGCCTAAAGAAAGCTTTATGTCAAGCACCCGTTTTAGCAACACCATGTTACAGTAAACAGTTTACACTCTTTGTTACAGAACGCGAAGGTACTGCTTTGTCAGTACTCACACAGGAACAAGCAGGATCACACAAACCATGTGCTTATTTTTCTAGTACATTAGATCCCGTAGCTCAGGCTCTGCCTGCGTGCCTGAAATCAGTGGCAGCGACAGCTTTAGCAATCAGACAAAGCGATGCCATAGTATTAGGACATCAATTGACAGTACAAGTACCACACGCAGTAGAGGTTCTCTTGAACCGAACGCAAACACAACACTTGACCATAGCAAGACTCACTGGTTACGAACTAACATTGTTTCAGCCACACATAGAAATCAGACGTTGTAGTACATTGAATCCTGCCACACTGTTACCCGTAAACGGAACAGACCCACTAGCACATGATTGTATTGAAGTTATTACTATCACGACGAAACCTAGACAAGACTTGACAGACGTCCCATTGTCAGACCCAGACCTGACGTTGTATGTAGATGGTTCATGTATGAGAACAAGTACAGGAGAGCTAGTGGCCGCGTATGCAGTCACAACAGACACTGAAGTCATTGAAACAAATCGTATTAATACCTTGTCAGCTCAAGCAGCAGAGCTCACCGCTCTGACACAAGCCTGTATTCAAGCCACAAATAAGAAAGTCAACATATACACTGATTCACGTTATGCATTCGGAGTTGTACATGACTTCGGCGTGCTGTGGCGAGAGAGAGGTTATTTAACTTCTCACGGTGCCCACATTCAGCACGGACCCCTCATTCATGCCCTATTAGATGCAATACATCTACCCGCTGCAATATCAATTATGAAATGTAAAGCTCATACGAAAGTTACTGATATCATTTCCCAAGGCAATGATCTAGCTGACAAAACAGCTAAACAGACTGCTCAAACTCACACATCTGACATGACAAAGACAATAGTTCCGACACCAACACATTGCATGATGGTTAAGGATCCCGCTCTTGACGTAATTGACATACAGACACATGCTACACCAGACGAAATAAAGAAATGGACTGAATTAGGAGGGATCCAAACGGATCAAGGATGGATGACGAAGGAAAAATCTGTATGGTTTCTTCCCGACTCAATGGTCCAAGTTATCATAAATACAATACATAGTCCTGCCCACTTAGGAGAAAAAGCTATGCTAGACAGCATTCAACACATTTGGTTCAACAAACATTTACGAGCAGCAGCTAAACAAAAAGTCCGTACCTGTATGATCTGTTGTCAGTTTAACCCAGGTAAAAGCATTCCCGTAGAACAAGGTGGATTTCAGCCTCCTGATCACCCTTTTGAAGTCCTCCAGATGGATTATATCCAGATGGAACAATGTCGAGGATTCAAATACGTTCTTGTAGTTGTTTGTGCTCTTTCCCGTTGGACAGAAGCATACCCGGTTTCAGATTACACTGCCCCGACTACTGCCAAACAGTTAGTTCGAGAATTCTTCCCACGGTACGGTTTACCACGTGCTGTCTACTCAGATAACGGCCAGCCGTTCTCATCCGAACTAATGAAACACGTTTCACTTTTGTTAGGTTATCAATGGAGATTTCATTGTGTCCGACACCCCGAGGCAGCAGGTCTCGTGGAACGACATAATCAAACTCTGAAAATTAGATTGTCCAAAATATGTAGAGAGAAAGGTGTCGACTGGATAGTAGCCTTACCAGTTGCACTCTTTTATATGAGAATGGTAGCACATTCTCGAACAGGGCTATCCCCTTATGAGGTGATCTTCGGTAGACCACCAAATATGTGGGGGACGCCTATACCACGCAAAATAACTGATGTAGACTGTAATATGCTGACAGATTACCTAGCTTCCTTGATGTCTGCACTACAATCTTGTCGTTCACAGGTAGCTGCAGCCTTTCCCGACAACACCGAGGTGAAACCCCATGACGTAATTCCCAGGGACCTGGTGTTAGTGAGGAACTTTGATCGGAAGTCTCAGCTGGATCCTAGGTGGAAATCGCCTCAACTCGTACTGTTAACCACGAGGACAGCCGTGAAGATCGAAGGTCGAAAAGGCTGGATACATTCAAGTCATATCAAGAAATTTCATGGACTACCATCCGATATAGAGACTAAACCCTGTATTTCCTCAAAGACAGACTCAAAGCTCCCCTTGGTTGAGCAAACGAGCTCAGAACTATATAGACTAAAATTAAGGTCCAGACAGTCAGACAATTTGATTGTTTAAGTCCTCTCCAAGGTGAATCGGTTGAATTTGTCTCTGACATGTATCCTCTGGACCGGAATAGAGAAGGAGATAATCAAATCCAGTTGAAAAAACATGCGTACTGTAAATCACTGCGTAGTCATTGTACAGTGACGTTATTAATTTTGTTTTTCTTATGTCTTTTATTAATCGCTGCAAGTATATTGTTGCACATATATTATCCTATTTCTAAACATGTTTACAATGTTACTGCTGAACATTCTTTTAGTGAATTACCCCCGCATGAGTTGTCCTATAGATTTGCGCTGCGCAATAACACTTTTATTAGTATGTTACATCATTCCCATCAGGCTAGCAATGCTACAAATTGTTGGATATGTGGCCGACTCCCTCCCTATCAGAACTATAAGGGAATTCTGCCTCTCTTTCCATATCCGTTTACACACAATGGCTCCTGTGGAGCATGGCTTAGTTTAATTAATTCCCTAGATTCGAATTCCGCGGTTTATCAAGACAACTGGGTATGGGGAAACCTGAACTTAGTCTTGCTTAAAGTCTGTTACCCTAACAAGGGGGGACTTCCCAAAAGAACAGGAACTGATCTAGAAAATGAAGTATATGGATTAGGTAATTTCACGCTTAATCTCATGATCCTGAATGTCGAATCCGAAGTTGCACCAATTTTGCCCGCTATGTCAGTATTTCCAGTTAAAGGTGAATTGTGTATAAGAAAGAATGGCTCAATACACATGGGCCATAGTAAATGCATCACTGTAATAGAATTCAGTGATCAAGGCAAATCTACATTTAGAGCTTCTCGCCATTCCTACTTTGTATGTGGTCAGACTGCATATATACGTCTGCCTCTAGATTGGGATGGTACCTGTTACATCGGATTCCTTTTGCCACCTGTTTTCTTAGCTCCTCCTGATTATCATAGAAATATTCATTTAGTACACAATAGACAGCAGAGAGATCTCCCAATAGTCGACTACACTGAAACAGCATGGGAAAAATACACAGATTTCAATAAAGGTCTCTTTCCCTATATAGGTACAGTCACTAATAGTAAGCTGATACGTAGATTAACCAGAACCCTTGAAGCAGTAGTAAACGAAACTATTTCCGCCTTAGGCAATTTAACAGAAGAGCAGTCTGCTATGCGGATTGTTGTGCTTCAAAATCGTCTTGTCCTTGACGTCATTCTGGCCGATAGGGGCGGAGCTTGTAGGGTCATCGGATCAAGTTGTTGCATTTTCATACCAGAAAATTCGCCGTTAGTATATAAAGCCATAACTCGCCTTCATAAGATTGTAAGCCAGATACACCAGAATCCAGGCACCTGGACTTGGTCCGGTTGGTTTTGGAGTGTATTATCTACCTTTGGATGGAGGGTCCTATCCTTCCTAGGTATTGGCTTTCTCATACTATTCAGTTGCTGCTTATGCCTACAATGTGGACCAGCGATTTGTGGTCTGTGTGCCACATCGTGTATTCCACCACCAAGATTTCATTCATCCCGGAAGAAGAAAGAAGAACAAATGATGCTATATGAACAAATCAACGGATTGATGAAGATTGATATCTCTTAAGGGCAAGTAGGGGACAAGGAGGGAATGTGGAAATATGGATTTTTATGATCAGTTATGTCCCCTATCTTGGACCCCAACGGTTTCATGTATAAATCACAAATACATGTATGTTCCCTCCAGTTCCAGTTATGAAGACGCAAACACATGTGCGTCCACCGTCAACATGTCCTCTTTCAGATCCGCCGTGAATGGGCCGGATAGTCTATTCCTAAGTATGAAAGGCCACCGACTTTATTTGGTTCATTTATCCTATTTCACAGTCCAGGCGAATAGGCCCTGATTCTGCCATTAAGCCTTTTCCTGCTTTCTGCCTCTGAAAGCTCCAGTCTGAGCTCGCATCTGTACCCATGAACTTTGTCCTACTCCCTGCGCGGCTAACGGTGCCTGACTCGATCTGTCTGCTTGCCAAAAACTGTATTTCACCTTCAAGATTATCTGCTCTGCTCCGCTCCTCATCCAATGCATTCCTGTCTAGCAGTTTAAGTAAACATTCTTTCAGCTACCGAGCAAAAGGCCCGGCTTCTCTGTCTTTATGCAAGTAATTCATAGCCCTGTTACCATGGAATATTCCTACCCCCTCGCATCTAGTGTAGACACTTAGACGCTTGTACACGCACTAACAGTCAGCATAGTCAGTATAGAATAAGATTCTATCCTAAGAGACCTCTCTTTTTGGATAACACAGTTCTTTAAACATAGGATGTTAGATATGATTTGGGATTATGTTGACATAACCCCAGACTTCTGTCTCCACATGTAGAGCTAAATGTCAAGTCCCCTTCACCCCCTAGTTGCACGTCAATCACACGTCATGCTGCTGCGCGCGCATCTCTGCCAAGTATTTCTGCTGACATTGCGAAATTCTTTCATGGAACCACCCATTTATGACATCATATCCAATGACGTTCTTTAAGTTACGCCCAGTTACACCTATTTTAGTTACGCATGTATGTTCTTATCTTTGTTATCAGCTGTTACGCCTCCTGCATCTGTTTCACTGTAATGCCTATTGTATAAAAATGATTACTTGTCAATAAAGTTTGTCCTTCACTTCCTGAACCTTCGTGGTGATGGAATATGGAGTCCATCAATTCGAATTGATTTTGGAATAAAGCCCGTTCCGAACCTCTAATACCACGGATTCTGCCTCTTATTTTACTGAGCTATTATTATAGATTTTCTGCATCAAATTAAGTCCCGGTAATTAAATTATTTACCACAATACTAGGGAAAGAAGCCCCTTTAAAATGTTGGTTCTACCAAGAATTGTCTATATAATATTCTGCACATCATTTCCCTGGTAATTACTGGAAGCTGGTTCATGAAGCTATAAGTCAAACCTCGCACCTTAATGCAGGTAAATCAGCCCTCAAATTGGATATGATAATTAAACCCAATCCACTTACGATGAGGGTATCATCACGGCAAATCCCCAGAGCTCTAATACTGGGCCTCGCAAACCCTGGCCCTGAATGACTGTCTGTACTGTGACTTGTCGGTCCAGCATTTTGCACAGAAATCTCCCTAATTCGGAACAAGAACATACTGGGGTTAAAGTGTGGAGATCCTTTTTAGATCCTTTTTTTGCATTCACTTCCTGAAGTAAATTAGGAAGTATCTCAAACTGGGGATTGGCTCTCCATTGATAAAATTGGATTAAAAGACTATGCTGGACACTCCTCTCTAGCTGCCCGCTAGATTCTCGTCAGCACCTGTCTGGAGGGCTTTTCCAATGGTATCTCATTGGAATCTCCAGACTGGGGTATATCTGGAAGGGAACGCCCATAAAAGACTTCCAGACTCTGGAAGTCAAATTTGACCCCAAAAGAACAGTTTTATAAACACCTACAATGCCTACATACACTGTCCCTCTACCACAATTTCTTGACTAATCCATCTGAAGATAGCCAGCTAGAAGCAAAAATCACACACAAAAGCAGGGTTTCACACATATACAAGTTCTTAATTCTAAACGCCTGAGTTTTTCAAGGCTCCCAAAGAACATTGGGTAACCTGGATGGGCCCCCTGGATAAAAGTGATTGGAGAGATAGCTAAAATGGCCCCACATGAGCATGCTATTCCATCAAGGTTGTACTTCATACAACTAAATGACTTGCATGACTCATAGTTTACCCCTAGGAAGCTATGGAGGGCTGGTAAGGTATTGCAATGATGCCAACAGCTCTTTTTTTCACATGATTAGAAAATAGGTTGTCCCCGCACCATTTAGGTTCAAGCTATTTACTATGATTTTTCCAGAGTTATAAGAAGGCCTATAGACCTTTCCCTCTGAGTTGCTACATTAGGAGTTTTAGAAAGCAAGTGCCACTTAAAAGGAGACTGAAAGCTCGTGGGCATGGCGTCCATGATTGCCAAGAGAGACATTGCCCGTTTTGAAAATCACTAGACACTACTCATGTTGCTGCATGGATGAAAGCAAGGGGCAACTACATAAAGACAGAAGATTGTATTTGCAAGGCTAGAGGATGCCTACACAATATCACAAGACATGGGAGAAATGTTGTAAATATTATGGGCTAATAAACAGATAAAATGCTTTGACAGTTTCTGCACTGATGTCTTAGATGAACAGCTTTATCGAAATTGCACTGTGTACCTTTTAACCATTAATGTTGTGTTGTTACAAATCAATTATTGTGCTCAGGGCTCTGCTAACTAAGCCCAGGGCCAGTGTTTAAAAGGTATATGGTAATTAATTACTGCTGGTACTGACAACCTACCTCTAAGGCCCTAATATATGGTATGGCATATAGGTTTAGAGCCCAATTTTAGAAAACAGCCCTACCTTTCAGGCTGCTTTTTAAATAAAACTATGACCAAAGTCCTTAAATGACCTTATTTTTACATAAACATCACCCTTAAGGTCTACCCTAGGTGCTTCAAGGGTATGGTGCCATGTTAGAATATGCAGGGACATTATAAAAGATGTTTTATATTCCCTGCCAATTTTTGTTCTTGTTTTTCTCTATTGTAGTATGTTGATAAAGTCTATCTTTTGACGGGAGTGAGCTAAAAAAAATAGTTTACAGTATGAAAATAATAGTTGCAATAAATCCAGCAACTTGTCAAGGTTGGAATTATCAGACCTATTGCAGGAAAGTACTTTTAGAACTGCTTTCTTAAAGTTACCTAACATCAGCTCTGTATTAGCCTCTTTTGATTGACCAGTATTTGACAGGCTGAGCCAAGCTGCCTTAGTGAGGTGTGAAGCGGCCTGTGCGGAGACAAATGAGGCATCTGATGAGAGGAGATCTGCTGCCAGGAAGGGAGCTGGTTAGCCAATCTGGTCTTCCAATGAGGAAAGACACTTAAGACAGGATCCAGGCCCATCCCCACTTCCTGCACCCCGAGCCAGATGGTTGCCCCTGTAATTGAATTAGGAGAGGGGCTGGAAGGGGAGCGCTAAGGAAAGATAGCCTGATCTGTGGGTTGGCTTAGCCAGACCTGAACCTCCAGGAGAGAATTTCTCAATTTTGGATTTTTATGAACAGTGCTTTCTGGGACAAGAAAAGGCCACACTTCCGAAAAAGTGGTGATCACAGTGTAGCACTCTGTACCCCATTGGCCAGGGTTCCCCCCTTATTGCCAGCCCAGTAACCTGTTTAACTATGGGAGAGCTGCTCAGCAACTCAGATCCTTGTCTGGAAACAAGAAGAAGAAGAAAGACTGCCCTTCTGAACACCTAGTATGAATCAAAGAGGACTGCCCTCATCAGGACTGTACCTGCTGCACACACTGGGCTTCACAAAAGGAGACTTTGCCTGGCTTAAAAGTTTGAGGAGTAGACTCCCTCAAAGCAACTGGTACAAAATAGCTTCAAAATAAACTCCTGCATCAATTCCACCAAAAAAAGCCCAGCTGACCAGCTTCCAGTGGACTTATAAGGATTTGTTCAGGTGTATTGTGGGAATTGAAGTCTCAACTCTTCAAGGAGCAACTCCGAGCTGGAACCTTGGCTGGTGTTGTGGACACTGCAGGACCCTAAAAGAGCCTCCTGGAAGAAGATCCAGAAGTGTGAGATTGTTTTGCACATTTTTGGAAAAAACCTTCATAAATTGCCCAACCCTTCATTTAGAGACAAGTTGGCAACATCAAGCCTCTAAATCCAGATTTGCCCTACTGAAAGCTCCAAGGCTCTTTGCCATCAGCAATGAGACCAAGACCTCCAGGAATCTACGAGGCATCACATGGAAGCAAGCCACCGCCTTCGAACTGCAGCCAGGGCTGACTAGCAGAAAAAGCTCCAAAAAGTGTCTAAGTCAGAAGGTATAAACTTGACCGGGCCCTACCACTCATTGTATCATACTCGCACATAGCGGTTGGCCTGAAACTTTGACTTTGTCCAGTCAAGCACGACCAGATGTCCTTGGTTGGAGCTTTTGGCTTTTAGGCACTAGACAGCATATTTTTACATTTACTCTTTAAAAATTAATATCTCAGTTTTCATCAGGCTGTGCTTCTCACTGAGTGGGCACTGTAATGCCCAGAGTGCCCCAAAATGGAACTGTTTACCGTAGATCTTTTTATGATCTATGTGAATCTCATGGCATGAGATGGTGCCCCTTTTAGCAAGGTGTGTAGCAAGGAAACGGACAAAGAACAGCAACAAAGATACCCTTTTGGAGACAACACAAAAATCTCCTTTGGAGAAAACTATATGTGTGGCAACTTCCACACCCATTTCTTTTTATATTCAAGATTTCTATTGGCATTTTTTTGAGAAAATAAAAAATACAAACAGAGGCAACATCGAAATGCAGAAATAGTCAGTTACATAGGCTGAAGCAAGTAAGCAACATACATACATTAGAGATGATATGCGGATTCCATGTGAGCATAAGATAAGCAAATGCCCGAGCTCCGCCTCATTACACAAAATAGGAAAAAGACCTTAAGTTAAAAATAAAATTAAAATAAAATTAACGGTAGCAAGGGAAGTGAGAGTAGAGAGACCCTCTTGCCAAACTTCAACCTGGTGATATTATATCAGCCAACTAGTAAAGAAGGTGTATCGAAAAGTGTAACACCTACACAGGACATTATAGTATCACCTATCGAGTACTCACATTACAGCATGGTTAATACATGTTCACATAAAAATTGTAATACCTATTTGGTAAATTTCTAACACAGTAAAACAAATCATTAATCAGATATGGGGTGTCTTTAATACTGGCAATTTTAATTTACCAAAACCCCTCTTCGGGTGTTAAAAGAGCAAAAAACTTGAGATATGAATTAATCCACATGAGACCAAAGCAGGGAGGACCTGGCCTGGCAGTTCGGGCTGGACTGTTTTGATTGGAGCAGGATCAAGGCTGAGTTGCATATGGCTGGGTCTATACTGAGGTGGCATGGTGAACGTAAAATGATGGATAGGGGTGCGGGACCAGGTGATTGCCAGTGGCTGAGATTAATTCAAGCATTCCACCAATCACCTTGTTATTGTTGCAGTTGCTGCCCTAAGTATGATGGGTATTCTCAGATGTGGGTCCCAAGCCAATGGAATCAAGCTATATCTTTCTGATGAGCCCATAATAAGGGCGAAGCCGGTCCTGTATTGCTTGTTTTCTGGTTCTGGGAGAACCTGGCCTGGCAGTTGGGGCTGGACTGTTCCGATTGGAGCAGGGTCAAGGCTGAATTGCGTATGGCTGGGTTCAAACTGAAGTGGCATTGTTGGTGAAAAACGATGGCTAGAGATGCAGCCCGAGCAATTGCCAGTAGCAATTGCCAGTAGCAGGAGATTCATTCACGCATTCCATCCTTCACCTTGTTGTTGTTGAACTTTATATCAGTGGCATTTTCAAAATTGTAATGTGATATCCCGCTTTACCAGAAGATGGGATTTTGTATTACAATTCCAAAGAAACCAAACATAACCTGGTTCCCTCTTCCCATTTGGAAGTTACAACTTATTTAAAAAACATGAATTTTGAAGTTTTTCACTACCAGGACATGTAAAACGTAAAAGTACATGTCTAACTTTTTTACTAAACTGCACGCTGGCCTATTGGATGTCCAAGGCCCACCCTAGGGGTGACTTATATGTATTAAAAAAGAATGGCTGGGCCTAGCAAAAGGTTTCTTTTGTCAGGTCAATATGGCAGTTTAAAACTGCCGACACAGGCAGCAATGGCAGGCCTGAGACATGGTTAATGGGATACTTAAGAGGATGGCAAACTCAGTTCTACAGGCCCACTAGTAGCCTAATTTACAGGCAGTGCCACTTTACTAGGGACATACAAGAACATTAAATTGGCCAATTAGGTGTAAGCCAATTCTGCCATGTTTAAGAAGAGATCACAAGTACTTTAGCACTGGTTAGCAGTGGTAAAGTGAGCAGAGGCTGAAAAGTCAACAGAAAAAAGGGTTCAGAAAACAGGAGGCTGAACACAAAATGTTTTGGGATGACCCTGCAGAAAGGGCAAGTCCAACAGTGGAACACATACAATTGTGATGTAAGGTGTAGTGTGCACCCTGGCAAAGTCCACTACAAAGGGAGCTCTGAAGTGGCACTTTGTTGCACAGCACGGTGATGGGAGATGGAATGGGACAGGTGTTTCTGCAATGCAACTAGAGAAAGGGAGGTGACAGGGCCCCCCTGAAGCACCGCATGACATGCAGCAGCATCTGCACTAGCGTTACTACGAGTCACATCAGATTGTTCAATTGTGTGGGCAGGACAGCGAACCCCTGCAATTCCAGCAGGAAGGTGGACACCATCACACAGAGCCTTGACAAGGACGGTATGAGAAATTGTAGAGCCAGAAGTCATGAGAAACCCTCTCACGTTCCGTAACTGAGCAGTATCATGGCAAACATTAAAAGCATAACGAGAGCCAGTGTAACCAGTGACACGCATTGCTGCTACCAACTGGCTCCCGAGTGAGAGCAACCAACTCAGCAACCTGAGCGCTATGAGCTTGTTGGTGGGCGGCAGCCTCTAGCACAGTGGATTGTGAACACTCAGCATAGTCAATGCATAAAAGCTCTAACTCATCCTGCAAAGCAGAGCCATCGGTGTAAAGAATAGAATCTGTATTAGGCAGGGGTGTGTCAAGAAGGTCTGGATACGGGGTGGTGGTAATGGCCACAAGTTGGGTTCAGTAATTATGCTCACCATCCTCCACAGTGGGGAGAAGAGTTGCAGGGTTGAGAGTGGTATACAACACCTCAGCAGCATGAGATTTTTGTCTCCAAGAACAGCCTGTTTGTTATGTGTTTGGCACTGGACCGAGAGATGCCGCTTACTGGAGCGAAGAATCAGTGCAGCCACTGTATGTGGGACTATGAGTGCCAGCGGCTGGCCCAGGACTGTACCTGCACTTAGACAGGGCGGCATGCCGTGGGCCACCGGACTCAGCAGGGCAGAATAGTAGCCCCCTGGTTTGGCCTTTTCTCAAAAGGGCTGTGTGGGAACACCGCAGGATAGTTCTTTGCGCTTATGGCAATCGAGGGTGATTGGTTTCTGGTAATTGGGGTGGGCAGAGGTAAAGACGTCCACTGGACCGGCTCTGAAACTCTGTCAGCAGCAAGCAGCGCAAACAGCGATTTGACCATGAGTGGGACATGTGGGATGCACAATCAACAGTCTCCTACAGCACCCCGAAACTGATGGGCGTGCTCCTCGGTAACTGGCTTGAGAATGACAAGCACCGCGTGCACACGGTCAGGGCTCATGAACATGGAAGCTTAGGAAATGACATGACCGAGGTATGTGACTCCTGGGAGGCAAAACTGGAGCTTGGAAACTGACGCCTTCTGGCCTTGCTTAGCAAGTTCGATAAGCAGAACAAGGGAGTCAGAACGGAGGCTTCAACAGAGGTGAAGGCAACCAAAGATACTCATGTACTGCGTCAGGACAGAGCCCCCTAGAAGATCAAGATATTGAAGATCCTCATTCAATATCCTGGAGAAGATGGTAGGACTATCACAGTAGCCAATGGGAAGATGTGTCCAACAACGACGGCAACTTCCTAATGTAAGCTGAAATAAAGAATTGAGAATAAGAATGAACAGGAATGGAAAAGAGAGCACAGCAGAGTTCCACCGCAGTTACGTGTGTAGAGCTTGCGAGCAAAGTGATAAGAATAGTAGTGGGCTAGGGTACCACCAGGGTGTGGGGGATAACACATGTGTTCACAGCCCTAAGGCACTGCACAAAAGAATATTGCTGGATCCCAGCTGGCACGAGGTTAGGGTACTTGACGCGAAGTATAGGAGTGTTACAGGGAGACGTGCACGGGACCAAAAGGGCCTGCTGTAGGAGAGACCCAATAGAGGGGTGGGTGCCCTTTATGGTTTCCATGGGAAAAGATTGCTGTAATTTACAGGGAAATTGAGGATCTGTACGGCAGGTAACATGGACAGGGCAAGCAAACTTGAGTAGTCCAAATTGCTTTGAATGGGTAATCCAGAAACCAACAGGCAGACTTTCCAAATAAGATTTTGTGTCAAGTCCAGCATCGTCAGGTTACTACGCTGCTAATATGGAACAAAACCTGTGCACCTTATCATTGGGGGAGTGGCACATCCCTTGACGATCACAGTAAATTGTGGCTCTCATTTTACACAACAGTTTATCCAATGCTTGAGGGCTAGAAAAAACATGTGCTTTTCTTTTATGGGGCCAAATGGGACTGAAAGAGGTTCAGATAGTGAAAGACTCATGGGGGTTTCAGCAAAGCCCTGAGCAACTGGGTTAACATCTGATAGTGGTATTTGTCCATCTCCCACACTTAAAATGCCCTTCCAAACAGTGATTCCTTAAAGTTCCTAAACTCATTTAAAGATTCGGAAAGCCATTCTGAATGGTTGAATGATGGAACACAGTCTGTGACGTTACCATGTGTTACTTTACCACACAAGTCGTTAAAGACTAGCTTTAGGGGGGCTGGACTCTGGAATAGTATAAGTTACTATTTCAACTCCATTCTATGCAACAGTAGGGAAGGTGTGGACCTAAAAGTCCAACAATGTGCCCCCTACAGCAAGTCGTTGTAACGACTTGCACGGTAAAGTAATAACATTGCAGTTGGGGTAGTGACTTCATTGTAAAGGCTGGTTTCCCATTTGGAATCTTTAAATGGGTTTAGTATATTTAACAAAGTGTTTTAGCTGCCGCAAACCCTCAGATTTACTGAATTTTATGGTGTGTGACCATTAAAACACTTTGCATGTGAGGCCCAAGGTCTTCAGAAAAAGAACCCAGTAAAAAAGCTGAAAGAAATTTTATAGGAAAAAAGACAAGTATTTAATAAGAGTTACGAATCATAGGCAAAATCCTTCCTGACCTCTTTGAGGTACAGTCCAGAAAGACCTGCCTTAGTTAGAGGAAGACGAGTAGCAGAACGTTCAGGGGTCTGTCTTGCTAATCTTTTATTGTCCATCTTCCATTGGGTTGATAAAAAGCCCCATCCTAAGAAAAAAGAGAATCCAAAATGCAGACTAGGCAAGGCATGCTCTTCCAAAGCATGGAGTAGCAGCTACCCTAAAAACCACAGAACACGCCGACCCTAAGACTATGCGGCACCCTGCATGGACTGAGGCTAGTGCCAGGCGAACAGACCCTATGCCATGCCTGATACACCCACAAGGACTGAAGCAACGCATCACTGTGCAGGGGTTTGAGAAAAGACTGATTGTACCAGGAAAGCAAGATCTCCAAGCTCTGCTGGCAAAAGCATATCAGACATTTCAGCATAATCATAAATAACAGCGCCTGAGAGAGAAGCACACTATTGCAGAGGAAGCATTAGAATAGCCAGTAGGTCTGGGAATTGCCCGAGCTATTGACGTTGTTAATGTGAATGTCTTTTAGCCATGTTGCCTAGTCACACATCTGCTGTTTAGCATAGCTGAAAGTCACCGAACGTCCAGAATCACAGGAGGTTGAGCAATTCTGAGTTTCTTCATCGCCCCATGTTGAGTTAATTGTCCCACTCCTCCTAACACAAAAAAGCGATATGATGTGGCCTGTGCTGGCTCCATCATAGCACTTTTTTCAGTGACTTTCAGCCATGATGAATAGCAGATGGGCTGCTAGACACCATGGCTAAAAGCTTTGCCAATGCTTTTTCGGTGTTGATAAGGTCTTGCTGAACAAATGTGGAAGTGATAGTGGGACACAGTTGAGAAGCTTTGAAGTGAACCAAGCATATGTCATGATGGCCAGCGCTGCCAACAGGGGAACTGGGGAACCAGCTTTGAATCTCGGCGCCGGCTGAACAATCTGTGATTCTGGGTAAATCACTGTTCCTCCTGGCTACAACAAATATTGTGCCATTATGTGATGTACCTGGTGAGCACTTAAAGTGCTCCAATACCATTGGATCATCACAAAAAACAAAAAGAAAAGAAAAGCAGTAGCTATGAGAGAGTTAGTGTGAGGACGGGTCAAGCAGGGAAGCAGGAGGGGATGAAGAGATAGGCAAGCAAGACTATAGAGGGCGGGAGGAAGCAACAATGAAGGGGGAAAAATACCTCAGTAGAAGCAGAATCAGCAACAACAAGCATTTGCAATCCAATACGTCTTGCATTTGCAAGAGTTTAAGCTAATGGCATTGTAAATGACAAAACCAAAACATAAATATAAGGCATTGTCATTTTCAATGCCAATAGCTCAAACTCATGTAAATGCGAGGCCTATCGCATTGCAGATGCTGGTTTTTAAAGTGATAGATTTCGAACAAATTCAGAAACATTCATTCTTTTCCCCACCCGGACAACAATGCCAATAGTGAACTAAGAGGCAAGTCAGTTGCACTCTTTGGGTGGCCTGGTTTCCTATTATACATGAACAACAGTATATAGTTTATTCAATCAAACACAGTGCATGCGCTGTCTCATGCTAGACCTAAAAAGGTGAGTGATACAGATCAAGTAATGTCATGAACAAAGCACAGCAAAACTGCTGTATCATTTTTCGATAGCCCTCCTCACATTTGTCGCAAGTAAAGATATCCACAGAAAACCCTCTAACTACCTGACCATGGATGCAACATTGCAAGGATTATGCTCTATTGAGCACCTATACCGCTGTTAGATAGTAACCTTGTAACTGCAGAAAAACCACAGCTGGCAGCACCAAGAGGATGCACAGGCTGCCAGGGGGAGGGAGGGTCATTCTAGCGCCTGATACAATTCGCCTCCATTGTATTGCGAGAACGCACAGACTGTTGGGGGTGGGGCAGGGGGTTGGGTTTGGACTGGCGCCTGATACAATTCGCCTCCATTTGATTGCGAGAACGCACGGACTCCGGGGGTGGTGGGGGTGTTGTGGGGTGGTTGTGCGAGGAAGCACAGGAAGAAAATAGTTACCCTGCAACACCTGAAGTAAAGACGCCTGTAGCCTTGGAAGGATATAAATGATGACATGGGCGTAATAAGGAGGGACTAACAAGCCTGTAAACCAATAGGAAGGCAGCATTTAGGAAGGACAGAGACACAAGCCAATTAAAAAGATGGGCGGGGAAGTGGGCGTGCTTCTCTCCTGTACTCAACTACCCCAGATCAACCCCAGAGCAGCGCTTGCTCGCTGGCTCACGGCTCAACCTAAAAATGAATGCATCAGTGTGTAATGTAACTGGTGAGCACTTAAAGTGTTCCCATACCATCAAATCCTGTTCACACCATGGCAAGACGAAGGACGGAGTGAGTGAAAACATGAGAACTCAAGTGGACTGCTGAAACACAAATAAAAACGTAGCTCTTAAAATGGGAGCAGTGGATGAACATAAGTACATGGTACATGCTCTGGTGGAGGGATAAACACATGAAGAGGCATGACGCATGTATGCCTTAAACAAATGGGAAGAAAGGATATGAGAGTGAGGATGGAGCAAGCAAATGGTAAGCCTGAGGGTGGACCTAAACCCAAAAATTAAAAACAACATGTCTCTTCGAGACAGCGCATGTACTGACTAGCCAAGACCTAAAAATCAGTGCATCGTGATTTTTACATTCCAAACAATTACACTGACATTTAATGCAGTTTAAAGTAAATAACATTTGCCTTGCTTACAAATACAATGCCACATTGATTTTAAATCTGCTATGCAGTCTATTTTTACAGTGAATCCGTATATATTTCAATTAATCAGCAGTCGTTTATCAAAAGAATGTTAAGAGATCCAAGCTGTCTCTGCTGCAACACTGTATATTGACATTCTATTGTAACCATAAATAAATAGAATGCAAACCTGTAACTACATAGGTTCAGAATTACAGTGCAATGAAAAAAAATGTGATGTAAGTGTAAGTCTATGTAAATGGCAAGCAATATAAAAATGCACTGTAAATGTAAGTCTATGTAAATAATTCATTGTAAAGAGAGCAATACCTTGACTAAACCCTAACAGTGTGGAACAGCTGGGCAACAAGATGAGTCATTGGGGAGCCAATGTCAAACAAATCTAGCTCTTGTTGTTTATAGCTGACGAATGCTATGTTGACTTTTTACACTATGAGTTCAATTCAATTATGTCTTATTTTTTCTACTGATTATAAGGACAATTTAGTACTGTTTGTTGTTATTGAACAATGCTGTGCATATATAATATAGGGCACATCTGCAGATCTCCTCGTTTCACTTTGATGTTTTCTACACCATGTGTCACGTGCAATTCTTCATTGGTGGGTCATTTTGAGGTCCGTTAAACTTAATATAACATGATTGATTGCACTAGGTGTCTCCGCTTAAAGCCTGCTTATTTCCATTTGTAATAAATAATTTTTTGATGCTACACAATATTAACTTTTAGGATTGCAAATTATATTTCGTTTTTTAATGTATTCATTTTTGAGGATGAATTCTTACAAATTATGATTACTTTCGGTATTTTAGGTATAAGTGAACATGACCATAGATCGGCCAGCAGCTACAAGATTATGACTTTTTCGACAGGAGAGGAATCTGAAAAAGCCCTCAGAACATTATATGCTGAGGACCAAAAAAAATTTCTAGAAGGAAGGTACAGAAGACAGTAAAACTTTCAATGGATATAATCTTTACAGTATATTATATAACCCAATGTATGCTTACTTGACTATATTTACGACCCACTGGGATGTACCTGTTGATGATACCTACTATATTTGATTGCTTAGACAGAGTTACACCATTGACAAATATGCATCAAGAGACTTTTTCTAGATTTAAAAATGTATTCTGGTAAATGTGCGGCAGAATAGTGATACATATTTTACCGAGGACTTTGTGGTTGTGGGAATTGCGCATACGTTTACTGAGCTCATCAACAGGTTGTCTTATTCAGCTGAAAATCCGTGTGTGGTGAAGTGTAGGCATGCAGTAAAGAAGCAGCCTACCCTGCATGAGTGAGATGGGGTCTCCATGTGGTGACAGGATGATCAGTGAATGAAGTTGGTGCATAGATGCAATCTGCCATATGCAATATACGAGACGAGGTTCCCTGTGTGGTGAGAGGATGAGCAGTGCAGTGTCTTGAATATGTGAAGCGAGGTCCCCCCTTGTGATGATGGTAGCATGACCAGAGTAGGGAGATTGATGTATACAAGCAGTCTTCTATTAATATGTGTGATGTGGTCCACATAATGTGATAGGGTAACCAATGCAGGGGAAGGGTGTACAGATGCAATTTGCCATCAGTGTGTGAGTATCCTAGTATGTGAGCTGGAGTTCCCAGTGTGGCAATCAGATGACTTGTATAAGAATTGAGTGTAGGGCTGTGCTCTGCCTTCAAACCTAAAAGCATGAGATGCGATCAGCTGCCTGCTCTTCCGCTAAGGTGGAGGAGCGTTGCCTCACTGTATTTCAAGCAGTGGATAAAATAAAAATAAAATGATAATAACACTAGGTTATTACCATTTAATTTTTCTGGTTTACAGGACGGGGCGGGGCTTGGCTGTGTCACAGCCAGCAAAGAGGGGAGTGCTGTGCACTTAAGTGGGCATGACTGCTTGGTCGGCGGTCTTGGTCCGGCCAAATAGTTTTGCGCATTCTGGGGAACCCACGAGGCTGGTGAGGAGCATGCATAGACTCCCACTGCCTGTCTGAGTGCCGAACCACAGCACTCAGACCAATCACAACGCTGCATTGCAGCTGGAGGAACATGTTTCTGCTTCCTGCTTCTAGCAGGAACAGAAGAGAACGACGTGAGACGAGGCCGCGGTTGGGGAGCAAGGTAAGTCATTTTTTAAATCTATTTTCCTATACCCGTGATACTTGGTGGCAGCCGCCACTGGATGAGATTCCCTTCTAAGGTGATTTTATGACAGGTGCAGGAAGGGGTTGTACGGCTGCTTGTCTGCCCTATTGAGATAGAGGAACGTGGAATACAAGGGGCTGTCCTTTCTCTTGTCTGGACCCCAAGTGTGCAAGTCAGGAAAAGTATGTGAGTTGAGTTGAATGAGTGTTACTTATCTTTTCTGTGGTAATGATCTTGAAGTATTTGTGTTGTATTTGAATGTGTGTGAATGTTGGCTAGTATAAGGTGAGGTGTTACCCTCTCTTACTGTGCTGCATGCTGTATTTACCAACCCAACACAGTTGGCAGTCATCCTGGAGGAGGGCACACAACCCACTCTCCAATGGATAGAGAGCGTCAGTAGGAAAGAAGAGGAGTGACAAGGGATAGACATTGACAGATGGACACAAAGAAGAAGGGGAAGAGAGTATATTTCTCCTGCTATGATCATGCCTTATGACATGCTTAGCGGAATAAAGATAATAGTACTCTTTGCATATGAAATATCTATTATCCTGCCATTGGGATGTCAAGAATCCACTTTTGCGTTTCTGTAGTCAAAACTTAGTTTTCAGGTCATAAGGACCTTGATCATTAACTGCTCTGTGAACTAGACACCGACTACTACATCTTGACCTTAAACTATTGGAAGCCAGTGCAGGGATTTAAGATAGTGCCTCCCCTCACGATTCGACATGGAGGTGGCCCAGTGCAGATCACATCCATAAAGGAGCAGGTCACACTCTGACATATCCACGTGCACCCATAACCCATGCCGTCCAATACACACAGCAGACGAACAAAGCACAAGGCCACATAATCTGTCCAAGAGCACATATGACCCAAGTCGCAAACATATCATCCCCCGAAAAGCACACAATTCAAAGGCACACCGCCTCAAAGGGATAAGGGTACACAAAATCAGAGCTGCAGGGGCAACTCCCCCACAATGCAGCACACAAAGGTAGCAATCACAGCACATCTGCAATGACGGCAATGTGACACAAAGTGCAACACCTACACCACAGGACAGAGGACACAACAGGTTCCGCTTGTGCATAGTAACTGTCCACTCACATATGGCATTGCCTGACACTGTTTGATGATAATGTACGGGTACTACCACACATCCATCATGTAGTCGAAAATCCCACTGTCTGCCATCAAATAGCCAGCTCCACCAAAACAGTCACAATGTGCCTTGTCATGCAGTCTGTATGTAAACATCTGCAAAGTGTCAACATACATGGGAAACTCTTTTAACCTGCATCTCCCCTTAACATTGCAGAGGGACAATCAACACTTATTGCAGAGTAGACCACAAATCCCATCATTGATGATGTAGAGGACAACCTGCACATATGTCAAGACATCCTCCATCCGCACCCCACCCCCCGGAGCAGGGCAGGCCAGCTGCCTCGAGGTGACCCCACCACCTGCACAGACCACACAGCAGGAAACACACACCACCACGGCTGTATCCCAGAATCCCCCACGAACAATACATGGAATTTCAACGCCGTGTGTTGGGTTTCCAGGTGGAGTTGGCGGATCAGCTGTGGGTGGGTTTCGAGTTCGTGGCAGCAAAACTTGATGCCGTACGTGGGTGTCCGAGTCCCATCAGGGACCACGTACAGTCCCTAACGGACACCCACTGTTCGCACCATGCTCACCCACAATCCTTGGCTGACCTAGCTGGGGCCATTACTCGGATACAGGAACTGTCTAGTCAAACAGGTCCAGGGATGACAGCACAGAGTTGGCACAGATGCGGAGGACAATGGAGACCACAGAGCAGATGCAGGCTGGAAGTATGGCTGCCACAGCTGAACACTAGCGAGATGTAGCTGGGATCTTCCATGCCCTGCAGTTCATCATCTTGCCATTGCTGCCACTGAGCCAGTCCCAGATAACTGCAGCGGGAACTTTGACACACACATCTCCGACCCCTGATGTGTCAGTGGCACACAGTGATGCAGCCCCATCACCTTCACCCCCTGATGTGTCAGTGGCACACAGTGATGCAGCCCCATCACCTTCGCACCCTGATGTGTCAGTGGCACACAGTGATGCAGCCATTACACCACCACACACACCGGACACAGAAAAAGTATGAGAGGAGTAAGATGTGGATGGTAATTACTGTGTGAGGAAGGAGATAGTAGCATCCATCACCACCAGTTGGCCTGTCCCTGCCTGGTTCTGCCATATGCATCATGCACTGGGACAACACCTTCGACTGACCCCCGGAACACTCTGCGACATCCACGCGGACCCCCACATGGACTGCCACATCTTCAATGCTTGACAATTACACAGCAATCCTGCTGCCGACTGCACTCTCCCTCTTCCAAATCACTTTTCAATCCCCAAAGGACTCTGGTTGGCCCACCACTGGGCTACCATGTTATGTGGGCTTGGATGGCCATGTACAGCTCCAGCTCTGTCATTCACCAGAATGTGAATAAAACATTTGTAACCACACAGATGTGTCATGACTGTGTTCACTCAAGTATGAAAGAATGGCTGGATGTAGGGACAATGATTGCACAAGAAGGTACAACCTGGTGAGTGACATCAATGCGCATGTTTATCCCTGAGACACATGGCCAATTGGATGACTGTGAAGGTGAGAACTAGCTGTGTCCCCATTGCACATTAACAACAATCTCACAACCCCCCCAATGTAGGCACACATCCACGTATTGAATAGGGCTGTGTGTAGGAATGGCCAAACCAGTTGAAGGCCAGGAGTGATGTCCCACATCACATGTGACAACAGAACTTCACATTGCATACCTACTCACACACATCTATGTGGACACATTCTGTTATGATTTATGACATTGCTCCACATGGTCAGAGGTTAGACACCATACTCACATTGCTGAAGACACGTAAGTGCACAGGTCTGCCAGCAACTATCCCAAAACAATGTCTGGCTCACAGAGGAGGAGCTGTCAAAAGGGTCCCACCCCCATTGTACATGCGTCAGGCAGACCCTCCCTGTGTAGGGACGATGCTCCTTGTGGCACACGTGTGGTCAATCTAATCAATACTCATCACAGTTAGACACCAGTGAAGTTGCGTAGACTTTATTGGCATGTGTGTGTCAGTACAGACAAGACAACAGCCACAACATGCAGGGACATGCTTAAGACACTTACACGCAGCATGGGAACATGTCGAGGTGCAGGAAATGGGGAGGCAGAAATGAACACCATTGATTACGGACGGCAACGGTCTCAGCCCACCTTGCCTTGCTGGACGAGTCATGTGTTGTTTGGCGTCTGCACATTGACCCGGGTGAGGGGGCACGACTTACAGCCCATGGGGTCTACATAGTGCTCCGCCACCTGACTGTGCAGACTGTCTGCTCTGCTGACAGTGTTCAGGTGAAAGGGTCCGACAAGGTCACATGTCGTGCTACACTGCCATGTGTGTGCTCTTCCCCCAGCAGTGTGTCCGAACTAGTAACGTTGCCAAACGACGCTGTGCTGCTCTGACCATGGAGCTTCATCACCTTGCACGGGTGTGTGTACACACGTGTAGTTCCACGCACATGCATTCAGAGTCCAGATGAAGGCAGACATGTCCTCTGTTGTGGTGGGATAAGTGAGCATTCGCCACGATGCAACAACATGTTGGGAGCTGTGCTGTGGGTGACAATCCGATGTGGCTGCAGGAACGTAGTTACTCCTCCATGAATGCCAGCGTAGCTTCATGTGCAATGTGTGCCAATAGTATGTCGTTGTCCGGTTCAAGGAACATCAGGGTGAGCAAATCCATTAACGGGTCCGGGCAGATGTGCTCAGTCCACGCCGTTTCACCAATCTGCAACACAGCCCAATAGGGGAGCGTCACTGCACACGAGGAGTTGTGCAATCTCCCATGCGCAACTGCTAGCACATACGCCAAAGATCAGTGCATCCCATGCACGGCTATCCCGGTGACACTACTGTTCATGGGCCAACAGGGGGCGCACTGTCAGGTCATAATCCAATTCAGCTACCGCTGCGTTGGATAGGCAGACCTCCATGGGCCACTCAAATGTGCATGATCGACAGTGGAACCAGGGCTGTACGCAGGTGACGTAGGCAAGATAGAAACTGAGACGGAAACTGATTCGCAACACTGCCATTGGCAGGGATCCCAACAGATGCAGCATTCGTGCACGGTACAGTTCCACGTGACAGGGGTTGTGCATGTGCCCAGGAATACCTGCCATTGCGTTTGTTGGGCTCGTGGCACCGGCACTCCTCAGACCGGCATAAGTTCGGTGGACGATGTGCCACAGCTCTGGGGAATGAGTCGTATGTGTGTGCAACATTTGGACGTATGGGTAGTTTCTAGCCAATGTATCAAGGGCATCCCTTGCAGGTGTAGGTCGTGCAGGGACAAGTGTGTGTGGGGTGTGGGCACGTTGGGGTTTCATTAGCGCAGTTCGTGGTGTGGGAGTCGTCGGAGGCTGGTATGGTATCTCACACAGGGTGTGCCAGCCACATTCAGGACCACGGTCGGGGGTTCGGTTGGCCTTCAGCCTTGTGTGTTGAGACACAGGGGCTTTCAATCCTGATTTCAGTCTGGCTACTGCTTGCATTTCTTAAATGAGAACCGGACTTCGCGCTGACTTTGATGCCAGGCCTGTGATTTGGGGTGCACAGATTTCTGGACACACACAGCTGTTGGCATGTTTGCATGAGCCAAGGGCCCGATTTGCCTTGCGCTCCTTGTTCAGTCTCTCTCTTTCTCTCTCTCTCTCCCTGTCCTTTGATGAGTGCCTGACACACCTTCTTATCTTTGATATTGTCTTGCAGGCTGTGAGTCACAGATTGTCCAGGGATGCCCCGCCATGACTTTTCAAAATAGTTATTTGGTGACCAATTAGGATGTGACATTTTGTTTGGTCTTTTTATGGTGAGTGTATGAATCAGGGTTTCAGTGCTCACATCTATGTTGATTGTTGCAATTGTGCGACATCAGACGGGTACTTTTGTTCATGTTTTCGTGCCGTTGATGTGCAGTGTCTTGGTCCGGGGATGGCGGGGGGGTGCCTGGGGTGGGGTCCTGTGGGTGGCGGCAGTGGGTGTTGTGGCCCTCTTAGGTGTCCGGCACGCATGTTCAGTGGCTCCATGGCATCTGTTGTTCTTCCAGTGTGGCTCTGGGCTGGGCTCCCTTTTCTGTTGCAGGCTGTCGTCCGACTTTGCACCAGGTCAGAGCAGGTGTTAATTTCCTGCAGCTAACGCGCCTTATCGCATGTTTCATGGTCTTTTCGCTGATCTGGCTAGTCGTTGAGAATGTTGTGGAGTGGTGTTGCTTCAGCTTTTTGCATGGAAACGCCTACTCTACATCTCATTAGCGATAGTTGCGGGGGTCAGCTGTGATAAAGTGCCGTTAACTCAGCAATAGCTCCTTGAGAATATGCCCCTATGTGTGCTGCACATGTTTGTGGCTTTGGAATGTGGTATACACCACTTCCGTTGCTCCTGGCGGTAAAAACCCAGGCGCCCGGACAATCTGCGGCGGCTAAAAACGATCGAGGTGTTGGCCAGAGCTTAGGGGGACTCCGTCAACACTCCCTCCTCACACACCTCACACACACAGCAGGAAGACTGAGACCTGTTCTTCTCTTGTCTGCCTGGATGCAGAGATACATTATCCGGATTCCATGGGGCCTCCCCAGGCATGGCGAAACTGATCTCAACATAAAAACACAGGATAGATACATATTCACCCTAGACACGTGGCAAGATGGCATGCACGCAACAACTTGATATTGTGCTTCTCCTTAGCACCTTGATCCCACAGTCCTGCATAGCCAAAGGCACCACACTGGAACGTGGCCACCAGCACTAGTTATGTTGGGAAGGGATAAATCAGGGCATGATGGCAGCGGTGCCCCTTTGGTGTTGCAGCCACTCTGCTCCACAAGAGATTATTTTCGTTTCGAAGTATAAAGAAGGAAGGGGGAATTATGTTGGTTAATATTTTTGTTTGTAGTTCTGTTTGTGGTGAGATAATCACTCTTGACGATTATTACCATACCCACCGTCCCCACACCCTCACCCCTTCTTGATGACCTGTAGATAGAATGCAGCCTTAGACACCCAGATATGCATTAATATTATTATTATATAATCTTATAAAGCACACAGCTACCCAAAAAGGATTTTCAGGCACTTAGCAAAGGTAAGACATTTTCGGATTAACACCATTAAAACTGCCAGGTCTTTAGACCTTTAAGAAATGTCAGTAAAGAATCTCAAGTGCTCTGGTATTTCAGACCCAGGTCTACGAAAGAGCAACCTCCCATATGGCCCAAGCCAAACCTAGGCGTAGTACATAGGGCACAGTTCAGAGATCTTTGTATAGGTGTGGGCTGATAAGGCACCACCAGATCTTGAATGTAATATGGCAGCACCCTGACTGTGGCCTTAAACATGTAGCACAAAGCCTTGAAGTTAATATGCTTTGCAACTGTAAGCCAATGAAGCTCTTGGAGAACATGTGAAACTGAGGCATGCCTTGGTAGCCAAAACAGAAGTCTAGCCACTGAGTGCTATATCATCTGTAGATGACGAATGGATGCCTGATCTATTCCCAAGTACTGTTGTGTAGTTCCTACTAATCTGTAGGATCTGCATATTTGTTGGACTACATAAACTTTGGGTGAGGTGCCTAGACTGATTCCTGGCAACCCCGCAGAATATGGTGGCCTAGAGACCGGCTAGCACACTTTGCCACCATAAGCCCCCGAAACCCTACCAGGGAGTGAATGGCTTCTAGCAACCACTGAACATGACAATCCTGACCAGTCAGGGATCCTGGCAACAGATCAGAATATTTTACTCCATCACTCATGCTTACTTGTGCACAGAGAAATATACGAAGAATACACAGTGGGACGTTTTCAATATATTTTTTGAACCAATGTTATTCTTCTATAGAATACATGTGCTGTGACAATCAGTAGACAGAAGCAGGTGAAAGTGATTACAAGCATCAAAAGAGTGAATAGTAGATATAGTTCTAACATGGTGCTAAAACAGTGTATATATGCAGGCACATAAACAAGGCAGTGATCAGGCGAACTCCTACTATGCAAACCCTAGTTTGCGTGTACCTAGTGTGTGTAGGTGAGAAGCTAAGAATCTCTTCCAGGGACGATCCAACCCCATTACCTGGCAGGAGAGAATGTAGGAGCCTGTCTTTGTCACGAAATGGACACCCCTCACTGAGATGTCAGACTGCTACGTGGTGAATTCTCAGCACGCAGGGACCCTCAGTGACAGCTGAAGTTCCTCCTCTGCTAATCTTTTGGGATGCTCATTATAATAATATTATATTAGAAAGAATCCTTGTGATGTACGTTATGGATATGTAGATAGCACAGCCGACTCGTGGATGAAGATAGGACAACATTTGTACATCGTGTGTAAAAATGCCCTGTACATGGTGTTCAAGGCATTGTGATAACGTTATGGGAAGCTAGATGTGTAAAGCAGTTTCAGAGAACACTGTCGCACGCGAAAATATGTGCAAAACGTTAGAGCAGAAATGTTATTGTGCAAAATTAGGACAATGCAAGAAAATGTGCAGCTTGTTTACTTGGGCCTAGCCCTGGCACATAACAGTATACGATATTACTATTGTCCGGTCTTGATAAAGTTAGTGCTTAGAGTGCTATCCTTTATGCTGATGGAGAATCTTCCAGATGATATTTTTTACCAACATGAGCACAGCAAAACAAGCGGCAGTAAACGTGATCACCTGAGGCTTCATGGAGAGATTCTCATCCAAAACAAAGTCCAAATCCTTAACCTTGGGGGACAGGTGAGGGAGAGTCGCTAGAGATTCTGGCTAATGTTGTGAGTCGCAGAGTTGGGGATTCTTACCCAGGATCATGACGACGTCTTCTCACCATTGAGCTTGAGAGAGTTATCATTTATCCAGTGGCGATTCGACTTAAGCCCTGATGAAGATCAATTGGTCCTTGACCCTGTGCAGATGACAAACAAAAAATAATTTGGGGCCATCTGTGTAAGAAATATGGTCAAACCACAACTCTCCACTACATGTGCAAGGGGGCGGCATAGATATTGAATAACACTAGACTGAACCCTGAGAGACTCTAGAAGTTAGTGCCTGCGTCTCTAAACTGACATTGGTTCAAACTACTTAAAACGTCTTTTAAGAATGATGTTTACCAGGCTAAAGCTGTTCCTTCAAGACACAATGTTTCCAGTCTTTAAAGTAGGATGGAAGGGACACAGTGTCTTGGACACGCTAAGATCTAATAAAATGAGTGCACCAGTGCCCCCTGGAGGTGAGGCCTAAGGTGCTTCTCCATCAAGAACCCACCCAGCATCATCGGAACCGTAGAATCTTTTCCTTTGCGTGAGTCGGAACCAGTGCATCCTTGTCATTGCATGGAGTAGACGCAGCGCATTGCCTTCAAAAACTAGCACACCGCCTTTAGAATCGAAGCAACGCCTACTGCAGGAGCAGCAGCCACACATCACGAACCAGTGCCTAACACTCGGAACTGATGCATCACTGCAGTTGCGTGGAGAAAATCGGAGCATCTCGTCCGCTGCGTGGCTCAACACCGACACATCGCTCCAGCGGCACCTCACCTCTTCTTCAACAAAGCCGCATCCCGGATCAAGGCACTTTGGTTCAGCAGGCACAAGTTTGTAACCTGTATCTGGCCCGAGCTTCATCGCGGTCGGTCTGAAATTTTGACTTTGCCCCTGTCCGTTGTGATCAGATAACCCACTTAAGCGCTTATTTCTTCTAAGCACTAATTTGCATTTATTTTTAAAAAAATTCTTATCTTGATTTCTACTTGTTGGATTTTTGTTGTTTTGATCTTGCCTTATTTATAACATAATAATGTTTTTTTCCCACCTGGTGCGGAGTCTTTTTGTGGTGTTTTCACTGTGTTACTGGTTGAAGTGTTGCACAAGTACTTTACACATTGCATTTTAAATTACACCTGACTCCTCTGTGCCAAGCTACCAGAGGGTGAGCACAGGTTAATTGAGGGTGTGTTTGTGACTTACCCTGACTAGGATTGTGGCTCCTGCTTTGACAGGGTGCATATCTCTGCCAACCAGAAATCCAATTTCTAACATTGGTGATCGGCGGTGAGGAAAGGACTTGTGTTTGTTCATTGCTATACTGTAACTTGGTATGCACTGGCCATCCACATCCAAGACCATTTCCAAGTTTTTTTCATTTCTCCCTTTGTTGCATTTTTTAAGTTTTCCTATACATCATGTCTCTCTCTGTCTGCTGGTTTTGTACCTGGAGCCTTGGAATTTGAGCTTAACAATGTGGACACCTACACAATGGTCCAAATTAAAGACTTTCGCAATGAGATGGGAGTTTCTGCAAAGTGTGCCACCAGGAAGGTGAAGTTTCAAAAGGCATTGAGGGCCTAAGCATAAGTCGCTCCAAGGAGAGTGATGGATTGGGGGAGCCTGAGAATGGCTCTCCTGAGGAATCACCTGCAGTTGCTGAGCATGAAAACTCTGAATTTGTGTTCCCTGTAATAGCAGGAATCAGTGTCGCCTTCTGTTGCCTAGCTCTAGAGCAGGTAAGGGAGAGGAGGGAGCAAAGCGAATTCAAACTTCAGATGGCCAATTTAAAAATAGAGACTGAAGAGAAAAAGGCTGACAGGGAGGCCAAACGGGCTGAGAGAGCCTGGGAGAAAAAGAAGGCTGAAAAATGCTGCAAGTGCATGTGAGGCGCTTAAAAAAACTGGATATCAAAGTCAGACAGATGGCGTTCAGCAGTAATAGTAGCAGCATACATGTTGTACCTGATGGAGACAAGAGGGTTCTTATATGCAAGGATTTGGTGCCCAGATATGTGGTAGGAGATGACATTGATTAATGTTTTTCTGCTTATGTGGTTGCACTGAAGGTATATAGGGTTCCTGAGGCGCACTGAGCGGTGGTCTGTGGAAACACATTCCAACATTTGGTAGGAACACACATCTAACAGAGGTTGCGGAACAAACAAAGGGGGGGGGGGGGTTTACTAAGCTTTTGCAAAATCTTTTTTTCGACATTTACTTTCCAGCGCTAAACTTGTTTAGAGCTGGAAATAACGTAAAAGTAATGCGAAGCAGCGCATTGAGCTGCTTTATGTTACTTTGCACCATGGGGATGTACCAAGGGTGGTACATGGGCGTTCCCATGCAACCACCCAAGGTTTCTCACGCTAAACCCAATTTACTAAAAAAAGTTGATTGGGTTTAGCGTGAGAAAACTGCGCCCTTTTCAACTAGGTGCAAGAAAGGAGAAATGCTTTCATTTCTCTTTCCTTTTCTGACTTTGCATTAGTGCCGCACTGTGCAGCACGCATACAAAGTGGGAAAAGCTTTCCCTTGTGTGATGCATAGTATTTTGTACAGGAAGGGTACCCTTACTGTACAAAACCTATTCTGGACTCATGCACACACCCCAGTGCTGCGGCGCCAAGGTGTGTGCATGGTGCACAGCAGCTGTAATCAGCGCCGGTGCAAGGGAAAGGGGAGGAGATAGCCATATCTTTGAAGATATGGCGCTCTCTTGCTCCCTCCCAGTTGCGCAAGGCAGCGCAGCCTCACGGGGAGCGGCGCTGCGTTGCATGACTTTTTTCGTAAATCTCCCCCTAAGTATACCCCCATGAAGACCATTCAGATTGTAAAATTTGGACTGACTCCTGGAAAGTATAGCCAAAAATGTAGGTACAGCCAGAAGCCTAAATCATGTCAATCAATCCTGTGTAGGTTTTGTAGATCACTCCAGTAAGGCACTGAATGACTGAATGAGGGGCAGCAAGGTTAGTGATTTTATTAGGTTGTGCCATTTGATCATGAGAGAGCACATGTTCAGTATCTGTTTTCCTGAGTTGTGCCAGCACCTAGTTGACAGTAAACTGACCCGAGAAAGCTTGCTGAGGAGGCGGACCTTTGGGCTAGCACCAAAGTGTCCAAAAAGGTAGCTTGGAGGGACAACCATAAAGGTGGTCAGGGTTCCCAACAGAAGAAAGAAGAAAGAGAAAAACCTAAAACAAGGAGTTCTTAATAGGCCTCCAAAGTAATTCCCAAGGGAATAGTGGTAGTCCCAGTGTGATCCTAAAGAGAAGGGGCTCTTTGACCATAAGACAGGGATGTTTGTACCCCATTGTACAGATTGCTAAAAATATTGGCACAACAAGGGTGACTCCAAATGTCCCAAGAGGGCACAGCCCCCCATCAGTGGACAGACACCAGGGTTGCTGAGTGTAGCATTTGGGGAGGAAGTAGTCCCAGTTAGTTTTGGGGGACAGACAGAGGTGCCCTAGTCTCCCTGGGGGTTAGAGAAATGGTGGTAAAAGCCCACATGCCTTCAACTACTTCAAAGTATAAGCAGTGGGTCACCATTAATGGGCAGTGGGTGGAGGCTCTGCGAGACACAGGAGCCAGCATGACAACAGTCAAGTGTCTGCTGGTGTCGACTCGGCGATGTGGCGGGCACAAGGTAAGTGGTTTTCTTTTTTTTTTGTTCTTTTATTTTCTTTTGTTGTCGTCTGGTCTTCCCCCAACCTTTGGCCTCCTTCCATCTATTAGCTTGTGCTCTCTCCCTTCAACATAGTAATATTGGCTTAAACCTAATTAGCATATTTCTTTTACTTATAAGTCCCTAGTAAAGTGCAGTACCGGTGCCCAGGGTCTTCGAATGAAATTCTATTAGTAGGTCTGTAGCACTCATTGTGCCACCATTGCAGAGCCTGTATGTGCAGCTTACACAGCCACTTCGAGCTGGCAGCATAAGCTTCTTGCCAGGCCTAAAAATTCCACTTTTTATACATAAAGGTCACCCCTACGGTAGGCCCTGTATGACCCACAGAGTAGGATGCAATGTATTCAAAATGCAGGACATATACTCTTACGTTTTACATGTCTTGGTAGCGAAGAAATCCCAATTTTGTTTTTTACTACTGCAAGGCCTATCTCTCCCATAGGATAACATTCTGATTACCTCATTACCCCTTTTAAGAGTAATTCCTAATTGTGAAGGGATGGACTTTTCAAATTTGGTATCACTGAACTCATAATTTAAAATCACAACTGATAGTGAAGTTGGATTTTAAGTTACAGTTTAGCAAATACCACTTGTAGAAAGTTTGAATTTACTTACTTTAGCCATTCTGTGCCTGCTTCCTGACTCTGAATACACATCTGGGGTTGGTGACAGCTGGGCTTTGTGCATTTCCTTAGACAGCCACACACAAAGGGAGCTTAGGTATGACTGGTGGGGCATCTACATCCTGATGGGCCATCCTGGGCAGTATAGAAGGGAGAGGCTGACACACCTGAATGGGATGAGTCCTGTCCCCACACAAAAGGCTGCATACCCCCTGTAGTGAGACTGGGGCCAGGACAGGAAGAGAGGACCTCTGTGACTTCAAAGCTTTCTTTGAAGTCTCCCCAAGTGCAAAGGCACAACTGGGTAAGCATATTGCACCTCTGACACCATGGCTTCAGTACACTACTGGACCTTTGACCACTCTGACAGGAAGAAGAACTACTGTGCTGCTGGAAGGACTGCCACTGTGCTGGACTGCTGCTTTGCTGGACTCTTGCCTTGCTGAGCTAGCCTGCTGCCTGTTTTTCTCATTCCTGCGTGAGAAGGACAGGAACAGCATCACTTGAACCAGAGTGACACCAAGGGCTTGCCTCCTGTTCTAAGTTGCAGTGATATCAAAGACTTCAAGTACCTGCATCTAAATCTGGACTCTACAAGATGTGAGTCTGCCCTTCCAAGTGGTGCCACCTTAGTCCTGGTCCCTTGGAAGTGAAGCCTATGATGCTTCTACATCTAGAACCCACGCATCCTCATCAAACCTGGCGCATCTTCGCCTTTGTGTGAGTTGGAACCAGCGCTTCCTAATCATTGCAAGGAGCTGAAACAGCTTTGGAATCGATGGATTGCCTACTGCAGGCGCAGCAGCCCCACCTGGCATCCGAACCAGCACCTCGCGCTCGGATCTGATGCATCGCCTAGTTGCATGGAGAAAATCGAAGCATCTCATCCACTTGACACTGACGCATGGAGAAAATCAAAGCATCTCATCCACGGCTTGGCTTGACACTGACGCATTGCTTTAGCTGCTCTTCGAAAAGTCAACTTGATAAACATAGGCCACGTAGAATAAATGTTTGCCTCCCACCCTGCTCGGGAAATCCTGGGGCAACGACGGACAGAGCGGGGCCTCCTTAACCCCAGCCAGGTTCCAGGGTAGGTGAGGTGAAATCCCTGATCACACTGGGTGAGGCTTGCACCCTGTGATATAGAGGATTAGGACTACTTGAGGTCGTATTTATTACTACTTTTCTGTTTTTGTTTAGTTTCACATTAAGTGGGGGCACATCGCACCATTGGAAATGTATCAATTGAATGCAGTAGCATAATTTTGAAGTACAAAGGTCCTGAAGAAAGCCGCGGGCCACAATCCCTTGAAGGCTGAAACATGTTGACCTTCATCTAGCAGCGACTAGTCAGCACTGCTGGTAACTTTGTCACACTTTTTTAATTAATTAATTAATTTATTTATTTTTTCAATTTGTAGGGCGCAACAGCTACCCAAAAAGGGTTTCCCGGCGCCTAGACACAGCTAGTTAGAAGACAGGAGAAAGGGTATTGGCTATTGAGATTTATTGTTCAAATAGCCAGGTCTTAACATGCTTTCTAAACCTGGCATAATTTTTCTCCTTTCGGATGAAGGGAGGGAGCGTGTTCCAGAGGGATGGTCCCAGATGAGCGAAAGATCTGCCACCTACTCTCGCCCGTTTGAACGCCGGCACACAGAAAAAGGCTGCCGACTGCGACCGAAGGTTACGCTTGGGAGTGTAGGGGTGGGCTAGGGCTAGAAGATATTTAGGTGCCGTGCCCGCTTTAATTCTGAACATAAAGTTCAGGGCTTTAAAGCGGATTCTGTTTTCAACCCTAAGCCAATGGAGTTCCCGGCGGTGACTCGAGACTCCGGAGTTTTTAGGAATATTGCACAATAGACGAACTGCTGAGTTTTGCACCAATTGTAGTCGGCCGACTACTGATTTGTTGGCGCCCAGATACAGAATGTTGCCGTAGTCAAGCCTCGATGTTATGAGGACATTGACTACGGTCTTCTGCGTGGAAAGAGGCAGTATCCAGAGGATTTTCCTCAACCATTTGACTATGGTGAGGCATAGACCAGTAACTTTACTGGCCTGTTGATTCATGGAAAGGGAGTTGTCCAGAATAAATCCCAGATTTCGAACATGGGTCACTGGGGTAGGAAGAGCGCCCATCTGATCAGGCCAGTGTAAGGGATTCCACAGATCTTGATGTTTTCCCAGAACCAGAATCTCTGTCTTGTCACCGTTGAGTTTTAGTTGGTTTCTCGTCATCCATTTAAGGTGTGTGGAGTGAATTGAATTATATCGCACTCTTCACACAACCTTTTTTAGAATCCACAGTCCCTTTTTGCACTGCACTTCTACTTTGTTTGGTGGTCACAGTTTTTCACGTGTCTTCTTGACGCATTTCCATCAGCCCAAGGGAGCAATAGAGCCTTCAACTAGTGAGGCAGTCTCTACGATCGAGAGACATACCTCTGTTCTAGTTGGATACCATATGATATAAACGATCATGAGAGGTGTCTTTGCTCTCACTATTTGTCTCATTGGATGAGTAAGGTTGATGGTAATCCATGCTCTGCTCTGATAACGCATGGGCTTGATTGATTCTACACACCCTACTCCTTTCTTATTCTTTGTGCTGTCTGCCATTAGACCCCCCTATTCTCTTATGTGTGTATTGTCGATTCTTTGTACCATTGTATTCTGTAGAGAATGGTCTTATACTAAGTAAGGCAAACAGTTAATATGATGTAAAACTTTAGGGTTTGGTCAGAGTGGCAATAAAAATAACGCACACTTAAATTCTATTTAACTCTTCATACACGGAATCGCGCGGTTTGCCACAAAAAGAGGCTTTCAGCAAAATATGCTTTAAATGAGGTAGAGAGTACCAACCTTTATTAAAGTTTTAATTTAGGGAATTGGCATGTTCCACGTGCCAATATAAATGTATACTAATCAATCATTCAGCAATAATCAGTACTGGCCCTGCTAGCAACTGCCACCATTTGCAAAAGTAATGAACAGCATATTTCAACACCTGCAGGAGATTTCAATAAGGGGACGGTGCCTCTTCGCTCCCTGCCCCTATTCTGCTCGAACCCCCTATGTGACTGAAGTCCTTAGTGTATTGGTGAAGTAGTCTAATGAGAGCACAAAATACTGGCACGGTTAACCTCAGTGGCCACGGACAGCATTTTACGGGGGCAGGGAAGAGACGTTACGCCTCAAAATCTGAAAATGCATGCACTCATTTTACTTTCATTCCACTGTCAATCATACACTTCAAATAGCAAATCTTGCCGTCCATATGAAATGAAGTCTCAGAAAATACACAAAGGAAAAAATGTAAACAATCAGTGCTTTTTACTAGTGAACAGCATAACTCGACTTCACAGGCTAGCACCCCTTAGAACAGAGTTAGCGAAAACATAGAAGCACCTCATTTTCTCTAGAGAGCAACGCAGTCAGATCATGTGCTTCCACCACTTAACACAGAATCTAGTCATCAGCACTAGGTAGCATATTGGAGTAACAACACCCGCCCATATGGTCACTACGAAACCGGAAAATTACTCACTAACTGCTAAGAAAGGGAGCTGAAAGCGTCACTGTCTTTGGGCACATCTCCCAACTGTCCTTGGTACATCCAATGCCAGTTAACCCCAATAAGCACATGGTGAGCTCCTTCCTACCTGCTGTGTATCCTTTCTTCTCAAGCTAGACATACCCCTCTTCAGAACTGTCAAGACCAGTCGTTTCACTTGAGCTTGTAACCTGTACATGTTATTACTACTTTAAGGGGAGGCTACTGTCCCAAGAGCCGTGATCTGGGCCACATCCCGGAGAGCACACATTCACCAGCAAGAAACTATTCAGCCACTGCTCACTGTATTGTGAGACTCGATGCGCATCGGGTATATTATCACCATTGGCATCCCTTCCCACCCCTCCAACATACCATGCATGTAAATAAATAAACAAACAACACATTTCTTGTTTGTGTAAAGTTGCTGCAGGTTTATTACATACACCATTATGTAATAGGTGGGTTATCTTACGGGCGATCCAAGGGCAGGCAACCAACTGGGCCTTACTGGTGATTCTCTTCCCGTATCACGTGACCCTATTACTCACGCCCCTCAAGGCGGAGCGTAGCAATGCAAACCCCCGGTTGTTCAGGCCCACAACTGCCCTAAGGACTAACGGGGTGCAGACAGAGTTTTCCAGGAACCTCCCATGAGGCTCCTAGGATTTGGCTCTGGCACCCCCTATGGTGCCGCGCAGAGGTATCATTCTGTACCCGTCTGCTTCCAGATCGCCCTGTAACTCCGCCTGCAATGATAAAGAGCACATTAAAACATTCTCTGCCTCCTGCCTACCACAAACCACGCCGGATAAGCGGTAGGGTGGGAGACGGCGTGTCGGGTGCGCACAAGAGGTCGCTATGATGGTGGGGGAGGCCTATATACCCTCCCCCAGACCAGGAGCCCAGGAAGTGACACTCCATAGCGCGCAGTGACCAGGCTGGGTGGACTCTGCCCGAGTTCCTGCCCCTATAAGGGGGGGGGGGAGGTGTGTGGTGCCCAGGTGATTCTAGAGGGCCGACCACTCTAGTGGCCCCCTGCGGGGGCCGCGGTCACCCGCATAGTATCACCATTGGCATCCCTTCCCACCCCACCAACATACCATGCATGCAAATAAATAAACACACAACACATTTCTTGTTTGGGTAAAGTTGCTGCAGGTTTATTACATACAACGTTATGTAATAGGTGGGTTATCTTACGGGCGATCCAAGGGCAGGCAACCAACTGGGCTGCATGTCCGCCTGATGAGCCAGGCAGCACTGGGGCGAACCCCACCTGTGCTGCCCTTACTGGTGATCCTCTTCCCGGATCACGTGTCCTTATTACTCACGCCCCTTTCAAGGAGGAGCGTAGCAATGCAAACCCCCGGTTGTTCAGGCCCACAACCGCCCGAAAGACTAACGGGGCGCAGACACGGTTTTCCAGGAACCTCCCATGAGGCTCCTAGGATTTGGCTCTGACACCCCCTATGGTGCCGCGCAGAGGTACCCTTCTGTACCCGTCTGCTTCCAGATCGCCCTGTAACTCCGCCACAGCTCTGGAGGCGGCCACCGTCGCCGCCATTGCCCCCACCACAACAGCTATAGTCTTACCCGCAACTTCTCCTGTCTAGAGCCGCCTGCAACTCTAGATGAAAGTGAACCAGCCCCACTGGTGATAGATGGACCCCATCTATATCACAATAGCCCCTGACGTTAGCCTGGATCAGCTAGTGTCTGATAAAACCAAAGGCTCATTTGGCCTGTGAACTTGTGCCAAGAACTATTCACCCTCATCTCATGCGGGAAAGTTCCACTGCATCACATGACCAAGCCCCTTGCCAACTCTGGGCGGGATGATTGCAGACGCCATGGCTCACATTGCCACATCTATTTCCTGATCTCACCTAGCTGCCGTCCTTCTAGCACTATGTGTGCCTGAACCTCTGCCTGCCCCATCTATGGGACAGCAGCCCACTTCCTAGGTGACCGCTCCCCCAAACCCGCCTGCCTACTTTGGCTATTAGGGCGAGAAGGATTATATTTAACCTTTGAACAGTCACTTTGCTGTCTGGATCATGACGCCCAGGAATGTTCATAACTAGAAGTATGTGACAATGAGCAAGGGTGCCCTCCTGCCCTTGCCATGTATCCTTTATTCCTTATGGGCAACAGTGCCCACTGTCTATAATATGGTGTCTAACATTAATGATAGACTAAGTCCTACTTTACCCCCCTCCTAGAACACTCCCAAAAGGTGGGCGGGGTGGGAGGTCACACCTCGCACCCTGTGCAGCCCCAGCAGTGGAAAATTACCTGCTCCGTTAAATTTTAATTTTTTGTTGAATACTGGACGTGCCAAATGTTCTCTTTACATAGTAGTCTTTTGTGGTTGACACCTTGTTCCCCCATTTCTTGGGACCGCAGCACACCATGATGGCTGACAGCATCCCCACCCAGCGGGGCTAATATAGCTAACTGGGCGGGGCATTTGTGCTTAACTGCAGGAACATCTCACCTACCCTTGGTTCTGGGGTGCCCTTACTTCACCCCCGTTGAGCAGACGATTGCACAAACCCTTTTGATTGCTAAACCCTGGAGAACACCTTAATGGTATCAAAGCTGGTTTGAAACTATATGTCGTGTGCCCCCTGTACCCGCTTGCCTAACTGCCGTCGGGTAATAGATGCACAGTACCTACTGTCCATTTAAATCTGTCACAGTGACTGAAACCCAGATTCCCAGTTCCCTGCTTCGCTGCAGTACAACTTCCGTGGGTCCTCTAGGATATACCACAAACCGCATTGGTCATGCAAACCTTAAATACACAATTTTCACTGGGACGACCCAGGAAGTAATCATGCTCTTCAAGGACATCTACCCCAGCACTGACTTACAACGTATTTGGGACACAGGTCGCAGCAGGTGCCCCTTCCAGTCTCTGGTTCTAGCCCATAGAAGGATAACCCAGGGGCCAGACAAGTCTGTGGGGACCAGAGGGGAACATTAAATGCAAATACCTGCCCTTTTCTGAATATTGGGAATGCCACATGGTCTAAATACCCTGTCTCCATTTTGCTCTAACGCAGTGTTTACCAAACATTTTGCACCGCAGCACACTTGTTAGATATGTCAACTGAAGTGACCTGTAACCTGCCCTTGTTTGCAGAGGGCACATTTTAGCTGCATAGACCAGACATAGCAAGACGAGACGAGCTTACGAGCCCCACTCCCACACAACTACAATTAAACATAGTCCCTCAGGGGCCGAGGCCTTGCCTTCGCAGCACCTCACTTTTCGTTGTAATTGCCCAGAGTAAGTGTAAAATTGTACTTTCTCACCACTGGGCTGGTAACCGAAGGCAAAGAAAGACGGAACCTGGGCATAAGATCCCCGTTTACTAGAGTAAAACAATAATTATCCTTCACCATTATCCAATGTGCCTCAAGCAACCAATGGGCTATCCACCTGTTGCTATGCAGATGTCATCCAATTCAATGACATAGGCGACATATCACACTGTTCTGCCTTTGTGGTCAACAAAATACCATCTGCCAGGATTTTTCCACTAACCCTATGATGCTGAACCTGGATTTGTAAGGCGCATGGGAGGTTCGGCGATTGTCCCAATACTAGATGCCATGTATCCAACTTATCAATATCGTCCCATTAGTGAGGACACTACGAGGGCACGTGGGACGGAATAGAGGTCTAAAGCATTAGTGCCAATTAAGAACCGCCAGGAAACCTCTGCATCATGTAGGAACTAGCCAATGGGGCCACTTCCCAAGAAATCGGCCACAAACCAGTAACCCCCCTGATATCGCAATCCAGACATACACCCGGGGGGCAAACAGGCGACTCTGGTAAAGGTGAAAGAACGTGCGAATTCCACCCTTGACACCCGGGCATAATACTAAGTTAGAACCCCAGCACGTGACACATCCAAGAAGAACCCGCTATGGTTTAAAGCCCCCTGAGGGGAGAAGTACAGTTCCTGCCTACTTCGAAACCAACAAAACTAAAGAGAAGGTGGACCTCTCTGGAGTGCCCCACCTTGGCACCCCTGACATGCACGAGTGCTAGTGGGGGGGGGGCAGGGAAACAATGACCAACTGAGTGGTCACTCGCGACATCGATTGGGTCGATTGCCCAGACAGAACTGATATTGAAACAATTGAAACCTACATGGTCCACTATTTA
This sequence comes from Triturus cristatus, assembly GCF_964204655.1. Classification (NCBI taxonomy): domain Eukaryota; kingdom Metazoa; phylum Chordata; class Amphibia; order Caudata; family Salamandridae; genus Triturus; species Triturus cristatus. The sequence goes on from NC_140581.1 coordinate 267,526,114, forward strand.
ACTCGGGCGCCATGCGACAGTCTTCAACAAGGACCGGCGGACAGCGAGTCACCAGATCGTCAATGAAATATTGATGCATTTGAGACAAAGGCACCATCCAAACTACTGAATTAAAATTGGCGAGAATAGTTCTATGAAAGAAGCATTGAATGAAAGCTCATCAACGTCAAAGGACCTGTCGACACGCTTTAGTCTACCTTGCTGAGAAGGATGGAGCAATGCCCATTATCGGTATTAGTTAATGAAGACATTATTCATTCCTGTTCAGCCAAAGTGAGAGACACTGACCCCAAGTGGTCTTCCCACTTTATGGCGACCTGGCAGTACAAATTGGTTTAATGCACCAATAATCAACCCCCAACTGATATACTGTTTCGCCCCACCCAGGGCACCCTGTCCGGTTACCACCAAGGCAGACGCACCTCAATGCCAACTGAGTAAAACACAAGTTCTGACCTAGAGCTGTTCGCGGCGACACATACATAGAGACGCCTAATATTGTGTGAAACTGGAATCAGCATACGCCCGCACTGCATACAGCAAGGCAGTTCTACGGAACACCTGACATTTGTGCCACTAAATGCCAGGACTCACGTTAGGCGGCCACTTCCTTTTGCACCACACCTTGCTCCTGCCGTGCTGATGATCATAGTTACGCCACAACTACCAACCCTGACACTCGTGCAAGCGTGATAATTCCACCTATTCCAAGCCCTCCAATCTATACGAAGAGCATGGGCAGCAGGCAATAGAGATTTTAATTGCAATTGATTTAGTCCATGCCTGTCAGGTCATCTCTAAAATAGACATACAGTGCCAACTCGTGGCCGATTGTCAGCAGCGCCAGTGAGACAATTAAGTCAAGTGCAGCGTGACTGACTGAACTGCAGGGCCCTTCCCTCCCTGCACATCTCTCCAGACCGCACCCCCAATGCCTGACAGAGTTGGCCCAAAACATGGCCCTTGTGGCCTTGTGGGCGATGAAAGCAATCTAATACGACTTATTCAAGGTCAATGATGTGAGGCTCTTCAGGTCACGGCTGTGTCCTAGACCTTCCTGCATTGCAGAGTGCTGCGGTGCATTTGCCCACAACTCATCAACTTCTCAATTTATGTATTACTGCTTTCCTATACAACAAAAACACCCGGCCTAACTTGCGCCCCCTCGCACTGTACAGAGAGCGCAACCCGGTGAATCCACCCCTTGCACTCCATCTTGGCATCGGAAGTGTCACACCTTTTCCAAGCAGCAAGTACACCCGGGGAAGGGGGAAGCTCCACCCGGTCCTCCCTGATGTGCCCATCAGCACCTCACAGTGCATCCGCGCTGAATGAGGAGCATAAACCGGCCCGCGGGGGCACATAACCCACAGCTAACCCACAGCTCTGGACCCGCTGCAGATGAGCAGAATAGACAGCCGCGAGGTGCCCAACAGTCAGGTGTGTGGGACAACACACAAGGACAGTAGAAGAGCCCCGCCTGGTCCCTGAGTGCCCCACACCAACTGTCAAATAAACACTGACTTCTGTGGGCCATATGTCCTGAGGCCCAATGCGAAAACTCGAAGGCAAGGGGCCTCGCAACTCACTGCTGGCAGTGGAGGGACCTTAAGACCTCCTGCAGTCTTGCCCGGGACTACCAACTATCAGGACCTTTCCTCCCCCCTGCCAGGCCCACCAATGCGAATCATACACACCTCTTTCGTGCAGGCAGAAGTGGTTGGGGACGATGCGCTGACAATTCCTCCTTCATACCTCTGAAAGCAAAAGCCTGCATCCCGTAACATAATGACAGGGCTTAACAATTACCTCGGAAGACATTTATACACAGTCTCGTCCTACCCAATGTAGCCAATGAAGGGACACGGACCCAACCCCGAATACAGCGCGCGGCACCTTCCACTGTGCTGAAAACCGGAGAAACGCTCCAAAGCACCGTGTCGACCGACCTTGACGCCTGACCTTGCTGGTGAGCCACCACGAACAAAGCACGCTTCCAATCCTGCCTGAAACCCTGAACACGTGGACATCACGGGGTGCAGGGCAGGGGCCCTTCGCACCCAAACCCTGTAACCCTATTCTCAGGTAGATAAAGTGATCGCAGCATCAGGGGCTGTATAAGCCTCTTGCCATGCTCGAACCCGGGTCCCAGGCCTAAAAGCCGACCGCCCTAGCCACTAACTCTCTGTCCCAGTTACACGGCCTGTGCTACAGCTGCATCAGTGGCGCCGGTGAACCGCCCAGCAACGAGGCAGGAGACGATCCAAGGAAGGGGGAGGGTGTGTGGGGCACGGGATTTGGAACACATGGCCTGCCTCGCATTACCACAGCGAACAACCCACGGGCCCCACATGGGGAGACACCCCAACAACAAAGTCGGACCTCGCTCTGTGATCCGCGCATGTATGCCGCCCGCTTTCGAATAAGGTGGCACACAGAGATGTAAGCCTGCGGCCCCCGAACACTAGGAAATCTGCCTGCCCAGCCAAAGGGCCCCGGAAGAAACATGATTTACCATACAAAGTCATGGGGGGAGGGCGAACCGAAGGAGCAGATCGCAGATACCCCCCGCCCCATCTCCCACGGCGGAGTGAGCACCCGGAGCTTGTAATTAAACTCTGCCCCGCAGGCGGTTATCGACTACCCCCCTTCCGCTTACATATGGTCCACGGGAAAGCTGGCGGGGGAACGAGGCGATATGTGTGAACAAGCAGCCGGGCCAACCTTTAACACCACTTGGCCCCCCACGCCCACTAGGCCCAACCGGAACCGGAAACTCTGCGGTAGCACCCGCTACCTTAGAGAGTGAAGCGGGCTGGAAGCAGCCGGCCGGGTGGCAGTAAGCCTCATTTAGCATTCACCTGTGCCCGCCAGATAATCGGCCCCACGACGATGACCAGGCCAACCATCCTCAGCCTGCTGCCTGCACCGATCACCCCACCGAACTGGGCAAGTTCATCTACAGGGGAAACCTCGGCGGCGGGCTCCCCCTTACGCTGGCCCAAGGCCTCAACGACTCACCTCACAAAACACGACCTCCCGACCAGCTAATCTCGACACGGCGATCGCATAACACTTCAAGACGGCGTGTCGGGCGCGCAAAAGAGGTTGCTAAGATGGTTGGGGAGGCCTATATACCCTCCCCCAGACCAGGCGTCCAGGAAGTGACACTCCATAGCGCGCCGTGATCAGGCTGGATGGACTCTGCCCGAGTCCCTGCCCCTAAAAGGGGGGGGGGAGGTGTGTGGTGCCCAGGTGATACTAGAGGGCTGCCTACTCTAGTGGCCCCCTGTGGGGGCCGCGGTCAGCTGCATAGGCCCATCTGTTTGCTGTCAGGTGTGCAGCTCGGCTGAGGCAGAAGCAGCTGGAGCGTCAGGAAGGTTTGATTTGTTGCGTTAGATTGGGGGAATGTCTTCATAGGCGTTCATGCTCCGAGGTATAGGAGCAGTTTCTACTTTGCCCCCATGAGACTAACAAAAGGAACGACAACCAGCCGGCATGTTAACCCCTGTGCAAATAGAGACAGTGACATAGGACTATGGCTCAGGGTAATGAAGATAGAAGAAGGACAGTGAGTAGTCCTAATTAATTCTGGGTGGTGGATGTTCTGCAGCAATTGGGTGAGTGTGAGAAAGAGATCTGAAGCACAGGGAAGTGGAATAGCAAGCAACAGCTTTAGTTGGTATGGAAGTTTCCTTGCTTTCTGTTAAAAGAAAGAACAATATGGAGCAGGCAAAGAGAAAAATATTAAAATTTTGTGTTCAGTCCATGCTTATCTGCAGCACTCACAAAATGCCTGAAAGCACTCTGTTCAGCCCTCACTTACAAAGAGCGTGGAACATCGCTTACATTTCTGTTCCTGACACAAGCTATAAACAATACTAAACCAGCAATAGAAAGGGAGCTAAGGAAACAAAGGAGGGACATTTAAACAAATGCAAAATAACACTTGGGCATTTCTAAATGACACAGAAAACAACTAATGGCAATTGGTGGGTGTGCTAACTGCACATTGAAGAGATACAACAGGTCTTGCAGACAGCGCAAGCGCTGTCGAGGCTTGACCTAAAAAGCACATGTTGACTCTACATGCACTGCATTTTGATACTCTCACAGCATTGTTTAGGGCAATTTTTTGGTTGTTCAGTTTAACTGCTGTGCAACAAACAAATGTTCCTTCAAATCATGCATCGGCGGGACTGTATAACCTTTGACCATTGCTACAATTTTATGCTAATATGTGCAACACCTGAAAATATAGCTAGACCCATAGACAGGATACATCAGAATATGAAAATTGTTGTATCTGACTAAGTTGCTTCAGTGCACAAGTATGCACCCAATCCCTGATTTCAGTCAGGAATGCACCCCAGAAACTTCAGAGGGATCACACCTCACATGATTTGCTATCAATGTGTCAGAGCTCACAGGGCCCAGGCTCTGTGGGTAATATAAAATGGAGACATATTGCAACTGGTTCTTATAGTCCAATCTTTGAACTAATACAATACTTACCATAATTCACACATAATCAATAAAATAGGCAGGCCACAGTCAACATTCATGCATGTTGATCATTAGTCACAGTTCTGTTAAACTTAAAGGTACAGCTGGATGTCACACTAATGAAAAGGTCACATGTAGTACAACTATACAAAGAGATGAGACATACTCATTTGTCACCTGCAGGGCTTGGCCTCTGACTCACTTATAACAGTAGGATAGCTCAGATTGCTTCATTATCCACATCAAGGTTGGGATCATAGTTTATGGATTTGAGTACAATGCCATCCTGCTTCTCTGTGTTAGATATATAAATGTCACATTGTGTTAAACATATACTAAGGTCACATACTCAGTGCCACTATATTAATAGTAAACTTACACTAGAGTGGTGAAACAAATATGTAGGTATAGAGAGTACAGTTTCTAAACTACTTAATTAACGAGTGTGTATCAAATTGTGAAAATTGATCTGCGCACATGATGATAGATATGAGATACATTGCATTCATGACTCTTCTTAGACCACACATGTAGACACAGTCTTATTCATGACAGTGTACATATTAGTGATTGCAATATGAACATTCCTATACTCAACAAAAACCATAATGTTGTTTTGGTAAACTATGGCCTTAGGGAGGGTATGTACCTAACACAATAGTGAACCATACTAAACTTATAGGTGAGCTGGACTTTGTACAACAGAAGATACTTTCATATTGCATCGTTTCACATATGCCAATGTTGTGCTTATTTTGAAAGTATATATTTAATTTCAAATGTTGATTAGTTACATACATTGCAGAAGCTGTACCATGTTACACACCATTTGGATATAGTGCCAATTCCACTGATCTGTACATCAACTGTTAGTAAAAAAGGGCATTTGTGAACATGTTTCTATAATGAGGCAAATATTTGCAGAAATTGTAAGTAGTCATCATATATGTATTGCGCTCAATCCTATGTTTTCTGATATACACCATATTCACATTTAGGTATTTGTTTGGTCCATGTAACGATTAGGGGTGGGCGGAATTTGCGTAATCGCGTTACGCAAATCTCCGTGAAACGGTAAAAAATCTCCGCGAACATGCAGAAATTCCGCGAACACGCGGAATTGCTTGTTCGCGATACTTTTTTCCTGTTCGCGATCGCTGTTTGCGTGCTCGGGGTGAAATATCTCGCGAACACGCATTTTTAGAACGCGAACAAGCAAAAAATTTCGCGAAGTTGCGGAACGTAGATTTTTTTTGCAATTTCGCGTTCTCCGCGGAACGCGAAATTACCCAAATTTCGCAAATTCCGCGAACGGAACGGAATTTACCGCCCAGGCCTAGTAACGATACATTCACTAAGTAAATGACACATTTTTGGAATGAGTGAACACTCAGAAATATATGCTCACATATTATATGCTTACTTCTACATAATTTTTTCTAAAATCCATGTTGCTCTCCCACAGCATATACTCCGACTAATGTAGTTAACCTACAACAGTAACGTTTAAATCATACAGCAGACGATACATTGAACAGCATACTCACCCCATTGTTGCTTCTCTCTGGCTTTCAGCTCCCCATCAAGTAGTAGATAGGCTACCAGCAGTATGCGGGCTGTTACGGGGTCAGGGCGCATCGCACCGCACTCGCTTCCTTTGCTGGGAGGACTTCCCCAGCTGGACCTCCGCCACCATATTTGCCCAGACACATAGGTCCTCCCAACGCTTACGGAAGTGCAGGCTATGGGCCTAGGACCCCCAAGGACCACACTTTTGATCAATGGCTCTTCCCATTTCCTTCTTCATATAGGGGCTGACCTAAGATAGAAGAAACAAATATGCACAAAAGTGGTTAGATATCTCACCATTAGAACATTTCTAACTTCAATAGGTAATAAGATTGTGGATTTACATTTGAGAGTAGCAAAATGGAAGAGGCATGATAGAGACCGCCAGCTCTGATGAGTGAGCTGGCTGCTCCTATGCTCCCACAACTGTGAGACAGTTGTTTCGTAGCAGAAAGCAGGAGGACGAAGGCGGGCTCCGAATATCGCTCGAGACCGGGCCATGAGCGCAGCTGTGACTCACCGGCATGCTGGGTTTCGCTGTGGCTGCATTCCTGGCTCGGTGTGCGCGTCTCCACGGTCTTCGCACCGGATACATTGTGTCTGCAAGGGGCTGGAAGTGGAGATTGGGACGTCCGATTGCAACAGTTGCTGGCAAGAGAATTGGCAGCTCGGGAGGAGGAATCTGGAGAACGCTGACGATGCCGCCGAAAGGTGGAAGAGGGAAACCCCGGCTTCAGGCTGACGCCGGCGTTGCAGCAAAGACCACTGAGACACCAAGCGGCAATAATGCCTCAAACGTAAGCGGCAAAACAACCAAGGGGGAGAGCGCTACCAGTATCAGTACCAGCATGAGCACCATTACCGGCGCAGGCTTGGAGCCTGTATTAAATAGAAGAGACACCATTGACAGCTCCGGTAAGCGAACTATCCCCCAATTATTATCGGTGGGAAATGGCAGGAAAAACAGGCTCAGACCACCCAAATGGGAGCCCCCTCTGTGGCATTGGGGTATGAGGAGGTCAGTGATTGTCTGGGGGGGGGTGGAGGCAGTGGAGGAGGGCTCTGCTGCACCCCTGCTAACCCAATCTACTGCTGTGAGCGACTTTTGCCCTACACCAGGTAATAACAATGACAATGATATGGGCAATGGCACAACCTGTAGAAGCATCACCAGACAGGACAGTATTGAGTAATGGTGAGCTGGGGCCTGAGATGCCTGTGAGGTCTGATATAACTATATCTATAACTCCTAATGTAAGTACTGACATTCAGGAAAGAAGCGGCGCCAGGTGCACTGGTATTGTTAAAGGTGCAGAACAGCAGAGTGGCGTGAAGGAGGCGGAATTGGTGGACTTGGTAGACAAGTTCTTTTCATTGTCTGACCATTCAGATGTATCCAGTGATGAGGCGCTGGGAAACGGTTAGAGCGGTACAAAAGGGGGTGGTGATGGACGGAGCATCAGAACCAATCAAACACTCACACCCAGTCAACAGATCTGGGTTTGATCCATCACCGTTCTTTATCCCACTCTGCCACCCCAGTTCAGACATGGCCATATGCAAATCAGTCTGACCCTGTGCCTCATGGGAACAGTCCAGCCCGAACTGCCAAGCCATGCCTTCCCTGGACCGGAAACAAGCTTCCTAGGACCGGTTTCTGGCATTTCAGCCTTCTTCAGCCAGGCTTGCTTGAATCCAGTGGCAAAGTGAGCAAGGGACTCAACGTCTGAGCATACCCTGCCAACTTATGGCGAACAAAGCGGTACAAAAGGGGGTGGTGATGGACGGAGCATCAGAACCAATCAAACACTCACACCCAGTCAACAGATCTGGGTTTGATCCATCACCGTTCTTTATCCCACTCTGCCACCCCAGTTCAGACATGGCCATATGCAAATCAGTCTGACCCTGTGCCTCATGGGAACAGTCCAGCCCGAACTGCCAAGCCATGCCTTCCCTGGACCGGAAACAAGCTTCCTAGGACCGGTTTCTGGCATTTCAGCCTTCTTCAGCCAGGCTTGCTTGAATCCAGTGGCAAAGTGAGCAAGGGACTCAACGTCTGAGCATACCCTGCCAACTTATGGCGAACAAAGCGGTACAAAAGGGGGTGGTGATGGACGGAGCATCAGAACCAATCAAACACTCACACCCAGTCAACAGATCTGGGTTTGATCCATCACCGTTCTTTAGCCCACTCTGCCACCCCAGTTCAGACATGGCCATATGCAAATCAGTCTGACCCTGTGCCTCATGGGAACAGTCCAGCCCGAACTGCCAAGCCATGCCTTCCCTGGACCGGAAACAAGCTTCCTAGGACCGGTTTCTGGCATTTCAGCCTTCTTCAGCCAGGCTTGCTTGAATCCAGTGGCAAAGTGAGCAAGGGACTCAACGTCTGAGCATACCCTGCCAACTTATGGCGAACAAAGCGGTACAAAAGGGGGTGGTGATGGACGGAGCATCAGAACCAATCAAACACTCACACCCAGTCAACAGATCTGGGTTTGATCCATCACCGTTCTTTAGCCCACTCTGCCACCCCAGTTCAGACATGGCCATATGCAAATCAGTCTGACCCTGTGCCTCATGGGAACAGTCCAGCCCGAACTGCCAAGCCATGCCTTCCCTGGACCGGAAACAAGCTTCCTAGGACCGGTTTCTGGCATTTCAGCCTTCTTCAGCCAGGCTTGCTTGAATCCAGTGGCAAAGTGAGCAAGGGACTCAACGTCTGAGCATACCCTGCCAACTTATGGCGAACAAAGCGGTACAAAAGGGGGTGGTGATGGACGGAGCATCAGAACCAATCAAACACTCACACCCAGTCAACAGATCTGGGTTTGATCCATCACCGTTCTTTAGCCCACTCTGCCACCCCAGTTCAGACATGGCCATATGCAAATCAGTCTGACCCTGTGCCTCATGGGAACAGTCCAGCCCGAACTGCCAAGCCATGCCTTCCCTGGACCGGAAACAAGCTTCCTAGGACCGGTTTCTGGCATTTCAGCCTTCTTCAGCCAGGCTTGCTTGAATCCAGTGACAAAGTGAGCAAGGGACTCAACGTCTGAGCATACCCTGCCAACTTATGGCGAACAAAGCGGTACAAAAGGGGGTGGTGATGGACGGAGCATCAGAACCAATCAAACACTCACACCCAGTCAACAGATCTGGGTTTGATCCATCACCGTTCTTTAGCCCACTCTGCCACCCCAGTTCAGACATGGCCATATGCAAATCAGTCTGACCCTGTGCCTCATGGGAACAGTCCAGCCCGAACTGCCAAGCCATGCCTCCCCTGGACCGGAAACAAGCTTCCTAGGACCGGTTTCTGGCATTTCAGCCTTCTTCAGCCAGGCTTGCTTGAATCCAGTGGCAAAGTGAGCAAGGGACTCAACGTCTGAGCATACCCTGCCAACTTATGGCGAACAAAGCGGTACAAAAGGGGGTGGTGATGGACGGAGCATTAGAACCAATCAAACACTCACACCCAGTCAACAGATCTGGGTTTGATCCATCACCGTTCTTTAGCCCACTCTGCCACCCCAGTTCAGACATGGCCATATGCAAATCAGTCTGACCCTGTGCCTCATGGGAACAGTCCAGCCCGAACTGCCAAGCCATGCCTTCCCTGGACCGGAAACAAGCTTCCTAGGACCGGTTTCTGGCATTTCAGCCTTCTTCAGCCAGGCTTGCTTGAATCCAGTGGCAAAGTGAGCAAGGGACTCAACGTCTGAGCATACCCTGCCAACTTATGGCGAACAAAGCGGTACAAAAGGGGGTGGTGATGGACGGAGCATCAGAACCAATCAAACACTCACACCCAGTCAACAGATCTGGGTTTGATCCATCACCGTTCTTTAGCCCACTCTGCCACCCCAGTTCAGACATGGCCATATGCAAATCAGTCTGACCCTGTGCCTCATGGGAACAGTCCAGCCCGAACTGCCAAGCCATGCCTTCCCTGGACCGGAAACAAGCTTCCTAGGACCGGTTTCTGGCATTTCAGCCTTCTTCAGCCAGGCTTGCTTGAATCCAGTGGCAAAGTGAGCAAGGGACTCAACGTCTGAGCATACCCTGCCAACTTATGGCGAACAAAGCGGTACAAAAGGGGGTGGTGATGGACGGAGCATCAGAACCAATCAAACACTCACACCCAGTCAACAGATCTGGGTTTGATCCATCACCGTTCTTTAGCCCACTCTGCCACCCCAGTTCAGACATGGCCATATGCAAATCAGTCTGACCCTGTGCCTCATGGGAACAGTCCAGCCCGAACTGCCAAGCCATGCCTTCCCTGGACCGGAAACAAGCTTCCTAGGACCGGTTTCTGGCATTTCAGCCTTCTTCAGCCAGGCTTGCTTGAATCCAGTGGCAAAGTGAGCAAGGGACTCAACGTCTGAGCATACCCTGCCAACTTATGGCGAACAAAGCGGTACAAAAGGGGGTGGTGATGGACGGAGCATCAGAACCAATCAAACACTCACACCCAGTCAACAGATCTGGGTTTGATCCATCACCGTTCTTTAGCCCACTCTGCCACCCCAGTTCAGACATGGCCATATGCAAATCAGTCTGACCCTGTGCCTCATGGGAACAGTCCAGCCCGAACTGCCAAGCCATGCCTTCCCTGGACCGGAAACAAGCTTCCTAGGACCGGTTTCTGGCATTTCAGCCTTCTTCAGCCAGGCTTGCTTGAATCCAGTGGCAAAGTGAGCAAGGGACTCAACGTCTGAGCATACCCTGCCAACTTATGGCGAACAAAGCGGTACAAAAGGGGGTGGTGATGGACGGAGCATCAGAACCAATCAAACACTCACACCCAGTCAACAGATCTGGGTTTGATCCATCACCGTTCTTTAGCCCACTCTGCCACCCCAGTTCAGACATGGCCATATGCAAATCAGTCTGACCCTGTGCCTCATGGGAACAGTCCAGCCCGAACTGCTAAGCCATGCCTTCCCTGGACCGGAAACAAGCTTCCTAGGACCGGTTTCTGGCATTTCAGCCTTCTTCAGCCAGGCTTGCTTGAATCCAGTGGCAAAGTGAGCAAGGGACTCAACGTCTGAGCATACCCTGCCAACTTATGGCGAACAAAGCGGTACAAAAGGGGGTGGTGATGGACGGAGCATCAGAACCAATCAAACACTCACACCCAGTCAACAGATCTGGGTTTGATCCATCACCGTTCTTTAGCCCACTCTGCCACCCCAGTTCAGACATGGCCATATGCAAATCAGTCTGACCCTGTGCCTCATGGGAACAGTCCAGCCCGAACTGCCAAGCCATGCCTTCCCTGGACCGGAAACAAGCTTCCTAGGACCGGTTTCTGGCATTTCAGCCTTCTTCAGCCAGGCTTGCTTGAATCCAGTGGCAAAGTGAGCAAGGGACTCAACGTCTGAGCATACCCTGCCAACATATGGCGAACAAAGCGGTACAAAAGGGGGTGGTGATGGACGGAGCATCAGAACCAATCAAACACTCACACCCAGTCAACAGATCTGGGTTTGATCCATCACCGTTCTTTAGCCCACTCTGCCACCCCAGTTCAGACATGGCCATATGCAAATCAGTCTGACCCTGTGCCTCATGGGAACAGTCCAGCCCGAACTGCCAAGCCATGCCTTCCCTGGACCGGAAACAAGCTTCCTAGGACCGGTTTCTGGCATTTCAGCCTTCTTCAGCCAGGCTTGCTTGAATCCAGTGGCAAAGTGAGCAAGGGACTCAACGTCTGAGCATACCCTGCCAACTTATGGCGAACAAAGCGGTACAAAAGGGGGTGGTGATGGACGGAGCATCAGAACCAATCAAACACTCACACCCAGTCAACAGATCTGGGTTTGATCCATCACCGTTCTTTAGCCCACTCTGCCACCCCAGTTCAGACATGGCCATATGCAAATCAGTCTGACCCTGTGCCTCATGGGAACAGTCCAGCCCGAACTGCCAAGCCATGCCTTCCCTGGACCGGAAACAAGCTTCCTAGGACCGGTTTCTGGCATTTCAGCCTTCTTCAGCCAGGCTCGCTTGAATCCAGTGGCAAAGTGAGCAAGGGACTCAACGTCTGAGCATACCCTGCCAACTTATGGCGAACAAAGCGGTACAAAAGGGGGTGGTGATGGACGGAGCATCAGAACCAATCAAACACTCACACCCAGTCAACAGATCTGGGTTTGATCCATCACCGTTCTTTAGCCCACTCTGCCACCCCAGTTCAGACATGGCCATATGCAAATCAGTCTGACCCTGTGCCTCATGGGAACAGTCCAGCCCGAACTGCCAAGCCATTCCTTCCCTGGACCGGAAACAAGCTTCCTAGGACCGGTTTCTGGCATTTCAGCCTTCTTCAGCCAGGCTTGCTTGAATCCAGTGGCAAAGTGAGCAAGGGACTCAACGTATGAGCATACCCTGCCAACTTATGGCGAACAAAGCGGTACAAAAGGGGTTGGTGATGGACGGAGCATCAGAACCAATCAAACACTCACACCCAGTCAACAGATCTGGGTTTGATCCATCACCGTTCTTTAGCCCACTCTGCCACCCCAGTTCAGACATGGCCATATGCAAATCAGTCTGACCCTGTGCCTCATGGGAACAGTCCAGCCCGAACTGCCAAGCCATGCCTTCCCTGGACCGGAAACAAGCTTCCTAGGACCGGTTTCTGGCATTTCAGCCTTCTTCAGCCAGGCTTGCTTGAATCCAGTGGCAAAGTGAGCAAGGGACTCAACGTCTGAGCATACCCTGCCAAATTATGGCGAACAAAGCGGTACAAAAGGGGGTGGTGATGGACGGAGCATCAGAACCAATCAAACACTCACACCCAGTCAACAGATCTGGGTTTGATCCATCACCGTTCTTTAGCCCACTCTGCCACCCCAGTTCAGACATGGCCATATGCAAATCAGTCTGACCCTGTGCCTCATGGGAACAGTCCAGCCCGAACTGCCAAGCCATGCCTTCCCTGGACCGGAAACAAGCTTCCTAGGACCGGTTTCTGGCATTTCAGCCTTCTTCAGCCAGGCTTGCTTGAATCCAGTGGCAAAGTGAGCAAGGGACTCAACGTCTGAGCATACCCTGCCAACTTATGGCGAACAAAGCGGTACAAAAGGGGGTGGTGATGGACGGAGCATCAGAACCAATCAAACACTCACACCCAGTCAACAGATCTGGGTTTGATCCATCACCGTTCTTTAGCCCACTCTGCCACCCCAGTTCAGACATGGCCATATGCAAATCAGTCTGACCCTGTGCCTCAGGGGAACAGTCCAGCCCGAACTGCCAAGCCATGCCTTCCCTGGACCGGAAACAAGCTTCCTAGGACCGGTTTCTGGCATTTCAGCCTTCTTCAGCCAGGCTTGCTTGAATCCAGTGGCAAAGTGAGCAAGGGACTCAACGTCTGAGCATACCCTGCCAACTTATGGCGAACAAAGCGGTACAAAAGGGGGTGGTGATGGACAGGGAAACGGTTAGATACAGATGAATCAGCAAAGGGATGAGTTGAGTGAACACAGCAGTACAGCCCCAGAGGACACGGGAGGGGACTCATCGGAGGGCAGCCCTCAGACATTGCATAAGAATAGGGTGCTGACAGAGGATCTTAGGCACCCAGTTAACTCTTTTTCACCCGAGTTAAATATAGGGATTAGACCCCCTGATGAAACAGATAGGACAGATTCTTTGGCATGGAGAACGACAGAACCAGTAGAAGAGGTTTCTTTGGCTCTCATATACCAAACGATAATGACCCACAGAGAAGAAACACGGGCAGAGAGCCAGAGGACACAAAATGTCTGTCGTTAAATGCAAAATTCAGTTTGACGTATTGCCAAAACGTGTACAGAGTTTCCTACAGGGATTACGGAAGCAGAAGCACGCATTTCATGTCTGAAGGATGAGCCGGCAGCACAAAAAATGCTGACAGAGACTATGCGAGCCGGGAAGGATAACACGCTGTGGAAACTCACTGACTTAGAGAACAGGGCCCGGCAAAATAATTTGAGAGTCCTTCAGATTCCGGAGGGCCTGGAAGGACAGGATCTACGTAAATTTATTATTGAACTATTTACCCAGGCGTTCCCTGAACTATCCCAATGGGACTGGCCTGGTCAAAACCTAGGGCTATATTGATTTTGCTTAATAACTTTTTGGCACGTGAAGCTGTATTTGATTTGGCACGGCCTGATAGAAAAAGAGCTGGGAAGGGGGTGGAGTTCTTTGTCAGACCAGATTATTGTCATCAGACGGTAGAAAAGCGATGGCAACTTCGCCAACTTATTGTACCATTTCAAGCTAAGGGGGCCCAAGCTTTTCTACTTAACCCAGCCAAACTGAAAATTGTTTATAGAGAAAATACCAGGTTTTTTACATCTGAGATCTTAGCGAAATAATTTTTGCAATCCCTTAAAGAGACTAAGTAGATAGTTTGGTCAATCTTTTCGTAGCCTATCTGTTTATGTTTATGTTTTCTATCCTTTTTTGCTTATGATGTATTATACCTCCAGGAGCATCACTATTTCATATACGCATAGGGGGGGAGAGAATAAGTAAGGAATTGTGGAATGCTTTTGTATTTGCTAGATGTTTTTCTCTTTTTTCTTTTTTTTCTTTTCCTATTTTGTGCTTAATCGGATACATTCTGGACTGGCTACTACACATGGGGTATTACACGGTGTGGGAGGCACTTTTGGGTGGTTGGAGCATGTCATCACTAGGACTAGCAGTCCTAAAGCCTAGCTGTAGTGGTAGGGTGGGGGGGGCTAGGGGGGGTCGTGGGGGGAAGGGTGGTAGTGGGAGGAAGGGGGATGGTGGCGGGGAAAAAAGGAAAATGATCCATAGCAGCAAAGAAAGGAGTAGAGGCTCGAGAACATTTATATATGTTCCTGAACAACCAATAATACTAATGTGGAATATATGGAGAAGTTAGCCCTTCGAATATGTACACTGAATGTGTGTGGGTTAAATAACCATAATAAGAGGCAGAGGGTGGCTACAGAGCTATGGGTGATCCAGTCTGATGTAGTCTGTTTGCAGGAGACGCACATTCCGTGGGGGAAACAAAAGACTCTTTTAGAATTAGGCTATGTAGTATTGGTAACCTCACAGCAGTCAAATATGATTAGAGGGGTGGCGATTTCAGCAAGACCTTTTATCCAGACAACTGGACGTATACTGGTTGATACGTATGGACGGTGGGCCATTGTGGAATGCAGGTTAGGGGAAGTAACATTTACCCTATGTACAATATATGGCTCTAACTTTGACGAAGCCCCGATATTGGAATATCGAAATGGTGAGCTTGCTACATGGCCCACCCCGTTATTTCTCTGTGGGGACTTCAAATATAAATATGACTTATGAAGATTTCCAAAACTGTGGGCAGAACTATAAAGGCAGGAAGCCCAGGGTATGCAAGGCTTTATGTCAAATGCTAACTGACCATGGGTTGATGGGTGCCTGGAGTAACCTGCAGAGGCAAGATCCAGGACATACGTTCTACTCACACCCACACAATAGGCTTGTACATCTTGATTATTGTTGTTTATCCTCGTTAATATTTACAGGGCTTAAAATTTGTGTGTATCCAAGGGTGACATCGGTTCATGCGCCAGTGGTAGATGAAATCCCGGCACTTGGGCGGTGTGTAGCCCCGAGAGCTTTCACGTTTGGTAGAAAGCATTTACTGGATGATATTTTCATTGAGCATATGAAGGCTTGGATAAAGGAGTTCCTTCAGATTAATCGGCAGTTTGCGTCTTGGGGGTTTATTTGGGATACATTCAAAGCCGGGTTTAGAGGGGAAACTCAGAGCTATGGGTTTTATAAACAAAAACTAGCTAAGCTGGCATTGCAGGTATTATATAATGAACTCAAGACCGCTGAAGAGGAATTGGCTAACGGACTAGCGGCAGGACATAATACTGCAGCATTACAGAATAACTTAGCTAGGTGTAAGGCTAAAATAAATTTGGAATGGAGTAAAGAAATTGCCATAAAATATCAAACTTATAAAAAAGAGTGCCATAAATATGGGGAGGCCACTGGACGTTGTTTAGCCCAGATATATGCATAAAGGAGGCTGAACAAAGAATAACTGGAATTAAAAATGCGGCCGGGGCTATGCTGTTTGACCCTCAGGAAATCCTCAAAGTTTTATTTTTATTTTTATACAGAACTGTATAGAGGGGAGGACAATGGGTGTTCTTTGATGGACCTCGGAGTTCCAAACTCATTGTGGAGCCAACTGGATCAGGCGGTTGCCGAGATGCTAGATGAGCCTATTACTTTAGGGGAATTAGAACACGCTATCAATACTCTTGCAATAGGGAAAGCTGCAGGACCGGATAAACTTCCGCTGGAAATGTATAAGTCCTTTTTCCAAGACGTTAAATCTGATATGCCCAAAGTGTTTCAAATGGCACAAAAGGGGATATACCGCGATCCTGGGCTGAGGCCAATATCTGTATTTTTAAGAAAAAGGGGAAGCCGTCTGAGGTACCCGAGGTCTACCGTCCAATTTCCCTTCTTAATTGTGATGGCAAAATGTGTGCAAAAATCTTGGCTACACGGCTGGCAAAGTTATAACACCTTTAGTATCCTTAAAACAACATGGTGTTATACCAGGAAGGGGGACGGTAGATCATGTGAGCAGAGTAGTGACCCTTATTGATATAGCACAGATAGAAGCTAGAGAATTAGGGCTGGTCTTACTCGATGCTGAAAAAGCTTTCGATTGTGTGTCTTGGAATTTGTTATGGAGGGGCCTACAACAAATGGGGTTCGGACAGGGATATATTCAAGCTTTACAGGCCCCTATATCACCTCCCCATGGCTAAAGTATGCTCAATGGGGTGCTCTTCTGAGACTATCGCGATTTCTAGAGCACACGACAAGGTTGCCTGTGCTCACGCCTTTTATTTGTGCTTTATATTAATCCTTTTATTATTATGTTAGAACGGAGTGAAAAGATTATACCTTTTACTGTTCGACAAGATAATTTTTGTGTAATTGCGTACGCCGATGACATTGCGATCGTTACCTCCAATCCAGGCCTTGCAGTACCTGAAATAGAATATTTAGCGCAGAAATTTGGGGCGGCATCAGGATATAAATTGAACACAGCCAAAACCCAAATCTTATGTACAAGTCAAATTATGGGTAACTATTCTAGAGTGGTTAGTGAAGCCACATAACTGGGCATTAAGATATGTACTTCGTTAAAAGAGACTGTAGAGGTCAATTGGGGCGATATTATTGTGCAAGTAAAACGGTCACTTGAGAGGTGGGAGAATTTACATTTGCCATTAGTAGGCAGAGCCAATGTATTGAAGATGAATGTTTTGCCTCGGGTTATGTATTTGTTTAGGGCAGTGCCTTTGGAGGTATCAGGTAAACAAATTCAATATTTACAATCACTCTGTGCTAGGTATATGTAGGCTCCAGGGAAACCCCGAAGAGCTGCACGATATATGACCCTCTCTCGAGAAAGAGGAGGGTGGTCTGTACCTGATTTTGCTTTTTATTATTATGCTTGTATTTTAGTTAATGCACATATTTTGCTGACTGGGGAAGAGGTTAGCAATGCAGCTGAAGCCCCCTCAATCTACCAGATGATTCTGGGCCCTGAGGTGAAGCATTTTTTGTTTAAGAGATTGGATGGCAGCTATTTTAAAAGAACCCGCTATAAAGTGCTAAACGCTGTGTTCTAAGTTTGAAACCCAGTTCGGTGAAGCTTTAAGATTCCTGTACTCTCTCTTTATACACCTACGGATGCCACTGGATTGCTACCATTGATCTTTTGGGATCATGTGGCTGCCATCTGGAGGGAGAAGGGCATTATCCGACTGGGTGATATGTATCAGGCTGATGGAAGTCTATATTCGTTCTTAGAGCTGATGGATAAATATCACTTAACTATAACCCAATTCTTTAAGTTTTTGCAATTAAGGGACTTTTTAGGCAAGCATCCAATTTTTATTACAACGTTTAAAATTGTAGAAACCATTAGACGTCAGGGAAATATTGGGCTAATATACAAATTATTGTTAGAGGGAAGAACAGCTGACTTGGGAAAGTATAATACTAAATGGGGAACCTGGTTAGGAAACCCCGCAATCTCATTGGAGAAATCGATTGATTTGTCTGGGAAGATTCTAATGCAGCTAACTTAAAAAGTCAACATTATAAAATGCTATTTAATCTGTACCATACTCCTGCCAAGATGATGAAGTGGGGGGGCCAGCATGATGGAAAATGTTTTCGGTGTGGAGCAGATAGTGCAGATATTCTTCATGTTTTTTATGCTTGTAATGCTCTAAATTCCTTGGTAGGAGCCATAGAAAGATTTTTATCAGAGATCACGGGGGCCCCTGTTAAAATCTATGATGTTGTTAGGGATTGGGGAAGAACTGTGCCAGGGGAAACCAATGTATAAATACTGTTACTTAATTATTATGGCTACGGCGGTGGCACGGATATCAATAGCGGCCTTCTGGCTACAACAAGAGGTTCCTTCTTTCGAAATGTGGCGAGCCAAACTGTTCAATATTTTTAATATGGAATATACTCTATATGCTGTTAAAGGACCTAGAAAAAGAAAATTGGGGCTGCAGGTTTGGGGGGCCTTGAGAGATTATATGGCAGGATAACGTGCTATGGTCATATGAAATTTGTCATGTTTTAAGTTATTTTGATGTAATGTTATGTAGGACCATGTCCTCTGTTATTGTTTGTAATAATCAGAGATGGCTATCTTTATGTATCTTGCTGCTGTGAATTAAAAAAAAACAACACAAAATAACAAGAGTAGCAAAATGAATTGTTCGGAAAACATATGCATTGCCCATATTCTGCAGCTTGATGTTTAAACAAAGTCAAAAATGATGTACACATGAACATACATATTTATTAAGTTTGAAAACATGGACATAATATATATTTTTTTAATGTTATCCTTTATGATCCATGTGTATATGATGTATGTATATACAGATATACAGATAAAGCGCTTTAATAGTTACTGTCCGAGTACTTTATGTTGGGATTTTTCAAACACTCTCCGTAAGTTTTTCAGGAGTATTCACCCAAATCCCGTCTGAGTACGGGAACTCGCCGGATGACCTTCCGGCTCTGTACTGACGGAGGTACTGACGGACAGAGCGGGCCTCATTTCTCTGAGCGGATGCCAGGTGAGGTGAGGAGAGTTTCCGTACTCAGACGGGACTTGGGTGAATACTCCTGAAAAATTTACAGAGAGTGTTTGAAAAATCCCAACATAAAGTAGGTCGTATAATTTACTTCACTGGTGTGGTTTACTTTTTGGATTACACTACTATACACAGCAGTAGCAGAAGTTCTTTAAGGTCCTGACGAAAGCCTGATTGTCATTAAATCTAGAGGCTGAAACATGTAGACCCTCCCTTGTTGGACTTGGACAGTTCTTTTTTCAAAACTGTCTCTACACTGGTTTTTAATCTTGTCACTCGGACAGTAACTATTAAAGCGCTTTATCTGTCCCGGTAGATGATTTTAATAATTACACTTTTTTTCACTTTCACTGCTTCCATCACCACCAACAATATAGAAGATAGCTACATCACAAAGAATTATAGTATAAAATAAATACTAAAACAGATACCGCAACTTAAATAGATAAAGAGGTCTCTGTTGCCTATGCAGTCTGTAGCCCTGATTTGTTGGAGGGCTCAGCAGTGGCTATCGAATCCCAGATGATGTTGGTTGCTACTTTGGTGGCTGATGGAATTTATTAGAAATGAAAAAATGCTCCACTTGCTTTATTATTTTGTATGTTTTGCTTAGATCCGAGGTTTCTTCGTTGTTGTTATAGTACTTTGGAAATTAAGGGATTAGAAATCTTGTGGTCTTTAAATATTTTTCCCTTAGACCCCCTTTGGCTATATCTAGTCAATTCTTGATACATCTTGTTACTTACTGTATATACATCTATCCATGTATTGATAGATGTGTATACACATATCCTATTTTAGTAATGTATGGATTGGTAAAGCACAAAGGGCCTGCACATCTGAATAACTATTCTAAATGTATTTTTCATCATCAATATGACATAATTAATTTCTAAACATCAAATTAATCTGCCGATCGATAATTATGTAAATCTTGCACAGCATAACTACTTATTTAATCAAACAAATTAAAATGTTCCCCTTACAAAAGGTATATTTATTCCTAGTGGACATTGCCTGTTTGTCCCTTACTCTCTGTGAATGTGTGTTTAGATTAAGTGGCATGTGGTTTGTATCAGGAGCTACTATATTGAGATTTAGGAAATATAGCATTTGATTGGCAAGCTACTTTTAGTGGTGTCCTATGGTAATTCACGGAAGTAATGCTAATCCACACCAACAGCTTCATGCAATTACCAAGAACTTGTGAGGAAATAAACAATGTGAAGGCTGAATTTTATATGTCATTGGTGCCATTGATGGCACCCGCATTGCCCTTTTGAAAACTGCAACAGGAAAATCTTTCATTCCATCAATTTACAAGCGGTATGACTACCTAATTTGTACATCTCTAGCAGCTCTCATTTGTACCTGATTCTGTTATACTGCACAATAGCAGCATACAACAGCAAATGCCACAAATTGAAAATGTGGCTTTTTGGACAGTATTATCTTTTAATATATGCGAGAAACCGTTTACTGCTTGGGAAATATGGACGTGCTGGAACGTCTATAGCACCAGTGGTCAGGTGCTATGGATAGCTGTAGCACGTCCTAGAACCTGCAGCAAGAAATTCTTCTGGTGCAAGCTTCCCCAGCAACCTAAGGCATTTTTATTTTGTAATGTTGATTGCCGTGCATGATGCGCTGACGTCATTACAATTGAAAGTGAAATAATTAGCTCATTTCACTTTCACTGCTTCAGTGCTTGGGGGCCTCTCTCAGGCTTCCGAGCACCGATCCAGAAGGAATAGGTATCATTGGAAGGGGGAGAATTGCCCCCTTCCAATGGTACCTTTCCCTAGTGAATCCCTACTTGAGGATCGCTGCATAAGGGCAAGCAGAGATTCGTCCACTAGACCCTAGGGACTATTTTTTGACGGAGAGTGAGCCCCTCGCAATGGACTAATGGTCCCTCCCTCCCCATGCCCAAAAGTCTTTCTGCAGGGGCAGAAAGCCTACTAGACACCAGGGATAATAATATGGTCATGAATGGGTGGGGCGGCCCACCCAGGCATAAGACCTAGCACTCACCCCTCCAAAATAACCACCCAAAGGTTTTTGGAGGTCTTCTCCTCTAATATTCCCCCCAGCTGAGGGCAGAAATCCCAATTGACCACCAGGGAGTATATTTTGAGGCGGGAGCAGCTCCCCTTATAAATGAGTTAGTGCTCCCCCTCACCCCCATGCCCAAAGGTCTTTCTGACCCTTCTGGGGGCATAGTGAAGATTCATACCTCCAATCTGCCCCTGTGGGGGATGCAGAAAGCCTACAAGGCACCAGGGAATTTATTAGGGGCATCAATCTGAAAGGGCAGCATTTGGTCTAGCCCCCAACCCTTACAAATAACTCCAAGCAGTTTTTCTCCCCTCATGGAAATCAGCTAAGGGGTCTTTACCTTCAATCTGGCCCCCTAGGCGACAGAAAGCCCACTAGACACCCAAAAGATTTTTAATCACTACAAGGTGTGGGCGAGCCAGGCCCCTAACACATTGGCCCACTAGGTACCCAAGAGTTGTTTCTGTGGTATATATAAAAGGGGTTGGAGGGTGTTCACCAACAATCTGCCCCAGGGAAGTCGGAAAGACTGTTGTGTCCATTGTGGACTAGGGGCAAGACACGATCCATGGGTGAGCTGCCTCACCCCTTTTTTATTTTTGGGAATATTTTTCCTCTGGTGTGTAGTGGGCTTTCTGTCCCCTGGTGGAAGATTTGGGGAAAACACCTTCATTTCACCCCGGGGCAAGTGGGGGCCGAAACACTGATGCACCACCCCACCTCTTTTATTTTTATTTTTGGAAATATTTGTCCCCTGGTTTGGTGTCTTGTGAGTTGTGACCTTTCTGTCTCCAGAGGAAGATTTTGAGTAAACATCCTCAATCCATCCTAGGGGAGGGGGCAGATAGATTGATGCATCTATTCTGGGGTGGGATCAAGGTGTGATGTAGGGCAACAACAGGATGTGGTAGGTGGCTCACCCAGGCTCACCCAGACATTATGCCTTGCTTCCACCCTCATGGTGTTTAGTTTTAAAAAATTTCTGTGTTTGGTAGACTTTCCTGGGTGGCTGTCGATCCTAAAAAAAAATCACTGCTACCCCCATTGTCAGTTTTGTGCAGGAAATATTGATGTCTCCACATTGTATTTTGCGATCTTTCCTGTTGTGGGAAGTAGGCCTACCCACACAAGTGAGGTACCATTATTATCTGTAGATTTGGGGAAATGGTGGGTGGAAGGAAGTTTGTAGCTCCTTGCAGATTATACAACTTTCCATCATAGAGATGTGAAGACAATGTTTTTTTAGACAAAGTTTGAGGTTTGCAAGGAATTCTGGGTAAAACAACCTGAAGAGAGCCACACAAAGCCCCACACTGGATTCCCCCAGGTGTCTAGTTTTTTAAAATGTGAAGGTTTGCTAGGTTTCCTTAGGTGCCCTCTCAGTTAGGACCCAAAATCCACAGATACCCACTTTGCAAAACATGGGTCCGTTTTGAGTGGAAATATGGGATGTGTTCATGTTGAATTTTGGAACTTTACCTGTTGTGGGCACTAGGCCTACCCACACAAGTGAGGTACCTTTTTTTTGGAAGACTTGGAAGACTGCTGGGTGGAAGGAAGTTTTTGATTCCCCATGGATTCCAGAACTTGCCATCACAGAAATGTGAGGAACATATATTTTGAGTGAAAGTTTGAGGTTTGCAGGGGATTCTAGGTAAAACAACCTAGCAAGAGCCACACAAGTCACCCCACCTTAGATTCCTCAAGGTGTTTAGTTTTTAAAAGTATACAGGTTTGCTAGATTTCCCTAGGTGCTGACTAAGTTAGGGCCTAAACTCCACAGCTACCCACTTTGCAAAAACCCGGTCAGTTTTGAGTGGAAAAATGTGATGACTTCTGTTGCAGGCACTAGGCCTACCCATACAAATGAGGTGCCAATTTCATCAGAAGACTTATGAGAATGCTGGGTGGAAGGAAGTTTGTGATTCCCCTCAGATTCCATAACTTTTCTTCCCAGAAATGTGAACAGCCTGGTGAAAGCCACGCATGTCACCCCATCATGGATTTCCCTAAGTTTGTCATTTTTGAAAATGCACAGGTGTCCTAGGTTTCCCTAGGTGCAGACTGAGCTAGGGCCGAAAATGGTCATATTCCAGAGAAATATTTGATAATATAGAAAATTGAGCCTGAAAGATCAAAGTGCCAATCACAGACATCTAGTCCTGCGAGACTGGGGCAAAGTCGAAAGTTACGTACAACATCGATGAATGCGGTACAGCTGCTCAAAGTGGATTGGGCCCGGTCTCAGCTCTTACCCTCAACTTAGAAGAAATTTCTAGAAAAGATGTCTGAGGAGGTAAAGTTCAGCTAGGTAAGGCAGCTTTTACAGATACTTCTGGAAGTCTTGGGAACAAGAAAAGGAGCAGGACTCGAGCAGCAGGGCAGACCTCTGGGACTCATAAGATGCTTCAGGCAGCAGAGCAGTCCTTCTTGGTGCAGCAAAGCAGTCCTCTAAATTACACAGCAGGCCAAAGCAGCAGGCAGCCCTCTGATAGTCCTTACATACTTGTAGGAGTGAACTGAAGGGTGGGTTCTTGCTTAAGATGGCTGGTCTATAGTTTTAATTAGGGAAGCACCATGAGGTGAGGATGTAATAAAAGTAGCATTTTTCTCCATAGTATCGGAGAATATCAAGGAAATCTATGCCTTGTACAGAAACACAGCGGGTTGGGATAGAGAATCTATTCCACATTTCGCTCTTTAAAAGTGAGCCACAAGAGCAAGCCCAATATCCTTTAAAGCTAGAACCAGACCATAATATAAACACAATTTTAGATCAATTGCATTGTCAAGGCATTACAGCGTCTTGTAGTACCACAATGAACATCCCTCTTTTCCCCTTACTAAAATTTGACTAAGCCCACAAAAAAGTCTCAGACTGTAGAATTTTAAACTCCTATACACGCACTTATGTGGTGAAAAATGGTCACTGTGCATGACTCATGACAAACCTGGTGCGAAGAAAAATTAAAACAACCCTGGACATTTCCAATGGGGTTTTCACTCTAAACAGAGCACCTGAAAGCAAGTATTTTAACACTTTTACCTTCAATGGAATTCGGTTCATATTTAAACAATTGCCCATGGACTATCAGAATTGTCTTGGCTTATTTGCAGCATGCATTATGGAAACCTTACAACCAGATCCTGATGAGCTATCTTACATTGACAAAATATATATCATTGATGATGATTTAAACACACACCTGACTAGGGTGTACAGAATAGAGACCATGCTGACTACACACAATTGAAAAATTAACTTTAAAAAAATACAAAATCGCTTACTTGAATGTGATTATCCTTGGCTATAAATCATCCAGTAAGAGCAAGGGTCTTGCATTGGACATGTTGCAGAAGTGTGTCACCTTACAGCCTCCAAATATGTTGAGAAAGTTACAAACCTTGATTAGATGTTTTATCTTTGGGAGGACTTACGTCTCATATTATGTTGGGCAAGTTAAGCCCTCGAATGATTTAATATCCCCCAAGAGTTAAAAACACACAGCTATCTTGGAATCGACTACAAACAGACATGTGAGAAACAAAATCTTTATAGACTAGGGATAACAAGGTCCACTTAGCTATTAGATTTGTTGCTAGCACTTACATAGTTTACTATAAGGGGCAGGCAGTTACTATTGTTTACAAATCACTTTTGTACTCTACAGCAAAGATACACTTTCGTCCTGTGGAGAATGTTCTTACAGTGGTGCAGAGCGCCCTTTGGTGCAGAGAAAACGTATAATTCTTCGTTCTCACTTTTCCCCATTAAAAGCAGCTACCAAAACAAGCATACCTAATGCCCGCACCTTACGCCTTCACTGGGTGGAATTGACTTCTTCTTTAAGTGCAGTTGATGTAAAATTTGAGTACGACATGACTTTACAATTAAGAATTTCTCCAATATGCAGAAAACATACCACAAAACACTTAGGGGTCTATTATGATGTAGGGCGGATCGCCACCACCATGCGGGCAGTGGTGATCCGCCGTACATCATACCCCATCCGCCACCCATTTCCCCCCGATGGACGGAAAGACCGTCCGCCGGTTTTCTGCTGGTCACACAGGTGACCGGGCGGAAAAGGGGCCTGATATGGTGGCGGTGTCTGCTAGACACCGCCATCCATATTAGGATGGCAGTGGGACGCGGCTTTTCGCCCCCACGGAAAGCCATGCGGTTGCCTCAGTTGGGGGCCCATTGCGGGCCCCCAGGATGTTGGGGGGTGGGGAACACATGGGGGGTAGCTATGGTACCCCCAGCATTTGCATGGACAACGTGGCAGGCACCGCGCGGTGCCTGCCACGTTGTGCATGCAAATGCGCACATGCCTTTTTTATATTGCGGCGGGTGCTGCTGACAGCACCACCTGCCGCAATACAAAAAATGCGGGATGAGCCCGCCAGTGTGGCGGGTGCATCCTAATTGCCTATGCGGGACCGCTGCATCCTTAGTGTGCGGTCTCATTTCCCGGGACGATGGCGGGCGGACAAAGTCCGCCCACCATCATAATAGACCCCTTAATATCCTACCGATTGAGAAATACCAGAGCGCCTTCTACACAGACAGCTTTGCACAACCAGCTGTTGGAACTAAACAGAAGCTTGCACTTCTGTGCAGGTTATATTCCAAAACAGATCATTGCAAACCAGGACCAAAACTTTAGGTCATTGCACAGCACAGCTGGCAGAAATTCATGCCTTGTTACTTGTACTAAAAAAGGCAGATCTAACAGTTCCCACACAAAGGGCCTTATTAAAACTGTGGCGTCCTACAGCGGATGGTGCAATGTGCCTTCTGCTGTAGGACTGCCAAAGCCGTGGTACTGCTACCTGCCAGATTAGGAGTTAAATCCTGGTCTGGGGGGTGGTGTTGCAGCACTCAAAGATGGCGGTTTGTTAGACTTATTGAAGAGCCTGACATGCAGCCCTCCTCTGTCAGAGTGCCAACTTCAACTTCCTGCATGGTGTGACATACATGCACCGTAGTAACCTGGGGTGCAAATCCAGCGGGGCACATCATGTGCCCCCCTGCATGCACTTTCAGGCCCAGAAGCAGCAGGGAGCCTTTTTAAGGCTCCATTAGTTGCCTCTCCTCCACCCTTTTCATTGCAGGCTCACTGCCCTGAAAAGGGCAGTGTAAGGGCACCTTCTGCTATGCTAGGCAGTGGCACTCCCAGAATGTTAGTGCTCCCAGTTGCTGCGCCACCGCCACAAGATCCTGGATACCCAGCGGATGTAGTGGTCCTGTGGCAGTCCAACTGCTACAGTCCTAATACTGCGAGCAGGTCCACAGTATGTTGGTGGCTGGACCGCCACCACGAGTATTGCAGTCCATAAGACCACTATATTCATAATAAGGCCCTTAGGGTGTCAGATTCATCTTTAAGTGAGTAGGATTACACCTCTTTGGAGTCCTATACCTCCATCGCATCTGGCCAATAATATCAGTCAATCGATATAAGTACATATTGATCACAATAGATTTTTGTTCCCAATTGCTATGAGCTTGGACACAAAGAAATGCTGATGCTCAAGCAGTCATAAAAGACTTGCAATGCTTCGTAATTATGAGCACAGTTCAGATATTTCATTAAGACAATGGTCATGCATTCGCTGCAAAAAGTGTTCAGATGTGCTATTTCTGCTTTGGGAGTATGCCTGTATTACGTGCACCTCTTTTTCATAGAGACTAATGGCTAAATAGAGTAGTACGCAAGCTTCTACCTTTCATTTTTTACTTGCAGGACTGAGTTGACTACATTATTTTTATGGGGTCAAGAGAGCATTAAATACCTTTCCTAGTGGAGTATTGGGGGGAGTACTCCATCTATGATGCTCTTTGGAGTATTTATATATGTACCTGAGGTAAAAAATCTTGTAAAGGTGGTGCAAGAACAACAATTTGACCCCAACCATCATTTAGCTCTCATACAGAGTGTTCTGGAGGTCAGAAATAAGGTCTTTATTTTGAAGCATTCTGACTCCACTACTGGCAAAGAAAAGGTTTCTAAAGCAGCTGATGGGTTGATCACCAAAGCAGGCAGTCCAGTTCAAGAAAAGATTTGTGACAGAAGAGTAGTGGGCCATCATACGGACCACCCATTCCAGTTCTTGAAGTAAAAGGCACATTAACTGTAACATTACTCCCGTTGCCTGGTTTAAAGGAAAATAGAAAGGTATCCCTTGATCATGTCAAAAAGCAATATGTGGCAGATTCTGTCCTGCAGACAACCACTGACATCAAGAATACTCTGGAGTAGAACCTTACCATCTCTCGCTACTGTGGAGGAACTACCCTTAGAAGAAGACAGCAGCACTGATAGCTTGAGTTCCAATCTGGGGACTCACAAGCCTGCTATATCTCCAGCTTCACACTCTTTGTCAGCCTCATCCTCAAAGCCTGCACCTGTAATTGCCCTTTTCTCAATTACTGCTACTGTTTATTATGAACACCTGCATGAGCCAAGATGAATCGAAATGATACCTTTGCAAGAATTAATGTTTTAAGAAAATGACTAATTTTGAAACTGATTACTTGATGACATGCTCTACAGTCAGTCAGCACCACCGATTGCTTCATGCTTATAACTGGTATTTAATACCACTGTGGTCCTATTTCTGGATTGTTACTGAAATGATTTGATTTGATAATTTATAGAGATCTAACAAATGCCTGAAGGCGTCAAGGCACTATGTGGTTAGTCTGCTGGAGGGCAACAGCATCATCCCAGGGCTAAAGTGGTGTTACAAGGAAAAAAGCCAGGTCTTCAAGGCCTTGTGAAAAGGAAAATGGGCTTCTAGGCAGGAGATGATTTGAGGGACAGTAATCCAAATCTTAGATGCAGCCACAGCAAAAGCGCCCCCTCCCCATCTTGCCCTTTAAAACCTAGGAATAACCAACAGATTTTTTCAGCAGAATGCAACTGTCTAGAAGGAGCATACCATTGAAAGAGATGCTTAACGCCCTCAGGGCCTGAATTGTGAATTGCCTTATGGACAATGAATAAGGACTTGAAGGCAATTTGTTTCAAGGCATGGAGCCAATGCAGTTTCCGAATACCAGCAGAGACTAAATGATATTCAGGTAGATCCAAAACGAGTTTTGCTGCAGCATTCTGGACTAGATGCAACTTGTCAATGGCTGTCTTATTCATTTCCAGATAGACCACAATGCAACGATCCATCCTGGACATAATCAGTGCCAAAGTCGGTTATTTAAGTGTTGGAAAAGAAAAAAACGGAAACACCATCCTAAGGGTCTTAATCACCCAAAAATAGGATGATACTGTTGTATTGACCTGAAGATTTAAGGACAGATTGTTACCAACCAGAACACAAAGAATTTTATCCGGGGTCAGCAGAGCTGCGACATTGCCCCAGCACTTTTGGCCACGAAGAATGGGTCCAAATATATTGTGGGCTACCAAAGATCAAAACCTCGGTTTCATCCCCATTAAGTCGGAGGTAGTTTGTTACCATCCAGTTGGCCACAGCATGCATGCAGTTGTTAAAATCGGTGGTAGAAGCCACTATGACCTTTGTGATAGACACAATTATATGTGTGGCATCAGTGTAGGATAGCACCTGTATCCCAAAAGATCAAATCAGTTTGGCCAGCAGGGAGACATATATATTAAACAAAGTTGGGCTCGGGGATGAGCCCTGTGGAACTCCACACAGAGTGGCTATGGGTTCAGACTAGAACTGGACCACCACCACTGTCTGTGACCTATCCCTCAGGAAGAAGGACAAAAGCTTCAAGGCTAACGCTGCGACCCCAATTTCCTGTAGGTGGTCAATCATCCTGGTGGGAGAGATGGTGTCGCAAGGCTGCGGATAGGTCTAGCAGGATCAGCACCACAGCCTGTCCAGCATCAAACATGGAAAAGATGTTATTGACTGCATAGTAGTACAGTCTCTGTCCTATGGTTACTCCTAAATCCATACTGGAATATGTCCAGGAAATGCTGTTGTTCCAAGTAAGTCATCAACTGGATATTTAGATGTTTCTCCAGGATCTTAGCTGGGACGAGTAGCAAAGTAAAGGGCCATTCGTTTTTTTTAATTCAGAGGGATCCAAATTGGATTTTTTAAGCAGAGACTCAACTATCACAGTTTTCCAGCTGCATCCTTCCATTTAATCTCGCTCATCATGTTAATGTTTGTTTTTGTTATTGTTGAATGGACACTATGTGCCCAACAAGACTACCATTGACTGGTCCAAGAATTGCAGTCTTCTTTACACAGAGCCCAACAAGAGCATCATGTTGGGAGCATTACAGCCTATCCCGAGCAAGATTGCATGATTTTGGAAAAGATTTTTATGTGGCACATAAAACTTCTTCAGAGTCTGTTTTAAACATTGAAATTAATGACATTATTATACTAGTTTTTTTTCAGATTAATGAGATATTAAAGGCCTGATCTAGATCTTAGCGGATCGAGTCCTGCTGTGGCTTTTGGCTTGCCAGGCTGCTTGCCCTATTGAGATGTTAGCAGGTATATAGACGAAAGACTGCCGCGCTCCACCATCACCCCCAGGAAATTTCAACTGCTTTGACGGCAGGATAGGCAAAGACGGCTGTTGGAGAGAGGACCACCAGTTTCCCCATCGGGCCAATCACAATGTGCCTTCTGGCCGACGTGACTTTGGCTTTATACCCTCCACGCCTGGGTTGGCGGAATGGGCAGAAACTCACCTTTTTTCACTTGCACAATTCCTGTTTGACCATGGATCCGATCTTCTAAGTCCTGCTGCTTTTTGACGACGAACAAAACCAACACTGTTGTGGGCACAATCAACGGTCGGCACCACTTTTACCTATTGCCTATTGACTTGTCTGTTAACATATGCACAGGACTCATGCATTTATAAATCTCTCTTACAAGCAATAGCATATCAATGTGGAGTGCATTTTTCTGTAATTTTGAAGTTTAAGAAATTTGAAGAAACACACCGGTATGATCACATTCAATCAATCAATCAATCAATCAATCAATCAATCAATCAATCAATCAATCAATCAATCAATCAATCAATCAATCAATCAAAGCATTTGTAGAGCGCACTACTTACCCGTGAGGGTATCAAGGTGCTGAGGGGTGGGGGAATGCTGCTACTGTTCGAAAAGCCAGGTCTTGAGAAGTCTTCTGAAGGTCAGTAGGTTTTGGGTCTGCCGAAGGTGGATGGGGAGGAAGTTCCATGTCTTGGCGGCGAGGTGGGAGAATGATCGGCCTCTGGCGGTCACTCTTCGGAAGTGGGGGACAGTGGCGAGGGCATGGTCGGCAGAGCGGAGCTGCCGGGTGGGGGTGTAGAAGCTGAGTCGGCTGTTGAGGTACGCTGGTCTGGTGTTGTGGAGTGCTTTGTGTGCGTGGGTGAGGAGTTTGAAGGTTATCCTCTTGTTGACAGGGAGCCAGTGCAGGTCTCTCAGGTGGGGTGTGATGTGGCTGCGGCGAGGGATGTCGAGGATCAGGTGTGCGGAGGCGTTCTGGATGTGTTGGAGCTGTTTCAGGAGTTTGGCTGAGGCTCCTGCGTAGAGGGCGTTTCCGTAGTCCAGTCTGCTGCTGACGAGGGCCTGGGTGACTGTCCTTCTCGTTTCGGTGGGGATCCACTTGTAGATCCTGCAGACCATGCGGAGGGTGTTGAAGCAGGAGGAAGAGACGGCATTGACCTGCTTCGTCATGGAGAGGGTGGAGCCGAGGATGATCCCTAGGTTGAGTACGTGGTCGGTGGGCGTTGGAGCTGTTCCTGGGGCGGTCGGCCACCAGGAGTCGTCCCAGGCCGAGGGGGTGGATCCGAGGATGAGGACCTCTGTCTTGTCTGAGTTCAGCTTCAGTCAGCTGTTTCTCATTCAGTCGGCAACGGCCTTCATTCCCTCATGGAGGTTGGTTTTGGCGGTGTGGGGGTCTTTGGTGAGGGAGAGGATCAACTGGGTGTCATCGGCGTAAGAGATGATGTTGAGGTCGTGCAGTTGGGCAACGTGGGCAAGTGGTGCCATGTAGATGTTGAACAGCGTTGGGCTGAGGGATGAGCCCTGGGGTACGCTGCAGATGATCTCTGTGGCTTCGGAGCAGAAGGGGGGGAGGCGGACGCTCTGTGTTCTGCCAGAGAGGAAGGAGGAGGTCCAGACCAGTGCCTTCTCTTGGATCCCGGCGTCGTGGAGGCATGTTCATAGTGTGCAGTGGCAGACTGTGTCAAAGGAGGCTGACAGCTCCAGGGGGATGAGGGCCGCGGTTTCTCTGTTGTCTAGCAGAGTCCTGATGTCGTCAGGGGCGGCGATGAGGGCAGTTTCGGTGCTGTGGTTGCTGCGGAACCCGGACTGGGGCGGGTCCAGGATGCTGTTCTCTTTGAGGAATCTGGTCAGTTGTTTGTTGACGGCCTTCTCGATGACCTTTGCCGGGAACGGAGGCATGGAGATCGATTGGAAGTTCTTGAGGTCCTTGGGGTACGCCTTGAGTTTCTTGAGTAGGGCGTTGATCTCGGTGTGCTTCCAGCTCTCTGGGAAGGTTGCTGTCTCGAAGGAGATGTTGATGGCTTTCCGGAGATGGGGTGCGATGGTGGTGCCGGCTTTGTTGAAGATGTGGTGTGGGCATGGATCTGACGGGGATCCGGAGTGGATGGAGTTCATGATCTTGATGGTGTCATCATCATTGATGATGGTCCAGGAGATCAGGCGGTCGGTGCGGGTGGTGGTCATGGGGGTGGAGGTCTCATGGTTGCTGGGGCAGTCGCGGCGTTGAAGCTGTCATGGATGTCTGCGATCTTGCAGTGGAAGAAGGTGGCCAGCGGGTCGCACAGGTCTTGCGAGGGTGGGATGTCGTTAGTGTTGGAGCTGGGGTTGGAGAGTTCTTTCACGATGTTGAAGAGCTCTTTGCTGCTGTGTGCGTTGTTGTCTAGTTGGTCTTTGAAGGAGGTCCTTTTGGCGGATTTGATGAGGTGGTGGTGTCTGCGGGTGGCGTTCTTGTGGGCTGCGTAGCTTTCCGGTGTTCGTTCGCGAATCCAGTTCTTCTCTAGCTTTCGGCAGGTTTGCTTGGAGGCCTGGAGGTCTTCGGAGAATCAGCTCGCTTTCTTTCTGGTGTGGCTGTTGGAGGGTTTCTTGAGCAGGGCAAGGGTGTTGGCGCAGTTGTCGATCCACTGTCTGAGGTTGCGGGCTGCGGTGTCGGGGTCGGTCAGGTCTGCGGGTGGGCTTCGGGCGAGGGCAGTGGTTAGCTGGTCTTCGGTGACTTTGCTCCAGCAGCGGCGAGGCATCTACTGGGTGCGGTGGTGTGTGGTGGGTTTCCGGAAGGTGAAGTGGATGCAACGGTGGTCGGTCCAGTGGAGTTCAGTGGTGTGGTTGAAGAAGACGTGGGAGCTTGCTGAGAAAATGGGGTCCAGCGTGTGGCCGGCGGAGTGGGTGGGTGTTGTGACGAGTTGTCTGAGTCCGAGGTTGTTGATCTGGTTGGAAGAGTTGGAGTCGTTGTTGTTCTTGAGGTGGATGTTCAGGTCCCTGAGGAGAATGTAGTCCGTGGAGGCGAGGGTGTGTGTGCTGACGAAGTTGGCGTTGGAGACGCTGAACTGTGGTCAGGGTCCGGGGGGGGTCTGTAGACGAGGGTTCCTTTGAGGGTGGTGTTGGGGTCGGTGTGGATCTGGAAGTGCAGGTGTTTGGCGGTGCTGAGGGTGTCATCAGTATATGTCGAGATTTTGAGAGTGTTCCTGTGGATGATGGCAATTCCTCCTCCCACTCCGTTGGTTCGGTCCTTGCGGGTGATCTTGTAGCCATCCGGGATGGCTATGGCGATGTCGGGTGCCGAGGAGGGGTTCAGCCAGGTCTCTGTCAGGAAGGCGACGTCTGGGGTGTTGGTGTCGAGTAGGTCCCAGAGTTCAACAGCTTGTTTGCGGGCGGGACGGGTGTTGAGAAGCATGCATCTGAGGTAGTTGGGTACTTTGGTAGGTGGGTTGCCGGGCCGGATGCTGGTGAAGCTGCAGTTCCAGCAGGAGAAGGGTCCTTGGGTGCGCTTCGGGGCAGCCAGGCAGCAGGTGCGTGATCGTCCGGCTTTGAGTGCGTGGAGGGTGCTGAAGTCGTAGCGGAGATGGGCATCATGGCGTTCGCGGGGGCCAGGGGTTCTGGCACTGGGCGCTGTCCAGGCGCGGATGGGCGCAGACGGGCTTGCCTTAGGTGCACCCGCTGCGCAGCTGGGTGGCGTTAGCGGGGCGGCGAATTGGCGAACAGGGGGGCCGCAGGGAGGCAGCGGCGGGAGAAAAACGGGTGGAGTACGGCGGAGGGAAAACAAAGGCAAAACAGGGCACAGAAGGAAATGGCAGGGGGAAAAAACAGTTAGATTAGGCAGGAGGGAAAGAGGAACAAGGAATTTAGGCAGTGCGCAGACAAAAAAACACGACAGTAATCGCAGCAGTAGTCACAAATTACCACAACAAGCAGTACAGTAATACAGCAGCAGTGCAGAGGACAAGCCAACCTGGCTATGCAGCAGCGTGGGGAGCGACCTGCTTGCGAGCAGGGTCAAAGGTTGCTCCTTTCACCGCTGCGTGGCCTCCATATGAGGGGAGGTGGGAGGGAGGAGCAGCTGGGAGGCGGGAACGGGGCGGCGAATGGGCGGACAGGGGGGCGGGGCCGCAGAGACACAGCAGCGGGAGAAAAACGGGTGGAGTACGGCGGGGAAAACAAAGGCAAAACAGGGCACAGAAGGAAATGGCAGGGGGCAAAACAATTAGATTAGGTAGGAGGGAAAGAGGAACAAAGAATGTAGGCAGTGCACAGACAAAAAAACACAACAGTAATCGCAGCAGTAGTCACAAATTACCACAACAAGCAGTACAGTAATACAGCAGCAGTGTAGAGGACAAGCCAACCTGGCCGTGAAGCAGAGTTGGGAGCGACCTGCCTGCGAACATTGTATGTATATATTTGATGCAAGCAGCCTTCAAAAATATGGACACTTGCATAAAAGAGATATAAAAAAAGTCAGCATACAGGTGTGTTTATAGACATTCCTAAAAATGACACATTAAAAACATATGCTAATTACATCATTGGGATAAGTGCAATGTGTTACATTTCTCCTTGTCTAGTGCAAGTCCTGTACTGTATCCAATTTCAATTGTCACAAAATATTTCTTAATGACCAATAAGCAAGATGAAACAAGCACCCCTGTAGTAACACATCGAAATAAAACGTGTAATATCAATTAGTTGATGAATGCCTGCACCTAAATTCAAATGACACCAGAAAGTTGGGAGAGATACCCTTTTAGCCAAAAAGGAACAGGGTCTCAAAGTGGATTCACTCATTTACTGACTCATACCATCCTTCCAATATATCTTCTAATTAGAAGGTAGACCTTTCTTGCCAATTGGCATATACATATTATCATTAAACACCGACCTCTGTATTGTGTAAAAAAGTCTAATTTATTACACATCTATTATTTTTACAAAGCAGAGTTTGAAAGTGAATATATATTACATTAATCACCTTTATGTTTTTTAATCTCCAATTTGTTCTCATGGGGATTATTTATATTTAATATCCAGCATGAATAACTGAGGTAATTATGTTAGCTGATATATAAAGAGTAAAGGATGGTAGTAAAAGGAATGAGGCACTGTATTAAGTTATTCTTTTATATCTTCAGATAGATGGGCAGAGAAATCACGGACTGGGTATTAAATATAAATAATCCCCATGAGAAACAATTGGAGATTAAAAATCTAAAAGGTGATTAATGTAATATATATACACTTTCAAACTCTGCTTTTAAAATACTTTATGAAATTAAATGACTGTATTATTCCCTCCTGAGCAGACCAACAAAGAAAAACTGTACTCGTATGAGGAATAAATTAAGAAAAGTACAAAAGGAGTAAATCCTATCTCCTAATTTTAGGTGGGTAAAATATTATTAGGGGATTGACTGAAAAAAATGGTCCCCCTCACATTAAAAAAACTGTAAAGTAAGTTTCTATAGGTAGAGAAACAAATACCCCCGATGTTTGAATATGAACAGATATTCCCAAATAATAAATAAGTGTGAATTCATGAATTCTGTATAAAGAGTGAACATTTTAAAAAAAGGCTTGTCCGATGGACAAAAATTGAGTGGGTTACACCAATCTCTGTGTGTAACTAGTATAGTAAAAAGTATGTATGAATGGACAATATGGATAATCTGAACCTATATGGAAATTGGTTATAACATAGAAATGACAAAAACACTGAACCTGGATATGTAAATGTGTCTGATTTAATATACTGGATTGATTATGTATAATCATTGTTTTTTATTTATTTTTTAGATAAATCAATGTTTTTTATTATAATTGTTCGTCCTGAAAAAGGTGGAGAGAACATATAAAAAAACACTGACATTCTGCATCGACAACTTTAGTTACAGTTTTATTTGGAGGTTTTTACATATTGAGTATTTTTATTGTTGTTTTTAAAAATTTGTGAATACAAAGTCTTGTTGCTCAGAATAATCAGAAGAAGTGGTGTAGATCGAAGTGGAATTCATGTATTCTGATATTTCGATTTTTACTGGGGATTTTAATAGGTAAACAAAAATCTTTTTAATCCAGTATAACTCAATATTGTATTTGTGATATTGTAATTCTAAATATAATAGATGTGGAATAAATTTGACTTTTTTACATAATACAGAGGTTGGTGTTTAATGATAATATATATATGCCAATTGTCAAGAAAGGTCTAACCTTCATATTAGAAGATATATTAGATGGATGGTATGAGTCAGTAAATGAGTGTCAAGAAAAGGGGGTTTTTCTATTGGTGAATCCCCTAAATTCAAATGACCATCATATTCTACGATAACCAGTGTATGCACTTAACAAAGTAGACGTTTAAAAAATCAGTTCTATCACGTGACCTGCCATCATGCTAAAGGAAATTAAGTATTTCACATTTTACTCAGTAACATTGATAGGAACAATACTGCAAAGACTGATTTGGTGAACAAAGTATGGTTTTATTACACAACATGAGATAAGGCTCTCAAAATCAAAATGGCAGTTCATAAAGTGTAAGATCTGCACTGTTGTGAAGTGGCACAAAGCTTGCCTCCAAAAGCACTGCCAATGGGATTCTCCTCAGTAAAGGGCATCTAGTGGGCAAACCAGGTACCTCCAAGATCTTACATGGGAGGGAGAATTGGGTTTTGGAGGGGTGCCCTTGGATTTGGAGAGGGCTGGGAGGCATGCTCTTGGGTGTGGGAGGGGGTGTGGTTATGGGAGGGGTGTTATTGTGTTTGGCAGGAGAGGGTTGAATGTGAAAGGGATGGGTTGGGGTGAGGAAGAGGTAGATTTTCATTTGGTAGGGTGAGTTGGTATGTGGAAGGGGAGGGCTAGGGTGTGGAACGGGTGGGTTGGAGTGGGAAATGAGTAAATTGGTGTCTGTTGAGGTGGGTTTGGGTTTGGAAGGGGTTAGGACAAGGGTAAAAAGGACATCTTCAATGGGAACATGGGTAGGGTGTTTGGGATCGAGTTACGTTTGGGAGGTAGAAGGAGTGTCAGTGTCTGATGTGCATGTATACGTTGAGGGTGCAGGTGCCTGAGGATCTGGTATATGTTGGACTGTTTGGGTGAGTCTTGATTACTAGGTATCTGTTGTTTGCATGATTGTGGGTGTTTGAGTTTTGGGTGTGTATTCCAAGTTGAGTATGGGTGGATGGGAATGCTGTGGAGATCCTGGGTGTAGTTGTGGTGCATGTGGGAGTGGTGGTGGCTGCAGTATCTGTGGGTGTGCTAGTAGTGCACATGGGTGTGCTGGTAGAGGCAGTTTTTGTGGGTGTGCTGGTGGTGGGGAGGTGTATGTGGGTGGGAAAGTAGATGTGGTATCTGTGTAGGTGCTGGGTGTGGTTGGGGTGCATGTGGGTGTGGTGGTGGATGCAGTGTCTGTGGATGTGTTGAGTGTGGTTGCAGTGCATGTGGGTGTGGTGGTGGTGGTGGTGGATGCAGTGTCTGTGGGTGTGGTTGAGGTGCATCTAGGTGTGGTGGTGACTGCGGTGTCTGTAGAGGTGCTGGTGGTGGGGAGGTGTACGTGGCTGTGAAAGTAGATGTGGTGTCTGTGTAGGTGCTGGGTGTGGTTGAGGTGCATGTGGGTGTGGTGGTGGATGCAGTGTCTGTAGATATGCTGGTGGTGGGTTGGTGCTTGTGGGTGTGGTAGTGCCTGCAGTGTCTGTGGATGTGCTGATGGTGGTGCATGTGGGTGTGAGTGTGGTGGTGGCTGCGGTGGCTGTATATTTGCTTGTGTGCCTGTGTTTTTTGGTATTTGAGTTTTTATGTCGATGTGCTGCTTGTGTCTGTTTGAGTGGGTGTGCCCACCACTAGGGAGTGCTCATTGGAGGAAGCCTCCGAAGAGGATGTTGTGGAGCTGCCGTCATCCGTTTCACTCCCCTCACACTCCCAATGCTGCTGGGTCCCTCGCTGTTGGTGGAGTCAGCACAGGAACCACTGGACATAGCTGCTTCCCTGCCTTGTTTGGCAGCTTCTCCTTCGCCTGCTCCAGATGATGCTGAAATTATATATGCAATAGTGTTCTTGAATCTGTGTAAACAGTACTGATCATGACCTTTGATACACTTTCCAAGTTTTCAGACTCCACCTGCTTCAAGGCTGTCAAACTTTGGTTCTACATTAGTATAAGCTCATGCATGTAGGCAACATTGTCAGAAAACTTTTGGTCACAGTTATGTCATTCCCCATGATAGCTCCTATATCATGTTTGATCTTGTCTGTAATCCATTATTATGTCTCTCCAGGAACTGTTTCGCACCTCTGAATGGCTGGCCTTAGTAGTTTAGAATAGTGAACTGATGTCACCAGAAAGGATATCAGTCAAAATCATCTTTTTACAGTGTGTTCACAAGGTCCTAACACCTGCATACTTTTCATTCTCAATAAGTTAAATATGAATAAATGTGTTTCAACAAATACTGCAATGGTGTTCCAATATTAGCATAAAGTAATAGCAAGTAACCTGTGTTTGGGTATTTCACAATGGTAACACTTACATCAAGTCCCGGAAGTACATGTGAAATGTCAAAAATCATAAATGAAGTCTGTACTGAAGTAGCTTAGTAAAGTATCTCATACTCTGTAGATACCTATGCTGTTGTGGCCAGAAAGAAACATAATTGGGTGGATTGACAAATGACTACTACAGCATAAGTAATACATAGCCCTTGAAACAATTTCATATTTGACTCCTAAATATCTTGGTATTTGAAGTTTGGTGTATTTCTGTGAAATTGTTTCACTAAATATGCTGGTTGTCACTGTAGTGATTGTTAACAGGAATTAGGTGGGATACTTTCGAACACATTTATAGACAAAACACATCATCATACACATTGAGCAAAATGTACACCTTCAAGAGCTTTTCTTGACGTTAGACATGGGTCACCC
Source organism: Triturus cristatus (assembly GCF_964204655.1). NCBI lineage: Eukaryota > Metazoa > Chordata > Amphibia > Caudata > Salamandridae > Triturus > Triturus cristatus. Next base: position 267,564,866 of record NC_140581.1, read on the forward strand.
TTAATGTTGATAGGTATATTCCTGGCTGTAACAAAAAATTAGTTATGTAACATGTGAAACTCTGATAAGAACTTAACTCCTTGTTGCTTCTGTTGAGCCCTCAACTACCCATCAAGCTGGGGATAGGCTACCGCGGGAATGCAAGCTATTAGGGAGGTCAGAATTGCCCAAACTGAAGTTCTGTTGACTTTCTGGTCCAGCGTCGTAGGTCCTTCTTCCCTTTGCGGCAATGGACACTGTTCTGCTTGTAGCCCCCCCAGTGTTTGCACCTTCCTGGTGATAGCCTTCCAAACGTCTGGCTTCTGATGAGCGTTGAACTGTATGGACACATGAAATGAATGAAAAAACTGTGGTTTTGTGATCTTTTTTTTATTTTTTATTGATTTTTAGATATGCCATTTACAAAAAAAAACAGCAAATTAAAGCAACCCCCCCCCCCCACCCACAAGCAGAAAGATCCATTTTGTCTTTTAGCCGTATTCATCATTTCAGGCCCCCAAGAGCATAACAGTAATTACTCCTAAAAATATCCTTTTGTTCTTGGTGCAAAAAGTACATAAAGTGCAAAGTTACAATTCATAATTTTTTTGATCTGCATTTATTACAAGTAAAGTGACCTGTGCAAAAGTACAACGTACGAAATTCATGAAGAACAGTGCAAAAAATTCATATGGATAGCATGCTGGTTTTGGCCAATCTTCTGATCTTCAACTATATCGGCTAGTATAAAAGTCAATATTCATAAAGCCATCCTTCTGTCCTTGGTGCAAGAGATACATAAAGTGCAAAGTTGCAATATGCATTGATTAGAAGTAAAGTGACTTGTGCAAAATGCAAAGTACAAAATGCACGAAGAACAGTGCAAAAAATACACATACATAACATACTGGGTTAAGTCAATCTTCTAGTCTTCAATTATATGGGCTAGCTATCACTCTAATATTTTGACAGCCCAGCACAAAAGTCAAGAAGGTTTATCCCCTTCCCTAAGTTTATTGGGGGTTTGTCTGGTGGAGCCAGCTAGATAGGGGTTCCCAAATAATGACACCTTTCTTTTTGGCTAGGATGCCCGTTTTAGAGTAAATATCCTTTTCAAGGTTACATGTTGAATATAGCCTGGCCAACCACTGTGAGAATAGTGGGGTATGTGGATCTATCCAAGCAGATGTTATACATAGCCTGTAGATTGCCATAGCAATAAAAAGTAAGGCCCCTCCTCTCTCCCTATCAAGCGCATCTTGTATACCCAGCAAGATTGTCGTGGGGGTAAGCAAGATATCTCGATATCAAACTAGCCGGAGAAAATCTTGTATCTTAGTTAGCAATGGCCCAAGTTCTAAGCAAGTGGCAAACGTGGACGGAGTCTGCGCTATATTCAGCACATCAAGAACAATGCGTGCCTTTGCCAGTTCCCCATTTTGTAATTCTTATAAAACTGTGCTTGTAAGTTGGCTGATAGTAGATCACTTTGAGCGAATTGGAGAGCTAGGCAGAAGACATTGTTGGTAATATCCAATTTTTGTTGCAATTTATTTGAGATTTTGGACAGGTCATCAGGCATTAGGCTATTTAGAGTGTTATAGATAGACCCAATTCGGGTAATGGTGGGTTCACGTAGTCTCTCAATGAGTTCACATTTAGTGAACCCTGTGAGCCCACCTGCCTTACGTGATAAAAAATCCCCAATGGCAAGATACTTAAAGGCATATTATGACTCAAGTCTAATTGGGTTTTAAGATGCTCAAATGCCTAGACCCCCTTGCGAGTACAAGACCCCCAATTTGTTCATGCCAGAGTTGACCCAATTTTGAAAATATGATCCCCCAAATATGTCTGGCAAATTAACATTATTACTAGTAGGGGTGTAGTAATTCAGTCTGCCAATTCCTAAAAACTTGCCCACAGTGATAAAGACTGTAAAGGTTCCCATGAGGGTCTTGAATCTAACCTTCTTGTAGTACCCAAATTCGAGTTGGCGCCACAAACACCCCCAAGCATCAGACCCAAGTAAAAGTTTGAACGGAGACGGTAGTCTCTATATCGACATTAGAGGTTGGTCTTGTACCAATACTGGACATGTCTGTAGGATAGTGGCCCAGTAATGTAATCTTACATTTGGAAGTGCCCAGCCCCCTCTTTCCCGGGGAAGGGATACACATGTAAGTGATCTCCTTGGCTGCGAATACGCCCATATAAATTGAGAAAAAAGATAATCAAATTTCTGCTGTATTATATTAGTAAATTCAAGAGGGATAGTTCTAATGAAATATCAATTTTTGGGAAAAAAGATAGTTTTGAGGACATTGCACGGGTCCACCATGGACAGATGTAAATTATTGAGCCGGTTCAATGCCCTCTTTGTCTCCACAGCAAGTGGATCTAAAGTTTCATCCACTATTAAATCAGTTTCAGCCAAGATATTCACCTCTAGATACTTTGCCTTAGAAACAACTCTATTATCTGTCCAATTGATTTTATTGTTAACAATAATCTGGGTCTTTCCTGTGTTTAGCGCATACCCCGAAACCTCCTCGAAGCCCTGAGCCTCTTGTTCAATAGCTATTATAGCTTTCTTGGGTTCCGGGGTCACAAAAGCTAAGTTATCCGCAAATGCCATGATTTTAGTTTCTAGGCCGTGTCTACATATAGCCGGGATTTCTTGAATATTTTCAAGCTTTTATATAAAAGGATCAATATACATTGCAAAGAGCAGCGGGACGCAGGGGCAACCTTGCCGGGTTTCACATGTGATTGCAAACTGCTCAGTTAATTACCCGTTTACTGATACCCTAGCTGTAGGATTGAAGTATAAAGCCTTAATGGCCTGAATAACCCGGGGCCCAAAGTTTATTCTTTGCATAACACACTAAAGAAACAGCCAGGAGACCCAATTGAATGATTTTTCTGCATCAGGAAGTATTAGCGCCATCGGGTCTTCTGTAATCTGTGCTGCATCAGAGTGATGGTCCTTCGGATGTGGTCTGATATACTCTTCTTGAGGATAAACTTGTGCTGCCACTTAGAGACAAGGTTTTCAATTTTAGTGGAGAGTCGGGACGCAAGGATTTTGGAGTAGATTTTAGAGTCTCCGTTGATAAGTGTGATTGGACAATAAGAGACAATTTCTAAAGGAGATTTATCTTTTTTAGAAAACATAATAATCTTGGCTGTCAACCATGATGAAGGTGGGGTCGTGCTGTTGTAAATTTGGACTACCAGGGTTTAAAAAATATCTCTAATCTGAGAGGAGAAAACTTTATAAAATTCAACCGGTATACAGTTCAATGCCTGTCGCCTTGCCATCTGATAAGCTTTTCATTGCCGTGGCAATTTCTTCCCAAGAGGGTTGATCCTCTAATTGAACACGATCCTCTGGGCCAAGGCGTGATAGTGAGACTGAATCAAGAAAATTGTCAATCTCTTCCTGCCTGGCATCCTGTGAGCCAGCACCCTCTTCTGTATACAGGCCTTGATAGAATTCACGAAAGGCTGTTCGGATTTCCTTCGAGTCACTAGTGGTCCCTCCTCAAGAAACCCAAATGGAATATATCCCGTTGTTTGTAAGATGTTGCCTAGTTCTTATGGCCAACTGGTGGGCGATTTGCTCGCTGTATTTATAGATCTTTTTGCGTGCAGAGGCCCATTTTGCAGCAGCTTTCTCAGGCAAAATTGAACCAACTTCTGTTCTAGTGGCTGCTGTTTCCAGTTGTGCTGGTTCAATTTCTTCCCCTATCTGGACGGCACCAATACGTTTTTCCTCTGCCTTTGCTAGCTTTTTCTGAATCTCTAAGATTTGTGATTTCTCTTGTTTATTCTTCCTAAGAGAGAACTGTAGTGTCTCCCCTCAAATACATGCTTTCAAGGCGTCCCAAACAACCATAATCGGGGCAGAGCCAATATTTCTTTCAAGGAAGTCCTGGATCCAGCCTTTCATATGAGTTTGATATCCCATATCGAACAGTAAAGCTCTCTCAAAGCTCCAAGACAAGACTTCTTTGCAGAAAACCAAGTCCTTAATATTTAAAATTAAGGGGTTGTAGTCCTACAAGAATCGTGGGATAATATCGATGTTGCTTTCCCGAATCAAAGAAGGCAATGCCAAAAATTAATCTAGTCTTGCAAAAGAATGATGTGGTGCAGAGTAAAAGTATACCCTGGCTGGTTCTGCTTTAGGCTGGACCAAACATCCACAAACCCATGTGGATATAGTAGATTCGATAAGGCCTGTAAGACCTTTGGTTTCCGAACTGTATACCACGGTTGATTATTCATCCCCCAGTTACAGGGTAAATTGATGTTCAGGTCTCCGCATATAATAGCTGGGAGAGGCCAATGGGCCAACTCCCTGGAAATCCAGTCAATTACCCCGGGGTCCTCAACTATACTCCCGTATATTGTGCATATAGTGAAAGAAAATTCTGATTTTAGCCAGCATTCTGCTAAAAACCTTTCTCCCATAAGGGTCAAATTTAGTTTGAGTGGGATGAAGCAAGCGATTTGGTTGGGTCAAAATAGCTACACCTTTTGTGAGCGCTCCCTGTGATGTTCCCTCAATTAAGCTATATCCCATCATATTTAAAATATGTATCTGTGATCCTTCAATATGTGTTTCCTGGAGGCAGACACCATCAACTCCAATCAGGCACAAGCCTTGATAAACCTTCTCCTTCTTCCGAGCATAAATTAGGCCGCAAACATTCAGGGAAACAATTCTGAAATGCATTACATTTGTTGTATTAAAGCATTACTAGATTCACAAGTAGCATACATAAGAAATACATCACAAATATATGTCAAACAAAGCCAATACCACAAAAAGACAACACCCGGCAATAACAGACCAATTACCCTAAAAATGAAAAAGCACCAACCTCTTGCACTTTCGATTTCTTCCAGAAAAGAATACGTACTAATAGTGGCGCAGAGACAAAAAACATAGAACATTTGTCCCAACCTAGCCCCCCTACCCCCTTCACCCTCCACAGTCCCGGCCCCCCTCACCTCTGAAATAAAGCAGTGAGGTATAACCTGAACGATGAACGCCTATAGTAAAATCCCCGCCACCCAGCCCTGCCCTGATTTCAGACACAATTTTGAACCTTTTAGGCCAATAGGAGAGCAAAAAAACATGGAGAAACAGAATAAGAAGGTAGCAAAAGAAAAAGGGGCCTTAGCCTGAGTCTTAACCTTAACCATGTCCAGGCTCCCGATCCCCGCATTGCCCAAACCACATTTCCACCCCCGGACCCTACCTATCAAGAGACAATCATGCGCCTACGCTCTGCCCCTTCCAGTAAGAAAAGGAAAAGAGAGGAGTAAGTAGAACCCAGACTTATTGCTTATTGGTCATAGCAACAGGGCCGGCTCTAGAGCAGTGTGACCGGTGCCATCGCACCGGGTGCTGGCTTCCTGGGGGCGCCGTGTTTGCAACTTTATTATGCTTTTAAAGCACCTGCTGCCGCGTTCCTTTCCTCCTGAAATTACTGGGGCCTCACAAAAATGTCAAGATAACTCCTGTGATTAATGTTCTTCCTGGACAGAGATCAGAGTTTTGTGTAGTTGAGGTTTTTAACTTATGTGAAGGAAGCACAGAGGGTTAATATGCCTACTGCAAAGAACGCGTACCAAGTAGATTACAGAGTGCATTTAATGTAAAAAGATCAGCAGGTTACTGCTTTTAAAAGAGCCATCCTTTTGTTACTTGCAATTTATAACTTAAAGTCCTGATATAGAATAGTGAGGTACTAACTTTCATTATATAACTGCATACACTCTACAAAGTATAGAAAATTGATTAATGTTGTAAAAAGTGTTAATTTGGGTAAAAATTGATTTTTATTATTAAAGAAAACGCCCAACTATGCTGTTTCTTTTTCGACTCTGAGTTTGTGCTTCTCCACACCAAGCACTCCTAAACTATACTGCCTACCAGTATGAAGGACATGTGACTCCTACACTTTTAGTCCTTTCGCTTATGTAACATTTCCTATACACTGATTTACGCAAGTATGATTGATTGTCTGTGTAATGTGTGTGTGTTGCAAAGTGCTCTGACATACTTTACTGGTATGCGTGGCGCTATATAAAAAATTTAATGCATCTGAGAGAGAGTGGTTATGGTAACTTGGTCACTATTAAAGGGTGCCAGTGAAAGAATCCGTGGTGGAGGTGGTCATTGGGGGCGCCAACTAACATTATTGCACTGAGCGCCACCAGTGCTAAAGCCGGCCCTGCATCGCAATCACTAACTCTGCCCTTTTCTAGCCTTAATTTCACAGAGGTATTCTTGGGCTTTGAATTCGGACATAAAGGTGCGTGATGAACGATTCACAATGATTTTCAGTTGAGGAGGATTCATAAGGAATACTTGTGCTCCCAGTTGCTGAAAGGGGGAAAATAGCTGGTGAAGGTGCCACCTTCGTTCCACCGTAGTATGGCAGAAATCGTGCTTTGCAAACAAAGACACCCCCTCAAAGCCCTTCTGAGAATTTTGTCGAGCATGTTTGTAGACCATCTGTCTAACACCAAAAAGGCTCTGGGTTTCCCTTCACCATTAGCATGTTGTTACTTCAGGGTGAAGGGGAAGCGATGGGCGCGTTGGATCTCAAGCTCCCAATTCCACTCCGTATGGTCGGGAAAGGCCCCTTGAGAAGTTTCACGATATACCTTTGGGCATCTTCACCCTCCATTTCTTCAGGGACCTCTAATAGGCGGAGGTTATTTCGGCGCTGTCTGTTCTCCTGATCTTCCATTTTCCACATGATGTCTGTCATGCAAGCGCCTTGGGAGAAGCAAAGATCTTTCAAGATGGTGACTTCGGCTTCCAAACTTTCGGTGCAGCCTTCAGTCATGCTGACCCGCTCCCGGATGTCTGAGCAGATTTCATTCAATTTCCTAAGACCCCCTTGCAACTTTTTGGCTGCCCCTTTAGCTTGTCTACTGTCTGTACGCACTTCTTCCTGAAACTGTTTGATCGATAATAATATAGCTTCCGATTGATCCGATGTAACTCTCGTATTCTCTAAACCTGGGATCTTTCCAGATCTGTCACCATAGGTGAACGTAAGTTGTGAGCAGAAATTTATTTTTTTAGCTGATTGTTCTTCTCTAAACATTTCTCCCTATGCTTGCTGGATGTAGTTTTCTGGCACTAGACCGTGCCAATTTCTTTAGAAAAATTGCTGCAATTAGTGTCAGATTAGTCCCCATCGCTTGAGGTGGATAAGCTCTCTTCAGCCACAGAGTCTGAACCATCCGACACTGAAAAAAAATGTTCGCCCGCCAGTTCGGGGGACAGAACGCCCTGAGACACTTGGGCGCTGGTAATGCCTTGATTGGTAGAAGTGAAGCCACACATTTTCTGATCCTTCCCATTGGAGAAAGACCCACCCTGGGAGATAGAGTCCTCTGCGGAAATAGCCAGAGGAAGAGCTGCAGGTTCGAGACCTTCCGTGCTAATGGTGCCCACAGTTGAAATCACTTGTCTGTGGGACTCCACTGTTTGTGTTAGCTGAAGGCTTTCCGATTGCTGCATAACCAATTGCTCCTGTAAATTAAGTTGCCCCACGTTATCAGTGACTGGTTCTGTAAGTTCAACACCTTCCTCTGGGTTTATCATTATTTTTTCCTTGGGGTCCAAAGAACTCGTAATGGGAAACAGTTTGGTATTTGAAGGTTGGGAACCCATTCCATCTTTTAACTCCCCCCCAGCAAATTTTCCTGAGGCCTTTTTACTGCCCCCAGCCTCCCGTTTACCTCTCAGCGTAGTGTCCCCATCAGAGATCGGTATCCCCACATTGGTGAGTCCGGTATTGCCTGGAGCAGTCTTTGTCTTTGTCCCACTTGCACCACGGGTCGCCATGCTCTTCCCTAAATGACGGTAAGCCTCCTTTAGAGCCCACAAAGTGTCCGCAGGGGTCACGGTTGCAAATCAGGAGAGCGACTGCGGAACAGAGCGAGAGAAGATCCAAAGCCGTTATCGAGGCCGTGTTAGTTTGCAAGACACACGTGGTGATACCGTCACCCGCCCTGTTTTGAAAGCAGCGGCGGCTTCTTCTGAACAGAGACAGAGACTTGTGAGGCAGTGTCCCCAATCCAGGCAGCATAGCCGATGGCCGAGTTTCCTTGCGGCTTAGGCGGCGGTGTAGCGGAGTGTTACACAGGCGCCATCTTGCTCTCCCGTTAGTGGGGCATTCTTGTGGAAAATATGCAGTTGCAATGGGACAGACACTTATAATATGGCACACCTATCACTAGCATGATTCTTAAGTTAGTACAAAACATGTGTATTTTCACATGCTGACCAAAAAAAATGTCTCAATACACACTGTTGTAGTGACCTGTGGACCACGTTCATCCCGTGTCATAGCGTAACCACACCTATCCAGGCCTGGGACATCATCTAGCCCAGGGGGCTACTACATATTCTGTGGTGTGACCTACTTTTGATCAGTGTAAAAGATTCTGATCTACTGAAGGCTAAACATAAATACTAATACCGTAAGCAGAAAACTTGCTCTTTGATTGAATGAAAGTGTTTCTGATTCTGGCAGACCTGTTCTCTGGCATGTGGTGGCTCTAAGGCATTATGTGTGCCATGAATTTCTCCAACCACATATGGTATGCGTTTCAAACACTAAAAGTCCCCTTCACATTGGAAAAATCCTGCTGCCGTGGAAACTGGATGATGCTGTTGATGTACTCATCATTGAAGAAAGAACTTCTTGTAGCACACCACTGAAACTTGGGTGAGACATTGAACCAGATACTGGAACCGTGGATTGGAATGATGCTGTGTCTACAAAATGTAGTGCCATGGTTTTGTCTATTGGTGTTATTGATGTGGGATTCCGTTTGTGAGCCACAACATCTGGCTACAGCTGATGACATGAGTCAATGATAATTTGACTAATCAATCATATTGTTTTGTATATATTTCTATCTTCCATGCTGTCAAGGTCTAGAACTGGAAATGTGAAAACTGGCGCAGAGTATTAGTGTCATGGTTGGATTATTATGTTAGTGAAAATGTTGACAGACAGTAATTGGTCAAATGGAATAAACATAGTAGCAGATGATCAAATGGTATATTTCTTTTGGAGTCATGTTTGGGAACTTGAAAATAACATTACCTATTGTAAATTATCAATGTTGACACAATACTTTGATTTTTGTCATTGTAAAGTTATGATAGAAGAAAACAAATCCCTTGATAGAGTTGAGATATACAAGACCTCTCAATGCGTTTTCTGAGTTGTCTATAAGTTGATCTGTCTATGAGTTTTTTTAGTTGTTCATTTATTGAACTAAATCTGAAGAAATGAAGCAGGGTTAAAATAAAAGGGCAAATCAATAAGTGAAGGATTCAGTCATGGTGAATTCAGCCATAGTTGGAGAGCCCAAATTGTTTGAAGTCCAATGTCCAAAATACTACTGGCATCAGAAAGACAAAAGTGTTCAGAAATATTCCACAGAGTGAATGGTAGGCACACACTAGAGGAAATTAGAGTCTGTGTTTCTTGCTGGTGACGGCAGAGGTCTTGCCATCCTCACCTCCTGGTAATATGCGAGGGCGTCCCCTCCTGAGGGTGAGGGGAGATCCACAGTTGCATGGCCTGGGGTGGCTGCAAGTGGTTTTTCCAGTGCCTGGGCCTCCCTTCCAGTGGCTGTGGCAGATGTAGATGGGCCAGATGTTGTAGGACCACAGGTAGGGGCAGATGGTACTGGGTTAGCCCTGCACATATGGGTGTAACTGCTCTGCAGGAACCCAGTCAGGGAGCCCATATTGAAGTTGCGATCCTCCATCTGGACTTGGTCAGTGGTGATCTGGGTGAGGGTGACCTCAGTGGTATAACTATGCTGGCCCATAGACTCTCTCCCATGATCCCTGACCCCACTACCCTGTGCCCTTGGCACAGTGTGTCCCATCCGACTGGATCCTGGATGAGCTGGAAATGGCAGGCTGTGGACTCAACATTACCCAGGACTGTGGGGCACACAATCGGTGTTGCAATGGTGGGAACACAGGAAGTGGAGGCTTCAGGTAGCTGAGGTGTTACAGCTGGGCTGGGAGGTGTTGGCGTGAACCCAGTGAAACTCACTGGAGCTGTCTGCCCATGCTGACCAGATGGACCCTCATTGTCATCCCCATTACCAGGAGTGTTGTTCTCACTGATGGCTGGATCATGGGCTGGAGTGGAGTTCTCTTCAGTGGCAGATTCCTGTGCATGTACTCTGGCAGTTGGACCTATTGAGAACATTTTTATCAGTAAAAGAGTAAAAGTGTGTATTATAAGTCCAAATATTTTGAGACAAATAATTTAGGTATGTAGAAGAAAAAGAAAGGTAGAGATTATTAAGATGATTGCTTTCAATGGAATTGATCATATTACCCTAACTTTTTCTCAAATGCAAACTGTACAACTTCACACATGTAGGTAATAAGATGTCCTGAAATGTTTATGAAGAGATAAGGAATTATACCTATCATCTCCCCACCATTCAACCCAACACACTGAAGAGGTGAAATGTGTAATTGATAATTCCAAGTCCTAGCTGACTTTAAAACAGACTTTACTCAACTTGGTTGGATGTTTTGCAGTAGTAATCATGTTATATGCAGCATAGTAATTTTCAATTTTTGGTTCAACAAAGTTTTATTTGTGAAACTCATTACATCAATTCAAATGGTTAGGAGGAACAGGACAACATTCAGAAAACAGTACAAACCATTTTCAGAAAGCATGGAATAGGGATTGATCAGTACATGACACTTTACCATATGTGGAAATATTTTAGACAAAAGAGAATGAGAAATGTGACATAGCAATATTATTTTGAAAAAAACAGTAACAGGGCATCATGTCAATGACAACTTCCCAACACGTGCAAAATGGTTAGTGGAACATACCTGTGGGAAACATGCAGTTGAATGGGACAGACACTTACAATATTACACATATATGGGTAATGGATTATTTGGTGTTGTAATACTTACAGGAACCATACCATCATGTGACATGTAATGGAGATTGACACCTGTATTCTTAGATGCAACACAATATTTTCACACAAACAATCCAAATGATCTTATACTGATGCCTTGAGGCTTCTATGTTAGAAATATATATACAGAACAGATTGGCAACATCTGAGTTGAGAACAAACAGGATATTGAGGTTTAGTGAGACTTTGTAATGTATAACTTACCAGGTATTCCTGTCATGCCTTTAGAATGTGGAATCTGCAAGACCTTCTCCTCCCAGGGCATGATTAGTATTGGGGGCCTGCGAGAACCACATTTGCCTAATTTCCTCTTGTGTTCACAGGTTGTTTGCAACATAATTAACTCTGTCAACTATTTTGTCCCAAATGTGCCTTTTCTGAGATAGGTGTGTATTATGGACTTGGGCTCCAAATAATTGCGGCTTTACTCTTATGATTTCATAAATCATGACTGACAATTTTCTTTCAGTAAAACAGGTATTTTTGGGGCCAGGCATAGTGCAAAGTAATATGAAGACATTACAAAATAAACCAGAAGGATTAAATGAAAGAAGATAAAGGGGCATGAAACATAGAAAGGCAATAAACTAACCCCACTTAACTAGTAAAAGTTCTGTTAGAAAATGTTGTGGTGCAGTGGAATAACAAAGGATCATGTTCTGAAATGGGGTGCATTGTATAGTGCGTTGTATAGTGTGGTATGCAGGTGTTTCTATTTGGCCAATGGAAATTAGGTGTGTTTTACTAGCCAATGGCCACAGGGATAGGTCACTGTTGAGAGCATAATGAGATGGACTCCCGCCGGTAGAGTTCGCTAGCACCCTGTGAAATCTAAATCTGCTCGGTGGGAACATGCCACTGTGATGGCTATGAAGTACTATTTGCCAGTATTGGAGCCTGCTATGTCGGCAGCAGTGAGCCACGATCTCAGCAGGAAACACTCTGTCAACGTGGACAGCGAGTCAGTCTGCATGCATTTCAATATGGCAGGAAAAGATCAGTGACTTGGCGGAGTACTTGAGGCCGCCTCAGCGATGGGATGGCAGTAAGACCATCAAGATCTAATCAGGCCCTAAGACTGTTAAAAAGATGATAGATACTAAGACCTTCCATAGTTCACAACCTTCAACAATGAGAATCCCTATTTAAATACTGAAAATTGTAAGAACTTGTAGGGTTACCATCACTTTGGTCACCATTTCATATACAGGACTAGCTATCCCCGAGAAATATAAAATTACACAGAATGGGAACACTGCCAAATTCCTAAGGTAAATAGTCACCCGAATTTCTTGAAGAAATTTCCTTACTTTAACAGTGCTGATAAATCACACACTTTAGCTTTTTATATCTCCCTTATCACCAACAGAAAAGTAATGTCTTTCTCACAAATTTACTAAAGAATCTTGCTACACAAGACTATGGGCCTGATTTAGATCTCGGCCGATGGGTTACTCCAGTGATGGATATCCTGTCCACCAAACATAAATCCCCAAAAATTCTCCAGATCTAGTCTGACGCCTACGGGTAATTCTAAGGTAAGGAATCAATAACTAATATATGTCCCTTACAGATATATCGTTACCGAAGGTAAGTAACTTGTTTGTTTTGAAATTGCATTTGGACTGAGTCCTTCATTCATCCACAATTTGTTTTCCAGTCGTTTTGTCAGCTTCCCTGAAATCCTTCTGCTTATTGGTTGTGCCTTTCAAATTTTCTTTCTAGTGAAAAAACAGCACAAATAACAGCATGGAGTTCAGAAATCGAACCACAACTTAGTGCCCTGAAACTCTGGAATACTTCTTGACTTTGAGTGGCTGTCTGTACTGAGTGAGTCCTGGGCTCTGTCATTTTACCAACTGAGTGCTCCCCAAGTACGGCCAGTGTTCTGGTGCATAAGTTGCTTGCAAGATACAATGCTTGAGCTACCACTGGAGGTACCCCCCATTGCATCAATCAAAGTGAGACAGCTCCCAAGGCTGCTGTACCAGTCTATTGCCAAGCAATGCATTTACCAATCGTGATGTATGCTCATTATAAGGGATGAATACCGGTGATTAAAACAGCATCCACTTCCTTGCAAGAAGCATCTAGTTTGACCAAAATCAGCGCACAAGCAGTACCATCATCCATGGATGCCTTGGAAATCCAGGACCTGCTTCAGTGCCTCTATTTATTTATTTCACCAGGGATCAACAAGGGGCACCATAGGTGACCCCCTCAGCCTCCAACTGGAGGCCCTGTACCCAAGGGGGCCCTGCTGGGGGCCCCAAAACACGCTTTCTGACATGGTTTCCATGTCGGACAGGCCAGCATGGAAACCATGTCGGAAATGGCGCATCGTAATCTCAAGGGCAGAAAGGCCCGTCCTTGAGATTACAAGCCGGCTTCCTACTGGCAGACAGGCTCTCTGAGCCCGTCGGAAGCCAGTCGGAATGACCGGCCGGTTTACTTTCTGTCCACCTCCATCATAATGAGGCAATCGAAAAGTAAACAGAGCGGCTCATTAAGATGCGGTCTTCACAGCTCTGACTGCAGGTCGGAGCCTTATAGTGCCGTATCGTAATCGGCACCATAGTGTTAAATTTGGGTGTCATTTATTATAAAGGGTGAAGTTGCTAACAAAAACATGAAAAGTAATGATGTCATCATAGCCAGCTACTCGATGAATCATTTATATTAATCACAGTCATTTTAAAATGTTGACTAGTGTGTGAGCTACTGTTTACTAAGATGGAGGCTTAATGTCAAGATGCGGATCTAGCAGACACATTATGCACTATGTTAATTCAGTTTCCAAAAAGTTTGTTGTCTCTAACCCCTATTTGTTTGGTAAACAGAAAGATAGGAAAAAGGTATAAAAAAAAAACTGAATCTGGGCATTAGGTGGGAGAGATCTTCACGCCAGCTTTTAAACAAGTAAGTGGAGATCAAAAAAACGGACTGTGCAGTGAGGCACGCTTTATTTTTTGGCGCAAAGGGAATGACATTTAAAAAAGAAAGCATTTTTAGCGCTGAAGACTGATCACAATGCGCTATTTCATTGAAAGTCATGCATTTTTCCCTTGTGCACTCTGCAATAGAATACTGCCCATGTTTGAAAAGGAAAACCACGTGGGTGATTCAAAAGTCAGAGAGACTGCCTCCCATGATCAAGGCTCTATTGAGCAGAAAAGTTGGGAACAGTGAGCCCCCTGCCTCTGTATTGTTCCATTAATAAAATAACTTTACCTGCAAAACAACCAGAGTCGGTGCACCTCTTTTTTAGGGTAAAAGGAGGAGTTGTTGGAAAATATATGTATATCATGTCATGTGATCAAGGCCCGTGGGAAGGGCTGAAACGCGTCATGGCGACCTCTTACACCGGTTAAAAATCCGTATCCGTTTGTTTGCCAGAAGGAGTACGCAATACAAACAGAGCATCTGAATATATATATATATATATATATATATATATATATATATATATATATATATATATATATATATATATATATATATATATATATATATATATATATATATATATTACCTACTGGCGGTCGCCAGTAGGTAGTTATAGTTAGGACCCTGTTTCCATAGGAAAACCGCAACATTCTATTTGGAATAACTTTGGCGCCGGTCGACGAATCCTCGCGAAATTTTCAAAATAGGTGGGGCGCTACGCTCCGCTCCTACCCTGAAAGTCTCGGGGGGATTCGTCAAGCGGGGGCTGAGATAAAAGGGGGGTCCCTAAACGCGTTATTCCCATGCATTTTTCCATAGGACCTTTAGACACAGCTACAGCCCAAACGGCTGAACAGAGTTACTTGAAATTTGGCAGAGAGGTAGTCCTCAGGTCAAGGAAGTGCCTTTTGTAGGTCTGGTGTAAATCTGTTCAGTAGTTTCTGAGAAAATAGCCTTTAAATCAATATATATATCTGAGCCAGCTTACGGTGCGCTTACGGTGCGCTTACCGTACGCGTACGGTGACGTGCGCGAGCGCGATTCTGATTGGCTGTTAGATCTTAGTAAACATTCGAATCGGTCGAAACCGGGAAGCGGTGGCCGCCATTTCGTGTGTTTCACACAGAAAAAAAGAGGGTGATAAGTTGAAAAGGGGGCAAGGAAGAGAGTTACAGACCCCCTAACATTTGAAAGGGGGTCAAAGAAGGACAGAAAAGTACAAAAAAAACATTTATTAATTTTTAAAAAAATCGCGGGGTACGCGTACGGTAAGCTTACCGTACGAGTACGGTAGAAAAAAAAATAAAAAATGAAATGAAATGCAGATTTAAGTGTTTAGATATTAGGGGGCTCTAAAAAGAGCCGTTGTGTTTATTAAGTGAGTTTTTTACAAGTAAGTACCGATGCAGAGTCTAAGGTTCAAGAGGAAGACTCTGTTCCCTTCATCAGTGAAGTGTACACCATCTCCTCTATAAATGTCTTGCATGTCGTAACGCAAGTTGTTGTGGTAAATGGAACCCATACCATAGTCACGGAGGAAAGCAGAAACAGATTTGTTGACGTGCTTTCTTGCTTTGTCAATCTGTGGACAAAAATGATTGGACCAGTTCCATTTTTGCCTTTGGCATATGTTAGAAAACACAAAGGCAGTTTTAGGGAAAAGTGAAAACAGTTGTGCAAAGGTCTCCTTCATAAGCATTTCCAGACCTACCCCAGTCAAAGTGCCTAGGTCATTGCCACCACGGTGCACTATTATGAGGTCAGGGTGTTGGATTTGCATGAAGGATTTCACCAATGGCATTAATTGGTGCCACTTTAACCCTCTCTGACCAATCCATTTAATGTCTACATTTGGCAAAGCAAGGTCTCTCACCATACCTGTTTTCTCTGCAAACTTTTCACTCCAGAAAACATAGCTGTGCCCTACAATCCACACTGTGAACATCTTCAAAGGAGATCTGGATGCACTCAGGAGGTGTATTTCAGTAGAATGGGAAAATGAAATGAAAGACAGTTTGGAAATGGAGGCATACATATTTTTTTTAAATAAAATGAACTCATTGGCTGTTTCATACCATTCTACACTAAAAACTAGGCTGTGTGTGTCAATTTATAGAAGCATGTTTTGTATTGGTACAGAAAAATGTGTTACCAAAGAACATTAGTATGGATTTGCTGTTAGGTTAGAAAAGTCAAGCACTCTTGCTCATTGAAAATGAAACATTGTGTGGTGAACTTCTGACCTGACTGTAGACAGCAGTGTTCCATGAGCTGTTGCTATGGTAGCAGGCAGAAGTCAAGTTGGGGGAAGGGTACTAGGCTGAAGTCAAGTTGGGGGAAGGGTACAGTTGGAAAAGTGTTGGTTTTCATCCAATAGAAATGTGTGATTACATTTGAAAAAAAGGGGGAAGCACTGAGATTTGAACCTAACATGTATATGTGTGGAAAAAGAGAGGGAAACTTTGCCATTATCTGGTTCTGCTGAGAGGAGAGAGGAGTACAGAACAGAGATCCTGGCTCTGATAATCTGCTGTTTGAGTGCCACATTTCTTTCACAACTAACTAATTTTAAAGGTGAGTTAAGAGTTTGAGAGGGGATGTATATGGTAAATTAAGAAATGTATAATAGCATTGGAATTCCTTTTGTTGAAGTTGTGTTTATCATTTTGTGTTTTGGGAGAAATTTAAATGTGAGGAACATGTAAAATAATATGGACTATGTTTTCACCATCAATTAAGTTGTACTGGTATAAATAAGGAATACTTTTAGGGTTTGAGGTTCCAGTCAGTAATGCAAATACATTCAGCATCACTAAGGCTGGTTGCCCTTGCTGGAGTGTAGTCAGTCACCCAGGTTACACATGTTGCTGGTCTCAGAAAGCTGTTTGGTATTGCTCTGGTGATTTTACATTTGCATTAGATGGAAAGGGGGAGCTATTTTTTTATGCAGAAGCAGACTCTTAGCACACACCCAGCTGCTTATCCTGTGGAATCATGCACAGTATTCACAACCGAGTGGGGTTTGAGGTTGCAGTCAGTAATGCAAATACATTCAGCATCACTAAGGCTGGTTGCCCTTAGTGGAGTGTAGTCAGTCACCCAGGTTACACATGTTGGTGGTCTCAAAAAGCTGTTTGGACATGTGCTTTTTTAAGAATCTGAAAAGTGGATTAAAAATGTGTCAGACTTTAAAAGTACTTATCACTTGCCAAAAAAAAGAGTAGTAAGTGTGCTTTCAAATTGGCAAAGAAATTTCGTTTTCTGACTAATATGAAAACATGACTCTGTGTGCACAGAGGAATTACAGGCAGAGATTTATTGCGTATTGCTCTGGTAATTTTACAGTTGCATTAGTAGGAAAGGGGGAACTATTTTTTTTGTGCAGAAGCAGACTCTTAGCACACACCCAGCTGCTTACCCTGTGGAATCATGCACAGTATTCACAACCGAGTGGGGTTTGAGGTTGCAGTCAGTAATGCAAATACATTCAGCATCACTAAGGCTGGTTGCCCTTGCTGGAGTGTAGTCAGTCACCCAGGTTACACATGTTGGTGGTCTCAAAAAGCTGTTTGGACATGTGCTTTTTTAAGAATCTGAAAAGTGGATTCAAAATGTGTCATACTGTAAAAGTACTTTTCACTTGCCAAAAAAAAGAGTAGTAAGTGTGCTTTCAAATTGGCAAAGAAATTTCGTTTTCTGACTAATATGAAAACATGACTCTGTGTGCAAAGAGGAATTACAGGCAGAGATTTATTGCGTATTGCTCTGGTAATTTTACAGTTGCATTAGTAGGAAAGGGGGAACTATTTTTTTTGTGCAGAAGCAGACTCTTAGCACACAGCCAGCTGCTTACCCTGTGGAATCATGCACAGTATTCACAACCGAGTGGGGTTTGAGGTTGCAGTTAGTAATGCAAATACATTCAGCTTCACTAAGGCTGGTTGCCCTTGCTGGAGTGTAGTCAGTCACCCAGGTTACACATGTTGGTGGTCTCAAAAAGCTGTTTGGACATGTGCTTTTTTAAGAATCTGAAAAGTGGATTCAAAATGTGTCAGACTTTAAAAGTACTTATCACTTGCCAAAAAAAAGAGTAGTAAGTGTGCTTTCAAATTGGCAAAAAAAATTCGTTTTCTGACTAATATGAAAACATGACTCTGTGTGCAAAGAGGAATTACAGGCAGAGATTTATTGCGTATTGCTCTGGTAATTTTACAGTTGCATTAGTAGGAAAGGGGGAACTATTTTTTTTGTGCAGAAGCAGACTCTTAGCACACAGCCAGCTGCTTACCCTGTGGAATCATGCACATTATTCACAACCGAGCGGGGTTTGAGGTTGCAGTCAGTAATGCAAATACATTCAGCATCACTAAGGCTGGTTGCCCTTGCTGGAGTGTAGTCAGTCACCCAGGTTACACATGTTGCTGGTCTCAGAAAGCTGTTTGGTATTGCTCTGGTGATTTTACATTTGCATTAGATGGAAAGGAGGAGCTATTTTTTTATGCAGAAGCAGACTCTTAGGACACACCCAGCTGCTTATCCTGTGGAATCATGCACAGTATTCACAACCGAGTGGGGTTTGAGGTTGCAGTCAGTAATGCAAATACATTCAGCATCACTAAGGCTGGTTGCCCTTGCTGGAGTGTAGTCAGTCACCCAGGTTACCCATGTTTGGTGGTCTCAAAAAGCTGTTTGGACATGTGCTTTTTTAAGAATCTGAAAAGTGGATTCAAAATGTGTCAGACTTTAAAAGTACTTATCACTTGCCAACAAAAAGAGTAGTAAGTGTGCTTTCAAATTGGCAAAGAAATTTCGTTTTCTGACTAATATGAAAACATGACTCTGTGTGCAAAGAGGAATTACAGGCAGAGATTTATTGCGTATTGCTCTGGTAATTTTACAGTTGCATTAGTAGGAAAGGGGGAACTATTTTTTTGGTGCAGAAGCAGACTCTTAGCACACACCCAGCTGCTTACCCTGTGGAATCATGCACAGTATTCACAACCGAGTGGGGTTTGAGGTTGCAGTCAGTAATGCAAATACATTCAGCATCACTAAGGCTGGTTGCCCTTGCTGGAGTGTAGTCAGTCACCCAGGTTACACATGTTGGTTGTCTCAAAAAGCTGTTTGGACATGTGCTTTTTTAAGAATCTGAAAAGTGGATTCAAAATGTGTCAGACTTTAAAAGTACTTATCACTTGCCAAAAAAAAGAGTAGTAAGTGTGCTTTCAAATTGGCAAAGAAATTTCGTTTTCTGACTAATATGAAAACATGACTCTGTGTGCAAAGAGGAATTACAGGCAGAGATTTATTGCGTATTGCTCTGGTAATTTTACAGTTGCATTAGTAGTAAAGGGGGAACTATTTTTTTTGTGCAGAAGCAGACTCTTAGCACACACCCAGCTGCTTACCCTGTGGAATCATGCACAGTATTCACAACCGAGTGGGGTTTGAGGTTGCAGTCAGTAATGCAAATACATTCAGCATCACTAAGGCTGGTTGCCCTTGCTGGAGTGTAGTCAGTCACCCAGGTTACACATGTTGGTGGTCTCAAAAAGCTGTTTGGACATGTGCTTTTTTAAGAATCTGAAAAGTGGATTCAAAATGTGTCAGACTTTAAAAGTACTTATCACTTGCCAAAAAAAAGAGGAGTAAGTGTGCTTTCAAATTGGCAAAGAAATTTCGTTTTCTGACTAATATGAAAAAGTGACTCTGTGTGCAAAGAGGAATTACAGGCAGAGATTTATTGCGTATTGCTCTGGTAATTTTAAAGTTGCATTAGTAGGAAAGGGGGAACTATTTTTTTGGTGCAGAAGCAGACTCTTAGTACACAGCCAGCTGCTCATCCTGTGGAATCATGCACAGTATTCACAACCGAGTGGGGTTTGAGGTTGCAGTCAGTAATGCAAATACATTCAGCATCACTAAGGCTGGTTGCCCTTGCTGGAGTGTAGTCAGTCACCCAGGTTACACATGTTGGTGGTCTCAAAAAGCTGTTTGGACATGTGCTTTTTTAAGAATCTGAAAAGTGGATTCAAAATGTGTCAGACTGTAAAAGTACTTATCACTTGCCAAAAAAAAGAGTAGTAAGTGTGCTTTCAAATTGGCAAAGAAATTTCGTTTTCTGACTAATATGAAAACATGACTCTGTGTGCAAAGAGGAATTACAGGCAGAGATTTATTGCGTATTGCTTTGGTAATTTTACAGTTGCATTAGTAGGAAAGGGGTAACTATTTTTTTTGTGCAGAAGCAGACTCTTAGCACACAGCCAGCTGCTTACCCTGTAGAATCATGCACAGTATTCACAACCGAGTGGGGTTTGAGGTTGCAGTCAGTAATGCAAATACATTCAGCATCACTCAGGCTGGTTGCCCTTGCTGGAGTATAGTCAGTCACCCAGGTTACACATGTTGGTGGTCTCAAAAAGCTGTTTGGACATGTGCTTTTTTAAGAATCTGAAAAGTGGATTCAAAATGTGTCATACTGTAAAAGTACTTTTCACTTGCCAAAAAAAAGAGTAGTAAGTGTGCTTTCAAATTGGCAAAGAAATTTCGTTTTCTGACTAATATGAAAACATGACTCTGTGTGCAAAGAGGAATTACAGGCAGAGATTTATTGCGTATTGCTCTGGTAATTTTACAGTTGCATTAGTAGGAAAGGGGGAACTATTTTTTTTGTGCAGAAGCAGACTCTTAGCACACAGCCAGCTGCTTACCCTGTGGAATCATGCACAGTATTCACAACCGAGTGAGGTTTGAGGTTGCAGTTAGTAATGCAAATACATTCAGCTTCACTAAGGCTGGTTGCCCTTGCCGGAGTGTAGTCAGTCACCCAGGTTACACATGTTGGTGGTCTCAAAAAGCTGTTTGGACATGTGCTTTTTTAAGAATCTGAAAAGTGGATTCAAAATGTGTCAGACTTTAAAAGTACTTATCACTTGCCAAAAAAAAGAGTAGTAAGTGTGCTTTCAAATTGGCAAAAAAAATTCGTTTTCTGACTAATATGAAAACATGACTCTGTGTGCAAAGAGGAATTACAGGCAGAGATTTATTGCGTATTGCTCTGGTAATTTTACAGTTGCATTAGTAGGAAAGGGGGAACTATTTTTTTTGTGCAGAAGCAGACTCTTAGCACACAGCCAGCTGCTTACCCTGTGGAATCATGCACAGTATTCACAACCGAGTGGGGTTTGAGGTTGCAGTCAGTAATGCAAATACATTCAGCATCACTAAGGCTGGTTGCCCTTGCTGGAGTGTAGTCAGTCACCCAGGTTACACATGTTGCTGGTCTCAGAAAGCTGTTTGGTATTGCTCTGGTGATTTTACATTTGCATTAGATGGAAAGGAGGAGCTATTTTTTTATGCAGAAGCAGACTCTTAGGACACACCCAGCTGCTTATCCTGTGGAATCATGCACAGTATTCACAACCGAGTGGGGTTTGAGGTTGCAGTCAGTAATGCAAATACATTCAGCATCACTAAGGCTGGTTGCCCTTGCTGGAGTGTAGTCAGTCACCCAGGTTACCCATGTTTGGTGGTCTCAAAAAGCTGTTTGGACATGTGCTTTTTTAAGAATCTGAAAAGTGGATTCAAAATGTGTCAGACTTTAAAAGTACTTATCACTTGCCAACAAAAAGAGTAGTAAGTGTGCTTTCAAATTGGCAAAGAAATTTCGTTTTCTGACTAATATGAAAACATGACTCTGTGTGCAAAGAGGAATTACAGGCAGAGATTTATTGCGTATTGCTCTGGTAATTTTACAGTTGCATTAGTAGGAAAGGGGGAACTATTTTTTTGGTGCAGAAGCAGACTCTTAGCACACACCCAGCTGCTTACCCTGTGGAATCATGCACAGTATTCACAACCGAGTGGGGTTTGAGGTTGCAGTCAGTAATGCAAATACATTCAGCATCACTAAGGCTGGTTGCCCTTGCTGGAGTGTAGTCAGTCACCCAGGTTACACATGTTGGTGGTCTCAAAAAGCTGTTTGGACATGTGCTTTTTTTTTTTTTTTTTTGAAACCGTTTATTGCAGTTTATAGAAGTTACAGGTATGGGCCTACAACCACACGGCCGGCCGCTAGAGCATCAAAAGCATATTACATACATACAGCAAAAAACTTTCTCAGCGGTGCACAGTAGGAAGACAGGAGTGATCAATGGTGCAGGCCTCACAGCTCCATGCCCACAGTACGGTTCCATTTTCTTAAAGCAAAACAACGTAAACAAACCACAACCGCAAGGCAACCCTCGATCCAAAGTGACAACACGTGCTCCATAAGTGGGGGATCCAAACCAGCAGCAAAATTCTGAAGAGGGGGACGGGAGTAGATCAGGGACTGGGGGACCGCGCGCCCGCGGCCAAGGGAGGGGCGCCATCTAGGGAGACGGAGCCGGCGAGGCCGCCGGTAGCAGCGGCGGCTCACAAATACCCCCGCGGTAGGCGTTCCAGGGGCCCCAGAGTTTCATCCACGCCCCAGGCTTACCCCTCGCCACATACACCACCTTTTCACGAAACATACACCAATCCATATGCTCTTTCCAGGCCGACACCGCAGGGGGCCTCTGGGATCCCCACAATTGGGCAATATCACGCTTGGCTATCATGTATCCCAGAGTCACCCACCGCGCCTGCGGGACCGAGTAGTCATTTGGTTCCCAGACATTCAGCAAGCATCTCCTCGCTTCAGGCAGCAGCGCGACACGCGTAACCATTCGTAGAACCTCATGCACACCACGCCAGAATCGCTCCACCTTCGGGCACTCCCACAGTATATGCATGAAAGTCGCCAACGCACCACAGCCACGCTTACACATTCCATCACCGGCAAAACCCATACGTAAAAGCCTTGGCCCCGTCACGTAGACCCGGTGAAGGATCTTGAGCTGGACGAAACGAAGGCGAGCCGGGATGGCCACCTCTTTCGGAGAGGCCACCGCGGAGATCCAATCCTCGTCGTCCAGCTCCAGCCCGTCGGCAACCCAAGCCTCGCGGAGACTAGTCAGCAGACACGATCTATCGTTAATCAATTTTTTGTATATGAGGGAGATCGTGCTGTCCGGGACATGGCCATCTAGCACTCTGTCCTCCAGGGGGGAAGACTCCGGAATGGACGCAACATCCGGGAAGACAGAGCCCAGCGCATGGCGGACCTGTAGGTACCGAAAGTACTCACTGCCCTGCAGCTGAAACTCCACCTGCAGCGTCTCAAAAGTTTTGAATCCCCCCCTCGTCCAGAGATCTCCCACCGTGCTGATTCCGATCGTGTCCCACTTCTCGAAGCCCTTCGACGTCCACAGGGAGCCCAACCTCTCAGATGCATACAGCGGAGACGCTCGGGTCAAACGGTCCTTCCACCCCATAGCTGCATTAGCCGCGTGCCAGACACGCACCATGACACGCGTCGGTCCCGTCAAACGGGAGTCGGGCGCGCCAGAGTAGAGCGCTCGATTATAATCGGCACCGGGCAGAAGCGTCCTGTCCATCTCAAATGCCGGGTTCAAGGCGGGCCCGTAAAGGCCATGATTAATTGCAGCTAGTTGGGAGGCCCAGTAATACCGTTTGATGTCCGGGAGGGCGACCCCTCCATCGTACCACGGGAGCGTCAATTTAGCCAGAGCAATACGCGGCCTCCCGTCCCAGAACAGGCGCCGCTGGAGGCCCTCCACCTCGCGAAAGTAGCGTGCCGGGACCAGGTCCATGGTATTCTGGAGGGCGTAGAGGAAGCGCGGCAGGGACATCATTTTAAATAAGGCCGCTCGGCCGAGCGGCGAGAGCGGCAGACGCCGCCAGCGCACCACGTCCTCCCTCAGACGCTGGAGGGGGGGCAGCAAGTTCCGCTCATAGCGGGCCTCCGGGTCAAGAGTGATATATATACCCAGGTACCGGAAACCCTGGGAGGCAATCTGGATCGGACAGTCCCGTGGCAAGACCGGGGCCTCCCCGGAGAGCACATAGACACAGGATTTCGCCCAGTTGATGACCAGGCCTGAGTTGCGACCAAAGGAGCGCAAAACATCAACCAGGACGATCAGTGACTTGCGCGGGGAGGCGAGATACAAAAGGATATCGTCAGCATAGAGGGACACGCGGTCCTCATGCTCGGGGGTCCAGCGGAGACCACGGATAGAAGGGTGCCACCGCAACCACTCCGCCAGGGGCTCCATGGCCAGGGCGAACAGGAGAGGCGACAGGGGACAACCCTGTCGCGTGCCCCGTCCCAGCGCGAATGGGGCAGATACTCGCCCATTCACCACCACCTGCGCCAACGGGCCCGAATATAGCAATTTGACCCAGCTGACGAAACCCGGGCCGAACCCAAACTTCGCCAGCATCGCCCAAACATATGGCCATTCGAGCGTATCAAACGCCATGGTGGCGTCCAAGGACGCCAAGATGGCCGGCTCCCGCACAAATGGGACACGCGCGAGCACCCCGTGTAAGCGCCGCAGATTAAGCGCCGTGTTGCGGTGTGGTATAAAGCCCGATTGGTCCTGGTGGACCAAATCGCCCACCACGCCAACCAACCGGTTGGCCAACACCTTGGCGAGGATTTTGGGCTCCGCGTTCAGAAGCGAAATCGGCCTATAGGATGTGACCCGCTCACGGGGCTTCCCCTCCTTATGGATCACCACAATTGTAGCCAGACGCTGGTCCGGCGGGAGGGAGCCCTGCGAGTGGGCCGCAAGGAACATCGCGCGCAGGTGGGGCGCCAACACATCCGGGCGTAGCTTGTATAGCTCAATGGGAATACCATTGGGGCCCATGGCCTTGCCGGATGCAACCGAGCGAATAGCCGAGGCAATTTCGTCCGAGGTGGGCGGGGCATCCAGCGAATCCCTGTCCTCCACCGTAAGGGAGGGCAGTGCGATGTCCCGAAGCAAGGCATGGGAATCTTCCTCCGAGCAGGGAGAAACCGGGGAGTAGACTTCGCGGAAATAATCCGCGAAGCAGGAGACAATGGCTTCCGGCTCAGTGACGCACACACCATCCACGCTCTCAATCAAAGGCACCACGCGGCTCGCTCTTTCCCTCTTGTCCAACCACGCAATCAATTTGCCAGCCTTGTCACCCACATCATACAATCGCCCCTGCTGCTCTCTACTGAGGCCCCTGGCCGCCTCCGTGACGAGGGCCCGATAGGCCGCCTGCTTTAAGTGCAAAACATGCAACTTGGCGTCTGTTACCCCGCTCCCCAGGTCACCCTCCAGTTCTGCAATCTCGGCCTCAACCCGGGTCACCTCCTCCCGCTCGCGCCGCCGGGCATTGGAAATAAAGGAGAGGGCCTCCCCTCTAAGAACCACCTTGAAAGCCTCCCACAGGGAGATGGCAGACGGGACCGACCCCACATTCTCATCGAAATAGCG